>NC_053490.1:324383599-325856099 GCF_905171775.1 Rana temporaria
GATGTGAGATTGTTGGTTCATTATCTTTAGAATCCCGCACTGCCGCCGGACATTAGGACCTTGTGGCCATCCACTTCTTCCCTTTATAGCCCACATCAAAGATGGCACTGCTTAGGCCTGAAGAAAAGAGTGTATGCTCCTCAAACATGTCGCCTAGGTTACCCCATCACATCCAGGAAGCGGCGTCACAATTTGTTGCTTTTGCTTTCCACGGCTCTAAGAAGCACTGGATTCCCCCGGCAGCGTCTCTCCGAGCCCCTAGCCACATAGGCCCCTTTGGACTCACCGCTCCATGGACAGGGAACATTGCAGTGTTACATGCTTTCAAACATCTTACCATTTTGCGTAACATTCTGTATGATACAAATAAATTTACCAAAACACTACTATTAGTATAGCGCTTGTGCTTTCTGCTCAGTTATTATATATAGGGGGACTGTTATTGATTTGTAAGAGTTGTTACTCATTTAACCACTTGACCACTGGGCACGTAAACCCACTTAATAACCAGACCAATTTTCAGCTTTCGGTGCTCTCACAGTTTGAATGAAAATAACTCAGTCATACAACACTGTAACCATATGAAATTTTTGTCCTTTTTTTCGCCACAAATAGAGCTTTCTTTTGGTGGTATTTGATCACCTCTGCGATTTTTATTTCGTTCGCTATAAATGAAAAAAAATTCTTGATTTCTATCATAAAATTTTGCAAAAAAGTAATTTTTCTTCATAAATTTGGCCTAAAATGTATACTGCTACATATCTTTGGTAAAAAAAAAAATGGATATTATTTAGTCTGGGTGAAAGTTATAGGGTCTACAAGCTATGGTACCAATTACTGAAAATTGATCAATTTGATCACATCTGATGTACTGACATCCTCTCTCATTTCTTGAGACCCTAACAAGCCAGTAAAGTACAAATACCCCCCAAATGACCCATTTTTGGAAAGTAGACATTCCAAGGTAGTTAGTAAGAGGTATAGTTAGTTTTTTGAAGTTGTCATTGTTTCCCCACAATTCTTTGCAAAATTAAGAGTTTTTTTTTTTCACACCATATTGTCATTATAACAGGTTATTTCTCTCACATGGCATGCATATTCCAAAAATGACACCCCAAAATATATTCTCCTGCTCCTCCTGAGTATGGCGATACCACATGTGTGAGACTTTTACACAGTCTGGCCACATACAGAGGCCCAACACCGAAGTAGCAACTTCAAGCGTTCTAGGAGCATAAATTACACATCTAATCTCTCAACCACCTATTACAGTTTTGAAGGCCCTGGAGCACCAGGACAATGGAAACGCCCACAAAGTGACCCCATTTTGGAAAGCTAACACCCCAACGTATAACCTAGCTGTCCATTTATAGGATATTTCCAACACATAGCATGTACATAGCAAAAATTACACCCCAAAATATATTCTGCTGCTCCTCCTGAGTATGGCAATACCACATGTGTGAGCTTTTTTAACAGCCTGGCCACATAGAGACCCAACATCCAAGAAGCACCATAAGGTGTTCTAGGGACACAAATTACACATCCAATTTCCTTACAATCTATCACATTTATGAAGGCCCTTCATATTTCTAACACAGCATGTACATACCAAAAATTACACCCTAAAATACATTCTGCTGAGTAATGGGTAAAAAAAAAGATTACCTGAGTTTTTAGTAGTGCAATTGTCCACAGAAGGAGAGCCCCGATCCAGGCAGCAGGCAGGGACGTGGTCAGCGACAGTGAATGGAATTGTCCAGGCAGCAGGCAGGAATATTGTCCATAGTCAGTACAGGGATACTGTCCATATACAGTCCAGGGCCAGTGCAAGTAGAAACATTGCCAGCAGTGCCAACATATTGGTCCTGGTAGTAAGCAGGAACATGGTCCAGGTAGCAGGCCAGGAAAGAATGGGGACAGGGGTAGAGGCTTCTCCCACCCAAATCTCTTTGAAGCCCCTGGGCAACCAGACCCTAATCCGGGAATGAGAAAACTAAAAAATGTGTTTTTTCATCCAGAAAAACAATTCTGGAGCCCCTCACATATGTGAGACCCCTGTGTTCCCACTAGCATAGCAGGGTAAAAGATCAATCCAAGAGGCGGGCAAAAAACGTGGTCAAACAGTCCAGGGTCAGTTCCAGAGCAGGCAGAGGTAGGTAGAGTTAAGCGTTAGGCAGAAGCGTGGTCGTATAACAGGCCAGGGTCAATTCCAGAGCAGGCAGAGGTAGTTACAGTTAAGCGTTAGGCAGAAGCGTGGTCGTAAAACAAGCCACGGTCAGTTCCGGAGAAGGCAGAGGTATTTTTAGCATTAGGCAAAAGAGTGGTCGTATAACAGTCCAGGGTCGGTAACGGAGAAGGCAGAGGTATGTACAGTGGCATCAGAGGTGTGTTGGAAAATGACCTAATAATCTGGTACTGGTAACGGCGGAAGCATACACCTAAACAGAGGCCTGGTTGGGAAGGACAATCGGGACAATAAACTGTGGTGTCTCTTCTGACTCCTCCTCGGGAGCACACCCAGAGGAGGAGTCTGCCGTTTGCGCCCATTTTCATGGGGAGGGATTTTGTCAGGAAAGTGGCGTTCATGAAGTCTGCTCACGCAATCAGTGCGAAGAATTTCTGGTGGAATTTCAGGGAACAAAAGGGCGGTGATGACTTCTTCTTGAAAGTAAAGATAGGGTGCAGGATTCGGTGTTGATCTTTTGTATATAACATAAGCGTTATAGAAGGTAAAACTGAAAAAATAAATGGACACTTTTTTGTACCAGTGACGGGATTTTCTTGAGGGAAGGTAGGGTTCAATCATTTGATCGATGAAGTCTACGCCTCCCATAAACAAATTGTAGTCGTAGACACAAGATGGTTTCTGGACTGGGCCTCTTCTTTTGGGGACTTCCACGTAGGTGTCGTCGTGGATGGTGGTGAGCATGTGGACGTCTCGTCTGTCCCTCCACTTGACAGCCAATAGCTCCTGGTTCCGCAAAGATGTCGTCTCTCCTTGTTTTAGCTTCTGATTGACTAATTTTTGCGGGAAGCCCTTTCTGTTGGTTCTTACTGTGCCACATGCTGGGGTGTCTCTCCGGTGTAGATTGCGAAACAGGGGCAGGCTAGTGTAAAAATTGTCCACATAAAGGTGGTATCCCTTTCCAAGGAGCGGATAGATAAGCTCCAAGACCACTTTTCCACTGCTTCCAATATACTCTGGGCATTCGGGGGATGCAGTTGGGAGTCCTTCCCTTCGAATACAAGGAAGGAGTAGATGTACCCCATGTCTCGGTCGCACAGTTTTGAGAGAAAAAATTTAGGAGTGGCCGAATTTTAAATAATTTGTCAAAAGAAGGGTCATTTCTGGGAGGGCACTGGGTGTTGTCACTATAGTGGAGGAACCGTAGAATAAAAAAAGTATTGGGATCTGGGCATACGGGATGAGAAGACTGGCATGTGGTGGATGGCTTTGGTAGACCAATAGGAGTAGGATTGTTTTTTTTTTGAGAGACCCATATTGAAGGTCAGGCCTAAACATATTTTGAACTCCTCTACGGTCAGTTCTCTCCACTCAAAGGGGCGGGCATAGCTGGAATCGGGGTTGCTTTCTATGAACTGCTGAGCGTAGAGGTTGCACTGGGCCACAATGGATGATAATAATTCTTCTGTAAAAAGCAAATAAAAAAAATCTATCATGGCAAAATTTTCGGTGTTCACCTAGACACCTGGCTGGGCGGTGAAAGGGGGGATATTTGTTGCTCCGGAATTAGAAGGCAGCCACAGGGGGTTTTGAAGGCCATAGGGAAGGCTAGCATGGCTCCTATCCCTTTGGGGCGGAGAGGACATCCTACTGGTACCTGGCCTTTGTTGCATTGCTCGCGAGGTGGACGGCACTGCTCGCGGGGTGGACGGCACTGCTCGCGGGGTGGACGGCACTGCTCGCGGGGTGGATGGCACTGTGCTGCTAGTAGTAGGCTGCTGCACCCACACAACCAGAGAGCCACGCTGTACCCACACCAACCAGAGAACCATGATGTACCCGCACCAACCAGAGAGCCACGCTGTACCCACACCAACCAGAGAGCCACGCTGTACCCACACCTACCAGAGAGCCACGCTGTACCCAAACAACCAGAGAGCCACGCTGTACCCGCACCAACCAGAGAGCCACGCTGTACCCTCACCACCAGAGAGGGAGTCACGCTGTACCCGCACCACCAGAGAGAGAGCCAAGCTGTAACCGCACCACCAGAGAGGGAGCCCCACTGTAACCGCACCAACCAGAGAGCCACGCTGTACCTGCACCAACCAGAGAGCCACTCTGTACCTGCACCAACCAGAGAGCCACGCTTTATCCGCACCAACCAGAGAGCCACACTATACCCGCACCAACCAGAGATCCACGCTGTACCCACAGCAACCAGAGAGCCATGCTGTACCCACAGCAACCAGAGAGCCACGCTGTACCTGCACCAACCAGAGAGCCACGCTGTACCCGCACCGACCAGAGAGCCACGCTGTACCCACACCAACCAGAGAGCCATGCTGTACCTGCACCAACCAGAGAGACATGCTGTACCCTCACCACCAGAGAGGGAGTCACGCTGTATCCGCACCACCAGAGAGAGAGCCCCGCTGTAACTGCACCACCAGAGAGGGAGCCCCGCTGTACCCGCATCACCAGAAAGAGAGCCCAGCTGTACCCGCACCACCAGAGAGGGAGCCCCGCTGTTCCCACACCACCAGAGAGGGAGAAAGACCAAGCCGCTGCCAGGGTACAGGCATGCTACACTACTGACTAGAGTCACCCAAGGCAACGCAGAGTGAGCGAACGTCCAGCCAGAGGAATCAATGTTGCGGTTTCACTAGGTCTGGTAAGAGGGCCTATTGGCCATTATGCATTACAGTTCCTAGGGACTGAGCCAGGGGCGTAACTAGAAATCTCAGGGCCCCATAGCAAAATGCTGTATGGGGCCCCCCCTCCAAAAAAAATGAACTAATGCCATTGAACAACACATCTGGGGTAAAAACTGCACATACACTGACCTACCCGACTAATACACTGACCTACTGTACCTGATTCCTACACTGACCTACCTGACCACTACACTGACCTTCCTGATCCCTACACTGACCTAATTGATTGCTGCATTGAAATACCTGACACTAACCTGATCCCTACACTGACCTACCTGATCACTACATTGACCTACCTGATCACTACACTGACCTACCTGATCACTACACTGACCTACCCGATTCCTACTCCCCCATTGGGGGAGCATGTCACATCTTCAGCTCTGAGGGGCCAATGCTGGGACCTGTAGTCCTTCATTAGGAGGATGAGGTCAGTGGCAGACTGGCAGTGCTGGGGGCATGGGTTAAGTGGCAGTGCTTAGGAAGGGATGGGATCACTAACTCCCACTTGCTGTCACTAAGGATGAGCTCCAGCGTGTTTGCATGGTGCAGAGCCCGCCAGGAAGTCTGCACAGCACTGCGCTAATCACAGCCAGGGAGACATTGTCCCGATGCTCGGCTGCAGAGATCGGGTAATATCTCCCTGGCTGTGATTAGCGCAGTGCCGTGCAGACTTCCTGGCGGGCTCCGCACGTGTAGCATGCGAACACGCTGGAGCTCATGCTTAGCTGTCACCTGTTAGTCAGTGTCCACTTGGCAGGGGAGAGGGGCTTGGTGATGGTGAGAGAGAAGGGGGGTAGGAGAGAGAGAGAGAGAGAAGGGGTGGGAGAGAATGAGAGAGAGAGAAGGGGTGAGAGAGAGAGAAGGGGTGAGAGAGAGAGAAGGGGTGAGTTGGTAGAGAGAGGGGGTGGATGGGAGAGAGAGGGGCTGGATGAGAGAGAGAGGGCTGGATGAGAGAGAGAGGGCTGGATGAGAGAGAGAGGGCTGGATGAGAGAGAGAGGGGCTGGATGAGAGAGAGAGGGCTGGATGAGAGAGAGAGGGGCTGGATGGGAGAGAGAGGGGCTGGATGAGAGAGAGAGGGGCTGGATGGGAGAGAGAGGGGCTGGATGGGAGAGAGAGGGGCTGGATGGGAGAGAGAGGGGCTGGATGGGAGAGAGGGGGACTGGATGGGAGAGAGAGGGGCTGGATGGGAGAGAGATGGGCTGGATGGGAGAGAGGGGGGCTGGATGGGAGAGAGAGGGGCTGGATGGGAGAGAGAGAGGGGCTGGATGAGAGAGAGAGAGAGAGGGGCTTGATGAGAGAGAGAGGGGCTGGATGAGAGAGAGGGGCTGGATGAGAGAGAGAGGGGCTGGATGGGAGAGAGTGGGGCTGGATGAGAGAGAGAGAGGGGCTGGATGGGAGAGAGAGGGGCTGGATGGGAGAGAGAGGGGCTGGATGGGAGAGAGAGGGGATGGAAGAGAGAGGGGGGGTGGAAGAGAGAGAGAAATTGACCCCCTAAGCTGGCCTGCAGTCCTTCCTGTACACCCTGTCCCAGCCCCTGTCTGTGGGTAGGTTTGTGTGATGCACCTACCTCCAGACCATCCTTGTCCTCTGTCCTCGGTCAGCCTGTTTCTTCTTGCTGACAGGCACAGCTGGAGCAGACGTTGGGGGAAGGTGTGCAGGCTCTGGGACTGGGAGGATGTCACTGCTGCTCAGGTCAGGTCTTCTCTCTCACTCCCTCTCGCGCTGTTCCTTCCAGTCAGCCTCCTGCTGCTCACCGGGGCCACCACTCTCTGTTGTTGGCTGCTGTTCTCAGATGCTGTTGCTCTCCCTCTCAGTTGCTGCAAATGTGTCCCTCTCTGCTATGTCAGGAGGCGGCCTCGGTCGAAGCTCAGCTTTGTTGGGCCCCAGGAGACAGAGCTGTAGCGCGGAGGTTGGAGGAGGAGGAAGTGAAATCCTCCCGCGCTTTCAGCACTGAACACGGAGGGGTGCACTGCAGCCGTGATGTCACTGGTTGCTACACGCCAAGCGGCACAGGCGTTAGCAACCAGTGCAGCAACCACCTCCTCCCTCCAGCGCAGCGTAATGACCAGAGTCTCTCTCTCACCGCCACTGATTATACCGATGTGAGAGAGAGAGACTCGGTCGGGACTGCAGTCAGATTTTCGGGCCGGGCCCCACTCGGCTGCGGGCCCCATAGCGCCCGCGTGGGTCGCTATGGCGGTAGTTCCGCCACTGGACTGAGCCATTAGGAAGTGTCTAACCTGATATCCTCCTATCTATGCTGTGGGCAATTATTGCAGAATATGACACCAAATGCTGGGAGTTTTTAGTGCGGAAACTGACACCAGTGCTGAGGGTCATTATTATGTACACTGATACAGATGCTGAAGTTTTTATTCTAGAAATCTGCACCGATGTGGGGGGTTATTATTGTTGCTACTGACACCAATGCTGGTGATTTTTATTGCGGAAACTGACAGCAAAGCTGGAGATTATCATTGCAGAAACTGGCACTGATCCTGGGGGTTGTTATTTGCTTGGGTGGGGTGGGGGGGGTGGGGGGCGACGACTCAATTTTTTATGATATTGTTATTCAAAGTTGCTAGTTGCTTGATAGTTGCATCAGGTTTCTCAAACCTTTGCATGCCTGCGCTTTATGTGATAGAGACTAAGCCCCTCCCCTTCATGACATTGTCAAAAAGGGAGCGAGCATGGATGACCTTAAAATTATGCCCCCATCTGAAAAAAGTTCAGCGGACGCCCATGATCAGATCATAAAGTGATGTAGATCTCTCATCCATCTCAATGAATGATTCCCCAGTATCCAGCCTACACGATAGGCGTGTGCAGGATATAGAGTGTGCAGAACGATGGCCTGTGCAGGATAATGCTCTCCAGCTGGACTGCGTATAAAATGATTTCCTGGCTGAAAGCTGAATGTGACAGTACCCCAGATAACACCACCAATCACTAAGGCCTAGTACACACGAGAGGATTTATCTGGCGGATTTTGATCTCATGGTTGTACTAACCATGAGATCAAAATCCCCGCGGAATTCCGTCCACGGTGACGCGTCGTGCCGTCGCCGCGATGATGACGCGGCGACGTACGCGACGCTGTGATATAAGGACTTCCACGCATGTGTCGATTCATTACGACGCATGCGGGGGATGGATTCGGACGGATTGATCCGGTGAGTCTGTACAGACCAGCGGATCAATCCGTTGGAATGGATTCCATCGGATAGATTTCTTAGCATGTTAAGAAATTTTGATCCGCTGGAAATCCATCCCCGGGGGAAAAAATCTGTGGAAAAATATCCGCTGGATTGTACACACCAGGGGATCTATCCGCTGAAACCGGTCCGCGGATCAATTTCAGCGGATCGATCCTCTCGTGTGTACGGGGCCTTAGGCTTATAGAGCTTCCAGACTAGACTAGATGGTGACAGTGTATCTTAAATTGTTCCATGGCCGCTGGAAACACAACCAATCCAAGAGAGAATTTATCATGCTATGAATAGCATTCTCACTACAAGCACACCAATTATTCAATGAACCTCTAGTTCCTTAGTCATCTTAAGCAGATTACACACAAACAGATTTTTTGGTCTGTGTGTTCCACTGTCTGTTCAAAAGAAGTCAGTCTAATGTTAAAAGGTCATGCTTGATGACCAGCACTTGATCGGCACTGATAGGGGGCTGTTGGAAAGATCCCTGCACCAACATCGCTAGTGTTGATATGAGTACCTGAGTTGTTCTTCATTTAATCCGCTGGTTTAATGTAAAAAAAAAAAAAACTCAATGGGGCAGATCCACATACATACGCTGCACCCGGCGCAGATGTCAGATACGCTATGCCGCTGTAACTTACTTTGACTTGGTTTGAATCCTCAACGAATTTGCGCCGTAAGTTACGGCGGCGTAGTGTATCTCTCGCGGCGTAAGGGCGCGGAATTCAAATTGAGCAGGTAGGGGGCGTGTTTCATTTAAATGAAGCGCGTCCCTGCGCCGAACGAACTGCGCATGCCCCGTCCGTCAAAACTCCCAGGGTGCATTGCTCCAAATGACGTCGCAAGGACGTCATTGTTTTCGACGTGAACGTAAATGGCGTCCAGCCCCATTCATGGACGACTTACGCAAACGACGTAAAATTTTCAAAATTATACGCGGGAACGACGGCCATACTTAACACTGAGTACGCCACCAGATAGCAGCTTTAACTATACGCCGGAAAAAGCCGAACGGAAACGACGTAAAAAAATGCGACGGCTGCTCGTACATTTGTGGATCGTCAGAAATAGCTAATTTGCATACTCGCCGCGGATTACAACGGGAACGCCACCTAGCGGACGTCGAAAAATTGCATCTAAGATCCGAAGGCGTACAAAGACGTGCGCCTGTCGGATCTAACCCAGATGCCGTTGTATCTTGTTTTGAGGATTCAAAACAAAGATACGACGCGGTAATTTTGAAATTACGCCGGCGTATCAATAGATACGCCGGCGTACTTTCTTTGTGGTTCTACCCCATAGTGTATATCCAAGTTTAAGCCACTTCAATAGCCAACTAGTTAACACAATTGTACTTGCACCAAAGAAGTGTCAAGAAAGTGTCTATATAAACTGTACTAGACATTACTTGAGTGAGTTGAGCTCCTGATTTCCTGATAGAAAGCATGCTCACAGACATACAGGCTTTTTTACTCATTCTGTTGCTGCTTTCTAGACAAAACTAAATATAAGAATTTGAACATTTTTTTTTTAAACACATGGAATGTATTAAGCGGATTGAAACTGAAAGTTTAATTGAGCGTCAAGTCTGAACTAGCCACAAAGCAGCACTGATTATTAAAGGGGTTGTAAACCTTCAGTTTTTTCACCTTAATGCATCCTATACATTAAGGTGAAAAAACATCTTATAGTTACAGGCCCCCTCAGCCCCCGTTTTACTTACCTGAGGCACAAATCTCCATGGGTGCAATCTCGCGTTGGTTTGCCCCAGCTCTTGTGGCCTCGTCATTGGATGATTGATCGCAGCGCAGCCATTGGCTCCCACTGCTGTCAATCAAATCAATGATGCGGCGTGCCGGGGGCAGGACCGAGTGATACACTTGGCGGCAATGGTCGCCACTGTATCACACTGGAGCGCGCCTGCAAGATAACCCCCTTGGGAGAGCGCTTCCCAGAAGGGGGTTAGCTCTTGTGGGGAGGAGTTAAGACAGCCGCTAAGGAACCCCAGAAGACGAGGATCGGGCCACTCTGTGCAAAACAAACTGCTCAGTGGAGGTAAGTATGGTATGTTTGTTATTTAAAAAAAAATTGTAACCTTTACAACCCCTTTAAGATTAACATGTCTCCAGTCAAGGACTACACCACTAACAATATAATGTACACTGTGAATCCATTTTTATTCATGTCAATCAACAGGCACAGGGAAGGCACAGAAGAAAACAATATGAAGCATGTCATGCAGCAGTGGTGTGGAAGTGATGCGTATGAAAATGGGTACAAAAAAGAATAATATAAACATGACTTCAGAGTAGAAACTATATTAGACTGAGCCATACTATGAAGAGAATTTATTAAGACAACAACAGACATAATCTGGAGCAGATGTACATCTAACCAATCAGCTTCTATCTTTATTTTCAAAGTCTAACTGATCAACCTAAATTAGAAGCTGATAGGTTGCCATGCACAACTGTTCCAGATGTTGTTTATTCTAGTTTTAGTAAATTCCCCCCTGTGCATCATGGACATGCATACCCATAGCTACTAGATGCCTTTGTATTCCAGAAACTTGCTCAGTTAGAGATTAATGCCTGGATATATATGTCCCTGTCAGTTATATTTAGCCCTGATCAAGTGCACAATAAAATTACATTTATGACATGCTGTCATTTTATCTGTTTAGGATGTTTTGGTTTGCATAATACGGTTTGGTAAACACACAAAAATGGGAATATAATGCATTGAGATCCATCTAGTACTGAATATCCTTTAATATTGATTCAGCAGCGGTGTCCCTGAGTATAATTTAAACATGTTTAAACTGTGCATACACATATAACGTTTTTTTTTAGCAAACAGTGAAAAGACAAGAGAATTATTATGCAGAGAATTATCCCCATGACATCCAATAAGATATCAGAATAATGTCATCAGCTTAGTAATGTTATGATTGTTTCTTATAAGTGCACATGTCTATGCTCTTTTTTGTTGAAAAAATCTATGCAGTTTTAGGGACATAGACGACATACTGACATAGATGCATAAACATTTCTCATACTGTATATTATACTATGATTAGCAGCTACTGTGTAGTTCTGCTGTCTTCCATCAACCAATCATGTGCAAGCACAAATGCTGTTTTTCTTTTGATTTTCCCTGCATTTAATTGTGTATTTTTTGTTAAAGTGAAATCTCACCATATTCACTCTCTAAAGCTCTAAATAAATATTCCTTGCTTCCCTTCTTTGCTTGGTTTTTCATTAGTAAATCAACCCCTATGTTCCTATTTTTGAAAGTGACCTATTGCCAGGAAAGAAGTTCAACAAGGTAGTGACCTTTGGAGAAAGCAGCTGTATTATCACACGAGGATGCCACGAGGGGGATAATTACATATGAGCTGTATTGGCTAAAGTGCTGTGAAGTGGTTAATGCTGCCAAAGAAGAAAAACATTTGAACCGTATTTACTCCTGCCCCTTGTCATCTTGGACACATAAATTAAGAAACTATAAGAAAGCATGCGGGTGGCATTATAGTAGACCCATGCAATCAAATAATTTTGTGAACCAGTTTTTATAAAGGGAAACGGTATTGACAAATCTTTTTACAAATTTAGCAACAACAGAGAATGACAGCACCTGGACTTGATTCACTCAGATCTATACAGTATTATTATAAGATATTTTGTCACATTCAGTGATGACTGCTTAAAGCAGGGATATGCAATTAGCGGACCTCCAGCTGTCCCATCATGCCTCTGCCTCTGGGTGTCATTCTTGTGGCTGTCAGAGTCTTGCTATGCCTCATGGGACTTGTAGTTCTGCAACAGCTGGAGGTCCGCTAATTGCATATCCCTGGCTTAAAGGGTCACTAAAGGATATTTTTTTAGCTAAATAGCTTCCTTTACCTTACTGCAGTCCTGGTTTCATGTCCTCATTGTTCGTTTTTGCTTTGATGTTGCTGTAATTCCTCTCTGTTCTGGACACTTTTCCTGGTTGTCTGTTTCCTGATCACCACAGTACTGTGAGATTTCTCACTGTGGTCACTAATCAAGGAGGTGTGATTACTGTGTGTCAGCACCAATCCAGTTTCGTTTTGCAAAACCTTCACTGCCCTCTATTGGCTCTCTGGCTCTGTACATCAGAGAACCAGGAAACAACAGCAAAAACGAAACTAAACTGTAGGTACATTATATGATTGTTTTTTATCTATTTTTAAAAGGAATCAGTTAACTATTATGTCTCTATACCCTGTAAACAGTCATTTCAGCAAAAATGTTTTTTTCCTTTAGTGACCCTTTAAGGTATAGTGTGCTCTACAGAGCAAAGATCAAGTTCTAGAAAAACTTGAGTAAAGCCTTGCTCAAGTAAGAAATACGTTTGTCAAAATGTCTAAACTATTCCTCAAGGATAATGGCACAGGGTACACAAGTGATAAAACATTATTCTGAGGAAGCATGGAATTATATTACAAACTACTGTCCGAAACAATGGTCATGCAGAAAGAATATATTGAACTTTATGTGAGAGTGGCACGATGCTTAGCACTGCATGGCTGGAAGGCAGAAGCTCCATAGCCTTGGTGTAGGAAATGGGCCTGGTCCCCTGATCCATGTAGCCCAAACTCTCACACTTCAGACGTACTATATGGGTGCTCACTGGGAAAGGAAACATTGGATCATATGGCCAGGGAAAGGAAGTAGGTAGGTATGCTGCTGCTCTGCATCAAGTAAGACATTGATCTACAGTGCCCCTCATGATGCCTAATGGAGCAGCCGCCACAGCAGGGAGTAATACATTTCAACATAGAGGAACGTTGTCCAACAACTAGCAGTTACTTTCCTGGCTAGATACACTTTAATAATATTCTGCCTAAATTTACAGTAAATTATATTGTATCAACAAATGTTCATAGTTAAGGTCTGATAGCACACTCGACTCAACAGAAATTATTTAAAGCTCTTTTTACTGTGTTCTTGTCATATGATTCCAAGTCATGAATGTATTAAAACAGCAAGCGGTACATTACAAGGCATTGTGCTGTCTGAAAAATGACAATAAAAGTGTAAGACTGGCATAATCAGTTTCTAAATAGCTGTTTCATCTGACCCAATTGGCACCAATACAGTATTTGAGGCTATCCAAAGCTCTGAGCAAATCTCAGTTCTCTTCATTGTATAGCATGTAAACTAATAGGTGCCTTTACATCCACTTTTGTGAACATAAAGCTCAGTGCTGCCACTTTGATTTATTTTTATGATACATTTGAGTAGGGTTTTAGAAGTGTTAGAAAACCATCTTGCTACAACAATGTGCCAAGACTAGGGGCACATACAGTAGGTTGGGAACTTAAAACTAGATTCTGGAATTACTCTACAAAAAAAAAAAAAAAATATATAAAACATATAATACAGTTGTCTTCAAGGATTATAAACTAAATTTTAAAATAAGTTTAAACTTTTTTTATAGATTTGGATATTTTCTTGAATAGTAGGGTCTTTTACTTTTTTGAGCAATCAGCAGCTGCACCGTGCTTTATTAAAATGCAGAGAGATACATGAATAATATGGAAAATATTTGATTAGACGACAAGGCATAAGAAGCCTTCACTCCCTTGAGGATTAATGTCTAATCTTAGCAGTACATTGATGGCAGGCAAATAGTACGTCAGTCAATAGAGAACTCAATATTTTTTTTTTCTCATTTCTGGCCTCACTCGCCAGTAATTAGATTGTAAAATGATGAACTAGAGGCACACCAGCATTTATATTCATGCTGCTGACCAACAGTAGCCACGTGGAAGAAAAATGTTCATCTTAATTGGCACACATAATTACACACGATGCATAACAGAAAGAATAACCTTGTTACTGAACTAATTTATTTGGGGGATTTTGAAAATATATGCTATGTGCAATAAAAAAAAAATAACAAAAAAATATCTTACCTTTTCCAATATTTACTTGTAAAAATAGAAGCCTAGAAGACAACATCTATGAACCCTAGCAGTGTCCCAGGAACTTGTATAATATTCACTAACAATTCACCTGTAAGCTTGCCTAACAGAGCAAAATCTTATCTCTATAAAGTAGGTGGCTGAAAAACGTGTTCAATATGGGGTCTCCAAACATTCTAAACAAAGGTCCAGTTTATTGTCCTTCAGACTCTAGAAGGGCCAGAGGGGTGGAAATTTTCCTGCTTAGTGAGAGGAATACTGCCCTGTCGTTCGTATCATAGGGAGGAATAATGCCCCATTAGTGGTGTCAGTGGGAGACATGGTGCTGCATTGTCGGTGTCAGATGGCAGAATAGTGTCTCATATCAGTGGGTGAGATAGTGCCCCAAGGGCTGGATAAAGGCAAATAAAAAGCCGCATCTGGCCCTCAGGCCCCAGTTTGGAGACCACTGTACTAGACGATCCTGTCTAAGGCTGACAACACTCAATTGTATCTATGGAGGCACTCCCCTGATCTGGACTACAAACTTCTGCCCCTCTACTCATCTATATTTTATAGAGAGTAGCTTTCCTGTGTTTCACAGCAAATTTCACCTGATGATGTTTCTACACCATTGTGATGACCCTTCACACAACCGATGCAAAATGACTAATTACCCAGTTGACTACGGTTTCTAAACAAACCAGCCAGGGGCCCTGGCTTACATCACTGCTTAACCACTTCATTACTGGGCACTTAAACCCCCTTAGTGCCCAGACCAATTTTCAGCTTTCAGCGCTGACGCATTTTGAATGACAATTGCGCGGTCATACAACACTGTACCCAAATTATATTTTTATAATTTTTTTCCCACAAATAGAGCTTTCTTTTGGTGGTATTTGATCATCTCTGCGATTTTTATTGTTTGCGCTATAAACAAAAAAAGACAGAACATTTTGAAAAAAAACACAATGGCCCAGATTCAGGTAGATTTGCCCATTACTTACACATGAGCTGCTCAGCTGAATTTCTCTGCGCTGGGGCAATTTTGCCAAATTGCCACCTGATTCAGGAATCGTTTGTTCAGTTAATTTGCTCCTGTTTAAGGCAAAGCTGAGGGCGCAAGGCCGCGCAAGTCAAAGTGGGTGTGCCCCTATGTAAATGAGGATTTTTCGGCTCAGCAGAGGTTTGCGCCGGGCGCGCGCATGCGCAGTTAGAGCGCTGCCGTCTGCGCATGCGTCAAACTGCGCCTAGCATACTTTCAGGGCAAATCCTGCTCAGCTGCTTGCACTGAGCAAATAAATAGGAGCAGACTTGCGCAGGTTCTTTGCTGAATTTCATCCTGCTTTTTCCAACCCCCCCTGAGCAAGGAAATTCAGCCCATTTTGAAGAGATGGCACCTCCCAAAGGAACTAAAAAAAGAAAGGCAAACTTCGTGGCTGCGGAGATGGACATCTTAATTGCTGCACTCCAGCAACATAAAGAACTTCTATATGGTGCCCAGCGGGCAAACACCACCGTTGCCCAAAGGAGGGCTATCTTTGAAGCCATAGCCCTGGACATCAATGCCCTGGGTAATGAAGATCGTTCCTGGGATGACATTAAAAAAAACTGAATGATATGAGGCGCAGGGTCCGGGATAAACTGGCTCTTATCCGAAAACATACCGGTGGCACGGGAGGTGGACCGCGATGTAAGATCCGCCTAAATCATGAGGAGGAGCTTATTGCCCAAACTTTTGTGCAGGAGCAGGTGGAGGGACTTGCAGGGTACGACTCCACTCTTGGGAACTTGGGGACTGGTAAGTTATTTTTGTTTCATATCTGCTGTGCAACATGGGAGGGGGTAGAAGTGAAAATATTTGTGGGTAGAAGTGAAGATGGAACTCTTATTTTTGTTTCATATCTGCTGTGCATCATGGGAGGGGGTAGAAGTGAACATGTGAGCAGTGTGTTGCACCAGCAAAATATTTCGTTTTGGTGTCATCCACAGGTGGTGATGATGATGATGAAGCTGGGCCGTCTACGGCTGCGGGTCGACCCACGCCATCCATACCTGAGCCAGGGGTCCAGTCAGGCCCCATGGACATTATGGCAATGCTGGTCCAGGAGGAGATCCTACCGGGGCCAAGTATGGTGGAGGAAGTTGTTTTGGAGGAGGATTCCTTTTTCCTCATCCAGGAGGACTCTGGCTCCCTCCAGGAGGATACCACCATCCCTGAGCAACCCACCACCCCCCCCGCCCAGCACGTCATCCCCCTCCAGGGCAAGCCCCTCCAGGGCAAGCCCCTCCATTGTGGACCCCTCCCCTTCTCCCTCTGTCCGTGCCCGAGCCTCTCCTCCCAGGAAGGCTCTGTCCAAAACGAGGCATATATCCTCCAGCCTCCGTGACGGTCTGCTGGAGGAGCAGGCCCTGCAGACCCGCCATATAGGGGCCATGGTGGGAGATGTTCGACGTCTGGCGGACAGCATGGCATCCACCTCCACCTCTGTGCAGCATGCCCTCACCCTGCATGCAGACCGGGACAAACATGTCTCACAGAGCCTGGCGGAAATAAGTGGCAACTCCAAGGCCAAAGTCACCTGCTTGGTGGCTCAGGAGAACGCCCCCGCTTTATTAAGCAGGATGGCAGCTGCGGTGGAGGCCAACACCGCTGCTGTGCAGGCCAACACCGCTGCAGTGCGGGAGGAGGGGAGAGTTACCCGCCATCATCAGCGGGATACCACCACCCGCCAAATGCGGATGTTGGCCCAGACCAACACCATCCTCGCCCGCCTGGCCAACGCCATGGAGGGCATGCAGCCACCACCTGCGAGGAGTCTGGAAGTAGGGGTTGATGCTCCTCCCCCCCCTCAATCCCCACCCCATGCCTCCTCCGCACCACGGAGATTGAGGAGCCAGAGCCGGGGCACCCTTGGCCCAAAGAAAAAATCAAAAAAATGATCTAATTTCTACAATTATTATATGCTCAGGATATGAGTTTATTTTTTTGGTGATATATGCTCAGGATATGAGTTTATTTTTTTTTTATATATGCTCAGGATATGAGTTTATTTATTTTTTTATATATGCTCAGGATATGAGCTTTTATATTTATTTGTAGTCCCTACACACGGTGAGGAGTGTATACTACAGTGTGACTGGTGTGTGAATGGGGGGGGGTGGCACTCCTGCTGGAAAAGGGGTGTCACCCTCTGCCATGTGAAAGGTGTATGAATGGACAGCAACATAATTGGAGCCTTGACGCGGCGTTGCTGCTCCCTAATACCATGGGGTATTGTTGGGTCTAATCCAATTTGGGGTGCATGTGTTGGGTGTGTGCTAGGGACTACAGTGGTGTGCATACATGCATTATACTTGTGACAAGATCAGGGTGTGTTTAATGTGCAAAGAGACGTTCCACAAGACCATTCCGGATTGCTCTTCCCTCAGAAGATCCGGTAGTGTTTCTTGGGGGGGGGGGTTGCGTGGTTCGGGGGTAAGGTCATTGCGTAGCTCAATGTGCATGCCCCTTCTCTCCGCAAAATTGTGGAGAATACAACATGCCCCGACGATTTGGCACACAAAGTTGGGTGAATACAACAGGGTCCCCCCTGATTTATCCAGACATCTGAATCGAGATTTAAGGATGCCAAATGTGCGCTCCACCACCGCACGGGTACGTGCATGGGCTTCGTTAAATCTTTCCTCTCCTGGTGTTTGAGGGTTACGATATGGGGTCATCATGTGAGGTCCCAGGGCATATGCAGAGTCACCTGGAAGGGAAAAGACAGGAGGATGTTAGTCGTGCATGTGCCCCTTGTGATGTCTGCATCATGGGGGGGGGGGCAGTCATACCTGACACCCATGTCACTCACCAATCAGCCAGCTGTCTCCATACATGTTCTGGTCAAACTCGGTTGGGATGGGGCTGTGTCGGTAAATAAAACTGTCATGGCTTGACCCTGGGTGTTTGGCACGGACATGCCATATGAGGCCATGTGCATCCACAATCACCTGCACATTTATCGAATGCCAATGCTTCCTGTTGCAGTAGATATGCTCGAGGAGCCGGGGGGGGCGTAGTGCCACATGGGTACAATCTATTGCACCCACAGTGCGTGGAAATCTGGCTATTTCATAAAAATCACTGATTGCCTTCTGCCGCAGGTCAGCCGTGGTTGGTTTGATTGTGTGCCCATGCGTCTGAGTATTGCAGGGATCACTTGGTGCACACACCTGCTCATGCTGGATTGGGACATCCCCGCCACCATTCCACCTGTGCGCTGAAATGAGCCACTTGCCAAAAAATTAAGGGTTGCCACTACCTTCACCAGTGGCTGCACTGCCTGTCCCCGATGGGTCGGGCTGCTGATGTCATCCTGCAGGATTGTTACCAACTCAAGGATGACTTCAGGGCTGAAGCGAAACATGCGATACACCTCATTATCACTCATCTCAAAAAGGTTGTAGCGCCCTCTGTAAATCCTCTCCCGTGCCCTCCTACGAGTCGGCTCAGTCAATAGAATATCAAGAACCATAGCTGCCCCTGGCATGTTGGTGCACAGATGTGAGGTCCCGAAAATGTGGGTGCTCTGCTTGTTCAGCTCGTCTGTCTAGGTGCTGCTGAAGTTGCGCGCTCCTTCAGATGACATTTGGCCATCTTTTGCTAACTTGCCCCTGCTTTTAGCAGGAGCAAGTTTGCCCGGGGAAAAAAAATTGCGCTATAATTGCGCCGGAGCAGCTGGGCTGCGTGCGCGGGAAAATGGCCGCATTTCAGGCTTAACTGGTTTACAGAATCAGCCGCAGATTTGCCTGGGAGCAAATCAGTACTTGCGCGGCGCAAATCACACTTGCTCCCGCGCAAGTGCTTCTTGAATCTGGGCCAATATGTTTTACTTTTTGTTATAATAATATCCCATTTTTTTTTTTATATTTTTTTCCTTAGTTTAGTCCGCTACGTATTCTTCTACATATTTTTGTTAAAAAAAATTGCAATAGGCGTATATTGATTAGTTTGCCCAAAAGTTATAGCGCCTACAAAATAGGGGATAGATTTATGATTTATTTTTTATTTTTTACTAGTAATGGCGGCGATCTTCGATTTTTTTGTCAGGCCTGCGATTTGGGACCATTCACATTTATACAGCGACCAGGGCTATAAAAATGCACTAATTACTGTGTAAATGTGACTGGCAGGGAAGGGGTTAACACTAGGGGGTGAGGAAGGGGTTACATGTATTCCCTGGGTGTGTTCTAACTGTGTGTGGAGGGGGACTGACTGGGGGAGGTGAGCGATGCTGTGCCCCTATGTACAAGGGACACAGCATCGGTCTCCTCTCTCCCTGACAGGATGTGGAGCTCTGTGTTTACACACAGAGCTCCACGTCCCTGCTGTCACCGCCTATCGCGGGTACCTAGTGGTTATTGCGGCCGCCAGGCACGCGCATCGGCATCTCAGCTATGCGCCGGGCATAGTGTTTCCCTGCTGCGCGCCCCCAGCGGCGTACGCGGGGAATGCACATAAAAGGACGTCCAGGGACGTCCACCCGGCAGTTGAGAGCCGCGCTGTGGACGTCTTTCGTCTATAGCACGGCTCTCTAGTGGTTAAATGACAATGGGCTTCATTTACAAAACCAGATCTCATGCTATATGTAGATGTCTGGACACATTTTCCCTAAATTGCACATGCAATCCTGAAACTGTCAATTCACTCAGTGGCGTAGCGTGGGTTGTCAGTGCCCAGGGCAAGGAAAGTAATTTGTGTCCCCTAACCTGCAGACTTTTAACACTCCCTTCCACTAGTACAGTATTAAGTACTAATATGGTCAATTTTAGGATGTACCACTCTTTCTCTTTGTTCTCATTTATTTCCCTTTTATCTCTCTTTATCCTTATTTTTATTTATTTATTTTCCATCTCTACTTCAATCTTTCCCTTTCCTCTCAGTATCCGTCTTTCTTTCTATCTCTTATTCTTTCTCTACATTTTTCTTTGTTCCTCCCCCTCGCCCCTCTCTTTCTTTCTCTTTCTCTGCCATGTATTCTCTCTTTTTATTGCTTTCTTTAATCCTTGTTCTCTCTCTCTCTCTCTCTCTCTCTCTCTCTCTCTCTCTCATCTCCTTTCTTCCCTCCCCCTCTCTCCCCCCTTCTCTCTTGGAAGTGAATTGCTACATGCCATGTATTGCATTATTGAATAAAATGCTAACCATACTCAATAAATATACATATACACTCACCGGCCACTTTATTAGGTACACCTGTTCAATTGCTTGGTAACACAAATTTCTAATCAGCCAATCACATGGCAGCAACTCAATTCATTTAGGCATCTATACATGGCAAATACAACTTGCTGAAGTTCAAACCAAGCATCAGAATGAGGAAGAAAGGGAATTTAAGTTACTTTGAATGTGGCATGGTTGTTGGTGCCAGACAGGCTGGTCTGAGTATTTCAAAAACTACTGATCTACTGGGATTTTCACACACAACCATCTCTAGGGTTTACAGAGAATGGTCAGAAAGGAGAAAATATCCAGTGCATGGCAGTTGTGTGGACGAAAATACCTTGTTGATGTCAGAGGTCAAAGGAGAATGGGCAGACTGGTTCCAGATGATAGAAAGGCAACAGTAACTCAAATAACTACTCGTTATACCCAAGGTATGCATAATACCATCTCTGAATGCGCAACACATCGGACTTTGATGCAGATGGGCTACATAAGCAGAAGAGCACACTGAATGCCATTCCTGCCAGCTAAGAACAGGAAACTGAGGCTACAATTCACACAGGCTCACCAAAACTGGACAATAGAAGATTGGAAAAATGTTGCCTGGTCTGATGAGTCTCGATTTCAGCTGTGACATTCAGATGGTAGGGTCAGAACTTAGCATTAACAACATAAAAGCATGGATCCATCTTGCCTTTTATTAATGGTTCAGGCTCGTGGTAGTGTAATGGTGTGAAGGTTATTTTCTTGGCATTTATGCATTAAGGTGAAAAAACATCAGATGCGTACAAGCCTCCCAGCTCCCCTGATTTACTTACTTGAGCCCTCAACTGTCCCATGTTGTGAACGCGCTGGCTACTCTCCCCTATCTTCTCGGCTCTTCATTGGAGATTGATAGCAGCGCAGCCATTGGCTCCCGCTGCTGTCAATCTCATCAATGAAGCGGCGCACCAGGGGCCGAGTGATCTACTTGGCGGCTATAGCCGCTGACTGTATCACGGGAGCGCACCCAGAAGCTAACCCCCTTGGGAGAGCGCTTCCCAGAACAGGGGTTAGCTCTTGCGGGGAGGAGCCGAAGCAGCCGCCGTGGGACCCCAGAAGACCAGGATCTGGGCCACTCTGTGCAAAATGAGCTGTATAAGTATGACATGATGTTATTTATAAAAAAAAAGAACCTTTATAACACCTTCGCTACAGTCTCAGGGCTGCTGATAGGGGGGGACCACCAGCCCTCCTGTAGGGGGCCCGGGCAAACAGGGAGGCCCAGACAGAAGAGGGAAGCATTGTGGTCGAATGGAGGGGGCTATTACAGAATGACTTCCTCTGCACAATCCCCCTCCCTGTTCTGCCTGCTTCTGATCCCCCCTCTGTGCCCCCTGTCACTGTGCTTCCCCCCCCCCTCCACGGCACTGCTGGCTTACCTGTCTCGTAAAAAAATAACAAATTGTAAAATAAAATACATTTTAACATTCTTTAAAAAATTATATAAAAAAAAGTTTAAAAATGTTAAAAAAAACTATTTAAAAACGGGCTAATTCACATGGGTTCTCTGTTATGTTTGTGTCCGCTAATAATGATTTTAGTGTATTTGTTTGTGAAAATATTGTTTTGATATATTTCGGGGGGGGGGGGATGGGGGGCCCTGTCAGGTAGGCTGTACGGGGCCCCGTGATTTCTAACAGCAGAAATTTGCATCATGGATGTGCAGCCAACAAATCTGCAGCAACTGCGTGATGCTATCATGTCAATATGGACCAAAATCACTGAGGAATGTTTCCAACGCCTTGTTGAATCTATCCCATGAAGAATAAATGCAGTTCTGCAGACAAAAGGGGGTCCAACCTGGTACTAGCAAGTTGTACCTAATTAAGTGGCCCGGTGAGTGTATGTATACAGTATATCCACTGAATGTATTTACACCTATATGTATATTGCACTCACTCAATGAATGATTGTCTTTGGAAAAGGGGGGATTGCGATATGGAATGTGCCTTGGCCATAGCCTCCCCAAATCAGGATCCTCCCTCTGTACTGGTCCAGGACTGGGGGCTGTGTTATACCTCCCCTGTGGTAGATGTGGGAGTATGTAGTGTGTACAGTGTATGTGTACAATATGTGTGTGTGTACAGTGTGTGTTTATTGTGTGTGTGTACAGTATGTGCATTGTGTGTGTACAGTGTGTGTATAGTGTGTGTGCACTGTGTGTATTGTGTATGTACAGTGTGTGTGTACAGTTTATGTATGTGTGTACAGTGTGTATATTGTGCGTGCACCGCGTGTGTACACTGTGTGTGTGTATAGTGTGTATCATATGTATTCCTATTGCAGCAGACAGCTGTACTGTGTGTGTATTGTGTGTGTGCCCTTTCCTGCATGAATCCTTGCTATAGAATTGTGTGTGTGCCCTCTCCTGCGTGGATCCTGGCTGTAGAAGAGACCTGAAAATATTAAATAACCAAAGCGCCAAATGAAATACACATAAAGATAAATACAAATGTATAGTGATAACACATTAAATTGAATTAACAGTTGCAGTGGTAAATTTGCTGTGCAAATCAATAGTAAATAAATGAAGAAACCTCACTAAATGCTACAGGTAAAGATATAACATAAACCATAATGTGTTATGGCGACATTAAAAGGTCACTGAAAATGTCAAAGTCCCAAATAAAATGCTCATGCTCAAAAATGTGATTTGATGAAGACATCCATGCTTCTTAAGTGCTCAGACAAGGTGCCCCCACATAGATGTAAACTCACCCCTCAGAGTGGACCAACTATCACTGGTATGGTCAAATGCACGTGTGGGGAAACCCATGTGGATATCCTTTGGACTGGCAGTTCCTGGGATGATTATTCCTCATGTAGATAAAAAACTTCATTGCGCAATATAATTTAAAAAGATTTAATTAAAGTTTAAGATCATAGGCCCGGATTCACAAAGCACTTACGCCGCCGTATCTCCAGATACGCCGCATAAGTGCAAATATGCGCCGTCGTATCTACTGTATGCGCCGGACTCTGAAACTAAGATACGCCTGAAAATAGGCTTCATCCGACCGACATAACTTGCCTACGCCGGCGTAGAGGGGGCGCATATTTACGCTGGACGTATTTGACACTCCCATTGATTTTCTATTCACATATGCAAATGAGGGAAATACGCCGATTCACGAACGTACGTCCGTCCGACACAGTGCGCGTAAAGTCATACGTCCAGCGTAAAGTTATGCCCCATAAAGGAGGTGTAACTAAGCAGCATCCATGCAAAGGGAACACAAGCCGTCCTATTTTACGAAGTTTACGTAGGACGTGAATATGACTAGGCGTATATTACGTTCACGCCGTAGGCAGTGATCCAACGTATCTTAGGGAGTAGTTCCGACGTGATTCTGAGCATGCGCACTGGGATGTGTCCACAGGACGGCACATGCGCCATTCATTATACGTATCTGTCTGAGACTCAGCCCATCATTTGCATGGGGTCACGCCTCATTTGCATGGCTCACGCCCACTTCCACATACGCTGGCTTACGCCTAGGAAACCCAGCACAGATTTGGCAGCACTGGCTTTGTGAATCCAGTGCTTGCCTCTCTGCGTTGCGCCGGCGTAGCGTAAAGGAGATACGCTACGGAGGCATAAATATGCGCCGATGTATGTGATTCCAGGCCATAGTAATCAACTCACATGTTAGAGTGCCTGTGTCCTGGCACCCGATGTGAATAGCAGGTAAATATCCAAGAAATCAGCCCATAAACAATGGTAGACTGCTGCCGCAGTAGATGTTCGATTTCCGGAAATGGATGGTGGGTGGAAGTATGTAGCGATGACGCAAATCAACCTTGTGGCATTTCAGCATATCAAATGGGCTGTCATCAGGACGTTGTGATTCCGCCATTTTGGTTAAGGGCATATATACCCTTACTTTAGATCACGTGTTAAATTTTTGTCCAATCATGTTTAGTTGCCTGCTATTTACTCAGGGATGCACACAATTTATTTCATTGCATCTCAGATTGTATAGAAAACATTACATAACTAAAATTGGTTAAACCCAATCTGTAAAAAGTTTGAATAGTTTAAATAGTTTAAATTAAGTATATCCATTGTCCGGGATATCCAAAGATTGAATACAAATAAATAGAAGAGGTCCAAGAGCCATCTAGCGGTGAAACTCAGTCAGGAATAGTCTCAATATATCACTCTTTAGGCCCGTACACACGATCTGACTTTTTGACAACAAACCTCAGATGGACCTGTTTTTGCAGACGATCCGACCGTGTGTACGCTCCATCGCACAAACTTTTTCGCTTTTTCATCGGACAAATGTTCGCTGTGAGAACAGACAAACTTTCCGGCAACAAATGTCAGATGGACAAATCCGATTGTGTGTACACAAGTCCATCGGACTAAAGTCCAAAGTAAAAATATGCATTCTCAGAACCAATGCTAAAGATCAGACAACAATAGCAGAAGTTGCCCAAAGGGTGGCGGTAAAGAGCAGAAAAACCATGTAGTATGTCTATTACGTTTGTGTTTATTGGCTGAAAAAATCCTGTTGTGTGTATGCATACCAAGTTCACGGATAACGCCCTTCAGAGCAAAATCCACAAAAAAGTCAGTTGGAATCCGATTGTGTGTATGAGGCTTTTTTTCACCCGGATTAATTCAAACGGGATAAGAGCCTTTGAGCCACCTAGTGGTCAAGATTAGACAACATTGCTTCAAATACACTATACCACTCTGTGGCCACCAAGTGGCCCAACTGTCAGGTCACCTGTGGCCAGATGACAAGTGCACCCTGTTGAAGTCAGGGGTGCACCACAAGGTAGTGAACCCTCTAACAGACTGCTGTGGATGGAACACAGAAAGGATAAGGAGGAGAGGTTCACAGAGGCACAAACAGGCACCCTACAGGAAGCTTGAGCCCAAGATTCCTCAGGGCGCGGAATCTAAGATCCAGCTGGTATTCACCAGAGCCTCTAGTGGTAAGGATGGCCTTCGCTGCAACTGGATCCAGGTCATGGCCCCTGGAGTCCCCTAGGTCACGCTCCGTAGGGAGAGAGGGGAAGCAGCCACTCAGGACACAGAGAAAGTGAGGGATAAGCCGAGGTCAGGGAAACAAGCAGACAAGGATAACCAAGGGACAGGCCAAGGGTCAGGGTCACAGGCAAACAGGAGTAGTCGGAGACAAGCCAAAATCGGTACACAGAAATAATGTAGCACACAGCAAGCAGGAACACAATGCTAACAAACAACATTGATCAGCAAAGCAGACCTGCAGTGAACTGGTTAATATAGAGTTCCTGGGATGGCCTGGGGTGGAGCCATACAGGGAGGAGAGATGATAAAGGCAGCCAGATGAGAGAGTCTGGTCTCTAATGAACACATGGAGAGAAAGGTAAGCTGTCAGACATACCACATATCCATGACACCAACATTGTAATCATCCAAATTAAAAATTAAAGAAAAAATCTGAAAAAAAAAACATATTAATGTAAATATAAAATTAATAATTGGTAATAAAACAATTGAGATCCAGCTCAACATTTAGCCCTAATGGCGTGAGAGTCTGGAGCTCAAAAATCCACTGCGATTCAATTCTAGATATTTGTTTTAGTATGTTCGCACCTCTCCAATGTCTATTTATGGTATCAATGGCATAAAAAGATAATGCAGATGGATAACAATTATGTACCATATTAAAATGGTTTGAGACACTATGTTTTGGAAAGCCATTGCGTATGTTAACAATGTATTCCCCAACACGTATGGCCAATGTCAGGGACGTATGTCCCACGTACTGATACACGCAGGTACAATCCAAGACATAGGTAACATGTTTTGTGTTAGATGTAATGAAACTTTTAATGGGGTATTGCTTATTTGTCTGATTTTACTTAAAAACTGTTTGTTTCCTCGGTGCTACGTGGGTATTCCTGCAGGGCCCACACCTTCCACTTCTGTAGAAGTCCTTAAAATCAAACATATGAAGGGATATTTTTTACTAATTTGGTTCTGAGCCCAGGAGCTCTACGATAAATACATTTGGGTCTACTAGGTGAAATTTCTTTGAGTGTGGAGTGTGAGTTGTTGAACCCCATAATAAAAGTGATATCTTGGCTCCTTTCTTGTTTGTTTTTAGTTTCTAAAAGAGTTTCTCTATTTATTCTCCCTACTCTAACTTCCAGTAGCCTAGCATAGTGTTATCCTTTATCCATAAATCTTTGTATTAAGATATTAGTCTGATCATAATCTGATCATAGTCTTTAAAGGCTGAGCAGGTTCTGTGTATCCGAATAAATTGACCCTTGGGAATTGCAGTTTTCCATTGTGGATGGTGACAGCTGTACCTATCGGCGGTCTTGAAATAGGTTTTGGTTCTGAGCTTGTCACCATCCCTAAATATATGCAAATCCAAAAAGTCAGCCTGTTTGTCATGTATATTGACCGTGATTTTCATTCCATATTTATTGTTATTAATATGTTCAATTAATTCATTCAGGGTGGCAGTCGTCCCCTGCCACACCACTAGTATGTCATCTATATACCTATGGTATGCTCGTAAGTTTGGCCACATTTCTCCATAGAGCGCTTCATCCTCCTATTTGTTAAGGAAGATGTTGGCAACACTGAGGGCATATTTTGAGACCCATTGAGACCCCTTTGATCTGGTTGTAGTGTTGACCTCCGTACCAGGAAACTTTGTTCATCATGTCTAATTTTAAATCCCGGAGAATAAATTGTTTCTGCTTGTATCTTAAATTTGTACTTGTACTTGTTCATTGCCCATTTGACTTCTTTCATGGCATCAGTTTGTTGAATATTGGTATACAATGATTCTACAGCTATTGTGACCAATATACAATTATCATCCACTGAATTTTTTTGTAAATGATTCCTTGCTATCTTTTAGATAGCTAGGGATTTTACTCACTAATGGTTGGAGGTATACGTCAATGTATTCCCCCAGCCTCATGAATAGTGAATTTATCCCACTCAAAATTGGTCTACCTGGTGGTTGTTCGGCATTCTTATGTACCTTAGGTACTTGATATAGCACCGGCATAGTTGGTACATCTGGAACCAAATATCTTAATTCTCTATTATTCAGAAAATCATCTGCTCCATTGATCAAGTCCTGTAAAGCTCTTTTTAGCTCTTTTTGGGGTTCTTGTTGATTTTCTGATGTACTTTCTAAAGTACTTTCGTCACTGAGGATGCGTTGCATTTCTGCATCATAATCCTCTTTGTTGAGAACAACAATACCTCCCCCTTTATCTGCAAGACGTATTACAAAATTTTTCTGCTTTTCTATATTCCTGATTCCTTTCCATATATGTTTATCCTTGTAATCTTTTTGTATAGGGATTTCTCTGATATCCGCTTCGACCATTTTTTTTTAAAAAACCTCTATAAATTGGTGAGCTGGTGTTTTAGGGTTGAATGTGGATTTATTGTAAAAGTCCACTATGTGTATATCTAAGTGGCTGTGTTGTAGTGGTACTACCATTTTTCATAGCAAAATATTTTTTAATGCTCAATGTTCTACCAAGCGTTTGCAAATCAATATATGCTTCAAATTTGTCTAGGTTTTTTGTAGGTGCATATTTTAAACCCTGGTGCAGCACATACAACTCTTGTTCTGTAAGTGCATCTTTGTGAATATAGCACAAGGACAGGCTCAGGACAACTCTGTTTTTTTTTTCCCTATGCCAATGGCTGTTGATTAAGGATGCATGCACTGCTCTTTTCGTGATTTGAGGAGGCGACAAGTATGGTGAGCTGTGACAATGCATGTATCAGTGACACATTCCCTCTTGTATTCCTGCTGGAGCATACTCTGTGTGGCATTATGGACAGGGCACTTGAGGCAGAGCAGCAAGAGAAAGAGGAGGATTTCATTTCCTCTCAAGACCAGCATTATGCAGACACTATTCTTGTGACACCACAGAACACACAAGAGGAGAGGGAGGAGGCGAAGGAGGTGAAGGAGGATTCTCACAGTTTTGGAGGCATAGAAGCAGAGAAAGACATATATCAAACCTCAAGAGATGATTTTCAGTCCCCAGAAACCTTGGGAGTAGTACGTGGCTGGGAGGAGGCAGTTCCAGATACTGTAATCCTCAGTGACTATGCTTCTCATGCCTTCATAAACTTGCGGTGCATGGGCTCCCTTATTCTTCAAAGTCTGCAAAAGGACCCGAGAATTTGTGGCATCAAGGATAAGAATCATTATTGGTTTTGCAATCCTTCTTGACCACAAGGGAAAAGTTTTGGAGCTCATCCTGCCCTTGCACAGGGAGCACCAGATGAAATATCTTGAGGATAGCTTAAAGAGGAGTTTATGTAATGCCTTTCCAGACTCTGGTAGGTTACAGTCTCATGGAAAAGCAAGTCTTGAGGCTTCTGTTGGTTTAAAAGAGGAACGGTGGAGAAGGGCACTGCCTCAGGGATGCATTTACATTTTTGAAAGTCGACAGCACCAAGGGCTGTCAGCTTCATGATCCCATTGACAGTGTCTGCATCATATGGTGGAAGATTATCGGGGGGCAAAAACAGACATGGAGAACTTTCCAGTAGACGATCCGCTGGGTTTCTGGATCATGAGAACAAACCACTGGCCAGAACTTTCCCAGTATGCAATTGGTCTGCTAGGCTGCCCTGCATCCAGCATGCTTTCCAAACGGGCATTCAGGTTTTGTGACAGATAAAAGAGTGCATCTGTTTGACATTTGTCAAAATGAATCAGTCCTGAATTAACAGGAGCTATCAAGCCCCTGATGCTTTGGTATAGGATTTATGGACACAATTAACACCCAAGGACCATTTTTCCACACCTGTTTTTTTTTACACAAAACCAATTCTTGCTTTCATCCACAACTGTTTGACAGATGAATCAAATTCAATTTTTGTACAGCAAGGCCGATTCTTGCTTTCGTCAAGAGTACCTCTAGAAGGTTATGGGGTGAAGGCACCACCAACACCTAAAGACCAATTTTTCCATGGCTGTTTGACAGGGGCATCAATTATTATTTTTTTCTTTTACAGCAAGGCCAATTCTTGCTTTCATCAAGAGTTCCTCTATAGGGTTATAGTGTAAAGGCACCAACAACACTCAAAGCCCAATTTTTCCACATCTATTTGAGAGGAGAATCAAATAAAAAATTCTTACAGCAAGGCCATTTCTTGCTTTCATCAATAGTACCTCTATTGGGTTACGGTGTGAAGGCACCGCCAACACCCAAAGCCCAATTTTTCAGCACCTGTTACATCCATCCAAAGTCTGCAAAATAGACACGGCTTTATCTAAAAAAAAATGTTAATCTTGGCCTGAGTGTACTATAATTTGGCTTCTTCACATAAAGCTTGCTCAATGTGATGCAAAACTTTGTTATTTCCAAAGAGACACCAGAATTTATCCAAACAATTTCTAATCTTGTTCCGAGTGCACTTAATTGTGTCCTCATCATACAGACTGTCTCCCCAAGCTGTTGTTTGCAAAATAAAGAAAGCTTGCAGGGAAAATCAATTTAAAAGTATTTGTTTTCTTTATGAAGGTCAGTTTTGCTGCATCAGGTTCTATACACGGAGAAATTAATGGGGGTGTGAGAATTGCAACTAGTACACAGGGAGTTGCCCCTTAGGACCTTTTAGGCAGAAGAAATGTTGAGGAGAATAGACATATATAGAAAATCGCACATAAGTGCTAGTTTTATTAATAGTAGAAAAAATATATTCATAGAAATATACAAGAATCATTTAAAATGAAATAAATGAATCAATCATGTACACGGTATTTGATATCAACCCAAAAGCTTTCAATCCATTGTCCAAAAGCAATTAGGGTCAGGCGGACATAATTACAGCATAACATCCCGACATGTTTCGGAGGTTCACAATAATATGTAATATTCCTTCATCAGGGGAGGCTTTAACAGTGATTTACTTCTTGTCTGTAACGTAAATATAGTTGTATAACAATATTTGTATAATTTGCAATTTTGCATTGATTTAAATGATTTGAATGATATTATTATATTATATTTTTCACATATTATTATATTATATTATTTAAATGATATTATTTCAATTTAAGCATCATTAAAATCACTGCTCCTTTAAAAATTATCTTTTTTAACATCAAAAGTTTATTAAGGATATAGTTATGGCAATACAAATCAATGCAAATAACAGATAACATTATATTGGAAAGGTATAACATTTAGTTTGTTCCGATAACCATAGTCAGTTACAAACCGTTGTATAACAAACAAACATAGAGGTGTATATGTTACTCCTCAAACAATCCTAAAATCGATTGCTTAGCAACTACTAATTAAAATTTAGTAAACATTGTTATCCATAAGGATTATCTGTTTATGAAATTAGCTTTACATTCAGAATATATAGTTACAGGAAAATCAGAATAGAAAGGGGGGAAGGAGGATATAGAAGGGGATAAATTGGCATCAAAATAAAGTATCTAAGCAGGTTACAGTGTTCTGATTATTGGAATTCCAGAGTCTGGTGGAGGTAAGACATATCAACATCTGATGCATGGGGTTAGTTTGATTCTGGATTGTATTTCCCTACAATTTCATTATTGCTTCATAATTCCACAAAGCTTTAAAAGCAAACTATGGAGACCAGGTTTTTTGGTATTTTTCAGCTTTGTCTGCGAATTGGGCCAGTGTATCTTCCATGTAGCAGGTGTCTGCTACTTTTTTTCAGCCAGTCTTGGATGGATGGGGGTCTAGTGCTTTTCCAAAGGAGTGGTATTAGGGACTTAGCAGCATTTAATAAATGTTTGGTTAGGGACTTTTTATAGTGTTTAAGAGTGAAATTTGAGATATGGAGCAGGCAACATGCTGCATTCAGCTCAATTCTGGTCTCCGTGATTTGCTTCACAATCTCCCTTACTCTGTTCCAGAAATCACTCAGGACAGGACAATCCCACCAAATGTGTATGAGGTTACCTTTCTCTTTCCCACACCTCCAGCATCTTTCCGGGGGATGTGGGAACCAATGTCTACTTGCAAAGCTGTAGACCATGCCTGTCTGAATCTATCGTCCGTTGCAGAGTGCAAATTTTGTAGCCATGTGTAAGTGATGGAAGTCGCTTTGTCAAATTAGGACCCATCTATGCAGACCTTCTCAAATCAGTCAACTCTCTAGAGAAGAGAGGTTTCCTGGACCCTTTGTTGTCACATATTTGAAAATAAGTCCACCAATGGAGTTTCGGATGACAAAACAAATGTTATGTTTTTAAAGTCCTTTCACTCACACTGATACGGGCAAACACTAGAAATAACGAAGAAAAAATGCAGCCCTCAGCACTTTATCAAAAAAAAAAAAAAAATCACCTGAAGTGTTATGATAGTGAGTCCAACATTGAAAATATTCAAAAGAATCAAACATAGAATAGTTCTTGTGAAGAAATACAGGTATTAAGTGATATGATTCAGGTAATCTCCCTCCTCTAATGCTTCAATCACCCAGTGCGACCTCTACCAGTGTCAGAAAAAGTAATCACCAGATATAGTTGCCGTCTAATGAATAGAACAGCAAAAATGATAAGATCCAGGTCATGAGAGGTATGTAGTCATCATTAGTTCACACTTATCCGAATCACTGGACCCATTTCAGAGTGTATACAAGTGCTTGGATCATGACCAGGAAGTTGTATTTCTTATGGTAAAAACAGCTCAGCATATCCTACCCATAGTAATAAGTCACTAATGACAAAGAAAAAAAAATCTCATGGTGCAGTATTTATTGGTGAATCAGCATAAAAACCAGCATAAAAACAAACATATAAAAGAATTGTGCCTATAGCACTTACATAAAAAAACGCCAATCCAACCAGGGATAATGGCGGCAGGACCTCAAATGCAAAACATCATGTGCGAAATAGTATGCTTGCACCCCAATCTAAAACACAATAGCTACCAGGACCTCAGACATTGTATAGTAATAAACCTCTACAGCTGTTTTGTGCACACATGCATCATCAGGAGTATAACAAGTTGAACTTTGAAAGTGCAGTTGCTCCAGAGCTTAGTAAATGAGGTGAAGCTTTACTTTGCAAATAATACCTAATCAAATGCAAGTAAAGTAAAAAAAAAAAAAGTATTTTTGCTTGCACATGGTTGGATGATGGAAGTCAGCAGAGCTTTCCCTCATTTATTATGTTCTGGAGCAAATGCCCTTACTGAGGGCAACTGCATTTGCAAAGTGCATAGTCTATTTGCCTTTAAATTAACCCCAATGTGTTCCACGTGTTGAAGTGTGGAGACCGCCACTCTGGACCACCACATTGAATGCTTTGCATTGTACATACCCTGCTCTGAAATTGCAAGTATCATATGCTGTACAGTATGGCACATGCTTTGACCTGTCAAGCCTCATAAGATATGCTGCACTGTACATTACATAATCTAAACAAGCACACTTAATATGCTGTGATGTACATTATATACAGTAGACTGCCACAATTCATACACTGAAGTGTATATTACATGCTCTGAACTGCCATACATGATATACTGCATTGTACATTCTATACCTGTGACTGACAAACTCCATACTCAACATTGTATGATACATGCTCCACAACTAGCACATCCCATATGCTATGATGCATATTATAAACTCTATTCTGCCACATTACATACACTGCACTATATATTACATGCTCTGGATCTTCACATCTCATGTTCCGCATGACATACTTTAAATTTCCAAGTTACACTCACTTTGCTATACTGTACGGTGCTTATTATAGGACACTCAATACACTATACTGTGCATTGCATATTCTGAACTGGAACAATTAATGTGCTCTACTTTCATGCTTTGAAATTTTACACTCCCTGCACTACTCTGTAATGTACAGTATATTACCAAAAGTATTAGGACACTTGCCTTGCACATGAACTTTAATGGCATCCCAGTCTTAGTCTGTAGGGTTTAATATTGAGTTGGCCCACCCTTTGCAGCTTCAACTCTTCTGGGAAGGTTGTCCACAAGGTTTAGGAGTGTGTCTATAGGAATGTTTGACCATTGTTCCAGAAGCACATTTTTTAGGTCAGGCACTGATGTGGATGACAAGGCCTGGCTCGCAGTCTCTGCTATAATTCATCCCAAAGGGGTTCTATCAGGTTCAGGTCAGTCAAGTCAAGGCCAGTCATGTCTTTATGGACCTTGCCTTGTGCACTGGTCCAAATCATTTAGTGTGGGGGGGGGGGATTATGGTGTGGTGTTGTTTTTCTGGAGTTGGGCTTGGCCCCTTAGTTCCAGTGAAGGGAACTCTTAAGGCGTCAGCATGCCAAGACATTTTGGACAATTTCATGCTTCCAACTTTGTGGGAACAGTTTGGGGATGGCCCCTTCTCGTTCCAACATGACTGCGCACCAGTGCACAAAGCAAAGTCCATAAAGACATGGATGAGCGAGTTTGGGGTGGAGGAACTTGACTGGTCTGCACCTCAATAGAACGCCTTTGGAATGAATTAGAGCAGACTGTGAGTCAGGCCGTCTGGTTCAACATCAGTGCCTGACGTCATAAATGTGCTTCTGCAAGAATGGTTAAACATTCCCATAGACAGACTCCTAAACCTCGTGGACAGCCTTCCCAGAAGAGTCAAAGCTGTTATAGCTACAAAGGGTGGGCCAACTCAATATTGAACCCTACAGACTAAGACTGGGATGCCATTAAAGTTCATGTGCATGTAAAGGCAGGTGTCCCTATAATTTTAATAATATAGTGTATGTTATGTGTGCCATACCACTCTTTTTTTATATAATATATCATATCACACATCTCTGAAGAGCAAATCATATTACAGCTGTTATATAAATACCACTAGCCCTATTTTTATTTTTTTTTACTTTTGAATTCTAACATCTTCAAAAACAGGAACATGTTCGCTAGTGGTTTACTAAATAAAGAATTAAATTGTGATAATGCGAAACTCCAGGAGATTTTTTAGTAAGTGCATATGGTGAAGAAACAAGATAAAAATAATTTTCTGCTAGAGTACAATTTAGAATATGATTAAACCTTTTATTTAAAAAAAAAGCATACAATATAGTAGGGGGTGTACCATCGTCCTCGTGTTTATGATATAGGTTGAGGAGTCTCAGGGATTCCCCATAAACCCGGAGTCTCCAATGAAAAAATATGGGCAGGGAAGACTATACCGGTACTCTATGTAAAGGTTCAAAAACCTAAATAACTCATTTAAATGAGTTATTTAGGTTTTTGAACCTTTACATAGAGTACCGGTATAGTCCTCCCTGCCCATATTTTTTCATTGGAGACTCCGGGTTTATGGGGAATCCCTGAGACTCCTCAACCTATAGAGTACAATTTAGATATTAAGCTCTGATTCAGCAAAATAACATACACCACAAAATAATACATGGCATAATTAAAATGGGCTTGCACTTGGGAGATTTCTGTGAAGCAGAAAAAACTTTATGTACAATTCGTTTGAGTAAAGGGTTAGGGCTTAAGAATAAATATTAAGAAACATGTTAGGGTGATAGTATAAATTGTTTTAGTACTTGGATCAAGTGTAATTGGAAACATTTTAAAGCCCAAATGCAGAAAGTGGCTTGATGGCTGAGGCGGATGGCAGCATGACTCCTTAGCTGTATTCTGTTAGGAAATTACTGAAAACTTCAAAGCGATTCCACCAGCCACAATGGACTCCTGCTGGGGAAAACTGAGACTGGAGGCATTTGGGGACATGTCCAAGAAGAAATCTAAGCCCTTAGGTCCCTGCTGGCTTACCAAGTTTTTCAACATGCCAGCAATGCATTCCCAAGATGGTTAATTGCCCACAAAGGTGCAGCACTAACATGACGTATTAGCATTTAAATAAAATACTCCTATCTATACCATAAAGTGTGCCAATAATCTCCTTGCATAAACATTCTTTTTCAAACCATAAATACATGAATAAAATAAAATCCCCTGCCTGTTAATTGTATCTAATATGTTGCTTTATTACATACTGCAACGTGCCTCATACCAATTTACCTTAATCACCTAGGGGCACAGTGTTTTTACACAATCATTGTATAGTCATAATTCATGACTATACGTATCAACATTACAATTAAACACAAACATACTTCTTCCTGTTTTCTCTTTGATGAGCCACAGGTTGCAGGGTTTATTCAACACACATGCATTCACCTTTACCCAAGGTTTTTTGCACAAAACGGACTGGAATTATTTCTAGCCGTACATGAATTGTCTGTGTTACTACACCTATGACTCAAGAGTGTTGCTAAATCAATACTACACTTCCCCTGCCCGTTAATTGTATCTAATATGTTGCTTTATTACATACTGCAATGTGCCTCATACCAATTTACCTTAATCACCTAGGGGCACAGTGTTTTTACACACCTTACTTTAGTTCTCTCGACTTCATGCTTGGGGCCGATTGACAGTACATCACTACCTTTTTATTTTTTACTTTTATTTTAAATTTTTCACACTATTGACACTTTCTTCACCCACCCCCCTCCCCTTGAATTTGCACACTAGTGTTCATTTAGTAATTGTGTTTGCACTACCTTATTTATCATCATTATTGGTGGCTACCATTGTACCACCCCTTATGCTTTCAGCACCTACCTTTATACTTTTACACTTATTAAACACTACATGCCCTGTCCTGCTCTGCCCATACTGGTGCCATGTCTTCACGACACGGCTATTTGCTCTGTTCTTCAGCCACTTACTTTGTGACAGTCACTCTATGTCAATCATTATAGTGATCATTAGGGTGGGCACTACACATGCCCACCTGTTCATTATTATCTATGTTTAACAATTTTATTCTATGTTTTTCCTTTCTTATCTAGTACCCTTAAGTGGACTGTGTGACCCCTGACTGCCTATGCTTCCCCCAGTGGCGGACTTGTGTTTTCCCTCGGCGTGGATGTCCCTGCCCTTCATCCTTCACCTGTCCCTTCCGTGCCGTGGATATTTTGTCCATTGGCTCGCCTTGGACGCACAGGGGTGGTGGCGCTGATGCGCACCTGCATAGTGCGGGAAAACAGACCCTGGTGACGTCAGACGCCGCCGATTGACAGCGTCTGAGCGTCCCTTGGCTGGGGAGCTCATTTAAGGGGCCTCCGGGCTCCGGGATGAGCGTGTGAATCACTCCCTGTTGATGGCTGCTGTGAGGTATCACAGGACAGACGCGGCTGGCAGCTAAGGAGGTCTTGGGTATCCCTACCCATTGCCCCAGTCACGGCATTACCATGCCTCTGGAGCTATCACCTATTCTATATACAGGTCCGGATTCCTTGCTGGTTGCCAGCAGCAATTTGGACTGATACATCCTCATCCCACCACCCCTCATATAGCTGCATTAGCCGGTCACCATCCGTCCACCTGTTCCAGCCTCACAACCCCAGCAACCCTTGCACTTCGGGTTATCTTCTGACATACCCGTTGGGGTGAGTTATACAATTTTTACCTTTGTATTGTCACCTAGGTTGCCAACTGCCCAATTTTTTTTTCCTCCCCCCCCCTCCCCCCCTTTCTTTCCCCCCCTCCTATTCCTCCCCTTTCTCCCCCCCTTTCTTTTTCCCCCCTTACCCACAACCCCTTCTCCTCCCCCTTCCTTTCCACGACCCCAAACCCCTTTCTACCCTCCCCCCCCCCCCCCCCCTCCTGTTTTCTTCCCATTTTCCTCCCCCCCCCCTCTCTTTCATTTTTTTCTTTTTCTTTTTCTTTCTCCTGTGCATCCCTTATTGTTTTTCCTCCCCTCTCTTTCTTGTTTTACTCACACCTCCCTTTTCTCTCCCCGTCGTCCCAATCCCTCCCCCCCTCCCCCGTTCGGCAGCTCTATACCTTATTGATCTATCCCTCTTTTATTTTATTCATCTTACAGTGGTCCACTCACATTCCCCCTTGTCCGCCTGGGGGGGTATTCATGATGGCGGCCACGGCTCACACAATAATTGCCATTTATTGGGTAAGCTACCCTTTTATTTTTAATTTTTTTTTTTAAATAATAAAGACATTTCTTTTTTTGTTTTTTCTTTTGTTTCAACATGCTGGAAATTGTCTGTACTATTTGTACATGTGCTTATTGTATTATTTGCTTCATAGATTGGCTCTCCTGAGGAAGCGGGTAACCGCGAAACTAGTCGAGACCTTGACCAATCTATCAATTTACAACTACAGATGTCCCTTGGGTGACCTCTGATCATCTGTTTTTTGTTTATTCATTTTTTTCAAATGTTAATTGTGTATTTGTTTTATAATAAATTAAATATTTTTATATCATACTGTAATTTGTTCATTACCAGTACCGAAATAGTCCAGGAAAATCCCTTTTGAGTGGAGAACCTATAGGGTTAGCTTCAGCCACTACTCCCTTGTTCCCACTCATCCCCACTTTACATGAATAAAATATTATTACAAATCATAGTTAATAAAGTGCATAACAAACCTCCTATCTTGAATCTTTTTTTCTAAAAGACCACCACAATAAATGCATAAATGAATAAAGTGTTGTTTGTGCTACAATTTATAAAATATATAAACCAATTATTTTAAAACAGTGATTTTAAAGTTCTCCAAATGTCCATTTGCTATGCTGCAGTCCATACATGATCTATATTAATCATCCTGTGCAGTTCTAAAATATGTGCTACTCCAATGGTGCCTTCTGCAAAATTCAGTGACTGTGAACTTCAAGTACCACTGCACTCACCCTTCTGAATCCTAATATTAATAAGAAGGTCTTAGGCAGGGCTCAAGTCCTGCGGGAATGCGTGGGAAAGGAGTCCCTGCACTTTTTTCACAGCAGGAACGCAGTTCCCTTTGCAGGACTAGAGCAGCCGAGAGCAGACGAGCCGCTCGAAACAATCCTTTACTAAGCAGCGATGCCCAGCTCAAGTCACTGTCAGGGGCAGGCGAACCGCGGCAGGTCTGCCGCGAGTTATTGCAGGATTTAGAAAGAAATGTCTCCTGGGAACAATGACAAAAGCTCCCAGGAGACATTGCGGCATCAAGGAAGTGACGGAATACCCACGCACTACCCGATGAATCCATATACAGGAAGCGGCCAGTAATAAAGGATTACTAAGGTACAGTGGATCAAAAAAACCATGCGGTTTAGTAATTATGCATATGAGCGTATCATTTTTTTTTCTTGGTGGGGGAGTGGATCTTGGGTGGGAGTTCCCACACTTTTTTCCCCAGGACTTGACCCCTGGTCTTAGGTGCTTTTGGTATATGCTCCTGCTTCTCTGGGATTCCTCCTTAGTCTCGTTCCCAATGGAATATTTCCATATCAGTCATCCACCAACACTGACTAATAAATTCAGGGAAGAACTGCATATAGTGTAACAGTATCACTTACAGTATATGGTGATATGTCAGACATCCCAATTGGGAAGGTACAGCATAGGATTGGACTTTATGCCAATGATGATTTAGGTTCCATAACTAACCATCTCTTTCTGCTCTTCAATCTATCCTGGGATTCTTTAGTTTAGTCTCCTTATCAAAAGCTAATTACTCTAAATCATTCATGCTTGATGCTAGTTTGGACCCTAATTTCAGATCTTGTCTCTCCTCTATTTCCTCTGTCTCCTGGGCACCAACCTCTTCTATAACCTATTTATGAATAAAATTGGTCTCACCCTCCTCTAATTTACACTATATTACAAAAAATATTTAGAGACCTGCCTTTACATGCACATGAACGTTAATGGCATCCCAGTCTTAGTCCATAGGGTTCAAAATCGAGTTGGCCCACCCTCTTCTGTGAAGGCTGTCCACAATGTTTAGGAGTGTGCATATGGGAATGTTTGACCGTTCCCTCAGAAGCACATTCGTGAGATCGGGTAATGATGTTGGACAATAAGGCCTGGCTCGCAGTCTCCGCTCTAATCCATGCTAAAGATGTTCTATTGGGTTGTGGTCAGTCAAGTCCATCCGCCCCAAACTCACTCATCTATGTCTGTATGGACCTTGCTTTGTGCACTGGTGTGCAGTCATGTTGGAACAGGAAGGGGCCATCCCCAAAAACTGTTCCCACAAAGTTGGAAGCATGAAATTGTCCAAAATGTCTTGGCATGATGTCACCTTAAGTGTTACCTTCACTGGAACTAAGAGGCAGAGGCTAACTCCTGAAAAACAACCCCACCCGATAATCTCGCCTTCACCAAATTATTTGGACCAGTGCACAAAGAAAGGTCCATAAAGACATGGATGAGTGACTTTGTGGTAGAAGAACTTGACTGGTCCGCACATAGTCCTGACCTCAACCCAACAGAACACCTTTGAGATGACTTAGAGTGGAGACTGTGAGCCAGGCCTTCTGGCCCATATCAGTGTCTGACCTCACAAATGTGCTTCTGGAATAATGGTCAAACATTCACATAAACACACTCCTAAACCTTGTGGACAGCCTTGCCAATAGCGTTGAAGCTGTTATAGCTGCAAAGTGTGGGCCAACTCAATATTAAACCCTACGGACTAAAACTGGGATGCCATTAAAGTTCGCGTGCGGGTAAAGGCAGGCATACCAATACTTTTGGTAATATAGGGTATTTTGTCTCAATTATGACATGTTATTGAAGAACTGAGAAAAGAAAAAGGGGGGTTCCCCTGGGTGGACTTTTAAGGCACTAATAATATTTCAAAATATACAGGATATTGAGAGCAAAAATGTGTTATTGAAGAACTAGTTTTGCCCAAAATATTCTTATTGCCACATATTTTGTATGCATTCTGGATTCTTCTGCTTCACATGCTGCCCTCTCTTTCATGGAAACTCCAACCATTGTAAACTCACTTATAAGGGACACAAAAATTCCCATGCTTATGTGGCTCCTTGCTTTGCACACTAACAATTTGGGCAGGATTGGGTGCCCTCGACATTTCTGCTTATTATAGAGCCATTATAATTTACCAAACAAAGTTTTGGTGGACCTCTTCTTTAGCTCCCTTCTGGATGCAAATTGAACAAACAGCACTTCAGATGATGCTTAGTGACTTATTTTGCACCCTAGATCTATCCACTCATATCTAATTACAAATATAAATAAAAATAATGTTGCGCTAATTAAAACAAAAAAACAAACAAAAGTGAGTCTGTCAGTCACACAGGTGACACAAATACTGTATAGTTGAGAAATCCTTGTAGCGATGAAACTGATCGAGCTGAGGTACACGGACGCTTCTGTTCTCATATATACACACTGTTTTTTTTTCTGCTGACAAGTAAGTGCATTACTTTTTAATAAAAGCCCTGTTATTGAGATTTTACACTATTGTATCGTTTTATCTCTTACTGGGGTAAGGTGGTCAGTAGGGATGAGCTTTATGTTCGGGTCGAACATGAGTTCAACGCGAACATCCAACAATTTGCGGTGTTTGCAGCAAATTCACAAAGCCGCAGAACACCCATTAAAAGTCTATGGGAGAAATCTAGGGCCAGATCCTCAGCCAGCGGTGCAAATTTAGTTTGTCCTAACTTATGTCATTTAAGTTACGTTGCCCTAAGTTGGTGTCGTAAGTGCCGTATCCACAGCGCATTTGCGTCTAAATTTGCGCCAGCGTAACTTAAATTCAGAGGCGTAAGGCGGAGTTTTTGCAAGTGGGAAGGAAGTGGGCGTGCTTCATTGTAATGAGCCGTGACCCCATGCAAATGAGGCGCCGGCCGTACTGCGCATGCGCGCACGAATCGGGACCTCACTGGGCATGTGCAGAACTGGTCTCGGCGCAATCAGTGAGATAGGTAAAAGGCCAAGTGTACTTAGTTTGAGGATCGCCCTGTGTGTAAAAAGCACCACACACACACACTTCCCTTGCAAAAGTATATCCCATTGTTTCCCTTCCATGAGCAATTTGCTTCTGCTCTGTTTGTTTGTGTGTTGGTAAGTTGTGTTTGTGAGAAAAGTGTTTGAGGAGTTGGAGAGTCTAGTTGTTGTTTGTTTTTGCGAAGTGTCTTTATTTAATTTGTTTGTTAGTGTTTTTGCTGATTGTTTTTTGGTGTTTGTTTTTTGTTTGTTTGTTGGTGCGTGTTTGTTTTTGAATTACTATTAGCTGTGTCCTTGTGTGTTTAGATTTTGGTTAGTTTTTTGTGGTGTGTATTTTTTGTCTGTTTTTTGGGTGTGTATTGTAGATTGTTTGTCGGGTGTGTTTGTTGTTGCTGGGTGGTGTATGTGATGCCCCCCAAACGCAGGAAGCTTAATTTCACCCTGGGAGAGAAGCAAATTCTTGCTCGGGGCATTGTGAAATATGGGCGATTTCTGCATGGCCCTGAGAGCCAGAACACCACCCCGGCCAGGAGGAGGCAGCTTATTAAAAAAATCACGGACCAGATCAATGCGGCGGGGGGGGGGACCAGGACCCCCGCTGGCATACAGAAAAAAATAAATGATCTGAGGAGCGTCGTCCGGAATAAGATGGCAAGGATCGACGCCCATACCAGGGGCACTGGAGGAGGGGGACCCTGCCCAGTCAGACTGACGGAGGAGGAATGGGCAGTGGCCCAGTGTTTCCACCCACAGCAGGTGGTGGGCCTGCCTGGCTATACGTCAGATGTTCCTAGGAGGACAGGTACGTTTTTTTGTTTATTCTCTGTTGATTAGCATGTGTGGGTGGGGGAAGGGAAGATGTGCCAAGTGTGTGGTTCCTCAAACATGTGATTGTTTTGTGTCCTCCACAGATGGCCAGGAGGTTGCAGGCCAGGAGGTTACACGCCAGGAGGTTGCAGGCCAGGAGGTTGAAGGCCAGGAGGTTGCAGGCCCATCGGGCCAGGCTGCAGCACCACCCCCAAGACAGGCTGATGATGAGTCCCAAGAAGGGCAGGATTCCCCAGGGGAGGGGATTGGCCAAACCTCCACTCATGAGGAGGTTGAGGGGGAGGAGGATGAGTGGGAGGAGGATGATGAGGGGGAGGAGGACGAAAATATGCAGATTGGCCGGGAAGTCCTCCTGGCCACTGATATGATGACCTTTGAGTCTTCCCCTGAGGCTACCCCTGAGGCTGGCACCAGTCAGGCCACCATCAGGGGTAGCCCCTCCCACTTCTCCCTCAACAGGCCTCCAGTCACCAGGGTCACTCTCTCCCCTCCTCCAGGCCCGCAAGACTCAGCGGCAGCCAGGGGGCCAACCCAGGAGACCGTGGCTGTGGGCGAGCGTCTGTCGGCCAGTGTGGTGAAGGACAATGCCCGGCAGACCCGCACTCTTGGGAAAATACTTCAAAAAATTACGCAGATGGAGCACAGCCAGGGTGAAATGATGGAGGCACTCGGTGATGTGGCCACCAACTCAACGGCGGTCATTACATGTTTGAACGACATACAGACCGCCACAACACGCGTGGCCCATGAGCTGAGTGCCCTGACCCAGGCTGTGCAGGACAATACTAGGTCTGGCCAGGCCAATGCGGCTGCCCTCACTGCCTGTCTCACTCGCATTGCAGGGGCCATGGAGGGCAGGCCAGCAGGGGCGGCTCCTCCTTCCCCAGCTGACCCCCCCCAGGAGGCTCCTCCTTCCCCAGCTGATCCCCCCCAGGAGGCTCCTCCTTCCCCAGCTCACCCCCCCCCCAATGGACATCCTCCGCGACGGCATGGCCGTGGCCGTGCCCGTGGCCGTGGCCGTGCCCCTGCCCGTGCCCCTGCCCGTGCCCCTGCCCAGCCAAGGCGTAGAAATCGCCGCCACTAATTAATTTGCTGGGATACTTTTGTTTTTTTGTTTATGCATATTTTTTTTTTATGATTTAATTTGGTCTTCTGTACTTATGATTTGATTTATGTGTGTGAATGATGTGTGAATGTGGGGGGTGGCATTCCTGAGAAATTAAGGGTGTCACCCTCAGTTTTGGTGGAGTAGGGATCCCCAGGACCAGGGAGAAGTGCAATCCCAGGTTCCTGAATGGTGTCTGAATGCACAGTGACATAATTGGAGCCGTGGCGTGGCGTTACTGCTCCCAAGTCCCAAAGGGGGGGGGGGACTTGGATCTAATCCAATTCGATGTGCATGTGATGTGTCTGTGCTAGGAACCACAGTGGTGTGCATTCATGCATTATCATTGTGACTTTATTGATGTGCATTTACAGGGAAAAGATACATTCTTATTGTGACATTAATCATGTACGTTTACTGGGAAAAAATGCCTTCTGCAAGGCGTCTCCTGGCTGCTGTGCCCTCAGCAGACCGGGTAGAGTTGGTTGGGGGGGTATTGCCTGGGTCGGGGGTCAGGTCATCACATAAGTCAATATGCAGTCCCCTTCTGAGGGCAAAGTTGTGGAGTATACAACATGCCCCAATTATTTGGCACACAAAGTCTGGGGAATACAGCAGTGTACCCCCAGTCTTGTCCAGGCATCTGAAGCGGGACTTCAGAAGGCCAAAGGTACGTTCAACCACACCCCGGGTACGTATGTGCGCCTGGTTGTAGCGTTGCTCTCCTGGGGTTTGGGGGTTCCTGAATGGGGTCATCATGTGAGGTCCCAGGGCATATCCAGAGTCACCTGTAAGGGAAAAGACAGGAGGATATTAGTCATGCATGTGCCCTTTGTGATGTCAGCATCATGGGGGGGACATACCTGACACACATGTCACTCACCAATCAGCCAGCTGTCTCCATACATGTTCTGGTCCAAATCTCTGGAGATCTGGGTCTGCCGGTAAATATAACTATCATGGCAGGATCCCGGAAATTTAGCACAGACGTGCCAGATGAGGCCATGGGCATCTACGATCACTTGCACATTTATGGAATGCCAGCCTTTACGATTCCGGAAGATGTGCTCAGTAGCATGGAGGGGTTGTAGTGCCACATGGGTACAATCAATGGCCCCGATGGTGCGTGGAAATCTGGCAAACTGATAGAAGTCTGTCATGGTCTTCAAACGCTGGTCCTCCTGGGTGGGTTTTTGAAATTGATTTCCCATGCGCCGCAGGATTGCAGGGACCACTTGGTGCACACACCTACTGATGGAGGATTGTGCCATCCCAGCCACGCCTCCACTTGTGCGTTGGAAAGAGCCAGTGGCAAGAAAATTAAGAGTTGCCAGTACTTTCATGAGTGGCTGCAGTGTATGGGAGCGTTGTGTTGGGCTGGTAAGATCATCCTGAAGTATTGTTGTTAATTCAAGGATGGCCTCACGGTTAAATCTGAAGATGCGGAATACTTCAGAATCAGGCATGCCAAAGAGATCTTGGCGTGGGCGGTATACCCTCTCCTGTGCCCTCCTCCTCCTCCTCTGTGCCCTCCTCCTTCTTTGCGCCTCTATAGACACTAATGCAGCTAGGATCATTGATGGTCCTGGCATTTTGGCAGACAGATGTAGTCCTGAAAGTGTGTGTGTGCTGAGCTCTTCAGCAATGGTGTTGCTTCAGCAGACATTCAGACGGCATGTGTAAAATTAGGGCTGCTTTTATAAAGTGTAAATTCCCACCGGGAAACTAACAGGTGCGCACAGGGCGTAATCTACGGCGCACACACTTAATTCTGTGGATCGCCCTATCTCCCTCATTTGCATCTTTGCCTATCAAATAAAGCAGCGTGCCTAGCGTAATTTGCGCCCGAGAATGCGCCGGTGTAATTATTTTAGGTAGGACGTAAAAGCCGGAATTTCAGGCGCTTCTCGTTTTGAGGATCGGGCGCAAAGATACACGCCGTGTAAATTTAGAAAAATCGAGTTAAGTCGGCGTATCTCTTTTGTGGATCTGGCCCCTAAAGTGCTAATTTTAAAGGTTAATACACAAGTTATTGTCATAAAAAGTGTTTGGGGACCTGGGTCCTGCCCCAGGGGACATGTATCATTGCAAAAAAGGTTTTAAAAACTGCAGTTTTTTTCGGGAGCAGTGATTTTAATAATGCTTAAAGTGAAACAATAAAAGTGAAATATTCCTTTAAATTTCATACCTGGGGGTGTCTATAGTATGCCTGTAAAGGAAAAAAAGTAATTTAAAACTACTCACGGCTATAATGAATTGTTGGGTCCCGGCAATACAGATAAAAGTAATTGAAAGTCATTGAAAAATAAAAAAAAATTATGCACGGGGGTCCCCCCAAATTCCATTACCAGGCCCTTCAGGTCTGGTATGGGTATTAAGGGAAACCCTGCGCCAAAAAAAAAAAATGGTCTGGTGTTTCCCCAAAAATCCATACCAGACCCTTCAGGTCTGGTATGGATTTTAAGGGGAACTCCGTGCCAAAATAAAAAAAATGGATTGGGGTTCCCCCCAATAGTCCATACCAGACCCTTATCTGAGCATGCAACCTGGCAGGCCGCAGGAAAATAGGGGGGAAGAGAGCAGCCCCCTTCCTGAACCATACCAGGCCACCAGGAGGATGTCCCTGTGTTGATGGGGACAAGGGCCTCATTCCCACAACCATTGCCTGTGGTTGTGGGGGTCTGCAGGTGGGGGGCTTATCGGAATCTGGAAGCCCCCTTTAACAAAGGGGACCCCAAGATCCCGGCCCCCTATGTGAATTGGTAAGGGGTAAATTCTAGCCCTACCATTTCACAAAAAAAAAGTGTCAAAAATGTTAAAAACGACAGGAGACGGCTTGGGACAAGTCCTTTATTAAAAATAAAAAAGATTCCTGTGATGTAATCCATTCTCAATCTCCAGCGATAACCTCCAGCGAGGATACGATGCACAAGATCCTGCCTCCACCGCCGATGGCACCCGACGAATGAAGTGCTGCCAGCCTGACAGCTCTTATATAGCTGAGGGCGGGGCCAGAGACGCAAGGGCATTTGCCGGGGATACCCAGTGACGTGTACGAGTGACTCCGCCCCCTCTGACGCAACACAGGTTTCCCATTAACTTTTATCTAACGGTTAAGCGTGTTAAAACACATTTTTTGCCTGTTCGCATGTTCTGCTGCAAACTGAACCGGGGGTGTTCGGCTCATCCCTTATGGTCAATGCTCTCTGTTAAGAGCACATCCTTTATTGGTTGTGGTTTATCACATGGTGGAACATTTCAGTTGGTGTATCAACAATCAAGACACTTGTCTATATTTTTGTCACCTGTGTGACTCATAGACTCACTTTTGTTTTTTTCACTTAGCACAACATTATTTATATATATTCTTATTTTTGTGATGATATCTCAGCTGAGTGTTGCAGCTTAAATTCACTTTTGTTATCACCATTGCAGTTTATTTCATTTTTTTTGGGGGGTTTCTAAATACAAATATGGGCGAACTTGGTCTTCCAACCCAAAAAGTTATCTACAAGCTGTTTTTCCATATTCTTCCAATCCCTTCCTGGAAACTCCTCACTTCTGACCTATACTTGAAACTCTGGATATTAGCAGGCATCCAGCGGGTTGGAAACCTTTATTCTGATGGTAACCTCAGTACTTTCTCTAAATTATGCACCAGTTACAGCGTCGGACATTCAAACTTCTTTAAACATTTCAGCGTGGAACATCCTCACAAAAAAATATGTTGGTCTGACAATTCTCTCTGATGTGACTTACTGAGTCACTACAAAAACCCTAATCCTCTATCCATGGGAACCTCTTGTATACCGGCTACTCTTAAAAACTTTTGCACTTCTCGATCCCGTCTGCTTAATGGTACTCAACTCCCAGCGCACCACTGAAATTCTCTAATTGCCTTTCTCCTACTTGGAATCCCCACAGAAGATATTTCATTGATGGTACTATATCCCCTCCAGACTCGCTTTCATAGGACCACTGTAGAAACTCCATCTCACATATGGTGTGCCTGCCCTGGCCTCACTAGTTTCTGATTTTTTTTAATAACCTCCTTACCCTAGTCACCCACTTTCCAATCACCCACACTCCTCGCCTGGTATTTCTTGAAGCTGGCATCCATGACCTGCCCTGTCTTATACAGCACAACCACTTACAACCCATATGCTTATAGCAGCTAGATTTGTTATAGCAAGAAGATAGAAAACTGCACATCCTCTTTGTTTTTCAGATGTTATTCAAATCCTTAATGACAATTTTCTATTAGAATACTCTTTTGCCAAAGCCCATCTCATACTTTTAAATTCTTTGAGCAATGGGAACTCTGGGTTACAGATAATGGAAGCGCCCATCTCATGTTAATTTGCTTTTGTCATGATCTCATGATATGCTCATTGTAAAATCTTTCCTTAGCTATACTTGCACAAGACCTTAAAATACCTTTTATCATATTAGATGGATGCAATATCCATTCTGATTTATGACCTTAATGCTCTGTCCTGTACGTGTGTTTATACTGATACCTACTTGGCTGATATACTTGCACTTAGGGGTAATGGTACCCCCTTGTTTGGCTGATTCATTGTTCATGTACATTGTACACGTGTTTGATATTTAATTATTTAACATTTTGATAATATATACTATATAATATATACTATGATAATATATACTATATAATACTGTACCTTTTCTGTATAACTTTTTTTTTTTCAAAATAACTTGCATGCTTGGATAAGGGTTTTGTATGGATTGTGGGGGGATTCCGCCAATTTAATGTGTGTGGTTCCTCTAAAATCCTTACTAAACTACCGTTAACGATAAGGGTCTGGTTTGAATTTTGGGGGAACCCATCCCTTTATTGTTTGTGGATTCACCCTCAAAATTCATACCAGACCCTTATCTATGCATGCAGTCTGGGTATCCTGAAAAGGGGGACAGCAAGTATCCCCCTGAACCATGCTAGGCCACATAATCCCAACATGAAGAGGGTACCATCTCCCCATGTTGAATAGGATAAGGTTCTCTTCAATACAGTTCTTACCTGATAGATGTGGGGGTCTCTAAGGGGATTATTGGAATCTAGATGTCCCCTTTAACCAGTTCAGTCATTTCTAACAAAGAGAAAATTAGTAAATGATATAATTTAAAGTATGTTGTTTAACAGAAAGTACTATCTGTTCCCAAAAAAAACAAACAATACAATGGCTATGTTGATTGCAAAAAAACGGAGAGATTATAAAGCTGGTGTAAGCTGGGGATAGGTAACAGGTATAATGCTCCCTGGGGTGAGCATACTTTCAGGCACAGACACAGTCCCGTGAAGTAGTGACAAACAGAAAGAGTTAAACTTACAAAACAAAATTGTAGCCATCACGACACTAACTTCACAAAATCAAAGTCCTGTCAGGCTGTCCAAACCTAAACCTATCAGCCGTTGCATCTTTTTAATCGCTTGTCGACTGCCTCACGCACTTATACATCGGTAAAATGGCATGACTGCGCAAAGCAACGTATATATACGTGTCGTGTGGGCGTGTGTGGACGCGTGCCGTGCGGGCATGTGGGACCCTTTTTGCGAGCTCCGTGACCATGCCCGTGGGACCCGTGGACCTGTGTCCCGCGATCGTGTCGCAGAGCTGCAGAACGGGGGGATGCCAGTGTAAACAAGGCATCTCCCTGTTCTGCCTTGTAACAGGACAGTGATCTACTGTTCCCTGTCATCGGGAGTGTCATGTCACTGGTAGCCCAGCCCCCACACAGTTAGAATCACTCCCTAGGACACACGTAACCCCTTCCTTGCCCCTAGTGGTTAACCCCTTCCCTGCCAGTGTCATTTACACAGTAAACAGTGCATTTTTATAGCACTGGTCGCTGTATAAATGACAATGGTCCCAAAATAGAATCAAAAGCGTCCCATGTGTCCACCATAATGTTGCAGTCATGCTAAAAATCGCTGATCACCGCCATTACTAGTAAAAACAAAATATTAATAAAAATGCCATAAAACTATCCCCTATTTTGTAGACGCTATAATTTTTGCGCAAACCAATCAATTTTTTTTCAAAATCGTTGCTCTATTTTTCTTTATAGTGCAAAAAATAAAAAACACAAACATGATAAAATACCACCAAAAGAAAGCTCTAATTGTGGGAAAAAAAGGATGTAAATTTTGTTTGGGAGACGCAGTGCCGAATTGCAAAAAGTGGCCCGGTCTTTGACCAGACAAATGGTCCGGGGCTTAAGTGGTTAAGCTTTTCCGCTTGCATTGTCTTTGAGGTTACTTCTTTTTTCTTTGGACTTTTATGTATGTTGCATTTCATTTATTTGGGTTTACATGCATTTCTGTGCATTTGCTTTGCAGTTTGTTGTACTTTTTTCACTGCAATACACCACATTGCAAAGGGGTGATCTACACCTGTTGGATAACATGGATTTTAAACTGTATATGCAGTGGAAATGCATTCAAAAATGCATTCCACTGCACTTGGTGTGAATGGGTCGTAAAGGTACTGGGACTTACAGTAAGTGGTTAACTTAAGATCCAACCCTTCAATGGGGTTTGCTTGCTATGTTTGGGATTTATAGTTTCACGATTTCAGCAACCTTTTACAAATTGAACACATGATGAATCACTTTTTAATACTTATAAGAATGAATGGGACTGCATACACACTGATAGAATGGCCCTGAGGGTATGTTTTTTGCTGAAAAGGCTGTGCTATGGCAGGCTGAAACACACATCAAAGAATGCTGGATCGAGGAGGAAGATAGGTATTTTTTTCAGGTCAGCAGCACGCTGGAGAGGGGGGAGAATTGATTATAAGACAATTATAGCAAAGTTACATTTGTCCGTTAGGAAGATGGTGTAATTCACAAAGAAAAAAAAAGAGTGAACTTTTGTAAGAAAATCGTCAACAAATCTCTAAATTGTTCTCAAGATTTGATGTTTATGTCATAATTTCCATGTCATTGTCTCATCTGGCATTCATTTTTTACCTCTCTGTGGTCATGGAACTGTGAAAAGCACTGTAAAGTACTGTAATGCCTATGTTTCAACAGTACAAATGTAAACATGAAATATTGATTTTTATATATTGCACAAATTATGTCATTATTTAAAGTACTATGTATTTTGTCCATTAAATACTAATATCAGCATGTTAATTTTATCCTAACAGTTGCTACCTAACTTGATATAAATGTATTGCATTTGATGTCTGTACATGCAAACTTATTGCAATATAATCAAGGATCGATCTAAAAAAAACAAAAAGAAAAAAAAACACATCTCACAGAAAGAAAGATGAGGTGACTATATAGTAGGGGCTAGACATATTTTAAATATTTATTTCTTCATATTGCTGATAAATAATTTACTGCTGAAATAGTAGTTTACTCTGTCATTGACAAGAGTGATTAAGAGACTTGTTTCTCAATTTGTATTCAGAATACAACAAAGTGTAATTGTATGGAGTAAATTGATGATGAAACAGATTCCCCTAGTGGTTGATTGGAATAAACATACTTCACTGTACAATTTACCAATTGAAAAGAAATGAAGCAGTATTAATTAACAGTTTTAAATATAAAGGGGGCCAGTGAATCCATATGATATTCTTTAGCTAACCACTGTTATAAATTACACAATAAAATAAGAAAGGGGCAAATAATATTTTCAAAATGGAATGGAAAAATTGTATAAAAATCAGAGCTATGGTCCAAGATGACTGCATAACTGGAGAGCTCCAGTGGACCTGACACATCATGGGGAAGTTCAGCAGAAGCATCTCTGCCTCTCATAACTGGGACCGGGACACTGACACACAGCTTAGTCAAAACTTCTTGGAGCTGTTTTAGATCCAGCTGGGAGACAACCATGTGGCCTCCCAGGTCTCAGCTGATTGCTCCCAAAACAGCTGGTCAGAGACACTGCTCACTGTCTCTGGTGATGGAACTGGACCTCATCCGGACCAGTTTCCATGCCTGGCTGCCCTACAGACGGTAGCTCTAAACATCAAGAACACACTTTCAACCACCATTTGGGAGGTATGCACTGACATTCTGCATAGTATCGTGGTTAATGGCAGTGAAATCAATAGTGGACCATGCAACTGCTTTACAACAGGTACAGGTGGTAACTAAGGCCCAAGTGACTTAGATAATGGAACTACACTTTGAGGATTTAGACAACTGAGGCCATAAGAACATCCTGTTTCCCTGAAATGATTAAGCCACCTCAACTTGAGCAAGCTATCCTCCAGGTCTGCAATGAGTTCAATCTCCAATTGAGTTGGAAACATTTCACAGGGCTCTGAGATACTGATCTACTTTGGGATGTGATTTGCTATCTTATCAGTTTTACACTGAAGGAAATGATCTTGGAAAGGACCAGAGATCAAAAGCATATTGAATATGAAGGGACTTAGATTAATATCTTTCAGATCCTCTCAAATATTGCCTTGCAGCACAGATAGGCTCTATGCCGGCTCTATGCTCGCTCCTTGAGGTCCTTTGTTCTGGGGATTCAGTATCAGTAGGGGTTCCCATTCTGCCTGTCAACCACACAAGTGGGCCGTATGACACGTCTCCACATACTAAACGACATGCAATCCTTTTGTGACATCTTATGCCCCGTACACACCATCACTTTATGTGATGAAAAAAAACGACACTTTCTGTGAAGTAAAAAATGACGTTTTTGAAACTTCAATTTTCTAAGACGAAGTTGCCTACACACCATCGTTTTCTCACAATGATCTTGCAAAGTGAGGTTACGTTCCACCACGTTTTACCATTGAAGCTTGCTTCTGGGCATGCGTGGATGAAAAAACGTCTTAGAAAACGACGTTTTTTGCTACACACGGTCAATTTCTGTGAAGTAAAAAGTGCACTTTTGAAAAACGACACATAAAATTGAAGCATGCTTCAATTTTTTTCTGTCGTTTTTTACAAGACATAAAACAACGTTTTCCCCCACACACGGTCAATTAAAGTGACGTTTTTAAAAACGTCATTTTTTTTTCATCACATAAAGTGATGGTGTGTACGCGGCATTAGGAGTTTTGCAGATAGAACTCGCCGACTGGTATAGTGCATTCCACATTCAGGAGCCTTAGTTAACCCTATCCCATGTTTATACACCAAAACCAAAGAATCAAAAATTCCAGTGATCAGCTCCATTATCCCTAGCACAACACCCAAGTATCAGTGCAGTGCCTCACAGCCCTGGATCCTTTGCCTGCCAGCTCAAGAAGTTGTTTAGACCATTGATTTCAGAGACGACTTGCTCTAAGTTATCTCTGTATGTTTTAAAGTGGGTCTCTAGCAGCTGACGGGTGGGTGAATCAATGGGCTATTTAGGGGGTCCATGTTTGCTAGTCACTATGGCTTGTCACCTTCCGATCTCCACTATGAGTAAAACCTCATGGACTTAATTTTGCCAAACTTAATTGAGCTGATACCCGTATAGGTGCAGACATTTGGGGCTAATCTAACTGTTAGGATTTTCCTGATGTAGTGTTGATCTCTGGTCATATGGATGTACCTGCAGTGTGTTGTTCGGATGAGCTTATCCCCCTCCCCCCTTTTTTTAATGAATGTAACTGTAACCCCACTGTAACCCCAGTGTATCTGCCAACTCACTTTGGAGGTACCGCTTTTTTAGGCCATCAGGATTCTGAATAACCCCTTGATGATGATTAAGTCTCGAAAGCATCTATAAAGTGCATATATATATATATATATATATATTGTGAGGGTAGGACCCTGTGCTGTGTGAGAAATTGCTGGTTTACGCCAAATTCTGGAGCAAAAGACACGTTAATTGGACAGCTGTGTGTCCAGCTATATAGTTCTGATCTGACATGGCTCAGGGCCCCACCCCACAGACAGGAGGTCTGTGCTGGGAGTCAGATGACTCCCAAATCTCTCTAAGAGAAGTCAAAGAGTGGATGCATGTTTGCAGGAGGCAGATGTCATTAAGGCCTGGAGAAAGCGAGGTTTGAGCTTGACTCCAGGAAACTGTTCTGAGGGACAGAAATTGCGCAGAAAGACGCTGACAGAAGAAGCTATGTGTGTGCTTACCGTTCGGAAACGGGTAGTTCTGAGGAGCAGAACTTGGGCTTAAGCTAAAGGCCTGAAACAGCCGGATGGCAAGAATAAGCTAGGTGTGTGCTTAAAGTTTAATAGCCCGGAGGCTAAACTGTTGAATTGACAAGATACAGGAATGGTGGAACCCCCCTGCGAGGGCTGCTATTTGTATTTGTGAATTTTTAAATTAAATTGGGCTACCAGGCCCTTAAAAACTCAGTTCTGGATTGGCGTACTCACTGGAAAACGCATCTATTGCTGGAGTCTAATAACCCCAATCTTACAATATATATATATATATATATATATATATATATATATATATATATATATATATATATATATATATATATATATATATATATATACATATATATATATATACATATATTGGATCTGATTAATTGTTAATTAACAGAGAGAGGGGGCAACCTTTTCTCATTCCCCTTCTGATGTCTATCATTGCTGATTTATATCCAGCATATTTAACGTATGCCCACGGATTATCGTACAGAGAAGAGACCCATGTCATGAAATGATTCCCAAAGCCCCATTTTTTGGGAATGTATTGCATGTAAGGCCATGTGACCGAGTCAAATGGCTTCCTAATATCCAAGGACAGGAGGCAGGTTGGGATTCGTCTTGTCTTAGCTGCATGGGTAAGTAAGAGGGCACGTCTGATATTATCTCCGCTTGGCGTGAGGGAATGCATTCCATTTGGTCCCAATGGATTAGTCGGCCTATAATAGTGTTAAATTGGTTCGCTATAATTTTTGGCTAATGGTTTTATCTAAATTCAGTAAAGATATGGGACGGTAATTGGTCCAGGAGGTGGAATCGGATTTAGATTCCACCTCCACCTGAATGTGTAGGGGCACAATGTTCCCAATACCCATTCACATAGGGGGGGCCAGGATCTGACACCCACAACCACCGGGCCTGGATTGTGGGGAAGAGGCCCTTGTCCCCATCAACATGGGGACAAGGTGATTTAGGAAGCATGAATATTATGGAAGTTAGCGTTTCAGTTCTGAACAAATGTCCAGTAAGTATAGAATTGAAGGCTCTAGTTAATACTGGTATCAGAATACCACAAAGTATAATGCAGAGAACCCATCAGGGCCCAGTTTTTTGTGAGGTTTCAAGGCTTTCATGGCATTCTGGACTTCTTTTGCTGTTATGGGACTCTCAAGGAGAGCATACTGTTCACTTTCTAGGGTAGGGAGAGAGATGTTAGCAAATAAGGTATCCGCTTTTGTCTTGTCAAAGCCTTGAGTGGGGGAATATCATTTCGCTAGGTTAGAGCGAAACACCTCTAATATTTTAACAGAGTTACTATTGTATGCGTCTCAGGATGTTTTCAATCTTATAGGTTTCTGTGTGTGATTAATTGCCTTTAAACTATAAGGATCACAAAAAAATACTGCAAGTTCCCCCATATTTAGCACAACGTTCCTAAGTAATATATGCTGATAATAGTAGACAGTGCCTGTCTGCAGAGTACCAACTGCCAAAGGTTGTCCCAGAGCCATGAAACTCCTGACAGTTCTGTGTTTACATTTTGCTCCATAATTGTGCGATCATTCTCTGGTGACTGGTTTTGTTTTCTTAGTCTCTATTTTATCATAAACATAGAGGGACTATCTCAGTTCTCTAAGTGCTGGTTCACACTTGACTAAATGTCTAACGCTTAACAAACACTCCTACTGTATAGCGTTAACCTCTTGACCACCGCCCCATGTCAAAAAGACGTCCTCCTTTTTAAAGTTGAATATCTCGATAACGGCAGCAGCTGCTGCCACAACCGAGATATTCATCTTTTCAGGGGGCGGTGGTGTACACGATAACGGCGGTCTCCGCGGCGGATTCGCCGCGAGATCGCCGTTATCGGTGGCGGGAGAGGGCCCCCCCCCTCCCGCCGCTCTCCCGCGCCCTCCGCCGCTTACCGGAGCCGTCGGTAGCGGCGGAGGGGATCGGATGTGTCCGGCAGCTGAGCGGGGACGGGACTGAAGGAGAAATCTCCTTCACCCGTCCTCATAGCTCTGCTGGGCGGAAGTGACGTCAAAACGTCAGTCCCGCCCAGCCTCTTAAAGAAACATTTTTTTTTTTGTCATTTGAAAAAATGACATTTTTTTTTTTTTTTTTTTTTTTTTTTGCATTTAAGTCTAATTATGAGATCTGAGGTCTTTTTGACCCCAGATCTCATATTTAAGAGGACCTGTCATGCTTTTTTCTATTACAAGGGATGTTTACATTCCTTGTAATAGGAATAAAAGTGATCAATTTTTTTTTTTTTTTTTTTCAGTGTAAAAAATTCTAAAACTAAATAAAAATAAATAAGAAAACCCAAAAAAATTTTTTTAAAGCGCCCCGTCCCGACGAGCTCGCGCGCAGAAGCAAACGCATACGCGAGTAGCGCCCGCATATGAAAACGGTATTCAAACCACACAAGTGAGGTATCGCCGCGATCGTTAGAGTGAGAGCAATAATTCTAGCCCTAGACCTACTCTGCAACTCAAAAAATGCAACCTGTAGAATTTTTTAAACGTCGCCTATCGAGATTTTTAAGGGTAAAAGTTTGACGCCATGCCACGAGCGGGCGCAATTTTTAAGCGTGACATGTTGGGTATCATTTTACTCGGCGTAACATTATCTTTCACAATATATAAAAAAATTGGGCAAAATGTATTGTTGTCTTATTTTTTAATTCAAAAAAGTGATTTTTATCCAAAAAAAGTGCGCTTGTAAGACCGCTGCGCAAATACGGTGTGACAAAAAGTATTGCAATGACTGCCATTTTATTCCCTAGGATGTCTGCTAAAAAAAAATATATAATGTTTGGGGGTTCTGATTAATTTTCTAGCAAAAAAATTGTGATTTTCACATGAAGGAGAGAAGTGCCAGAATTTACCTGGTGGGCAAGTGGTTAATGCGCTATAGTATTGGTGTTAGACTGGCGTTTTACAAGCTTTAATGATGCATTAAAAACTCTCCACAAACACCCTTTGTACAGTTTTGATGTGATGGATGCGAGTGTTAAAACCACTCCACAAACTCCTATTTTATTTTACCTTTTTTTTTAAAGGGAAGTGACATTATAGGAAATACTAAATTTGAGGTGTGGCTTGTCATGGTGAATGTTTCCTGTGCATACTCTTTGGCACTGGTGCCACCTAATACCAGGGATACACAGAGCTATACACTGGAGTGAATCATTAAGGACTTTTATTGCCAACATTTGTTAACCTCTCCATGTTATGGACTGCAGTTACCTAGTTTGGCAATCATCAAGGCAGATCTACCCATCTGCTTAGCCGTGCTTGGCTGATTACCTCGTGTACATATCTCTCTGTGTGAACACATCCCTGGATTAGGTACTCTGTCTATTGCTTACCAGCAATCTACTGCCATACCATGTTATGCAACTTTATTTTTCAATCTATGATTTCATTTTCCTAATTGGTTGAAGTACTTTCCCTTTGTGGATCATAACCAACTTTAGGCCAATACATGACCGTTCGTTGATTATCACCAACACAGGTTATTTTTTAATGAGATATCTATGCTCCTGAGGAAGCGCTAACCCCAAAAGCGCGCAACATGTCGAGCAAGCCCTCCTGTGTCTCTGGATAAACCACCTGGTCACTTGTGATATAACCTTACTCATGATTTTGTTTCTTATTGTTTGAAGCTTTTTATGTTAGAACTATACAATGAATGTGAACCTTGTGTGTGGAACCAGTTATTAATTTAATTTCATTTGTGATTTTATATCTATAACTGCTTTTATGATATTTCTATATCAAGAATAAAAACCTTTTCTAGTTTTTCATACCATTTTGTACCGTGTGCCTTTAAAGCCCAACCTACTAAAAAAAAAAAAAAAACAGTAAAGTTAGCCCAATTTTTTTGTATAATGTGAAATATGAAGTTACGCTGAGTAAATAGATACCTAACATGTCATGCTTCAAAATTGCACACGCTCGTGGAATGACGCCAAACTGTGGTACTTAAAAATCTTCATAGGCGACGCTTTAAAAAAAAAATTCTGGTTACATGTTTTGAGTTACAGAGGAGGTCTACAGCTAGAATTATTGCTCTCATTTTTACGTTCACGGCGACACCTCACATGTGTGGTTTGAACACATTTTAATATGTGAGAGGGTCTTACGTATGCGTTTGCTTCTGCGTGCGAGCTACCGGGGACAGGGGCACTTTAAAAAAAAAAATTTTATTATTATTGTTAATTTTACTTCTTTTTTTATATTTTGACACTTTAAAAATAAATAAAATTTTGATCACTTGTATTCCTATTACAAGGAATGTTTACATTAGGAATATGGCATGACAGGACCTCTTTACGGTGAGATATGGGGTCAATAAGACCCCACATCTCACAATTAGGCTGGGAAGGATAAAAAAACAAAACAAAAAAAAAAGATCAACGCTTCACAGCTGAAGCGGCGCCGTTTTTTTTAATGCAGAGGCCGGGTGTGACGTCATAACATCGTGCCCGGCCTCTGACGATCATAGAGACTTCGGCGACCATCTGGTTCGCTGAAAATCTCTATGATCTGCATCCGGGGGTCGGCGGTTCCTGTCACCGACTCACCGATCGCACAGGTGAGTCGGTAGAAGCACCGGAGGGTGGCGGGAGGGGGGGTGTCTCTTTTTGCCGACCATAGGAACGATCAAGTGGTGGAACAACCGCTATGATCATTACTATGGTGTAGGGAATGACCGGCTGAAAATGCCGATATCTGAATGATGCCTGTGACTTTAGGCATCATTTAGATATAGCCCCTCAAAGAACCACAAAGCCCAGGACGTCATATGACGTCCTCTGGGCGCCAAGTGGTTAAAAAACATCCCTCAAACACATGATTTCAATGTCAGTGTAAACTTATTTTAAAACAGTCTATCTAGCATATTGTTTGTTTATAAAGCATAACATTTTATAAAATATAGTTAAAACAACATTTCTTCTTGTATAAAAAGAAGGCCTACGCATGTTGCAATACATCTCATTTTAATGAATGGCCATGTATTGGCCTTTTTTCTTTTTTTTTACAAAGGTTTTTATTGTGTACAAAAAAATGGTAAACAACAAGATATTATATATTAATAAAAATTGAATATATACGCTTACATAGTAAGGACAATTACAGCTATGTACAGTAAAAACTTGGATTGCGAGCATAATTTGTTCCGGGAACATGCTTGTAATCCAAAGCACTTGTATATCAAAGCAATGTTCTCCATAGGAAATAGTGGAAACTCAAATGATTTGTTCCACAACCATTTATTCATAAGCCCTTCAGTTTATAGTCTATATAAAAAGATTATAGCAATGTTTATAAGGTTATGTAACCATAAAATGTCCATTTACAAATGGAAGCCTCTACAAGGGAATTAGAAGCAAAATCCAGCAGGAGCTACATTGTATAAAAGAGAAGAGAGGCTCCTCTAAGTGTAGCACAATGTGGTTACTTTTAATGAGGTTACAACATTTAGCAACTCACATGGTTGATGATTAAAAGAAGCACATCTAAGTATGCAGGCATCCGAGAGAAAAGCTGTCCACATAGACTGTACTCCACACCGCCTGCTCTCACCACTGTCAGTCTACAATCCTGACCGGAAAGACTATCCTGCAGTAGAGCGATCTGAAAGCGAGGCTTTAACTGTTCGTGGAGTGCTGCATGGAAGGTATGACATTGATGGTGGTGAGGAGGACGGTCTATGTGGACAGCTTTATCCCGTATGCCTGCATATTTAGATGTGCCTCTTTTATTCATCAATCATGTGAGTTTCTAAATGTTGTATCTTCATTAAATGTAACCATATTGCTACATTTAAAGGTGCCTCTCTTCTCTTTTATACTCAGTTGTGACATAACGTTACTTATATCAAGGCATCACTTGTATATCAAGTCAAAATGTATTTAAAAATGTTGCTTGTATTGCAAAACGCTCTCAACCCAAGTTACTCTCAAACCAAGGTTTTACTATATACCGAAAATGATAAAGGTACATTGCAATGATTGACTAATATACAATTAATGGTGTCATTGAAATAGATAAACAACTGTTGTACATTTGGCCTAGTTTTTTAAAACGGTCTTTGTACAATAAAATATTATTTTTTTTAGTACTTTTTGACATCACTGTAGCACCTGAACTCCTCCATACTAACAATCATTTTTGCTGCTGCATTAAAGCCAAGAAATAATGTAAAAGTAAAATAAAATAAAATTACACAAGCAAATTATGTGATGTCAGAACATGGCGTTGCTGAGGCTGTCTATGAGAATTGTACTCTTCAATAACACCACATACAGCAAGAAGCTATCTTTCAAGCATGCACTTGAAAGGATTTGTGGTTATCCAATTTGCTCACTACTATCGTTGCATTGGTGCATGTTTTCCATGTACCTTGTTTGACAATCCTTTGCCTATTAACATTGAAAATGGCAAGTATTTATTTTTCAAAACGTGTTCCCTATAGACTTAAATGGGGTTTGGATTAAGGTTCAAATTTTTTGAGATTTATGAACTAAACCCAAGCACAAGCTAGTGATTAAAATAAAAATAGACTTTCCAAGTAGTATTTTCATGCTTAAAGTGGATGTCACAATGTAGAGAATACGATTTCCTATCATCTGTGCCCAGTCTTGCCACACAGAGTTAATACAGCTCTAAGCAATCCTTTTTTATTGTTCAGTGACAATAAAAAGACTTGCAGTGAAAAACCAAAGTCCTTTCCGCCCCCTTGTTTCGAGTGACAGGTTAATTACATATCTCATGCACTAGCTTGGACACATGCACAGCCTGTGTAAAAAGTTCACAATTCACATCCTCCTCCCCTCCTCTCCCCTCCCCTCCTCTCCAGCTCTTCCAGGAATGGCTGCCTTTCCTGTGTTTTGCCTGGATGTTTATCATAATATGGGGTGTGATCCACAGATCAGTGTGATGAGGAAATGTATGCTGCAGTAAACAGCCATCAGAATATACATAGACAAGTGATTAGGGGAGATGTATTTAGTCAGAGCTGGGCAGAGTAGAAGCTTCAGTGATCTTCTTATTATTATTGTTCTATTGCAATGTGGTGTGTCTGAGGTCACCTGATCACATATGCAACATTCCTATATTACCAAGATGTGTTATGTGGGGGAGGGGTGGATTTCTGACTTTTTATACTTACACCCAGTAAGGTTAAATGAACTTAGGGCTGGTTCACATTAGTGCGCTGTGCGAGATTGCAAGTGATTTGCACCGCACTGCTGTTCAGATTACATGCGATGTCTGTGCGATGTGATTTCAGCCATACAAACTGAAATCGCATCTCATTTGGACCAAACACGCACAGGACCCTTTTTTTGGTCCACACCAGAATCGCATGGGTGTTCACACCTATGCGATCTGATTCATGTCCAAACTGTCAGTTCGCAGTGCGATATGCAAGCTGAAATGGGGGTGTCATTACCATTGGATGAGAATCCCCAGCAGTTCGCATATGGCAGTGTGAACTGCTGTGCGAGTCGGGTGCGATGTGGGAACCCGCAGTGGATTTGCAGGGTTCCCGAATCTCACCAGTGTGAACCAAGCTTCAAAGCATACAGCCTACAAATGTCACCTGACTGCTCCCACCAAGACTTGGTTCACACTGGTGCGATTCAGGGAACCCTTCAAATCCACTGCGGGTTCCCACATCGCACCCGACTCGCACGGCAGTTCACACTGCCATATGCAAACTGCTGGGGAAAACACAGGAAAGGCAGCCAATCCTGGGAGAGCTGGAGAGGAGAGGAGGGGAGGGGAGGGGGATGTGAATTGTGAACTTTTTACACAGGTTGTGCATGTGTCCAAGCTAGTGCATGAGATCTGTAAATGACCTGTCACTCGAAGCAAGGGGGTGGAAAGGACTTCAGTTTTTCTCTGCATGTCTTTTTATTTTCACTGAACAATAAAAGAAGATTGCTCAGAGCTAGATTAACTCTGTGTGGCAAGACTGGGCACAGATGATAGGAAATCTTATACCCTACATTGTGACATCAAATTTTTTTGGGGGGGTTTACATCCACTTTAAAGTTAAACTTCACTCCCTTAACCACTTCCCGCCTGGTCAATAGCATATTGACGTCCAGGAAGTGGTTCTGTTACCCTGACTGGACGTATATTGACGTTCAGCAGGATAACATGCCTTTGCGCACCTTGTGATCACAAGTGAAGCGTGTCATTCTGACACCCCGCATCTCTGATCGTGATAAGAAGCCTCTGTCAGAGGCTTCTTACCACGTGATCATTTGTGACCAATCACAGCTGATGCTGATGATCATCGCCTGAACCAGGAAGTGCCGATTGGCGGCCCTCCCTGTCGGGGGGGCTGTGCTGGTAATCAGCACTTTGATTATCAGCACAGCCCCCTCAGATGTACAAATCACATGCCCAGCAGTATCCCAATAATAAATTATGCAAGTGCCCACCACAGTGCCAATCACTGCCCAGCAGTAACACCTGTCAGTACCTCATCATCAGTGCTGCCTATCAGTGCCACCTATCAGTGCCATCTGTCAGTGCCAATCAGTACCGCCTATTAGTGCCAATCCGTGCCGCCTGTCAGTGCCCATCACAGCTGCCTGGCAGTGCCCATCAGTGACGCCTGTCTGTGCCCATAAGTGCCGCCTATCAGTGCCCATCAGTGCCACCTATCAATGCCCATCAGTGCCGCCTATCAGTGCCCATTAGTGCCGCCTATTGGTGCACATCAGTGCCGCCTATTAGTGCCCATCAATTCTACATATCAGTGCCTCCTCATCAGTGCCCATCAGTGCCACTTTATCAGTGCCAACTTATCAGTGCTGCCTCATCAGTGCCCATCAGTGAAGGGGAAAACAAAATTTTATGACAGAAAAAAAACATCATTTTTTTTTTAATTTTGGTCTTTTTTAGTTTGTTTAGCAACAATTAAAAACCACAGATGTGATCAAATACCACCAAAAGAAAGCTCTATCTGTGTGAAGAAAATGATAAAAATGTTGTTTGGGTACAATGTTGCATGACCGCGCAATTGTCAATCAAAGTGTGACATGCCTGGTAATGAAGTGGTTAACCAACACAAGCTATTTTTAATCCTTAGGCTGCTAGCATTAGTAAAAAGGTAGGAAAGTATATCATATTTCCTTTGTTTAAACTTTTTTTTTTTTTAATTCAGTTGCTTCCTGGTTTCCAGGCCTAGGCACATGTTGTTTTACATCCCAGGAGTCTTCAGGAGGGAAAGAGTGTGGCTTTTTTAGCTAAGCACAGCCTCCTGCCTGCAAGCCTGAGCTAAGGGCAGATGGATTCCAGTAAGTAAATGCTACATGAATCATCTACCCTTACTCAAGATGGTTACAGCTAGGGGTGTTTTTCTTTACGTTATTTCTCAGCAAAATAAAGTATGGAGACATGGATGGATGGGTTTGCTTTGAAAATCAAAAATGTATTAAGTAACATTTTTGGTTTTAGTGCATAGATTTAGTGTAGTTCTGCATTAAGCTTATTTGAGATTGTAGTGGGTTCCCATCTATTTTACCCAACTATGCTTTGAACTGCAGTATTGGGGGCACATTTTCTTATGTGCCCTCCCCGTGCACAGATCTGTACACCAATAAATCTATTTAACCACTTGCCGCCCGCCAATGACAGTTTGAAGGCGGCAAAGTGGTTGCCTAATCCTGACTGGACGTCATATGACGTCCTCAGGATATTGAGCCGCTGCGCTCCCCCGGGGGCGCGCATCGCGGCGATCGTTGTTGCGGGGTGTCAGTCTGACACCCCGCAACACCAATCTAGGTAAAGTGTCTCTCACTGAGACATTTTACCACGTGATCAGCCGTGTCCAATCACAGCTGATCACGATGTAAACAGGAAGAGCCGTTGATGGCTCTTCCTCACTCGCGTCTGACAGACGCGAGTAGAAGAGAGCCAATCGGTGGCTCTCCTGACAGGGGGGGTTCGCGCTGATTTTTTATCAGCGCAGCCCCCCTCGGATCACCACACTGGAGCACCAGGGAATAAAAAAAAAAAAATGGGCAAAAAAAATATATATAGATAAAAAAAAGATGCCAATCAGTGCCCACAAATGGGCACTGATTGGCAACATGGATCCATCAGTGCCACCCCTCAGTGTCCATCAGTGCCACCCCACAGTGTCCATCAGTGCCACCCCACAGTGCCAATCCATGCCCACCTATCAGTGCTCATCTGTGCCACCCATAAGTACCCATCAGTGCCACCCATAAGTACCCATCAGTGCCACCCATATGTGCCGCCTATGATTGCCTAGTGCCGCCTATGAGTGCCCTTCAGTGCTGCCTATGAGTGCCCATCAGTTCTGCCCATGAGTGCCCATCAGTGCCGCCCATGAGTGCCCATCAGTGCCACCTATGAGTGCCCATCAGTGCCTCATACCAGCGCCCATCAGTGCCGCATACCAGCACCGCCTAACAGTGCCAGCTCACCGGTGCCCATCAGTACTACCTTATCGGTGCCCATCAGTGCCACCTCATCGGTGCCCATCAGTGCTGCCATATCAGTGCCCGTAATTGAAAGAGAAAACTTACTTATTTACAAAAAAATTAACAGAAAAAAATAAAAACATTATTTTTTTTCAAAATTTTCAGTCTTTTTTTAGCTGTTGCGCAAAAAAAAATCGCAGAGGTGATCAAATACCACCAAAAGAAAGCTCTATTTGTGGGGAAAAAAGGACGCCAATTTTGTTTGGGTACAGTGTAGCATGACCGCGCAATTGTCATTCAAAGTGCGACAGTGCTAAAAGCTGAAAATTGGCTTGGGCGGGAAGGTGCGTAAGTGCCTGGTATGGAAGTGGTTAATAACCAATATCTGTATGCAATAATTAAATGAGAGCTAGCACTTCAATTACCAAGACCTTAGCTACTTGTTTCTATTAATTGTGTACTTCCTATTTTTTTTTAAATATCATTTCTAGCTTGGAGTGATTAGCGTATTTCTGGGAAAAATATTTTTCCCCAAAATCATGGCAAAACCCCACCCCAGATGCATTGCTACCTCCTGCTGTATTCCCATATACAGTACATATTTTTTCAAAAATATCAGAACTATAGTACTTAGGCATGGTTTGGTAGAAAATGGCCAGCAGCAGAACAATACATAAATATTACCAGGTAGAATAGTCTAAAACACAAAAAGGTAGGTGTCTTGCTGCAGAAAGAATTCAAGGCCCAGATTCTCATACATTTACGTTGCTCCTGGGCAGCGTAGCGTATGTGATTTACGTTACACCGCCGCAGGTTTACAGGTTTACAGCCTGATTCTCAGAACACTTACCTGTAAACTTGCGGCGGTGTATCGTTAAATCGCTCGGCGCAAGCCCGCCCAATTCAAATGGGGCGGGCACCATTTAAATTAGGCGAGCTCCCGCGTCGAGCATACTGCACATGCTCCGTCGGGTAAATTACCCAAAGTGCATTGCGCTAAATGACGTCGCCCCGACGTCATTTGCTTAGACGTTTACGTAAATGGCGTCCAGCGCCATTCACGGACGTCTTACGCAAACGACGTATTTTTTTTTTTAATTCGACGCGGGAACAACGGCCATACTTAACATTGGTTGCCCCTCCTAATAGCAGGGGCAACCTTACGCGTCGCGTACGCTACGGAAACAACGTAAATTCTCAGCGTCGACCGCACGTATGTTCGGGAATCTCGCGTAATTACCTCATTTGCATAGACGACGGGGAAAACGACGATGCGACACCTAGCGGCGGGAAAAAAAATTGCTTTTAAGATCTGACAGCGTAAGAGCGTTACGCCTGTCAGATCTAATGGGTATCTATGCGTAACTGATTCTAAGAATCAGTCGCATAGATACCCAGGGCCAGATGAGGAGTTACGACGGCGCAAATGGTGTTGCGCCGTCGTAACGCCTTTGAGAATCTGGGCCCAAGTGTATTATCTCAGAGACACTTAACCAGCAGCAGAGCAATTTGTGAGTGGATTGTAGAGGGAAGAGAGCTAAGACACAAGGTCGTTTTGTTACAGAAGTCCAGAGAGCAGATTGCCAGAAAAACAAATGGCATTAAGGAAAACTTCAAAGTTTGCTTAAAAAAAAAAATTGCCATTATTTACTAAAGTTTAATAACTTGACGTTTTAAACCAGATTTTTTAGAAAAATCTTATACGAGAGTGTTGGCAGCCATCATTTTCCCATAATTAGTTTCATACTTTTGAGTAACTGCAGATTCTTGCACAGAAGAAATGTTTAAAACATCAGCTGGTATTATTCTTAGGATAACACCATCATCTGTTATGCACTCTGGAAATCCTTGGTGGCTTTATTTATGCAAAGGAAGACACTGACCTGCCGTAAACTGCTTATTTGCAAAAATCTAAGATTTCAGGGATTCAAATAATATTCATACTGTATATTTTAACACTGTCAAATACAATGTTTGTCCTCTGTTTTGCTGCACTCCACAGTGTAGCTTGATAAAGAAATATAATGAATATACAGGTATATTGTATTAGTGATTAAATGACAATATTAAATGCTCATGTCCACTTTCTACCATGAATCCTCTGCACTGTGTGCGGGGACCACCCTGTCCGCCGACAGCTCAGCAGGGATTTACGGAGGAATCCCCGCTGAGCCAAACGGTCTAACGGAGCGGATCAATATGGATCTGCTCCCTGGGAAAGAGCCCTTACTGAAGAAAAGATCACAACAATTTATATTGGTACTTACCTTATATTAGTTTTTGCATTTTTTGACCTACTAATATGTATTTTGAGGTGGAAATCAATCATGTTTGTTACTGCTGCTGTATGTAAGCCAATAAATTATGTAAATAAATAAATGATTAGACTTGCGATTCGTGTGATGCCAAAATATGGTGTAACTGATGCTGTCCCTAATTCTCTGTAATTCCATGTACAGCATTAAGGCATCCCCAAAACATGTAATTTAAAGGAATTACATATTTTTAATGTTGATCCCTGAACTGCTCTAAACTTGCCTCTGTTCATTAAAGCGGGGGTTCTAGCAGATCCAGCATGTTAAGGACATTACATTTCGGCATTTTTTTTTCTCAGTACATACCTTAATATCCTGTTTTCCAGGGCTTCCAGGTTCTGATGACTGCTTGACTAGGCGTTCCTATCCTTCCGTACGATGATTGACGTCTTGTGAAACAGGTGACCTGTCGCACAACGCGCGTCACCAGACGTCGGGAAAGAGCCGAGCTGCTAGTCGGCACTATACGGCGCCTGCGCAGTCAGCTCTACACTAGTGCTGACTCTTAGCTTGGGTATTTCCGGAAATCTGGTGACGCGCGTTGTGCGACAGGTCACCTGTTTCACAAGCCGTCAATCATCCAACGAAAGGATAGGAACGCCCAGTCCCGCAAGCATCGGAAGCCTGAAGCAGGGATAGGAACGCCCAGTCCCGGAGTCGTCAGAACGCGGAAGCCCTGGACAAAATCCGGATATACAGTAAGGGTAAGTACAGGGCAAAAAAAAAACAACCGAAATGTAATGTCCTTACTATTGTACTTTTTAATATAAAAAAAATACGTTTTTAGGGTGAACCTCCACTTTAAATGATATTTTGTTTTTCTTTGGTACATTTTCCACAGGTCAGTGCCTTCCCCCAAGTCCCTTTCTTTCCAATCTCTTGAGTTTTACTGTAGCTTAGAAAATGGCAATAGCAGAAACTTAACATTTGTGTCCAATTGATTTTAAGGGGGGTTAAAATATCTGCTCATCCCACCAAAAGGCTTCTGAGCTAATACATTCCGGTGCACTCTGCATTGTTATCAGCCCTGCCAATCTCACCTCTCAAACTACAGAACACCTTCCTCCTATGTTATGGAGATGAGGAGAGGTGAAGGTGTTCTATAGCCCTAAGGCCCCTTTCACATTGGACCGGGAGCCGCGTTGGTGGTATATTGCTCCTAAAAATAGCGGCGCTATACCGCCATGATTGCCGTGGGAATCGGCCACTAGCGGTGCAGTATTAACCCCTGCTAGCGGCCGATAAAGGGTTAATACTGCCTGCAATGTGCCTCTGCAGAGGCGCATTGCGGGCGGTATTGCCGCAGTTTCCCATTTTTTTCAATTTGGAAGGAGTGGTAATATAATAACTTAATATTTGATAAAAAGTATGGTTTGAAAATGATTTCTCAATTGGGATGTAAAGTGAAAATTAGACTTCTGACATTTAAAGAGGATCAGAAGTATAATTTCCCTGAGAATATGATTATTTTACACAGTGTTAATCCAAACAGCTGAGAAACAAAGGGCATATGCTCCCCTGCTACTTAACAAAACAACACAGGACAAATTTTAAAGGAAAAAATAATAATATTCTGCATTGGAAAATATCAATTTAAGTTTAGGGTAAAAATCAAACTGTAAAGGTGCTCCAGGACATTGTTTACCTTAAAGTATTACTAAACCCACAAAAGTAAAATCAGTCTGTATATGCAGTAAAGCATGCTTGTTATACTCAGTGTGGAACTTAAGGGGTTAATCCTCTGCATTGTGTAAAAAGGCTGTTTTATCCTGTATGCACAGATCCTCCTCCTCCTGCACTGTCTATCTGGGGAAAGCCAGCTAACATAAGCAGGGTAGCCAACCTGCATATGCTCAGTTGTGTCTTTTATGCTGGAGAGAACATTTACTCAGAGCTAGCTAGGTCATGTGATATTTACATCACACATGTGGGCATGTATACAGGCTGTAGTGGAAACCTCCTCCTACCTGAACTCTCAGCCCTGGAGGAAAGTGCAGTTTAACATGTAACCGTTTTTTTTTTCCATAATTTTTTTTATTTGAAATCAAGGACAGATAAATGCATACAGGTGAACAGCATGTACAACATACAGACAAAAAACAAAGGGGGTAATCCACAAAGCCGCGGCGCAACGTAACTTTTCGGATTTAAGTTACTCCGCCGCAAAATTCCCAAGTGAGGTGCCGATCCACAAAGCACTTACCTGGAACTTTGCGGCGCTGTAACTTAAATCCGTCCGGCGCAAGGCGTTCCTATTCAAATGGGCGAGTCCCATTTAAATTAGGCGCGCTCCCGCGCCGGACGTACTGCGCATGCTCCGTCGGGTAACTTACCCGACGTGCATTGCGCTAACTCACGTCGCTCCGACGTCATTTGCTTAGACGTTAACGTAAATGGCGTCCAGCGCCATTCACAGACGTCTTACGCAAACGACGTAGAATTTAAAATTCGACGCGGGAACGACGGCCATACTTAACATGGCTTAAGACAACTAGGGCTCAGCCCTAGTTTTACGCGGCGGAACTCGACGTAAACGACGTAGATTTAGAGCGACGGGCCCGTCGGAGCGTTCGGTAACTGGTCATTTGCATATTCTACGCCGGCCGCAATGGCCTCGCCACCTAGCAGCCGGCCTAGAATTGCATCCTTAAGATCCGACAGTGTAATTCAATTACACATGTCGGATCTTCGTCCTAACTATGGGAAACTGATTCTGTGGATCAGTTCCATAGTTAGGACCAGGGATACGATGGAGTAACAGCAGTTACTCCGTCGTATCTCTTTTGAGGATTTGGCCCAAAGAGAATTGTAAGGCATACACATTCCACAATCAGATTATTGTACCAGAAAAATACATCAAATGTACAAAAAGGAATTATGGGGTTTCATGGAGTAAACTCCAGTTATCACACACGTAACATACCAAACCACAACTTGATGTGCTTAAAGAAAAAGACACCCCTGTTATATCTGGTATCTGGTACAATAATCATATCGGTAGCCCAACTTTCAGAGCGAGAGTGGAGAAAAGTGAGAGAAGCAGAAGAGAAAGGACGAGAGAGAGAAGAGATGGAAAGAGAAAAAAAAGCGGAGGGGAGAAAGGGGGGAGGGGAGTAAGGAAAGGAAATGGAGAATAGCATAAAAAGGAAGGGGGGGGGGATGGGGCGGGGGAGGCCTGCTGAATATAGAATCAGAACTGTATACCCCACTGTCTCCACCCCCCCCCACCCTGAGCCCCTTAATCAAGCAAACGCATAATTGTTATGTGGTCCATGCGTCAACTTGACGTCTAAGCGCTAGCTGATTGAAAATATTCAGTTGTTTTAAAGTGAGACCAGCATGCCCAAGTTTCCATAAACTTTTGTATCCGTTCTTGGAAAATATGGATAAGTTCCTCCATTTCTTCTATTTTAACATTTAACTGTTTTATACAGACCATACAAATGGGTATACAGTGGCAGTATTTTAATGTAAAAAGAAGATTTATAAGCTGTGGGCACTGTGGAGGGGGGGGGGGGGGGGGTTGGATTAACTATTTTCATATTACTGGGTTTAGTAACACTTTAATGATAGAAATGCATTAAGGTAAAAAATTCCATGCCTTTAGAGCCACTATAATTTATTTTAAAATACTATAAACTCAAGGAATGTACTAGGCACATGTGAGGAAAATGAAAATGTAATTTTAGGAGTGAATTTTCCAAGGCACTCCAAAGTTTAAATTTAAAATATTGTAGTGGACACAGAATAGAAATTAGATTTAAAAAATCCATAAAGAAGTAGAAAAGGGCATTCAAAAATTTAGAAAATCATTTAAAAGCTACAAACAACACAACAAAGTTGTAAAAAAGGAACTCAGGGTGGCAAAATTCAAAATTAAATAATGGGTTGCTAAAGTGAATAAGATAGATCTCTAAATGTTTTCACTATATTAACTATATGTAGCGCCCTGCTCCTGTTGGGTAGGCGCTATTTGTAAATCTAAGTTATCTGAGCTGTAGTTTAGCTCTGAATCATTATGTCAAATTATTGGTTTCTGTTCCAGTTCAGCTGCGTTGCACATTTTCCACTTGACTGGGGGTGTCGCTGTCACCACAGGTCAAGGTTGGAAATGCAGCGGGTTGGGTGCATTGAGTATTCGTTCCTAGAAGCAGCTCAGTGGGCGTGGTCCCTGCCGCTGTGCATTCTAGGAGAGGGTACTTAAGGCACAGACAATGTTATGGTGGGGGTCTTCCAATCCTGACCTGATGACCCTCCTGGCCTCAGAGTTGTGCTAGCAGTTTTTCTGGCCTCTGGGCCTGCTGGCCCGAGGCTCCACTACTGAGAGAAAGCCCAGGAGTTTCTGGGGCCTACTGATCCAGGGGTGGTCCTATGCTGTCTTGCCTGCGGGAAGAAGCCCAACAATTGGGGATTCAATTGGAGGAAGCATCCTGGCCAATCTACCTCACAGTGCTGCCGTCTGGCTGAAAGATCCTGGTACTGTGTAGCTGTGTCTTCGGAACTTTTGCTAAGTGTGTGTGTAGTTACATGGTCCTGTGGCAGAGGACTGTGCAACGCCTCGTTTACACTCATCAAGTCTGAGGCAGAGACTTTTGAACAAGCTTTGCACCGGCTGCTAGGTCAGTAAGAGAGTAGAGTTGAGCGGACACCTGGATGTTCGGGTTCGGGTCCGAACCCGAGCTTTAAAAAAAAAGTTCGGGAACCCGAACCCGAGCCCGAACTCCGAACCCCATTGTAGTCAATGGGACACGGACTTTTAGAAAAAAAAAATGCGCGGAGGTCCCCGCAAATTCAATAACCAGACCCTTTAGGTCTGGTATGGATATTAAGGGGAACCCCCACCGTCAATTAAAAAAAAAAATGATGTGCGGTTCCCCCTAAATATCCATAACCAGACCCGTTATCCGAGCACGTTGACCTGGCCGGCCACAGAAAAGAGGGGGGGACAGAGTGCGGCCCCCCCTCTCCTGAGCCGCACCAGGCCACATGCCCTCAACATGGGGAGGATGTCCCCATGTTGATGGGGACAGGGGTCTCATCCCCACAACCCTTGCCCTGTGGTTGTGGGGGTCTGCGGGCGGGAGGCTTATCAGAATCTGGAAGACCCCTTTAACAAAGGGGACCCCCAGATCCTGACCCCCCTGTGTGAAATGGTAATGGGGTACACTGTACCCCTACCATTTCACGAAGGAAGTGTAAAGTCTTGTAAAAAAAAACACACTGACACCGTAGAATAAAGTCCTTTATTAATAATAATAAAAAAAAAAACTCCAGCGGTGAGAAATCCACTCGTTCCTGGCTTCCTGCGTTGTCCTGATCCTGCGACGGCTGCGGGTGATCTCCAGCGATGAGAAGATCCTGCGTTGGGTGATCTCCGCTCCAGCGATGGGAAGATCCATCCATCCAGCGCAGCAGCATCCCCGACCTCCTCACACCGCTGGACACAGCCCAGCAAATGAGCGGCTGAAGCTGTGACATTACTTATATAGAGGAGGCAGGGCCACCCGTCAAGTGACCCCGCCCCCTCTGATGTACCCTCTGCTACGTCACTGGGTAAGCCCAGGGTCTTTCCTCTTCCTGGGCTTCCCCAGTGACGTAGCAGAGGGTACGTTAGAGGGGGCGGGGTCACGTGACGGGTGGCCCTGCCTCCTCTATATAAGTAATGTCACAGCTTCAGCCGCTCATTCGCTGGGCTGTGTCCAGCGGTGAGAGGAGGTCGGGGATGCTGCTGCGCTGGATGGATAGATCTTCTCATCGCTGGAGCGGAGATCACCCAACGCAGGATCTTCTCATCGCTGGAGATCACCCGCAGCCGTCGCAGGATCAGGACAACGCAGGAAGCCAGGAACGAGTGGATTTCTCACCGCTGGAGTTTTTTTTTTTTTTTATTATTAATAAAGGACTTTATTCTACGGTGTCAGTGTGTTTTTTTTTTACAAGACTTTACACTTCCTTCGTGAAATGGTAGGGGTACAGTGTACCCCATTACCATTTCACACAGGGGGGGGTCAGGATCTGGTGGTCCCCTTTGTTAAAGGGGTCTTCCAGATTCTGATAAACCTCCCGCCCGCATACCCCCACAACCACCGGGCAAGGGTTGTGGGGATGAGACCCTTGTCCCCATCAACATGGGGACATCCTCCCCATGTTGAGGGCATGTGGCCTGGTGCGGTTCAGGAGAGGGGGGCCGCACTCTGTCCCCCCTCTTTTCTGCGGCCGGCCAGGTCAACGTGCTCGGATAACCAGTCTGGTTATGGATATTTAGGGGGAACCGCCCGTCATTTTTGTTTTAAATTGATGGCGGGGTTCCCCTGAATATCCATACCAGACCTGAAGGGTCTGGTTATGGATATTTAGGGGGAACCGCACGTCATCTTTTTTTTTTAAATTGACGGCGGGGTTCCCCTTAATATCCATACCAGACCTAAAGGGTCTGGTTATTGAATTTGCGGGGACCGGGAAAAACCCAAAGTCTGTACCGAACCCGAACTTTACAGTTCGGGTTCGCTCAACCCTATGAGAGAGGCCTATCCGGTGGTTGCTGAATCCAGTGTGGAAATTGTTTGTCCTCTGGATCCAAGAACGTACCCGTAATCTGCAATGTAAGGTACCTGAATCTCCCCTAAGATTACCAACTGTTGGGTTGTGCAACCCTGATTTAAAGTATTCTTTGTAACATAAAATTCATCATTACTAGGTAGAATAAAATAGATATTTGAAAATGAAATCATAATCTAGCTCAAAATTGCAGTGTTTTTTTTAGTACATGAATAGCATATCAAATGCTTGATAGGTCCACTTTCCAATCAAAGCGATAAGAACAGTATGAGAAAATGTTTTTTTAAAGAGTGGCAAAGAGAACATAGCAAGTAGCATTTTAATCAGTGGTTTAGAAAAATAGCAGATTTATTTTTGCATTGCAATAAAGAATGCATGTATAATGCTTTCAATGCTTCTAATTAGACATATTTAGTTTAAAAAGATTTCCATTTAGGAAATATGTGCTATTTTACTAATGAATGTAAGATAATCTATTTATACATGGTCAAATCACATTTTAGTTGAATTGTCTATGAAGTCCCTCTTAAAAATAAAGCAATAACTTTTCAGTGCAAGTTCACTTCAGTTCCCAGCTTATTTGTAAAACAATTTAAATTTAAATTTTTCATGAATATAATGTATGCAGAATAAAATTCTAGCAAATAATGTATATATATATATATATATATATATATACTGTATATATGTGTGTGTATGTGTATAATGTGTACAGTTACATAATTTTGCCTGTAGGAGCCGCCGCCCCGCAGTACATACTGTATACGTGGGGCGGTCGGCAACAGGTTGAACTCTGTACATGCTCAAGATGTTCAAGAATATCTGCTGACCTAATGCATGTGCTTTGGAACTGCCCTAAACTGTTCAGGTATTGGCAGAATGTGGTACTGTAGAACCAACAATTAGGCGTATCAAACTCAGATACAAGTAGATCCAGGAATATGTTTATTAAGCCTATTAGATAAAGAAATATACTCTCCAGTAATTAGGATACCCATTAATTGGATGATATGATGCTATATATAGCACGAAAATGTATAGCAATGAAATAGATATGCCCTAGGAACCCTATATTTGAGGAACGGTGGATACAGATAAATGATGCATTGTTAAAGGAATGGCAGGTATATAAGAAAAGGGGTTTAGCAAATAAATTCAGGGAAATGTGGGAACCATACTTAACGCTACCAAGTTGGACACCATTTATTTTGTGATCAGATGGAAGCATAAGGGTTAACATATTATTTTCTAGCTTTAGAGAAGTTAAGGAATGATAGCTTAAGAAGAAAGGAGTAGTGTGGGGGACTCATGGAGGAGAGAGGTGGAGGAACGGGAGAGAAAAATGATATTGTAATATGTTATTAACTACTTACAGGTATAGATTATCTTGGCATAAGCCAGTAGGATAGGAGTAATCATATCTGTGCTTTGCTGAAACTTCTGCGCCCTTTTTGTTTTAAAAGGATGGTTCCTTAATGCTTTTATTTTTGTTTATATCTCTGTTTTAGGACTTATGGTTAGGAGACTACTGGACTATTTACTGCCCCTTTTAACTTTGGGACAGTTCATAATGTGATTCAAGCATTCTTCACAGCTGTGCCACAGTTTAACTCCTTTTCTGCTCTGGAGGTACTTGTGAGTGCATATGTTAATACTAATAATATGGTTTATTAAAAAACCTTGTGGACATACATACCATACATAAATGTAAGATATATTTCTCCTGTTAGTTTACTCTTCTTAAAATTTAAAAGAAAGATCCGGTGGAAGCATGTTTGCAAAACATCAACCTTATCGATTAGCTACTCTTTAAGTTGTGTACTATGATTGATATCCTCTGAGCAATGAACATGTAACTTTTATGAGGGATTATATTCCTTTTTTTATTGTTATTTTTTAACAATGATGTAAATAAAATATTGGAATTTTAACATAGTGTCATCCCTGACACCAGTAAAGTCCTCTTTAATTATTTTCTTCTGTTAAATACGTATTACATTGGATTGGCAGAGAGAGGCTGAGTGGAGGGCTGCAGTGTAAGAGCATATCCACATCTCATGCTTCAACACTGCTTCAAAGGCACTCTGAGTTGTATTTAACAAACATTTGTTTTGCTTGCAGAGGTTGTTGAGCGCCGGTTCTTTCACTACGGTGCTCAGATGGAGAAACTGTGGAAGTCCAGTGGATGATCCTTAGGTAGTCGCATGGCAGAAACCTAGCTGTCATTCTCCATGCCTCTGAGGCCCCGTACACACGACCGAGTTTCTCGGCAGAATTCAGCCAGAAACTCGGTCGGAGCTGGATTCTGCCGAGAAACTCGGTCGTGTGTACACTTTTCAGCGAGGAAGCCGACGAGGAACTCGTCGGGCCGAAAATAGAACATGTTCTCTATTTCCTCGTTGTTCAATGAGGAAAGTCGGCCCGCCGAGATCTCGGCGGCTTCCACACTGAACTCGATGAGGAACTCGATGTGTTTGGCACGTCGAGTTCCTCGGACGTGTGTACGGGGCCTGAGATGTAGAAAATAAGACACATTAGAGAGACTATTTATAGGCCAATAACATTATTTTTTATAAGAAAGTCTTGGAATTTTCATGTCAGACCTTCCGAGTTGGTAAATGTGGAAAAACAAAACAAAACTGGAAAAACTGAATAACATTTTTACACAGGGACCACAATCAGTGTTTATTACTCCATATCAGACCCCCTTCTCATTGGAGAAGATTGGTCACTTCCTTTAGATTATTTTTCAACATAAAGAGCATGCTACATGAGTCATAGATAATTGTGGTTGATTGATTGATTTTTGAGCTTAGTTAAGGCGCCAAATACCCACTGGAGAGTGAGCGTCTAAGCGTGACTTACTAAAGACAAAAAGGTATTCACTTTGCAAGCAAATTTTCTGCAGAGCTTGATGATGATGATGGTGAAATCTCACTTTCCAAAGAATATCCAATCACATTCCAGGAAAATAGAAATAAATGCATTTTTTGCTAGCTTGCAGACAATTGGATGATTGAAAGCATCAGAGCTACACCTTGTACAGTAGTTTTAGGGCAATTACCTTTGTAAAATGTGTATTCTCCTGGAAAATAAATTGTCTATTTGTCTTAAGTAAAGAAACCACATAAATTCAAGATATTCAGAGACTTTAAGGGAAAGTTCAATAGCACCTTAAATTTATGGTACTGTTTAATTCTCTCCAAATAACCATAGTGAAATAGGGAGATTTTTTTCTAGGATGTGCATTATTTTGATCTGACCTTCTTGTCATGTGTATTTCTTCTGTTTACATTGAAATACATATACTCAATAAAATATTCGAACAAGAATGTGCATTCTTTTAATGTTTTATAGTGGTGTTATAAGTGAGCTTAAAGCAAAACTCCAACTTTAAGCAGCTGTACCCCTGGCACTAGAAAATGACAGCATGGGCTCAAAGATATTAGGTGGCCATCATTCAGCTCTGACGACTTGCCACATTTAGTGGTGGAGAGCACCTTTTGCAGGGAACCATGCCAGATTAAAGCTGAGTATTGTAGCAAAAGATTTATTTTTTTATTTTTTAGTATTGGCTTTGTATTCCTATATGTTTTACTACTTCAAGCCTGCCATACAGTTTAGTGAACAGCCACACAGAGAATGATAATCCAGCTGTCTATGTGTCTTACAATTTCTCCTTTGAATAGGAGTATATTAGTTGCATGAGCATTCCTTTTTAGGACAATAGAATAGAGAGGGGAAACTTCATGTAGACAATACCAGATTTGATGAAAACTGTAGCTATCAGGCAAGATTTTCTAAATTCCAGGTTTCTGTTTCCCAAAAATGCTCGTTTATGCCCTTATATAATAAAAAAATTGCTTCCAAATTTTTTATGAATTGGTATAATGGAGTAGGTGATGTTAAACTAATTTCCATTAACAAAAAACCCAGTCATTAGTGTATTCCGTTTTTAGCAATGTTGAAAATATATTTGGTCTTGTGTGAGTTGCACATAAGTATATCCTCCTTCAGCATCACCAGAATGCTCCTCATCTAAACAACATAGTCCATTGTACCAATGACTCCATCCATCACAGCAGGCTTTAGCATAATAATATTGTTCTTAGAGGGTATTTACAGGACAGTGGTTTAATATTTGGTGATGGAATTTACAGCTCCATGGAAGGATGGAGTTAAAGAAGCTTATGCAATTTCTTGTGAAAAAAAAAAGAAGCTTATGCAAAAAACAAGTCAAAGAACTAAGAGATGATAACTGAAGCTTCTCAGAATGGCTGGAAGGTCATGATTTTTACCTGTAAAAGTGGAATGCCACTACATTTTCAACAAGCCTCCTAAAGAAGATTGGAGTGAGGGTTTGTTCCTTCCAACAAGCAATTATGTCCTTTTTAAATGGAGCAGGAAAAAAAAGAATTTGATTTGGAATCAAATGAAACACAACAACTTGGCTGCATGATTAGAAAAGAGGGTATGGAGCGGAGAGGGGTGTACCTTGGACACCGAGTATCACAACTAGTCCCTTTTAAGATGTAGTTGGCTCATCAATAAAATGTCAGTGAATAAGTAAAGCACACTCAGTGAAGAATGGAGAGTGCTCCCATAATGACCCTAATAACATACCTCCCCTTTTCATCACACTAATCCTTAAATTGCATAAGTGACAACTTATCATAGTGATATAAAAACATCTAGTCCTATTAGCTATACTGTCTTTATCTGTTGTCCTACTTCTGTGGAGTACAAACCCTAGAGTTCAATCTTGACTATCAGGAGCTCTGGTGATAAACAGGCACTCTGAGGTTTTTAAATAAAACAAAGTGGTGATGAAAATATGTTTATTTTTTTTCAAAATGTCTGCTCTTTTATTTGCTTATATTGCAAAAAAATAACTGATTTGTGAATAAATACCACCAAAAAGAAAGCTCTATTTGTGTGAACAAGATGATAAAAATGTAATTTGGGTACAGTGTTGCATAACCGTGCAATTGTCATTGAAAGTGCAAGAGCGCTGAAAGCTGAAAATTGGCTTGGGAAGAAAAGGGGTGAAAGTGACCAGTATTGGTTATACACAGTTTTTCACTCAGGGACTTTGTGCCAAGTTCCTGAGTAAACATCAGTATATTATGATGCCTGTGTGCAGGGGGTCTTATACCCATTGCAAATATTTCTAACTGGGTATTAAGCATCAGCCACCAATTCCAGATTACACCTGTTTAGGGGAAACAGGTTGGGAAGAGCTAGTGGTTGTTGAGGATATGCAATATAACCACCCAGGTGTATTCTTAGGTAATGCAAGATAACACTTCAATGACCCATCAGATCTGAGAGACAAATCAATACACATAGAGAACAGTTTGCTTTGTGTATCAATTGATGTCTGGTTTATTTGAACACAAAGTACAGTATGTGTGCACTTTGTAAAGACAATGAAGTGGGGGCATAGGAGTGACTTCCCTTATGAGTATAAGACATACATCATCTATTTAGCAAGCATCTGCTTCCATCCTCATGCATATTTCTCAATAATGTATATTACAGTTAGGAAAGAAAATGTATTCAGGCTTTGGCTAAAACCACAAACCACAAGATATGTCACAATAATGCACAATTTATGTAGGTGAGAAACAGATGTTGCCTACAGATAGTCATATGTCTTTACAGAAACAGGAAGATGGCTTAACCACAAACTGTCAAGCTCTTTAGTTCTTATGTGAACCAAAAACAAGTTTTGCTAAGGCATGCGATCTGAAGCACTCCCAAGAGGCAAAGGTCAAAACGACCCAGCCCTACAGCACTCCCTTTTTCTTATGTACCTGTGTATGCTACTGCTCCGGGTCCCCACCCGCTTATAATAAAGTATACCCCAGTTTAACTATGGAGGAAATAGACTTACTGGCCAGACATTATGCTGTACAACAAAGAACCCCAACCCCACCACAAGCACCTCAACAGGGAGGAGGAGTACCTGTAGGCAGAGCTTCCACATTGGGCGCACTGCCTCAGAGAACTGAATCACAAAGTCATGTTTTGCGAACTCCTGGAGGCTCACCTCAAGGCGGGGTTTTCGGGAGGTTTTGATTAGCCCGTTTCTTCATCAACTACTTCTCTACCTGGATCTGAACAAGGTTCTGGTCAGGAGGAACAAGTAGATAGCTCCGTAAGAGATATGTTTCTCTGAGGATTAACAATTGTAGGATCTGCTATCATTAATACCCCACTTGCAGGCCCACAGGGTAGCCAAATGAAACTAAGAAATCGACCAAATAGGCAGAGGAGATTGGTTGATGATGAGATAGAGGGAACTCAATACCATCCTTTTAAATTACATATTGAAAACGTGATTGATATTGAAGATATCAACCACATTGTTAAACATTGTCCAAAACCAACTCATCCTGCCCCTACAGCCATCCTCTTAACCTACTAATAACATAACACCATAAAGAAATACCTTTTATAACAACACTTAGTGCTCATTACGGTATGTTAAAAGAGATGAATAAAATAAGCAACAAGGGTTCCTGAAATCGCTTGGATCCACAATTTTTCTTTCAAGAGAACTGGTAGTTAATGGTGGAAGCCAACAATTACATCATAGTCATTTAAATAATCTTGATGTTTATTGAAGATAATAAGGGAAAAAAATCTTGATCAAAACAAGTGCCAGACATATGTATTAACAGTTGCATACCTGATTAATCACGCCACTGGGAACGGTCCAGGATGTATCTGGATGGATGGCGGATCACAGCAATGGTGTGGACAGCTGGACTGGATGGTAAACGCCCAGAGACCGGGAAGAGCTGGTCTTCCGCTTAGTATGACTCATCACTGTGGTGGGACAATCGACACCAGCTTGCCTTCCAAGTGCTGTGAGCTGTGCATTCCACCAGCGGCTTCCGTACCTGTCAGTTCCGGCATAGTGATTGACGTCATCGCTAGTGGTTGGACTAGGGCAGCATCTCGCACTGAGTCACAGCTTGTCACAAGCCCCTCTGGTCCTGGCTCTACTGTGGTCATACACAGCAGCAGACCAGCTCTTCCCGGTTGCTGGGTGTTTACCATGCAGTCCAGCTGCCCACACCATCACTGTGATTCGCCATCCATCCAGATACTTCCTGGACCATTCCCAGTGGATTGATTAGGCAAGTCAGCTACTGTTGATACATACTTCTGGCACTTGTTTTGATCAAGATTTTAATCCCTTATTATCTTCAATATACATCAAACGTATTTAAATGACTATGGTGTAATTGTTGGCTGCCACCATTAACTACTAGTTCTCTCAAGACAGAAAATGTGGATCCAAGCACTTTTAGGAACCGTGCTGCTTGTTTTATATGTCATACTCTCTCAGAAGTACTCTAGCAGCTATGATCTACGACAGTGGTCATCAACCCTGTCCTCAGGGCCCACTAACAGGCCAGGTTTTATGTATTACCTTGGGGAGATGCAGACTAGAATACTGCAATCACTGAGCAACAAATAATATCACCTGTGATGTACTGTATTTCAGTTATCTTGCAAACCTGGCCTGTTAGTGGGCCCTGAGGACAGGGTTGATGACCACTGATCTACAAGACTGGTATTAATTGCTGCCCTTCATATAGCAATTGTTGTTCTTCAGCAGGCGCCTGAGCTGTTTTTTAAAAGAGGTGTATGCTTTTTTGCTAAGATTCATACTTACCTCGATAGATGCAGCATCGGTCCAATGCTGCATCTTCCCCAGCGCCTCTAACACTGAGAATTGAGCTACCGAACACCGCCGAAAGATCGGTTCTCACAGGTCCCTGAGCTGGTGACTATCAGTCACTGGCTTGGTTATTTGTCCACCCCCCCCCGCGCTCATTGAAGTGCTGGAAGGAAGGGCGGTAGCGGCCGGTTTGGGCTCACAGCGACTCGCTGAGAAGCTGACATGGGAGCAGGTCCAGGCATGTGGGCAGATCCAGACCAGCTCTGTTACATCAGCCGACAGTGGACTTCAGACCACTATCTGCTGAAAACAGGTCACAGAAGTGCAGAACAAACTGCACCCCTGTGAGCCACAGAAGTACAGCCAATCAAGCTTTGGCTGTGCTTCTCCTTTAAGCTCAGATTTTGGCCTCCAGCTGTTCCCACAAACACACAAACTAGACCCATGCATGGCTGGCTACAGCTGAGGAAGCTGTGAGCAGTTTTTGCAAAAGCATTGATACATTTGTAAAAAATGTAAGTTTTTTTAAATTGCTACTTTTTTTGTATGATCGTATCCCAATATTTGACAATGCTCATTAAAGATATCTACAATATCTAATAGTAAGAGGTTTATCAGAATGTGTATGGACTGTTAAAACTTTCACAGTACAAAATAATGCCTTAACACAACTACACCAACTTCTCACTGCCTGTGACTCTCTGCTAATACAAGATACTCAATAAGTATCATTTAAAAGAACAATTTATTTTCTCTTGGTTTTGATTGCAGGGCAACTATTTCAAGGTAAAGATTATTATAATCTTATCACATTCTCTGCTGATCAATATTGCAAGCAGAAAGAAAATGAGTTTTGTATGTTAAGCAAACTCTGGGAGCTAACTGAAAACAAATCAATCTCTTTTTCTTCTCTTCCAAATTTGTTAGTGTTAGATGCAATAGAGAGCTGGAGAGATCATATCAAGTTCCATCAAGTGTCCTTTATTTTTGGAAAACTGCAGATCAAACTGGCCACCCTTGAAAATGAACATCCCATGTCAAGAAATAAACTAAACTAGACCAATAAACTAAGTAAAATACCACCACTTACATTTCAAAGGTATATTTTATCCTCAAGGTCAACCTTTGGAATATGTTTTTAAGATATTAGTATACTGTAGGTACTCAACCCCTTCCCCCCACCCTTCTCCACCACAGTTCTTGTATCCACAAAATACCAAATTATTGTGCCACAAGTGAAAGTATAATAGATACACAAACTTTAAAGCTAAAGATCATATATAAAAATAAAACTCTATCACATATGATTTGTCATATTGGCATAACCTCTGAATTAATAAGGACATCTGTCTACACTGTTAAAGTATATGTGAACCCTAACCTTGTAAAATAACCCCAATTAGTTTAAAATAGAAATGCAAGGCAAAGATTTGTGTGTACAGTATATAGTTGGGCAGAGGGCATGTAAGCAGAAGTCTATCCGCAGGAGTACAAGCAGGATGTGCTCTCAAATAGAGTGCAAAAAAGTTAACTGACCTCACTGGGATAGATGTATGTGCATGTTTTGGCATGGTCAGTTTAAAATGGGAAAGCAGGGGGACTGGCTCACCAGGTATTTCAAACAGGAGACAATGCAACGAGAACAGGATATTTTTAATACAAGTACATGGTAACACAGACACATATCATAATTATTAATTGTTGAGTAACAAACACTTTAACTAAGAATATATACCAGTATATGATATGCCAATTGTAAAGCCTAGTGTTACTCATGTACTGGTGTGCTGCTTCAGTGAGGACTGTGTGTTGCTCTAAAAAACAGATTTGTTGGGTATTCATTTACATACCTTCCATGTGTGTGTATGATATTATCTACAATGGTCCTCTTTATCTTTAAAAAAAAAATCAAACTTTCATATATTGTATATACAGGTGTGCTCAAAAGTTTGCATGTCCTGGCAGAATTTTGGAAATCTTGGCATTAATATTGAAAACATGACTGATCCTGCCAAAAAACTGTCTTTTATTTAAGGATAGCAATCACATGAAGCCATTTATTATCACATGTTTTGGGATATTTTTTAAATAATAATGATAACAGAAATCTCCCAAATGGCCATGATAAAAAGTTTACATACCCTGGAATGTTTGGCCTTGGTACAGACCCAGAAGGTGGCACACACAGGTAAAATGGCAATTAAAGGTCAATTTCCTACATGTGTGGCTTTTTAACCACTTAAGACCCGGACCATTATGCAGGTAAAGGACCTGGCCCCTTTTTGCGATTCGGCACTGCGTCGCTTTAACTGACAATTGCACGGTCGTGCGACCTGGCTCCCAAACAAAATTGACGTCCTTTTTTTCCCACAAATAGAGCTTTCTTTTGGTGGTATTTGATCACCTCTGCGGTTTTTATTTTTTGCTCTATAAACAAAAATAGAGCGACAATTGTGAAAAAAATTCAATATTTTTTACTTTTTGCTATAATAAATATCCCCAAAAAATATACAAAAATGTTTTATTTTTTCCTCAGTTTAGGCCGATACATATTCTTCTACATATTTGTGGTAAAAAAAATTGCAATAAGTGTTTATTGATTGGTTTGCACAAAAGTTATAGCGTTTACAAAATAGGTGATAGTTTTATGGCATTTTTATTAATATTTTTTTTTTACTACCGGTAGTAATGGCGGTGATCAGTGATTTTTTTCATGACTGCGACATTATGGCGGACACATCGGACACTTTTGACACATTTTTGGGACCATTGTCATTTTCACAGCGAAAAGTGCTATAAAAATGCACTGATTACTGTGAAAATGACACTGGCAGTGAAGGGGTTAACCAGGAGGGGGCGCTGTAGGGGTTAAGTGTGCCCTAAGGGAGTGTTCTTACTGTGGGGTGGCGTGGCTGTGCGTGTGATGTCACTGATCGTCGTTCCCTAACACAGGGAACAGACGATCAGTGACAGCCACATTAGGAAGAACAGGGAAGGTTTGTTTACACTTACCTCTCCCTGTTCTTCAGCTCTGTGACCCGATCACGGGACACCGGCGGTGATCGAGTCCGCGGGTCCCACGGGCGGTCATGGAGAACAGGACCAGGTTGTGAACGCGCCGCCGGTGGCATGCTCACGACCCACGGCTGGGCTCTTAAAGGTGATGTAAAGGTATGTGCCTGTGCCCAGCCGTGCCCTTCTGTCGACGTATATCGGGGTGAAGGGGTCCTTAAGTGGTTAAATCACAATTAGTGTCTGTGTATAAATAGTCAATGAGTTTGTTAGATTTCACGTGGATGCACTAAGCAGGCAAGACACTGAGCCATGAGGAGGTAGAAAAGAACAGTCAAAAGATCTGCTCTTTTCATACCAAGCCATGGTCAGGTAGATCAAGAAAGATTTCAGCCACAGGAACTGTTCGGGATACAAAGAAAAACCCACAGGTAACCGCCGGAGAAATACAGGCTGCTCTGTAAAAAGATGGTGCAATACGATTATACTTGAACAAAAAAAGAGTTGCATGGTCAAGTTGCCAGAAAGAAGCCTTTACTGCTCCCGAAAAAACTGCCTTTTTTTTTTACTTTTTTTTGCATTGATACATGTCCCCTGGGGCAGGACCCAGGTCCCCAAACACTTTTTATGACAATAACTTGCATATTAACCTTTAAAATTTGCACTTTTTCTCCCATAGACTTACACTCCTAGGCCGCGTACACATGATCAGTTAAACCGATGAGAACGATCTGATGGACCGTTTTCATCGGTCCAAACCGATCGTGTGTGGGCCCCATCGGTTATTTATCCATAGGTTAAAAAAAAGCAATCTTGTTAAAAATCCACGCATGCTCAGAATCAAGTCGACGCATGCTTGGAAGCATTAAACTTTGTTTCTTTCAACACGTCATTGTGTTTTACGTCACCGCGTTCTGACACGATCGTTTTTTAACTGATGGTGTGTAGGCACGACTGACCACCAGTCAGCTTCATCGGTTAACCGATGAAAACGGTCAATCAGACCGTTTTCATCGGATGGACCGATTGTGTGTACAGGGCTCTACTCATTCCTAATTTTCTGCATCCCCACCTCTCTTATTGTGCTGCATCCAGTGCAACTTGTAACTTCGACTGACAGAGGGGGAAATCCAACAAGGGGTGAAGGGAAGGCCTGAACCTCTGTAACATTCTCACACACCCACCCTGTCATCTCTCTCTCTCTTCCAAGACAGGTGTCCCTTCCACAGCTGCTAGTGTGGAAAAATAAAGTAAGCTCCAAAATCACCCTCCTACCCAGTGTTTCAGTGGCAGCATGGCAAACAACAATATTTTTCTGCTGCTTCTATTCCAGTTTGTGGAATCATCCCCCTTCCATGAGTTTGTGGCCTGTGCTACACCACAGTGTTATGTACTCAGCTATGATTATTTCACCCAAAAGGCCATCCCTGCCCTCCATCAGCATATGAAATGTAATCTGTGTCATTAGACAACACTGTCAGTTGCAGGGTACAAACAGACACATGTGGGAAGGATAAAGGACAGGGTACATTGATGGAGATGGTGGTACTGCCCTGTCAGGTAGTCACCTGTATTCCTCCTCTTTAGTGGCCTAGTAACTTCTCAAAACTAGTAATACTCCACAGGAACATCCCAAGCTAAACATTGCTATCTGTAATGCAGCTTTTGTGACTGGGAGACAGAAGTCACACTAGGCTAAAGCTGCTAACAGCCCTCCTATCTCCCTTCACCATCTTTAGCCAGTAAAGGTCGAGTGAGACAATATCAGGTGGTGGTGCAGTGGTTCATCATGAAGTACTCTGGTTTTCAGGACATTCTTCGCAAGGCCAGAAGGGTTTGTGGCTACCAAATACCTGGTTTGAGGCTACCTGATCCTGGCCAGTGTTTGTCTCTTAGAAATGCAGCTCAAACATCAGCTGCCTGCCAACTGCCTTAAATGTGATTCTACCAGCAGCAGTATACCATTAATGAGTACCTATGCAATTATAATATGAGGGCAGACTTTTGGGAGCGCCAGTTCATCTCATAATTGGCTCATTATTCATGACATGTGCATCATTATGCAACATTTTAAAGAGGCAATCAAAATGGTAAATTACCAGGAACTGGGTATTACCGATACAATTCTTCTTGTGTTTCTACTGGAGAACATCTCCAGGGCCATTGGGGTCTTTTCCTTACTGCCTCCATCCCTGTAAGGTTTGAGGTAGCTGGAGGCTCAGAGGCAGTATGAGAATTAGGGTTGAATTTCTGACAACAAGGAGAAGGAAAATAGGAGGATATTGTTTCCTTCCTAAACCCTAATGTTGTACATAATTGGTGTGGGATGGTTGAGGACAGCAAAGGACTTGGGGTCCTCTGTTTCAGGTAACCTGTAGTAAATTGGGTCTTTTGAGCTTAAATGTCTGTGAAAGGACCCCAGGATAGGGCTCATCAAAAAGAGGTACCACTATTGGGTGGCCACCCTGTTAGAGTCTTGATACAAGAATGAAATTGCCATGCTCTTGCCACCATCCCAAAGGGAGCCCAAAATGGGAAAACTTGATGAAATGCTTCTTAAGAACTGAGAGTGCCCAGTTCCCCAAATCCCTTTTTTGATAATAGTTTGCCATTAGCCTGTAAAATTTCAGAATTTATCAACAAGATTTGCAACCTTTGTAGACTTTAACAGGATTCACTAAAATTGTGGGTTCACTGAGCTTCAAAAAAGATCCCTCAGTCAATTGAACCTGGGCAGATCTGATAATCACTACAGGAAATACTAATTCACTTTGATAGGTTACCTCATTTTAGAACAAACAAATGTGCACACATTTCTCCCAGGATTTACAAGTAGAAAAATGTGTGAAACTTGGAATATTGCATCTATTTCTAAACAGAACCCTAAGTTAGTATATCTAAAGCCCCTTTTTAATTTTTTTTATAAATTAATTAAAAAATCTTTTTCTTTTTTATGTCCCACTTGGGAGATTTCCCCCTTTCACCACCTGTCCCACAGACATGTTAGGAAGTGAGAGGAAAACTCTTTAAAGTGATGGAAATCCTCTAAAGCCCCGTACACACGACCACCAGGAAAACTGCGGGGAGAGCTTTTGGCTTGGAATTCCGGCCGTGTGCATGCTTCCTCACAGTTTTCCCAACAGGAAAACTGCCAGAAATCCCAGCGGGAAATTAGAGAACCTGCTCTCTATTTTCCCACCGGGATTCCCGGCGGTTTCAAACTTGGCATTTTTCCTATGGGGAAACACTGCGAGGGAGCATACACATGGCCGGGATTCTCGGCCAAAGCTCTCCCCGCAGTTTTCGCGATGGTAAACCCGGCCGTGTGTACACGGGGAAACTTACCGAGCAAGTTCTCGGGTTTCCCATCGGGATTCCCGGCGGACTTTACAGGGCTTTACTGAGTGTGTATACAGGGCTTTACTGAGTTGACATCGCAATCCCTTTGGAAGACTTCCAACTACTGTATCAGTGAAGGCTCAAAAGTTTTCCCTTTATTTCAGTCTCCATTTTTTGTACTTTTTTTTGCCATGATACATGTCCCCGGGGGCAGGACCCAGGTCCCCAAACACTTTTTATGACAATAACTTGCATATTAACTTTTAAAATGAGCACTTTGATTTCTCCCATAGACTTTTAAAGGGTGTTCAGCGGCTTTTCGAATTTGCCATCAAACACCCCAAATTGTTCGCTGTTCGGCGAACAGGTGAACAGCCAATGTTCGAGTTGAACATAAAGCTCATCCCTAATGGATTAGTAAGCATAGTCCCCAAGGGGGACACAGACAACATAAAGAATTGACAATGTTGATGAACTTTCCCTACTCAAGCGTTTTGGTTTTACATAGACTTTAGAAATAAGGTATTCTTATTGAATGAAGCCACATATTGTCATCCTTTGAAAAGTTCTGTGTGTATGTACAGATCACATTGTCTAGAAGATTAAGTTTAATAACATTTACAGTATTTTTTTTTTATCCTAATGATTTATTTCATAGTATTTATATGGTCTGTATCACTTTGAACCATAATGTGCTCCTGTCACTTTCTGAAAAACTGAGCTGACCCTGGCTTTTAGTAATCCTATAAAGCTTTTCCTGCTTGAAAAAGAATTTATATGACTACAAAGTGTATATTTCCTCACTCTCAGTTCATAAAGAATTTTATATTTTAGTCATTAGAGAGCAGTCCATAGCTGTCAATTGCTATTTGATTTGTTGTTTCCTTTAAAATGGAATGCAATCAACATGTCACCTTCAATAAGACAGAACATCTATTATAATTTACAACAACTAACGAGAAATTGACTTAGTACTGTACACAATAAGTCACATGAGAAAAAAAGCCTGCTGTAAAGGGGTTAACATCTTCCTTAGTGATAGAGAAATCTTACAATCTACAATCTTTAAGTGTAAGCATAAAATAAAAGAGTATCTTTGAAGCTATATTTTATGCAGGCTTCACCTAAATTGCTACAATGTAACTGCAACCATGCACTCACTTCCCCTGCCCCAACTAAAGTGGAAAGTACATATTACATTATAAATTATAGTGCACAGATGATGCTCAATACTCTGCAGCACAATGTCACAAAAGTCTTTGGCCACTACTGACATTTCATTGACATGAGACATATAATGAAGAGAAAATTGGCTGTAGGGCATAGGCAAGCTCTATGTATACCATAGTAAGTATACAGAAAATAATCTACAGGTTGTAAAATGGGCTCCGGTTGTGATACCTTCTTCAAATTGAAAGCACTTTTCTATTAATTGTTTTTTGTTATAATTAAAGCGGAGTTCCACCCAAAAATGTAACTTTGGTGTCACATTTGGCACCTATCGGGGGGAGGAGGGAGCAGATACCTGTGTGACCTATGCCACGTCTGGCGCCTATTCCGTCCCCCCTGCTGTCTTCTGGGAGACACACAGGTCCCAGAAGACAGCAGGAACTAGTGGGATCGCGCAGCACGACTCGCGCATGTGCAGTAGGGAACCAGGAAGTGAAGCCCCAAGGCTTCACTTCCTGATTCCCTCACTGAAGATGGCGGTAGCAGCACACAAGACCCGAGGGAGAGATTGGTAAGTGTCCATATATTAAAAGTCAACAGCTGCAGTATTTGTAGCTGCTGACTTTTAATTAAAAAAAATTAGCGGAACTCCGCTTTAAAGTCCTGTACTCCACAGATTTCAAAGATTAGGGTCTAGAATGGATTTTGCAGGGGACCCTCTTCTTTTGTTTTGTTTGGGGTTCCCGTTAGAAACCCACACAAGGTCCCTTTCTAGGATAAGTGTCTGGTATTGGTTTTGAGGGGACCCATTTGTGGTGCCCCTCAATAATCCATACCAGATCCAGATGATTCAGCAAAACAAAGATAGAGGCTCATATATCAAGGAAAGAAGGGAGAACTCCTCATAGTGCAACTTATAGCTAGTTTATTTGTATAAAAACATAGTAACTTACAGTTCAGTACACTTTAAAAAGCCCATGAGGTAAGCAGGCACGCCAATCGCATTCCACCTGTGCTCCAATAGGATGGTGAAAGTGATGTGCCACGCACTAGACGGGTCCCCTTGGAGCGCAGGTGGAACTCGATTGGTGTGCCTGGTTACCTCATGGGCTTTTTAAAGTGTACTGAACTGTAAGTTACTATGTTTTTATACAAATAAACTAGCTACAAGTTTCACTATGATGAGTCCTCTTTTCTTTCCTTGATATATGATCCTCTATCTTTGTTTTGGCTGAATCATCGTTGGGGGGCCACTTTATTGGTGGATACATCTCCCTGCTTATTTGACATCTGTCATGGGTGTCTGAGTGGCCTGGTGAGTAGGATGTTTGCCTAAAGTGGAAGACGGCACATATTTTACTGATATTACATACTTCACTTTGCACATGATTCAAGACTTGTTGGTGGCAGTTTATGGACTTTATTATTATTACATATATTTTTTTGATAGATGTATATGAGCACAGTATGGAAATGTTTTTATTTTTTTTCACCCCACACATTTTTGGGGTTTTATTTTTTCTGCAGGGTGGCCTGGTATGTTTCATGAAAGGGGAAAGCATGCCCTCCTTTTTTGCCCATTCAGGTTGCATGTATTGAGAAGGATCTGGCATGGGCTTTTAAGGCAGGCACAAACAAAACCTCCCCAAAAAAAAGATGTGGGATCCCCCCAAAATGCTTTAGAAGCATATGGATTTGGAGAGGAACCCCAGGGGAAAAAAAAGTTAGCCCCCCTCCAAAATCCACACCAGGAAAGGGAGGGACAGGGGGCATGTGGCTTCCCTCTCGAACCACACCAGGTCACATGCCCTTAACATTGGGAGGGTACCCTGTTGAGGGGACCCATGTGAATGGACCATGTCCCTGTGTTGATGAGTGATGAGGACAAAGATCTTATCACCACATCCCTGCCTGTGAATGAGGGAGTCTTGGAATCTGGATTAACTTCTAAGTTTTATTAAAAACTACACATTTTTATCAAATATTGATCTCATAAAATCATATAAAATCTGTAACCTTTTATTATAGTTCTAGTTTTAAAAAAAATGATCCCCATATAACTGCATGGCAAACATAAGATTAAAGCCAAAACCAGAAAATGCACATTCTGATGAGTTGTAGTACTACAAATACTTTCAGGTAGTACTTTTAGGTAGTATAATTTTTTTCAACAATATATACTACAGACCCTCTGAGTTTAGCTTTTAAGTAATACTTTCCCAACTCAATACATTTCCAGAGGTCTAAAGAGTTTTTTTCTGCATGCAATCCCTTACATCAACTGTAGAATACAGCAGAACTGATTAGAAAATATGGCCTGTTTAATTCTCCAACTAAAACTCTAACTAAGGTATTATAAGAATATGTTAGCTTCACTGCTCTTCAAAGTAGTCATGCCACATCTTGAAAAGGTTTTGAGTGGATCACAAAGGCTTTGCCTTATTAGCATCAACATGAAACAAAGTAACTTCATTTTTCTTCTTCTTTATTTAAGAGGATTATTAATGTCCTTAAGACATACTAAGCTTAATCCAGTTTGAAAAAAGTTATGATTCTGTTTACCACCAAAAATAATTAAATCCAAAAAAAAAAAAAATGACTATAGCATGTTTTAAATATGCATAAGCAGGTAAAATAAAAGATAAATAATTATTAATTTGGTAGTCTCATTGTTAAATGAGGTAAGGTGCCGTTAAAATTCAAATATTGAACTGTGGTATCTGTTTATTTACTACTTGATTCATGTTGCTTGATACCTCTGAAAAAACTTGGGGATGGTCTAATGGACAGTAGTACAAGATGCTATTTACATGTTACCGTATTTTCCGGCGTATAAGACGACTTTCTGGATGCAAAAAAATGCATCCAAAGTCGGGGGTCGTCTTATACGCCGGGTACAGTCTCAGTACTCACTTTTTTCCCCAGCGCTGACAGTCTAACATGCTGCGATCGCGAGCGTGTATTGATTTCAAAGCCGCGCCTTCACTGCAGAGTGTTCTGTGATAGGAGGAACAAAAATCTTCCCAGCAGTGCCTCTGTTCTTTGTTCCTCCTATCACAGATGCCTTCTCATCCTCGGACGAGATGAGAAGACTTCCGTGATAGGCGGAAAACATAACAGAGGCGCTGCTGGGAAGATTTTTGTTCCTCCTATCACAGAACACTCTGCAGTGAAGGCGCGGCTTTGAAATCAATACACGCTCGCGATCGCAGCATGTTAGACTGTCAGCGCTGGGGAAAAAAGTGAGTGTTATTGCTCTGGGGAGGGGGGCAACAAGTTCAGGCACAGTGGGGGCAAGTGATGGCAATGTGGGGGCATGTAATGGCACAATGGCAATGTGGGGGCATGTAATGGCACAATGGCAATGTGGGGGCATGTAATGGCACAATGGCAATGTGGGGGCATGTAATGGCACAATGGCAATGTGGGGGCATGTAATGGCACAGTGGCAATGTGGGGGCATGTAATGGCACAGTGGCAATGTGGGGGCATGTAATGGCACAGTGGCAATGTGGGGGCATGTAATGGCACAGTGGCAATGTGGGGGCATGTAATGGCACAGTGGCAATGTGGGGGCATGTAATGGCACAATGGCAATGTGGGGGCATGTAATGGCACAGTGGCACAGTCTGGGCATGTAATGTAATGGCACAGTGAGGAATGTAATGGCACAGTGAGATTTGAAAAAGCCTGTTTCTGTCAGCGGTTCTGGCTCCCCCTCAGCTTCCAGAAAGACTAGTAAGAAGAGGGTAGTCTTATACAGTGAGTATATCCCAAAATCAATTTTTTTCCTGGAAAATTAGGGGGTCGTCTTATACGCCGGGTCGTCTTATACGCCGGAAAATACGGTAATTGTTTATGCTTAGTTTAGATTTCTGCATGAGTAAAGCACAGGTTTTACTTAAATCAGAGCAAAAACAACAATATACAAATTAATAGTACATTAAAGAGTATAATTAAAAGTTTAAAAGTAACTTGCAATGATGAACTGAGGTAAAAGTAGAAAGAAGTGTGATTGGAAAGAAAAATGCATACAGAGATGAACAATGGCAAAAAAATCCCTTCAGTTTTCTCTTCTTCTTGTATTATGCCTGGTGCGTCACGCTTAAAGGGTCACTAAAGGAATTTTTTTTTTTAGCTAAATGGCTTCCTTTACCTTACTGCAGTCCTGGTTTCATGTCCTCATTGTTCGTTTTTGCTTTGATGTTGCTGTAATTCCTCTATGTTCTGGACACTTCCTGATTGTCTGTTTCCTGATCACCACAGTACTGGGAGATTTCTCACTGTGATGACTAATCAAGAAGGTGTGATTACTGTTTGTAAAACGAAACTGGATTGGTGCTGAGGGGTTTTAGACAAAGCATCACTGCCCTCTATTGGCTCTCTGGCTCTGTACATCAGAGAACCAGGAAACAACAGCAAAAACGAAACTAAACTGTAGGTACATTCATTATATGATTGTTTTTTATCTATTTGTAATCATTTTTAAAAGGAATCAGTTAACTATTATGTCTCTATACCCTGTAAACAGTCATTTCAGCAAAAAAAAAAAATGTTTTCCTTTAGTGACCCTTTAACTGAATGTTTTCAGATTTGGTTTGAGGTACATTCCCTGAACATTACCAAATTTTGAATGCTGAGTTTGAACCCCATTGAAACCAAAAGGAGCTGAATCTAAGAAATTAGTAGATATACATTTTTTAGGCTAATAGAAAGGGGATGTTAAACAAAGGGCATTGGGAGCTGCCTGATGGACAAAGCAAAAAAAAAATGTTTTGATTATCATTCAGTTGGGAGGGATCTTTTTAGGGAACTTAGGAAGCAAAATACTAAATTCCTTTAAAAAACGCTTGTGGAAATGTTGTTTTACAGATTTGTGACAGCATCAACAACACTGAATTGTGTGTATTTAAAGTAAATCACAACAGATTGGTGCCACAGTCTGTATTCAGGTCCTGGCAAAGATAGAGCACGTCTCACTCCAAAATATTATATGGAATGCAGGTACCACTGCAGACTGTATTCAAATCCAATGAAAGGTACACAATAGACAGGCTTCAGGCTACCCCAACCAATTGGTCACGCCCCTCAGACATGTTTTATACACATTGGGCTTAATTCACTTGTTTACACTGTGGACTTACTGGCATTCCAACCTGATGATATATATTGTACCTTTTGGTCAATCTGTAAATTTACCTTGGGCAATCATTGCTAGCAATAGTGGTAGATTATTTAAATTTGGTTATTTCAATATATAGGGCACATACTATACTCTATGAGAGTTTACCAAACCAAAATTCATATTTTATTTTTTAAGTTAGAGGTTCCATGACATTAGCTGCAGTGGAATACTACTATAAACTATCAGTTAAGTTGGAGTTTGCTCGAAAATGTTGGTTTCATTACCTATATTTTATGCTATAGTGTTTTGCTACTGTTTCAATGCGGATGGAAATTCTGTTCGAAATAATTCATATTGCACTAATTCTCTCTAGTTGCATTTTCATTTAGCAGACAGTAGACGCAAATAGTTTGTTGGGCACATCTATCTAAGTTTTTGTTAATAAACGTCTAGTAACAAGTCTTCTACAAAGCTTCAGTTTATTAAAGAAGTATCACCATCATTTTAAATTTGTGTGATTTTCTCATAAGGACCTAATGCATGGAGCACTTAGTCCCATTCTAATCCATGTCTTTTTTGATATGTTGGCATGATCAACAGCTTGCCACCACCACTGTTCAACCAGGCTGCCAGCAAGGAGGTAACCTTTAATTAAGTCAGACTGACTGGTAGTGTTGGGTGAAAAGTTTAAGCCAAGCAAAAGTTTGGCCCGAATATTGGCTGTTTGCCCGTTCGGTGAACACCCAAATTGGCAGGGCGTTTTACCATTTTTTCAGCCAGCCGTACGCCCCACAATTCACTGCACACGTATAGTGAATTCTAAGCCCTTATTGGTTGAAGCAATGCCCAATCAGGGCACAGAGCACTGTCAGAGCCATGATTGGATAAAGTCATGATGACTTAGCCCAATCATGGCTAATTGCTCATAAACCCTCCCCACACTATAAAGGGTTCCATCCCAGAGGAGCCATTTGCAGTGTGTGATAGTGGAGTGGAGATAGATAGATAGAACAGGGATCTGTTCATTTCTACTAGCGAGTTAGTGTGCTAAAGTGTGCTATTGTGATTCTATTGTGAGTGTAGAGTGTCAGTGTAGTGTGAATATAGTGATAGTGTAGTGTCAGTGAAAAATCTCCATTTATTGCAAAGAATCCCAAATGCACACTCCAGTACTCGGCGTGCCCTAGTGAGCCGATAATTAAAGATTCTTTTTTCATTGTTCAGCGCTCTACTAGAAAAAGGTCTTAGCATATTTTTCCCAAGCGCAAACGCTTCGTCACCTACAAAAACATATGGGAGGGCAGGCTCATTTGTTCCGGGCAAGGAGGAATCATTTGGTAAATCAAGTATATTCTCCCTCAGCATTCTCCCAAATGAGGAATGTGCAAATACACCTGAATCCGAGCTTCTGCCATAAGCACCGACATCAATATATATGAATTTATAATTTGCATCTGCCACTGCCATTAATACAAAAGAGAAGATTTTTTTATAATTAAAAAACTGACTCCCACTATCAAATGGCTTCAGGATGCGAATGTGCTTCCCATCGATGGCTCCCAGACAGTTAGGAAAATTGCATCGCTCCCAGAATTCCTCTGATAGCTTCAACCATTCTTGTTTTGACGGCCTTTTGAAGACCAAAGGGTTTAGTTCATCCCATAAAACAATGCATGTCTCATGAACAATGCGACACATTGTTGATTTTCCAACCTTGAATTCGTAGTGGAGACTTCCAAAAGAATTGCCTGTAGCTAGGTACCTTAACCACTTAAAGACCACAGGTGTTTTTCAGATTTGGTGTTTGCAAGACTAAAACATTTTTTTCTGCTAGAAAATTACTTAAAACCCCCAAACATTATATATTTTTTTTTTCTAACACCCTAGAGAATAAAATGGCGGTCATCGCAATACTTTTTGTCACACCGTATTTGCGCAGCAGTCTTACAAGCGCACTTTTTTTGGAAAAAATTTACTTTTTTGAATTAAAAAATAAGACAACAATAAATTTGGCCCAATTTTTTTATATATTGTGAAAGATAATGTTACGCCGAGTAAAATGATACCCAACATGTCACGCTTTAAAATTGCGCCCGCTCGTGGCATGGCGTCAAACTTTTACCCTTAAAAATCTAGATAGGCGACGTTTAAAAAATTCTATAAGTTGCATTTTTTGAGCTACAGAGTAGCTCTAGGGCTATAATTATTGCTCTCGCTCTAACGATCGCGGCGATACCTCACTTGTGTGATTTGAACACCGTTTTCATATGCGGGCGCTACTTGCGTATGCGTTCGCTTCTGCGCGCGAGCTCGTCAGGACGGGGCGCTTTAAAAAAATTTTTTTTTTGTTTTCTTATTTAATTTTATTGATTTTATTATTTTTTACACTAAAATATAAAAAAAAAAAAAAATGATCACTTTTATTCCTATTACAAGGAATGTAAACATCCCTTGTAATAGAAAAAAGCATGACAGGTCCTCTTAAATATGAGATCTGGGGTCAAAAAGACCTCAGATCTCATATTTAGGCTTAAATGCAAAAAAAAAAAAAAAAAAGGAAAATTTGTCATTTAAAAAAATGACAGAAAAACAATTGTCTCTTTAAGAGGCTGGGCGGGACTGACGTTTTGACGTCACTTCCGCCCAGCAGAGCTATGAGGACGGGTGGGGGCCATCTTGCCCTCACTCAAGTCCTCACACACAAGGCGGCAGCATCGGATCTCCTCCGCCGCTACCGACGGCTCCGGTAAGCGGCGGAGGGCGCGGAAAAGCGGCGGGAGGGGGGGGGGGCCCCTCTCCCGCCACCGATAACGGCGATCTCGCGGCGAATCCGCCGCGGAGACCGCCGTTATCGTTTACCGGACTGCCCACTGAAAACATGGATATCTCAGTTGTGGCAGCAGCTGCTGCCGTTACTGAGATATCCATGTTTAAAAAGAGGACGTATATATACAGTGGGTGGTCCTTAAGTGGTTAAACCAAAAAAAAACAAAAAAAACATTAGTTTTACATTCTCTTTTTTTCAGTGCAATACATAAAGAAAAGGTGGCGAAGCATGCGGGATGCCTTCAAAAAATACAATCGACACCTCAGAGAAGTGAAGAGTGGCTCGGGGGCAACAGCAAGAGTACCCTATATGTCTGCTGGTGACCTTGATTTTCTGAAACCCCTCATAGAGATGAGAGAGTAAGTTATCATCTACATCATCAATGTATCGGGCCTACATATGTTGCATTATTAATTTAATTGCTTTATTTTAAACAGGACCAAAGCTAGTTGGGATGAACAAGACGTGTTAGAGGATGAACCGAAGATCCATTCTGAGGCACAATCAGAGACACCAGTAGATCCAGTTTTGATGGAACCAAATGAGGATCTCACACAAATCCAACTAGGGTCTAATCTATGGTTAGAAAACACAGAAGAGGAATCTGTATTGGCAGAGCCAATCCCTGGGCCATTGCTCTGCCTGCCAAAGTGGCGCGTAAGCGACCGCCAGTATCGCAGACGGACATAAGTGAGCGTCTACTAGAGATGTTACAAAAAATGTCGGAAAAGGTGGATGCTTTCTTATGTCCGGCTACAATACCGGTGCTCAATTTTGTACCTTTGATTAAAAAAGTACGACCTGAACGATATTTTGAAATGAGAACCACTGTAGAACAAGTTCTGCAGTCATTTTCACTGTCAAGTGAGGAACCAACATCAGAAAGGCCATATGTGCCACCAGCAAAAACTCACATTCACTTACCAATGTCAAGGCAGTACCCGGGACACAAACCTTACCCCTATGTTCCTCCATCCTATCCTTCCAGTTTTCATGAGGCTACTTCTATATATGATGTACAACACAGGCAAATTCCCTATCCCATCCCATCTCCAATCCCTTCAATTAGGCCACACACTCAAATTCGAGGTTGTATGTGCCACAGCAACATGACGAGTCTAGCCATGCTTCCAGCACTGCCATTGCTGAAAACCCGTCTGCAACTCTCTACTCCACTGAGGCTGCATTATTTAAAAGAACATATCAAAATCTGTAAAGTTTGAGTTCTGCCCACAGTTAACGAGCATGTGTACATTTTTATGATAAAAGTTTTGTCCAGAGGTATACTTGAATGCAAAGTTTATTTTTTGTATATTATTTCCAAAAGAAAAAATGTTGGCTATTTGAGCAAAATTTTTTTGAAAAAAAAAAATGTATATATATTTTTTTGGTTATCTTCTGTCTGGTTAATCATTTATAATTACACATGTTGGATAGTTCAACACAATAAATATTACCTGCTCACAAAGAACAATGACAATGGACATAGGTGGGGAAAAGTACCTTAATGTGATTAGTAATCTTTCTGTAGGCTGGATGCTTGCTCTGATACATGTGTTCTGTCGCTCCAACCTAGGGTACGTTAGTCCTAACGATTCATCAAAACTTGGAAAAAACAATAAAAATTAAATTAAATAAAAAAAAAATTCTACTATGGGACAATGGAGGAACAAAATGGTTAGCAAGGAATAAAATAAAATTACCTATTTATTGACATGCGCGTATAATCAAAAAACTTGTATTCATGCCCACGGAGATCTTCATACAATATCATGAACTGCCCTCTTTCATCCCTATTTGCAATGATGGGATGAACCCAGTATCTTCTTCTTCTTCTCCTCCTCTCAACTTCCAGCAAGATTGCTGCTGTTGCAGCAACAACTGTAGGCATGAACATGGGCAGGGCAGCACACATTTCCTCAGAAATCCGAATCCAAAACCACACAATACTGATTGCTGAACAAAAAGGAAGAGTCCAAGAAAGGTCACTCCCTTTTATTAGCTACATCATCACACAGCTAACAATGATTGGCCCACACCAAAAACTCAGCTCTGAAGATAATTTCTTCTAATTTGCAGCTGATCCGCAGATAAAACGCAGTGGATCCGCAGAACACCTTATAGAGAAATTTGCAAAGACAACAGAGCTCAAAAACTCAACGCAATAGTGTGAATCCGGCCTTAGTGTTCCTTTAACATGGGGACAAGGTGCTTTTTCAGAGGGATCCCCTGCCAAGGCATTCTCCATGCAATGGTCATTTGGCCTAGCAGTGCTACCAATGTTTTATGTCTCCCTCCCCTTTTGCATATTATTATCTGCCCCGCTACTAGGTTCCAACAGATATGGATTTTTCCATACAGATACCAATTATGGGCCACCTTTCAGGCCGATAACAATATGAGGTACTGATATTCTGTTTACATCCAGCTGCCCCAGAAGTAGCCTGATATCAGTTGACACCTAGGCCTTTTTTTGTATTCTAACAGCCATTGGCCACTGTCAGAATACAGGCAAGAGAGCAGATAGCAGGGGAATCAATAGCCAGGTTGCTATTGACTATTTTAAATTGCAGTAGCCAATAGCTAGTGGGCTATTGCACCTGCCCACTGCCTGTTGTCAATCAGAAAAGGAGAGGATTTGAAGGAGAACATTTTTCTTCAGGTCTTCCTCTGCTGATTGACAACAGGCAGTGGGAAGGGGTGCAATAATCAGCCTAATTTTAAAATTGAAACATCCAATGGCAGTCTGGCTATGGTTCCCCCACTACCTGCTGTTTACATTCAGCTGCCATCAAATAAAGTGTGCAGAAGGAGGTTAGCGATGTCTGTGGTGTGTGTGAGTGTGGGGGGGGGGGGGTTGGATGGGGGGTGTGGAGGTGGAAAGCTATTTTTTTTTGGGGGGGATTCTGACAGATGGGCCGCCAGCCGCTGTCAAAGCACCTGACCAAGAATGACAACTGGTGAATGGAAAACCGGAATAAGCTCTTGGAAGAAGAAAACCGACAACTGAGACAACTTGCCTTTGGTAAGCAGACAACTTAATTACGGTGGTGGCACCTTATGTTTTTTGATATCACCGCATTCAACTGGCACTGTATCTGATCATCATATATGCATCATCCTTCATTTATTGATTTGGTCATCAGTGTTTGAGTTTTGTGGCGATATCATTAAGAACTTTTGAGGTTTGGTTTGCCAATTGTGTGCTGTTGGCATACAATTTTGGGATCACCGATCTGGCGTATTAACCTCTCAATGTTTATACATATAATTGGACATTCATTTTGTGAATTTATATACTAATTTTTCCGTGCACTCTTTCAATGTGAATCGGTATTGGTGATTTTTTTTTATTTTAATTGAATGTTTTATATTGGCGCAGTCTTTTCATTTTGTATCTATTTATTGTGTGTTATTCCACAAGTACTGCTGCCTTTGTTATTTTTTATTTTTATTTTTTATCTTTATTTTCTCTTTGACCAATTATTTGCCCTTTCATTCTACAGTGTTTTAAGGCAGAGTTAGGCAACCTTAGAGAGGTGGAGATCTACCTGAACAACATGGGAAAAGTCAAAGATCACAGGGCACAATGTCTTCCAATGTTGCCTCCTCACACCTGACTAAAACCTATAATTGTCGTACTACTGCGCTGCAATCACGTGCCTTTCACTGCAATTATTGGTGTTAACATTTTGCCTCCTCACCACCTTGCAGAATTTCTCAGAGGCGCATTGGAGCATTGCATACCGCACTTGTGAATGAGCCCTTAGTTGCATTTGGCAACAGCACTTTTAAGGCTCATTCACATGTGAATTTGGGGGTGGTAAAACCCTGCCCCCAATCCCTACCCCCTTTAGCTGCTAAGTGGGAGGGGGTCAGGGTGCCATGGGAGATGGATGCTTGAGAGTTACTATTGGCTCTCAAGCAACCAGAAACAACAGTACCAATGGGGATAGTTGGGTAACTGGGAGTTTATTGTACTACATACATTATAGTATCAGTGAGTGCACTGAGGTAACTACATACTATATGCACAAGTAGGATTTTTGTTTTGTGGAACATCCTTACTTTTACCTTGGGAGAAACCCTCCTGGAATATTTTTGATTTAGTGGGGGGGTCAGCAGCAGACTGGAGGAAACCCTCTAATCATGTAAAAGTACATTTTTTCCACAGTCATCAATTTCTAACACATGAAATGAATGGATATAGTGAGAAAATAGGGCATTATGTTACTTAAAAAGTTTTTATGCATTTCCATAGATTTGCCTGGCATAATGGATACTTTGAAAACCACAAAGCACTGAAGAATGATGGTGGAAGTTCATCCTGTGTGGGTGTATCGTGTGCATCACATTCTGTCCCGTCTGAAGAGTTGAGCTCATCTCCGTGTCGTACTCAAGGCCTAAACAGGTAGGTTTTCTTTTGGTACTGAAAGATTAAAACGTTGTATTTTTTTTAAATATCAAACATGTCCTACTCCTATTTACCTGCTCTGTGTAAAGGTTTTTGTACAGAGCAGCTCAGATCCTTCTCTTCTCAGGTCCCATGCCGGTGCTCCTGAACCAGAGCTCTGTGTGTTCAATCACACACTGAGCCTTGCCTTGGCCCCATCTCCTAATTAGCTCACTGGCTGTGATTGACAGCACTGGGAGCCAATAGCTCCCACCGCTACAAAAAGCCAATCAGCAGTGCAAGTCCCTGGAGAGACAAGGCTCTCGTGGACATCGCTGGTTCGAGAGGGGACTCATGTAAGTATAGGGGGCTGCTGCACACAGAAGTTTTTTTTTTACCTTCATGCATAGAATACATGAAGGTAAAAACCCTTGTGTCTTTACAACCACTTCAATAAAAAGTAACTTTAAGGCCGGATTCACACCTATGCGAATTGAGTGCGACTTAAACCGCATCCAATACGCAGAACATTTCTAAATACATTGTTTTCAATGAGGCTGGTTCACATATGTGCGATGCATTCGCACTGCGCATTGCAGAAAAAACGTGTGCGTATTTTAGGCATTGCGGTGCGGCTCAGGTGCGAATTCAGGCCCATTATCTTCTATGGGTACGCAGCTGATTCACAGATGTGTTCATTTCTCTTCAGGATTTGTCTCATTCAGCTCAATACACTTCCCCCTCCCCCTCCCCTCTCCCAGGTCTCCTAATCTGCAGCTAAAACGCAATGGATCTGCTGAACACTTCTCTTATCTCTCTGCAGAGATAAGAGAGCTGAAATTTGCACCGCACTAGTGTGAATCCTGCCTTAAGGCAGTGCCTCCAAGCGGCTGACAAATGGAGAGAAGCGGGTACAGTTAGACTCTATGAAAACATCAGCTTTGACATGTAGACTGTAAGCCAATTTGACTGTTGTGTCAAAATAAGATATCTTGCTCAGTCTGGTAGTAGTCTGAACTAATAAGGCAAGTTGTAGGCTAGATGTTGATTTTTATACTGATTTTTGAAAAGTCTACAATATTTTGATGTTTTTGTACATGCTTAATTTTGTTAGTTTTATTTACTCAGCTGCATCTGTTAGACCCCTTTCACACTTTCAGGCATTTTAGCGCTAGAAATAGCCTCTAAAAAGCTCATAAAACTGCATCCCTTTCAGTGCAATGAGTAATTTCACACTGGGGCGTTGCGCTTGCACAACATTAGAAAAAGTCCTGCAAGCAGCATCTGGGGCGGGTTGGGAGCGCTCCTAAAATGCACCTGCCTATTGAAATTAATGGGCAGCGCTTCCAAAGCACCTTAAAAGCGCATTAAAAACGTGACTTTTTCCCTTTTAAAAAAAAACGCCTAAAAAGTGCTACAAAAACACTGTAAAACCGCCGGAGCTTTAGCAGCGCTGCAGTGTGAAAGGGGTCTTATATGGCTTTTGATTCACAGGGAAAATCTAATAAGTCTAATATTTTCCATTTACTTTTTAAAGCTGCTACTTTGGCAAAGTTTCCTGGGACTTCATAAGGTGTGATCGGTGACGCTGTTACGAGAAAAATTGCGGTGTTGAAATATCACCTGAAGGGAAACATCAGGAACCTCAGCAGAATACCACAAACTTTTATGTCATTAATGTCATTTACCACAGTTAACACCACTTTCTATTCCCTGTGTTGTCGTTTTTGTATATTTACATGATAATAAAGTTGTGTGTATTGTACTGTTATTGTTTTTTTTTTCCAAATGTTTGCTAGTTTTATAGGCCTACAACATATAAAATACAATATATAAATACACAGCATTTCGGAATGTATTTTTTAACATTTTGCATTCAGAATACATTTACATTTATATTTAAAATATATTAAAAAAAAACATTCTTAATATATTTTTCCAAAATATATTGCCATATATTTGAAATGCTACAATTTTGGCCAGATTCAATATATTTCAAAAATATATTTCAATATATTTGTGCATATATTTTGGAATGCATTGTGAAATATGTTGCAAATATATTCATAAATATATGTTAAATGTACTTCTGAATGCATTTAGCAATATATTTTTGCAGCCATAAATATATTGCAGAGTGCATTTTGGAATGCATTGTGAATGTATTCAGAAATATATGTGAAATGTACTTTTGAATGCATTTAGCAATATATTTTTGAATATATTCACAATGAATTCCAAAATGCACATTGCAATATATTTATGGTTGCATAAATATATTGCTAAATGCATTCAGAAGTACATTTAACATATATTTATGAATATATTTGCAACATATTTCACAATGTATTCCAAAATATATGCACAAATATATTGAAATATATTTAAATATATTGAATCTGGCCAAAATTGTAGCATTTCAAATATATGGCAATATATTTGAGAAAAGTATATTAAGAATGTTTTTTTAAAATATATTTAAAATATATTTTTCTTTTACATGAGATATACCCTCACCTTCTAGCACAAGTACTCTCCCTTCCTAAAGCACCCTCAAGTATGTACCTGACTTCCCTCCTCTGTCACACCTTCTAGTACAAGTCCTCCTGCCTCCCGCAGCCCCCCCTAGAACATATCTGACCCCCCACCCCACCTTCTAACACAAGGCCTCTCCCCTCCCAAAGCTGCCTACAGTATATATGTGTCCCCCACTCTACCCTACATCCTAGCACAAGTCATCTGCCATCCCAAAGTGACTCCCCAGCACATATATACAGGTGGTTCTTAAAAAATTAGCATATTGTGATAAAGTTCATTATTTTCTGTAATGTACTGATAAACATTAGACTTTTTATATATTTTAGATTCATTACACACAACTGAAGTAGTTCAAGCCTTTTTATTGTTTTAATATTGATGATTTTGGCATACAGCTCATGAAAACCCAAAATTCCTATCTCAAAAAATTAGCATATCATGAAAAGGTTCTCTAAACGAGCTCTTAACCTAATCATCTGAATCAACTATTTAACTCTAAACACCTGCAAAAGATTCCTGAGGCTTTTAAAAACTCCCAGCCTGGTTCATTACTCCAAACCGCAATCATGGGTAAGACTGCCGACCTGACTGCTGTCCAGAAGGCTATCATTGACACCCTCAAGCAAGAGGGTAAGACACAGAAAGACATTTCTGAACGAATAGGCTGTTCCCAGAGTGCTGTATCAAGGCACCTCAGTGGGAAGTCTGTGGGAAGGAAAAAGTGTGGCAGAAAACGCTGCCCAACGAGAAGAGGTGACCGGACCCTGAGGAAGATTGTGGAGAAGGACCAATTCCAGACCTTGGGGGACCTGCGGAATCAGTGGACTGAGTCTGGAGTAGAAACATCCAGAGCCACCGTGTACAGGCGTGTGCAGGAAATGGGCTACAGGTGCCGCACTCCCCAGGTCAAGACACTTTTGAACCAGAAACGCCTGGGCTACAGAGAAGCAACACTGGACTGTTGCTCAGTGGTCCAAAGTACTTTTTTGGATGAAAGCAAATTTTGCATGTCATTCGGTAATCAAGGTGCCAGAGTCTGGAGGAAGACTGGGGAGAGGGAAATGCCAAAATGCCTAAAGTCCAGTGTCAAGTACCCACAGTCAGTGATGGTCTGGGGTGCCATGTCAGCTGCTGGTGTTGGTCCACTGTGTTTTATCAAGGGCAGGGTGAATGCAGCTAGCTATCAGGAGATTTTGGAGCACTTCATGCTTCCATCTGCTGAAAAGCTTTATGGAGATGAAGATTTAATTTTTCAGCACGACCTGGCACCTGCTCACAGTGCCAAAACCACTGGTAAATGGTTTACTGACCATGGTATTACTGTGCTCAATTGGCCTGCCAACTCTCCTGACCTGAACCCCATAGAGAATCTGTGGGATATTGGGAAGAGAAAGTTGAGAGACGCAAGACCCAACACTCTGGATGAGCTTAATGCCGCTACCGAAGCATCCTGGGCCTCCGTAACACCTCAGCAGTGCCACAGGCTGATTGCCTCCATGCCACGCCGCATTGAAGCAGTCATTTCTGCAAAAGGATTCCTGACCAAGTATTGAGTGCATAACTGAACATAATTATTTGAAGGTTGACTTTTTTTTTTATTAAAAACACTTTTCTTTTATTGGTCGGATGAAATATGCTAATTTTTTGAGATAGGAATTTTGGGTTTTCATGAGCTGTATGCCAAAATCATCAATATTAAAACAATAAAAAGGCTTGAACTACTTCAGTTGTGTGTATTGAATCTAAAATATATAAAAAGTCTAATGTTTATCAGTACATTACAGAAAATAATGAACTTTATCACAATATGCTAATTTTTTGAGAACCACCTGTAAAGCCTTGTTTTGTTTACTTATGCTTCTTAAGCTCCTCCCACTGTAACATTTGGCCACAGTGAGCTAAGCCTCTACCTCCCTCAAATGCCACTCATTCTCAAGTTTGAAAGTATATTATAACAAAAGAAAAAATGTAATGGTGTCTGCGCTGTGTAACAGAGAAAAGGGAGGGGGGAGAGGAAAGGAAGATATATAATGTGACTATAATACACTCTATATGCATAAAAAAGTGTTTATATAGACTACCAAATATTTCAGATCTCTGCCTGGATCGATAAGTGAAACAAATATCTCAGAAAAACATAAATTACAATAAAGTGAGTGCCACACTATACACAAACAAATAAATAATGCATAAATATGTAAACTTAATATAATAAATAAATGTAAGAGCCAAGCAAAGTCAGCATAGAATGAAGCACACGTGTTGGGGGGTAAAAAACTCCAAAAGTGCACACACCTCCAAGCTGCTTGGCATCACTGGAGGTATGTGCACTTTTGGAGTTTTTTACCCCCCAACACGTGTGCTGGTTTCCTGGATTCACCACTCAGGCCCCGTACACACGGCCGAGGAACTCGACGTGCCAAACACATCGAGTTCCTCGGCCAGTTCAGCCCTGAAGCCGCCGAGGACCTCGGCGGGCCGAGAGCTCCCATAGAACAACAAGGAAATAGAGAACATGTTCTCTATTTCCTCGCCGAGGTCCTCGTCGGCTTCCTCGGCCGAAAGTGTACACACGGCCGGGTTTCTCGGCAGAATTCAGCCAGAAACTCGGTCAGAAGCTGAATTCTGCCGAGGAAACTGGTCGTGTGTACGGGGCCTCAGAGAATCTCTCTATATCTGCTGGGCATTTAGTCTAGCTGGTGTAAGAGTTAAATTAGATACTCACTGGTTTGGGTTTCCTACCATCTGGCTGATTATATTATCGGATGTGTATCCCTTGAGAATTATCAGGTCTTTAGAACAACAGCTGTGAGGTAAGCTGCTAAGAAGTCACAAGAGGTGTCCTTTGCACACTGAAGCTCCTCATTTCTCAACACTTGTTTTTTTGGGACCACCACTCACAGACTTTCCTATACATATTTATTTATTATATATAATATATTTTTTTTGCACGTATTCTATGCTGACTTTGCTTGGCTCTTACATTTATTTATTATTATAAGTTTACATATTTATGCATTATTTGTTTGTGTATAGTGTGGCACTCACTTTATTGTAATTTATGTTTTTTCTGAGATATTTGTTTCACTTATCGATCCAGGCAGAGATCTGAAATATTTGGTAATCTATATAGACACGCTTTTATGCATACAGAGTGTATTATAGTCAAATTATATATCTTCCTTTCCCCTCCCCCTTCCCCCCCTTTTTTCTGTTACACAGCGCAGACACCTTCACCTTTTTTCATTTGACACATTTTTTCTATTTAGGATAGATCACTAGGTGTCTGCAGCAGTGTCCCCTTTAGCTTAAACACCGCCCCAGTTTCACTTAGTAGTATCTTCTGACAGCGTGGGAGTACCTCTTGTTTTATATTATAACAAAAGGGTCCCCTAGACTCTGCTGATTTAATGCATAGCTGTTGACAGTCACTGACATTCATTAAAACATCTAAGCCCTCTGCTGCTACCTCAGGCTGTGTGTCTGCAATCTTCTGTGCTCTATGTCGTCTGCACAGGGCCGATCCTAGGCAGGGAGCACTGGGTGCTCCGCACCGAGGCGCCACAGAGGTGGGGGCGCCAAAGCTCCAAGTGCTCCCCTCTATCCTCCTTGTCTATGTCCAGAGGCAGAGCGCATGTAGCGGGTGCTGCGGTTCCCCATCCCGCTTGCTCTCTCCGCTGGCAACGGACAAGAGCGCATACCTCCGGCTGTCCCCGAAACACGTTCCGGCATTAGGCTCCACTAATTTATTCTGTCCGGTGTACATGCAGTCTCCTGTCTGCCCCGCCCCCTCTGCGTGCGTCGGCTCTTCTCCCATAGGCGGTGTGATGAGAGGCTTCTGGGTTGGCTGTAGCTGCTGCCAATCATCCCGTGGCACTCCCAGAAATGCTCTCCGAGTGCCACCCTCCAAGTAGCCAAAGATGCCACGTATGCCCCGATCCCTGTAATATGCTTCTGCTCCCAGCGCGCCCGAGCTACAGGGATCTATTGGACAAGTACTGATCTATGGGGACACCTGATGTGGGGGGCTCTGATGGGGACACCTGCTGTGGGGGGCTCTGATGGGGGACACCTGCTGTGGGGGGCTCTGATGGGGGGCAACTGCTGTGGGGGGGCTCTGATGGAGGGCAACTGCTGGGGGGCTCTGATGGGGGACACTAATGAAGACTTCTTAGGGGAGTATCTCTGTGTTTGAGACGTAGCCATAGAAACATGTGCAAAGGGGAGGAGTTAGTAAAATGACCACGCCCATGTGGGGTGCCAGAAATATTTCTGCACCCAGGCGTCTGTGACCCTAGGATCGGCCCTGCGTCTGCACAACATAATGCCTGTCCTCCAATCCTTGCTTATCTCCCAGTTGATTGTGGAGGGAACATGGAGTGGGGCACATTGTAGCCTCACACAGCAGGAGGATACCGTGATAGGCAGGCAACAAGGCAGGTCAGGAAGGATCAGATTTCATCATGGTAAGTGGGGTGAAGGGTGGTAAACCTGTCTCTTATGTTTACTGACCACTTCCTTTCCTGAATGAACACAGCGAGTGATCAGTACTGATCACTCTTGTGTTTATTTATAACTGAACCAATAGTAAACAATGATTCATATGCTTACCAACGGTTCAATTTGTGAATAAACACAGGAGCAATCAGTATTAGTCATGTTCCATGTTTGTTGTGAAAAAAGTGGGGCTACGGAAGAAAAGGAGACTGGTAACTCTGTATAATTTATCTCTTTCTATATCTGTAGCTCTGTATCTGAAAAGTGAAATATCAGCAGTCTGTTTAGACCTCTGATATTTTTCACAAAAGCACCCCACTGCTGAAAAAAAAAAGTAGAAAAACTTAAAGAATAAAACAGAAATAAGCCTCTTTCGCACAGACCCAAAGGGTTGTACAGCTGTAAGAAGCAATGTATTTCTGAGCTCAGGAGATATGCATGCTAATGTTCAGCCATGTACAGCAACCTGTACAAATCAATGCAATTTTTGTATTTTATTGTAGCTGTAGGATGTGCTACAGCAAAAGTGACATTTACAATTTAAATTATTTAAGGGTCTGGTATGGATTTTTTTGACGGGACCCCACGCCCTTTTTTTTTATTTTGGCATGGGGTTCTCCTCAAAATCTCCTCAACATCCATCCCACAACAAAATGTCCTGTTATGGATTGAGGAGGACCCCTGCGCTGTTTTTCCTTTTTTTAGCCAGTGACAGAGGGACAGCGGATGAGTCATGGTTGTTAAGGACGTGGCTATTCTTAATGAACAAAATTAAATGAATGCCAAAAATATATTAAAAAAAATATGGGTCAATGAACGAATGCATCTGAAAACAAATTCTTCTATTAACTAATGTATCCAAAAACTAAACAAAACAACATTTTCTTACGTGCACATGTCTATATATTTTGAATATAGTTTTGTGGAATATGAATAGATTTTGGCCCAGATTCACGTAGACGCGCCTATCTATAGGTGGGCGTAGCGTATCTCAGATACACTACGCCACCGTAACTTAGTGAGGCAGGTCCCGTATTCACAAAGAACTTGCACCCAAAGTTACGGCGGCGTAGTGTAAATGTGCCGGCGTAAGCCCGCGTAATTCAAAGTAGGCTGGTGTGGGCGTGTTTTATGGTAATGAATAGTGACCCGACGTGATTGAGGCTTTTAACGAACGGCGCATGCGCCGTCCGTGAATGTATCCCAGTCCGCATGCTCAAAATTACGCCGCAAATAGTCAATGCTTTCGACGTGAACGTAACTTACGTCCAGCCCCATTCACGGACGACTTACACAAACAGCGTAAAATACGACGCTGTTCGTACGTTTCCGACGTCCATACCTAACATGACTTACCCCTGCTTTATGAGGGGTAACTTTACGTCGGCGTATGTCTAACGTAAACAACGTATCTTGATACGCCGGGCGCGCGTACGTTCGTGAATCGGCGTATCTAGCTAATTTGCATATTCGACGCAGAAATCTACGGAAGCGCCACCTAGCGGCCAGCGTAAATATGCTACGACGGCGTAAGAGACTTATGACGCTTGTTTCTAAGCCGAATTTATGCGTAACTGATTCTAAGAATCAGGCGCATAGATACAACGGCTCTCATTCGGACTTACGAAGGCGTACGTGGCGATACGCCGTCGTAAGTCCTTTGAGAATCTGGGCCTTTGTTTCTGGCAGTTAAAAAAACACCACACCAGGAAGTGTATTGCTTTAAAGTTCAAACCATTCCTGAAATGTTATATTGACTATTTATGATAGGGCTTCATTGAAAGTCTCTGACATTTAAGGATCTGGCTTAAAATGGGTCTAAAGGCCGAAGGTTTTTTTTTATCTTCATGCATTCTATGCATGTGCCCCAGCATCAGATGCAACCAGCGAGAGGGGGAAGAAGGAATGGCAGCCAGCAGCACAGCGGGAGCAGATACTGGGGGGGCCTTTGTGGGGGAGGGGGGTCAAAGAGATTGTCATCTGCTGATCAGAGCTATTGGTTTGTACAGCATATCCTGAAGTGACCATAAGCATATAGCATATACTGCGTATGGACCTGGCCAGCTGGAAGCAGTGGCGTAGGTCTGTATTCCGTACGGACCTGGCAGCAAAAGGTTTAATGCTATCTAGGACAGCCAATTAATCATTTAAGATTGGACTCACTGGCATGCTGATCGGATCCTAAACAGGATTTATGATACTGCTAGAAATGGTATCACCTATTGCTAAGATAGTTTAATATTATTTATGATGTCCTGCATTGTGTCTGAAACTGAATTATGAATTTTGGTGAAATGAGGGTGCCACTGTGTTCCGTAAGAATTCCCATTCTCCCCACTCAGTTTGAGGTTATTCATAGCACAGTTGAAAGGTAGCTGGCCTAATGTATATTCAATTGTCAGTTTCCAAACCTCCTGCGGGTAGTAGAATAACTGAAATGTTTAAAGTGGAAGTAAACCCTCCTATCGTTTTCAGCCAAGGAAGCTGCCATCTTGGCCTCTGTTTAATCTACAACTGCCATGATGCTGCACATGTGATCAGTTATGAAACCAGCCATTGGATGATTTGACAGTTTGGTTGAGAGCACAAGCAAATGTGACAGCTAGCATTTCCGGCATGCCGGGAATGTTAACTGTTTTTTGAAACGATCAAATCGATGGGTTTACTTCCGCTTTAAGAATTGCTATATTCCTGATTTTAAGAAAAGTATTTTATGTTATTTACAAAGATATTATTTTGCTTCTCCCCACGGTTGAATTACTTTTGCTTTATCTGTGAACATGGTGGTCTGATATATTCTAGAAGTAGACTGTGAAGAAAAAAGGCATCATAAGTTTAACTTAATGTGTAATAATTAGGCTAAGAACAAGGCAAGCAATAATAGTTCTAACCACCATGGAAAATGATGTCATTAACTTATTACTGTTTTCTTGTACACAAGGCTATAGCAATTGAAAGAGTGACCCTCCTGTGTCTTCTTGACCTCTCATAAGAACAACAAATAGAATCCACTACCATTAATGAATGGTCAGCCAGGTAATTATGCTCATTAAATGATATGAACAAAGAGCACAGTGTCTGAAAACCATTTTCTTTCTGTAATTACAGGACCCACTCAGCTTTTGTTCCTGGAAGACTGGCCAAGGCAATAACGTGAGCAAAAGCTGGAAGTTAAACAGAAGGAAATGGACATTTCTGATGCCCTACAATTTAATCAAGTGCTGCATCTAAAGCAATTACCTAATCCATGTGGCCTGCTTTGCTTTTACACACATATTTAATTTGTAAATATTGCTTTAACATTTTACTGGTTATGGGAATTGAAATGGAATAGCACTTAAGCTTTTGCTTTCTGAAGAATATGACATCATCCCTTTATTAAAGAATGTCCAGACAGTGTGGGTACCAGTGTTTTGAATTATATTTATTGTATGATGCATCACTTGTAAACATTTTGAGAACATGCAATTTTTAAAAAAAAACATTCCACAACATTAAAAATTTTTTTTTTTTTCACATAATATCAGAGCAATTTAAAAAAAATGTAGCTCTATCAGTTTAAGAATACTTACCAATTGGTCAGATGCTGAGGCTGAGAAGAGGATAAAACTAACAATACTGTAGGTTCCTTTTCACAAGGGTAACCCAATGAGGGCACATGTTTTTCAGGAAGACCTGATCAAAAGCTGATCACTGCATTACTAGTAAAAAAAAAAAAAATAATAATATACATTTCATAATTCTATCCCCAATTTTGTAGACACTATAGGGTTTGCGCAAACCAATCAATATACGCTTATGGACTGTTTTCATCAGACTAACCGATAGTGTGTGGGCCCCATCGGTTATTTATCCATCGGTTAAAAAACTAGGAACTTGTTTTAAAATTATCTGATGGTTAACTAACCGATAGAAAAAAACGATCGTCTGTGGGCACGTCCACCGGTTAAAAATCCACACATGCTCAGAATCAAGTCGACGCATGCTCGGAAGCATTGAACTTCATTTTTCTCAGCACGTCGTTGTGTTTTACGTCACTGCGTTCTGAAACGATCGTTTTTTTAACCGATGGTGTGTAGACACGACTGATGAAAGTCAGCTTCATCGGATATCTGATGAAAAAATCAATTGTTTTCATCGGATGAACCGATCATGTGTACAGGGCATTATTGTAATTTTTTTACCAAAAATATGTAGAATACACATTGGCCTAAACTGATTTTTAATTTTTTTGGGGATATTTATTATAGCAAAAAGTAAAATATATATACCGTATTTATCGGCGTATACTGAAAATCAGGGCAAAATCGTGGGTGCGCGATATACGTCGATACCCGCTTTCCCGCGCCGAGTTTGAACACTGCGCGGGCATATACCGAGCGCAGTACACTCGTGTATAGTCAGGCAGGCTCGGCTCCTCTCACGCTCACGTCCTGGACGTACAGGACGTGAGCGCGAGAGTAGCCGAGCCTGCCCGACTATACACGAGTGTACTGCGCTCGGTATATGCCGGCGCAGTATTCAAACTCGGCGCGGGAAAGTGGGGATCGAGTGGGGAGGAGGCCGCAGAAGGACGCCGGACCCGACGAAGAGGACACCCGAAGCCGCAGACGGACGCCGGACCCGACGAGGCCGCCGATGAACGCCGCGCAAGACACCAAAACTGTAAGTACTAAAATGGTTTTTTTTTACAGGAATGTCGGGTACACTTTAGGGGTGTGCGCTATACGCCGGAGCGCGCAATACCCCGATGAATACGGTATATATATATTTTTTTTTAAATTGTCTGTCGTTTTTTGTTTATAGCGCAAAAAAATAAAAACCGCAGATGTGATTAAATAGCACCAAAAGAAAGCTCTAATTGTGGGAAAAAGGGACTTCTATTTTGTTTGGGTGTTTCCGGGCTGAAGTGGTTAATATAACATGGTCCTTAAAAGATTAGGTTTTCAAATGTAGCTGAAAACGGAATGGGCAATGCTACAAAAGTGACATCCATTTCATTCTGATCCAATCGAATGGGAGATCCTGGATTCCCTGATGATCAGATGGGATGGCGCCCATGTGTCAAGATAATTTTAAACAAGCTGCACATGCTTATGCCAACTCAGCTAGTCAAACTGATGGAGCAACAGCTGTAAGGGTTTAATGTTTTGCAATATACTTTTGTTGGTGAATTTATAAAGCATGCAAAAAGTCTGCAATGCTCAAAGATTGAAATGTTTGTGCATTTTTAGATGCTCATAACTTCAGAGTTTACTCCATCTAAAAAAGCTACCTCTCATCTCACACATTTTCTGCACTACTAAACCTTGAATGTGGAAGTGTTTTTCCATTTCATATTAAAGCATATAAATAACTCAGTCTTTTTTTTTAATTTTAATTTTATTTTTTAAGTTTTGGATAGAATGGATTAGAATTCATTAGAGAGAGTGAGGAAAAATTGAACCAGGGAAACTAATTACAATAATAAGATTGCACAGGTTCTAGCGTTTAAAACCTTAGGCATCTTTACTTCTCCTCATTTCCTTTCCCAGAGACAATCTTTTTACCAGCCGGAAAGTTATTTCGGAACCAAACACACACATACTTACATTAGATACTTACATTAGATCCAGTGGTACAATACCCACAAGGTCCCTTGCCAGCAGGCGTCAGTCTTCTGCCATCTAAATTGGCCAGGGTAGGGTGGTGTCACTCCCAAGCAGGAGTGCAGTCATCCCAGCACACAGGCAGTGTACCAGGAAGTAAACCAAGCTGAACTAAGTGTACATTCTACAAGGGACTGCAAACAGGCAGGTAAGTGTAAAGGCATGCAGGTTGCCTACTGTGTGTGTATTCAGTTAGCACGTGGCTGCCCAGGTCAGGGTGAAAGGAATAATGTTTTGCTCCCTCTTCCCCAGTGTGTTTGTGGGCTTTTGTTGATGTCCAGCCTCCCTCCCATATTCTATAAAATAAATTAGGCCCAGATCCTAGGGAGGCTCCAGGGAACACTTGAGGAAACGCATGGGGAACTTACACTAAAGATCCGCTGGGACTTATGGTCCGCTCGAGAAGAAATCTGGAGATGGACTCCTCTGTTGAAGCACCGCTAAGTTTGGACTCTAAGAGACTTTGGACCAGATTCACAGTGGAGATACGACGGCGTATCTGCTGATACACAGTCGTATCTCTGTTTCTATCTATGCGACTGATTCATAGAATCAGTTACACATAGATAGCCATAAGATCCGACAGGTGTAATTGTTTTACACTGTCGGATCTTAAGATGCAATACCGCGGCCGCCGCTGGGGGGAGTTTGTGTCGTAAACCAGCGTCAGGTATGCAAATTAGGAGTTACAGCGATTCCCGGCAGTTTTTCGCGTTCCCTATGTCGCCGCTAGTCTAGTTTCCCGTCGCAAAGTTAATCGTTTTTTTTTGGTGCCTTAACTTTACACAGCAATCGTATTGCTGTATAAAGTATGGCCGTCGTTCCGGCGTAGAAATCTAAAAAATAACGTTCTTTGCGTAAGCCGTCCGGGAATACGGAATTACGCTACGCGCGTCGCCGTTCGAAAAAATTACGTCATGGCGCGCAATGCACGGCGGGAGTTCAGAAACGGAGCATGCGCAGTAGGTCCGGCGCGGGTGCGCGCCTAATTTAAATGGTACATGCCCATTTAAATTGGCCCGCCATGCGCCGGAGGCCGACGGCATAGGTTTTCATCGCAAGTGCTTGGTGAATCAGGCACTTGCGATGAAAAATTGCGGCGTGTAACGTATCTACGATGCGTTATGCCGCCGCTGCCCTACGTGAATCTGGCCCTGTGTTCCTACGAGTAACCTGGGGCAGCCATAACTAGGTTTAGTTAGGGAAAGAATGATACCACATGTTATATATGTTCTGCCAAAAGCTCAGTAAAGTTTTTTTTTTCCACTTCTCTGGAGTTACTCAAGGGGTGAATGTGGGGTACTGGTGTCTCTTCAGGGAACAAGGGTCTGCTATAGCATTATGGGGTACGTGCAACTTTACTACAATAAAAGATTAACCTGCAAGGCTAAAAAAGAAGGAAGTTGCTATGGGTAACTGGAAGGAAGAACAACAACCAGTCATTGGTCTGGTACCTGGTTAAGTGACAGGTACTCTGGTAGTGAGGGGGGTTCATTGTCTGGCTCCCTCCCTAGCTGTCTATCTCTGTTGGTCACTGGGAGTGGACTAGAGTTACAGAGGTCTATGCCTGGTCACTTGGTATAGAAAGAGAAGGGTTAAGTGAGAGCACACATGAGGTCCATGCTATGTTCTCAACAGGACCCCATTCTGTTACTGAGAGTGAGGTAATAGAGGTATGCTGAATGGTGGAGTGTGCATAGGCTGTACATACTATATCCCTCCTAATGCAACACATACACCTGTACAAGTGTGTAGGAAAGGGACAACATCTTCTGGAGGAAGTCTGCATGTAATACTACACATAAGTGGCTAATTTCTGACTTGGAGAACTGCCTTAATGTTTGATTCTTCACACTGTGGTCCCCCGCCTGGTCCTGGGCATTGGTGAGCATGCCTTTGAGCAAAGTGTTACCACTGAGCTAAGATGGGTGACCCCTTTTATCGCCTGGTGTAGCTCAAAGAACCCACTCCATGATAGACCTCCTATGTGACCAAAATTGGCACCCAACAAGGAGGGGAAAATATGGAGGAGGTGTCACCCACCTACTGCAATGAACCCTACCCTTACAAGTGTATTTTATTGCAGAAAAGATATGTCTTTTCTGCAAAAAAGAGCCAGCTTCTTTTAGCATAGCCTTTCCAACTGAACTGCTGATATCAGTAAAATCTTACAGGAGTTCTAATCCTTCCCCAATCTATCCAAAAAAAAAAAAAAGTTTGGGCTATAGAAAACCTTTAAGTTGCATTCACTCCTGGGCATTCTGAATTGTGGGGCAGAATAACCGAGATTCTACCCGCAATTTCAAAACACTCTGCTGAAATGACAAATCTCACAACACAAATTTCAGATGCCAATAATTTTAATACACCTAAAAAGGCGACGCAGTCCTGCTACGATTGTCCTGTGATTAATCGCACTGCAATTATGGCAAACAGCATGGTGTGACGCTTGTTACCCAAAAAAGGATCAGGAGCTTCCTTTGGGTGACAAGCTTCAAGCAATGCAATTTGCAGTGATTGCAGTGAGATTTATTGTGCCACAATAACAGTTATATAGTTTTGTGGTCAATAAGGTTGCAAAAAAAGATGTCCAACTGTTTAGCTTCTCACAAGTCTTTCAGCTTTGGGTGAGAGAAAGGTAACTCTGCAAATGTTGCCAATTTTGCCACACAAAAAAAAGAATTGGCCCCCATATTGTAAAGGTGGCAATCATATAAATTTATACAGACACACTGGGCCAGATTCTCGTACGATCACGTAACTTTGTGCGGGCGTAACGTATCTGATTTACGTTACGCCTCCGCAACTTAGACGGGCAAGTACTGTATTCTCAAAGCACTTGCTCCGTAAGTTGCGGCGGCGTAGCGTAAATCGGCCGGCGTAAGCCTGCCTAATTAAAATTTGGATCAGGGGGGCGTGTTTTATGTAAATCTTCTGTGAGCCGACGTGATTGACATTTTTCCCGAACGGCGCATGCACCGTCCGTGGAATTTCCCAGTGTGCACTGCTCCAAAGTACGCCGCAAGGACGTCATTGGTTTCGACGTGAACGTAAATGACGTCCAGCCCCATTCACGGACGACTTACGCAAACAACGTAACTTTTTCAAATTTCGACGCGGGAACGACGGCCATACTTAACATTGTTACGCCGCACTTACGCCACCATATAGCAGGTGTAGCTATACGCCGGGAAAAGCCTAATGTAAACGGTGTAACTTTACTGCGTCGGCCGGGCGTACCTAGCTAATTTACATATTTCGACGCGTAAATCAGCATACACGCCCCTAGCGGCCAGCGTAAAAATGCAGTTACGATCCAACGGCGTAGGAGACTTACGCCTGTCGGATCTAACAGATATCTATGTGTAACTGATTCTAAGAATGAGGCGCATAGATACGACGGCACAACGCAGAGATACAACGGCGTATCTGGAGATACGCCGTCGTATCTCCACTGAGAATCCGGGCCACTATGTTTGCATAATTGTGTTCTCACTTTTAATCGTGAGTATTCAATCATTATTTTAAACCTCTGTTCCAATCTTTGTTTTAAACATTTTGTTACATTTAGCCTCTGTGTGTGTGTGTGTGTGTGTATTTGTGTGTGTGTTTATGTGTATGTGTATGTATGGCCGGAGGTGATATACTCTCACCAAAAAAATAAAAACATTTATTTAGCTGACTGTCATGAACCAGCTGAGAGAACCCACCCTGACCATGGCTAAGTTCATTGAGGAGCAGAGTCTAAGGACCGGGAGGTTTTCTTCAGAACTTCTGAGGAGGAGATTGGTTGCCTGCTTCCCATACCTAGGTTCCTATCCCAGTTACTACCATTGAAGGCAATGTGAGCGTCAGGCTTCTGCAAGGGTCCCAGGGTACTGAGACCTGAAAACTGTACTGTGTATGGGATTTCTAGGTATAAATAAAAGATTTTTACAGCAGACCTTTAAGGTAAGGGGGGCACTATTCAGCATGCATAATTTCTTGGGACAGGTGTGCAGAGGGCACAGCTGAACTTCTGGGGCAAGCATCACAGGGTACAGGGCTCAGCAAAAAACATTGGGCCAGATCCACAAACACCCGGCGCAACGTAACTTTTGTCATTTAAGTTACACCGCCGCAAATTACACAAGGTAGTGCCCGATCCACAAAGCACTTACCTTGAAATTTGCAGCGGTGTATCTTGAAATCGTCCGGCGCAAGGCGTTCCTAATTTAATGGGGCGAGTCCCATTTAAATTAGGCGCGCTCCCGCACCGGACGTACTGCGCATGCTCCCGACGTCATTTTCCTGACGCGCTTTGCACGGTTTTACGTTGCGCCGGGTTTTGAGAATCGCGACGGGCGTAAAAAAAAAAATACGAGTTGCGGCGGGAAAAAAAAAAAAAAGACACCGTCGCTGGAAAGAAGGGTCTACTTTTACATGGTGTACTAACTTTACACCTTGTAAAAGCAGCCCTAATTTTGCGATAGCAAACTAATACTTACGGAGAAAAAACGGAGCTGAAAAGCTTTGTGGATCTCCGTAAGTGCTAATTTGCATACCCGACGCGGCATTTCGACTCGAAATGCCCCCAGCGGCGGCCGAAGTACTGCATCCTAATATCCGACAGTGTAAGTCCCTTACACATTACGGATCTTCTGTCTATCTATGCGAAACTGATTCTGTGGATCAGTTCCATAGATAGAAACAGGGATACGACGGCGTATCAGTAGATACGCCGGCGTATCCCTTTTGTGGATTACCCCCATTGATCTGAGCACAGCTTGAATAAAGTCATTGATCACAAGACTGACTGTATATCAGATAGCAGGTAGAATCAGGAGGGACCTAAAGCCCCGTACACACGATTTGACCTTTATTCGATCAAAATCACATCGGAATTCTGCCAGAATTCCATCAGGGTAAAAGAGAACATGTTCTCTATCTAAACTCCGATGGAATTCATCTGAGTTTCCGATGGAATTACTCCGATGGGGCATACACACGGACGGAAATTCAGATTGTGTGTGCAGGGCTTAAGGCTTCCAGACTATTATAAGGAATAGTTTTGAATGTTTAGCAAAATGTAATTACATTCCTTCAATAGTTTTACCAACATCTGGATTCTAACTTAGCTCTTTATAAAAGCTGATCATGTTACTTAGGCTCCTCAAGGTAAAGGTAGAGTAACTTCAAAATAAATATGTGTGTACAGGTTTTCAGGCACTATGAGTTTCTAAAACACTTATGATGTTATTAATAAACAGATGGGCATGTTTATAAAGAGCAGTCAATGTGACATCAAATTCACTTGCTCCACACTTCAGCAACAGGTTTTCTCCTATGTGTGTAACAACTGACCTTTGAGCTCTGCCAACACCCCAGTCAATCACAGAGGAGACACTGTCTTAAAGGACTGGCTGCCATTTTACTTGGCAATGGGTCAACACGCTAGTTGCTGAGCCCCCTGAACCAGGGACGTGCAGTGAGGTCAGTGACTGGTGAGGCACTGGCTAGTGACAAAGCCAGATACACACAGGTTACCTTCCCCACGAGCATTAGAGCGAGAACAACAATTCTAGCACTAGACCTCCTCTGTAACTCTAAACATGTACACTGTAAAAAAAATTAAAGCATCGCCTATGGAGATTTTTAACCACTTCAGCCCCGGAGGATTTGGCTGCCCAATGATCGTGTGACGTGGCTCCCAAACAAAATTGACGTCTTTTTTTCCCCACAAATAGAGCTTTCTTTTGTTGGTATTTGATCACCTCTGCGGTTTTCATTTTTTTTGCTATAAACAAAAAAAGAGCAACAATTTTGAAAAAAAAAGCAATATTTTTTTACTTTTTGCCATAATAAATATCCCCAAAAAACATATTTGTTTTCCCTCAGTTTAGGCCGATATGTATTCTACATATTTTTGGGAAAAATCAATATAAGCGTATAATTATTGGTTTGCGCAAAATTTATAGCGTCTATAAAATAGGGGATCATTTTATGTCATTTTTATTAATATTTTTTAAATTAGAAATGGCTGCGATCTGCAATTTTAATTGTGACTGCGACATTATGGCGGACACATCAGACACGTTTGACGCTATTTTGGGACCATTGTCATTTATACAGCGATCAGTGCTATAAAAATGCACTGATTACTGTGTAAATGACACTGGCCGTGAAGGGGTTAGCCAGTAGGGGACGAGGAAGGGGTTAACCACTTAAGGACCGCCGCACAACGATATACGTCGGCAGAATGGCACTGCTGGGCACATGGGCGTATATATAGGTTCCCTTTAAGAGCTCAGCCATGGGTCACGAGCGCCCCCCCGCCGGCGGCGCTCTCGCGACCTGGTCCGAAGCTCCGTGACCGCGCCGCGCCACGGGTGTCCCGCGATCGGGTCACAGGAGCTGAAGAACAGGGAGAGGTGAGTGTAAACAAACATTCCCTGTTCTTCTCTGTGGCAATGTCAGTGATCGTCTGTTCCCTGATATAGGGAATGGCGATCACACATCCAGCCCCGCCCCCCAACAGTTAGAAAGACACATGAGGTCACACTTAACTCCTACAGTGCCCCCTAGTGGTTAACCCCTTCACTGCCATTGTCATGTTCACAGTAAGTGCATTTTTATAGCACTTTTCGCTGTGAAAATGACAATGGTCCCAAAAATGTGTCAAAAGTGTCCGATGTGTCTGCCATAATGTTACAGTTATGGAAAAAAACGCTGATTGCCGCCATTAGTAGTAGTAAAAAAAAAAATATTAATAAAAATGTCATAAAACTACCCCCTATTTTGTAAACAAACTAGACAAACTATCCCCATAGTACAGACTCCCCTAGGACAAACCCCCCATTAGTACAGACTCCCCTAGGACAAACCCCCCATTAGTGCAGACCCCTCTAGGACAAACCCTCATTAGTGCAGACCCCCCAGGACAACCCCCCATTAGTGCATAACCCTATAAATTTTGCGCAAACCAATCGATAAACGTTTATTGCAATTTTTTTACCATAAATAGGTAGAAAAATATGTATCGACATAAACTGAAAATTTTTTTTTTTTTTTTTTTTTTTAATTTTGTATATCTTTTTTGGAGATATTTATTATAGCAACAAGTAAAAAATATTGAATTTTTTTCAAAATTGTCACTCTATTTTTGTTTATAGCGCAAAAAATAAAAACCGCAGAGGTGATCAAATACCACCAAAAGAAAGCTCTATTTGTGGGGAAAAAAAGGACGCAAATTTTGTTTGGGAGCCACGTCGCATGACCGCGCAATTTTCAGTTAAAGCGACACAGTGCCGAATCGCAAAAAGGGGCAAGGTCCTTAACCTGCATATTGGTCTGGGTCTTAACCGGTTAGGTGTGTACTAGGGAGTGATTCTAACTGTGTGGGGGCTGAGCTACATGTGACACGACATTGATCTCTGCTTCCGATCACAGGGAGCAGTAGATTAGTGTCCTGTCACAAGGCAGAACAGGAAATTGCCTTGTTTACACAGGCATCCCCCTGTTCTGCAGCTCCGTTACACTAATACGGGACACCGGCGGATATCGAGTCCGCGGGTCCTGCAGACACGGTCACGGAGCTTGCGGTGGGCACGCGCGCCCACATGGCGTGATATTCAAAGCAATGTACCTGTACGTTGCCTTGCCCACAAGAGCTATTCTGCCAACGTATATCTACTGGAGGTGGTCGGAAAGTGGTTTGACACCATTCCACAAGTGTTTTAAAGCATGACATGTTAGGTATCTATTTACTTGGCTTAACATCATGAAACATCATAAAACAGTTTCTTTTCAAAAATGATATGCATTTAAAAAATTGCTGCGCAAATACCGTGTAGCATAATAAGTAGCAACAACCACCATTTTATTACCTAGGCTGTCTGCTAAAACAATATATATAATGTTTGGGGGTTCTGATTAATTTTCTAGCAAAAAAATTATGATTTTTACATGTAGAAGAGAAGTGTCAGAATTGGCCTGGGTGGCAAGGGGTTAATTACCATAAGTAATATAAAAAAAAATGATTATATATTGTTATTAAGGTAATTTACTAGATTTTCAAAAACTGTACTCAAGCAGGTTGCTCAACGGACAAATTACTGAAGTTTGGAGTTATATCTTCCAACCAGTAATTTCACAGTAAATAGATAAATAATAAATTATTATCTTATAACATATAGCATAATAATATATGATTTAGCGTGTACCTTTTCAGCAGCAGCAGATTCTCATTCTTCCTCTTAACTGTGTGAGAAAAACATGGGATTGTGGGTAAATCTTATACACATTAAACCATGTTTTTTTTTACTTCTAGTTAAGAGGGCTGGGCTGGAAGGGAGTATTTGTCCTTTAGACAAATTCCCCCTTCTATGACACTGCAGTTAGAGGCGTGCCTCCACTGCAGCATTTTTATTGGACAGCTTGAGCCAATGGTACTTTACTATTGGTCCAAGACTACAAGCTGTCCATTGAGCTCAGTGTCTCTGACAAGAAGTGAGGAGAGGCACTGTAAGCTCATCCTCTCAGTCTGCTGCAAACAGAGTGTGCCAGCTTGTATTTAAACTATCCGCTCTGTATGTAGCTTCTGACAGGCTGCACATGGAGCCCCGTATCTCCGGAACCATAGGTCATAGGACCCTCAAATTTAGACCAGCGATGAGGTAGGGTCTTTGTGATCCCAGGTCACTGAGCTATGACCATTTTTTTTTTATGTTCATGGCAGGTGTGGCTCTGCCTCTTCTGCCTCCCCTGACTGCATGTCACAGCTTTGAACCTGCTAGAGTCTTCAGTGACTATTGTCTCAGCAGGCTACAGTGTCCTCAGCACCCTGTGGACTCTCAGCAAACCTTTAATCCATTAGAGGCTGCCTCGCCTTTCCTCTTTATATGACATGTCACATGACCAGAGATAGCAAGAATGTGACACTGTCTCCCCTTACCCCCAACCAGTGACAGTGTGCTTCACTGGTGGCAAATCAATAACTATCATTGAAAACACACAAACCACAAAGATTCACCTGCAGCGAATATTTGGTAAATATCAGGTACACTGCTCTATAAATATGACCCAAAATATTGCTTAATTGTAATGATTTGTTCTGTGTATATTAATACTTTATTTATGTGATCTGTTTATGTAATGCTTTAAGAAAAGTGGATTGTGTTACTACTGTTCTAACTAAATAAAATGAACATAACAATGTACACAGTAAAGGCAAAGTAGTCATGTGGATTTTATACATTTATGATATACTACATAAAATCTATATTTTTTTTCAAGGGTTTTGCACAGAGTGGCCCCGATTCTCCTTTTCTGGGGTCCCCTGGTGCCGCTCCTGGCTCCTCCTCTTCATCAGGTGCCCCCTCAGAGAGGTACTTTCCATGGGGTCACCCGTGCAGGCACGCTTCCGAGTTCTGCTGCTGTGTCCATTGACACCGACAGCAGGACTCGGCCCTGTCCCCCAGCTCCCGTGTCACTGGATTTGATTGACAGCAGGGGGGAGTCAATGATTCCTGCTGCTATCAATCTATCCAATGAGGACCTGAGACAGCGGCTGGAGCTGCTGGGCTTATCCTGGATGCTGGAACGATCGTGTTCAGGTAAGAAAACTGGGGCTGTGGGGGGCAGCTGCAGCATAGGAGGTTTTTCACCCTAATGCCAAAAACCTCAAGACTTTACAACTCCTTTAAGCAGTTTAAAGTTCTTGAATTTAGCTACTGTGTTTTGTTTTCTAACTAATATTACAGTGTTTGGAGATGCTTAGCGCTGACTGCTTTCTTGGCCAAGTTAGAAAGCTCTATTCTCTTAATGTTGTATGGGTAAACTAAACTGGAAGTTAAGAATAACAAATATACACAATTTTGTACACTGGCACAGCTTTGTGAAAAGTTGCATGCATGACTGTGTTTTTATAAAAGCTGAGCATACAAAATGATTGCTAATTGCCAAAATTATTCAAGAACAAACAAAGCCAGCAAGAAACTATTTAGCAGAACAGATGTTGTGCAGGTAAGCACAGCAGCTCTGAAATCACAGTTCTCCATCTCCATCAGAGTATTCCATCGCATCAACAAGAAGAAGGAAAACCGTGGTACCTGACAATATTGTATTCATAGTCTTAAATATAATAAACATAGATTGTTTTGTTAGAAAAAAAAAAAAATGTATGTTAACACGTTTAGCAGATGAGGAATCCCCCCTGAAGTCTGTTGGGAAACTGACAGTTACACTTGTTTCAATCTCCCGTATAGCTCCCTCTGTGAACTTCACGTCACACAGTAGTGGCATAGAGTGGGGCAGGAGAGATCACAGAGCATATGTGACATCAACACAGCTTTAAAGCGGAGTTCCACCTAAAAATGGAACTTCCGCTTAACCCACTCCTCGCCCCCTTACATGCCACATTAGGCATGTAATTTTTTTGGGGGGGGAGTGGGGTCTTCAGGAGAAGGGGACTTCCTGTCCCACTTCCTCCTTCCGCCGAGGGGCTGGTAAGGCGATTAGCTTAATCGCCTTATTGCAGCCCCTCCCTGTAGGCGAGCGCCTGTGCAATCGGACGGCGCCGCTCGCGAATGCGCAGTGCCGCTCGCGCATGCGCAGTGGGTGCCCGGCCGCAAAGCCGAAAGCTGTCACTGCCGGGTGCCCACACTAGGAATGAAGACGGTGACGGGATAATCACAGAGCCTGTGTGTCCTCTACTGTCTCTCCCACCCTTCCAACAATGTCATCCTGTCAGCCCCGCCCCCTCTGATGCAAGGGGGAAGCCTGGGCTTCCCCAGTGACGTATCAGAGGGTGCGTCACAGGGGGACGGGGTCACGTGATGGGTGGCCCCGCCTCACCTATATAAGAAATGTCATTGCTCCAGCAGCATCATTCGCCGGGCTGGACCGGAGAGGAGATCACCCGTCACTGGATGATACTGAAAGCCCCACCTTTCTCTCTCTCAGCCTCACCTTTTTCTCTCCAAGCCTCACCTCTCTCTCTCTCTCTCTCTCTCAGCCTCACCTCTCTCTCAGCCCCACCTCTCTCAGCCTCACCTCTCTCTCTCTCTCTCTCTCAGCCTCACCTCTCTCAGCCTCACCTCCTCTCTCTTAGCCTCACCCCTCTCTCTCTCTCTCTCTCTCACACAGCCTCACCTTTCTCGCTCTCTCTCCCAGCCTCACCTTTCTCTCTCTCTCAGCCTCACCTCTCTCTCTCAGCCTCACCTCTCTTTCTCTCTCAGCCTCACCTCTCTCTCAGCCTCACCTTTCTCTCTCTCTCTCTCAGCCTCACCTCTCTCTCAGCCTCACCTCTTTCTCAGCCTCACCTCTCTCTCTCTCAGCCCCATCCCCTCTCTATTAGTGTCACCTGTCTCTCTCTCTCTCTCTCATTCTCACCTCTCTCTCTCTCTCAGCCTCACCTCTCTCTCTCAGCCTCACCTCTCTCTCTCAGCCTTACCCCTCTCTCTCAGCCGTACCTCTCTCTCTCTCTCTCTCTCTCTCTCTCTCTCTCAGCCTGACCTCTCTCACTCAACCACCTTCTCTGTCCACCTCCATCTCTTTAAGCCCACCTCTCTATCTGAGCCTGATCTCTCTTTCAGCCCAAATCAGTGTAATCAGGATAGGGGTGATCATGGTGGGGGGTATATGGGGGTATAATCAGTGTGATGTGTACCATAGGAGCCGCGAGTCGGTCTTTGTTACAGTGGCTGCCCGGGCGAATCAAATCCAAGCTCTGTGACAGCAGGATATTGCTCTTCTGTGTGATCCAGGGGCACTAGTAGGCTGAAATATGTGAGCAATTATAAGGCTACAATTGGTGGGCACTGGTAGGCTGCCGGGAGCAGACAATTCATTATAGCCGGGAGTCAGTTTTAAATGTCTTTTTTTCCTTCAGAAATTACACTTTGTACAGAGACAGTTCTAAGTACGGGAAACTATTTCACATGCTTACTTTACTTTTATTTTAATATATTATATTTAAATCATATTGCACATTCTTTTTTGAGTGGTTTGGAACATAATTTCTATTGTCCTTACTTTACACCCCCACTAGGTACGAAATTTAAAGGAATATTTCACTTTTACTGTTTCACTTTAAGCATTATTAAATTCACTGCTCCCGAAAAAACGGTAGTTTTTAAAACTTTTTTGTGCATTGATACATGTCCCCTGGGGCAGGACCCAGGTCCCCAAACACTTTTTAGGACAATAACTTGCATATTAGCCTTTAAAATTAGCACTTTAGATTTCTCCCATAGACTTTAACAGGGTGTTCCTCAGCTTTTCGAATTTTCCGAGCACACCCCAAATTGTTCGTTGTTCGACTTGAACTCGAAGCTCATCCCTACTGGGCACTTTCCCCCTTCCTGCCCAGGGCAATTTTTAGCTTTCAGCACTGTTGCACTTTGAATGACAATTGCGCGGTCATGCTACACTGTACCCAAACTAGATTTTTATCATTTTCTTCTTACAAATAGATCTTTCTTTTGGTGGTATTTGATCACCTCTACAGCTAATAGTTTTTGTGCTATAAATGGAAAAATTACCGACAATTTAAAGAAAAAGAGCGGATAGGCGGCACAGATAGGCAGCACCGACGGCACTGATTTGCAGCACAGATGGCACTGATGGGCACTGATAGGCAGCACTGGATAGGCAACATTTATGAGGAGCTACTGACAAGCATTACTGAGTGGCACTGATTGGCACTTTGATGGGGCACTGACAGGCATTACTGATAGGGCATTGATTGGCACTTTTTGGGAACTGATTGGCACTGTTGTGGGCACTGACAGGCATTTATTAGGGGACAGGCTGGCAGGTGTTGGGCACTGACAGGCATTTATTAGGGGACAGGCTGGCAGGTGTTGGGCACTGATTGGCACCTTTTGAAGGGGGCCTCCGATCGCCACGCTGAGCACCCCCACAGGCGCACGCTGGCTGTGATATCCTGATCACGTCATATAATGTTCGGTCAGGATATCACAACCACTTTGCTGCCATCCTTCTGCTATATGACGGGCGGAAAGTGGTTAAACCAAACCAATCTAAAAATATATAAATATTGTGCTTATTGTGAACCAACCAATATTAAAGTGTTCCACCTAAAACTAAATAAAAGCAACCATATTCAATCATGTATGTGGATTGCAAATATATCACATAAGTGAACAATACCAATTATAAAATAAATGTGCTCCACCCTAAACTAAATTTGCAAATACAATGTTTTTGTAACAATATATAATCATGTGCTATATATAATTCAAGTCAATAACTTAAATAAAACTGTGATATTCCCAATTAACCTCCAGTGCTCCACCCAAACTGAAAATTCACCCATGCTCCACCAAGTGTACAAAACGGTCTCCACTGGGTGGAGCATGCATGATTTTTCAATCTGGAATTGAGCATTGGATATTAATTGGGAATATCACACTTTTTATTAAAGTTCTGGACTTGAATTATGTATAGCACATGATTATTTATTGTTACAAAGATGTTGTATCTGTAAATTAAATTTGTATTTGTATATTCCACTTTTTATTTTATAATAGGTGTTGTTCGCTTATGTGATATATTTGCAATCCACATACATGATTGAATAATGGTTGCTTGAATTTAGTTTTAGGTATAACAAAAAAAAAATCGCAATAAGCATATATTGATTGGTTTGTGCAAAAGTTATAGCTTTTGAAAAATAATAGATATAATTTTGGCATTTTTATGATCATTTTTTTTACTAGTAATGGCAGTGATTAGCGGGACTGCTACATTGCGGCAGAGCAGTGTAATTTCTACAGCGATCAGAGATAAAAATAGCCACTGATCACTGTATAAATGGCACTGGCAGGAAAGGGGTTAACACTAGGGGGCGATCAAGGGGTTATGTGTTCCCTAGGGAGGGGTTTCTAACTGTGGGGGGAGTGTATTGACAGGGAGCAGAGATAGATCGCTGTTCCTGATCACAAGGAACAGACAATCTCTCTCTACTCCCCTGTCAGAATGAGAATCTGTTTGTTTACATCAGGGATCCTCAAACTACGGCCCTCCAGCTGTTGCGGAACTACACATCCCATGAGGCATTGTAAAACTGTGACATTCACAGACATGACTAGGCATGATGGGAATTGTTGTTCCTGAACAACTGGAGGGCCATAGTTTGAAGACCCATGGTTTACATTGACAGATCCCCATTCTGGCTCACCAAGGAGCGATCATAGGTGGCCAGCGGACACAGCACTTTCTGTGAAGCAGTTTTTGACCGACAAGCACATTACTACACTTGAACCTTCTCCATATTCACCCCATTTAGCACCATGCGACTTTTAAAAGTTCAATCAGTGCTTAAAGGGACAAGTCAGTTGATGCTGTAAAGAAGAAAATGGCTGATGTGTTGAAACAGCTGACATAAATTGATTTTCTCCATGTCTTCGACCAGTAGAAAACGAGATGGAAAGCAATTTATTAGTGCAAATGGTTTATTTTTGATTCAATTTGTAATACATATAAATAAAGGTGAGTTATTAAATCAGTCTTGCTATTTAATAGACACACCTTGTATATATATATATATATATGTATATATATATATATATATATATATATATATATATATATATATATATATATATATATATATATATATATATATATATATATATATATATATATATATGTATGTATATATGAATTGCTGGTTTAAATATTTATGTTAATAAATAATAAAAGTTCATTGTTAGTGTTTATATATACTTTACATTTAAAAAGTAGAAAAAAATAGGAAAACAATTAGACACATTTGGAAATTCACCGTCAATGAAATATCTGGATTTTTGTTCACTCATTTTGCCCTTAGAAAAAAAGAAATAATAATAGTTATACTTATTATTGTTATTATTTCTGTCTAGTTGAATAAAACCCAGAAACGGAAGAAAACTTCTAGGAATATGTTTTTCTTTAATCTTTAACAATTGTAAAGCTGTATCTATGGTTGTTAATCTAAGTATCTGATTCCATCACCACCTTCCAATTATTTCTGATTTGTGAGACACTTAACTGTATCCTGTGACAACCTTGTAACCTGGTTGATATAAACCCATCAAATAAAAGATAAGAGAAAGCCTCCGTTGTCTCATGGCTAACGAACAGAATGAATTCACTAGGAAATATTACACACATTCTATATCATCACAGTTCCACTGGTTTATTCCAGAGCTTGATCTTCTACCCAGGGGATAGAAATGCAGTAAATGTGTCTATCTCTAGTGTATTTATAAACTGCAATTCCCTTCACATCAACTTTAAAGGAGCTTTATCATCAAAAACACTACCTGAAAAGTGGTAAGGAACTATTTTTATCACTGGATATCAAATACTTTACTCTTGCAATGCAAAGTACTTTTGTTATACAGGAGATTGGGCAACATTATTTTAAAATCTTATTTCTTTTAATTATTTATGATTTCAAAATGAGGTGACATTTTAGGACTGCTCATACATCCTCTTTGAGACCCTGATAATGCTGTAAAATGATGCTTGTGTGGTTAACCTCTTCTTTCTATTTTCTTCATAGAAAATAAAACATTGAGGGTTGATTTACTAAAAACAAATAGGCTGTTCACTTTGCGAGGAATTTACTCCAGAGCTTAGTGAATGTTGTGCAATTTCATGTATCTCATGCAAGGAAACAAAAAAAATATATTTTTACTTACACATGATTGGATGATGGAATTCAGCAGAGCTGCAACTCATTCACTAAACTCTGTGGTAAATTCCCTTGCAAAGTAAACAGTAGGGGTGCAACGGATGAAAAAACTCATGGCTCGGATCGCTCCTCAGATCAGTCACGGATCGGATCAGCAAAAAAAAAGACAATTAGGTAGATTCAGTAAGAGTTAGGCCGGCTTATCAGTAGATAAGCCGACCTAACTCAGAATCTACGCCGACTTATGTTTAAGCGTATGCTCAAATAGAGATACGCTTAAACATATCTAAGATACGATGACTTGCGCCGTCCTATCTTAGATTGCAATATTTCGGATATCTACATCTCCCCCACTGTAATATCCACATCTCCCCCACTTTAATATGATATTACAGTGGGGAGATGTGGATATTACAGTGGGGAGATGTGGATATTACAGTGGGGGAGATGTGGATATTACAGTGGGGAAGATGACGTGGATATTACAGTGGGGGAGATGTGGATATTACAGTGGGGAAGATGACGTGGATATTACAGTGGGGGAGATGTGGATATTACAGTGGGGAGATGTGGATATTACAGTGGGGGAGATGTGGATATTACAGTGGGGGAGATGTGGATACTACAGTGGGGAAGATGACATGGATATTACAGTGGGGGAGATGATGTGGATTTTACAGTGGCGGAGATGTGGATATTACTAATAAATCCCAGCAAAGTTTTTTAAAATACTTACAGTGTGCATTAGTCACCCAGAGGGGGCTGTTTGATTCTAAAGAAAGGAGAGGTCACACTTTAAAAGGCAAATACAAATTACAGCAATCAGTGGTTTAATCTATTCACTGTGGTAATATTTGTTGCAGTGAACATGCTAATTTTGATTTAGATCTGTTTATTTTTCTTGCATTTTTTTCTAATGCACTACAGGAAACTGCATTTGCAACACTGGAATTGTTTAATAATATAAACTAATAAACCCTGTACTACCACTATTACCTACAATAAGTCTTACCTGTAGGTACCGTGAATATCTCTTAAACTTGCACCGTTTAGGACAGGCATGTCCAAAGTCCGGCCTAGGGGCCAATTGCAGCCCCCATTCCAGTTTAATGTGGCCCCCCTGGTAATTTGGATATATACTGTATTTATCGCCATTGCCTCGGAGGGGACAGGGAGAGGGGGAACGAGTGCTGTCAAATTACATGCAGGAGAATCTCCTGTTTACTCAGTGACATCTGTAATAGGAAGTCCCGTCTCCTGGGCTGCCATTGGATGACTCTTCTGTCTATCATAGGAGGCCGGAGAAATTGTATTAAAGAGGCTGCTGTGTAAACAGGAGATTCTCCTGTATGTAATCTGTTGGTGCTTACCCCCCCCCCCTCTGAGGCTGCAGATGGACAACGATCAGGCTGCATTCATGGCAATGGAGAGGCTGCATTCATGGCAATGGCAAGGCTGCAGATGGGCACTGATTAGGCTGCATTGATGGGCAATAAACCTTATTTAGCTTCACAGTTTTTTATTTACATTTTTTTTCCTGAAACTTCCATCCTAAAGTGAAGGTGTGTGTTATACGCAGATAAATATGGTATATCCAAATAACACGCCCACGCTCATCTCTTCACCACACACAGCCACAAAGGCAAGAGAATTTGTGTTGGGCAGTGTATTAGTTGCTCGGACGAACACACTTAGACCAAATTTTAATGGTTCAAAGAATGTCAGGCAAAATGGTCGGCCCTTACGCATGTTCATTTCATCAAATCTGGCCCTCTTTGAAAAAAGTTTGGACACCCCTGGTTTAGGAGATATTCACTGTATCTTCATGCCGTTCAGTCTTTAGTTGCTGTGCCATAACCAGTGTTTCCCGCAAGCTGCAACAGCTTCGATCTAAGGTAAGTATTTCATAATGAGCTAGTATGCACTGCATACTAGCTCATTATGCCTTTGTCTTGCATGTTGCTTTTGTTTTGTTTTTAGAGAGTTTATAACCACTTTAAAAATTGCATCAACTGGTAATATGCATTTCATTTTGTTTTCTTTGAGTGGAGACGAAAATGGTTTTGGGTTCATTTTCTTTGACATTTTTGTTTGATCTTCAAACATTCCCTTGAATTTTTATTTTTTCAAATAAATATGTAGTACATGACATTATTGGTTTTCTAAAGGAAGATCAAAACAGTAGATTTTTGTTGTTGTTTTTTTCTTATTGACATTCTTTGTAGCACTACTGTTATATAGTTATATCGTTATATATACACAAGTCCATCAAGTTCAACCATAAGAAATAATAATAATAATAATAATAATAATAATAATAATAATAATAATAATAATAATAATAATATCATACAATCACATATACCCAATTCTATACCCACAGTTGATCCAGAGGAAGGCAAAAAAAAAACAGCAGAGCATGATCCAATTTGCTACAGCAGGGGGAAAAGTTCCTTCCTGATCCCCCATGAGGCAATCGGATATTCCCCGGATCATCTTTACCTATATATGTTAGTACCCAGTTATATTATGTACATTTAGGAAAGAATCCAGGCCCTTCCTAAAGCACTTTACTGAGCTGGCCAGAACCACCTCTGCAGGGAGTCTATTTCACATTTTCACAGCTCTTACTGTGAAGAAACCTTTCCGTATTTGGAGGTGAAATCTCTTTTCCTCTAGACGTAAAGAGTGCCCCCTTGTCCTCTGTGATGACTGTAAAGTGAATAACTCAACACCAAGTTCACTATATGGACCCCTTATATATTTGTACATGTTGATTATATCTCCCCTTAATCTTCTCTTCTCAAGAGTGAATAAATTCAGTTCCTCTAATCTTTCCTCATAGGTGAGCTCCTCCATGCCTCTTATCAGTTTGGTTGCCCTTCTCTGCACTTTCTCCAGTTCTCCGATATCCTTTTTGAGAACTGGAGCCCAAAACTAAACTGCATATTCCAGATGAGGACTTACTAATGATTTGTATAGGGGCAAACATATATCTCTCTCTCTGGAGTCCATACCTCTCTTAATACAAGAAAGGACTTTGCTCGCTTTGGAAACCGCAGCTTGGCATTGCATGCCATTATTGAGCTTATGATCTACCAAAACCCCCAGATCCTTTTCCACTATGGATCCCTCCAGTTGTACTCCCCCTAGTATGTATGACACATGCATATTCTAAGCCCCCAAGTGCATAACTTTACATTTATCAACATTAAACCTCATCTGCCACATATTCGCCCATTTAGACAGAGCATTGAGGTCGGCTTGTAAATTGGAGACATCCTGCAAGGACGTTATTCCACTGAATAGCTTGGTGTCATCTGCAAAGACAGAAATGTTACTTTTGATCTCAGACCCAATATCATTTATAAAGACATTAAAAAGAAAGGGTCCCAACACTGAACCTTGGGGTACACCACTGATAACCTTAGACTATTCAGAGTAAGAATCATTAACCACTACTCTCTGAATTCGGTCTTTTATCCAGTTTTCTATCCATTTACAAACTGATATTTCCAATCCTGTAGACTTTACCTTACACATAAGCCGTGTGTGGGGAACTGTATCGAACGCTTTTGCAAAATCCAGGTATACCACGTCCACTGCCACGCCTCTGTCCAAGGTTTTACTTTCCTCTTCATAAAAAGAAATCAGGTTTGTCTGACAACTTCTGTCTTTCATTAATCCATGCTGTCTGTTGCTTAAATAGTTTGTTTCCAGCAAGCACTCATCTATGTGGTCTTTTATTAATCTCTCCAGTATCTTCCCAACTATAGAAGTTAAACTAACAGGTCTATAGTTACTTGGTAAAGACTTTGGGCCAGATCCACAGCCAGCCGCCGTAACTTAAATATTGCCATTTAAGTTACACGGCCGCAAAATTTCTACCTAAGTGCCCGATCCACAAAGCACTTACCTAGAAAGTTTCGGCTGTGTAACTTAAATCCGGCCGGAGCAAGGCGTTCCTATTCAAATGGGGCGAGTCCCATTTAAATTAGGCACGCTCCCGCGCCGGCCATAGTGCGCATGCTCACAATGTCATTTTCCCGGCGTGCTTAGCGCGGTTTTACGTTGCGCCGGGTTTTGAGAATCGCGACAGGCGTAAAAAAAAAATATGAGTTGCGGCGGGAAAAAAGAAATTCGAAAAAAAAAGACAGCGACGCGGGATAGAAGGGTCTACTTTTACAAGGCCTAAACAGTTTAGGCCTTGTAAAAGCAGCCCTAATTTTACGATTGCAAACTAATACTTACGGAGAAAAAACGAAGTGTAAAAGCTTCGTGGATCTCCGTAAGTGCTAATTTGCATACCCGAAGCGGCATTTCGACTTGAAATGCCCCCAGCGGCGGATGTGGTACTGCATCCTAAGATCCGGCAGTGTAAGTCCCTTACACATGTCGGATCTTCTCCCTATCTTTTGGAAACTGATTCTGTGGATCAGTTCCAAAGATAGAAACAGGGATACGACGGCGTATCAGTAGATACGCCGTCGTATCCCTTTTGTGGATCTGGCCCTTTGTTCCCTTTTTAAATATGGGCACTACATTGGCCCTGCGCCAATCCAGTGGTACTATTCCTGTCATTAATGAGTCCCTAAAAATTAGATACAGTGGCTTTGAAATGACAGAGCTCATTTTTTTTTAGGATCAGTGGGTGGATGCCATCAGGCCCAGGTGCTTTATCTACCTTTATTCTGTCTAAATATTTCTGGACCATATCACTTTTGAGCCATTGTGTATCATTTGGGGCTTTGTCACTATCATCCCCATTATGGACATGAGCTCCCCCATGCTCCTTTGTATACACAGAGCTGAAGAAAATATTTAATAAATAAGCCTTCTATTTGTCGTTCATTTTGAGTTTTTGCATCCTTGATTTCCTTTTTACATATCCTGTTATATTCTTTGTAACATTTAAACCAGGGCTTTTTTTCAGGGGGAACTTGGGGGAACTCAGTTCCACCACCTCTGGCTCAGACCCTTTGATGCCTGCTCACCACAATCACTTGTAAACACAGAAGTCTGGTTTCTGTGTTTACAAGTGACAGCTCTGCACTCTGTGTGTAACCCCCCTGAACTCTGCACTATGTATGTAATGCAATCCTGATATTTAATGCCCCTTTAAGACCCTTCTACTGTTTTTGAAATCTGAACGGGGTCGTGGTTGAGTTCCTGCACCTATTTTCTGAGAAAAAAAGCTCTGATTTAAATCTACACTAGTGTTCCTTCATTTTTATATTTTTAAAGGCTCTTTTCTTATAGTTTATAGCTTTTTTAACTTTGGCTGTGAGCCACAAAGGTTTCAGTTTTAGCCTTTTAAACTTATTGCTCATGGGAATATACTTTGCAGTGAGTTCACAAACAGTCTTTTTGAGGAATTCCCATTTCTGTTCTGTGCCCATTGATGCCAATATTCTCTCCCAGTCTAATGCCGCGTACACACCATCGTTTTCTGCGATGGAAAAAAACGTCATTTTCAAAAACGTCAATTTAATTGACCGTGTGTGGGCAAAAACGTCGTTTTCTGTCTTCTAAAAAACGACAGAAAAAAATTGAAGCATGCTTCAATTTTATGTGTCGTTTTTGGCCGACGTCGTTTTCTGTGTTCTAAACATTGACCGTGTGTACGTAAAAACGTCGATTTAAGCCCGCGCATGCTCAGAAGCAAGTTAGGAGACGGCAGCGCTCATTCATGTAAAACGACTGTTCAGAATGGAATCAGCACATTCGTTAAGGTGTTTTTCAGCTTATAGACAAGAAAACGAAATTTAAAGCACAGTCACTGAAAATCACGAATCGTATCTCACCAAACTTTTACTAACACGCAGCAACACGATATCAGCAAAAGAGGCCGTCTTCCGCATGGAAACGACCCTTTATAGTGACGTCGTGCGTGATTGACGGAACTGCGCTGTGCTAGAGCGTTGTGAAAAAGCGATGGTGTGTATGCTACGTCGTTGTTCAAATTGAAGTTTGAAAAATGACGTTTTTTTAAAGCACATAAAGCGTCGCATTTTTCCATCGCAGAAAACGATGGTGTGTACGCGGCATAAGTCCTGGAGAGCAGCCCTCATCCTTGGAAAATTTGCTCTCTTGAAATTAAGTGTTTTTATCTTTCCCGTATGTGGTTTTTGCTTACAGCTAACATCAAATGAAATCATGTTATGGTCACTGCTACCCAGGTGTTCTTTTATCTGAACATTAGTAATATGCTCTGCATGGTTTGAGATTACCAGGTCCAACAGAGCATCATTTCTAGTTGGGGCCTCAATAAGCTGGACCATAAAATTGTCCTGTAATAGGTTTATAAATTGTTGCCCTTTAACTGTCCCAGCAGCGCCATTACTCCAGTTAATTTCTGGGTAGTTAAAATCCCCCATTATTATCACCGTCCCAGCCCTTGCAGCCCTTTCCATCTGTGCAAGGAGCCGAGTCTCCACCTCTTCATTAACATTGGTTGGTCTATAACAAACTCCAATGATTAACTTGGAACTATGCATATCTTTATGCAGTTCCACCCATAATGCGTGTGTGTGTGTGTGTGTGTGTGTTTAATCAGAACTTCAGCTACTGAGCTCCAAGAACAACATTTTTGTTCAGCTAAACAAAGAAGTTTAGCCTGGTAAACATTTGAAATGAAGCCCAGTGCGCCATCTGATGGCTAGAAATGGTGCATATGATGTGGTCTAATGATAACAAAAAAAATTTATAAAACAAAACAAAACACAAATGTAGGTTTAAACCCTAAACATAACACAAAAAGACAATATGTACAAAATATTACATATTCTCTTTACTTAACATTAAAAATACACATCAAAATGTACATTTTTACAATTAGAGGCATCTTATAAAGGATGAAAGTCAACCACAAAAACAAGAGCCAGAACCTCAATCTCTGCAGAAATGATAAAGATAAGATTTCCAATATGTTTATTAAGCTGTGTTTATGAAATTTGAATCCCAAATCAGATGTTTTATTAAACAATTAGTCTCTGAACATAATTAGTTTTGTGTGCTGATCCTACTTCAGACTAATATTTTACACTACTTACAGCTTTTATGCTTGCTGAAACCACAACTAAAATCATATTTTCTCTTAGCTAATGGAAATAGAAGAAAACATTTGGAAATTGAATTCTGCAATCATGGTAAAACGCATTAGGCAAGATGTTTCTTGTGTAAGCATCAGTAGTCTCTAGTGACAATCTCAGATGTCATAGATAGTCTCAGAGACTGCTTAGGTGGAATGTTATATGAATAAAGCTGAATTTCATGTTTTTAGGTATAAAGATTTCTGGTCTAATTGCTCCTGTCGTAAGGTTGAACTCCATTTAAACACGGCCCTTTATGAAGAACATTCAAAACATTGATGTTTGTCTGTATTGTGCTGTATTGGGCAGAACTATACTGTGTAAGTTTGAGTCAAAAACAGTAAAATTGATGTATGCTGCATTTTATGATGCTACAAGATAAGTGTTACAAATTGCAACAAGACTGCTTGGACTATGGGAATTACATTATTTTTAACAAGCAGCAAATAGATTTAAAATGTGTTATACCTGACCTCTCTAGCAGCATGTGTTTTGAAGTAATTAATTTCTAAAAACAGTCAAATGTCACAACAGACACTCTTAATGTAATTTTTTTGTCATTTTTAAACAGCTTAGAAACACATCCTGTGTGTTTCAATTAAAAGGCTTTTGAGTATAGAGAATTTGTAAAGCCCAATTTAAAAATCAGGGTTGATGTCAGGCATGTTTTACTTCAGTTAATTATGGTTTCACTAGTTTCCAATATATCTTTGAAACTATGTAGGTGTCAATAATTAATTTCAAATCTTTATCTCTTCTGTATTATACTTGTAAAAATATTCTAAGAAAGGAATAAAAGAGTGGGTACGATCAGTTGCTCATAATATGGGAATGAGACAGAATAAGGGAAAAAAATATAATAATAACCTCATTTTTCGGACCATAAGACGCACTTTTCCCCCCCAAAAAATATGGGTGAAAATGTGTCTACGTCTTATAGTCCAAATGTACATCAGGCACTGCCACTGCCGACACCACCCCCTGCCACCGCTGGTAACTCCTCCTCGCCACTGCAAGAAAGCCGCCCCCCCTGCACTAAAAAAATCCCCCCACGTGTTCCCGACGGCCGCACAGAGTCCCCCATTATACCGCATACAGTAAATGTCCTGGGGCGGTCCCCATTTACCTGGGCTCGGCTTTCCTTGGGCGGGAGGGGGCGGTCCCTGCTCAGCTGGGCTTGGATATGCTGCTCGAAAATAGGGGCGGTCCCTGTTCAGCTGGGCTCAACCATACTCAGGGGGAAGAGGGTGGTCCCCGCTCAGTTCGCTTCGGCTGTGCTCTTCCCTGCTCAGCTCACTTCGGCTGTTCTCGGCTATGCTTGGGCGGTCGGTCTTGACGTCGGAGGTACAGTCACAGTGATATAACATGTAAGCACTGACCGGCAAATGTATTAGAAGAAGGATGATCACTATGTCCATAGCCCCTGTCCCTGTCCATGTCTGCAGCCCCTGTCCATGTCTGCAGCCCCTGTCCCTGTCCATGTCTGCAGCCCATGTCCTTGTCCATGTCCACAGCCCCTGTCCCTGTCCATGTCCGCAGCCCCTGTCCATGTCCACAGCCCCTGTCCCTGTCCATGTCCGCAGCCCCTGTCCCTGTCCATGTCCACAGCCCCTGTCCCTGTCTGCAGCCCCTGTCCCTGTCCATGTATGCAGCCCCTGTCCTTGTCTGCAGCCCCTGTCCCTGTCCATGTCTGCAGCCCCTGTCCCTGTCTATGTCCGCAGCCCCTGTCTATGTCCGCAGCCCCTGTCAATGTCCGCAGCCCCTTTCCATGTCCATGTCCACTGCAAATATTTTAGTACACCATTTGGTTCAGAATATATTTTTTCTTGTTTTCCTCCTCTAAAACCTAGGTGCGTCCTATGGTCAGGTGCGTCTTATAGAGCGAAAAATACGGTAAGTATAAAATGATTGGTTACGTACCTCTATGCACGAGCCCTTATCAGTTGGATCAGGTTATCAGGAGTACATTAATTAATACCAATTTAATTATAGTCTTATAGTCATTATTTCAACATTAGAAGATCTATTTCTGTATTCATTCCCATAAGCGCAGTAATGTCAATGCTAGCACTCAGTTAAACTGTTCAATAGGGCATTTTCTGCAAAAAATTTAAATGGCGTCCTCACATTTTTCATTATCAGTAATTTATGCAAATTATATTGTGCAGTAATAAACCCACCAGCATCAGGACTCCAAAATCTTGGCATCACTCTCAGGCAGTCCCATACAAAGCTATTAACACTGACTAGGGATGAGCTTCGAGTTTGAGTCGAACGTAAGTTTGATTCGAGCATCGGGTGTTCGCCCGTTAACCGAACAGCGAATTTTATGGGGCGTTCGGAGAAAATTAGAGCGCTGTGAAATGCCCCATAATGCACTGCGATATCGGCAGGGGGACTTTGACCAATCATGGCTCAGGGGGACTAAGTCCATGCCTCACACTTTATAAGGCTGCTTACACAGCGCTTGTATAATTATTATTATTATTATTATTATTATTATTATTATTATTATTATTATTATTATACAGGATTTATATAGCGCCCAACAGTATAATGTGTTATAGTGGACGGTGATAGAGAGATTGAGATAGATTAAGCAGGCAGGTTAGTTAGTTAGTGGCAGTGTATTTGATATATATATATATATATATATATATATATATATATATATATATATATATACTCTGCATTCAGCGTATCCTACATATACAGTGCATTTGGCGGTGTACCGTTTCAAATACACTTCAGGCGGTGTACACAGTATATAATACAGTGTGTATAGCTTCAAAAACACTTCAGGCGGTGTACACAGTATATAATACAGTGTAGTGCAGTGTTAAAAAAATATTAATACCCATCATGTCAAGAAGGCTTCCAAGAAGAGGCAGACGCTCACAGGTCACTAAAAGAGGGCAAGCAGCCTCTGAAATAATAATTAACAGAAGCACATAAACGAAAAGAACTCTGGACAGCCGCACTCCAAAATGACTTAAAATAAAGTTGGTCTTTTAATGTAAAAAGTACATGCAGACACTGCAAACAACGAGTACAGAATGGTCGACGCGTTTCACGCTGCAATTCAGCGCTTAAGCCATGACTAAGCGCTGAATTGCAGCGTGAAACGCGTCGGCCATTCTGTACTCGTTGTTTGCAGTGTCTGCATGTACTTTTTACATTAAAAGACCAACTTTATTTTAAGTCATTTTGGAGTGCGGCTGTCCAGAGTTCTTTTCGTTTATGTGCTACAATCAGCATTGCCGGCACCCTGGTGGTTCAAACGACCCTTGATGATCCACGAGGCTCACCTGGAGCGGTGAAAGAATTGTCTGTTAATAATTAACAGAAGGGACCATTCCTGCACCCAACAAGAGTAACTGCGAGGGGTTACTGTGTTCTGGCACCACCAAGGCCCATTGTTTTAGCAGAGCATATACAGTAGTGCAGTCCATATAGTACATATACTGCAGGTCATAGTATATAGTCCAGTCCATATAGTATATATACTGCAGTTCGAGCATATAGTGCATTCAGTGTAGCATATATAATACAGTGCAGGGTACATAGTGCAGTGTACAATATATAATATATGTAAGGGGGGGAACTAATGCGCAAAACCACTCTAGGACACTAAAACCTAATATTACTATATGAATAGGAAACGATAAAATAGATAAAATATGAAGGCAGCAGCCACTACTAAAAGATGCTCACGCACCAGCAACAATGTAAAGTAAGGGGGGGGGGGTGTAATGGCGCTTGCCACTAATAAATTAATAATGGATTAAAATAATTAATAAAAATGTGTTTCACTCCTTATTCCTTAAAGAAACCTCCAAACATCAATAACAAATGATGAGAAGGATGAATACCGTGAAAAATAATGAATATCCAAAATAAGATTGACTAAAAACCATTAAGGTCATCAGACACTTTTCAAATAAATATCTCAAAATGATAATAAATAAAAGTGCGAAAATAAATCCTTCAGTGAATAAATAGTGACATCAAACATCCAGTGTGTAATATAATAAACAAAAAATTTGCAAGAAAAAATTGCAATAAAATAAATAAAATAAATATATCAAAAAAAGGTCCATGTGCACAATCCCTGTGCTAAAAAAATTCAAACAAATAAATCAGTGCTTCAATAATGTTTTCAAACAGTGCGTAGAGTTTCAAAGAATAATAATCCAAATAAAGTATTTCCAAAGTGCAAATGTGCTTGAAAGATAACTGTAATCCACCGTACAATCTTTAAGTGTAACTGTGCAGAACCAACACCAGTGTATGGTAGTACAAGCCTCTCACCTTAAGAAAGGCTATAATGAGCCTATAATGAAATGCTGAAAAGCCCAGCAGGTATCCCTGTAGATCAATGTTTCTAGGACAGATCCTTCTCCATAATCCCAGCTGCAGCTCTCACAGGTCCCAGTCAGAACGCTCCCAGCATAGATGGCACTCAATAAAACACATATGATATCTCCATAGTGTAGTATGCAAACATGGGTTTTAATAAGAAAAAGGAAATGCACTCACATTTAGAACGATAAAATAAAACATCAGGCAGCATAAAGCTGACAGGCGTGTGTCTCTGAGTAGTCTCCGTTCTCGGCCGCGAACGGAGATGATGTCACCGACGGCTCTCCTGAATCTTGACGCGTTGCGTGGCAGCCCGACGCCACTTAATCATAAGATAGAGAGCCGTAGATGCACTGGTGACTTTTATAATGCCGCACTCGGCACACAAACTCGGCAGCATAAATTAATAATTCACTGACATGATTTAAATATGCAATATATTGAAGACTCATCCGCTTGGGACAATATAAAAACAATTACAAAAGAGCAATTAGTATCGAAACTATATGATACTAACACATCCCTCTGGTGGTGGATAATAGTACTATTTGAACTAAAATTATTTAATTGTAAGCCAATGGTATTAAAACACCCTCTAGTGGATAATAGAAGAGTCAACACCTAAATATGTAAAATGGCCATAACAGTGATAATAAAATATAATAAAAATGGACTATGAAAGGTAAAAAGTTTCTTACAATGGAGAGATTAATAGTGATGGGCAAAGGAAGGAATATCTCGGTATGTTAAAGGTAGTAGTCCATATAAGAATATATAAAAAGTATTAAAAAATATATATAAAATTATTTAAGTGAATAACCTATAAAATATATTTTAAAAGGAAGATGACATGGAGACTAATAATTTGAGATAAAACAATTTAGGTCAAACTCTATGTTATGTCCGTTGGGCGCCAAAGTGCACAATTCGTGAATCCATCGAGATTCAGCTTGACTGATCTTTTGTACCTTGTTGTCCCCTCTCCAGTGAGGTTTGTACTTCTCTATGCCCCATACTCTTAATGAGGAGGGGTCTTTATTATGAAAACGCTCATAGTGGCGGGATAGACTATGTTTAGGGTATCCATTTTTTATATTTTGTGTATGTTCACATAGTCGTTTCCAGAGTGGTCTTTTAGTTCTTCCCACATACTGGATTTTGCAAGGGCACTCCAAAAGGTACACCACCCCTTCTGTTTTACACGAGATGAAATCTTTGATTTTATATTCTTTCCCTGTAAAACTTGATCTAAAGGTTTCTTTTTTCTTTTTGCTTTCTTTCGTATGTTTACAAGTGAAACATGTCTTGCATGGATAATAACATTTTTCATTGAAAAAAGAAAAACTTTTCTTTTCAGGAGGATCCAATACATTTTTTGCGATTAGATCTCTTAGGGTGGGGGCCCTCCTATATGTGAACAGCGGTTTCTCTGGGAGTATAGATGACAGATGGCGATCAGCTTTAACAATATGCCAGTATTTTCTACAGATTGTTTCTACTTGTTTGTGTTGTACACTGTAGTCCATTATCAATGGAACCCCACCAGGAAAGGTATTATTTCTTATAGAGTCCTGAATTAAAATATCTCTGTCCAAGGCCATAACATCTTGTATTTTTTTCTCGATAAAATCCTGTTTGTAGCCCTTCTCTATAAAACGTTTTCCAATAAAATCGGCCTGTTCTAAAAAAGTTTCATTTTTTGTACAATTTCTTCGTAATCTTCGAAGTATTGAGAATAGCTTCAGAAAAATGGGGCATTTGATGGAGAAAAAAATCAATGCATGGTGGGATATTGCCACTCATGAGAAGTATATTAAAGATAGACTGATACCAAGAAGATTAAGATGGGATGTGCCCATAAATGATGGCCTAATGGATAAAGAATCCACCGATGAGTGGTTTCAGTTTTTTAATGATAAAGGTCTTGAATTGTTGGGATTGCTCATCAAGAGAAAACAGCGAAAAATTAGAACTATAGATCGGACAATCACAGAAATTAAAAATAATTTAGAAAGTAGCAAGGAGCTACCAGAATTTATAGCACTATCCAAACAACTCCAGCGGGATATGGAACAAAAGGATAAGGAGACTGTTGCCAGGAAGAAGAGAAAATATCAGCGTGATATGAAAGATTATGAAGATGATCTAGTGTTCAAGTGGCAAAATAAATTGGAAGAATCTGGGATTGCCTCGAATAGAAGTTCACCTGAACAAGAACACAATACCACTAATGTGAGAGAGGACAATCAGAGTGCTGAGGCTGGAGTGAGCCAACAAGGGACAAATACCCCTAACCATAAACATAGAAAAAATGGTAACAATAATGGATGGAAACCATTTTGGAAACAAAACCAGCCTAATCAAAACTCGTATAATGCACCAAAACCGTTTTACCAGAATGCCAATAGGGGAAGATCCCGGACACCTCCGTGGAGAAATCATATTTACCAAAATGGAAATGGTAATCATGAAAACCAAAGACGTGATGATCAATACTACCAATCGGGAGATAGAAGAGACTATGAAAATGTATACAATATTCCTGTGTACAATCATTACAATCAGTTGAGAAGCGATGATTAGTGTTGCTCACGAATATTCGCATTGCGAATATTCGACTCGAATATAGCATATTCGAGAAATCGCGCTATATTTCGAAATTCGCGGTGAATATTCGCAATTCCGAATATTCGATTTTTTACAATTTTTTTTTTAAAACAGATCACATCCTAGATATCTCCATCGACGTCTAAAAGCATTGCTGGTATCATTAGAGACCCTGGGCCGAGTAGCTGAAGCGTTCATTGAATTTTCCAGAAAGATCGCAATGCGATTATTCGGCAAACGCAATATCGCGCGATTATTTTCCTCGCCCCGATCTTCCGCATCAGAGCGATTTTTACAGTTTCATTTTTAAAACAGATCACATCCTAGTGATCTCCATAGACGTCTAAAAGCATTGCTGGTATGATTAGAGACCTTGGGCCGAGTAGCTGAAGCGATCATTTTATATTGCCGAATATTCGCAATGCGAATATTCGGCAATAGGAATATTGCGCGATTATTTGCTCCGCCCTTTTGCATCAGAGCCAATCAGAGTTCTCCTTCCACACTCGTCAGAGGTTAGCAACCAATAGGAACCTGCCTGCATGGACATTATATAAGCTCACTCCCAGCACCATTCATTGCAGATTCAGAAGCTGGCTATAGAGTGTGGAGGCTGTTTCTGTGTTCCTGTGTCTTTGTTCCTGATTGATTTAGATCATCACCATCATTGCTATTTAGTGATTCCAGTGGATCTTTTCCAGTATATCAACTGCTTTTTTCAAAGCAATAGACCCAAGAGCTTTTTTCAAAGCTACGTTTTGTGCTGTTTTGTGCTGTTTTGTTCATTTGTGTTACTGTTTGATCCTGCAATCCTTGCTGTTCAGTGATATTTGCTAGAGATTTCAGAACACATTTTGCTGAGCTTTCTAAAAGAGCTTTTCTAAAAGCTAAGTTTTGTTCATCTTGTGTTACTGTTAGATCTTGCAGGTTCGCTGTTCAGTGATATTTGCTAGGCATCTCAGTTCACATTTTGGTTAGTTTTTCCTAAAGAGCTTTTCTAAAAGCTAAGTTTTGTGTTCAGTTTAGTTAAATTTTGTGTAGTAAGTGTACACACTGTTAGTGTACATTTATTTCATCTAGCTTAGCTTAGTGTGTGTTTAGTGTCTGTGTTTTGTGTTTAAAAAAAAAAAAAAAAAAAGTTAGTGTTTGTTTAGTGCTTTTTTTTTTTCTTTAATTTTGTAGTCCTTGTCTGGTGTACTACTTTTCTTATAGTTTAGTAGCTGTCTGTGTACGTCTTTGTCTGCGTGCCTGTCTTGTAAAAAATACACAAAAACACATTTTGTTCACATTTTCCCCCCCCAATAAAGTTTACCCCCCCCACACACATATCAGCAATAATGAGCGGCATCCGTGGCCGTGGCAGCAGGGGTAGGGGAGTTACTCCCAGTGCTGGATCGCTGCCAGCACGGGGTACCTCTCGTGCCCCTACTAGTGGTAGAGGATCGGGTGCAAGGGGAGTACGCCTGATCCGGGAGTTCTTCCCATCGGGCAGCCGCCCGATATTGCCATCTCAGGCTCAAGTAGTGGTGGACTACATGGGGCACAGCAGTGCCACTGAGTCGTCGGGCCCGACTCACAGTAGTACCACCATTACACCGGTGCCTGTAGTACCCCCCCCCCAGCCCCCAAGAGTCCAGCATCTTACTGTTCGACAGCGACAGTGAGAGGGATCTCTTGGGGGAGGCCATGCATCAGGCAGACCTCCAGCTCTGTCCTGATGGTCAGGACCTTTTTGAAGGGATGGATGAGGAGGATGGGAAACCTGCTGGCAGTATCCCAGAGACATCCCTTCAAACTGGTGCTGCTGTTTTGGTGCAGGAAACAGCAGCACCTAGTCAGACCCAGGCGTGGGTGAGGGGCCAGCGGAGCCAGGCTAGAGGCTCCATGTCAGGTGGTTCCCTCAGACCAACACATTTCAGCCCTTGGTCTGACATCTCTGGGGGCGAAGAGGGTGACCCATCATGGTTGCCATCTGACGCGTCGGCTCACTACGTCAGTGACGACGGGGAAGGTAGGCACCCTGGTGAAACGGTGCGCCAGGTCACCACCAGGGAGACCATCGTCAGGGTCTCCACTGGTGATGGCAGCAGGAGGTGTCAGGAGGAGGAGCAGCAGCAGCAGCAGCAGCAGCAGGCAGCTCCACCTGTGCGCACCGAGTCCCAGCAGGTGCAAGTAAGCGTCACCCCATCTGACAGGAGGGCGGTGCTGAAGGTCACCTGTCTGGAATTACTTTACCCTGGTGGCAGACAACCCTACCGTGGCCATCTGCCGGATTTGTAAAGTGAGGGTGAAGAGAGGGAAGTGTTTGGCTCGGGTGGGTACCACAGCCCTGAACCAGCACCTGAGGATAAACCACTGGGCGGTGTATGACGAGATGAAGCGTGGTGGTGGTAGCAGCGCCACCACCACAAGTGAGCAGGGTACAGCAGCCCCTGCCACATCTTCAACTATTTCCAGCAGGTCATGCCCCCCCGCTCCCTCTAGTAGAGGTACTGGTACCGGCAGCCAGACCTCTACTTCCACAGCACCCTCCACGTCTGTGTCCCGCACTGCCGTCCGGCGCCAGGCGTCGATTTCAGACGCCTTTGACCGCACCACTCCCTTCCCCCCTGGAGACCGACGTGTGCGTTCCCTCAATGGGCTCCTGGCAAGGGTTATTGCCCAACATCTGCTGCCCTTCAACATAGTTGACAGCAACCCCTTCAGGCAGATGTTGGAGCAGGCCCAACCCCAATGGCGTGTCCCCAGCCGCCATTTCTTTGCCAGGACTGGTGTCCCTGCCCTACACCAGCACATTGTGCAGAATGTAACCCTGTCGCTGGATCACGCTGTCAGCGACAGGGTTCATCTGACAATGGATGGCTGGACCAGCAGGCATGGGCAGGGACGCTACATCAGCTTCACGGCCCATTGGGTTTCCCTCCGAGGCGTCGGTGAGGGATCGGCGGCAACCGATCTTGTGGTGCCGCCCCGGGGTGTCCAGGGGAGAACTGCTGGTCTCCCTCAAGCCACTGTCTCCGCAGCTGCTGAGCCTCCCAGCAAGCGCCCCCGTAGCTACTCAAGTGTGGGGCACGTGCGCTGTCAGGCCGTGCTCCAGCTTGTTAGTTTAGGGGACCGGAGACACACTGGAGAAGAAGTGCTGAAAGCACTTCAGGCTCAGGTCCAGAAGTGGCTGACACCCCGAAGGCTCCAGGCAGGTATGGTTGTCTGCGATAACGGCAGCAACCTACTCGCCGCCCTTAGTGCTGGCAGTCTGACCCACGTGCCCTGTCTGGCACATGTCCTCAACCTGGTGGTGCAGAAGTTCCTGCGCACTTTATCCAGGGTTGAGTGACATTGTGGCAAAGGCGCGTAGGATTGCCAGCCACTTCAGGCGCTCCCCAACCGCTACCGCGTCCCTGTCCAAGTTGCAGCGGGAGTACAATCTGCCCCTTCACAGGCTGATTGTGGACAGTGTGACGCGGTGGAACTCCACCCTCCCACATGCTGAAGAGGTTGTGGGAGCAGCAAAGGGCGGTGAGGGAGTACCTGATGGAACTAGGCACTGAGAGGACTTCACCACAACTCCCTTTCATCGCCTGTGCGGAGTGGGGGCAGATAAACCAGGTCTGCCAAGTGTTGTCCTCCTTCGAGCAGGCGACCAAGATGGTCAGCAGTGAGCAAATCGGCCTCAATAGCGTGCTGCCAATAGTGTTCATGCTGGAGAGGACACTAGATCGCCTGCTCGAGGCTGGGGAGAGTGCCTTGGTGGAGCAGGAGGAGTCAGCAATGCTCCACCGAGACCAGGGCCAGGACGAGGAGGAGGAGGATGATGATGAAGAGGAGGAGGAGGTGGTTGCTGGTGTCGTCCCGGAGTCAGGGCCTGGTCAGGAGGGAGAGCCGGTGTTGGGAGCACCGATAGTCCGGGGGTTGGGCATGTCTGAGTTTGACCAGCAGCGCCTCAGGGATGAAGAGTCGCACCTCATTCACCTGGCCAGCATTGAGGAGTCACAGCGGGCTGTGCTCTTCCCCATGGCTGCCCACATGCTGAGATGCCTCAGGAGGGACCCCCGGGTTAAGACCATCAAGACGAGGGATGATTTCTGGATGGCCACCCTTTTGGATCCCAGGTGCAAGGGGAAACTGGAGCAGTTCATCCCAGCCAGCCGAGGCAGCACCGGATGGAGGAACTGCAGGCAGGCATTGTCAGACGGTTGGAGCAGGCAACTCCCCGGCCTCCAGTTGTCCCCCCTCATCTCACCCAGCAGGTGGCTGCACCCAGCAGCAGCCGAGCAGGGGACCTAATGGAAGAGATGAGGATGTTCTTCCAAAAACCGAGCGACCCAGTACCAGCACCAGCAGCAGCAGCAGTCACCACCAGCGGCTGGCCCACATGGTGGCAGACTACATGGCGTCCGTCGGTGCTTCTGACAGTATGAGCACCGACGACCCCATGGAGTACTGGGTTGCCAGATTGGACACCTGCCGCGAGCTCGCTCAGTATGCGCTGGAGTTATTGTCTTGCCCCCCCTCCAGCGTACTATCTGAGCGGACATTCAGCGCGGCAGGTGGGTGGTCACGGACAAGAGGACCCGTCTGTCCACAGACTCCGTGGACAGACTCACATTCATAAAGATGAATGAGTCCTGGATCGGCGGTGACTTTCTGGCACCCGTCGTCGGTTCAGGGCGCTGAAGGGTCCCTTGCCATGCATTCCCTGATGAAGCCCCGGACCTGATGTATTTACAGTGCTGAATATAACTATTTTAACATCAGAGAAAATCAATGTTAATATTTGGTACAGTAGGCTTTCTTTGCAATTACAGCGGTCAAACCTTTCTTGTAGTTTTACACCAGCTTTGCACACACTGGAGGAGGGATTTTGGCCCACTCCTCCACACAGATCTTCTCTACATCAGTCATGTTTCTGGGCTCTCGCTGAGAAACACGGAGTTTGAGCTCCCTCCAAAGATTCTCTATTGGGTTTAGGTCTGGAGACTGGCTAGGCCACGCCAGAACCTTGATATGCTCCTTACAGAGCCAATCCTTGGTTATCCTGGCAGTGTGCTTTGGGTCATTGTCATGTTGGAAGACCCAGCCTCGACCCATCTTCAAAGCTCTAACTCAGGGAAGGAGGTTGTTGCCCAAAATCTTGCAATACATGGCCACGGTCATCCTCTCCTTAATACAGTGCAGTCACCCTGTCCCATGTAGGAAAAAATTTTGGGAACAACTGCGCTAAGATGAAAGGTTGAGATTGATAAGCAGCAATTAAAAATTGTGTATAAACAAATTATGAACAAGTGAAAAAAAGGGGGAGATAATTGCGCTAAACTCTATTGTGCACTTGTGTCAAATATGTGACCAAATTGTGTGCAATTAACGAGCAAATCTACACTGGAGGTGTAGATTTGTCCTGTAGAACCAGGGGACCCAGTCACCTGTTCCCACTGGACACTGATAAATGTGAACCCGGTAGTCAATGATGCTGGGATGTGTCAATCTTAACTGCAATTTGACAGAGTCAAGGGGCTATGACTACCAGACCCTCTCGGGCAGTGACTGTTTTAGGCCCAAAACAGTGCGGTGATGTACCATATATCTTAAATAATAATATTATAGAAATAATATACACAAAAATTCCAAGAGCCGTATTGGCAATATTGGCTGAGATTAATCACAAAATTAATATTCTGTAGAAAAGTCCATACAGTCCAAATTTGGAAATTAGATGATTAATAAGTCCATATGGTTATAAACACCCGTGAAATTCCAGAAACTGAAAACCAATTGTGAATCCACCACCAGTTGTGCAGGCTGCTTACCAGAACTTCAGGTCCTGCCGGACCACTATCAACTTATGTCTTAACCCAGGTTATTTATGGCAGTAGTATATCCTCCACTTGCACCGAAGCCCAGCCGTATCCAGCGATGGGTATAGAAAACAAGACAGAGCTCCACATGGCATAAAATCCGGGTGATTTATTTTAAAATAACATAATATGAATAACAACTCACATTTTGTAGATAAAAAACAGCAATTGGCCTGTAACGCCGGCCGGACGTATGCAGGAACAACAGCCACTCGCTTGGAGAGATGAGGGGGATGGCGTCCACACGTCACTCACTCCACCCGACGCGTTTCGTGACAAGATCACTTCTTCTCGGGGTACCCCGAGAAGAAGTGATCTTGTCACGAAACGCGTCGGGTGGGAGTGAGTGACGTGTGGACGCCATCCCCCTCATCTCTCCAAGCGAGTGGCTGTTGTTCCTGCATACGTCCGGCCGGCGTTACAGGCCAATTGCTGTTTTTTATCTACAAAATGTGAGTTGTTATTCATATTATGTTATTTTAAAATAAATCACCCGGATTTTATGCCATGTGGAGCTCTGTCTTGTTTTCTATACCCATCGCTGGATACGGCTGGGCTTCGGTGCAAGTGGAGGATATACTACTGCCATAAATAACCTGGGTTAAGACATAAGTTGATAGTGGTCCGGCAGGACCTGAAGTTCTGGTAAGCAGCCTGCACAACTGGTGGTGGATTCACAATTGGTTTCAGTTTCTGGAATTTCACGGGTGTTTATAACCATATGGACTTATTAATCATCTAATTTCCAAATTTGGACTGTATGGACTTTTCTACAGAATATTAATTTTGTGATTAATCTCAGCCAATATTGCCAATACGGCTCTTGGAATTTTTGTGTATATTATTTCTATAATATTATTATTTAAGATATATGGTACATCACCGCACTGATTTGGGCCTAAACAGTCACTGCCCGAGAGGGTCTGGTAGTCATAGCCCCTTGACTCTGTCAAATTGCAGTTAAGATTGACACATCCCAGCATCATTGACTACCGGGTTCACATTTATCAGTGTCCAGTGGGAACAGGTGACTGGGTCCCCTGGTTCTACAGGACAAATCTACACCTCCAGTGTAGATTTGCTCGTTAATTGCACACAATTTGGTCACATATTTGACACAAGTGCACAATAGAGTTTAGCGCAATTATCTCCCCCTTTTTTTCACCCTGTCCCATGTGCAGAAAAACACCACCAAAGCATGATGCTACCACCCCCATGCTTCACATTAGGGATGGCGTTCTTGGGCATGGTACTCATCATTATTCTTCCTCCGAACACGGTTAGTGAAATTATGATCAAAAAGTTATATTATAGTCTCATCTGACCACATGATTTTCTCCCATGACTCCTCTGGATCAGTCAAGACAATTATGTCAGCAGTTATTTCACACCCTATATACTCTTATTAATACTGCTGTTCATCATGGCACCTCCTGCCCATGTGATATGACTCTGTATCAACTACTACTGTTAATACTACTACTGCTGCTTCTGCTGCTGCTGCTTCCGCCCAGTCAATACACCTATGTCAGCAGTTATTTGACACTCTATATACTCCTATTCCTACTGCTGTTCATCATGGCACCTCCTGCCCATGTGATATGACTCTGTATCAACTACTACTGTTAATACTACTACTGCTGCTTCTGCTGCTGCTGCTGCCGCCCAGTCAATACACCTATGTCAGCAGTTATTTGACACTATATACTCCTATTCCTACTGCTGTTCATCATGGCACCTCCTGCCCATGTGATATGGACTCTGTATCAACTACTACTGTTAATACTACTACTGCTGCTTCTGCTGCTGCTGCCGCCCAGTCAATACACCTATGTCAGCAGTTGTTTCACACTCTATATACTCTTATTCCTACTGCTGTTCATCATGGCACCTCCTGCCCATGTGATATGACTCTGTATCAACTACTACTGTTAATACTACTACTGCTGCTTCTGCTGCTGCTGCTGCCGCCCAGTCAATACACCTATGTCAGCAGTTGTTTAACACTCTATATACTCTTATTCCTACTGCTGTTCATCATGGCACCTCCTGCCCATGTGATATGACTCTGTATCAACTACTACTGTTAATACTACTACTGCTGCTTCTGCTGCGTGCTGCTGCCGCCCAGTCAATACACCTATGTCAGCAGTTGTTTAACACTCTATATACTCTTATTCCTACTGCTGTTCATCATGGCACCTCCTGCCCATGTGATATGACTCTGATCAACTACTACTGTTAATACTACTACTGCTGCTTCTGCTGCTGCTGCTGCTGCCCAGTCAAGACACCTATGTCAGCAGTTATTTGACACTCTATATACTCCTATTCCTACTGCTGTTCATCATGGCACCTCCTGCCCATGTGATATGACTCTGTATCAACTACTACTGTTAATACTACTACTGCTGTTTCTGCTGCCCAGTCAAGACACCTATGTCAGCAGTTATTTCACACCCTATATACTCTTATTAAGACTGCTGTACATCATGGCACCTCCTGCCCAAGTGATATGACTCTGTGTCAACTACTACTGTTAATACTACTACTGCTGCTTCTGCTGCTGCTGCTGCCCAGTCAAGACACCTATGTCAGCAGTTATTTGACACACTATATACTCCTATTCCTACTGCTGTTCATCATGGCACCTCCTGCCCATGTGATATGACTCTGTATCAAGTACTCTGTTAATACTACTGCTGCTGCTTCTGCTGCTGCTGCTGCCCAGTCAAGACACCTATGTCAGCAGTTATTTGACACTCTATATACTCCTATTCCTACTGCTGTTCATCATGGCACCTCCTGCCCATGTGATATGACTCTGTATCAACTACTACTGTTAATACTACTACTGCTGCTTCTGCTGCTGCTGCCGCCCAGTCAATACACCTATGTCAGCAGTTATTTGACACTCTATATACTCCTATTCCTACTGCTGTTCATCATGGCACCTCCTGCCCCATGTGATATGACTCTGTATCAACTACTACTGTTAATACTACTGCTGCTTCTGCTAGCTGCTAGCTGCCCAGTTCAAGACACCTATGTCAGCAGTTATTTGACACTCTATATACTCCTATTCCTACTGCTGGTTCATCATGGCACCTCCTGCCCATGTGATATGACTCTGTATCAACTACTACTGTTATAATACTACTACTGCTGCTTCTGCTGCTCTGCTGCTGCCCAGTCAAGACACCTATGTCAGCAGTATTTGACACTCTATATACTCCTATTCCTACTGCTGTTCATCATGGCACCTCCTGCCCATGTGGATATGACTCTGTATCAACTACTACTGTTAATACTACTACTGCTGCTTTCTGCAGCCCAGTCAAGACACCTATGTCAGCAGTTATTTCACACCCTATATACTCTTATTAAGACTGCTGTTCATCATGGCACCTCTTGCCCGAGTGATTTGACACTGTATTGTCATGTCTACTACTACTATTACAGCTCAGTCAAGACACCTGTGTCCCAATTTTTTTGGTACACTATTGACTACTATGACCACTACTGATGCTGTAAAGTATTCCCCAAGTGTTTTTATGCTATGTATTACTATTACCACTACTGCTTGTAAATCATGCCTGTGTGATACTTAGTGGGAATGCTTTAATAAGCATTCCTAGTATGGATACCCGTAAATGTATTAATCTTAATTAGTGTGAATGCTTTAATAAACATTTCCGGGTATTGATATCCGTAAATTTAGTAATCTTATTATTCCTTACGTTTTTTGGTTCTGCGTAACTTCGGCATACTTTCAGCTATTGAGACCATTCAACTGTAAAAATGTTCGTCTCGTTCAGCTAATGATGGTGTCAGGTCACCCGTAGCCAGGTGACAAGTGCACCCCGTAGGGGTCAGGGATGCACCACAGGGTGGTGAATCCTATGGCCGACTGCTGCTAGCAGAGACGAAGCGTGAACCTAAGATTCACCCAGGGCGCGGAGTCTAAGACCCAGTATTGTATTCACCAGAGCCTTTGATGGTAAGGATGGTCTTGGCCGCTACTGGGTCCAGGTCGCATACCCCGAGATTCCTCAAGTCACACTCCCGCAGGGAGAAGGGGGAAGCAGCCAGCAGACCAAACAGTGGTGATGGACAGGCCGAGGTCGGGGCAACAGGCAGACAAGGATAACGTGGAACATGCAAATAGTCAGGGGCACAGGCAGACAGGGAAGTCGGGGACAAGCCCAAAACGGTACACGGAAGATGATCGTAGCACTCTGCAAACAGGAACTAGCAATACACTGCAGACAGGAACTAAGCATGGAACACTGTTGAACAGCCCTGCAGACCTGTAGAGCAAACGGTTAATATAGGCTTCCTGGGATGGGACTAGGGTGGAGCCATACAGGAAGAGGAAGTGATTAAAAAGGGGAACCAGAGCAGGATCTGCCTCTAATGAACACATGGAGATCAGGTAGGCAGACAGGCTTGATGCATATTCATGACAGTACCCTCCCTCTTAAGGCCCCTCCCCCTCCCCAGCCTGGAGCCCGGGCTAAAGGGGAATCCCAGAAGAAACCTCTTCGACAAATGGGGCGCAAAGATCTCAGATGCAGAAATCCAAGACGCCTCCTCAGGACCAAATCCTCTCCAAAGCACAAGGTACTGAAGAACGCCTCTGCGGAGACGAGAATCCAGAACTTGAGTATCCTCATTGACCAGAACCGAAGTAGGGACAGGAGGAGAGGATTTATTGAGGACCAAAGGCCTTTTAGGAATAAGTAAGGGCATGAGAGGGTCAACAGGAATCCGAGGAGGATCAAGCAGACCCTTAAAGATGAACTGGGGATTAAGCACAGGACCATCAGACTGGGCAGAGGTCAGAGGAACCCTGAAGTCAGGTTGGTTAGAAGGTGACAGGGCACAGGAGTCAAGCTGGATAGCAGGGAAACCAGCAGAATGCAGAGAGCCCTGAAAACAAGGTAGAAAACCCCATTTGGCCGACGATGGCAATCTATCCAAAGGATGGATTGAGCCCCTTAGACAGGTTGCAGGAGGGCCTGAACAAGAAAAGGTAGGAGGCTCACTGGGCATGGGCTGACCTGGCATAGCTGATGCAGAGGCCGATTGAATAGCATATTCAGGTGTAGCGATTACCCGAATCGCATCACAAGGCGTAGTGACTGCAGAACTCGCAGACAAGTTAGCCTGGCTGTGCGTTTTAGGGACAGTCAATGGTAAACTGGAGTGAATGATCGGCTCAGGTTCACAGACGGGCTCCTCATCCAGAGTGCTACATTGGCTAAAAAGTGCATCAGCCTGACTATTGCAGGACACATTCCGGACATCACTACATGTGGTGGGACGAGCAAAAGATTCTGGAATGGTGGCAACAGGAAGTTTCTCTTTTGGGGCAACCTTGGGTAGGCAAGACGTGGAACAGGAGGGACCCCAAGCCAGGATCTGTCCGGCAGTCCAGTCAATGTGAGGAGAATGGAGTCTTAACCAAGGAAGACCCAAAACGATAGGAGCTGAGGTCTTAGGTAGAACAAGGAAGGATATCCACTCCTGGTGAAGTGTGCCTACTGACATCTTAACAGGGACCGTCTGGAAGCGAATAGGACCCCCCGGGAGAACAGTGCCATCAATCGCCGAGACCACCAATGGTGTGGTGAGGGGCCAAAGGGTAAGTCTCATGGACGATGCGATTTCCCAGTCTATGAAATTGCCAGCGGCTCCGGAATCCAGATATGCCGAGACCGAATGAGAAGAAGCACCAAAATGAAGGGACACAGGAAGAAAAAGACGAGAAGGTGAAGGAGATATTTCTGGATCCAATACTCCACCTTCCAGATGTATTGAACCCGAGCGTTTCTCGGGGCGAAGAGGGCAAGTGTCACGAAAATGACTTTTGCCCCCACAGTATAGACACAGGCCTAGAGTTCTGCGCCTGGCACGTTCCTCAGGGGATAGCCTGGTCCGACCCAGCTGCATGGGTTCCTCAGTTGGCAAGGGATGCTCCACGGGTCGAAGAGAGGGGAGCTCAGGCTGACTAAGGGCCAAGGAATGTTGGCGTCGCTTTTCTAGGGTCCTTTCCTGAAAGCGAATATCGATCTGATTACACAAGGAGATCACTCCGTCCAGATCAGTGGGGATGGTTCTTCCTGCTAGTTCATCCTTCACTCTATCAGATAGGCCATGCAAAAAGGTTGCGACTAAGGCCTCATTGTTCCAGCTCAGTTCAGCTGAGTGGATACGGAACTGCAGAGAATATTGTCCCACTGAATGGGATTCTTGGCGGAGACGTAAAAGGGCGCTGGCTGCTGAAGAGACACGAGCCGGTTCTTCAAAGATATTCCGAAAAAGTTTCAAGAAAACAGGCAGGCTAGAAACCACTGGATCATTCAATTCCCACAGAGGGGCAGCCCAGGCTAAGGCCTCCCCGGAGAGGAGAGAAATGATATAGGCTATCTTGGCCCGATCAGACAAGAAGTACTGGGGCAGGAGCTCAAAATGAATAGTGCATTGGCTAAGGAATCCCCTGCAGGCTTTGGAGTCTCCAGAAAAACGGATTGGAGGTGATAACTTCAGTGAATGCGACTCTGCGACTGGTGCAACAGGTGCAGCTGCTGGTTGTACTTGGGGTTGCGGATTCGGGGTTCCCAGCGAGGTCTGAAGCTGATCAAAGCGGGAAGCCAGATCCTGAAGGAAACGCATCACCTGATCCTGATTAGCTTCATGCGTCTCGAGTCTGCGAACAATGCACTGTAATGGATCATCTGCGGGGAGCGGCATGTCGGCCGGATTCATGGCTGTTCAAACTGTCAGGTCACCCGTAGCCAGGTGACAAGTGCACCCCGTAGGGGTCAGGGATGCACCACAGGGTGGTGAATCCTATGGCCGACTGCTGCTAGCAGAGACGAAGCGTGAACCTAAGATCACCCAGGGCGCGGAGTCTAAGACCCAGTATTGTATTCACCAGAGCCTTTGATGGTAAGGATGGTCTTGGCCGCTACTGGGTCCAGGTCGCATCCCCGAGATTCCTCAAGTCACACTCCGCAGGGAGAAGGGGAAGCAGCCAGCAGACCAAACAGTGGTGATGGACAGGCCGAGGTCGGGGCAACAGGCAGACAAGGATAACCGTGGAACATGCAAATAGTCAGGGGCACAGGCAGACAGGGAAGTCGGGGACAAGCCAAAACGGTACACGGAAGATGATCGTAGCACTCTGCAAACAGGAACTAGCAATACACTGCAGACAGGAACTAAGCATGGAACACTGTTGAACAGCCCTGCAGACCTGTAGAGCAACGGTTAATATAGGCTTCCTGGGATGGACTAGGGTGGAGCCATACAGGAAGAGGAAGTGATAAAAAGGGGAACCAGAGCAGGATCTGCCTCTAATGAACACATGGAGATCAGGTAGGCAGACAGGCTTGATGCATATTCATGACAGATGGGACTTCTTCAAGTTTTTTTCTACTTTTTACACTTTTATAAATTTTAAGCTTTTAGACCCTTTTTTTTAACATTGAAGTCAATGAGAACATCCTTTTCCCCTTTGAATTCACATGCCATGCCAAAAGTTTCAGCTACTTCATACTTTCACTTACAGACACTGAAAAACTTTAAAGCGGTCACAAAATATTTAGCTATCCAGCTATCCGGCTATGACTTTTCAGATCGTTATCGTTTTCAAATTTTTTGGAGAAAACGCAATTTACGTTTTGCGAATTTTTTCACAAAAATGCAATAGGTTATAATGTAATCCTATGGAGGGGATTTAGAGTCTGTCATGTGACCTTAACATTGGAGATCTTTGTAATTAAAAATATCTTTACAAAAAGGGGAAACAAATTGGTCTCACGCCCACAAGATCTACTTTTCATACACAATTTTTATATCAAAACGTAGCTATGCTTGTCTGGTTTATGGCAATGTGACCAATTCTGCGATACGTATTTTAGTTTTAGTTATTGGAGCAACAGCCAGAAATTATGTCTCATAGACTCTCATGTGAAATTATCTAAAAAATGTTGCTGCAGAACTCACAAAGACGCTCTTTTCTAAATCGCAGACACGGCCCACATTTTTAAGTTTATCTACATAAATTTCATATCGATGCGTTTACAAGGGCCGTGTATTTCAAACGGTTGTAGTCGTTTGTATCAATTGCATGTACGTTTGAGGATTTATTAAGCTTTGTTTGGAGGCTTAAATCATGTATTAGATCTGTGAATTAAAAGCGTTTGTAATGTTATTTCTTTCCATAAATAACTTTCCTGACCTCAGTGCAATATTCCTCCTCACTGACCTGGGGGGGAGGGGAAACCTATTGAGGGGGGAGGGGCGACCAGGAAGTCAGCATACTCTATACTTTGCAGATAGAGAAAGAAGCTGTGTGTCCTAAAGATAGTGTAGTGGTTATGGTGAATGTCTTTGGCAAGGGGCTCACCAATTAAGCTATTCAGCATTCCCACTCGCATTTTCCTGAGGAAAATGCGAGTGTCTAGTTATATTATATTTTAATACTCCTGCTGCTGCCTCCATGCTGAGTAAAGCTTCATGACCTCTCTGGCACAGCGGATCCACCAACAGCCCTCCGCTACAAGCTACCAGACCGGACTACCAGACCGGATCTAAACAGCAAGTGTAACTATAAACAATGAACCTTATGTTAAACCCTGTTTTGCGGCATTTATACTGCAACCATTGGGCTGTCTGCAAGAGCTCATCTGCATTCTCTCTCTTTCTTGCTCTCCCTCTCTCTCTCTTTGTATATATATATATATATTGTTGCTTTTGTTATGTTTCATTTTTCAACAGTTTATTTTGTGTTCGTCGTGTCTGTGTCGTGTGCTTTAGTTTGTCCTAGGTTAATGTTAAATAAAATAATAGTATAAAATGTTTTTGCTTATTATGAAGTTAAATGTGTTGATGTTGATTTGTTTGATGTGAAGTTAGATGTGTTGAAAAACCTACAACTCTATCTCAAAAAGAAATGAAACATTCCAAAAAATAAGTTTTTTTAATACAAAAATAAATTTAAATATAGCTATCAATGCGTTTCTGAATGCGGTGCATTTCCGCAATCTGACCCGATAGCTGCTGCTCTAGCAGAGCATTTTGTTGGGTGAGGTAGCTCATCTTCCGCTGGTTTTGCAGGATCCTCTGGTGGGTCTTTTCGTTGAGTCTGTTCTGCCTCCTCATATCTCTTGATGCTTTTAGGATATAATAAAAAAACATTTGGATTTCAAATAACGTTACCAAATAAATAAATATTTTTTTTTGCTTATTAATCAATCATTATCATGTGTATACACTTGTTATGTGTCTAACACATCCCGGGAGTGCAGAATTATTAGGCAAATGAGTATTTGGACCACATCATCCTCTTTATGCATGTTGTCTTACTCCAAGCTGTATAGGCTCGAAAGCCTACTACAGAGGCATATTAGGTAATGTACATCTCTGTAATGAGAAGGTGTGTGGTCTAATGACATCAACACTCTATATCAGGTGTGCATAATTATTAGTCAATTTCCTTTTCTTTGGCAAAATGGGCCAAAAGAAGGATTTGACAGACTCTGAAAAGTCCAAAATAGAGAGATATCTAGCAGAGGGATGCAGCACTCTTAAAGTTGCAAAGCTTCTGAAGCGTGATCATCAAACAAAAGAAGCGTGTGGAAAAACAAAGGTGCAAAATAACTGCCCATGAACTGAGAAAAGTTAAGCGTGCAGCTGCCAAGATGCCACTTGCCACAAGATTGGCCATATTTCAGAGCTGCAACATCACTGGGGTGCCCAAAAGCACAAGGTGTGCAATACCCAGAGACATGGCCAAGGTAAGAAAGGCTGAAAGACGATGACCACTGAACAAGACACACAAGCTGCAACGTCAAGACTGTGCCAATAAATATCTCAAGAAAGATTTTTCTAAGGTTTTATGGACTGCTGAAATGAGAGTGAGTCTTGATGGGCCAGATGGAAGAGCCCGTGGCTGGATTGGTAAAGGGCAGGGAGCTCCAGTCCAACTCAGACGCCAGCAAGGTGGTGGTGGAGTACTGGTTTGGGCTGGTATCATCAAAGATGAGCTTGTGGGGCCTTTTCGGATTGAGGATGGAGTCAAGCTCAACTCCCAGTCCTACTGCCAGATTATGGAAGAGACCTTCTTCAAGCAGTGGTACAGGAAAAAGTCACCATCCTTCAAGAAAAACATGATTTTCATGCAGGACAATGCTCCATCACACGTGTCAAAGTACTACACAGCGTGGCTGGCACGAAAGGGTATTAAATAAAAAAAAGTAATGACATGGCCTCCTTGTTCACCTGATCTGAACCCCATTGAGAACCTGTGGTCCATCATCAAATGTGGGATTTACAAGGAGGGAAAACAGTACACCTCTCTGAACAGTGTCTGGGAGGCTGTGGTTACTGCTGCACGCAATGTTGATGGTGAACAGATCAAAACACTGACAGAATCCATGGATGTCAGGCTTTTGAGTGTCCTTGCAAAGAAAGGTGGCTATATTGGTCACTGATTTGTTTTTGTTTTGTTTTTAAATGTCAGAAATGTGTATTTGTGAATGTTGAGATGTTATATTGGTTTCACTGTTAAAAATAAATCATTGAAATGGCTATCTATTTATTTTTTGGTTAAGTTGCCTAATAATTCTGCACAGTAATAGTAGTCACCTGCACACACAGATATCCCCCGAAAATAACTAACACTAAAAACAAACTAAAAACTACTTCCAAAAAAATTCAGCTTTGATATTAATGAGTTTTTGGGGTTCATTGAGAACATGGTTGTTGTTCAATAATAAAATGAATCCTCAAAAAATACAACTTGCCTAATAATTATGCACTACTGTATACTTCTAGCATCAATACCATATTATGGTTCTACAATCTGACAGGTGCGCTTTATATGTTGTCCATTTTTATATCTACATTTTGTTGTTGAAATGTTATTAATCATTGTGCACATATTTACCTTCCTGAATGAGGCTCACAGGACGCTCTCTTCCTCTTGCTCTTCTGCTTGAGAAGTTGGGGTGGTGGTGGGGGGGGGAAGCTCCTCAGCTTGCTCCTCAACAGGAGCTGGGGTTGGGGAGTGGGAGGGCCCTGGCTGCTCCTCCTCATGCATCTCCTCCTCTGCCGCATCCTCCTCTGCCGCATCCTCCTCCTCCTCCTCATCGGCCTGGCGCCTTCTGCGCTTGGCGCGGACAACTGGCATTGGAGCTCCTATAATAACACATGTTCATATATTATAAAAATGTTTTCTAATGACGTATGCAAATTCTGTCTACTCTGCTGTATTGTATATGAATACAAATTGATTTATATAGACAGTTAAACCAATGGGACAATGTTATATTAAAGGGTCTTGTGGGCACTACAGGGGACTGAGCGTGAGCTGGGATGCAACCATGTTAAAATGAGCTGTTTTTGTCTCCTTTGTTTTGTTCAGACCATCTCATGTTAAAAAAAGGGCCTGATGGAGCACACGGGATTACTATAACAACCCCACTCCTAACACAGGAATTTAGTGGTAATCTATATATATAAAACTCAACGTGTGTGTGTGCATAAATGTATGTATGTATGTATGTATGTATGTATGTATGTTCCAGCATCACGTACAAACGGCTAAAGATATTTATATGAAACTTGGCACACAGGTTACTTATATGTCAGCCACAAACATAGGATAGGTGGTTTAAACCTTACCCACCCCCACTTGCCATGGTCGGGGTTTTTCTTTAAAGTCCCATGCAAAGCAATAGGAAAATTATGTTCCCACATAACTTCTGTGTTCCTGTCTGCTGTCCCATGTCTTTTTTCAACAGTACTATGAATACCTTGGCTGGTGCTGATATATGTTAGCACAACATGGCATCTTGGTTAACAACATCTGACCTTACATGAATTACATATGACCTTACATAACTGTCACCAAAGGAGCTGCGGTGGCTCCACGCGATTGCCACTGCACTGACAAGTGATTCACCTCTGCAGCTAGGGGTTCGGATCCCGCTCTCGGCTACCTGTGAATTGAGTTTGGTGGTCTCAGCCCCGCCCCTGGTGGGTGTGCTATGCGAGGTTGGGTTGGGAGGACCCCCTCACACCCGCCATTGCCAACCGGGGCATGGAGAAAGGTGGCAGATTGCCTCTGGGGGAGGCCTCCCAACTCCTGCAGGCCGGCTCCTCTCTCTTTCGAGTTCACGCACAAAATACACTTTTTAAAAAAAAAACATAACTGTCAACAATAACTTACCTGGATGATATTTAGCCCGAAGACGTCTGACCTGATCCATTTGGCGCCTCTTCAGGTCAGACCACTTCTTCACAATTGCATTGTGGTCGTGTTGGCCGCCAAAGTCAGCGATTAGGGCGCTGACCACAGCCCTTTTCTCTGGCTGCCTCCGCAGCTTATCGTATCCTGTTTCCAGGAACTTCTGCAAGATGAAGAACAAAGTATATTGTAATACTTCTGTTGACAGCCTTATGGATATATGACGTAAATGTATGCTATTCAACAATTGGAAGCATTCTCGCCTTATTAATCAATGACAGGGGGTAACATGAAAGATTTTATATCCTGCCATTTCGGTCGCCACCTTTTTTTGCATAAATATAGCAGCCATTATCATTTGCATAATTATGAATATATTATTAACAACACAGGATACACGTATAGGGGAGATATGCGTTGCTAACTCTTTTCCCTGTCAGGAGCCTAACGCCCCGGGGGTCAGAGACGGGACCTTTTCGGAGGGCCACTGACGTATGTACCCGTCGCAGTTTTTTGTGATGTCACTCTTTACGTGTGTGCACATTTTTCACTGCATCCGGGTGGAGTTTTTGGGTTGTGTTTTGCACGCCACAGGCTTTTCAACAGGAAAAAAACAGCTGGAGGCAGAATGGTTGCAAAACACTACGGGTTTGTTACCTAACTCTGGGTTTCAAGACCAGTCCACCTCCAGCTGTTGCAAAACTACTACTCCCATCAGCCACGGTCTGTCAGTGCATGCTAAGAATTTTACTTTTGCTGCATCTAGGGTGCCACAGTTTAGAGACCCGTGCATAAAGGCCTGAAAAATGTGGGCCTGCAGAACTTACAATACTAGAAGTGCCAGCATTCCCAGGCATGCTGGAAGTTGTAGTTCTGCAACATCTAAAGGGCAATATGTATTCGAACGTCCTTGGGCCTTGAGGACACTGAAGTCAGGACGTTCGCATACGTCCTATGTCCAAAAAAATTATAAATTCATTATGCTAAATAACAAGGAAAAGTGCCTAAATACACATTTGCCAACCAGGGTGTCTGCAGCTGTCCAGGCATGCTGGGACTTGTAGTTTTGTAAAAGCAGGAGACACATTTTTTGTGAAATACTAATATCTGATCATATATACTAACTTTTAAACTAGACTAAAATGCAGTTGAAGATAATGAAATAACAGTGGTCGAAATACTTACACAAATCAGCAAATTTTCCTCAGATACAGTGAAATTACTTCCAACCATCTTGCTCTGCGATTGCGTTGCGATCAAAAAGTTGGAAACTGGCAAGGGTCCAGGAAATGGTCGCGTGTTGTTCGCGTGTTGATTGCGCTGCTTGGACTGAGATGGGTCCATATGGCTTCGGCTGTATGGACCACAGTAACTCTTTTCCCTGTCAGGAGCCTAACGCCCCGGGGGGTCAGAGACGGGACCTTTTCGGAGGACCACTGACGTATGCAACCGCCGCAGTTTTTTGTGATGTCACTCTTTAGGTGTGTGCAAATTTTTCCTTGCACCGGGTGGAGTTTTTGGGTTGTGTTTTGCACGCCACAGGCTTTTCAACAGGAAAAAAACAGCTGGAGGCAGGATGGTTGCAAAACACTACGGGTTTGTTACCTAACTCTGGGTTTCAAGACCAGTCCACCTCCAGCTGTTGCAAAACTACTACTCCCATCAGCCACGGTCTGTCAGTGCATGCTAAGAATTTTACTTTTGCTGCATCTAGGGTGCCACAGTTTAGAGACCCGTGCATAAAGGCCTGAAAAACGGGGGCCTGCAGAACTTACAATACTAAAAGTGCCAGCATTCCCAGGCATGCTGGAAGTTGTAGTTCTGCAACATCTAAAGGGCAATATGTATTCGAACGTCCTTGGGCCTTGAGGACACTGAAGTCAGGACGTTCGCATACGTCCTATGTCCAAAAAAATGTTAAATTCATTATGCTAAATAACCTGGAAAGGAAAAGTGCCTAAATACACATTTGCCAACCAGGGTGTCTGCAGCTGTCCAGGCATGCTGGGACTTGTAGTTTTGTAAAAGCAGGAGACACATTTTTTGTGAAATACTAATATCTGATCATATATACTAACTTTTAAACTAGACTAAAATGCAGTTGAAGATGATGAAATAACAGTGGTCAAAATACTTACACAAATCAGCAACTTTTCCTCAGACTTAGTGAAATTGCTTCCAACCATGTTGCTGTGTGATTGCGCTGCGATCATAAGTTGGAAACTGGCAAGGCTCCAGGAAATGGTCGCGTGTTGTTCGCGCAATTGCGCATGCGCGATCGAAAAATCGCAATCGCAATATGTATTTTGGTTAAAATATCATACATATTCGATTTCAGAGTGCTGCTACAGCAGTTTTCGAAATATCTGCAATCAATTTCGCATTCGCATGTTGCGATATTTCGATAAAATATCAGGAATATTCTGAGCCAATCAGAGCGCTCCTCCAGCATATCTCGAAATTGCGCAATAAATATCGCATTCGCATGTTGCGATATTTCGATAAAATATCACGAATATTCTGAGCCAATCAGAGCGCTCCTCCAGCATATCTCGAAATTCCGCAATAAATATCGCATTCGCATGTTGCGATATTTCGATAAAATATCACTAATATTCTGAGCCAATCAGAGCGCTCCTCCAGCATATCTCGAAATTCCGCAATAAATATCGCATTCGCATGTTGCGATATTTCGATAAAATATCACGAATATTCTAAGCCAATCAGAGCGCTCCTACCGCAGTTATTAAAAAATCGCAATTATTTTCGCATTCGCAATAGCGAAAAATCGCAATCAATTAATTTCGATAAAATATCACGAATATTCGAATTTAGCGAATATATCTCGAATATTCGAATATATATTCGAGATATATCGCAAAATCGAATATGGCATATTCTGCTCAACACTAGCGATGATGGTGGAGGGATGAGAACCCCTAGACATTATGAAGATATGAGAGCATCTAATCAACAAGTCCCATATAGAAGAGAAAATAGAAATGGATCACCAAGGCGTTTTTTAGAACAGAGACGCCACGAATCCCCGAGGCGTCATCAGGATTATGGGGTGCAGAGAGCAAGGAATTGGAGCCCGGAGCACAGATCGAGAGAAATGAGGAGCGAATTTCCGAGGAACCAGGATCCCCGAAGGAATCAGGACAGGGAAGGAAGGAATATGAGGACACCCGTAAGGACCGAAGACAATCAACGTGGAAGACACGGAAATCAAGGAGAGGATGTAGGGCGGGAACAAAGAAACAGAAGAAAAAGAGAGTAATAGGAGATGGTGTGATCAATATCAGTGGAGTTGAACTCACACAACAAGAACTAAAAGTATTGGATAAAGGTTTAAAATTTGCTCCGAGGAAAAACTTCAACAAATTTGACGCCTATGTTGATATTAACAAATTTGCCAGAAGCCTCCACATTAAAAAATATATGCTTAATAAACCAGGTGAAGGAATAACTAGAAATACAACTACAGAAAGTGATGTTCTATACAGTAATCTTAGAAACAAATCCGTTTTCAATCCACCGATAAGTAACGAAGGACATATTGAAGCATTTAGGCGAATGGTTTTAAAGGATTTACATGATATGAAAATAAAGAAAATACATGATCCAGGAGATATAAAAAACGGGATCCGAAAATTAGAAGAAAGAAAAGATGTAGTGGTGAGACAGGCGGACAAAGGGGGGGCCATCGTCATTCAATCCAAAGTGGCATATCAGAAAGAGATTGAACGACAATTGAGTGATGGTACCACTTACCTAAAACTACCTGGGAACCCTATAGTTCGGTATAAGGATGACTTGGCCAGCCTTGTAAAAAGAGGAACTAAGAAAGGCCTTCTAAACAAAAAAGAAGGTAGATACTTACAACCATTGGGGTGCAGGATCCCGGTCATATACACTCTTCCGAAGATCCACAAATGTAGAGAAGAACCTCCGGGAAGGCCTATTGTTAACGGAATTAATTCAGTGGGGGCCAGAATCGGTGAATATATTGATTGGTTCCTCCAGCCTCTAGTCAAAAAGACTGAATCGTATTTGAGAGATACGAAACATTTAATACAGTTATTGGATACTATTGTACTGGGTGAGAACTCCATATATATGGCTACAGCGGACGTCTCATCCCTTTATAATATTATCAATCACAAGGAGGCCATACAGGCAACCATTTGGGCATTGGACGGCCTTAGCGACCTCAAGGATATACAGAAAAAGTTCATTGCAAGTTGCCTAGAATACAGTCTGGACCACAATTACTTTTGGTATAGAAGTGACTATTACAAGCAAATCTGCGGTATAGCAATGGGCGCGAAATATGCGCCGAGTGTAGCAAATTTGTATATGGCCCAATGGGAAGAAGATATTTTATATAATAGGAAACCAAAACAGCTGCTTTTATATAAACGATATATTGATGATATTTTAATTATTTGGTCAGGTGACAGAGAGAGCCTTGTGGATTTCGGTTTTTATCTAAATACTAATGAAAAAAATATAAAACTCTCTTGGGAGATAAGCGATGAAAAAATCAATTTTTTAGACCTGGAAATCATCAAAGAAGGAACTAAATTAATTACGCAGACGCACTTTAAAACTGTGGATAGAAATAGTTACTTACCCTTGGATAGCTGCCACCACTCCCCCTGGTTGGACAACATACCAAAAGGACAGTTTTTAAGATTACGAAGAAATTGTACAAAAAATGAAACTTTTTTAGAACAGGCCGATTTTATTGGAAAACGTTTTATAGAGAAGGGCTACAAACAGGATTTTATCGAGAAAAAAATACAAGATGTTATGGCCTTGGACAGAGATATTTTAATTCAGGACTCTATAAGAAATAATACCTTTCCTGGTGGGGTTCCATTGATAATGGACTACAGTGTACAACACAAACAAGTAGAAACAATCTGTAGAAAATACTGGCATATTGTTAAAGCTGATCGCCATCTGTCATCTATACTCCCAGAGAAACCGCTGTTCACATATAGGAGGGCCCCCACCCTAAGAGATCTAATCGCAAAAAATGTATTGGATCCTCCTGAAAAGAAAAGTTTTTCTTTTTTCAATGAAAAAGGTTATTATCCATGCAAGACATGTTTCACTTGTAAACATACGAAAGAAAGCAAAAAGAAAAAAGAAACCTTTAGATCAAGTTTTACAGGGAAAGAATATAAAATCAAAGATTTCATCTTGTGTAAAACAGAAGGGGTGGTGTACCTTTTGGAGTGCCCTTGCAAAATCCAGTATGTGGGAAGAACTAAAAGACCACTCTGGAAACGACTACGTGAACATACACAAAATATAAAAAATGGATACCCTAAACATAGTCTATCCCGCCACTATGAGCGTTTTCATAATAAAGACCCCTCCTCATTAAGAGTATGGGGCATAGAGAAGTACAAACCTCACTGGAGAGGGGACAACAAGGTACAAAAGATCAGTCAAGCTGAATCTCGATGGATTCACGAATTGTGCACTTTGGCGCCCAACGGACATAACATAGAGTTTGACCTAAATTGTTTTATCTCAAATTATTAGTCTCCATGTCATCTTCCTTTTAAAATATATTTTATAGGTTATTCACTTAAATAATTTTATATATATTTTTTAATACTTTTTATATATTCTTATATGGACTACTACCTTTAACATACCGAGATATTCCTTCCTTTGCCCATCACTATTAATCTCTCCATTGTAAGAAACTTTTTACCTTTCATAGTCCATTTTTATTATATTTTATTATCACTGTTATGGCCATTTTACATATTTAGGTGTTGACTCTTCTATTATCCACTAGAGGGTGTTTTAATACCATTGGCTTACAATGAAATAATTTTAGTTCAAATAGTACTATTATCCACCACCAGAGGGATATGTTAGTATCATATAGTTTCGATACTAATTGCTCTTTTGTAATTGTTTTTATATTGTCCCAAGTGGATGAGTCTTCAATATATTGCATATTTAAATCATGTCAGTGAATTATTAATTCATGCTGCCGAGTTTGTGTGCCGAGTGCGGCATTATAAAAGTCACCAGTGCATCTACGGCTCTCTATCTTATGATTAAGTGGCGTCGGGCTGCCACGCAACGCGTCAAGATTCAGGAGAGCCGTCGGTGACGTCATCTCCGTTCGCGGCCGAGAACGGAGACTACTCAGAGACACACGCCTGTCAGCTTTATGCTGCCTGATGTTTTATTTTATCGTTCTAAATGTGAGTGCATTTCCTTTTTCTCATTAAAACCCATGTTTGCATACTACACTATGGGGATATCATATGTGTTTTATTGAGTGCCATCTATGCTGGGAGCGTTCTGACTGGGACCTGTGAGAGCTGCAGCTGGGATTATGGAGAAGGATCTGTCCTAGAAACATTGATCTACAGGGATACCTGCTGGGCTTTTCAGCATTTCATTATAGGCTCATTATAGCCTTTCTTAAGGTGAGAGGCTTGTACTACCATACACTGGTGTTGGTTCTGCACAGTTACACTTAAAGATTGTACGGTGGATTACAGTTATCTTTCAAGCACATTTGCACTTTGGAAATACTTTATTTGGATTATTATTCTTTGAAACTCTACGCACTGTTTGAAAACATTATTGAAGCACTGATTTATTTGTTTGAATTTTTTTAGCACAGGGATTGTGCACATGGATCTTTTTTGATATATTTATTTTATTTATTTTATTGCAATTTTTTCTTGCAAATTTTTTGTTTATTATATTACACACTGGATGTTTGATGTCACTATTTATTCACTGAAGGATTTATTTTCGCACTTTTATTTATTATCATTTTGAGATATTTATTTGAAAAGTGTCTGATGACCTTAATGGTTTTTAGTCAATCTTATTTTGGATATTCATTATTTTTCACGGTATTCATCCTTCTCATCATTTGTTATTGATGTTTGGAGGTTTCTTTAAGGAATAAGGAGTGAAACACATTTTTATTAATTATTTTAATTCATTATTAATTTATTAGTGGCAAGCGCCATTACACCCCCCCCCCCCCTTACAATATATAATATAGTGTATTGAAGTGGTTAAGGGGAGCCCTATGACAGAATTAAGAATAACATGGCATGGGTTAAATCACCCCCCCCCCCCCACCCATCCATACCAGGCCCTTTGGGTCTGATATAGATTTTGGGGGGGGACCACGCAATTTAAAAAAAAAAAGGCATGGAGTTCACCTTAATATGCATACCAGACCCGAAGTATGGCCTGGTATGGACTAGGAGGGAAACCTACACTGTTTTTTTTTATTTATTTTTTTATGTATATTCCCAGAATCTGGCAATACATTAACAGTGAGCAGATTTAAATTAAATGTTTCCTTTAGAAATCTCATTTTGCTGTGGTACTTTTCTTTTTTTTTTTTTCAATCAAGTTTAAGTTTATTTTCTAAATAAAGATGGTACAATAGATACAATATAGCAAAGAGTCATTACATTGCATTACACAATGACACACATAGTATTATACTCTTCCATATAACACCTCGGTCCTGATCAAAAAATCAACCGGTAGTTTGAGATAAAGAAAACACAAAAAATAATAAAATCAAACATTTCTGTAAACTAATCTAACTGAAATTGAGTAGTCTCTCTGACTTTCTCATCCCCAGTTATCCCCTAACTTACATTCATATTTATAAAATATGGGGGAGAGTGGGGGGGAAGGGCTAGTAGCTGAAGCTAGACCCAGAGCCACCCACTCAATTGGTTTGGGGGGGACTATCACGGTACTGATAAATATGCATAAAACATAATAATGTAAAAAAGTTTATTGATTAATTAAAATTGCAAAACAAATAATTATACAGTTCATTGATTGGTCAACGTCGACTAGTTTTGCGGGGTTTCCGCTTCGTCAGGACAGCCAATCTATAGAGTAATGCAATAAGAATATGTAACAAACATCAGCAATACAGTAATAATTAATAAAAAAAACTTTGGTAGTTGCTTACCGAATGAGTCAATTGATAATGCGCGGAACCAGGCGGCCTACGGGGGGTCCCCCCTTGGCGGGCAAGGGGATAGTTGATCGTAAAGGTCTGGGTGTAAATAAACGATATAAAGATATGTATATATGTATATATGTTAAACCCCATAGAATCGGTGGGCAGGGAAGGGTATAAGGGGGGGGAAGGAGGGAAAAGGAGGAAGAGAGAAAGGAAGAGGGAAAAATGGGAGGCAGGGGGGAGAGGAAGAGGGGGAATTGAGAGGGGGAGGAAGGGGGGAAGGGAGGGAAAAAAAAGGGGGGGGAGGCAATCGGAAAGGAAGAGAAAAAGGGGGGGGAAAGAAAATTAAGGGGGGGGAGGAGGGAGAGTGGAGGGGCATGGGAAGGAGGGTGGAATGGGCGAGGGAAGACAGGGATCGTGGAGAAACAGGGGGGGGAAGGGAGTGGGAAGGAAGGGGGAGGGAAGAGGGGGAGGGAGGAGGAGCACCCACGGATAACTAGTGAGGGAAAGATTAAATGGGGGACTTACCACAATAGAAAATTGTGAGGAATACAACCAGGCCAGGTGGAATAAAGTGCTGGTGTAATGGCCCCAGATCTGCCGGACAGAGGACGTGGACAAGGCAGCACAGTGGGGAATTACCAGGGGCGCATAGGTACACAGGTCCAAGGATACTGGCGAGTCCAGTATTAGGTCATCTAGGAAGGGTATCCATGAGGATGACAGATGCATGGTAATGCACGGACTAGAGGGTAGCGTGAACTGCGCCCAGGGAGAGCCCCAATCTGCAGCCGACCACATCCTGGGCTATCACAGCCGTGCCATCGGACTGCCGATGGACCGACCGACGCTGCTTATCCAATGGCCTGTCGGCTATTAAGTAAGCTTCCCAACCCGGAGACGCCGTGAGCGCCGCTGGACGGCCGCGCCATGACGTCACCGGGTCAGTCTCCCCGTACGACGCAAGTGCGCAGTAAGCGCTACTATGCGTGTACGATCGACTCAAGTCAAGGGGCGGAAGGCCCCAAGCCGAGAAGGAACAAGAGGGGGTGAGACAAAGTATCACCCCCGCCAGGAGAGACACAAGTCCGCCGTGGGTGGGAGGTGCAGGCAGCCAGGACCGCATCAAGGGACTCAGAGGGTAATGGAAATACAATACAAGGGAATTGAAAAATAAATAAAATTGATAAAATCAAGGAATTATAATAGTAACAAGTGGGAGTGTAAGTCCCACAATAAGAATGCTAATAGTGGTGGCCTGAGACATTGTTGCCTAGCTGATAGCTGAAAAACAACACAAGGCAGGAGGAGATAGATCACTAAACAGAGCAAAAAAGAAAAAAAGAAAATACACATATAAATGACAGACATACAAGGGATGGTAAAGGCTAGGGAGTGAGGTGCGGGAGAATGGGGTGTGTGATTATTAAATATAATCTGGGGTGATAGGGCATTAGAGGCCACCAATAAAAAGTGCCACAGAGCCCTAGACCCGAGTGCATGTTGCCAAAGAGATAGTGAAAAAGGTGCTGCAAAATATTGCGGCTGAAAATTAAATAATAAGGAGTGAAAAGGTGATAAATGGAAGGAAAGAAAATAAAGACACAGTAAGGTGCCGTGACAATGGTATGAAGGAAAAATAGGTGTAATAGAAGGTGAATATCGAACCCAAAATTGGGACGGGGGAGTGTAAGTGTAAATTAATAATGCTTGTAGAATAGTAAAGAAGAAACGAAAAAGTGTACATGTTAGAACAAGTAGCGAATTAAAGGAAATAGTTGTATGGGAAGGATTACCCATACAGGGGTACCCCAGTGGAGTTGAAATTCCCAAATAAATAGGGAATAGAGGAAGAACCTAAGGTTGCTGGAATTAAGAGTGTGAATAACACATAATAAATCCTATACGGTAGGGGGGTAACCCATCCGCAATGGTACATGGACCTTTGATAGGGGTCAATGATTCTTAGATAATACCACCCTAATGAGAGAATTTCAAGCCATTCAAGGGGTACATATAATTAGTATATTTATATCAAATCAAAAATGGAATAACAAACATATATTGAAATTAATATATTATTTTGGACAGATGACGTCCACTCATACAGTGCCGAGAATGTCTCTTAACCAATCAAGCATGCAAACAATGTCAATAATGGGATCACTAAGCAGACTAGGGTATATTGGATGGTATATAAAATAAATAGCAAGTTAGAGGCACTCAGGGGAAAAGAGAAACGGGTGTGTTATCCACCCAATATTATGAACAAAATGGGGAGTATGGCCTCATGTATGAAATAATAAAATGAATAAAAGTGTACCATCATCCCAATTTATAATAAAAAATGGGGGAGAGTGGGGGGAAGGGCTAGTAGCTGAAGCTAGACCCAGAGCCACCCACTCAATTGGTTTGGGGGGGACTATCACGGTACTGATAAATATGCATAAAACATAATAATGTAAAAAAGTTTATTGATTAATTAAAATTGCAAAACAAATAATTATACAGTTCATTGATTGGTCAACGTCGACTAGAATGGCGGACTTGTGTCTCTCCTGGCGGGGGTGATACTTCGTCTCACCCCCTCTTGTTCCTTCTCGGCTTGGGGCCTTCCGCCCCTTGACTTGAGTCGATCGTACACGCATAGTAGCGCTTACTGCGCACTTGCGTCGTACGGGGAGACTGACCCGGTGACGTCATGGCGCGGCCGTCCAGCGGCGCTCACGGTGTCTCCGGGTTGGGAAGCTTACTTAATGGCCGACAGGCCATTGGATAAGCAGCGTCGGTCGGTCCATCGGCAGTCCGATGGCACGGCTGTGATAGCCCAGGATGTGGTCGGCTGCAGATTGGGGCTCTCCCTGGGCGCAGTTCACGCTACCCTCTAGTCCGTGCATTACCATGCATCTGTCATCCTCATGGATACCCTTCCTAGATGACCTAATACTGGACTCGCCAGTATCCTTGGACCTGTGTACCTATGCGCCCCTGGTAATTCCCCACTGTGCTGCCTTGTCCACGTCCTCTGTCCGGCTGATCTGGGGCCATTACACCAGCACTTTATTCCACCTGGCCTGGTTGTATTCCTCACAATTTTCTATTGTGGTAAGTCCCCCATTTAATCTTTCCCTCACTAGTTATCCGTGGGTGCTCCTCCTCCCTCCCCCTCTTCCCTCCCCCTTCCTTCCCACTCCCTTCCCCCCCCCCTTTCTCCACCATCCCTGTCTTCCCTCGCCCATTCCACCCTCCTTCCCATGCCCCTCCACTCTCCCTCCTCCCCCCCCTTAATTTTCTTCCCCCCCCCCCTTTTTCTCTTCCTTTCCGATTGCCTCCCCCCCCTTTTTTTAGCAATAATTAGAAAATTGTGTTTCCAAAATCAAATGGTATGCGAAATTCCTAAGTACTTTAGCCAAGGTTCCCAAATCTCATTAAACTGATTATCCTCATCTAACAGTAAGCCAATCCTTTTTTCCTGTTGCATTATCCAGGTGACTTTCCTTCTCATATACAATATAGAGACTGTCGGTTTCTTCCAAGCAGCTGCTATAGAAATTCTGGCTCCTATCAAGATAAATAATATTAGTCTCCTCGTAGACTTTGAGCTTGTGGTATAAAACCATTCAGCAAAGCAATACCTGGAGATTGATGTATATTACAACCAGTTATTCGTCTTATAATATGAAATACTTTATTCCAAAATCCACATATCTTTGGGCATTCCCACCATGTATGAATCATGGAACCAACCCCTTGACACCCTCTAAAGCATAGAGGTGATTGAGTCCCAAAATAACACCAAAGTGTCCGATGTGTCCGCCATAATGTCGCAGTCATGATAAAAATCACTGATCGCCTCCATTACTAGTAAAAAAATAATAATAAAAATGCCATAAAACTACCCCCTATTTTGTAGACGCTATAACTTTTGCGCAAACCAATCAATAAACGCTTATTGCAATTTTTTTTACCAAAAATATGAAAAAGAATTTGCATCAACGCAAACTGAGGAAAACATTTTTTTATAGATTTTTATAGATTTTTGGGGGATATGTATTATAGCAAAAAGTAAAAAAGATATTTTTTTAAATTGTCGCTCTACTATTGTTTATAGCGCAATATTACCACTTAAAGAAAGCTCTATTTGTGGGAAAAAAAGGACGTCAATTTTGTTTGGGAGCCACGTCGTACAACCGCATAATTGTCAGTTAAAACAACGCAGTGCCAAATCGCTAAAAGTGGCCTGGTCATTTGGCAGCCTGAGGCCCCGTACACACGGCCGAGGAACTCGACGTGCCAAGCACGTCGAGTTCCTCGTCGAGTTCTGGGATGAAGCCGCCGAGGACATAGAACAACGAGAAAATAGAGAACATGTTCTCTATTTTCTCGTCGAGCTCCTCGGCGGCTCCATCGAGCCAAAACTGTACAGACGACAGAGTTTCTCGGCAGAATCCAGGTTTTGACCGAGTTTCTCTGTGAATTCTGCCGAGAAACTCTGTCGTGTGTACGGGGCCTTAGAGTTCAGGCCACATTGAACTTCTATTGGAACGTGTAGAGAAAAATAAATAGCGTAAAAACGAATAAACTAAAAAAAAAAAGGAAAAAATTAAATATAAAAAATATAAAAAAATAATAATTATAAAAACAAACTAAAATGTATATAAACAAATTAAAAATTATTTAAAAAATGCCATAAAAAGTTTTAAAAACATGATTTTAACTTTAAAAATGATTTCAACAGTTTCATAAAAACGTAAAAAAATTATCTAAAAACTTCATAAACACTTAGGGCCAGATCCACAAAGCACTTACGCCGTCGTATCTCGAGATGCGCGGCGTAAGTGTAAATATGCGCCGGCGTATCTATGCGCCATATCCCCAAAACGAGATACGCCTGAAAACTTGATTTTTCCGACCAACGTCATTTTTCTACACCGGCGCATCGTGGGCGCAAAAATACACTAGACGCACCATTGTTTTGCTATGCAAATATGCAAATGAGGGAGATACGGCGATCCACAAAAGTACGTTTGTCCAGCGCAGGCTACGCGCGGTGAGCATTAGCTGTACGTCCGGTCTAAAGTTACCCCTCATAAAAGCAGCTTTAACTTTGCACCAGATGTGTGCAGGTCAGCTAAAGCAGCACCGTTAGGGACGAGCTGAGCAGCCACACTTGCAGGACAACAATCTGTATGCCAACATGCCAGGGGCATCCATGGTCATAGCTATACTACTGGCTTTAGATGCGCGCAGAAGGAGGAGAGAACGGAGGAGGAGGGCACGGGAGAGGATATACCGACCGCGCATAAACGTCTTTGGCATGTGTGATTCTGAGGTGTATCGCATCTTCAGATTCACCCCTACTGCCATCATGGAATTAACCACAACCCTGAAAGATGACATCACCAGCCAGACACAACGCTCACATGCAGTGGAGCCACTGGTCAAGGTACTGGCAACACTCCATTTCCTTGCCAGTGGCTCTTTTCAGCATACAAGTGGAGTGGTGGCTGGGATGGCACAATCCTCCATTAGCAGATGTGTGCACCAGGTTATCCCCGCAATCCTCATACGCATGGCCAACCAAATCATCAGACCCACCCAGGAGGACCTGCGGGTGAAGGCAATGTGTGATTTCTACAGAATTGCCAGATTCCCACGCACTGTGGGGGCCATTGATTGCACACATGTGGCACTACAGCCCCCCCGTGAGACAGAGCACATATACCGCAGTCGGAAGCACTGGCATTCCATCAACGTACAGGTGATAGTCGATGCCCAATGCCTCATATGGCACGTCCGTGCCAAACACCCAGGATCCAGCCATGACAGTTACATATACCGTCAGAGCCCCATCCCAATGGAATTCGAACAGAACATGTATGGGGACAGCTGGCTGGTTGGTGAGTGACATGGGTGTCAGGCATGACTGTCCCCCCCATGATGCAGACATCACGAGGGGCACATGCACGACTAACATCCTCCTGTCTTTTCCCTTCCAGGTGACTCTGCATATGCACTGGGACCCCATCTCATGACTCCATACCGGAACCCCCAAACCACAGAAGAGCAAGGATACAATGAAGCACACGCACGTACCCGTGCAGTGGTGGAACGCACCTTTGGCCTCCTGAAGTCCCGTTTCCGATGCCTGGATAAGTCCGGGGGGACCCTGTTGTATTCCCCAAACTTTGTGTGCCAGATCATTGGTGCATGTTGCATGCTGCACAACTTCGCCAAGAGAAAGGGCCTGGAGATTGACATACGTGATGACCTGACCCCCGAACCAGACAATCCCCCCCTGACCGAGGGTACCCCGTCTTCTGAGGGAGGAGCAGTCAGGAGATGCCTCACAGTAGGCACCTTTGCACGTTGAACACACACATTAATCATGGCACAATGAGAATGCATGCATGCACACCACTGTGGTCCCTAGCACACACACCCCACATCCTCATCAAATTGGATTAGCACAAGCCCACCATGCAGGACTTGGGAGCATCAACGCCATGCCAAGGCTCCAATTATTTCACTGTACATTCATACACCATTCACATGGTCCTGGGGATCCCTTCTCCACCACAATTGAGGGTGACACCCTTTTTCCGGCAGGAATGTCACCCCCACAATCAAACATCATTCACAAAAATAGAACAAATCATAATCACAATAAAAAATTACAAATAAACATAAAACACTGAATTAAAAAAAAAGACAAAAACCTAACGCCGCTGCGGCGACGGCTCCTCAGGGGAGACTCATGGGGGGGTAATCAGGGGAAGGAGAAGCATCCCCTGGTCTCTGCCCACCTGGCGGCCTGCCCTCCAAGGCCACGGCGATTCTGGTGAGGCCCACATTGAGGGCTGCCGTGTTGGCCTGAAGCAGGTAATCTCTGCCAGGGAGTTGCAAGACATGTCCTGCACGAACTCCTTGATGGAGGCCAGGCTCTCCTCCATCCGGTCCAAAGTTTGGGTGACCTGACCCAGATGGCGGGTCTGACGGGCCTGGTCCCTCCGCAAATTTTCTGGCAGAACCTCTGCCACCCCCCTTGTCTTGCAGGTCGCCTTCCTGCCTCCGGATAAAGGCTTGTGGCCTGGGAGTAGGGGAGACCCTTGGGGGGAACCCTGTTGGGGAAGGAGTGGGAAGGGCTACCCCTGATGGAGGCCTGACTGCTGCCAGCCCTAGGGGGAGCCTCCTCCAAATGGAGAAGTACCTCATTCCCCGACATCACCTCCTCCTCCTCAACCTCCTCCTCCTCAACCTCCTCTTGAGGTGAGCTGGGGCCACTCCCCTGCACAGAGGACTCCTGGCTTGCCTGGGGGTCTTCCTCAGACTCATGTCCGGTGGAGGCTGCGGACTGGCCAGATGGCCCAGCACCCTCCTGCACATTTGTGGATGGCACAAAACATACACAGGTTGGAGGATCCACACACTTGTCACATATTCCCTTCCCCTCCCACACATGCTACACACCAGATAGAAAAAAAAAAAAAAACACTTACCTGTCCTCACGGCCTTCTCAATGGAGTCAAAGCCAGGCAGCCCCTCCACTTGCTGCCTGTGGAAGCACTGGGCCACTGCACGCTCCTCAGCAGTGAGCCTAATGGTGCATGCAGGTCCCCCTCCAGTGCCCCTGGCATGAGCTGAAATCTTTGCCAGCTTGCCACAGACCACGCGCCTGAGATCATTGATCTTTTTTTGGGTCTCACTGCGGGTCCTGGTCTCACCCCCCAACGCATTGACATCTTCTGCGATGTCTTGCATGATTTGCCTCCTCCTGTCCGGGGTGGTGTTGGCACTCTCAGGGCCATGCAGAAAATGACCAAATTGGGTAATGGCCCTGGTAATGATCTCCTTCTTCCACAAGGAGTAGTTTAACTTCCCCTTCCTCTCTGTCATCTTTCAAAAACACTCTCCAAAAAACACACAATCCAAAAAACACACCGACACGACACAAACCAACAAACAGCAACAGACAACGGAACAAAAGCACCTTGCTTCAGGGGGGGGGAACAAATGGATGTACTTTTGCAATGGAAGGGTGTATATCTAGGCGTATTTATGCCCTGGGCGTATCTCACTAAGTACCCCGGGCCTAGTTCCTATCTCACTGATTACGCCGGGCCGAGTTCTGAGCATGCGCAGAGAGGCGCTGACCATAGTCAGAGTCATGCACATGCGCAGTCCTACCGGCCCTTCATTTGCATGGGGTCACGGCTCATTTCAATGGAACACGCCCACGTCCTTCCCACTTTCAATTACACCGGCTTACGCCTCAGAATTTACGTTGCGCCGGCGCAAATTTGGGCGCAAATACTATGAGGATACGGTACTTGCCTCTCTAAGTTGAGCCGGCGTAACGGAAAGGAGACGCGCTACACCGGTGTATATATACGCCGATGTACGTGGATCTGCCCCTTAATTTTTTTTTTTATTTCATAAAACAAAAAACAAAAACAATCTATATTTCTCCCACTTTCTCCGCAAAGATGTGTGGTTTGTCCTGTCAATCTGCAGGCTATATCAGACACCAGGGATGATCAATCCCTCACTCACCAGTACAATTGACTGATTACAGGCCTAACGCGTCCGCTCACTGTTGAAATTTCATAGAACTTTCCGGACCATCAAAGCGAGGCTTCAGAATTTGCGAGCCAGCGCCAATCTTTGTCCGCACTAGAGACGATTTTCAGTTCTGGGTTATTTGAGGACTTTTAGCTTAATGGACTCAATACAAAAATACATTAGGGTTTGTGAATTCTGTGCAGAAATACATCCCACAGTCCTATCTTGGGTACCAATGAAGAATGCTATATAATAATATATATACACTGTATTGTAACCTTTAATTTATATATAGCTATCACATCAATGTATTAATGTGTGGTTGTCCCTTGTTCGCTAGTCTAACCTATCAGAGAATATGCTAGGCCTAATGCTACAATGCTAGCTATAAAGACAGACACAGTTGCTCAGTAAAAACAAGTCATATTTATTTCCTATAAAAAATAGGAAACATATCCTAACAACAGCTATCAGATACAGTCTATATCAACAATAATATTAATTAAAGATACTTAACACTCCTCTCGGTAACCCTCACTGGCTGTGCTCAGATGTAAAAGAGTGAAGGCCTGGGCCACATGGTGTTTAGGCCCAAGCCAGTCTGGGCCTCATAGTTTAGGCCCAAGCACAAGCTTCTAGGAGGCCCTCACCAGCAGAGGTATTTAGCAAAACAGATAATAGACTGAGCTCTGTGTTCCGAACCCTTTTTACAAAACTTACTCATTACTCATTTAAACTCCCCCCATTGCCAACCCATATGCCTCTGGCCCAATCATTGTTCACAGGGCAGTCCTCAAGCTTGCTTGTAGATCTTATTGTTCTATACACACATAAGCCATACCCCCTGCTATGTAGACTTTGCCTGGGGCCAAATTCCTCTGTAAGTGTCAGCATGGCTGACAGAACCTTACACCATGTTGCCTCCAACACCCAGCTATCTTGACTGGGGCCTATGATTTCAAGTGATCCTGAGCTGTCCGTCTCACGAGAGGAAGCTACTTAATGGAGAAAACCAGGGGAGGAGCTACCTAGGCTGGGACCAAGTGGAAGGCTGATGTCTCGGGATAGGTCTGGTCACTCTATTAACCCCCCTGGCGGTATTCCCGAGTCTGACTCGGGGTTAGATTTTCATGCTGCGAGTGGTAACCCCGAGTCAGACTCGGGCTCGCCTCGCTGGATCCACAGGCACTGTTTACTTACCTTGTCCCTGGATCCAGCGATGCCACCGCGCTGTGTGAGCGAGCGGGACCTCGCTCGATTCACACAGCGTCCTCCTGTGCCGCCGATCTCCGTTCCCTGCAACGTTACGATGCACGGGAGCGGAGAACGGCGCCAAATTCAAAAAGGTAAACAAACACATTACATACAGTATACTGTAATCTTATAGATTACAGTACTGTATGTAAAAAATACACACCCCCCTTGTCCCTAGTGGTCTCCCCAGTGCCCTACATGTACTTTTATATAATAAAAACTTTTCTTTCTGCCTGCAAACTGTAGATTGTCCATAGCAACCAAAAGTGTCCCTTTATGTCAAAAATAGTTTTAGAGCAGCTAAAAAACAGCGATAATAAATTATAATCACTTGCAGAATTGTGTGATAGCGATTTGTGGGGAAATGCGTCATAAAAAAAAAAATAATGACAGCGACAATTCTGCAACTGAGCAATTTCAGTGATTTTGATTTGATTACATTATTGAATAATTTTTATTATAATTATATTATTATTTGTTATAATTATTTATAATTATTTATTATATTATAATTTATCATTTTGTTTTTAAAAAAATGTCATACCCGGGATGCCTATTAGGCCCCGTACACACGACCAAACATGTATGCTGAAACTGGTCCGCGGACCAGTTTCAGCATACATGTTCGATCGTGTGTAGGCGCGAGCGGGCCGAATTCCAGCAAACATTTGCCCGCCGGGCCTTTTCCCAGCAGACAAATATTCCTGGATGTGTTTTAAAACCGTCCGCTGGAATCCTGCCCGCTCGGACATGTACGGTCGTCAGTACAGACCTACCGTACATGTCCGAGCGCCCGCCGTCCCTCGCATGCGTCGAATGACTTCGACGCATGCGTGGAAGCCTTTAAATGGCAGGCCCGCCCACGTCGCCGCGTCATCGCCGCGGCGACGACGCGGACACGCCCCGCGTATTGTTTGCGCGCGGACTTCTGTACGATGGTTAGTACAGCTATCGTACAGAAGCCCTCTGGCAGGCATGTACGGTGAAAACGGTCCGACGGACCGGTTTCATCGTACATGTTTGCCCGTGTGTACCGGGCCTTAGACTCTGGTATGGTCAGATTTAAGTGAGTTATTTCTAAAAATTACAGGCCTACAATATAAAACGCCAAATTTCCTTGCAAATAATGGTACCGCTTTCAGCACCTTTTTTCTGAAAGAATCATACCGCCAGGGAGGTTAAGGAATAATCTACAATCCATGTTATCTTACAGATTCGCCGGGTCGGCTTAAAGGTTTTTAAACTGTATGGCTGAAAGTTCGGGTACCAAATCCTGTGGCAGAGAATTCTGGACTGTTCACTTTTGCTTGCAACCAGTCTGTGGCAGAGACTGTTATTGATCTTTGTGCATCATTCCGGCTGCTAGGCCAGGTGAGAGGGGCATATCTGGGTGAGCAATACCCACTTAAGAGGAAGTGGTGAGTGACTGTTTTGGAACTTAGAAGTTTTCTCCAGTGATCTGTACTATGCACCTGAACCTTCCCCTGCTGCTCCATCCTTCTACTTTCTACTTTTCTGCAAGTTATGAGAAAAGTAAAACAGCTAAAGGTTTTACAGTACAACATGTGTGGACATTGGAGTTCTTTACAGACTTTCTTTCCCTAGACAACAAATGTTGAGGTAACTAGTGTTGCTCACGAATATTCGCATTGCGAATATTCGACTCGAATATAGCATATTCGAGAAATCGCGCTATATTTCGAATTTCGCGGTGAATATTCGCAATTCCGAATATTCGCATTTTTTCAATTTGATTTTTAAAACAGATCACATCCTATCGACGTCTAAAAGCATTGCTGGTATGATTAGAGACCCTGGGCCGAGTAGCTAAGCTGAGGCGATCCTTTTATGTTGCCAAATTGAAAAAAAAAAAAAATTGCGATTTTTCGCTATTGCGAATGCGAAAATGATTGCGAATTTTCGATAACTGTGGTAGGAGAACTCTGATTGTCTCTGATGCAAAAGGGGGGGGCTTTGTGTATGTGTATGTTATGAATATTTGTATGTTTGATATTATTATTTTTTGTAAGAAGGAAAAAATTGCGCATACCTTAAAAAAGGGGAGAATACAGCAGCAACTCAAAAATGTTATACAACATAAATTAATACAAGACAGAAAATGGAGTTGCTCTACAAGAATAAAAAATATGTCTAGTGACAAGACATGTGGGCAAATTATAAAATAAGCAAGCGCAAATAACTTGTGAAATACACAGTGAAACAAATATATAAAGAAATATAGTCCCAATAATAGAAAAATAATCTTTCATAAAAATGTCTTTGATATGTGAAGTGAAAAAAAGTCCAAAGCATGCAGCATGAACGTGTTCAATCTTCAAGGTGTTTGATTGACAAACGGCTGTGACAGATGGATAGAGTAAAGAATCACCACCAATGCAAAACACTTTTTATTTTGTATTGTAAAATATCACGAATATTCTGAGCCAATCAGAGTGCTCCTTCAGCATTTGCCGAATATTCGCAATTATTTTGTATTGTAAAATATCAAGAATATTCTGAGCCAATCAGAGTGCTCCTTCTGCATTTGCCGAATATTCGCAATTATTTTGTATTGTAAAATATCAAGAATATTCTGAGCCAATCAGAGTGCTCCTTCCGCATTTGCCGAATATTCGCAATTATTTTGTATTGTAAAATATCACGAATATTCTGAGCCAATCAGAGTGCTCCTACAGCATTTGTCGAAATTGCGCAATAAATATCGCATTCGCATGTTGCGATATTTCGATAAAATATCACGAATATTCTGAGCCAATCAGAGCGCTCCTCCAGCATTTCTCGAAATTGCGCAATAAATATCGCATTCGCATGTTGCGATATTTCGATAAAATATCACGAATATTCTGAGCCAATCAGAGCGCTCCTCCAGCATTTCTCGAAATTGCGCAATAAATATCGCATTCGCATGTTGCGATATTTCGATAAAATATCACGAATATTCTGAGCCAATCAGAGTGCTCCTACCGCAGTTATCAAAAAATCGCAATTATTTTCGCATTCGCAATAGCGAAAAATCGCAATCATTTAATTTCGATAAAATATCACGAATATTCGAATTTAGCGAATATATCTCGAATATTCGAATATATATTCGAGATATATCGCGAAATCGAATATGGCATATTCTGCTCAACACTAGAGGTAACGTGCAAGGGCCAAATCTAATCCAACAGCTCCTACAGGGATAGTGCTACATATATATGCACATATGATTTTTACTCTTAAAAGTAGCCATTCTGTTTTTTGTCTTCAATATACCCTACCTGCAGGGGCGGACTGACAACTCATGGGGCCCCCGGGCAATAGAAGATTATGGGGCCCCTCTGGCTTACAGATGGCCACCACGCCAGGAGGCAGTGCAGAGGCAGGGCAGCTAAAATCTTGGGATATTCACATTAAAAGCATGTCAGTTTCGGACATATCAGGGACAGATCTAAAAAAAACACAGATTTTTACATACTGTCCCTGGTTTTACTGAGCCTGGCGAACCCTGATGGGGCCCCCTAGTGGCATGGGGCCCTCGGGCAGTGCCCGAGTGACTCAATGGTCAGTCCGCCCCTGCCTACCTGAATTGTATTCCACTTTTGGAGCATTTCTTCCTCCTATGTAAATTCTGTGGATGATCTGTGGGTGGAGTGGCGGCTGCATCAAAATATTAACCTGCTGTTTGATTATCTTCAGGGGCTTTTCCCCATTACCCCGCAGAGGTATTCTGCCTGTCTACTTGACCATCCTAGCGATAGGTGGTCCCGACAGTCTGGTACGAGTCCACTATTATCACTCATGGTGTGACACTGAAGACTACTTAGGCCCCATACACACCATAGAATCCATCCGCAGATAAATCCCAGCAAATGGGTTTCAGCGGATAGATCCTATGGTGTGTACACGCCAGCGGATCTTTATCCGCGGATATATCTCCCCTGGGATGGATTCCAGCAGATCGGATATTCGCTGACATGCACAACAAATCCATCTGCTGGAATCCATCCCAACGGATGGATCCGCTGGTCTGTACAGACTCACCGAATCCATCCGTCCGAAGGGATCCCCCGCATGCGTCGTAATGATTTGACGCATGCGTGGAATTCCTTATATGACAGCGTCGCACACGTCGCCGCGTCATAATCGCGGCGACGGCGAGACACGTCATCGCAAGAGGATTTTGGCGCGGATTTCAATGCGATGGTGTGTACACGCCATCGCATAGAAATCTGCCGAAATCCAGAAATCCACGAGAGGATTTATCCGCGGAAACGGTCCGCTGGACCGTATTCGCGGATAAATTCTATCGTGTGTATGGGGCCTGATTGTCAGGAATGCTAGCAGATCAGTACTGTGTGACTGCACAGAGGAAACCAACCATGTGAGTAGTGAAGTAAAAAGGTGTTTATTTACAACATGTGAGGACAACCAGTGCACAATAAACAGCAAAAAATATATACAATCAAAGGGAGATACCGTATTCATAAACAAAGCCAGGCCGAGGTCATACACGTGGGAAGTCAGCAGATGGGTAAGGATGGGGACAGAGCGGAGCAGGGAGCGGACGGATGGACAGGCTGCGAGGTAGGAATCCAGGGAAACAGGAATCAGGAAACAGGGAGGATAAGTCCAGGCAGGGATCAGGATCAAGGATCAGGGTCAGGGTCCAGAAATCAAGGTCAGGATCAAGGTAAATAGACAGATACCAGGGCGAGGACTGATTTCACACGCCGGGTATATATAGGCTTGCCAATTGTGTTCAGGTTACACCTGAACGCAGGAAGGGCTGTATGCTCCACACTGCCAAGAATCCCCCACTGGTGGACACCAGTACTGCAGCCCAAGGATCATATAACACCACCAGGGAAGAACTCCCCCGGCAGCCTAAGAATGCCGGGAGACACCTGGTGGTGGGCCACAGTACTGCACGCCAAATACCAGGCAGTAACACCAGCGGGGGGAACCTTCCCTGACAGTACCCCCCCTCAAAGGAGCGGCCTCTGGATGCTCCAATTAGCTGTTGCTGGGGGAAGTCTGCGGTGTCAAGCCGGGCAGCAGATAAAGTCACATCAGGTCGGGCCGGAGGAAGGTCCACGACTTTAAACAGGGCAAAGTGCAGTTCAAGCTTGGCAGCGGGTACAGAAATCTCAGGCTGGGCAAAAAGTACATCCAGCTGGGAAGCAGACAGGGGCAAATCAAGCTGGGCAGCAGACCCCGGGTCATCGGGCTGGGCAGCAGGCTCCGGGTCATCGAGCTGGGCAGCAGGCTCCGGGTCATCGAGCTGGGCAGCAGACAGAGGCTCCAGGTCGCCGGGCTGGGCAACAGGCTCCGGGTCATCGAGCTGGGCAGCAGGCTCCGGGTCGTCGAGCTGGGCAGCAGGCTCCGGGTCGTCGAGCTGGGCAGCAGACAGGAACACCTCCGGCTGGGCAGCAGACAGGAACACCTCCGGCTGAGCAGCAGACAGGAACACCTCCGGCTGGGCAGCAGACAGGAACACCTCCGGCTGGGCAACAGACAGGGGCTCAACAAGTTGGTATGTTGGCATTGCAACGTCAGGCTGGGCAACTGGCACGTCAGGCTGGGCAACTGGCACGTCAGGCTGGGCAACTGGCACAACAGGCTGGGCAACTGGCACAACAGGCTGGGCAACTGGCACGTCAGGCTGGACCGCTGATACTGGAACAACAGGCTGGGCGGCTGGCACTGGAACAACAGGCTGGGCGGCTGGCACTGGAACAACAGGCTGGGCGGCTGGCATTGGAACAACAGGCTGGACGGCTGGCATTGGAACAACAGGCTAGACGGCTGGCACTGGAACAGGCTGAACAGATGGCACTGGAACAGGCTGAACAGATGGCACTGGAACAGGCTGCGCAGATGGCACTGGAACAGGCTGAGCAGATGGCACTGGAACAGGCTGAGCAGATGGCACTGGAACAGATGGGGCAAATGGCACTGGAACAAGCTGAACAGATGGCACTGGAACAGGCTGGGCAGCTGGTACTGAAACAGGCTGGGCAGCTGGTACTGAAACAGGCTGGGCAGCTGGTACTGAAACAGGCTGGGCAGCTGGTACTGAAACAGGCTGGGCAGCTGGTACTGGAACAGGCTGAACAGATGGCACTGGAACAGGCTGAACAGATGGCACTGGAACAGGCTGAACAGATGGCACTGGAACAGGCTGAACAGATGGCACTGGAACAGGCTGAACAGATGGCACTGGAACAAGCTGAACAGATGGCACTGGAAAAGGCTGAACAGATGGCACTGGAACAGGCTGAACAGATGGCACTGGAACATGCTGAACAGATGGCACTGGAACAGGCTGAGCAGATGGCACTGGAACAGACGGGGCAAATGGCACTGGAACAAGCTGAACAGATGGCACTGGAACAGGCTGGGCAGCTGGTACTGGAACAGGCTGGGCAGCTGGTACTGGAACAGGCTGGACAGTAGGCACAATGGTGTGGGTCGGGAAGTACTTCCGCTTTTTCTTAGATTTAGATTTAGCCACTGCAGGCTTGTTAACAGGAGGGACGTATGAAAAGGATGGGATTATGTAGGAGGAAGGGTTGGAATGTGGTAGGGACACAGGAACAGTGACTGGAGGATATTTTTGTGGAGTTGTTACAGGTGGAAGGAAAGAGGCAGATGGATTGAATAGGTAGGTAGTAGGTACAACAGGTAGAGACTGGGTAGTAATATTTGGTAGGATGCGGAACTATCTGGGCTGGGGTTGCCATTGGTGATGGACAGATGAATCCTTGGGAAGGTAGGTGGTTAATAGCAGGGCTGGAACGGAGGGGCTTGGCTGGAATCAGGAGGTCTGACCATGCCTGCAGCACAGGCTGAACAAAAGCAGGTTCACACACACCTTGTCTAATCAGACTGCACTGAACATATGCATTCAGACAACTTTTGCTGGGGACAAGAAGAATAATGCTCATCAAAAGACGCCGGATCATTCTCTAATAACCACACCAGGGATTCAACATGGTCATGACTGAAGGGGGGAGAGAAATCGTCACTGCCGTCAGGAATAAATGACAGGGCTGGCTTTACACACAACCGAATTAATGCCTGAACATCATCAAAAGTCATGTAACCCTGATCCACCCAGGAATGAGCAGATCGGATAGTTTCCCTCAGCTGGTGACTAGTCAACCCCTCCAAAACCTGGCGACAATACCCCTCATCCTCTTCTGCCAGCAGAGAAAAGTAAAGGATTTCATTATAATCCATGTCTAGAGCAACGCACTACACCAGGATGGTTCCTCAAAGCAATCACGTCTGATCAAGGGATGGCCCTGGTATACTGTCAGGAATGCTAGCAGATCAGTACTGTGTGACTGCACAGAGGAAACCAACCATGTGAGTAGTGAAGTAAAAAGGTGTTTATTTACAACATGTGAGGACAACCAGTGCACAATAAACAGCAAACAATATATACAATCAAAGGGAGATACCGTATTCATAAACAAAGCCAGGCCGAGGTCATACACGTGAGAAGTCAGCAGATGGGTAAGGATGGGGACAGAGCGGAGCAGGGAGCGGACGGATGGACAGGCTGCGAGGTAGGAATCCAGGGAAACAGGAATCGGGAAACAGGGAGGATAAGTCCAGGCAGGGATCAGGATCAAGGGTCAGGGTCAGGGTCCAGAAATCAAGGTCAGGATCAAGGTAAATAGACAGATACCAGGGCGAGGACTGATTTCACACGCCGGGTATATATAGGCTTGCTAATTGTGTTCAGGTTACACCTAAACGCAGGAAGGGCTGTATGCTCCACACTGCCAAGAATCCCCCGCTGGTGGACGCCAGTACTGCAGCCCAAGGATCATATAACACCACCAGGGAAGAACTCCCCCGGCAGCCTAAGACTGCCGGGAGACACCTGGTGGTGGGCCACAGTACTGCACGCCAAATACCAGGCAGTAACACCAGCAGGAATCCAGCAGGAACCTTCCCTGACACTTATCATCTGGTGGAGGCTTATACTTTATCCATTTTGTACTTGTATTACTATATGAACTCATTTATTTATTCATAAATTTTGTGAATTTCTGCACATTGCACTTTATTACAAAATATTAGTGTGTCACATTTTATTTGATCGTTCATAGAGATTAATCGTATATTAGATTTATCCATCCAATCTTTTGATTGGTATTTTTTTTGCACCTTTTTCACTTCAACAGTTAGTGTGGCCATTCCTTTTTTTTTTAATTTATTGATTAGCACACTTGTTATTTTGGATTAAAAATTTTAATAAAATAAGCTTCATGAACATGTGCTTTTGTTTTTTTTACAATGCTACCAAGGTGAAAGATACTTGAAGATTGTAAGCATACGTTTCTCATTGGAAAACAGGAGAACTACTTCAGAGTGCCCATAAGCACAGTGATGAATGATATTGGAAGAAAGATATTGTCTCTTGTTCCTGAAATAAAGAAACTGTTCTCACAGGCATTCAACATCAGTCTAGTGAGTCTGTTACCTCTTTTAAAGTGGCTGTAACCCTCTTCCAGTGAAGTGAACAGCCTCAGACAATACACAGAGATGAAACAAATCATTCTACATAAGTTTTACTTATATATCTCCGACCCTTTCTACACTCTTTGAAAAGTGAAGATCATATTAGAAAATTGTCTTCCTCTTTCAGCAGTGGGTGGGGAGTCTGCAGTTACACTGTGTGAGAGCTCATTGGAGGAAAGGCACCCCCCCCAACATAGGCAGAGGAACAAACAAACTTGTCAGAAGGGACAAATGCTGATAACAGAGGAACGGAACACCAGAGAGAAACAAGCTTTGGTGAAAGATAAGTAAACACTACAAATATATGTGCTTAGGTCAAATTTCATGAATGGGGATTACAACAACTTAAGTATTTGAAAAGTATCGGCACAGCCATAGTAATCTACTTCTCACAATCCCAATTATATATAGGTTCATCAACCAATTTTGAAAACTTGTACAAACTATTTATTTAGTATCACATTCATTTTAATCTGATTGAAAATTCCATTGCATTGTGTTTTTGAGAAAAATCCATGACATTCTTCTTGCTATTTGATCTAACTATCCTTGTTATAGAGTTACAGTACATGTCAAAGCTCTCAGAAAGTTCCTAGACAGCAGCTTTTCTTAGTGGCAATTATGCCATAGCAGATGATTCCTGCAAAAATCCTCTCCTGAAAGTGCTTGGATCCTACTGAAATTTATTGGAGCTGAATCTTGACTTTTTTTGTAAAGCCTTTTGTAAAAAAATTACATGGATAACTGAGCCATGGGGGACATGTTCCAATGCAGCAATTGTTTATAAAAAATACAATATAGCAGAGAGAGGGTCTTTTAATAAAGTTTAAATGATAGATATAAAATACAATGCGTGGGGGGATGCCCTAGGCTTGAAAATGAAATGGCTCACCAGTAGTACGTACTACAGCAAAAGTGCAAATAAAAAGTTACTTTAGCCTCTTTTTGTGTGTCATTTGTGTGCCAGAGCCAACTGGCTATTGGGTCCTGGCAGAGTACCTTTGCACATCAGCACATGCATAAAAGATTTCCCATACATGCGCAAAGATTGAAGATCGTTCTGGGAAGCAAATGCATGTGCAGATGTTAAGCAAAACTTAATCAGAACCCAAAGCCCTGTAGCACATGCAGAACCTGGATGGGAGACACAGATGACATTCTTGCCTATGCACAAAATGTGTAAGTCCTGCTTCGCAGCACAAAATAATCCTTTAACCACTTGCCGACCAGCCGCCGCTGTTAAAAGGCTGCAGTTTGGCACTATGCCACGAACCGTCATAGTTGTACATCTGTCCCTTTAAGTGGGATAGCATTGCAGTGGTGCAGATGCTTGTGACCGGCAGTCTTGATGACAGCCGGCCGCGAGCGATCGGAGGGCACGAGAGGCAGAACATCCCGGTTCTGTTCTGTGAGGAAAGACACATTGTGAGTTCCTAATAGCTAGAAACCATGATCTATCATTTCCTTGTCAGTCCCATCACCCTAGAGTTAGAAACACACTAGGGAACACAATTAACCACTTGATCGCCCCTGAGTGTAACCCCTTCTCTGCCAGTGAAATTTTTTATTTTAATCAGGGCATTTTTATAGCACTGAAAATTGTATAAATGCCAATGGTCCCAAAAATGTGTCAAAAATGTGTCAAAAGTGTTTGATGTGTCCGCCATAATATCGCAGCCCTGATAACATTTGTAGATTGCCGCCATTACTAGTAAAAAAAAAAATACTATAAATCTATCCCCTATTTTGTAGACGCTTTAGCTTTTGCGCAAACCATTCAATATATGCTTATTGCAATTTTTATTACCAAAAATATGTAGGAAAATATTGGAAAAATGGATATTACCGCGCTTATCAAAGGAGGGGAAGAAAGAAAAAGGGGGGGGGGGAAATGGAAGTGAGGAGAAGTGGAGGTACAGCTGCGGCACTGAAAGGTGTATCAAACCATAAGCAATTGATAATGGGGAGGGTAGTGCTGCGCTAATCAGTGGTGAATGGATAGGTGAATAAGCAGGTGGGGGAAGGGAATGAAAATTTGTATAAATGAAATGAGGAGCAATATAGCCCAAATGGCATCAGCATAAAAATAAATATAAAATGATCAGTGAACAATAACAGTACTGGTGCAAATCATATGACTCCACAGGTTCCTCTTAATGTGATGAAATACACTATAAATAAAGTGATAAGTGGTGCAAAAAAATCCCAAGTAACTGTGCTAGGTGACACTCCTATACTGGTGATAAACAATCCATCAACAAGGCTTGAAAAATATCAGCAAAAAATAAATATAAATAAAATTTCAAAAGTCCAAGAAGCAAAAGTGCAAGTGTGGGTCCGCAATATGAAGTGGAAGGGGAATGGGTATCCAGTGATCCTTTTAGGGTAAGTAAGGATGTCCCCTTACCTTACTGCTGTAAGGTAACAGCATATAGATCCAACCACATTAGATGGTTCTCTCGATGGGCTCTGATCCAACAACGGCAGGTCCTCCTTGGAGTTCTCGTCCCAGATTGGTCAGTTTCTCGCCCCAAAGAAATAAAGCATCGATGGTGTGATACCGTTTTAAAATTTTAATTCTCAGAGATAATAGACAGGAGTACTCACATAATCTAAAATACAATTGAGCATGTAAAGAGAGGGGCAATCTGTCGCCAACGTCACCTCCGATACCTCTCAGTGGACTCATGCGCATTCGTCACTATCATGTGACTTCCTCAGGAGTCACATGATAGTGACGAATGCGCATGAGTCCACTGAGAGGTATCGGAGGTGACGTTGGCGACAGATTGCCCCTCTCTTTACATGCTCAATTGTATTTTAGATTATGTGAGTACTCCTGTCTATTATCTCTGAGAATTAAAATTTTAAAACGGTATCACACCATCGATGCTTTATTTCTTTGGGGCGAGAAACTGACCAATCTGGGACGAGAACTCCAAGGAGGACCTGCCGTTGTTGGATCAGAGCCCATCGAGAGAACCATCTAATGTGGTTGGATCTATATGCTGTTACCTTACAGCAGTAAGGTAAGGGGACATCCTTACTTACCCTAAAAGGATCACTGGATACCCATTCCCCTTCCACTTCATATTGCGGACCCACACTTGCACTTTTGCTTCTTGGACTTTTGAAATTTTATTTATATTTATTTTTTGCTGATATTTTTCAAGCCTTGTTGATGGATTGTTTATCACCAGTATAGGAGTGTCACCTAGCACAGTTACTTGGGAATTTTTTGCACCACTTATCACTTTATTTATAGTGTATTTCATCACATTAAGAGGAACATGTAGGAAAATACACATCGGCCTAAACTGAAGAAAAAAATTGCTGTTTTTTTTAAAGAAATGGGGATATTTATTATAGCAAAAAGTACAAAATATTGTGTTTTTTTTTTTTAAATAATTTTTTTTTGTTTTGTTTATAGCGCAAAAAATGGACTTTAAATGCTTATCACATTTCTTCTACTGCCTTGACGCATATATATTTAGAACGTTTTTGACAAGCGCAGTTTTCTCTCCTAATAGTAGGTATATGTCAGCAAGTTTAAAGCTTTTATCTACTATGCAGGCAATCAGTCTCTTCAATACAAACTACGTCAGACAGTTCTTGACTTACCAGATCCCACCATACCTATTACTGACAATTACCTGTTTCAGAGAACTTCTCATCCCGGTCAATACATGACCACGACCAATCACAAATGAGGCCGCAAAGACAGTAATGTGATGTTTGAATCTGTCATCTAACATAATGCCGCTGCCAGAGTGGAAGTACCAACCTCCATATTGCAAGCTCAAACTGCATACATTTACATGCATGCATACATACATGCATACATACATTTGTATCAGTGAGAGCTGGGATTATAAAAGATGGTTACATGAATTCTACTGGTAAGAGATGTATTTTTATAATACTCTTCAATTTTTTCTTTCGAAGGATAAATGAGAAAAGATCATATTTAAACATTTAGAGTTAAATTTAAATCTCCAAGACCATATGGGGACACAAATTCCTAGATATCCTGTACTAATGTTAAAACATACAGTGGGCTACAAGCATCTTGAGAATTAATGCACAACCTAGAGGGGTTCCAAACAACAAGCTTATCATTTACTAACATCTGTATCTCGTTAGCAACATCTTGAAGAATGATATTTCACTCTCTTGGTATTGTTTCAGACTCTAAGGAAGTATAGAGAATAAACAGTAGGTTATTAATACTACAAGTATAATGCTACAGTTAAGTTCTACAGTAGAGTTGCTTAAAAAAAATGCACTCTCCAACATTTTCTTTAATTTTGGGTATTTTTGCTTATGTACTCAGTGCTGAAGCACATATTAAGGAATGATCCACACTTGGCACATCTTGTCTTTGGTGTGGTGCTTTTAAATGCAGTATATTAAAAAGCCAACAATGTACTTGCATTTAAAGCTTAAAGCGGAGGTTCACCCGTATATATGACTTTTTCCCCTTAGATTCCTGCTCGTTTTGTCTAGGGGAATCGGCTAGTTGTTTTAAAATATGAGCCGTACTTACGGTTTACGAGATGCATCTTCCCCGTCGCTTCCGGGTATGGGCTGCGGGACTGGGCGTTCCTATTTTGATTGACAGTCTTCCGAGAGGCTTCCGACGGTCGCATCCATCGCATCACGATTTTCCGAAAGAAGCCGAACGTCGGTGCGCAGGCGCAGTATAGAGCCACACCGACGTTCGGCTTCTTTCGGCTACTAGTGACGCGATGGATGCGACCGTCGGAAGCCTCTCGGAAGACTGTCAATCAAGAAGGAACGCCCGCTCCCGAAGACCCATACCCGGAAGCGACGGAGAAGATGCATCTCGAAAACGGGTAAGTACTGCTCATATTTTAAAACAACTAGCCGATTCCCCTAGACAAAACGAGCAGGAATCTAAGGGGAAAAGGTCAAAAAAATAAATAAATGGGTGAACTCCCGCTTTAACTCCAATGAGAACAGTTTTTTTTTGTTGTTGTTTGGAGAGACTGGGATAAATTTCTCCCCATTTTGAAGGTTTACCCTCACTTTCTGTCTCTGTGATGTCCAAATAAAAAATATAGTGTATGCGTCACTGGAGTAAGAATGCACAAACCATTGTTAGAAGTTCTAATTCTCCTCAGCTCTGCTATAAAAGTCTTGTTTGTGTCCTTATTTCTCCAATAGGGATGCATAAGGCAAAACAATTGGAAAGAGGCTCAAACTAAATGTAATATCTGGAGCTGGCATTAATATGACAAGCTAAAGTAACTGTTATTAGGAAGTGTATTTGGTATAGATAAAATAGTTTAATAAGGAGTATAAAAATTTGCTTTAATGTGTGTGTTTTTTTAGTATTATTTATATGTAACACAATTTAGACTGTATTTCCTATTAAAAGGTAAATATATACCCAAACCTCTTTTTTTGTTTGTTTTTTAGTTTGGATATAATTAGGGAAGTTTATAAACCCTGTCATGTTTTACTACTATGTAGGGCTTTGGTAGGAAGATTCCACCTCACGGTCTAAACCTGGAGCTTTGTAAACATTGTGAAACTGGCTAAAAAATCTTCTCAATAATATTGAAGAACTTACATTGAAAGGAGACATAGTCATGGTTAGAGACCCTTAACCTTGAACAATATGTCCAGAGGCCATCCTAACCAAGAAGCAAAGCCAAAAAGTGCAATTTCAAACACAGAAGGGAAATGGGTAGTGAGAGTTCAAATACACCTCCGTGTGGCCATCTAACACGCAAAAAATAATTTTATTAATAACATACAATTTATATAAAATAATTTTGTCTTTTATTTTTACACAATATAGAAACACATGTTGCTATATATATATATATATATATATATATATACAGTATATAACTTACACAAATAAGTGTATTACATCTTCTAAAAGGGTCAATGTGTTTCACTGATCACCCGCTTCATCAGGACCATCAGAACTAAGCACATTCAAATAGGGCTGGGTTTAGCCCTCCCTTCTCAGGGCTCATGCTGCTCAGCTGTCGGTTAATTGTCAGTACTCATCATTCCACAGTGACTCACCTGATGATCGTATCCTGCTTGTCAATTAGCCTTGCTGGCTATTTAAACTGCCTGGATCAGATCTCCTGTGCCTTCACCTTGGTCAACATATCCGGATACTCTCTGTTGTGTTTTCCTGTTAAAGAATTTTGCCTGTCTGACTTCCCTTATGGTTCCTGATTCCATTTGCTGCTTCTGACTAATCTGATCTCTGGATTCCTGTTTTACTGGCTTGTTCTGACTATCCACTCTGTTTTGATCACGTTTATTCTGTTTGTACTATTTTACCATTTTATTAAAGAGTGATTTTTTTACTGCACTTCTGTCTCAGTCTGATTCATGGTTCCTGACAAAATCACAGGCAATTAAAAACAAATCTATAACAAAACAAAATAAGAAAAGATCATGAATCACACCAAACAATACAATATATTACAAAATTGTTGGTACAGGTCAGCTTATCACATTTTATCCAAAAATGATCATACAGAATTAATTACATTTGTTGTGAAAAATATTACATATTGACCCATCATTTGGGAAACAGAAAGATACTTACCCAAGTGAATGAGGTATAATATGCTCAGTGTTTATGGAAGTAAAAGCCAATGATCTCAGAAGATAGACTGCTGGCCATGGGAGAATAACCCTCAGGTTCAAATACAAAGACCAAGTAAATCAGTGTTTCCCAACTCCAGTCCTCAATGCACACCAACAGGTCATGTTTTTAGGCTTTCCATTATTCTGCACAGGTGATTTGATCAGTTTCACTGCCTTAGTAATTACCACAGCCGTTCATCTGAGGGAAATCCTGAAAACATGACCTGTTGGTGTGCCTTGAGGACTGGAGTTGGGAAACACTGAAGTGAACTATAACGGCGAGAGAGAAAGGAAAGTATTAACTTCCACAAGGCCTATCACTGCATTTGTATAGACCATATATATATATATATATATATATATATATATATATATATATATATATATACTGATTACCTACCACATTTCAAAGCTTGTATATAAAAGAAGGGAAATGCTTACCCAAAATCTAAATTGATGTAGACATAATATTGTCTTAGATCAGGGGTGGAATCGAATTAAGTTAAAGTGCATGTTCTAAGATTCAAGAGCTCATCAAGCTACGTAAACAAAGAAATAGTTTACATTAAAAGATTCTAAAATGTCACAGCACTATTCCTTTAGGAAACTCAGAGACTCTGATCTCATGCACAACTACTGGAAATACAAAACTAGATCGCTCTTTAACACAGGATGAACACACCTCATGTTCAGTTCTCTCTGATACAAACCCAACATTTGACATTATTAATCTTACTGACCTTTCCTTTTCTGATGACAAATTATCAGTATTAAAACTAGGTTTGAATTTCTGTCCCACTAGGAATTTGGATAAATTCGAACTACTGTAGTTAAGGACCTAAAGCTGTTTGTTCGCAAGTTAAATTTGAAATCCTTTTCTACAACTTTTTTACGATGATTTGGGATTACGAATCAACCAACTCCTGTGTGAACGATTAGGGCGTGGCTACACGACGAATCGTTCACACAGGAGTAAGCTGTACCCGGGACTCGCCAGCTGGAGCAGTGTTGAGAGGCACAACCACCTGAGTGAGCTACTGCTCTGCTATCTGATGTGCCTGTTATTATCCTTTATTTTGTAAGCATGTTTTTGTAGCGGGGGATTGTGTCTGAATTAAAAACAGTTTTACACTATGTCCTGCTCCTCTGTTCCTTTTCATGAACGCACATGACACATCAAGCACTCATCCCTCTGATCCAACATTCCATAAGAGGTGGGCTTTGGATGCTGAGCTGATACAGGAGGAGAGAGGCTGGTGATCCATGACTGAGAGGAGATCGTAAGGCTTACATACCTCTACTTTCTGGTAAGTAGATAACCAAGAGGAGGGTTGAGACGCACCGAACTGTTTATTGGATGTCCAGGACTGATCAACAAAACTACCTTGTATTAAGGAATCATTTTTTATCAAAGACTGTATGCTGTATTACATCACTCAGGATTCTATGAGGACTTTCTCCTTTTTTGATCATTTACTGTTTTACTAGTTTGATGATGGTGTGGTTCATAGGGTTTATCCCTGCTGATCATAACATCACATCATAGCATATTGTGAACATTAGGTTTATTTGAATCTAATTGGTATTCATTTAGCGCTGTTAGTGTCTCCTTTGACACATTTCTTCACTAATGTAACTATAACTAAACATACTATATCTGTCCAAGAATACAAAAATAAGTCATGTTCATTTCCCTCTACTAGCAATTCCAGAGTCAAGCTTTTCTTGTATTTGGCCATCTAGGATATTAAAAGTAATTCAAAAGTGGGGTTTTTAAATTTGATTATCTTGGACAACATACATATCACTAAAAAAAACTATACTAGCCTCCATTGATGTGGAGGTGCTATATTCCAGCATACTACATGAGAAAGGTTTCCAGGTTATATCATTGTTCCTGAGGGAAAGGAGCAATGACTATCAGGATTAAAATCAATTTGTTTTAAGTCTGCTTGAGTTTGTATTGACACATAATGAATTTTTGTTAAAGGGCTCTCTCTACCTCCAGGTGCAGGGGGTAGCGATGGGGACACCTGTGCTCCATTGTATGCCAACCTGTACCTAAGGGGTGGGAGCGTTTAGTTTTCTCGAGTGAGGATATGTCAATGTACCTGCACCACATTGTTTTGTGGTGCAGATACATTGATGATATTTTTGTTTTATGGTCAGGCTCAATTGCTGACTTTGAGGCCTTCTTTCTTAAATTTAATGACAATGAATTTAACCTTAAGTTTAAGTACTCTATGCATTAAAGAACTATAGCTTTCCTACATCTATTCAGTAGAAAAATTCCAACAACTACATAGAAACAGATCTATTTAGGAAACCCACAGTAACTCTCACCTGCATTTTGACAGTGCCGGCCCTAGACATCTTATAAAAAGCCTATAAAAGCCTATAAAATACCTCAAGATCAGTATATGAGGATTCGTAGGAACAGCATAAATGACACAGATTTTGAAAGGCAGGCAGCTGAGTTACAACAGAGATACCTGCAAAGGGGTTACAACCGCAAATGCCTCAAATCGGCCTATCAGCAGGCAAGAGATAGTCCATGAGACTTACTCCTGTTCCACGGCACGCCAGATACATCATTTATAATGCCCTATTGTCAGGTTTAGTAACCAGTCTGACCAGATAAGACAAATTCTGGATAAACATTGGCACATTTTAACGGGTGACCCAGCTGTTGGATGTTTTGTGGATGACAGACCATCGCAACAAATCTATCAAGGATACATTGGCATCTAGTAATTTTGCCTCTGGTGGTTGTACTGACCCTTGTAGATCTCTCCCAAAAGGCACTTTTAAATGTGGTAAATGTAATGATCATTTTAGATATATTAATAACAGTAAAGAAATAGTGCTACCTAATTCTGTATCATTTAGGCCGAGACATTTTGTAAATTGCAACACTATAGGCATTGTGTACCTTTTAACATGCAGTTGAAATTTATGCGGTAAAACAAAGTGAGAATTTTGGTGTTGCATTAACTACTTGCCAAACAGCTGCCGCAGTTATACGGCAGCAGGTCGGCTCCCCTGCGCGAGAGCCTGTAGCTATATGTTGCTTCGCGAAGAGGCCACTAGGGGCGCATGCCCCCCACTCGTCCATGACTCCTGTGCACGTGCCCAGCGGGCGCGATCGCCGCCAGGCAGCCGCAATTGCTCGTTACAGAGCGAGGACCGGGAGCTGTGTGTGTAAACACACAGTTCCCGGTCCTGTCAGGGGAGAAATGCCTGACCGTCTGTTCATACAATGTATGAACAGCGATCAGTCATTTCCCCTAGTGAGGCCACCCCCCCTACAGTTAGAACACACCCACCCTCAAAAAGCTCAAAGAGCCCTAGAATGAAGGAGGCCCATCGTGTGTAGAGCCACCCGACATCACTTCCCTGTTCCTGTCCGGTTTAGATCCTGCTCAAAAGTTTTGGCAAATCGCAGGAGCTGCCCAGTGCCTCATACCTCAGAATCCCCTCCCGGTTTCACCTAAGTTTTACGTTTTACCTTCTGATTTTTATTTTAATTTTACATTTTTTATCGTTACACGTGGCACCCCTCTCTTTCATCTATACATGAGAGGGAAGATGGAGTTCCCCTGTTTATCCTCTAGGTGGTGCTCTCTACCAAGACTAGCTCCACTGACTCTCTCTGCTTCTTTTCCTGTTACCTGTTGAACTTTGGCCTGGTGATGGAGCTGGTCAGCGAACTTGCACGTTGCAGGATGCAGACCTTTAGTGTGTTTTGTAACCAACCTCTTCTCTCCCTATAGGTGTATAGCACTTACTCTGACACTTCCTCCCAGGTCCCTGTTCTTTATTGCTGAAGGTTAGTCCACTGCAAGAGGTGTGGCGGACCCCAGAGCGTCTACAACTCCTGGACTCCTGGCAGACGCAGCACAGCTGTCTTACACTAACGTTCTCGACGCCTTGCTATTCTTTCGATCGGGTCGAATGTGAGTACTGTGTTGCCCCGTTAGGTGTCTACGCATTAAGTTGTGCTCCTTTGGTCTGGACTTTGGAGGCGAGATGAACTAGTGCACGCTTTCTAACCGCACTCACGCCTCAGGCTCTGTTGTCATACAGCCTAGGTTTGCCCCATATGTGTTTATGTGCACGTTTTTCCACCTGCAAGTGCACCTCAGGCCTTATCATTATATTGCCTAGGCTCTAACGCATATTAGAAGGTACACTCGGCCCCCTTTCTGTTAGCACATTTCAGGCCCTGTTGTCACGCAATCTAGGTTTACCTTTTGTATAAATATGTTCGCAGTACATATGCTATGTAGAGGTACTGTACTATTTTTTGTGTTTTTTCTTTGCAGGTTCTCCTCCCTTCTTTTTTGGCAGGCTCAATCAGGCAGTTGCTACATGGCTTTATAACTGCCGAAATGGCTGATCACGAACATACAATGTATATTGCTTTTATTATCTACCACGCTGGCACAGATTAACAACCAGGTTCTTACATACTGTTTTCTGATCCCCATCTATGATAATCAGGCTGGGGTATGTCACCCTCCCTTTTTTTTTTTTGTTATTTAATCCTCCTTTTTATTTTCCCTGCTCTGGCCTCAGTATACTATAACCTAGTTTTTTCTTGCATATTTCTCTCAGGTTTCACGGCCTCGATCCCCCCACGAACAATCCTATATTGTGATCACTCACTGATTGTCATAATCTCTGTCCGTCGATAGTACAACAGCGACGGACTGTGTCCCGCAGTGATTCGCGCTCGCGTCTCCCATTCACCCCCAAGAGTACATCTTAGTTCTTAATATTTAAGAAACAAATTAACTCACCACCCTTCGGGTGTGTATTTGATTAAAACTCACCCATACCTCTCCTACCTACCTGACCCCTGACCTTATCCCCCCCCTCTGCCACTTTCTCTCCCCCCTCTTCATCCTTCCACACGAACCCCATTGCTCCAACCTCTTCCACCTAACCCCGCCCGGAAGGAATACCCCTTACAAAATGGCTTACGCCTTCCTAGGAAGATCACCTACCATCATATCACATAATATCAATGGTCTGAACATCCCTGAAAAAAGGACAAAATTGCTAAAAGAGCTGAAAAAGGCCCGCCCCTCCATAGTTTTCCTGCAGGAAACACATTTCAAGGGACAGAATATCCCTAGAATCACAGACAACCTCTTCACGAAGGCCTTCCACGCCACCAATCCACTGGCCAAGACCAAGGGAGTGTTCATTTTACTCAACAACGATTCACCCTTTGTGCTCCAACACCAAATTTCAGACCCAGAGGGTTGCTATATTTTCCTAAAGGGCACATGGGGAGGCTCCCCTGTTACCCTTGCCAATGTCTATTTTCCCAACACAGCGCACATTACATTTTGCCGTAAAATTGTTGATGAACTCAAGTGGTTTGCAGAGGGTTGCATTGTCCTGGGCGGCGATTTCAATATCCCCCTCTCCCCGCTGAAGGACACCTCAAATGGCTACACACGTTTCCTACAGGATACTGAAGCTTATCAAGATTCTGCTTCAGTCCCTCACACTAGTTGATTCATGGAGATCAACACATCCCTCAGAGAAAGATTTCACCTTCTTCTCACCTCCCCACAAACGATACTCCCGAATTTACATGAACTTCATTACTCAGAGAGATCTGGGTAATGTTCTGAGAGCTGATATAGGCATTATCTCCCTCTCCGACCATGCTCCCACTGCCATCTTCCTACTACTTGACTCAACAAAACATACTACCTTTAACTGGAGGCTTAACGCAACATTGCTCGCCAACCAGGTGATTAGGGACGACATACACCAAACAATCAGGACGTACTTTGAGAACAACCAAGACATTGACACAAACCCCCTAAACAATTGGGAGGCACACAAATCCGTAGTCAGGGGTGAATTAATAAAATGGGGTTCCAGGAAAAAGAAAGGAAAGAGAAAGCGAAGTTACTCAATTATCACGCCAATTAACTAACTTAGAAACGCAGCATAAACAGTCCCTGTCATGAGCAGTCCCGGCCACTAGATGGCAGTAGCGGTGCTTCGGCGCGCACGGGTGCGCACACTAGTGGTAACGGCGCGGCTATGCGCGCGGGTGTGCGCAATTGCGGCACCGTAACCCGCACGGGCACCGGTGGCAGCGGCGCACGTGCACGTGAGGACGCCGTTCTGGCGCCAAATTTGGTTTCAAAAGGATCCTGATCCCTGCACCTCTTGCTGACCAGTCTACAGCGCTTCCTGTGATACCTGTACCCTTATTGCTGATTGCACCTGTTCCTGAACACCCGGCTTGTACATGTTTCTCCTTGCCTTCCGCCTGCCCTGACTACGGCTTGTTTGACCATTCTCCTGCCTGACCCACTGTACCTTCTGCTGCCCGCCTGTTGCCGACTCTGCCTGGACTTTGACTCTGCCTTGCCTTCTGCACCTGCACCTGATCCACTATTTGTCTACGGATCTACCTGCTGGGACTTGCCTCTGCTGTACTACAGTACACCTCCCCCGCTTCTGCTGTTCTGCTTGCTTCCAGTGTCTCTACCTGCCATCTACGGCCATCAGCTTGCACCTGCTTCCCAACGCAGTCCGGAACCTCAGAAGCTTCTCCCAGCCCAGCACCAGTGCTGCAACCGGCGTTCGTGCGACTCTGCATCCCCGAGCCCCCTGTCTGCTCTACCAGGGTTTTCTCGTGGTCAGAGGAGCAAGGGCAGCCACTCCTTGCACGCCGGGCTCGCCTATCAGGTACGTGACAGTACTGGTCAGCCATGTCCGAGCCCGCACAGGGAGTGGACCCTATGCAGGAACTATGCCGGCACCTTGATGGACTAACTCAGGCGGTCCGAACCCTGCAAGAGGGCTATACAAGATTGAAGAACCGCTTCCAGGCCTTATCAGCTCCAGCTTCCACCTCCGCTGCCACGGGTAATGCCGCCTCACCTTCTGTGATCATGATGCCACCAGAGCCCAGGGTCCCCACACCAGAGAGGTTCGCCGGAGAGCGGAGCAAATACCGAGCCTTTCGGAATGCCTGCGAACTTTTCTTTGCATTGCAGCCACGGACCTTTTCCTTGGAAGCCACCAAGGTGGGATTTGTGATCTCACTCCTATCCGGGGAACCACAGGCTTGGGCTCATCGCCTTCTGGAACAAAAGGACACTTCCCTGGATACACTAGCCACTTTTTTCCGTGCCATGTCCTTACTATATGATGATCCACATTAGGCTGCCACTGCAGAGGCCGCCCTACATGCTCTCCAACAGGGTCACAGGCCATCGGAGGACTACGTGTCTGAGTTCCGGAGGTGGAGCTCAGACACCAATTGGAACGATGCGGCCCTCTGCTACCAGTTCCGCCTGGGTCTCTCGGAATTACTCAAGGACGAGCTGGCTCGGGTAGGCATCCCTGGGATTAGACTCTTCACCACCAGACACTTTGGAACCCATGCAGCTGGGGCTCCTTCGCCCGTCTCTTATGCCAGAGGAGCGCCAACGACGAAGGAGTAATAACCTGTGCCTGTACTGTGGGGAATCCGGGCATTTCGTGAGATCCTGTCCGGCGAAGCTTCGTAAGTGCCCTTTTTTGTCATCTGTCCATATACCCGCCATCCCCAAAAATTGTTCAACTCATCTGGCTGTCTCCATTGTCTTTCAGCTCCCCGGAAGGAATATTCCAGGCCACGCTGTAATTGATTCCGGAGCCTGCAGTTGTTTCTTGGACCAGTCTTTCGCCACCAGACACCGTATTCCTCTGCTTTCTAAGACCATTGGACTTTCCGTACATCTTGCAGATGGATCTGCCTTAAAGTCCGGCCCGGTTATCCAAGAGACTCTGCCCCTGGCTACAACAATTGCTGACATCCACCATGAACTGCTGTGCCTAGATGTTATCGAATCACCCATATTTCCCATTATCCTAGGCATGCCGTGGCTACAAGCCCACAATCCGAAAATCAACTGGATCTCTGGGGAAATTATTCTCGGCTCTCCTTACTGCCGTCAACATTGCCTACAAGTGTCACCCTCCTCGTCTCCCTTGCTTTGTATGGACTCTGACCTTGAAACCCGCCAAGCGGTTCCTAGTGTACAGTATATCATGACTTCTTGGACGTATTCAGCAAGAAGGGGGCTGAGACTCTTCCCCGCATAGGGCCTACGATTGCCCGATAGAGCTCCTTCCCGAAGCTGAGATTCCCTTCAGGAGAATCTTCCCCTTGACAGGACTTGAGCTTGAGACTCTGAAAACATACATTGATGAGAATCTTAAAAAGGGGTTAATTCGCCCGTCCACCTCTCCGGAAGGAGCTGGGATCTTTTTCGTAGAAAAAAAGGACCATACCCTCCGCCCTTGCGTGGATTACAGGAAATTAAACAAAGTGACTATTAAAAATCGGTACCCTCTACCCTTGGTACCTGAGTTATTCCAACGGTTGGGAGCTGCAGTCATCTTCACAAAATTGGATCTCCGCGGGGCGTACAACCTGGTACGTATTCGAGATGGAGACAAATGGAAGATGGCCTTCCGTACCCGCTTCGGACATTTCGAATACCTGGTCATGCCCTTTGGGCTCTGCAACACCCCTGCCACGTTCCAACATTTTGTGAACGATATTTTCAGAGACTACCTTGACCCTTTTGTTATTGTTTACCTGGACGACATGCTCATTTTCTCCCCTTCCCTAAGTAAACATCGGGAACATGTTAGATGTGTGCTTGGTCGCCTTCGAATGCATGGACTCTATGCAAAACCCGAGAAGTGCGAGTTCGAGCGCCAGAGCATACAGTTCTTGGGTCTCATAATTTCTGTGGAAGGCATCAAAATGGATCCTCAAAAGGTCACTGCAATTATTGACTGGCCGGCACCCAAGGATAAGAAGGGTGTCCAACGCTTTGTTGGCTTTGCAAATTTTTATAGAAAAATTATCCGGGGGTTCTCCAGTATCATTGCCCCAATAACCAGCCTAACCAAACAAGCCAGTCGGTTACAATGGTCCCCAGAGGCCCAAATGGCCTTAGAGAAGCTTAAGGACTTGTTCGTCTCAGCATCTATCCTCAGACATCCTGATGCTAGCCTGCCCTACATCCTAGAGGTGGATGCTTCAGAGACCGCAGTTGGGGCGGTCCTCTCCAAAAGACAGGGCCCCAAGGCTCTCTAACACCCTGTTGCTTTTTTTTCTCGCAAGTTGTCTGAACCAGAAAGGAACTACGGTGTGGGGGATCGGGAACTGCTGGCAATCAAGGCCGCTCTGGAAGAGTGGCGGTACCTTCTGGAAGGCGCAGCACATCCGATTCTGATATATACCGATCACAAGAATCTTGAATACCTCAAAGCAGCTAAGAGACTAAAACCACGTCAGGCAAGGTGGGCATTGTTCTTCACAAGATTTGCGTACAGACCCGGGTCAAAGATTCAGAAATCCTTACCCCTCTGGATACCATCTTGTCGTCCAGAAACTTTTTACTGCTTTAAGAGGATCTGTTATCTCAAATCAGGCAAGCCTCATCTGGCCTTTCCTCCTTACCTAGTTCGGATCTTCAGCTGAACGATGGGCTGCTGTGGCATCAGGACAAATTTTTTGTACCAGAAGGTGTACGGGTCAGCGTCCTAAAGTCCTGCCACGACCACAAGCTGGCCGGCCATTTCGGGGTGCACAAAACGTCCGAATTGCTGCAGCGTACATTTTGGTGGCCCCAACTTCTAACGGACTGTAGGAAGTACGTGGAGTCCTGTGTCACATGTATGCGTAACAAGGGGAGTAAATCAAGGGCCTGGGGATTACTGAAACCACTGCCAGTACCAGAAAGACCTTGGAAAATTATCTCCATGGACTTTATTGTAGAACTTCCCCTGTCAGAGGGCTTTACCACCATCTTTGTGGTGGTAGATAGACTCTCCAAAATGGCACACTTCCTGCCCATGAGGGGCACACCCTCTGCTCCTGAAACGGCTAGGATGTTCATTAAGGAAATTGTGAGACTCCACGGGGCCCCTGCAAATATTGTATCCGACCGGGGGGTACAATTTACGTCCAGGTTTTGGAGAGCACTCTGCGAAGCCCTCAAGATCGGTCTGTCATTCTCCTCAGCGTACCACCCGCAGTCAAACGGCAAGACGGAGAGAACTAATCAGACACTTGAGCAATACTTACGTTGTTTCTCCTCCTTTTCTAAAGAGGACTGGGCTTCCTTGCTGCTCTTAGCCGAGTTTGCGTATAACAACTCTGTTCACTTCCGCCACAAGACAATCCCCGTTCTATGCAAACTTTGGCTTCCACCCATTGTTTATGTCTAACTCCATCCCTGAGAGCACGGTACCCGCTGTCCAGGAGACTTTGGACTTTTTCAGCACTAACAACAGGATTCTGCAGGAAACTATGACCAAGACGCAGGAGTATAATAAGGAGGTGTTCGACAGGAAAAGGAGGGGGGAGCTTAACCTAGAACCGGGAGACCAGGTGTGGCTGTCCACTCTAAATCTGAAACTGGCCTGCCCATCAAGGAAATTGGTCCCTAGATTTGTGGGTCCCTTTCCCATCAAGAGGAAGATCAACAATGTGGCCTATGAATTGGAACTGCCAGAAACCTTCCGCATCCATCCAGTCTTCCATGTTACACTTCTTAAACCTGACGTTCCTGATCCCTTCCCCGAGCGAGACACCGGCCCCCCTGAACCAGTTCTAGTCGACGGTCAGGAGGAGTTTGAGGTTGAGTCCATCTTGGACTGTAGAAAGGGACGCAACCAGGTCCAGTTCTTAGTGAAATGGAAGGGTTATGGACCCGAGGACAATTCATGGGAACCAGAATGTAACATCCATGCGGAAAGATTGGTCCAGTCCTTTAAAGATGCTCATCCTCTCATGTTGTCTCAGTTGGGCATCCGGAGGCTGCCCATTGGAGGGGGGCAATGTCATGAGCAGTCCCGGCCACTAGATGGCAGTAGCGGTGCTTCGGCGCGCACGGGTACGCACACTAGTGGTAACGGCGCGGCTATGCGCGCGGGTGTGCGCAATCGAGGCACCGTAATGCGCACGGGCACGCGCACCGGTGGCGGCGGCGCGCGTGCACGTGAGGACGCCATTCTGGCGCTAAATTTGGTTTCAAAAGGATCCTGATCCCTGCACCTCTTGCTGACCAGTCTACAGCGCTTCCTGTGATACCTGTACCCTTATTCCTGATTGCACCTGTTCCTGAACACCCGGCTTGTGCCTGTTTCTTCTTGCCTTCCGCCTGCCCTGACTACAGCTTTTTTGACCATTCTCCTGCCTGACCCACTGTACCTTCTGCTGCCCGCCTGTTGCCGACTCTGCCTGGACTTTGACTCTGCCTTGCCTGCTGCACCTGCACCTGATCCACTATTTGTCTACGGATCTACCTGCTGGAACTTGCCTCTGCTGTACTACAGTACACCTCCCCCGCTTCTGCTGTTCTGCTTGCTTCCAGTGTCTCTACCTGCCATCTACGGCCACCAGCTTGCACCTGCTTCCCAACGCAGTCCGGAACCTCAGAAGCTTCTCCCAGCCCAGCACCAGAGCTGCAACCTGCGTTCGTGCGACTCTGCATCCCCGAGCCCCCTGTCTGCTCTACCAGGGATCTCGTGGTCAGAGGAGCAAGGGCAGCCACTCCTTGCACGCCGGGCTCGCCTATCAGGTACGTGACAGTCCCTCTCGATAGCGGTAGAAGAGGAGTTGATGAAATGCAGATCCTCCCTGAAACAAATTTTAGACATCAAAATTAGGAAATCCCTTTTCTTTAAGAAATGTTTTTTTTTATGAGCAGGGGGATAAAAGTGGGAATCTACTTGCTAAGGCCCTCAGAGACGCTCAATCAGCAAATCATGTCCATGCTATTAGAGATAGACGAGGGGTGTTGAACCATGACCCAGGGAAAATAGCTGGTCTCTTCTCAAAATTCTACGATACGCTTCATAACCTCCCTGACCAACACAAACCCCACCACGTCACGAGCGCCAAGAGAGAAACAATACTAGACTTCCTAAAAGATAGTGAACTCCCCACGCTCAACCACGAAAACACGTCCAAGTTGGACGAACCTATAAACCTGTTAGAGCTACAAGCAGCCATCACAGACCTAAAATCGGGGAAGAGTCCAGGCCTGGATGGTCTCAATACTATAAGACCTATACAAATATTCTCTGTAAGCCACTTCTATCCTCTTTTAACTATTTGGCAAAAAAACAAACATGATTCCAGCTCCTTTCTGATGGCCCACAGTGATCCCCAAGCCCGATAAGGACCACTCTGATTGCGCCAATTTCAGACCCATATCGTTGTTAAACGCTGACTTAAAGCTCCTGGCCAATATTTTGGCCACCAGATTGAAACCCCTTCTCAGCAAAATCATAGGCCCTGAACAAGTAGGCTTTATGCCTGGGAGGGAAGAATGTGACAACATCATGAAAGCGCTTAACCTGATCCACTTTGCCCGAAACTCCAAGACCAATGGGATGTTACTTTCTACCAACGCGGAAAAGGCTTTCGATAGAATTTCCTGGGTCTACATGTTCTCCACTTGTGCGCACATAGGGCTGGGGGGGCATGTTGTCAAGGCTACCAGCCCTATATCAACGCCCACAAGCCAGAATCAAAGTAAACAACATACTGTCCGATCCGATAAATATAAAGAATGGGACCCGTCAGGGCTGCCCTCTTTCCCCTATACTTTTCATTATTTCCTTGGAACCCCTGATCAGAGCTGTCAACCTGTCTAAAGATGTGAGAGGCTTTAAGATAGGCAAGACTGAGTACAAGGTAGCTGCATACGCAGATGATTTATTATTCTTTCTCACAAAGCCCTTTTTTTTCCATCCCCAACTTGCAAAAATTATTTGAAACATTGGGGTACATCTCAAATTTTAAAATAAACAAATCCAAATCAGAAGCCCTTAGCCTGACCCTAACACTTGATCAACTCGCCCTCCTGAAATCTAATCACTCATTCCATTGGGTCCCCTCCTCCCTCAAGTATTTAGGGGTACACCTGACCAACAACATAGACTCTCTCTTTCACGCTAATTACTCCCCGCTGCTACTGTACGATCAATCTCCACTGATCTTCCCAAATGGACCCCAAAACTGTTCTCATGGTTTGGTAGAGCCTCGATCCTGAAAATGACAATCCTCCCTAGACTCTTATATATCTTAAACGCTCTCCCTGTCCATATACCGGACTGGTTCTTCATTAAACTCCTTAAAATACAAAGACATTTCTTATGGGCCGAAAAAAAAACAGGATTAACCTTAAACTACTCACCCTACTCAAATGTAAAGGTGGAATAGGTCTCCCTGACTACAAAAAATACAACCAAGCGTCCCATATCACCAGAATAATAGACTGGCACTCCTACTGCAAGGAAAATGATTGGGTCAGGCTGGAACAGCAATTAGCCACTCATCACACTTTATTCTCCCCGTGGACTTCGCATTCAAAAATAATTAAATCAATAAAGCACCCCCTGATAGCAAACACACTTAAAACTTGGCACAAAATTGCAACAAAACATGGTTTGTCCTCATCTCCCGGCCCCCTCAACCCAATTTTTGACAACCCGACTTCCTCCAAGGCCTTCAGGGCAAAAAGATCCTCGACCTTCTAGCCTCTAACTGCTTCTCTGGGATCAGAGTTAAGTCATACGATGTGATGAGAGCAGAGTTTGGTGATTCGTTCCCGGGCTTCTGGTTTTATCTCCAACTGAGAAACTTCTTGGTAAACACTAAATCCCTATCCTCATACAGTCGCCCACTGACAATCCTGGAAAACTTGTGTTACAAGCGAGCCCAGGTCCCACACGCTACCTCCCTGGCTTACTCATGGCTGGTCCAGCCATTACATGCAGACATTAGTAAACATAAATTGAGGTGGGAAAGAGACCTGGGTATCTATATAGAAGACACACAGTGGGAGAAAGCATGTATCATGTCACATAAATGTTCTTTGAGCACTAGATACCAGGAGATCTCCTACAACAGGGATATGCAATTAGCGGACCTCCAGATGTTGCCAAACTACAAGTCCCATGAGGCATAGCGAGACTCTGACAGCATCAAGCATGACACCCAGAGGCAGAGGCATGATGGGACTTGTAGTTTGGCAACAGCTGGAGGTCCGCTAATTGCTTATCCCTGTCCTACAAGATACTCACCCAGTGGTATATTACGCCACAGAGAGCCAACTTCGGACACTTGCTGGCGTTGTGGAAAAGATGTGGGAACTTTCTTGCACATCTGGTGGGAATGCCCCACCATTTCTGTCTTTTGGCAGAGTGTGATTGGATGGATCAGGCATATCACTGAAACAACAATTACTCTTGACACGGCTGCATGCCTGCTCCATATCAATCACCTCCCAATAGGTAAATACAAGAAGACCCTCCCTAGACACCTACTAAATGTTGCCAAAACTCTTATCCCCTTACACTTGAAGTCAACCCAAGCGCCGAAGGTCGGGGATTGGTTGGACAGAGTTGCCTATATTTATAAAATGGAGGAAATTATAGCTATGAAAAATGAGAATAGCAATAACTTCAGTGCCTTATGGCAACCATGGTTCCTGTTTACTAGTGTTGAGCAGAATATGCCATATTCGATTTTGCGATATATCTTGAATATATATTCGAATATTCGAGATATATTCGCTAAATTCGAATATTCGTGATATTTTATCGAAATGAAATGATTGCGATTTTTCGCTACTGCGAATGCGAAAATAATTGCGATTTTTTGATAACTGCGGTAGGAGCACTCTGATTGGCTCAGAATATTCGTGATATTTTATCGAAATATCGCAACATGCGAATGCGATATTTATTGCGCAATTTCGAGAAATGCTGGAGGAGCGCTCTGATTGGCTCAGAATATTCGTGATATTTTATCGAAATATCGCAACATGCGAATGCGATATTTATTGCGCAATTTCGAGAAATGCTGGAGGAGCGCTCTGATTGGCTCAGAATATTCGTGATATTTTATCGAAATATCGCAACATGCGAATGCGATATTTATTGGGCAATTTCGACAAATGCTGTAGGAGCACTCTGATTGGCTCAGAATATTCGTGATATTTTACAATACAAAATAATTGCGAATATTCGGCAAATGCGGAAGGAACACTCTGATTGGCTCAGAATATTCTTGATATTTTACAATACAAAATAATTGCGAATATTCGGCAAATGCAGAAGGAGCACTCTGATTGGCTCAGAATATTCTTGATATTTTACAATACAAAATAATTGCGAATATTCGGCAAATGCAGAAGGAGCACTCTGATTGGCTCAGAATATTCTTGATATTTTACAATACAAAATAATTGCGAATATTCGGCAAATGCAGAAGGAGCACTCTGATTGGCTCAGAATATTCGTGATATTTTACAATAGAAAATAAAAAGTGTTTTGCATTGGTGGTGATTCTTTACTCTATCCATCTGTCACAGCCGTTTGTCAATCAAACACCTTGAAGATTGAACACGTTCATGCTGCATGCTTTGGACTTTTTTTCACTTCACATATCAAACACATTTTTATGAAAGATTATTTTTCTATTATTGGGACTATATTTCTTTATATATTTGTTTCACTGTGTATTTCACAAGTTATTTGCGCTTGCTTATTTTATAATTTGCCCACATGTCTTGTCACTAGACATATTTTTTATTCTTGTAGAGCGACTCCATTTTCTGTCTTGTATTAATTTATGTTGTATAACATTTTTGAGTTGCTGCTGTATTCTCCCCTTTTTTAAGGTATGCGCAATTTTTTCCTTCTTACAAAAAATAATAATATCAAACATACAAATATTCATAACATACACATACACAAAGCCCCCCCCTTTTGCATCAGAGACAATCAGAGTTCTCCTACCACAGTTATCGAAAATTCGCAATCATTTTCGCATTCGCAATAGCGAAAAATCGCAATTTTTTTTTTTTCAATTTGGCAACATAAAAGGATCGCCTCAGCTTAGCTACTCGGCCCAGGGTCTCTAATCATACCAGCAATGCTTTTAGACGTCGATAGGATGTGATCTGTTTTAAAAATCAAATTGAAAAAATGCGAATATTCGGAATTGCGAATATTCACCGCGAAATTCGAAATATAGCGCGATTTCTCGAATATGCTATATTCGAGTCGAATATTCGCAATGCGAATATTCGTGAGCAACACTACTGTTTACCTACTCTGCTGAATACTCAACACTGTGTCAATGATTTTGTTATATGCTTATACCTGTCCATAGTGAACTGAGTTAGATGATACCATTGGGTTATCCCTTTATCTATTGCTTGGAAATGGCCTACAAAATGCCTAACATGTCCTGACGATATTCCTTCCTGCTGCCTTCAACCCCCCCCCCCCCCCTCTTCCCTACTGTCTTCTTCTGCCTTGTACCACCCCCCCCCCCCCCCCCCCCCACCCCGCTCACACACATTTATTTTATGTTTTGAATTACCTGTATGATGCCATTTTAGTCTCTGCGGCCCAGATTCTCATACATTTACGTTGCTCCTGGGCAGCGTAACGTATGTGGTTTACGTTACACCGCCGCAGGTTTACAGGTTTACAGCCTGATTCTCAGAACACTTACCTGTAAACTTGCGGCGGTGTATCGTTAAATCGCTCGGCGCAAGCCCGCCCAATTCAAATGGGGCGGGCACCATTTAAATTAGGCACGCTCCCGCGCCGAGCGTATTGCGCATGCTCCGTCGGGTTAAATTACCCGACGTGCATTGCGCTAAATGACGTCGCCCCAACGTCATTTGCTTAGACTTTTACGGAAATGGCGTCCAAATGACGTAATTTTTTTTAAATTCGACGCGGAACGACGGCCATACTTAACATTGGTTGCCCCTCCTAATAGCAGGGGCAACCTTACGCATCGCGTACGCTACGGAAACGACGTAAATTCTCAGTGTCGACCGCGCGTATGTTCGGGAATCTCGCGTAATTACCTCATTTGCATAGACGACGGGGAAAACGACGATGCGACACCTAGCGGCGGGAAAAAAAATGTTTTTAAGATCTGACAGTGTAAGAGCCTTTCGCCTGTCAGATCTAATGGGTATCTATGCGTAACTGATTTTAAGAATCAGTCGCATAGATACCCGGGGCCAGATGAGGAGTTACGACGGCGCAAATTTGCGCTGTCGTAACGCCTTTGAGAATCTGGGCCTGCCACATTTTATTGTACACCGACATATATTGTTTGTTTTTTTTCTACTTGTTTTTGATCAGTATACACTCTGTAATGGATATGTCCTTTGTATACTTTGTTTAAACTTACTAATAAAAACCTTTGATTGAGAAAAAAAAAAAAAAGAACACACCCAGGGAACATACTTAACCCCTTCCCCGCCCCCTAGTGTTAACCCCTTCCCTGCCAATGGCATTTTTATAGTAATTAATGCATTTTTATAACACTGATCGCTATAAAAATGCCAATGGTCCCAAAAATGTGTCAAAAGTGTCCGAAGTGTCCGCCATAATGTCGCAGTACCGAAAAAAAATCGCTGATCGCCGCCATTACTAGTAAAAAAATAAAAATGCCATAAAACTTCCCCCTATTTTGTAAACGCTATAACTTTTGCGCAAACCAATCAATAAACGCTTATTGCGATTTTTTTTACGGAAAATTTGTAGAAGAATACGTAACGGCCTGAACTGAGGAAAACAAACTTTTTTTATATATTTTTGGGGGATATTTATTATGGTAAAAAGTAAAAAATGTTTTTTTTTTTCAAAATTGTCGCTCTATTTTTGTTTATAGTGCAAAAACTAAAAACCGCAGAGGTGATCAAATACCACCAAAGGAAAGCTCTATTTGTGGGAAAAAAAGGACGCCAATTTTATTTGGGAGCCACGTCGCACGGCCGCGCAAGTGTCAGTTAAAGCGACGCAGTGCCGAATCGCACAAAGTGCTCTGGTCTTTGACCAGCAATATGGTCCGGGGCTTAAGTGGTTAAAGACTATGTTGGGGACGCAACTTTAGGCATAGTTGAAAAACCTTTAGCTAGGCACTTTGGCACTAAACATAAATACAAACCAGATAGTTGTGGATTCCTGGCACTGGAACGCATTCACCCTGCCCCTAGAGGTGCCAAATTTGATCTCAAGATATTGCAAACTGAAACAAGATGGATTTATTCCCTCAAAGCGACAAAACCGCAGGGTTTAAATTAATCTATTAGCTATGCCTCTTTTCTTACACCATAGTAATTCTCTTCTTTATTAATAAAATAATCCATATCATATTGGAGGTATAGGTATGAGACGGCATCTGACAAATGTTAGGGGATAAAATATCACTTTAATGATAAATATTGGGGTAATGTATAGGATTGTGAAGGATGAGAGAGATTATAGCGGTGCCATTTAAAGTCATACAGAAAAGTCAAAACAAAATTATAAATATAAATATTTTATTTGTAGTAGAAAAATAGAAGATAAAAACAGTAATGATCGGCTAAGATTGACATGAGTTGTTACATAATCCCGACATGTTTCGGCAAATCGTTGCCTTTCTCAGGGGTGTGAGTCAATCAGTATGTCTTTGTACAATCTAATGGAAGATATACATGCATAATTAATACATTACAGTATAAACAGATGAATGTCTCAAAACATGGCTATATTCTCAAAAGACTCAGTGCACACACAATGATCTCAGGTGTGGAGGTGACCAGATGAAAATGACCAGAGTGGGAGCCATACATACCCTGTAAGTCCAAACAAGAAGCAGAGCCAAAGTGCAGCAAATTGCAGCACCAATCACAGCAACACTCCAACCTTAGTGCGGTTGCAGGGGGCTAATATTGCACACTAGTATAGAAAATTCAAAAAAGGGAAAACAGTTAGGGGTTAAAAGACCACAAAATAATAATTTGCGGTAACTTCTCCTCTAACAAGGACTAACATAGCCTCAATACATACATAATTGGCATCATTTAAAAGTGCTAGATGGGTGGGTGCTGAATAAGCTGCCACTGAAGGAAACAATTAGAAGTGTGAGCATAAGGTGATTTGCTCAATCCTAAAGCATCACATATGACTTGTGAAAGGCAAGTAAAAGGAAAACCTGAAAAATATAAATGAAATAGAGACCATTCAAAAAAGTAGGTCCTACATTCTCAAGGATGACAAGGCAGTCAACCAAGGGCATAAAATGTAACATTGGAAAAAATAATATCAAAAGGTAAGAGTAACAAATAATATTTACCTTTAACAAGCAGAACCAATATACAGCACCCACCAGGCTCAACAGCAAACAAATGCTGAATGAGCCTGTTTAAATAGCCCCCCAGCTGGTCAGTGATGATGATCACTGAACAGCTGTGGACATCAGGGGGCCACGGCGCATGCCTACAATCCCCATAATGCTGTGCGGCGCAAGGTCTGCCTCCAGCAAAAAAAAAAAAAACAACAGCATAGCGGCCACGCATGCGTCAATCAGCAAGATGTAACAGGGAAGGCGAGGATGTTTACAGACAGCAGAAGGCAAACAGGGCGTGGCCAGGGACGGGCTGTGTGTCAATAGAACACACAGCCCTTGGGTGTCCATACAACCATGGGTAAGGGGCCAGGATAGCACAAACGAGACGCCGCACAGAAGCAAGGCTAATGTCGGAACAAAACAGGGTGACAACTAGCAAACATAGTCAAACACCGATGTTTTTTTACACCATAGTAATTCTCTTCTTTATTAATAAAATAATCCATATCATATTGGAGGTATAGGTATGAGACGGCATCTGACAATCGTAAGGGGATAGAATATCACTTTAATGATAAATATTGGGGTAATGTATGATAGGGAATAGTAAATGTGTTTATTGGTTATCAGAAATTATTTGTCTATTGTACACCTTCCTCATAATCTTTAATATATTTTATTTTTTTATTTTGTAACAACTTAATATTCGGTGTGGAATATGTATAAAGGCAATAGTCTCAAGTTTTGCTTTGCCGACCCATGTCCTTTCTTCACTTTGCCAGGTTATTTGTATTTTGTCTTATTTGTGTTATTTGGATATGCACGCTCTTATATATGGATTTTTGGACTTTGGTATTTATGGCCTCCCATTTCTGTGATGGTGATCCGGTTACTGACTGGTATGTTGCTGTCTGGTACTTTTAGCTGAGATTTCTTCTGAGAAATCCTCACTTTCTGTTCTTCTGTCTGTAACTACACACCACAATGCAAGGCTTTCTCCCTGGTGTGGAGAAAGCCTATTGAGGGCGGAGGGAACAAGCAGGAGTGTTAGGACGCCCACTAGCACACAGCTCCTTTCTCTATCTGCAAAGTGGAGAGTGTCCTGACACTCCTGCTCACCCCCTCACCCCCTCAAGAGGCTTTCTCCACACCAGGGAAAAAGCCTTGCATTATGGTGTGTAGTTACAGACAGAAGAACAGGGAGTGAGGATTTCTCAGAAGAAATAAGGACATTTAAAAGCAAAATGGAAGGATGAGGTAAGTGAAGGAAGACTGCACTAAGGTAAATGAAGCTATTTAGAGATTATTTTTTTTACCTTTACAACCCCTTTAATGAGCTTTTCAATTTTAGAACATGCACTTTAACTTACTTGGATTCCACCCCTTATCTAAGAAAATATTATATCTACATCAATTTATATTTTGGGTAAGCATTTCCCTTATTTTACATACAAGCTTTGAAAGGTGGGGGGTGATCAGTTCACCTGTTCACCGAATAGCAAACAATTTGCGGTGTTCGCGGCACACACTTTTAAAGTCTATGAAAGTGCTAATTTTAAAGGCTTATATGCATTGTAGTGTCATAAAATGTGTTTGGGGACCTGGCTCCTGCCCCAGGAGACATGTATCAATGCAAAAAAAAAAAAATAGAAATGGGCATTTTTTTGGAAGCAGTGATTTTAATAATGCTTAAAGTGAAACAATAAAAGTGAAATATTCCTTTAAATTTCATACCTAGGGGGTGTCTATAGTATGCCTGTAAAGTGGCACATTTTTCCCGTGTATAGTCCTTGCTACAAAATGACATTTCTAAATGAAAAAAGTAATTTAAAACTGGTCGCGGCTATAATAAATAGCTGAGTTCCAGTAATACAGATAAATTGAAAAAAACGGCATGGGTTCCCCACCAGTCCATTACCAGGCCCATGGGTCTGGTATGAATATTAACACTTCAATACAAGGCATGTTCACCCCCTTCCTGCCCAGACCAATTTTTTGTTTTCAGCGCTGTCGCACTTTGAATGACAACTGCGCGGTCATGCAGCACTGTACCCAAATTAAATATTTATGTTTGTTTCCCCACAAATAGAGCTTTTGTTTGGTGGTATGTGATCGCCTCTGCGTTTTTACATTTTTGCGCTATAAACAAAAGAAGAGTGACATTTTGAAAAAAACACAATCATTTTTACTTTTTGATTTAATAAATATCATAATTTTTTTTTTCCTCAGTTTAGACCGATATGTATTCTTCTACATATTTTTGGTAAAAAAATTGCAATACGCGTTTATTGATTGGTTTGCGCAAAAGTTATAGCATCTACAAAATAAGGGATAGATTTATAGCATTTTTTTATACTAGTAATGGCGGCGATCTGCGATTTTTATTGTGACCGTGACATTGCGACGGACATATCGGACACTTTTGACACTTTTTTGGTGCTGTGACTGGCAGGGAAGGGGTTAACACTAGGGGCAGTCAAGGGGTTAATATGTTCCCTAGTGAGTGATTCTAACTGTAGGGGGAGGGGACACACAAGGAGGAGGAGACCGATGTGTGTTCCTCTGTACTGGGAACACACATCGGTCCTCTCTCCTCTGACAGGACATGGATCCGTGTGTTTACACACACAGATCCATGGTCCTGCCCTGATTGCGGGCTATCACGATTGTCCGGCGGACATTGCGACTGCCGGGCACGCGCACCAATTCCCAAGCGATGTGGAGGATGCGCGTGCTGCGCCGGCAGTGCGCGCCCCCTAGCCGCCTGGGAAGCTCAGGACATCATATGACGTCCACCCGGAAGCAGGGAGGGTTCCCGCTGACGTCATTTTACAATGACTCGGTAGGGAAGGTGTTAAGGGGAACTCCAAACTAAAATTTAAAAAAAATAGTGTCGGGGTCCCCCCAAATTCCATACCAGGCCCTTCAGATCCAGTATGGATATTAAGGGGAACTGTCACGTATCAGATGACACCAGAACTGTGTGGACTGCAACAGAGAAAACCCAGACCTGTTTAAGTGAAATATGATAATTTATTAAAGATAAGTGAAATGATATAAAAATAACAACCTCCAACACCACACTGTGCACAACAACCAATACCAACAGAACCCACAAATAACAACAGTAAGAGACCAATATGTACAGGTAATTGGAAAACCAGAATCATAACAGGGCCAGGCCAGGGTCGTCAATAGGAGGTCAGCAGCTGGGGAAAGGGAAAACAAACAGGACAAGGAGAGGACGGATGGATCACAGGGGGGACAGGGACAGATACAGGTACAAGGCTCAGGGTTCAGGATTCCAGGTTCAGGTAACAGACAGGATCAGGATCGGGTAAAGATGCAGAGATACTCAGGGTCAGGGCGCATGGAGAGATACCAAGGCAAAGTCTGATTGTCACTGCCGGGTATTTGTACACATCTCCTGCAATCAGTCTCAGGTGACACCTAACCACAGGAGATGTCCACTGCCAGGAACCCCCCACTGGTGGATGCCAGTACTGCAGCCCAAAGATCACATAATACCACTACCAGGGGAGAGCTCCCCTGGCAGTTCCAGACTGCCAGGAGACACCACAGTACTGCACACCAAATATCAGGCAGTGTCACCAGCGGAAGGAACCTTTCCTGACAGGAACCCTGTGCCAAATAAAAAAAAAATGGCATAGGGGTCCCCCCAAAAATCCATTCCAGACCCTTATCCAAGCATGCAAACTGGCAGGCCGCAGGAAAAAATGGGGGGATGAGAGAGTGCCCCCTCCTGAACCATACCAGGCCACATGCGCTTAACATGGGGAGGATGGGGAGGAACTGGCTCACTTGTGGTCCATGTGTACCACTGACTTTTCATCAGAAGCTAGTCTAATGACCAGCTTCTGTCAAATGTTCATGCTGGTACCAGCAGCAATCAGTGCTTTCAGTCAATGGCTGCAGCACTTGTAAGCAGGTTCAGTTATCTGGCTGGCTACTGGATGGCTCTTTATCATTATAGCCTTATAATAAGGAAAGTTATAAGCAGGTGCTAGCTTTTCTTTTAGAGACATCCCTCCTTTGGGATGAAATGGGGGTAGTCAGTTCCCAAATAAAAGAGATTCAGTTAGAGCTCTTGTACAGTGTGTGAGAGCTGACGTGAGGAAAGGGACACACACCCCTTCATATATGGCACAGGAACAAAAGAAGGATGCTAAACTGTGTTGTAAATAGACAAGCTATGTGGTGAGCTCTCCTCCCCCATCACGATTTTATCTCTGGTGTCGGGACAACATGTGCTGATAACATTGGAGAGGGACAAGTAAACACATAATACAGATTCCGCAAATACAGATATTGGCTATTGGACAGGAAGTGAAGTGACACTGATGACAAAAAAAGAAAAATCTTTTTTCATCAGATATTCGATGAAGCTGACTTTCATCAGTCATACCTACACACCATCAGTTAAAAAAACGATCGTGTCAGAACGCGGTGACGTAAAACACAACGACGTGCTGAGAAAAATGAAGTTCAATGCTTCCAAGCATGCGTCGACTTGATTCTGAGCATGCATGGATTTTCAACCGATGGACGTGCCCACAGACGATCATTTTTTTCTATCGTTTTTTTAACCATCAGATAATTTTAAAACAAGTTCCTAGTTTTTTCACCGATGGATAAAAAACCGATGGGGCCCGCACATGATCGGTTCGTCTGATGAAAACGGTCCATTAGACCGTTTTCATCAGATGAACCGATCGTGTGTACGCGGCATTACGCTACCCAATAAAAAATGTTTTGCCTACAGTTCTACTTTCATTTAAAAGACTCCTGTGGCCCCCACAATGCTCAGTAATGCTCCCTGCTGACCTCCACATTATTAGTGTAGTGAAACAATCACAAAATAACTAGTATTGTTTACTGGTTTTTTTTTTAAAAGAAAAAAATGTCTTATTTTACTGCACAAGGTGAAATATAAAAAATGGCATTACATTTCAGGGCCAACTCTTTTTTGCAAGTTTCTTATATTTTTTCTTGTTGAACTTATAGTGATTACTATCTATGATTTCTGAGAACTTCAGAGTTGTTTTTATCTGTATAGATATAATATTGAAAAATATATTAAATATGAATGCTACAGCCCATTGTCTAGGATGTTGCTTTGGGAAACACCCAGATTGCCTACACCAACAATCTATGAACAGCTCCCAGTGTTTAATGCAGATAATTAAATCGAAATATCATAGATTAATGTTATTCAATAGTCACAATAAAGCCAGCAATTTTATATTCAGTGCAATAAACCTTGGAGTTTATGATGCAGAATTTTTGCCTACAGCATTATTTGTATTTCTGTTGTCTTATAAACTGATGGAAAAAACTAGATCTTCTAAGTTATAGTGCAATGTCTTAGGCGACTTGGCTATATACAGTCATTAATGTGCATCATCCAAATTCCCTTTTTAACACTGTAAACAAGCTCTAAAAGGCTTTCCAATGTTCCACTTGACACAAAATGGTTTAACAGTTTATAAAGAGACCTTTTATGTGCATTACTGCCTTTCCCACTGAATAAAATACATTTTACAGCCTCAACCACTGCTTGCCCATATTCAAGGAACTCGGTGAGTAAAGTGCATTCCTTCCAGATTTTAGCATTAAATCTATAATTCAGTGCTCATTCTAAACACTCTTCATACCAAAAAAAGATGTTTGTTCATATCTTGCCCAGATGGAAGCAAATTCTTTGCATGCCAGAGCAATCAATAGCTGTATGTAAAAAGAAAAAAAAAAAGAAAAAACCAGGAAAGTAAACTTCTTGGCTTTTGTAGACCTTTCAATATTATTTTCTTAGCAGAAACACTCATTAGAAAGTCTTTCTTTGCGACAGATTGCATAAATACATAAATGCAGTATGAATACGGTACAGTCTTCACCATTATTATGGTTTTCTTTATTTTTGCCTTTTGACTACTGTGGGTTTTCCATTCAAGCTAAGCTACGCATACACAGGGCTTCTTATAATTTAAGTTACGCTCTAGACAAAAATTCGTACATTTGGAAACATCCGAAATACAACTTTCTATTCTTACAAATTTTATACGAAATACAAAATTTTGTTGACAAATTTCATTTCGGGAGTGGGATACTGCTCAGACTGGTACTGGTAGTTGAGATTCAGAATTGGACAAAATAAGAATGTTTGTTAATATTGTTTAATTAATGTCATAATAATTACGATTATTCGTTATGATGAAGTTAAAAACCCAGGAAGTCAGCACAGCACAGGGATGGTGGCCCCCCCTCATAATAAGCACAGCAGGGGTTGGTGGGAGCCCCTCATAATCAGCATAATGAGTCGACGACTGCCATATTGAGAAAGGTATTTTTTGCTTTTTAAATTCATCATAAGGAATGTTCGTAATTGTTACGAAAAGTTAACGAATCTAACGAAAATTCATATTTTGTACTAAACAAATGCAAAATTAAATTTGATTTTGCAAGGATACCAGATCACCTGCAAGGACAATGAAAAGAAGAGAAAAAATGTTTTTTTGCTCTACACATGATCTGAGGAAAATTCTCTTGCAAAGTGCAATTTAAAATGAGAACAGCCTATATAAAGAAAGATGGTTTGTTATTAGGTTGTTTGGGTGTCAGTTAAATGATTCTTAGATGCTCAGTATTGATACAATTGTTTATAGTATGCTCATGTTCATCCTGTGCCCTATCAATCAGGGGGTTTCTCAAATGTAAAAGCTGACCTTTCACTACATGCAAATAAAGTTATAGAAACCTTCTATAGGGAAAAGGAGATATTATACTATAAATTCAGGTTGAGTTCACAAAACCATGCTAAACTTGTACAATAGACACCCAAACAGAATTTTTTTGGTGCCCATTAACACAATTAGAACGCCCTGTTATATTCTGCATTCTTTATTTATTGCTCATGGCTGTGTCTATATTGGAGAACTAGGGCAAACAGACAGTGTATGCATGGGATGGAAGAGAACTCCCAAATAACAAAACATGTTTGAAGGCATTTTTGCATTTCATTATAATATTTCCATGGGGGCATTATCCTGAAAAGAACAATTGTAAAGACAAATAATATACATGGGACTTTAAATATGCACCCCAGGTAAGGTTGCCACCATTTCTTCAAGTTAAACCCGAACACTTTAATGGCGCACAGCATTTCTCTTTTAAAGCCTTATTACTCCCTAAACTTGCATCACTGAAGCTGGAGGAAAAAGTGAAAAAATTAATTAACCATACAAACACATTGACAACTGGAAATGCCCCTCCTTTATATCCACTGTGTTCCCCAAGGTCAGCCCCCTTCATCATTCAGGTGGCGAAAAATCCCATCAAAATCCCATAAAAAATCCCATCAAAATCGGCTAGGTGGGACTAAATACGATAAACCATAATTGGATACCCTTTGCTGTTGGATTTTAACATTGTGTATACAAAAGGTGCATTTTTAGCTGTCAATATTTGTGTATGGTTCATTGATAATTCCCAGGGTTAGGCTTGCCACCTGTCCGGCATTCACCCGGACAGTTCGGGTTTAAAAACATGTGTCCGGGTTTCAAAGCCTGAAACCCAGACACATTATTCAGACTGGACTATGGCCTCCCAGCAGGGTTGCTGGCTGCAGTTGTCTAAGCTGAGAGTGTCTGTTACACTCTCTTTCATACTGCCCAAAGCCAATAGTAACAATTCCCCCACATACCTTCCCTGTGTGTGCAGCTTCTGCAGCATTGCCAATGTTGAGTTCCACCGGGTGGGCATGTCACAAATGAGGCGGTTGGTGGGCAGGTTGCATTCCCTTTAAATGTTAGCCAGCCGAGCACTGGCATTATATTACTGGGGGAAATGACCACAGATATTTCTGGCCTGCCTCAGGACATCTTGTAGGCCTGGGTACCTGGTGAAGAAATGCTGCACCACCAAATTCAGAATGTGTGCCAAACATGGAACATGGGTCAAGTGTCCCTGTCGGAGGGCGGAGAGAATATTGGTGCCATTGTCGCATACACTCATTCCTGGTTGAAGCTGGTGTGGTGTCAACTACCTCTGAGCTTGCCCGAATCTGACAGAATCTCTGCCCCAGTGTGGCTCCTGTCCCCTAGGCAGACCAACTCAAGCACTGCATGGTATCTTTTTTGCTTGACTGCTTGTGTATCCCCTTGAGCGCTTAGGGAGCACCACTGGTTCAGAGGACAATTCTGCAGAAGAGGACATAGAGGAAGAAGAAGAGGAGGGAGGGGAGCATATGGATGTTGTGGCAGCATCACCACTAGCTTTTTGGAGGCGTGGTGGTGGAACAAACTTCAACACTGAACCCTGTCCTGCATCCTTACCACCTGCCAGCAGAGTTACCCAGTGCGCCATGAAGGAAAGGTAACGTCCCTGCCCATGCCTGCTGGACCATAAGTCAGTGGTAATATGAGCCTTACTGCTGACTGCCCTGTCCAACAAGGCCAAAACATTGCCTTCCACATGGTGTTAGAGAGCCGGAATGGCCTTATATCAAAATAAATGACGTTTAGGAACCTGTAGTTTGGCACATTCCACAAATTCATGAAAGAGGGCTGAGTCTACCAGCTGAAAAGGCAGCAGTTGCAGTGCTAGCAGTTTGGCCAAGCTAGCATTTAGACGCTGAGCATGTGGATGGTTTTTAACGGTTAAGAGACTGGGGTAGGGAAATTTGCCTGCTGAATTCAACTGGTGGTGTACTGCTAGCAGATTGGCTGCAAGAACTTGTGACACATATTGCTATACCTCCATTCCTCTCAGTGCAGGTTTTTGAGAGGACTGGATGTATAATAGGGTTTGAGATCCCAGATGAGGAGCAAGGGGAAGTCTGCTTTTTTCTATCATGTGGGTATTTCAGGTGCTGCTGCCAATGGACTGCATAGCAGGTGGTCATATGTCTGGTCAAGCATGTGGTGCCCAAGTGGCTGCTGTTCTGGCCACGCTTGATCCGCTTCAGACATAGGTTGCAAACAGCAATGGTGCGATCTGCTGCACACGTGTCGAAAAAGACCCACACCAAGGAACTCCAAAGAGTCAGCAGCACCCTGCACCTGCGGAGCTCTGCGGTGTGATGCAATAGGATAGCTGCCCTTAAGCTGTCCTCTGAAGGACATCCTGCCTCGTTGGAGTTGTGCCTCCTCCTCAATTTCCTCCTCTCTTCTCTCAGGCACCCAAGTACAGTCAGTGACCTCATCCTCCCCTCCCTCCTCATCACTGGAGCAAACATGGCAGTACGCTGCAGCTTGGGGAACATGACTGTCAGTTTCTTGTCCTTCTGTGGCCCCCCTCTCTCTAGGCTCACGTTACTCCCTTCCTCAACCTGGGAACCAACATCAGAGCCTTCAAATTGCTGCACATCCTCCAACAGCATGTAATTGACACTGTGGTCGAATAATTCTGGGGACTCCTCCGTACATGATGGTGGGTTATGGAAGGAGTAACTGTAGACAAGGAGCCAGTGGAATAGGCCACTTTGGCATCTGCGTTGGAAGGCAAGCTACTATAAGCCTGGGTAACAGAGGATGAGAAGGATGAGGACAGCTTTGTTATCCACTCCACCAACTCTTCTGTCTTCTGCATGTTGTGGCTCAATAACATGGCCAGCAGCAGAAAAAAAAAACTGTGAACACCGGCTGCACTGTATTACAGGAAACTGTAAACCTGTGCTACATCATAGGGGGCGGGGTCCTGTCCTCAGCTACATAAGACCTGTCAGGCTGCCGCAACGTAATTCCCGGGGGTGTCTCCGGTGGAGACAGGATGCTGTTCCTCGCTGCGCTGGACATCATCGCTGGAGCCTGGAAAGGAGATCATCCATCGCAGGATACCAACAACGCTGGATTGGAGATCAAGAGTGGATTACCACCGCTGGAATCTATTTTTTATTTTTAATAAAGGACTTATGCCAACTGTGTCTGTGTGTTTTTTTTACAATTGTTTACACTTTCTTTGTGAAATGGTAGGGGTACAATGTACCCCTTACCAATTCACATAGGGGGAAGGCCGGGATCTGGGGGTCCCCTTTGTTAAAGGGGTCTTCCATATTCCGATAAGGCCCCTGCCCGCAGATCCCCACAACCACCAGGCAAGGGTTGTGGGAATGAGCCGACAATTCATTACAGCCGCGAGTACTTTTAAAAGACTTTTTCTCCTTCAGAAATGACAGTTTGTGCAGGGACAGTTCTAGACACGGGAAACAAGCGCTACTTTACATGCATACTATACACACTCCCCAGGTATGAAATTTAAAGGAATATTTCACTTTTATTGTTTCACTTTAAGCATTATTAAAATCACTGCTCCCAAAAAAACTTCTGTTTTTAAAACTTTTTTTGCATTGATACATGTCCCCTGGGGCAGGACCCAGGTCCCCAAAAAATTTTTATGACAATAACTTGCATATACTGTAAGCCTTTAAAATTAGCAGATTTCTCCCATAGACTTTTACAGAGTGTTCTGCGGCTTTTCGAATTTGCCGCAAACACCCCAAATTGTTCGCCGTTCGCCTCAAATACACTGCAACTAACTAAATACCCTGCCTGCCTAATCTAGCTCAAGCTATCTCTCTGTCCATGCCAAAAACACTACATGCAGTCACTCTGTAAGCAGCCTTATATAGTGTGGGGCGTGGACTTAGTCCTCCTGAGCCATGATTGGCCCAAGGCAACTATGGCTCTCTCCGCAGAGTGTGCTGTGATTGGCCAAAGCATGCAGGTCAGACGCTAATGCACTGCGATTCCGCAGTGCATTATGGGGCGTTCCACGGCATTTGAATTTTCCATGAACGTCCCAAAATGTTCGCTGTTCAGCGAATGGAGAACACCCAATATATGAACCAATTACTTATGTTTTGGGCTATCTGGGCTCCTCTACAATGGGCTAATAAATAATGTTGACACCATTTCAAGAGTACTGTTTCTAGCAAGAAAAATACTAGCTGGAAAAAGCTGGAGCAATCCAAAAATGTGCCTGAAAATCTTGTCCAATTGGATACAGAAAATGTATCACTCTTAAAAAATAGAAAGTAGTCTTCTACGCAATTCATATTTGTAAAATCTGTACTCTTTGAGCAGCAGCAGAATCTTACAACTTTTAGAGATGCTGTTTGTTTGTTCCTTATTCCTTAGTTAAACATTTCTTTAAACAATGCTCTTATGCCTTGTACACATGATCGGAATTTTCCGATGGAAAAAGTTAAATGGAATTTTTTCATCGGATATTCCGACCGTGTGTTTTTCCCTTATCGGATTTTTTCCATTGGAAATTCCGACGGATTTAGAAAGAGAACATGTTCTCTTTTTTTCAGATGAAAAAAATTTCTATCGTAAATTCTGTTCATCTGTGAACTCCAACGGAGAAAAAAACATGCATGCTCAGAATCAAGTTGACGCATGCTCAGAAGCATTGAACTTCATGTTTCTCGGCTCATCGTAGTGTTGTACGTCACCACATTTTTGACGGTCGGAATTTGGTGTGACAGTGTGTATGCAAGACAGCTTGAACAGAATTCCGTCAGAAAAATAGGTTGCAGTTTATCCCAATGGAAATTCCGATCGTGTGTACGGGCATTACTCTTATTTTTTTAACATTATCTGGGCTTGAAGTAACATTGAGTTTCTCTTTCACCAAGGGGAAGGTTTTTAATGCTGATCTCTGGGTACCCCAAATTTGTATGTGTACATGGGTCCAGTAAACTAAAAAGGTTACCTGAAAAGGTTAGCTTCTATCAGTCTAAAGGCATATAGTTTATGATCAAGGGACTAGCCACCATTTCCTGCTTCTTATCCAGTCTGCTTAACAAATCATCCTGCAGTAGTTTAATGCAAGCAGGCGCAGCACTGACATTAGTCAATTAGCTGTCTGCAGGAGGCCAATAAAAGCATAGGTTGCTAGGGTGGTTTACACTGCCTCTCTCTTCCCAGAACCACCTTGCTGTTTATTACTGCATCCTGTCTAGTAGGGATGAGCCGAACACCCCCCTGTTCAGTTCGCACCAGAACTTGCGAACACACCAAATGTTCGTGTGAACTTTAGAACCCCGTTAAAGTCTATGGGACTCGAACATTTGAAATCTAAAGTGCTAATTTTAAAGGCTAATATGCAAGTTATTGTCCTAAAAAGTGTTTGGGCACCTGGGTCCTGTCCCAGGGGACATGTATAAATGCAAAAAAAAGTTTTAAAAATGGAAGTTTTTTCGGGAGCAGTGAATTTAATAATGCTAAAAGTGAAACAATAAAAGTGAAATATTACTTTAAATTTTGTACCTAGGGGGAGTGTAAAGTTAGCATGTGAAATAGCGCATGTTTCCCGTACATAGAACTGTCCCTGCACAAAGTGTCATTTCTGAAAGGAAAAAAAAGTCTTTTAAAACCGGACTTGCTGCTATAATGGATTGTCGGCTCTGGCAAATCAGAGAGAATTCATTCATAAAAAAAAAAAATATATAGCGTGGGGGTCCCCCCAAATTCCATTACCAGGCCCTTCAGGTCTGGAATGGATATTAAGGGGAACTCCGCCGTCAATTTAAAAAAAAATGACGTGGGGTTCCCCTCAAATATCCATTCCAGACCCTTCAGGTCTGATGTGGATTTTAACCACTTGGTAACCGCCCTATAGCCGAAATACGGCTACAAGGCGGTTCCCTAACTCTAGTAGGGCGTCAATATACGTCCTCCCAGAGAGTCAGAATTGCGCGCCCGAGCGGGCGCGCACACGCGATCACCGGCGCTCGCTGGGTCCACGGGACCCGCAGCAACACGGATCGCGGTAAGGAGCCAATGGAAGCGGCTCCTTACCACGTGATCGCGCCGTCCAATGATGGCGCGATCACTTGTAAACAAACCGGCGTCATGTAATGACGCCGGTTCCTCCCTCTCCTCTCTGTACCGTTCGGTACAGTGTGAGAGGAGAGGGAGGGGGGAGGGGGGGATCGGGCGGCAGCAGCAGCCGCCGCACTGTGGGCTGGATCTGTGACAATTGCAGTCACAGATCCAGCCATCCCTGCGCAATACTCTGCAATATAAAAAAAATGATAAGCGCTAAAGTAAAGTGCAATACTCTGCAATACCCCCATACTCTGCAATACCCCCCCATACTCTGCAATACCCCCCCCATACTCTGCAATACCCCCCCCATACTCTGCAATACCCCCCCCCCCCCCATACTCTGCAATACCCCCCCATACTCTGCAATACCACCCCATACTCTGCAATACCCCCCCCATACTCTGCAATACCCCCCCATACTCTGCAATACCCCCCATACTCTGCAATACCCCCCCATACTCTGCAATACCCCCCCCATACTCTGCAATACCCCCCCATACTCTGCAATACCCCCCCATACTCTGCAATACCCCCCCATACTCTGCAATACCCCCCCATACTCTGCAATACCCCCCCATACTCTGCAATACCACCCCCCCATACTCTGCAATACCACCCCATACTCTGCAATACCACCCCATACTCTGCAATACCCCCCCATACTCTGCAATACCTCCCCAATACTCCGCAATACCCTCAATACTCCAATACCTTGCAATACGTCGCCTATGGGGATTTTTAAGTAGCAACGTTTGGCGCAATTTCACGAGCGTGTGCAATTTTGAAGGGTGACATGTTGGGTATCTATTTACTCGGCGTAACTTCATCTTTCATATTATGCAAACACATTGGGCTAACTTTACTGTTTTTTTTTTTTTAAGCACAAAACAGTTTTTTTTTTTAAAATACGCGTTCAAAAAATTGCTGCGAAAACACCGTGCAAGATAAAAAGTTGCAACAACCGCCATTGTATTCTCTAGGGTATTTGAAAAAAAAAACATATATAATGTTTTGGGGTTCTATGTAATTTTTTAGCAAATAAATGATGATTTTTACATGTAGGAGAGAAATGTCAAAATTGGCCTGGGTGCTCCAGAACGCCTGATGGTGCTCCCTGCACGTTGGGCCTCTGTATGTGGCCACGCTGTGTAAAAGTCTCACACATGTGGTATCGCCATACTCGGGAGGAATAGCAGAATGTGTTTTGGGGTGTAATTTGTAGTATGCATATGATGTGTGTGAGAAATAACCTGCTAATATGACAGAAACTAGAATTTTTTTTTTATTTTTACAGAATTTTCAGTCTTTTTTCTTTTATAGCACAAAAAATAAAAACCGCAGAGGTGATCAAATACCACCAAAAGAAAGCTCTATTTGTGTGAAAAAAAGGACAAAAATTTCAGATGGGTACAATGTTGTATGACTGAGTAATTGTCATTCAAATTGTGAGAGCACCGAAAGCTGAAAATTGGTCTGGTGATTAAGGGGGTTTTCGTGCCCAGTGGTCAAGTGGTTAAGGGGAACTCCACCCCAAATTTAAAAAAAAATGGCGTGGAGTTCCCCCAAAAATTCACACCAGACCCCTTATCCGAGCACGTTAACCTGGCCGGCCGCAGAAAAGAGGGGGGACAGAGTGCGCCCCCCCTCTCCTGAACCGTACCAGGCCACATGCCCATACATTGTACCCCTACCATTTCACAAAGGAAGTGTAAATAGTTTGAAAAAACACACACACACACACCATAGAAAAAAGTCTGTATCCAGCGACGGGTGCGGGTGATCTCCGGTCCAGCGATGAGAAGATCTATCCATCCAGAGCGCAGCATCGCCAACCTCCTCTCACCGCTGGACACAGCCCAGCGAATGACGCAGCTGAAGCTGTGACATTTTTTATATAGGGGAGGCGGGGCCACCCGTCACGTGACCCGGCACCCTCTGACGCACTCTCTGCTACGTCACTGGGGAAGCCCAGGAAGGGAGAAGACTGGGCTTACCCAGTGACGTAACAGAGGGTGCGTCAGAGGGGGCGGGGTCACATGATGGGTGGCCCCGCCTCCCCTATATAAGAAATGTCACAGCTTCAGTCACGTCATTCGCTGGGCTGTGTCCAGCAGTGAGAGGAGGTCGGCGATGCTGCGCTCTGGATGGATGGATCTTCTCATCGCTGGACCGGAGATCACCCGCTCCCGTTGCTGAATACAGACAACTTTGAAGCAGGAAGCAGGGAACGAGTGGATTATCACCGCTGGATTTTTTTTCTTTTTTTTATTAATAAAGGATTTTTTCTACGGTGTCTGTGTGTTTTTTTTAACTATTTACACTTCCTTCGTGAAATGGTAGAGGTACAGTGTACCCCATTACCAATTCACATAGGGGGGGGCCAGGATCTGGGGGTCCCCTTTGTTAAAGGGGTCTTCCAAATTCTGATAAGCCCCCCGCCCGCAGACCCCCACAACCACCGGGCAAGGGTTGTGGGGATGAGGCCCCTGTCCCCGTCAACATGGGGACATCCTCTCCATGTTGAGGGCATGTGGCCTGGTACGGTTCAGGAGAGGGGGGGGCGCACTCTGTCCCCCCCTCTTTTCTGCGGCCGGCCAGGTTAACTTGCTCGGATAAGGGGTCTGGTGTGAATTTTTGGGGGAACTCCACGCCATTTTTTTTTAATTTGGGGTGGAGTTCCCCTTAAAATCCACACCAGACCTGAAGGGTCTGGAATTGATATTTGGGAGGAACCCCACATCATTTTTTTTTTAAATTAACGGCGGGGTTCCCCTTAATATCCATTCCAGACCTGAAGGGCCTGGTAATGGAATTTGGGGGGACCCCACGCTATATATTTTTTTTTTTATGAATGAATTCGCTCTGAATTGCCAGAGCCGACAATTTATTATAGCCGCAAGTCCAGTTTTAAAAGCCTTTTTTTCCTTTCAGAAATGACACTTTGTGCAGGGACAGTTCTATGTACTGGAAACATGCGCTATTTCACATGATAACTTTACACCCCCCTAGGTACGAATTTTTTAAGGAATATTTTACTTTTATTGTTTCACTTTTAGCATTATTAAATTCACTGCTCCCGAAAAAACTTCCATTTTTAAAACTTTTTTTTGCATTGATACATGACCCCTGGGACAGGACCCAGGTATACAAACACTTTTTAGGACAATAAATTGCATATTAGCCTTTAAAATTAGCACTTTAGATTTCTCCCATAGACTTTAACAGGGTGTTCCGCGGCTTTTTGAATTTGCCGCGAACACCCCTAATTGTTCGTTGTTCGCCGAACAGGCGAACAGGCAATGTTCGAGTGGAACTCGAAGCTCATCCCTACTGTCTGGTACCCAAGAATGCATATCTTGAGTATTCAGCTTCCTGTAGCTGCTTGTTAGTTAGCAAAGCATTAGTGCAGTGGCCTTGCTGTTTACTTTCTTCTGTCTCTCCCACTATTCTTTACCTCTACTTGTCTCCAGCCCAATGTGTTTTTGTCCCCTGAACAATATTCCCTAGTTAACTGGAAATGTATGGTCTGCCCATACTAGTGCCAGTAGACTCTACCCACATACTGTTCAGGCAGAGGATCCCTAGGAGTTGCAGCTAAAAACAATGTATGTGCAGATAGACATGCATATCATACTGCCATATTTCCCATTATACTGTCTACTGCTAGTAATTAGGGACATGTTTCGGTTATGTGTTCAACATACAGTATATTTTATCCAAACCTAGCCTGTTTTTAGTTATGAATACAGTAAAACTAAGTGGCACTATTTGGTCGGTTCATCCACCTGAACCTCTGGAATTTATGGGCCATAGCACTACCACTTCTAAATTACATAAGAGATTCCCGGCAGCTTCTGTTAATAAACAAGCTGGCAGGGATCGCGGATGATGTAATTGACCAAATTTGGTAATAACTATATTTGGCCAATGACATCACTTGGGATCCCCAGTGGCTTGTTTACATTGAGAAGCCTTGAGGATCCATAATTTGTGACAGGAGTAACAGTGGTGTGTATAGTCCCCCTAAAAATTAACAAAGGATCTTTATCAAAGCATGCAAAACCAGACTACTTGCCTTCAGCATTGGAAGGGTATTCTTTGCAAAGTTTGGCTTTACCTCATTTACTAAGCACTGGAGCAACTGCACTTTGCAAAGTGAACCTTATACTGTTCACATGCTGCTACTCTCATTAAAAGTGACATATTTCTGCCAACTTCTGCATATAAACAAAAGTAATGGGGATGCTGGGTGACAATACTGACGCATGCCCCCTTTGTTTACAAACAAGCTGGTAGCGATCTGTCATTTAGTGGCTGTCCTGTTTGTGAAAAAAATCACTTCTAAAAGGAATACATTGGTGTTTATTTACTAAAGGCAGATCTACTTTGCGCTACAAGTGCACTTGGAAGTGCAGTCACTGTAGATCCGAGGGGGACATGCAAGGAAAATAAAAAATTGCATTTTTGCTTGTACATGATTGGATGATAAAATTAGCAGAGCTTCCCCTCACATTTACAGCGACTGCACTTCCAAGTGCACTTTCAAGTACACCTACAGTGCACTTGTAGTGCAGAGTGGATTTGCCTTTAGTAAATAACCCCACTGTACTGTTCTGAAACTTCACATAAGGCATCCCAAAAGCATGGTAATTAAAATATTTTTAATGTTGAGCTTTATACCACATTAAAATACCCTCTTCACGCTGAACGGTATGGTTTTATTTTTATTTTTATTTATTTTTTTGTACTGACACATTTCCCACTGTAGTGACCAACTACATATGCCTTTTTAACAAAATCTTGCAAACTAGCCTGGGAAAAGGGCAGAAAACAGCAAGATTCCTAAACACTTTACTGGGGTTTTGTGCTATATTTGGATTTGCAGACTTTTTTCCTGGGTTTGCTGAACTTCCTAGGAACTGAGCCTTGCTCTGTACGCTCATACCTATTAGTGATCATTCCAGAAGAGATAGTGGGCCAGATTCAGAAAAGAGATACGACGACGTATCTCCTGATACACCGTCGTATCTCTGAGTCCGGCTGTCGTATCTATGCGCCTGATTCATAGAATCAGGTTACGCATAGATATCCCTAAGATCCGACAGGTGTAAGTGACTTACACTGTCGTATCTTAGGCTGCAATTTCATGCTGGCCGCTAGGTGGCGCTTCCGTTCGTTTACGCGAGGAATATGCAAATTAGTATTTACGTCGATTCAGAAACGAACGACCGCCCGGCGTTTTTTTTTTTACGTCGCTTGCGTTCGGCTTTTTCCGGCGTAAAGTTACCCCTGCTATATGAGGGGTATGTGCGGCGTATCCTATGTTAAGTATGGCCGTCGTTCCCGCGCCGAGTTTTGAAATTTTTACGTCGTTTGCGTAGGTCGTTCGTGAATACGGCTGGACGTAATTTACGTTCACGTCGAAAGCATGACGATTTGCCGACGTCATTTGGAGCATGCGCACTGGGATTCAGTCATGGTAGGCGCATGCGCAGCTCGTTCGGCGCGGGGACGCGCATCATTTAAATGATACACGCCCCCTACCCGCCGAATTTGAATTCCGCCAGGTGATTTACGCTACGCCGCCACCACAACTTTACAGGCAAGTGCTTTGTGAATAAAGCACTTGCCTGAAAAACTTGCGGCGGCGTAACGTAAATGAGATACGTTACGCCAGTGGCGGCTGGTGAAGTTTTAGGATGGGGGGCGCAATACCCCGCCCTTCCAAATTTGGTTCCTCCCACTTCTCATAAGCCACACCCCTTATAGAATCCACCACTCCGTCCCCTGTATTCCACTTGCTTCCACTCAATGTCAGGAGTATACAGCTCAGCGTCACAGCACAGAGTATACAGCCCCAGCATCACAAATCATGGTATATAGCGCAGCCTTACAGATCGGTGCAAACAAACTAAAATATGACACTGTTAGTAATGAAGGACTCGAAATGGGCAGGAGATTACCAGAGACTGTGGACATACTGCACAAGATTACCAGAGACTGCGGACATACTGCATGAGATTATCAGAAACTGCAGACATACTGCACAGGATTACCAGAGACTGCGGACATACTGCAGAAGATTACCAGAGACTGCGGACATACTGCAGGAGATTACCAGAGACTGCGGACATACTGCACAAGGTTACCAGAGACTGCGGACATACTGCACAAGATTACCAGAGACTGCGGACATACTGCACAAGATTACCAGAGACTGCGGACATACTGCACAAGATTATCAGAAACTGCAGACATACTGCACAGGATTACCAGAGACTGCGGACATACTGCAGAAGATTACCAGAGACTGCGGACATACTGCACAAGATTACCAGAGACTGCGGACATACTGCAGGAGATTACCAGAGACTGCGGACATACTGCACAAGATTACCAGAGACTGCGGACATACTGCACAAGATTACCAGAGACTGCGGACATACTGCACAAGATTACCAGAGACTGCAGGCATTACTTGTCCTGCGACTTGGGACTTAAATGTTGCATGACAAGTCGTACCCCATGATTTCCAATGAGAACCGTTCATATCTGTGCGACTTCAAAGTAGTCCCTGCATTACTTTGGTCCCACTTTGATGCAACTTGAGGTCCATAGACCTCCAGAATACACAGGCATTGCTTTAAGTCACATCAAAATTGCAGTAGAATTGTGCAACTTTCAGACTGCAGTAGCCTGAAAGTCGCAAGATTCTGCCACAATTTTTTGGTGCGATTTTGCAGCGACTTGAAGCAATGCCTATGTATTCTGGAGGTCTATGGACCTCAAGTCACATCAAAGTGGGACAAAAGTAATGCAGGGACTACTTCAAAGTTGCACAGATATGAACAGTTCTCATTGGAAATCATCGGGTCCAACTTAGCCTGCAACTTTCCAGTCCCAAGTTGCAGGACAATTTGCAAGCGGGGGGGTGGTGTGGTGTTGACGGACGATATTTTCCCTGCACATTAAGTATAAAAAAAGTATTTTTTTTAATAACTGGGGGGGTGGTCTGGTGGGGTAGTGTTACCGGCCGCTATTTGTGATTGAATTTTTACATAGAAAAGAAATGTTGTTAATAAGTGGGTAAATGAATTATAAAAAAAGTTTTTTTTAATAATTCATTTACCCACTTATTGCTAAATTGAATCAAATGTAAAAAATAAACTGTTAATAAGCTTAACTGTTAATAATATTAAATCTAAAAAAAAACATGGATGGGGGGGGGGGGGGTTGTTGCCTGACATTATTTTCGCTGAATATTAAATATTTAAAAAAATTGGATTAAGCAGGGGGGGGGGGGGGTGGAGGGTGGATGCCAGCCGCCGAATATTACATGCAAACATTTTTTTTTTAAATAAGCGGGGGGTGGGAGGGGGGATTGTGATAAACTTGCCCTTTATTCACATACTGTAGAGCATCACAGGTTCATGTTCCGGGACCTCATCGGATCTTTTTTTCAGGCAGAATAATGCCCTAACATGAGACATTGAGCTCAAATAGTACCAACATCGAATCAGGTGTGCAGACAGTTAAAGATCCTTATTTTTATAGAATTAACTTTTCCTGTGGAGTCACTACTTCAGTAGCCCAACCAGTGGCGGCTGGTGAAGTTTTAGGATGGGGGGGCGCAATACCCCGCCCTTCCAAATTTGGTCCCTCCCACTTCTCATAAGCCACACCCCTTATAGAATCCACCACTCCATCCCCTGTATTCCACTTGCTTCCACTCAATGTCAGGAGTATACAGCTCAGCGTCACAGCACAGAGTATACAGCCCCAGCATCACAAATCATGGTATATAGCGCAGCCTTACAGATCGGTGCAAACAAACTAATATATGACACTGTTAGTAATGACTCGAAATGGGCAGGAGATTACCAGAGACTGTGGACATACTGCACAAGATTACCAGAGACTGCGGACATACTGCACGAGATTATCAGAAACTGCAGACATACTGCACAGGATTACCAGAGACTGCGGACATACTGCAGAAGATTACCAGAGACTGCGGACATACTGCAGGAGATTACCAGAGACTGCGGACATACTGCACAAGATTACCAGAGACTGTGGACATACTGCACAAGATTACCAGAGACTGCGGACATACTGCACAAGATTATCAGAAACTGCAGACATACTGCACAGGATTACCAGAGACTGCGGACATACTGCAGTGTAACAGTGGTGTGTATAGTCCCCCTAAAAATTAACAAAGGATCTTTATCAAAGCATGCAAAACCAGACTACTTGCCTTCAGCATTGGAAGGGTATTCTTTGCAAAGTTTGGCTTTACCTCATTTACTAAGCACTGGAGCAACTGCACTTTGCAAAGTGAACCTTATACTGTTCACATGCTGCTACTCTCATTAAAAGTGACATATTTCTGCCAACTTCTGCATATAAACAAAAGTAATGGGGATGCTGGGTGACAATACTGACGCATGCCCCCTTTGTTTACTAACAAGCTGGTAGCGATCTGTCATTTAGTGGCTGTCCTGTTTGTGAAAAAAATCACTTCTAAAAGGAATACATTGGTGTTTATTTACTAAAGGCAGATCTACTTTGCGCTACAAGTGCACTTGGAAGTGCAGTCACTGTAGATCCGAGGGGGACATGCAAGGAAAATAAAAAATTGCATTTTTGCTTGTACATGATTGGATGATAAAATTAGCAGAGCTTCCTCTCACATTTACAGCGACTGCACTTTCAAGTGCACTTTCAAGTACACCTACAGTGCACTTGTAGTGCAGAGTGGATTTGCCTTTAGTAAATAACCCCACTGTACTGTTCTGAAACTTCACATAAGGCATCCCAAAAGCATGGTAATTAAAATATTTTTAATGTTGAGCTTTATACCACATTAAAATACCCTCTTCACGCTGAACGGTATGGTTTTATTTTTATTTTTATTTATTTTTTTGTACTGACACATTTCCCACTGTAGTGACCAACTACATATGCCTTTTTAACAAAATCTTGCAAACTAGCCTGGGAAAAGGGCAGAAAACAGCAAGATTCCTAAACACTTTACTGGGGTTTTGTGCTATATTTGGATTTGCAGACTTTTTTCCTGGGTTTGCTGAACTTCCTAGGAACTGAGCCTTGCTCTGTACGCTCATACCTATTAGTGATCATTCCAGAAGAGATAGTGGGCCAGATTCAGAAAAGAGATACGACGACGTATCTCCTGATACACCGTCGTATCTCTGAGTCCGGCTGTCGTATCTATGCGCCTGATTCATAGAATCAGGTTACGCATAGATATCCCTAAGATCCGACAGGTGTAAGTGACTTACACTGTCGTATCTTAGGCTTCAATTTCACGCTGGCCGCTAGGTGGCGCTTCCGTTCGTTTACGCGAGGAATATGCAAATTAGTATTTACGTCGATTCAGAAACGAACGACCGCCCGGCGCTTTTTTTTTACGTCGCTTGCGTTCGGCTTTTTCCGGCGTAAAGTTACCCCTGCTATATGAGGGGTATGTGCGGCGTATCCTATGTTAAGTATGGCCGTCGTTCCCGCGCCGAGTTTTGAAATTTTTACGTTGTTTGCGTAGGTCGTTCGTGAATACGGCTGGACGTAATTTACGTTCACGTCGAAAGCATGACGATTTGCCGACGTCATTTGGAGCATGCGCAATGGGATTCAGTCATGGTCGGCGCATGCGCAGCTCGTTCGGCGCGGGGATGCGCATCATTTAAATGATACACGCCCCCTACCCGCCGAATTTGAATTCCGCCAGGTGATTTACGCTACGTCGCCACCACAACTTTACAGGCAAGTGCTTTGTGAATAAAGCACTTGCCTGAAAAACTTGCGGCGGCGTAACGTAAATGAGATACGTTACGCCAGTGGCGGCTGGTGAAGTTTTAGGATGGGGGGGCGCAATACCCCGCCCTTCCAAATTTGGTCCCTCCCACTTCTCATAAGCCACACCCCTTATAGAATCCACCACTCCGTCCCCTGTATTCCACTTGCTTCCACTCAATGTCAGGAGTATACAGCTCAGCGTCACAGCACAGAGTATACAGCCCCAGCATCACAAATCATGGTATATAGCGCAGCCTTACAGATCGGTGCAAACAAACTAAAATATGACACTGTTAGTAATGAAGGACTCGAAATGGGCAGGAGATTACCAGAGACTGTGGACATACTGCACAAGATTACCAGAGACTGCGGACATACTGCACGAGATTATCAGAAACTGCAGACATACTGCACAGGATTACCAGAGACTGCGGACATACTGCAGAAGATTACCAGAGACTGCGGACATACTGCAGGAGATTACCAGAGACTGCGGACATACTGCACAAGGTTACCAGAGACTGCGGACATACTGCACAAGATTACCAGAGACTGCGGACATACGGCACAAGATTACCAGAGACTGCGGACATACTGCACAGGATTATCAGAAACTGCAGACATACTGCACAGGATTACCAGAGACTGCGGACATACTGCAGAAGATTACCAGAGACTGCGGACATACTGCACAAGATTACCAGAGACTGCGGACATACTGCAGGAGATTACCAGAGACTGCGGACATACTGCACAAGATTACCAGAGACTGCGGACATACTGCACAAGATTACCAGAGAATGCGGACATACTGCACAAGATTACCAGAGACTGCAGGCATTACTTGTCCTGCGACTTGGGACTTAAATGTTGCATGACAAGTCGTACCCCATGATTTCCAATGAGAACCGTTCATATCTGTGCGACTTCAAAGTAGTCCCTGCATATCTTTGGTCCCACTTTGATGTGACTTGAGGTCCATAGACCTCCAGAATACACAGGCATTGCTTTAAGTCACATCAAAATTGCAGTAGAATTGTGCAACTTTCAGACTGCAGTAGCCTGAAAGTCGCAAGATTCTGCCACAATTTTTTGGTGCGATTTTGCAGCGACTTGAAGCAATGCCTATGTATTCTGGAGGTCTATGGACCTCAAGTCACATCAAAGTGGGACAAAAGTAATGCAGGGACTACTTCAAAGTTGCACAGATATGAACAGTTCTCATTGGAAATCATCGGGTCCAACTTAGCCTGCAACTTTCCAGTCCCAAGTTGCAGGACAATTTGCAAGCGGGGGGGTGGTGTGGTGTTGACGGCCGATATTTTCCCTGCACATTAAGTATAAAAAAAGTATTTTTTTTAATAACTGGGGGGGGTGGTCTGGTGGGGTAGTGTTACCGGCCGCTATTTGTGATTGAATTTTTACATAGAAAAGAAATGTTGTTAATAAGTGGGTAAATGAATTATAAAAAAAGTTTTTTTTAATAATTCATTTACCCACTTATTGCTAAATTGAATCAAATGTAAAACATAAACTGTTAATAAGCTTAACTGTTAATAATATTAAATCTAAAAAAAAACATTGATTGGGGGGGGGGGGGGTTGTTGCCTGACATTATTTTCGCTGAATATTAAATATTTAAAAAAAAATTGGATTAAGCAGGGGGGGGGGGGGGTGGAGGGTGGATGCCAGCCGCCGAATATTACATGCAAACATTTTTTTTTTAAATAAGCGGGGGGTGGGAGGGGGGATTGTGATAAACTTGCCCTTTATTCACATACTGTAGAGCATCACAGGTTCATGTTTCGGGACCTCATCGGATCTTTTTTTCAGGCAGAATAATGCCCTAACATGAGACATTGAGCTCAAATAGTACCAACATCGAATCAGGTGTGCAGACAGTTAAAGATCCTTATTTTTATAGAATTAACTTTTCCTGTGGAGTCACTACTTCAGTAGCCCAACCAGTTCGATGCACTTACTGGTCTCTCACACTCTAATGTATACATTAAATTATACCTGTTATGTCTGCCTGAAGGTCACATTTAAGGACAGGTTTAGCTACATCAAAACAATGATAGACTGAAAGGATTGCACAGTTACTTTGAATAAGGGGGGGGGGTGCCGGCCGCCGAATAAAAAATACGCGGGGGGGGGTTGGATGCTGCCGCCGATGCTTAGTATAAGCGGGTGGGGTGTTGTGTAGCGTCCAAAGCTAGAGACATGGCTGGCAGGCAGGCAGGCAGGCAGGCAGGCATAGCTGCAGCTTACCTTTTCCTCGGTCGGGCGCACTGAGCTTGTGCAGTCCCGACGTCACTTCCGGCCATAACAATACACTCCATCGCGCTGGAAGCAAGTGGCGCGATGGAGAACGCCACAAAGGCATATTTTTTTTGCCAATGTAGCGCCGCGTCTGCAATCCCGTGATTGCACAGACGTGGCGCTACTCCTACCGCACTGTTCCCGGTGTCCGGCGCGCGGACACAGTGCACATAAGGCCCTTTTTTGGATTTTTTTTTTTCTTAAAGGGACAGATTAAAATCATTTTTTTTTTTTTTTTTACTGACTGGGGGATGGGGGGCGGCGCCCGGGCGCCCCCTATGGACGGGCCGCCACTGCGTTACGCCAGCAGAAAGATCCGCTGATCTTTCTGAATCTGGCCCAGTGTGATGATATCAAAAGAATTAGAACATGAAATATCTATAAAAAGCAGAAAAGTAGACAGAAAATGTTCTTTACTTCATTAAATGGGATCAGAGAAGGAGCTTTATAGATATACAGTATCTTGCTCAAAAATGGCCTTTGTTGTAATATGCAGGTTAGTAAATAAAAAAAAATAAAAAAAAATAGGGATGAGCCAGATGTTTGTCGGTTTGCCAAATTTAGGACATTATGAGGCGCTTGCGGGAAATTTGAGCACCCACGAGACGCCAGATAATGCACTGCGAGATCGTCAAAGCAATGCAAGATCGCAGTGCATTGACGGCTGCTGATTGGCCAAAGCATGCACCTGACCTGCATGCTTTGGAAAATCACAGCGTGCTCTGCTGTGAGAGCCACATTTGGCCAATCATGGCTCAGGGGGCTAGGTCCGTGACCCACACTATGTAAGGTTGCTTACATAGTGGTCGTACATAGTGTAATAAATCAGAGCATCAAAATTTAATTTTTAAAGTAATTTTTTTTATTTAAAACTGCTTGTGGCTGTAATATATTGCCGGATCATGGCAATATACATAAAAATCATTGAAAAAAACTTTGCGAGTTCCCCCCTCAGTCCATTACCAGGCCCTTCATGTCTGGCATATATATTATGGGGAACCCCACACCAAAATGTAAAAAACGGCATGGGGGTCCGGTCCCCCAAAATCCATACCAGGCCCTTTAGGTCCAGATTTTGGGGGGACAAAACACATTTTTTTTTTATTTTGGCGTGGGGTCCCCCCAAAATCCATACCAGACCCTTATCCGTGCATGCAACCTGGCAAGCCGCAGGAAAATGGGGGGGGGGAGAGAGCTCTGCATAGCTTTCATGTTTTATTTGTCAAAGCTTAATTGAACGAGCTGAAGTTAGAAGCTGATTGGCTACCATGGATTACCAGATTTTGTACTCTCCGGTTTTAGTAAATCAACTACTAAGCTTCTACAATGTGAAAAAGTGCTTGTAGAGAGAGCAGTGATTTATACACCTGATGCAAATGCCTACATGGAACCAAAATAGTTATTCAAGATCCCTCTGCAACCAGATAGACAACTAAGTTAGCCAGCATGATAATTCACCTGGATAAATTAATGATGAGCCTCTTTAATGTTCGATAAAATAGTGGCCTATTTGTTTCTGCTGTCACCAAGTAGATCTTCAGGAAGTCTCCCACTGGAACAAGTTAGTACAGGCTTGGCACACATGTCCACCTCTGCCTAACCTAGCCATATACAATACGGGCCCATGCAGACCTTTGCACCCTGGTGAGTTGCATGAACCCACATGTATAATGCTCTTTTTTTTACATGCTAACATGCATTGCGTTAAGGTAGCCCATTTAAATGAACAGGCTATCATTGTACCAAACATCCCAAACATTTATGTAAATAATTTTTGGGAATGCAACTCACCACAACTTACAGTTGTGTCATTCAAAATAAATTGCACTGCAGTGTTTAAGCACATCTAATGTAATATACTGTAGCAAACCACACCAAAAAAAAAAAAGGTCAATGAGCCCATTTTTGATAAAATAGACATCATCATTGATGCTAAACTTACCCAGCCAAGAAATACAAGTAAGTAGCAAGAAATATACTAGGTAGGGTTGTCCCGATACCGATACTAGTATCGGTATGGGGACCGATACCAAGCATTTGTGCGAGTACTTGTACTCACACAAATGCTCCTGATGCCAGATCCGATACCTGGAACCGGAAGTCAACAGACAGAGAATTCGGAGCGAAGATCGGTCTGGCAGCAGTAGTTCAGAGTGCAGTGGGTAAGCTGGCCAGGGCAGGGCTGCAGGGCGCCCCCGCATATTCCGGTGACCGGAGCTGTCACATTCAGTACAGGAAGTGACGTTCCGTGTCTCTGACGAAAATGGTAAACATCATGACGGCCATCTTGGTATACCCTACACTCGGCTGCAGTAAGCCAGCAGTGAACATCTTGTTACACCCAGCCCATATAGTTTGGGCTGGGTGTAACAAAATGTCCACTGCTGGCTTACTGCAGCCAAGTGCAAGGTGTACCAATAGAGGCGTTGCAGCACATACTTACTAGAAGTTAAATGACATGGAGGATTTTGCAATGCTATATGCCAAATAGCATTGCAAAATCATTCTTCTCCTCATTCATGACATTTATTATGCAATTGCCAATCAGTGACGCATTTCTGTGCCCATCAGTGCCCATAAGTGACATCAGTTCCATCTATTAGTGCCGCCTTTCAGTGCCCATAAGTGCCCATAAGTGACATCAGTTCCATCTATCAGTGCCGCCTTTCAGTGCCCATAAGTGCTGCCTAACAGTGCCATCTGTCAGTGCCCCCTGTCAGTGCCCATTAGTCAAATTGTCACATGACACTAAAAACATATTGGTAATCGGTATCGGTGAGTACTTGAAAAAAAGTATCGGTACTTGTACTCAGTCTTAAAAAAGTGGTATCGGGAAAACCCTAATACAAGGCATTATGGAGAAACTTGTCAATCACATACACGCCACATATTGTTTACACATCTTAAATGAATAGCAAAAAATGCAAATGTTAGTACATTTTTCTGCTTATTCCAGATTAAGAAAACTGCTTCTCTCAATTCTATTTTTCCCCACTTCATATTTGATCCCTAATATTTTATAAATATGCAGTAGTAACTAGATTTGATTTAAAATATGTGTCTGATAACCTCCTTTGTACTAAAGAGTTAACAGTTTATTTCCAGCAGACAAAAAGTCATTTTCTACAACAAAACCAGAAGAATAAGTGAATGGTTCATTGAATAGCATGGTAATGAGCTGCTGGATTCTTTTAATTTATTTCCAACAGCTGTGAGAAGCCGTTAATGTACAGGTGGTAAACAGTTGGCATTTCTAATTCAGGCACTTTAGTCTTATCAAAACAAGGAATAAAACTAAATGAAGACAAATGATTAGCAGAGAGAAGGCTGGTCACAAATATGAATGACCTCACCACATTGCATTAGGCAAATAAGCAAGGATTTAGGAAGAAATGTACATTGAAACTCACAGTGGATACAAAAATACTGCATGCATTTTACACATGCATGTGTATGCATATTGATTTTTTATTATTCATATTTTACTGCATAGGTTACTAAGGCTGATGTTTTTTGGGTGGTATTCTGACTTTAAAATGATCACTATGGGGGTTATTTACTAAAGGCAAATCCACTTTGCACTAGAAGTGCACTTGGAAGTGCAGTTGCTGTAGATCGCTGTAGATCTGAGGGGAAGCTCTGCTGATTTTATCATCCAATTATGTGCAAGCAAATATGCTGTTTTTAATTTTCCTTGCAGAGTGGATTTGCCTTTAGTAAATAATCTCAATGCCTCCTATCCGATACATTTCTATCAATGAGGTAGAGAAAATTGAGTACTGTCCGTGATACTTTTTTATTTGCACTAACATACAATGTTCAGGACAAGCTTTCAGGGTGTTACCCCTTCTTCAAGGTCCAAGTAGTACTCAGACCTTGAAGAAAGAGGTAACACCCCGAAAGCTTGTCCTGAAAAATTGTATGTTAGTGTCAATGAGGTAGAACACTATGGGGGTTATTTACAAAATCCACTTTCCACTATAAGTGAAAGTGCACTTGGAAGTGCAGTAACTATAGATATGAGGTGAAGCTCTGCTGATTTTATCATCCAATAATGTGCAAGCTAAAATGCATTTTTTTATTTTCCTTACATGTTCTCCTCAGATCTACAGTGACTGCACTTCCAAGTGTACTTTCAGTGCACTTGTAGTGCAAAGTGGATTTGCCTATTCTAAATAACCTCCTATGTGGTGTTTGTATGTTTTAAAAAAAAGTGGCACAGGGTTCCTCCTAATATCCATACCAGACCTGAAGGGCCTAGTATGGAAATTGGGGGGACCCCACGCAATTTTTTTTTTTATATTTTGGTTTGGGGTTATCCTTATTATTCATACCAGACCCAAAGGGTCTGGTAATGGACTGGGGGGGGGGACCCATGCCGTTTTTTTTAATGACTTTTGCCTGTATTGCCCGGACCCGACAATTCATTATAGCCGCGAGTAGTTTTAAATGACTTTTTTTTCCTTTAAAAATGTCATTTTGTGCAGGGACTGTTCTAAACACGGGGAAAATGCGCCACTGTACAGGCATACTATAGACACCCCCCATGTACGAAATTTAAAGGAATATTTCACTTTTATTGTTTCACTTTAAGCATTATTAAAATCACTGCTCCCGGAAAAAGGCAGTACTTTTTGCGATTCGAGACTGCGTCGCTTTAACAGACAATTGCGCGGTCGTGCGTCGTGGCTCCCAAACAAAATTGGCGTCCTTTTTTTCCCAAAAATAGAGCTTTCTTTTGGTGGTATTTGATCACCTCTGCGGTTTTTATTTTTTGCGCTATAAACAAAAATAGAGCGACAATTTTGAAAAAAATGAATATTTTTTACTTTTTGCCATAATAAATATCCCCCAAAAATATATAAAAAAACATTTTTTTTCCTCAGTTTAGGCCGATACGTATTCTTCTACCTATTTTTCATTAAAAAAAATCGCAATAAGCGTTTATTGATTGGTTTGCGCAAAAGTTATAGCGTTTACAAAATAGGGGGTATTTTTATGTCATTTTTATTAATATATTTTTTTTACTAGTAATGGCGGCGATCAGCGATTTTTTTTCGGTATTGCGACATTATGGCGGACACTTCGGACACTTTTGACAAATTTTTGGGACCATTGGCATTTTTATAGCGATCAGTGCTATAAAAATGCATTGGATTACTATAAAAATGCCACTAGTGGCGGCTGGAAGAGAGGACGTTATACTACGTGCTCTCGCCCAGCAGAGCCAACTTGCCGACGTAGAATGGCGGTGCGCGGTCGGCAAGTAGTTAAGGGCGTTCGCGCGTTCGAACACATTTTTTGCCTGTTCTGCTGCAAACCGAACCGGGGGGGGGGGGGTCAGTTCGACTCATCCCTAGTCCTTTGTTCCTACCAAGTAGGAATAAACGACATGTCTCTTCACCTAGTCAGTCCTATCCCCATACAGTTAGAACACATTGAGGGAATACACATTTCACCCCTTGATCGCCCCCTAGTGTTAATCCTTTCTCTGCCAGTGACATTTATACAGCAATCAGTGCATATTTATAGCACTGATCCTTGTATAAATTTAAGTGGTCCCAAAAATGTGTCAAAAGTGTCCGATCTGTCCGTCGCAATGTCGCAGTACCGCAAAAAATCACTGATCACCGCCATTACTAGTAAAACAAAAAAATAGGGAGGTAAGCTGTGACCGTGGCCTGAAAATGGGTAACACCGCCAATGCGGCCGTGCCTGTGTTATCTCTGGTGAGACTGACGGCTGCATGGGCTGAGCTATGTGTCTCTCTCACACACAGCTCAGCCACAGAGCCATGCTGACAGTTCCGCTCTCCTCCTCCAAGCATGGGGAGAGCTGCAGGCTGCTGTCACGATATTCCCCCTTCGCCCCCTCCCCTTCTCATGTTGGCAGCAGGGGAAGAGAAGACTTTCCTGTCTGTTAATTTTCCCTCCCCATTGGCCACAGTGAAGGGCCAATCAGAAGCAACTAGAGGGGCATCATGGGAAATGGAAAAGCCCCAATACAGTCCCCAGCATGCACTCTGCTGGGGTGAAAGAGAAAACCCGGAAACAAGCTGAGGAGTGCTTGTAGCAGCTACTATAGAACACATGGAAAACAAAAGAAAGGACTGTGCTGGGGAAACTAATAGCCCCAGCACATCAGAGATAGAAAGGCTGTACCACACCACCAGAGAGAGTCACGCTGTACCTGCACCACCAGAGAGAGAGCCATGCTGTACCCGCACCACCAGAGAGAGAGAGCCATGCTGTACCCGCACCACCAGAGAGAGAGCCATGCTGTACTCGCAACAGCAGAGAGAGCCACGCTGTACCCGCACCACCAGAGAGAGAGACACGCTGTACCACACCACCAGAGAGAGAGAGACACGCTGTACCGCACCACCGGTGAGAGAACCACACTGTACCCACACCACCAGAGAGACAGAGAGCCACGCTGTACCCACACCACCAGAGAGAGAGAGAGCCACGCTGTACCGCACCACCAGAAAGAGAGCAGGTCAGTGTCACTGGGCAGCGTGGGCACAATAAGACTGGATTTATGGATGTAAGGCACCAGCAGTTTCTCATACTTCAACATCTCAACACAAGTTGTAATCTGCCATCAGTTTTTTGCCCAGAACAGTGGTCAGCAACCCTGTCCTCTGGGCCCACTAACAGGCCGGGTTTTATGTATTACCTTGGGGAGATGCAGACTAGAATACTGCAATCAGTTTTCTTGCAAACCTGGCTTGGTAGTGGGCCCTGAGGACAGGGTTGATGACCACTGGCCTAGAAGACAAGAGATAAACAATGAAGCAAACAAGTTAGACATCCAAGATGAACAGCAGAAAAGATACAGTTAAAAAAGTGCACAAAATCAGACTAACCTTTCCTTCCTGATCAACTCTGTTTTCCTCTTGATGTTGCCTTGGATGTCTTGGTATCTTTTTCATTCCAGGATGCTACTACTAATGCATTTACAACTCTGGTAGTGAGTTTCTATTTCTATCTCTAGTAGAAGACAGACTGACCATATAACATATACAAAAGAGAAATGTAAAAAGGAACAGTCATCTGGAAGTATATACTTTTTCATTATATTTGATGCTGTTCTTTTTTTCTTTTTTTTTTGTAATACATGTTGCCTACTTATAGTGCTTTTTTTTGTATGTTTTGATATTTGCCTCCACCCCTTGAGGTTGACCATGTGATTTAGTCTACACCAGTGGTTCTCAACCTGAGGGTCGGGACCCCCTTCGGGGGTAAAATGATGATTTGCCAGGGGTCACGAAAAGAGAGGGAGGAACAAAGAAAAAAGGCAAAGAAAGAATAAGCAAAAGAATAAAAAAAACAGCTTAAGAGAGGGGGGGAAAAAATATCAAGAACTTAGGATAGAGAGAGGCAAAAGGGAAAGAAAGGAGATCAAAGAAAGAGTGGTACAAAGAGAGAGAGAGTGGTACATCCTAAAAATGTACCATAAGGGGTTTTAATACTGTACAAGTGGAAGGCACTCAGGAAGCACTAAATGTCCATGGGTTAGGGGCACAAATCACTTGTCTTGCCTTGGGTGCCTACGAAAATAAATTTTACTGTTAAGGGTCCCCACAACTTGGGAAATTCTATCAAGGGGTCACGGCACCAGTAAGGTTGAGAACCACTGGTCTACACCATTTAAGCTGTTTTATGTCACTTATTTGTTATGCCGCGTACACACGACCGTTTTTCATGACGAGAAAAATAAAACAAATTAAATTGGTCGTGAAAAACGGTTGTGTGTAGGCTCCAGAGCAAAAACGTGCATGCACAGAAGCAGGTTATGAGAAGGGAAATTTAAATAATCAGCCCAAAGGGTGCCGCCAATTGAATGGAACTTCCCCTTTATAGTGCCGCCGTACGTGTTGTACGACACTGCGCTTTGCTAGAGCATTTTTTTTTACAATCGTGTGTATGCAAGGCAGGCTTGACAAGAATCACGTTGAGAAAAACATAGTTTTTTCCATGACATTAAAAATGGTCGTGTGTACGCGGCATTAGCCATGATTAAGGACTGATGGCCGAAATGATTTTTTGACTGTTGTTCACATGCTATAATAAATTTATGTTTTAGCTTACTTCCATGGAACCAGTCTTTCTCCCTTTTTTGCATGGATTACATGGAGGTTTGCAGAGACCCCCCAGGATGAGTGCTGTGTTGTTGAGGCTCATCAGGCATTGCACAGGAGGTAATAGCTCAGATGCACCTGTTTCAGTGATTTTCTATTCATTTTTCTTCCATGCTTGATCACACTCAAGCATGTGGGAAACCAACAACTTGTCAAACACAGGAGCCAAATGTTCAACCAATGCCACATTCGCTGCATATGTGAACTTCAGATTTCATTGTCGACTGTCATGGACCTTGAGATATTAAAGTGTTTCTACTTGACATATGTTACACAGGAGAGGGACATTCAATGCAAGGCTTTTGAAATGCTAAGTGGAACCAGCTTGCGAAATACCTTTTATTGTGTTCTGCAGGTTAAGAGCGGGTGTCGGAGTCAGGCCGTCTAGCTGGAACCAGGTTATTGTGTACATTGATTACCCCCTGGGGCTTCTGTCTCAATACACAAGTCTTTCTATCCAAGCTATTGGACCAATCCCTGTTGACAATTTCAAGTCCTCATTTGCATGGTCAAGGGGGACCTGAGTGAAGACTGGATATACTTTACAATTGACCAATAGGAAAGCGGTTGTTGGGAGTGGGATGTTCCAAAATTCTGTATAAAAGTGTGCTGTGTACTTGAAATAAAGAGTCCTGTTGGAACTTACATACAGCCTGCCTGGTGTTTGTTCTTAATGGGTCCGAATGGCACATAGCTGTAATTCGGATCCCGGAACCTTGGATGACTGGACCATCAGACGTTGCAATCTGCAAGCTGACTCACTGGTAGTAGAGGAGTGTCGGGAGAGCAGGACCTGGGCGAGGAAGGATCTCGTCACATTGGTTGGCAGCGGTGGGATTTGCTCTCCAGTTACTGGGACAACTCCAAACCACCACCATGAATGACCAGCTATGCAGCCTGGAGGAGAACCATGCTAAAAGACTTGCTTGAGAGCCGTGGAGGGACCGGTGGGAAGAACAAGGCCACCCTGATCATTGCGCTAGCCGAGATGGATCAGAGGGATGGTGATGCAGGACCCCGGTCAGTTGAAGACTTGTTCCAGCAGCGAGTTCAACAGCGGTTGGCATTATATGGTGCGAACCCATCAGAGACCGCCATACAGAATACCATTAGAGACCTCCAGCGGCAGGATGAGAGAGAACGAGAGCGACAACAGAGAGAACGAGAGCGGCAACAGGAGCTGAGAATTGCAGAAATACGGCGATCGGTGACAACGCCTAAAGAAGCAGCACCAAATGAAAGAAGAGGAGAGGTACAGATATCAGTAACCATTGAAGAGGAATTCAGAAGGAGGTTGCGAGAGAAGCAGATACAGCGCAGAGGACCAGTATCAGAGGAGGTCCTGCTTGGATGGTCTGATTCGATCCGCTGCGAACTCTGGAAAGAAGCGCTAGCCCGCGAGCAGCGACACCAGGGAAAAGCTCTCCCCTCCATCCATGTAAGGTACTGGTCACAGTATGAAGTACGGATGCTGTTATTGGGGGAACAACCAAAGCAGGAGTGGACAGCAGAGTTAAGCAGGCTGATCCGGGAAGAGATGCGGTTGGACGAGAGCTACAGAGCCCTCCGGTGGTATGTAGTCCAAGAGTGCCCGTGGTCAGCGGATGACAGCCCCACGGAAGGCTTTGACTATGATGGCCTGGGATTGTTGTATTGGAGGATGTCCAGGGATCCCAACTTTGGGAGCGATCGGGAGTGGCGTTGGGAGGAAATAATGGAGCACAGAGAGCGAAGACTGAATGTCCCGGAAGTGCACTGGTTACAGGAAGATTTGGAATTCCTGGCCGCTCAAGAATGGGAACTGGAAATCACCTACAAACAGCTGCTAGACTCCGCTCAGCAGCAGGGTGAGGTTCCCTTTACCTGGGACTATGAGGAAATATCAGCTGACAGTGATGAAATCCTGGCTGATGAATCAGCAGTGGAAAATCGGGAGCTTGCCATTCCCAAAGCTGAAGTGCTGACCGCACGGCCGAGCTCTGCTAACCTCTGCTCAGTACCCATAGCATCTTCTGGGTTCCATGGACAGGAGATGGTGAACCTCTATCCCCAGACACCAGTTGTAGAGACAGGGGATTTGATAGCCTTTTCTGCTGAGGAAGAACAACCTGGGGAGCCTCCAGCAGAAGAGCTGGTATCAGGGCCAAACTTCACTGTGCTCTGCCCAGCACCAAGGGCAGTATTTGTGGAGTTACAAGGAACTTCCCCAGCTGAAGCGCTGGTCACAGGACAGAGGGATCAAGACCTCTGCCCCACCCCCGTGGCAGTTCCGGAGGCTCAGGGTGAGAAGATGGCAATCACTCCCCAGCCACAGATTACAGAATGTATGGACTGTTCAGAGGATGTTATGGATTATGCACCCCCAGCAGAAGTGCTGGCAACAGGGCAGAATGCTAGCCATCTCTGCCCAGCACTGGGACCAACTGTGGAGTTCCAGGGAGCCGGGGCGGTTGGCCCCCCTCCCCAGCAACAAGCTGAGGTAGTAAAGCTGTTACTCCCAGCTGAATCACTGGCAGCAGGACAGGATGCTACTGGCTGCTGCACACAACTACAGCTTGAGCGGATATCGGTGGATGGGACTGTGGTCCCCACTCACAGCAACCCAGCGGAAGAGCTGGCAACAGAGCAGAGTGCCCCGGGCCTCTGCTCTCAACTAACAGAAGAGGGGGTTCCTGTGGTAGTGGATGGGACTCCGATCTCCACAGACACAACCCCAGAAAATGGTGCGGCACTGAGACAGGAGGATGTCGGCTTTGCTTTGCAAGCACCGGGGGATTTTTACCTAGCATCAGTGGATGGGACTGCAGTCTCCACTGGTATACCCCAGGAATGGTGGCCAGTTGGCCCAGATTCCCAATGGCATGATGAACTGAGCCCAGCCACCCTGTCTTCTCTCCAGCGGCTGAAAGGACTCCAGGGAGAAGGGCCAGTCCAGGCCTCTCCCCAGCGGCAGGCGTGTTCTCTGAGAGAGGCAGAGATTGGCTGGGTGAGTAATGCTCTCTTTGGGACAAGGTATCTGGGGTACTGGGTGGGTACCGGAATTGCCGACTCTCCCAGTGTTAGTCTCCTGCCAAAGGGGGAGATGTGTGACAGACCTAGCCGGGACAGGGGCTTTTGGAGAGGACTGAATGTGAGCCTCTTGCCGTCCGATTATGGGCCAGGACCTCAAAACAGGAAGGCAGATGGGTCATCCCAGCACAGTCCTGGAACTTTAAGACTACTTTTCCAACATCCTCGAGTTGACCCGTTTGGGTCCCACTGCGGCTGTTGGACTGGTTCCCAGGGGAAGTAATGTCATGGACCTTGAGATATTAAAGTGTTTCTACTTGACATATGTTACACAGGAGAGGGACATTCAATGCAAGGCTTTTGAAATGCTAAGTGGAACCAGCTTGCGAAATACCTTTTATTGTGTTCTGCAGGTTAAGAGCGGGTGTCGGAGTCAGGCCGTCTAGCTGGAACCAGGTTATTGTGTACATTGATTACCCCCTGGGGCTTCTGTCTCAATACACAAGTCTTTCTATCCAAGCTATTGGACCAATCCCTGTTGACAATTTCAAGTCCTCATTTGCATGGTCAAGGGGGACCTGAGTGAAGACTGGATATACTTTACAATTGACCAATAGGAAAGCGGTTGTTGGGAGTGGGATGTTCCAAAATTCTGTATAAAAGTGTGCTGTGTACTTGAAATAAAGAGTCCTGTTGGAACTTACATACAGCCTGCCTGGTGTTTGTTCTTAATGGGTCCGAATGGCACATAGCTGTAATTCGGATCCCGGAACCTTGGATGACTGGACCATCAGACGTTGCAATCTGCAAGCTGACTCACTGGTAGTAGAGGAGTGTCGGGAGAGCAGGACCTGGGCGAGGAAGGATCTCGTCACATCGACCATTTGTGTTCTTCCTCTTGCTAGGTGTACTGGCTTTTTGCTTGCAGCTGCTGTCACTAAAACTTTCATTATCACTTTTCTTGGATCTTGAGAAAGCAGACTTCATGCATGCATCACTGCTGTCAGTTGAGGGTTCTTCCACACAGGTTATGTACATTTGGTCAGCACCCTTGTCATCCACTTCTGTACTGCTATCTATGTATGTTGACTTGGGACAGAGTTAAATGTCTTTTTTTTTCTGTCTAGAGTAGTGGGCCTTTGGGACTCCTCTTCTTTGTCACTTGGCAAGATGGTGGAAACTTGCAAATGACATACAGTATCTGCTGAGAGCTTTACAGGACTTTAGGAACATGGAGTACTTGTTTTACTTGAGCATTCTAAGAGGTGTAGACTAACCTTGCTTTTGCTTCTTCCAGATGAGTGAGACTTGCTGGGTGACCTGTGGATTCTATGATGGCTTGCTTCTGGGACAACATTGTTTTTAGAGCACTATGATAAACAGAAAGATGTGTTTAACCTCCTCTGAATGATGGCTAGAGCATGGGCCCTAATTGCCAGGAGGCCGTCATATGATGTCCTCCCATGCATAAGCTGCCTGTGGGGCGTGCATGGCATGTTCTGTGATCATCGGGTCTATGAGATCCCAGCCCCTTACCCCATGATAAGCTGTCAGCCATCGACAGCAGATCACATGATGTAAACAAAAGATTGGTAATCAGGTTTTCTTTTTCCTCACGCAATCAGCGTCAGGGAAAAAATAGGCCGATCATCGGCTTCTGTCAGAGGGACATCAGTCCCTCACACAGAGAGCCATGGTTGCTTCATCTGTGCCCACCAGTGCCACCTGCCAGAGCCACTTATCAGTACTCACCAGTGCTCACAGTGCCACCTACCTTTGCCCAACAGTGCTACCTATCAATGCCCACCAGTGATGCCAATCCATTCCCATCAGTACCTCATCATCAGTGTCACCGATCAGTGCTGCCTATCATTATCACCTACCAGTGCCCATCAGTGCCACCCATCAGTGATAATCAGTGTCCACCAATGTCACCTATCAGTGCTAACTATCAGTGCCCTTCAGTGTCATCTATCAGTGCCCTACAGTGCTGCCCATTAGTGCCAACCATCAGTGCCCATCTGTGCCACCTATCTGTGCCCATCAGTGCCACCTTATCAGTGTCCATCAGTGCAGCCTATCAGTGAAGTGTTCATCAGTGCCCATTAGTGCAGCCTCATCAGCGCACATAAAAAAATTACCTGTTTTCAAAGTTTTACAACAAACTATAAAACAGTTTTTTTTTTTTTTCGTTCAGCAAAACAAGAAAAAAAAAACAGCAGTGATTAAATACCACCAAACGAAAGGTCTATTCCCATCAAGGATGTCCTTCCTGATGCCTGCCGGGATGAAATGCGCTGGGGTGACAGAAGGGACACCGGGACTGGTACCTGATAGCGGAGGCCCAGGAATCATGGGAGCCTCAGGGACTACCAAGACCTCCGGAACAGCCGGGACCACTGGGGCAGGAACTGGGCTGGCCTCCAGCACTTCCACCCTGGCCCTCAGGTCCTGAAACGAGCCCGCTAGGGAGTTGAGGGTGGAATGGATTTGCGTCAGGGATGCGGCCATGGCCCGCAGAGTGACCTGTTCCGCGCTGTCTGTACTGGCCGGGGAGGGGAACAAAAGTCTGAACAGCTCAGCTTTGCGTGCCGAAGCCGGGTGGGAAATGCCCCTGCGCCGTAACTCTGCAATCAATCTTGGCACGGTCCAGGCTCTCAAGGTAGGCGTGGAGCCCCGATCTGACCCCCTCGCCGACCCCCTAGCTGAAGCAGGGGAACCCGAGACGAACTCCTCGATATCCGCCGCTTGCGACATGCCCTGAAAATTGATGAAAAACAAACACCGTGATAGAGCCTTTCACAGACCAATAAGGAAAAAACACCGCCTAATCCCCCCCCCCACTCTTGAACCCACCTAACCTGGATCGGAACAAACCTAAATCCCCCCCCCCCTCCCCCACTGGGAGGGCCGAGCCATCTGCCGACGCAGACAAATTAAAAACGAACCACTCAGGCCCCCCCCCCCTTGGACCTTGAAACGAGACAGGTCCCACGCTTTAGGAGCTGCTGAGTGACTATATGGGTGATGAAAAAGGATCCGAACGGGTGAGTAGACTTGCCACTGCTCAAGTCAATTAAAAACGAAGCAACTCAACCCGTTACAACCTAAACGATTTAGGCGACCCTCAGTGGCAGGCAAACCCTTGATGACCGGGGACAGATCAGGTTAGGTTCCCGGAACCCGGCTTATCTTTGCCGGAAGTCCTACACCTAACAGGAACCTTGCGTCTGGTACCTGTAACAAAAGACGTAAAGGACTGAAGTGCGTCAGTCCCCCCTGGACGAACCAGGTACAACGAGTGTACAACGAAGTGCCACGTGAAGCATGAAAAACGGAGAAGGTGACCCATACCAGCCGGTTGAGGAGAACTTGCCACCGACCAAGTCAATTAAGAACGAAACATCTCAAACCGTACCAGCCCACCGTTGTGGAAGATGACTCCCCAGTGGAACCACGACCCCCCCCCTTTGCAAAAAAGGTCCGTGCGACTCCACCCCCCCTCAAACCTGCGGAAACCCACCCCACCTTCTGCTGGTGACACCTGCGAGACCGCTGAGTGACGTGGAACCCGCACCCTGCGTGTGAACAATTTGCAAAATGAAACGATATGCCTGACACTCACTGCAACAGTTTTGACACGAACCCTGTACTTTACGTGAAACGAGACTGCACAAAACAGTCCTGGAACAGAGAAAAAGAAAGAAGAAAAACAAACGAAAGCCATGAAGGAAAACGATAGACATGTATCAACATGACAATATTTGCTGAGAGAGATAACAAACGACAATGGAGATTGTGCCACGACTGGCGTATCAAAAGCGTACGAACTCATGCGCTCGGCTGGCTTACCTGGAAAGGTACTTCGTTCACCTGGAGTGGTTCACCCCAGGGAGACCAGGACCTCAGAGTGACACCCTATAGGGCTCTGTCCCAGCAAAACACTTTCACCAGCTGCCGCTTGGAGGGATGCGGAGGATCAAGAGATATCTCCTAACTGGGACACATGTATGAAATAAATTTAACCACATGGAGTACTTTGACAGAAACAACCTGCGCAGGGAATGAAAGGCATGACTTTATGGATGAAAAGGTCTCCGCCGTCAAGTAAAAAAACACTGCAGAAACCCCTGGTTGCCCTGAGCACAGCAGCGCCCCCCCCCAGGTCTCCTCACCAACCATGCAGTCAGAGAGCCACAGAAACCCCCCCCCCTCCCACCCAAGGTCCCCTCACCTCCATGCAGCCAGAGAGCCACAGGACCCCCCCCCTCCCTCCCACCCCAAGGTCTCCTCACCTGCCATGCCGCCGGAGAGCCACAGAAACCCCCCCCCCTTTCCGATTGAATGACACTGTGCTGCCAGAAATGCACCTCCCCTCGATACCTGAATGTAGCGGCCGAGCGAGGAGAAGGAAACAGCCCTGAGAACCTGCCGTTGGAGTCGATGGGGCCGTGGGGCCGTGAGCGCCGAAGTGCCGAGGAACCGTGAAGCCGAGGAGCCGTGAAGCCGTACGAGCCGCCTCTCCGCAGCGTGGAGCCGATGCGTCGCCTGCTGATGACGTCACGCCAACGTCACGTCGAAAACGAGAAGGTCCGGCCGTGGGGAAGGAGAAAGGAGGGCGGGTTTATGAACCCCCCGACTCCTCCTACAAATTCAGGCCCGCCTACGGCCGGCCTTCCCATTTGTGTCAAAAAATGATAAAAATGTTATTTGGGTACAGAGTTGCATGACCGCACAATTGACATTCAAAATGTGACAGTGCTGAAAGCTGAAAATTGGTCTGGGCAGGAAGGGGGTTTAAGTGCTTAGTAAGCAAGTGGTTAAGTTGCTGAATAATTCACTTTACAGTACTTTCTGTTAGTGTCGGTTCACACAGGGGCAACCTGTCAGGCCCCAACTTAGCTGCCTGACAAGTCTCGCTCCATGCATTGCAATGGAACTATTCTAATAGGAGCGACTCATGTTGCTCCGACTTAGAAAATGTTCTGTACTATTTGGGGCAACATTTGAGCGGCTTGCATTGACTTTTATACAGAAGCCGTTTTGCAAGCCAAGTTGTGCTGTACGGTGCGGCTTCAGAGTCGGACGACTTTGAAGACACCCCTGTGTGAACCGACCCTTAATCTCAAATTTGGGAAATATGCACGTTAAAAGGGTTGTAAAGGTTTATGTTTTATTTTCTAAATAGGTTCCTTTAAGCAAGTGCATTGTTGGTTCACTTACCTTTTCCTTCAATTTCCTTTCTAAATGTTTTTTTTTTCTTTGTCTGAATTTCTCACTTCCTGTTCCTCCTCAGTAAGCTGTTCTAAATGACTTTCTACCGCTCGGATGATGGTAGAAAGCTTACTGAGGAGAAACAGGAAGTGAGAAATTCAAACAAAGAAAAAACATTTTAGATGGGAAATCGAAGGAAAAGGTTAGTGAACCAATAATGCACTAGCTTAAAGGAACCTATTTAGAAAGTGAAAAATTTACCTTTACAACCCCTTTAAGGTAGGAATAACAAATACATATCTACATTGGACCATGGATGATTTAAGAATGCAGCCGGTGACTTGTGCTCCATAGTTTCTTATGCCGCGTAAACACCATCACTTTATGTGATGAAAAAAAACGACGTTTTTAAAAACGTCAATTTAAATGACCATGTGTGGGGGAAAACGTTGTTTTATGTCTTGTGAAAAACGACAAAAAAAAAGCATGCTTCAATTTTTTGTGTCGTTTTTCAAAATGTCGTTTTTTGTTTCACAAAAAATCACTGTGTGTAGCAAAAACTATGTTTAAAACAACGTTTTTAAACCCGCGCATGCCCAGAAGCTAGTTATGAAGTGAGCTTCAATGGAAAAGAGTGGTGAACGTAACCTCGCTTTGCTAGAGCATTGTGAAAAAACTATGGTGTGTAGGCAACGTCGTTTTTGAAAATTGAAGTTTCAAAAACGTCGTTTTTTACTTCACAAAAAATGTTGTTGTTTTTTCATCACATAAAGTGATGGTGTGTACGCGGCATTACTGTAGAAAAGGAAAAGATATAAAACTTGGAAGGTATAGAGCAAACAAATGAAGCACAAGATCAAGATAAAAAAACTTTTCCAGTGGATGACTTGAATACAGTAAATAGAACATCAAAGAAGCACAAGCATATGTATAGTATGTGCACCTTTGCTGTTTGTGGGGCAGAATTAAATGAAAAAAAAAAAAAAAGGAAAAATTCCTTTAAATATTGTACCTGCTGGGTGTCTATAGTATGCCTGTGAAAACGTCTTTGAGAACCCGGGTCTTGCCCCAGGGAACATGTGTCAATGGAAAAAAAGTTTCAAAAACGGTTGTTTTTTTCAGTTTTTAAAACTTTTTTTCCATTGATACATGTTCCCTTGGGCAAGACCCGGGTTCTCAAAGATGTTTTCACAGGCATACTATAGACACCCAGCAGGTGCAATATTTAAAGGAATTTTTCATTTTTTTTATTTAAGCATAATTAAAATCACTGCTCCTGAATCTTTAGGTGCAAACTACAGAGCACACAGCCAGTACACACCAAGTAGCTTTAGGTGCAAACTACAGAGGACACAGGCAATAAACCACGTAAGAATACTGCAGCTAGCACAATCACCTGCCTGCCAGTAAATTAGGAAGAACTGATCTAGCTAAACTATACAGTGTATAAATATATGTACAACACCTGGGATGTATATATATCCTCTACACACTGTGACAATAACTGACTAGCCTGCCTGCGTGCCTGCTCTATCTACCTGCAAAAAATGACCCTCTCTCTGTCCTCTCTTAACCACTGCAACACACTACACAAGGCCGACCTGCAGGCGGCCTTTTATAGTGTGGGGCGTGTACTAAACCCCCTGAGCCATAATTGGCCAAAGCCACCCTGGCTTTGGCCAATTATGGCTCTTCGTTTTTTGCAAGCTGTGATTGGCCAAGCATGCGGGTCATAGTGCATGCTTGGCCAATCATCAGCCAGCGATGCCGCAGTGAATTATGGTCTGTGAAACGTAACTCGAATTTGGCGCGAACGACCCGTTTTGTTCGTATTTCGACGAACGATCGAACATACGATGTTTGAGTCGAACATGAGTTTGACTCGAATACGAAGCTCATCCCTAATGTTTACCATGTGCTCCACCAGATCAAGAATGTTTGATAAGCTCTCCACCATCTCTCACTTCTGCCAACGCCCTGAGAAGTGTGCACCAGAAAAGAAGAGCCGCCCGCTGGATTTGATGACTCCTATTGTTATATCCTCTGTGTTGTGAGGGAGACACAAGACTCTGGGCTGGAACAATGGATGTTTATTCAGTACAGGAGGTACACTGCAACATGCATCTCAGGACATTACATATCTCTCTGCTTCCTACATGTGGTCTCTCTAAGATGGCTACTATGCCCCTTGACCCTTGTCATCACTGCTGGGTGGAGCCAGCCTTAAAGTGCCAGTACATGTGGAACCCTTCAGGTATAACACCTTCCATCCATCCCTAAAAAAAAAACAAAAAAAAAAACAAAACAATAACAGGCACAAAACATTAACTGATAACTGTCCAATAACAGTCCTCCAAACACAGGAGAATTACGGAACTTCAAGCTTGCAGGGTTAATATGTCATCGGATCACTTCCGTCGGCCCCGTCGAAAGTCTCGTAACCGCTCTTGCAACTGAAACCGGTCAGGAGGGCGACAGTGTCGTTGAGGCCGGGCATCCAGCGATTCGGGACCGGAGGAAACAGGGCTGGCCGGAATGGGTACCGGCGGGGCCAAGAAGGGATCCCCCAGCTCAGAGGCTAAACAGACCTCCGGACCAGAGCTGGAGGGCTCTGTTGGAGCTGAGTTCAAAAGTTCAGAGTCCCCACAATCATCAGTCTCTGTGCATCCTGATTCGCTGGGAGCAGATCCTTGAGACACTGGTGGTTCAGCCGGCATCAGGGATTCGGGCAGTTGAGAACGAGGACGCAGTTGGTCCGCATGACGTCTGCAAATGGAACCATCTTCCAGGCGGACCTTGTACATCTTGGGTCCCAAGGTCTCTGCAATGACAGCAGGAAGCCAACGGGTGTTGGAAGCCCCATAAGATCGGGCCCATACCTTTTGTTGGGCTGTGAATCGGGGGAGCTCATTGTGTTTGACCATCTTGTCTTGGGACTGTAGTACATGTTCCTGGACTGTTTGAGGGCGGAGCATATCCAAAACAGTCCATGGCTGCCGCCCCAGAAGGAGTTCTGCTGGAGTTTTCCCAGTGGTTGCATGTGGTGTGTTTCTGTAAGCAGAAAGGAAGGAGTCCAGCTGCTGGGGTGACAGGGACTGTTGTTTACTTGCAGCCACTGTAGCTTTGAAGTAGCGTTTAAAAGTCTGCACAAACCGCTCTGCTTGACCATTTGTAGCCGGGTGGTAAGGTGCGGTCAACTTGTGCTTGATGTTGTGGGCAGTCAGGAAACGCTGAAACTCCTGACTGGTGAATTGTGCACCGTTGTCTGTGACGATTTCTCTGGGGTATCCAAACGTAGCAGCGAGATGTAACAGTATGGAAACCGTTGCCTTAGTCGTTGGCTGAGTAACAGGAATGACCTCAGGCCACTTTGAATGGGCGTCCACTATGATCAAGAAGGTGTGTCCTCTGATCGGGCCTGCAAAGTCCAAGTGTAGGCGAAACCAAGGAACCGTGGGCCAAGTCCAGGGCTGGACGCACCCTCGAGGAGGGTCTCTTGCCGTTTGTGCACATCCAGCACAAGCATTCACATATGTTGTGATATCTGAGTCTAGGTTTGGCCACCACACATAGCCTCTGGCCTTTTGTTTCATACGTGTGCTCCCGGGATGACCAGTATGTAGCAAGTCCAGAATGTGTCTCCGGAGGGTCTGTGGAATGATCACTCGGTCTCCCCATAAAACACAGTTGCCAGCCACAGTTAATTCCATACGCCTACGGAAAAAAAGGTTCATACTCCTGTGTGACAGTTGCAGGCCAACCGGACCGTACCCAGGAGAGTATGGTTTTCAGAAAGGTATCCTTGTTTGTATGGGCTGCTATCTCCCCAGAAGACAAGAAGGACAGGCTGGTGTAACGACAACTCTTGACCGGTGGAGAAGAGTCCATGGACCTCCCTGTCAGTCGGGACATAGCGTCCGCATTAGCATTGGCATCATGACCACGATACTGAATTTTGTAGCTGTATGCCCCCAAGAATAGGGCATAGCGTTGGAGGCGGGCCGCAGTAGTCTGGGAGATGCCTTTGTCAGGGCTAAAGATCTGAAGGAGTGGTTTATGGTCCGTCAGTATGGTGAATTCCCTACCATACAGGTAAAGATGAAACCTTCTTAATTGCCCATATCAGCGCAAGAGCCTCTTTGTCAATGTGTGAGTAATTGCTTTCTGCTTTTGTCAAAGACCTGGAGGCAATGCCACTGGTTTTTCTGACCCATCTGGTAAGATGTGGGATAGTACCGCCCCCAGACCATAGGGTGAGGCATCACAAGCCAAGGTGAGAGGCTTCTGGAGGTCATAGTGCACGAGCATGCGTGACGCCAACAGCTTCCGCTTAGAAACTTCAAAAGCACGTTGGCATGCAGCCGACCAGTCCCATCTGGAGTGTTTCTCCAAAAGCTTGTTCAACGGAAACAAGGGTGTGTGTCAGATCTGGCAGGAATTTGTGGTAATAGTTCAGCAAGCCAAGTATGATCGCAGCTGCTGGACGTTGGTTGGGGCTGGAGCTTTGACTAAAGCATCAACCTTGGCTTCCGTGGTGTGTATACCTTCTGCATCCACAAGGTGGCCACAAAACTCCAATTTAGGCACCATGAATTGGCATTTTGCTAAGTTCACTTTCAGACCCTGTTCTTGGAGTCTCGCCAACACAAGCTCCACATTCTGCTTGTGTTCCTGGTCGGTCCGTCCTGTAATGAGCATGTCATCTAGCAGGCACTGAGTGAAAGGAATGTCCGCCAAAATCTCGTCCATTTTTCGTTGCCAAATGGCTGGGGCAGAGGCTACCCCAAACACCATCCGATTATATTGATACAGTCCCTTGTGGGTGTTGATGGTCAGAAACTTGCGGAAGAAGGATGGACCTCAAACTGTAAATATGCTTGTTTGAGATCAAGCTTGGTGAACTTTTGACCTCCTGCAAGAGAGGCAAAAATGTCATCTACTCTGGGTAGGGGATACTGGTCTATTTCCAGTTGAGAGTTCAGTGCCATGCGGAAATCGCCACAAATGCGCAAGTCCCCATTCGATTTCTTTACCGGTACAACTGGTGATGCCCACTCGCTGTGCTCTACCTTTGAGATGACACCTTGTTCCTCCAGCCGACTTAGTTCTGCTTCCACACCTGCTCGGAGTGCGAAAGGTACTGTCCGAGCTTTGAAGAACTTAGGCTGAGCGTTGGGTTTCAGCTTGAGTCTCACACAGTCATGCTTTATTTTTCCCAACTGGTCATCAAAAATCTTTGGGAACCGCTGCTTCAGGGACACCACCCATCCCTCATTATCTCCTAATGGAATGGTAACGGTGTTACAGGGACTTATGGCGATGTCTGGCATCCCAAAGTGAGCAATCCAGTCTCTCCCAAAGAGAGGGGGTCCCCCATTTTCTAGGATATATAATGGCAGTCTCTTTGTCTGACCCTTGTACAATACCTGTACTTTTGCGTAACCCAGTGGGTGGAGTATCTGCTTTGAGTATGTCTGCAGTTTGATTGGTGTTGGGCGGACAGTTTTTCGGGTCTGAAGTTGTCTCCATTGTTTCTGGGTGATAACTGAAACTGCTGCTCCTGTGTCTACATCCATCCTGAGATTCTTTCCCTCAATGGTTACATCTACAGTCATTGCGGAGGGTGCTGAATGCATATGATGTATGTCTAACCTGTGGAGCACAGCCTCATCCTCTGACTCAGATGATGATGTATATCTTCCCACCATATATGTCTTTGTCTTGGGGTTCAGAGGTTGTTTATCTCGCACCTTCTTGCTACGGCAAACTCGTTTCAGATGGCCGGTCCTACCGCAATTATGACAGGTCTGATCCTTAAACCGGCAGACTTTGTAATCATGGTCTGTATTCCCACAACGGTGGCAAGCTGACTCCCGGCTTGGTGGGGGTCTGTATTTCCAGTTTGCAGCAGTTGGCTTGACTGCTGTTCTGAAAACTTCCTGCTTCACCTCTTCCCTTCTGCTCTGGGGGTTCAATTCCTCTGTATCTTTCACAGCCATTTCCATCACTGAAGCTATTTCAATTGCCTTTGTAAGAGTAAGGTCTTTCTCTGTTAACAGTCTCTTTTGTGTTGACTCACAATTCAGTCCCATGACAAACTTATCTCTCAGTGCAGTAGGTAGGTAGTCCCCAAAAGAACAGGTCGAGGCTAGTCTGCGAAGGGCGAGCACATAAGCTTTAATCTCTTCACCTGTCTGTTGCTGCCTCTGATAGAAGCGAAATCTTTCTGCAATTTCTAGTGGTTTAGGCTGGAAGTGATCCTCTAGCAGTGTCAGCAGCTCTGCCAATGTCTTAGCTGCTGGTTTTACAGGGGAAAGCAGATCCCTCAGAGTGTCATATGTCTTGGCCCCAACCACTGTCAGAAACACTGCTACTTGCCTGTTGTCTGGGATGGCATTTGCACTGAAATACTGTTCCAGTCTCTCAACCCAGGAATTCCAGGATGTCTGTTCTCCATCAAACTCACTTAATGTCCCGATTAATGACATTTTCCTGCTGGGATCTGTGATTGCTTTTATCCAGGTGACAATCCACAATGTCTTTGTCTCTCTCTCAGACTGATAGACACTTTGTAAATCCCATCCTCGTCGCCACTGTTATATCCTCTGTGTTGTGAGGGAGACACAAGACTCTGGGCTGGAACAATGGATGTTTATTCAGTACAGGAGGTACACTGCAACATGCATCTCAGGACATTACATATCTCTCTGCTTCCTACATGTGGTCTCTCTAAGATGGCTACTATGCCCCTTGACCCTTGTCATCACTGCTGGGTGGAGCCAGCCTTAAAGTGCCAGTACATGTGGAACCCTTCAGGTATAACACCTATAGTAAATTACTGCATAGTTTAATGCAGAAAATACTGCAAGACAGCCAAATAATTTGTGGTATATTAGGAGCATTTTTTGGTGAATGCCCAAAAACGTTTTGAAAAATTCTGAGCGGTATTTTACCAAATTTTTTAAGGGGAAACATACCGCTTTGTGAATGGAGCCCAAAGTATCTTTAAGTGAGGTTCTTTTTTTTTTTTTTTGGTCATATTTTCTGAAAGAAATCATTAACTAATTGAAATATGGACTTTTGCATTTCCTATTTTCAATGTGCAGCCCACATATTTTCTGCATATCACTGACAGAATGGTAGGATGAATTGGTATTTGAGTGATTTGGAAATCGGGTGACTGCAAACATTTTGGTTCCCCAAGTAAGAATCTTTCCTTTGAAGGACATTGGCACTGATGCATTCTTCATCTTATGAATGCTGGTGTCAGGAAATTGTTCTTCCCACAAACACCGACACCAGGACCTCCCACAGATACCGATGCCAAAGCATTCTTTCTCTCTTAAAATCCACACTGGGACCTCCCCCTTTCATTGGATGCTGGCGTCAGGGCAATCTTCTTTCGTTTCCACAGACACCAACATTCCTACAACTGACAACCAACACTGGAGCATTCCACCTCCCACAGACCAAAGATTCTGGAACATTCTTCCATCCACTAACATTGGAGCCTTCTTCCTCCAAGTTATCTCTGACACTGGTGCATTCTTTGCACAGATCATTAGGTTTAGAATATGCTAGTTTTTAATTAGATATACACCAACAAGTCTAAAGTAGCAAAACACTTTTTGCTACCCTTTTAAGAAAATCATTTATAAAACAAGTAAGTGTTAGGAGCAGTTGGTTTGTTACAAAAATAATTTAACAAATAAAAAAAAACAGCTCATGGCATTTGGTATAATAGAACAAAAAAAAAAAAAAAACATTATGAAAAAGGGTATGCATAATAAGTATGTGCTTAGGCATTTTAACATGTCTGTAAAATTGTCTGCATACCAACGCATTCAAGCCCTTTCTTCAATGTCCAGACTTTACATGTTGAAACGTCATTGTTCTTCTTGAAGGGTACAGCTCACAGCAGTCAAATGAGAAAGTAATAGGCTGAGTGTGGCCTCATTAGAGACATTAATTTACAATTCATGATTGTCACATAAAACATGCAAATTCACTATAGATCTGCAGGAAGCAAAATCAATGAGAAAATGTAGAGCTACAAGCCAAAAGAATATTGCAAACAAACACTGCATCTAAATATTTGCTGGTAAAGAAAATTACCTCAGTAATTTAACCCAGTAAGACCCAAATGAATAACAAGCACTGTGTGTATATGGATGCCTGCATACATAAATGTATTTCAGTTTTTTCACCTCTTATAAGAAGTCAATGCTGTTACTCACATATTTTAGAGGTGGGATTTGTGGTTGCTTTTGGAAGAACCTCACCATGGCCTTAATGGCTGTATTGTTCTCTTGAACTCACAAGCAACCTCAGCAATCCAGCTACAAATCCCTTCCTCCCTTATTCTCTGCCCTTGGGAGTCATGCCTCTTTCTTGCAGTGCCTCATGAGATTCATATTTTTACCTCAGAGTGCTATGGTTGCCTACCCCTACCTTTCACAATAAATCTAATTGTGCTATATATGTGATGAGGGATAAAAAGCATGAAACAGCTGTATGAAAGTTGGTAATGCTGACTCTTAAAATGATGGCTCTACCTGTAGTTTACACCCACAGTACGTTATGTATGGATAGCTAAAATGGGCAAAAAGGAATGATTTGCAAGATCAAATTTACCGGTACTTAACGATACGCAATATCTGAGCTCCTTGTTTTTAAGTTTGGTGTTGGAAGCAAGGACATACATTCTGTTATAAGGAAAAGCTGTATCTAACATGTTATATTATTGTAAAACTGTACTTTAAATAGCATAGAAATACTAAACCCTTCAAATCATATGTATGTGTATAAACCGAAACAAAAGCATATGACTTACGTCTCCTGTAAATTTTAGATGATATACCACTAGGTTGGCATAATAGGATGAAGGCATTTAATTTTTGTTTACTATTCCAAAGTCATCTGCAATTAAAGTGGTAATAAAGTCTTTACTACCACTTTTACCTACAGGTAAGCCTATAATAGGGCTTACCTGAAGGTATAAAGAATATCTCCTAAACCTGTACGGTTTAGGAGATATTCCCCTCGCAATGCGCCGCTGACAGCAGCGACGCATTCGCGCGGGGATCCGGCTACCGGCTAGAGGCCCGGCATGCGCGGGAGTGACGACATCGCCACTCCAGCCAACCATAGCGCTGGAGCGGCGATACCTGGAAGACACGCGGAGGCAAGATGACATCTCGCTCGGCGTGGACCAGGTAAGTTCTACACACCTCATTTCGAGGTAAGTATTTCATAATAAGCTACTATGCATGCACTGTCCTGTCACCATTTGAGAAGGCCACGAGGATGGTGAGCAGTGACAGTGCATGCATCAGTGACACTGTCCCTCCAATCCACCTGTTGGAGCACACGCTGCATGGAATAATGGACAGGGCCCTTGAGGCAGAACAGAGGGAGGAAGAGGAGGACTATCACACAGGAAGAGGACGAGGAGAAGGAGGATTGTGTCAGCATGGAGGTGGAGCCTAGGACTCAGCATCAGCAGCAGTCTTTAACCACTTAAGACCCGGACCTTTATACAGGTAACGGACCTGGACAGTTTTTGCGATTCGGCACTGCGTCGCTTTAACTGACAATTGCTCGGTTTTCCTCAGTTTAGGCCGATGCATTCTTCTACCTATTTTTGTTAAAAAAAATCGCAATAAGCGTTTATCGATTGGTTTGCACAAAATTTATAGCGTTTTTCAAAATAAGAGATAGTTTTATTGCATTTTTATAAAAAAAAAATATTACTAATTGCGGCGATCATCGTTTTTTTTAGTGACTGCGACATTATGGCGTACACATCGGACTATTTTGACACATTGTCATTTTCACAGAAAAAAATGCTATAAGAATGCATTGTTTACTGTGAAAATTACAATTGCATCTTGGGAGTTAACCACTAGGGGGCACTGTAGGGGTTATGTGTGACCTCATATGTTTTTCTAACTGTAGGGGGGCGGGGCTGGATGTGTCGTGACGTCATTGATCGTGTTTCCCTATATTAGGGAACACACGATCAATGAAGCTGCCACTGTGAAGAACGGGGAAGCTGTGTTTACACACAGCTCTCCCCGTTCTTCAGCTCTGGGAACCGATCGCGGGACTCCGGTGGTGATCGGGTCCGCGGTTCCCGCGGCCGTGGTCATGGAGCTTCGGACCGGGTCGCGGGTGCGCGCCTGCGACCCACGGCTGGGCACTTAAAGAGGACGTACAGGTACGTGCTTGTTCCCAGCCATGCCATTCTGCCGACGTATATCTGCAGGAGGCGGTCCTTAAGTGGTTAAGGGATCAATTACAGTCCCAAGAAACCCATGGACTTGTACGTGGCTGGGACGAGGTGGCTGCGGATCCTGTTGTCCTCAGTGACCCAGAGGACTCTGCACCGAATGCCTCAGCAAACCTACGCTGTATGGCCTCCCTGATCCTACAAAGCCTGCGGAAGGATCCTTGTATTCATGCTATCAAGGAGAGGGATCATTACTGGCTGGCAACCCTCCTTGATCCACGTTACAAGGGTAAGGTTGCAGACCTTATCTTGCCGGCGCAGAGGGAGCAGAAGATGAAACATCTTCAGGTGGCCTTGCAGTAAGGTCTGTGCAACGCGTTCCCAGAGACTGGGAGGTTACAAAATCCTGGTCCTGGACAACGTGTTGCTGAGGCTTCGGTCAGTCACAGAAGGAGCGATGGAGAAGATGGCCGTCTGACCGATGCGTTCAGACAATTTTTTAGTCCGCAGACCCAAGGTATGACCGGTTCCAGCAACCATGGCCAGCGTCTGTTTTACATGGTGCGGGAATACCTAGGGGCAAGATCAGACTTGGACACCTTTCCCACCGAAAATCTTCTGGCTTACTGGGTCTTGAGGATAGATCACTGGCCAGAGCTTGCATAGTATGCAATTGAGCTACTGGCCTGTCCTGCATCCAGCGTTCTTTCGGAACGCACATTCAGTGCTGCTGGAGGCTTTGTAACTGATAAAAGGGTGCGCCTCTCCACCAACTCGGTCGATCGACTGACCTTCATAAAAAATTAATCAGTCTTGGATCACCACCAGCTACCAAGCACCTGATGCTGATGTAACCGAATATTTTTTTTTGAAATGTCAGATCCCTTCAAGACTGCCTATGCTGATGCTGAGTGACTATCCTGTTATGCTGAGTGACTATCCATTTCCTCCTCAATGATCATGCTGATAGCTTCTAAGAACATTTTTGGTTCTGGGCACCGCCACCAGTGGCTAAGGCCCAATTTTTCTGCCCCTGTTTAACAGGGGCGTGTAATTTAAATTGTTGATGCAATATTTTGCAGCAGGGCTCATTCCTGCGCTCCAACTAGAGTATCTGTGAGGGGTTGCAGTGTTGTGGCACCAGTGCCTAAGGCCCAATTTTTCTGCCCCTGTTTAACAGGGGTGTGTAATTACAATTTTTGCTGCAAAACTTTGCAGCAGGGCTTATTTCTGCACTCCAACTAGAGTATCTGTGAGGGGGTTGCAGTGTTGTGGCACTAACACCAGTGCCTAAGGCCCAATTTTTCTACCCCTGTTTAACAGGGGTGTGTAATTTCAATTTTTGATGCAATATTTTGCAGCAGGGCTCATTCCTGCGCTCCAACTAGAGTATCTGTGAGGGGTTGCAGTGTTGTGGCACCAGTGCCTAAGGCCCAATTTTTCTGCCCCTGTTTAACAGGGGTGTGTAATTACAATTTTTGATGCAATACTTCGCAGCAGGTCTCATTCCTGCGCTCCAACTAGAGTATCTGTGAGGGTTTGCTGTGTTGTGGAACCAGTGCCTAAGGCCCAATTTTTCTGCCCCAGGGGCATGCAATTACAATTCTTGATCTAATATTTCACAGCAGGGCCCATTCCTGCGCCCACCAAGAGTAACTGTGAGGGCTTACAGTGTTGTGGCACCAGCACCACCACCAAAAAAAGCCCAATTTTTCTGCCCCTGTTCAACAGGGGCATGTAATTACAATTCTTGTATACTGCTGTTCAAAATATATAGGGCCAAAGGGGCTGTTATGAACTGGGGGGAGGGGGGGGGGAAACCATGCTATTTTTTCTCAATGATTTTCATCCATATTGCAGGGACGAGACATAACATTAAAGCCGCAAGCAGTTTTAAATTACCTTTTTATTATAGTAATGTCATTTTGTGCAGGGACAGTTCTAAACACGTGCCACTTCACAGGCATACTATAGACACCCAGCAGGTACGATATTTAAAGGAATTTTTTAAAAAAAAATCACTTTAAGCATCATTAAAATCACTGCTCCCGAAAAAACAACAGTTTTTAAAACTTTTTTTTGCATTGATACATGTTCCCTGGGGCAAGACCCGGGTCCCCAAACCCATTTTAGGACAATAACTTGCATATTAGCCTTTAAAATTAGCACTTTTGATTTAAAACGTTTGAGTCCCACAGACTTCAATGGGGTTCTAAAGTTTGCGCGAGCGTTCGGTCCGTTTGAAGGTTCTGGTGCGAACCGAACGGGGGGGGGGGTGTTCGGCTCATCCCTAATGCCTAATATGTGTAGTGTATTCATTGTTTTTGTACACTTGAGCACCTAAAGTACATGCCTTAATTGCAAAAAGAGATTTTGTATATTGGGGCGGGCAACTGTGGTCCTCCAGCTGTTGCAAAAGTCAAATCATTCCTCTGGGAGTCATGTTTCTGACTTTTAGATTTGCAGTGCCTCGTCGGACATGTAGTTCCACAACAGCTGGAGGACAGTTGTCTATTCCTGGTGTATATATTCTTACTTGGCTGGCAGCAATTTCTGCTTATGCTATTGTTAAAACCTCTTTATACTGAAGCCAGCTGGGGGTAGCCTGGAATTCCAGCAGAACAGAATTACACAGCAGGGTGTATAGCAGAAGGGTGCATATCAGGTATTTTTTCTGGGAGAGGATTTACGCATTCCCCTGGCGGTGGGATATGGGAATAAGAGAGCATGAGCTCAGACCTCCTGGTGATGTGAAGACTACAGTACCTAATTGCCTCATGTTGAACCAGAACATCAAAGAGACCAAATGTGGACTGGAAAGCTGACCTGGGTAAAGAAGTTTGATGGTACCAGTGCCACCTGGTGGAGACAGCAACATACTTCCTGGAGGATCCAAGGTAACACGTTAATTCCTGATGATTATAAACGACAGCCCCTTATACTTTACAGATGATCACTCATTGGACAGAGGACTACACTGGGTGGGTAGGGGGTGTTTGTGTGGGTTGTGAGTGCTTTAAAATGTGAGGGCCTACGATGAAGGCCTCCTCTCCCCCCTCTTTCTCCTGGAGCCCAGCCAACATACAAGACCCTGAAGAAGGACTTATGCAACATATCATCTCTGTTTTTTTATTTATATGCTCTGTATTACTATCCTTAGCTTTTTTGTTAGTGCTCTACTTTCTTTGAAAATAAACAAGACCTTTGCTTCTTTGAGCTTTGTGTTTATTTTTATAGCTAATATTGTTATGGTATCATCACCATTAAGATTATCAGAGCTTTGATAGACTAGCTAACTATAGGAACCAATGAGATAATACATATTATTTTTCACCCCTGAATATGTGGCTTGAGTCATGTGACCACTGTGACAAGCTCTCACAGAAGTCACATGATTAGGAGCCTGTCCTACTGTCACACTGCGCTAAAGATCTACAGTGCCTTAAAAACTATTCATATCACTTGAAATTTTCCACATTTTGTCATGTTATAACCAAAAACGTGTATGTGTAAAATGACATTTAACTCCTGCAAGGCTATTTAAAACGCCTGAATATTTTCAAAAAATATGGGGATTTAGTCACACAATATGGCTATATGGTGCTTAAAGGGTTTGTAAAGGAAATATTTTTTTTTTTATCTTAATAGCTTCCTTTACCTTAATGCAGTGCTGTTTTCATGTCCTCATTGTTCGTTTTTGCTCTCACGTTGCTGTAGTTCTTCTCTGATCTCCACATTTCCTGATTGTCTGTTTCCTGATAACCACAGTGCTGGGAGCTTTCTCTCTGTGGTCACTAATCAAGGAGGTGTGATTACTGTGTGACTAAAACCCCACAGCACCAATCAGTTTCGTTTTCCAAACCATCACTGCCCTGTATTGGCTCTGTGGCTCTGTACAGCAGAGGCAGGAAACAACATGCAAAAACGAAACTAGAAACTACATGTACATTATATGATTGATTTTTATCTATTTTTAATAGTTTTTAAAAGGAATCAGTTAACTATTATGTCTCTATACCCTGTAAACAGTCATTTAAGCCTATTTTTTTTTTAAATTACAACTCCTTTAAGCTTACTTACTGTGTCAAAATACTTCATTATCAGTGGGTCCTACGCTATTCATAGAATGAAAGATCCTGCTTCTCTGAACCATGGGAGAAATACACTCCTCTATATGGGAGAAATGACTCCTCCTATATCACAGGTGGACTGGATACTAATAAGAAGTAATGGCGGGATGGCTGTGGTGCTCCATCCCAAGATATCTGGTCAGGATTCATACAATAGACAAACAAATACTTGGGGGCACACCCTTAAAAATGCATTAAAGATGGTACAGCCATAAGACCATACAAACAGAACAAAATATTACAGCACACACATACAAAAGTGTAATTTAACTCCTGTAAAGGCTATTTAAAACACCTGAACATTTTCAAAAAATATGGGGATTTAGTCTCACCATATGGATATATGGTGCTTAACCACTTGCCGATCGCCCGCCGTCTTTATACGTCGACTCTTTGAAGAGGAATATCCTTGTTATGTCAGCAGCTAGCTGCCATAACCCCGGTATCCTCTTCTAAAGTGGGCGGTTTGGCTTTCAAATAAAAGTGGTCTCTGAGGCAGATTCACTGCAAGATCACTTTTATCCATGCTCCAGTGCCCTCCGCTGCTTACCGGAGCCACCGGCAGCAGTGGAGGCGATCGTATCCTTCTCGGTCTGTGGTATGGAGCTAAATGAGGGGAAGATGGCCCCTGCTCGGCTCCATACCATTGCAGGGCGGAAGCTATGTCAAAACGTCACTTACGCCCAAAGCTCTTAAAGGGACATGTTTATTATTTTTTTTTTTAAACTACATTTGTTTTTATTGCATTTTAGTGTTAATATGGGATCTAAGGGCCAGATTCACGTAGCCCGAGCGCAGCGTACCGTAACCGATTTAACGTTACACCGCCGCAAATTTTCTGTCTAAGTGCCCGATCCACAAAGCACTTACCTGGAAATTTGCGGCGGTGTATCGTAAATCCGTCGGCGCAAGGCGGGCCAATTCAAATGGGGCGGGTACCATTTAAATTAGGCGCGCTCCCGCGCCGGACGTACTGCGCATGCTCCCGACGCAAATTTCCCGACGTGCTTTGCGCGAAATTACGACGCGCCAACGTTTTGTGAATCGCGACGTGAAAAAAAGACTTGCGCCGGAAAAATAAAATTTGTTAAAAAAATTCAAAAGCGACGCGGGAAAGACAAGTATACTTTTACATGGTGGAGTAATTTTCCACTTTGTAAAATGTGCCCTATCTTTGCGACTGAAAACTAACAATCGCGGCGACATAACGACGGGAAAAAGCTTTGTGGATCGCCGTAACTCCTAATTTGCATACCCGACGCTGGTTTACGACGTGAACTCCCCCCAGCGGCGGCCGCGGTACTGCATCCTAAGATCCGACAGTGTAAAACTATTACACCTATCGGATCTTAGGGATATCTATGCGTAACTGATTCTATGAATCAGTCGCATAGATAGAAACAGGGATACGATGGCGTATCAGGAGAAACGCCGTCGTATCCCTTTTGTGAATCTGGCCCTAAGTTCTTTTGGACCCCAGATCTCATATTTAAGAGGTCCTGTCATGCAGTTTACATTTTTGAAGCTCAACGTGTTGGGTATCATTTACTCGGCATAACATTGTCTTTCACAACATAAAAAAAAATTGGGCTAATCTTTCTTTTGTCTTATTTTTTAATTTAAAAAAGTGTATTTTTTCCAAAAAAGTGTGCTTGTACGACCGCTATTTTATTCTCTAGGGTGTTAGAAAAAAGGAGGGGGGAGGACAGTGGGGGTTGGATTAGCAAAATGCTCCTTTGTCTGTGTAGACAGAATTCCTTGCACCAGCCCTGGTACTGAGATTTGTTTTGTCACATCCCAGCCAAAAGTGTGTTGTTTTCTATACAGATGGTAATTGATAGCTCCTATGAGAAGTGTGTGACTTGCTATATGTTTTACTTAAAAAAAAAAATCATTATACATTCTTAGCTAGATTCAGGTAGAGTTAGGTCGGCGTATCAGTAGATACGCCGACATAACTCTGAATCTGCGCCGACCTAATTTTAAGTGTATTCTCAAACAGAGATACACTTAAACCTATCTAAGATACGACGGCTTGCGCCGTCCTATCTTAGGGTGCAATATTTAGGCTGGCCGCTAGGTGGCGCTTCCATTGCAGTCGGCGTAGAATATGTAAATCGCTAGATACGCCTATTCACGAACGTACGCCCGGCCGACGCAGTACAGATACGCCGTTTACGTAACGCTTTATCAAGCCTAAAGTTATTCCGACAAATAGTTGGAATAGTAATGTTAAAGTATGGCCACCGTTCCCGCTTCGAAATTCGAAAATTTTACGTTGTTTGCGTAAGTTGTCCGTGAATAGGGATTTACGTCATTTACGTCCACGTTAAAATCAATAGGCCTGTGCGGCGTACGTTGCCGCAATGCACACTGGGAAATGTAGGCGGACGGCGCATGCCCCGTTCCAAAAAAATGTCAATCACGTCAGGTCAAGCCCCATTAACATAAAACACGCCCCCTTAGCCGAATTTGAATTAGGCGCGCTTGCGCCCGCCGCATTTACGCTACGCCGCCGTAACTTAGCAGGCAAGTACTTTGTGAATCATGTACTTGCCTCGCTTACTTACGGCGGCGTAGTGTAAACACGCTAAGCTACGTCGCCGCAAAGTTAGGACACCCTACGTGAATCTAGCTATCTGTCATGAAGAAATTCTGCAGGTTTGGCACAGATTCACTAAAATATTGTACCATTCAACGCACTTTTACTAACATTCACTAAAATGTAGATTCACTGACATCAAATTTTCAATTTTAGAAAGGTAGGTAAGGTTAGTGTTGACTTTTTGGGTGATGTATAGTGAATGTCAGGAAATTCAGGCTTCAAGTCGTATATGGCATCGTAGCACATTAATTCAGAAATAATAATGTTCTTAAAGTGTTACTAAACCCAAAACAGTAAAATTAGTCTGTATATGCAGTAAAGCATGCTTGTTATACTCACTGTGAAATCTAAGGGTTTAATCCTCTGCATTGTGTAAAAAGGTTGTTCGAACCTGTCTTCTCTGATCATCTCCTTCTTCCACTGATTCCAGAACATGTCTGCATAAGACAAAGTTACTGGAGTCAGGCTGCACATGCTCAGCTTGGTGTGTATTGCTAGAGAGTTCTTTTTTTTTCTTGGAAGAGTGCATGTGATCAGCACATGGTCAATCTGCACTGTCCAGACAGAGGGTCAGGGGTCCTGCATCCTGATAGGCCAGCCAGTGCTGTATGAAAATGCCTACCACAAGCTTTAACCAGGCACTGATAGAAGTTACTGCTATACTGTATAGTGCTGATGAGAAAAGGTATTTAGCAGTTTTTATTTACAAAAATAATTGCATTCCCATGTTCTGTGTACTGTGGGAGACCAGATATAGTGAATCTAGGGTCCTGGGTTTTGTAACAGTTTAAAAGCCAATGTATCGTATTGGCTGGATTTTAGTCTACTGGTAATATATAAAAGCATAATGTTTGGATTGGTTTGGTTTAATTTACCTTATACTGCATGATAACTATATCCTACAAAATGTTTCAGAAAAATAAATGTCATTAAGCTGCGTTAACCTTATTTTTCCTCATTAAATTGGCTGAAAATTGTATTTTCTTTATATATAACTATGTGAACCCACACAGCATTATTTTGTCACCACCTAAAACAGCTCCTTTAACCTGCTATACTCAACAGATTCCCACTGAAACTCTCATCTTGAACAAAGTGTTATTTTAAAAATAGATAAGCTGTGTAGTAATCTTTGTGAATTAAATAAAATAAAAATGATGCAGTGCTGTCCCCAATGACGTGAAATTTATACGAGTATAATATCATAACTAAAACCATGAACACATAAATGATAATTACTGTACTTCTAAATGTCCATAAATTATCACATGTGGAGAAAGAAGCTAGTAAATGAATAGTGATAGGTCAATAGTCCCAGTGAAGGCAAAACAGTTCCTGGAAAAGTGCAATGAAAGCAAAGGTGCTCTCATTTTTGCACATTAAAAACGGTGATTGGTGTTTCTTCCTTATAACCTGTGTGACACCTCTGTGCTCACAAGCGTCTCACCTTACTGCTGTAAGGTTTACAGCATTGTATAAATATCATTCATAGGGGATCCTTATGCCTCCTCTTAAGCCTTGTACACACGCACAGTAAATCGTGTATGTGTACAAGGCTTTGAGGTTTCTCGTCAAGAAAACTGCCCAGAATCTAGACGAGAAAAATAGAGAACCTGCTCTCTATTTTATCATCGCGATTCTTGGCAGCGTTTTCCTGCCGTGGAAACCCGTGCATGCTCGAAATGACTTTGACGCATGTGCGGTAGCTTCCAAGGCATAGGTAGGGTGTAGCAAGATGGTGGCGACCGCATTGAATGTGACAAGGGCATGCTTGTTGTAGTCGATAACATCACCATGTTCGTGCCATTCAAAAAGAACGGCGGTTCTTTTCATGGAGTGTGTAGTACACTCAGCCGGTAAGAGAATCTTGCCAAGAATCATCGTCAGGAAAAACAAATCGTTTTTTTTTCCTGACGAGATTCTGGGCCGTGTGTACAGGGCTTTAGATTTGGGAATCTCTCTGTAAAGAAGAGCTGTCCTAGGGGTGTCCACCTGGTCTCCTCCGTGAGGTAATTTACAAGTGGCTCCAATAGTGTATCATCATTTCAAATTATGTTTTATTAGAAAGAAATGTATGGGTACTCCCATTTCAAATAATACAAACAAGGCATATACTACACAAGCTGCAAGTCAGAGGTGTAAGAGAGGCCTTCCTCACCATATCAGGCTCTGCTACCAGTTACGTAATAAGTGCACAGGACATGTGCACTGGAAGATGCGAGTATATTTTTTAATGTTTTAATAAATGTATGGTGTTTTAACAGCTTGCCGACTGCCGCACGCATTTATACGTCCACAGAATTGCACTCCTGGGCAAAAGGACATATATATGTCCCCTTTAAGGAAGCGGCATTGTGGACGCACGCGCATCCGCCTCAAGATCCTTGAGTCCGACCACGGGTCCCACGGACTCGATCGCCGTGGGGATACCCGCGATCGTCTCACGGTGAGAAAGATCGGGGAGATGCTGATGTAAACAAACATCTCCCCGCTCTGCCTAGTGACAATGACAGTGATCCTGTAATCGGAAGCGGTGAACACTTAACACCTACAGCATTACCTAGTGGTTACCCCTTCACTTCCAGTGGCATTTTCACAGTAATCATTGCATTTTTATAGCACTGATTGCTGTAAAAATGACAATGGTCCCAAAAATGTGTCAAAAGTGTTCGATGTGTCCGCCATAATGTCGCAGTCATATAAAAAATCGCTGATCGCCGCCATTACTAGTAAAAAAAAAAATATTAACAAAAATGTCATAAAACTATCCCCTATTTTGTAGACGCTATAACTTTTGCGCAAACCGATGAATGAATGAAAAACTTATATAGCGCGGCACATTGCGAACCAAATCGCCTCTGGGCGCTTGGTTGTTCCTGTCTCCTTTGATATCAAAGGAGGTGAGTTTTGATCTTTCTCCTGAACACTAGGTGATTTTCCTCCAACCGAATGTTGGTTGGTAAAGCGTTCCATAGTCTGGGACCCTGAAACCGCGAATCGTCTTTCTCCCTTGGACTTGTATCTGGCTTTGGGTATTTGGAGCAGATTTTGGTTGTTGGGATCGCAGTACGCGATTGGAGTTGTGAGCTTTATTTTTTTCGCATAGATAATGGGGAGCATTCCCATGGATACATCTATGCGTTAGACAGAGTGCTTTAAAAACAATTCTGTCTTTAACTGGCAACCATGAAGGGCTCTCAGTGAAGGTGAGATTGATTCCCAGGGTTTTTTCCCAGTCACTAGTCTGGCGGCCGTGTTTTGAACGACTTGCAGACGGGCGATTTGGTACTTTGGCAGACCGAGGTAAAGGGCGTTTACATAATCCAATCTGGAGTTTACAATCGCTCCCACCACGGCCGCCAAGTCTTCTTTGGAATAAAAGGAGTGAGTTTGCGTAGTAGCCGCAGCAGATGGTGAGACCCGCTGGCTACTGACCCTATTTGTGGGTCCATGTCATGTAGGAGTCGAAGATGACCCTGAGACTTTGACTTTGGCGCTAGGGGTGATGATTTTGCCCAGAATGGGCAGGGGTGTCCACGTTGTTGCAGGTTGATTCATACGCTTGGCGTGAAACAGGAGAAATTCTGTTTTTTCTCTCCGTGAGTTTAAGATAAACTCTTTGTCATCCAGTTCTCTATCGAAGAGAGGCATGTCTCTAGATTGAGATGGTGATCCTTTTTGTTGCAAATGCAGAAATACAGTTGCGTGTCGTCTGCATATGAGTGATAAAGCAGTTTTGGCTGCTAATGATTTCAAAAAGAGGACAAAGATAGAATGTTGAACAGCACCGGCGATAGAGGCGATCCTTGAGGTTTCTCAGAAGTAAAAGGTCCCAATTTCACTGTTTGTGATCGGTTTTTTCAAAAAGAGGAGAACCTAGGTAAATCACCTTCTGTGACTTTGGCTACGTCAGCTAGCCGAGTCAGTAACAGTTTGTGGTCTACAGTGTCGAAGGAAGCGCTTAGGTCCAGCAGAACCAGGAGACAAGATTCTCCTTCGTCTGCAGCCTCGAGAGCGTCGTCCATATTTTGAGCAATGCTGTTTCTGTACCGTGTCCGGGGCGGAAACCCGATTGAAATGGATCAAGTAAGGTTATGGGTATCTAGATGCTGTTGCAGCTGTTGTACCCACTACTTTCTCCATTACCTTGGAGAGGACGTTTAGGCCTGTTTGGGACGGCGGTTAAGTGGGGTCCTTGGGGTCTAGGGGTGGGTTTCTTCAAGATGGGTTGAATTATGCCCTCTTTCAACTGGGAGGGCACTATACCTTCCTTGAAAGACTGGTTTATAAGCTGTGTGATGGGAGGTGCCACGATGTCGGCGCATTCCTTCAGCAGTTTAGTGGGAATGATATCATTGGGGCGCTGTGCTGTTCGCAAAGTACAGATGATATTTTAGTGACATCGATAGAGATGGGTTCTAGAGTGAACTTTCCTAATTGTGGTGAATTTCTATGGGTATTGTGTGAATAATTGCGGGGAGGGTTGAGGGGGGTATTGTTTTGGTTGAATGCCTTCCCGGATTCCTCAATTTTATTAATGAAGTAATCCGACAATTCATTGCAGAAACTCTGGGTGTCTGAATTGGGGGCCTTCAAGACAGACGGGATTCATGGTCTGGGTGACCATCTGGAAGAGTTTGCGGGGTCGGTTTAGGGCGCTGTTGATAGCCTTGGAAAAATAATTTCTCTTGCTTTGAAAATTTCGTTGTGGTATTTTCTTGTTGTTGCCTTGTAGATAATGAGGTTTTCTTCTGATGCGCTTCTTTTCCAGGCGGCTTCCGCCTTCAGCGCTCTTGCTTTAATAACGATAGCTGGTTGTTAACCAGCTAGAGGTGTTTTCTCCGGATGCAGGTTTTACGTTTCGTGCTATTAAGTCGGCCTGACTGTAATAGGGCTGTGTTTATGGCATTCAGTGTTTCTAAAGGCCGTTTGGGTGTGGTTGGATTGTTTTTTTTTTTTCCCTTATTGTGGTTTTGAAGAGTTCCGAGTGGAGCTTCTTCTGACATCTAGTCCAGGGTGTTGTCACTGGTTTTGATGTTTTGTTAAGGGAGGATTTTGGAGATTATGAATTTAATTGCATGGTGATCTGCCCATGGCAACGGTTCATTTTCCAAGACGTTTATTTCCAGATCTTGTCTGAAAATAAGATAGAGCGTGTGACCTGAAGCATGTGTGGGCCCACATACTACTTGCTGTAGCCCTAATCCTTCCAGGTGGTCTATACAGGCGTCGGCAACGGGTCTTGTAAGGAGTTGGCCCAAAGGTGAAATCCCCGAGCAGCAAAAGGTGTTTGCAGTTAAGGTGTAAGTGGAGATAAACTCGTCAGTGATGGCAGAAGCTGCGTTTTTGGGCCAGGTGGTCTGTAGCAAAGTAGAATATGGACGGTCTCCTGGGATTTGTTTGCAGTTGCAGAGTAAGGGTTCCATAAATGGAAGAGGGTTTTTTGAAGGACTGGTTTAGTGATTGCAAGGTGATTCTTATGCCGCGTACACACCATCACTTTATGTGATGAAAAAAAATGACGTTTTAAAAACGTCACTTTAATTGACTGTGTGTGGGGGAAAACGTTGTTTTATGTCTTGTAAAAAACGACCCAAAAAAAAATTGAAGCATGCTTCAATTTTATGTGTCGTTTTTCAAAAGTGCACTTTTTACTTCACAGAAATTGACCGTGGTGTAGCAAAAAAACGTCGTTTTCTAAGTCGTTTTTCATCCACGCATGCCCAGAAGCAAGCTTTAATGGTAAACGTGGTGGAACGTAACCTCACTTTGCAAGATCATTGTGAGAAAACGATGGTGTGTAGGCAACTTCGTCTTTGAAAATTGAAGTTTCAAAACGTAAGTTTTGACTTCACAGAAAGTGTCGTTTTTTTTCATCACATAAAGTGATGGTGTGGTATGCGGCATTATGGATCACTGCCAGGCCTCCTCCTCTTTGCCCTATTCTGGTTTTCGGTTATAATACGATAGTTTTCAGGCACCAGTCTCCGAGATTGGTGTTACAGTCGGCTGTGAGCCAGCTCTCTGTAATAAATAGACAGTCTAAATCGTATTGTAAAATGAAATCGTGGATTTCTAGTCAGTGTTTTTACTGCCGATCTTGTGTTGATCAAAGCACATAATATGTGCTTAGGCTTGGGGTAAATGGCTGAAATTCGTGACAGTCGATCGTCGATCGATTTTCAATAATCTCTCAATTCTTAGGGCTTTTTTGGTGATGGCTGGTAGTATTGCGGCAAAATGCCTCAGACCCCAAATGGTTTCAGCGGAATATTATAGCTTAACCATGGTCGCCAGACACCATGGGGGGGGTGGAGGTTTTTTTTTTTTAGGATGATGGAGGGGAGATTGACTTAATCCTCCCTCCTGGCTTGGTCCAGAGGAAGGCAAAAAAACCCTGGCCGAGCTGAGCCAATCTGCTACGGCAGGCGAAAAAAATTCCTTCCTGACCCCTTGAGAGGCGATCGGACAAAGCCCTGGATCAAGTTCTGCTTGTTTTGAGAAGGGGGGGGGGGTGAGGGGCACCCTTGTTGCTGGGTGTAGCAGATGGTCACTGATCAGGCAGCAGGAATCCAGGCTGGGGGCTACTTGCTGGGTGGATTGGTTCTGCTGTGAAGGACTAAAACGATGGCCAGGAAAGTGCCAGAAAGCGCAGGTATCCTTCTGGGGTGGGGGTGTGGGGTTTTCTGGGCTGTTTTGGCTGAAATTGCCGAGGTGGGAAGCTGTGTGCTGCTAGGCCGCGGGTGATAGCCGCGGTCTTTCCTAGATCGGGCTGCCGCGGTTCTCCACAGGCCGGCGTGGATGACCGAGAAGCGCGGAAACGGCTGGAGGTGGCGGCGGAGAGGTGGTGGGGGATTACTTGGTTGTGGATGGCGATGTGGGGTCTATGCAGAGGGGTAAAAAGAAGGTAAAGAGAAGGGGAGAGCTGTACTAGTCGGTTTCTGCGGCGGCTTATCCTGAAAAGGACGGCCGCCAGCGAATCCAGTAGATGGCCCTGAGAACAGGCTTACCTGTTGACTGCCCTGGAGAGGGGACGAAGGAGGGAGCCAGGGCGTCAGGGTAGGGCCTGGGGGAAGCCAGGTAGTCAGTCTGCGGTGGAGAGCTGGAGAGCAGACAGCAGTGATGGGTGAACAGAGGCTGAAGGCTGGGGGTGAAGCCCTGCCTGTCTGGCTCCAGAGCCGTACGTCCTACCGCACGCCGATTTACTACTGGAGCTCAGTTCTCGTCCTGAGGAGGAGTCCCTCTTTCAGACTCTATCCTGGAGAGCAATAAACGCTTTTTTTTTTTACCAAAAATATGAGAAAATACATATTGGCCTAAACTAAGGAATTTTTTTTATATATATGTTTTTTGGGGGATATTTATATAGCAAAAAGTAAAAAATATTGCATTTTTTTTAAATTGTCGCTGTATTTTTGTTTATAACGCAAAAAATAAAAAACACATAGGTGATCAAATACCACCAAAAGAAAGCTCTATTTGTGGGGGAAAAAGGACGTCAATTTTGTTCGGGAGCCATGTCGCATGACCGCACAATTGTCAGTTAAAGCGATGCACTGCCGAATTCGCAAAAAGTGTCCCGGTCTTTGGCCAGCAAAGTGGTTAAATACTGCGAAATGAGGATTCTTATTTCTTTTTCACTGGAGGTACTGCTAATTGCATTCTGGAAAGTGTGGAGATTAAAATCCTGAGCACATCTGGAGAGTGCTATTGCTCTCCAAGGCACTTGTATATACATGATTGAATTGAGCAGCTAGTGTAATTGGTGGTGTATTGCACTGGTTGTACACAATAATTTATCTTGAACTACTATCATTGAAGATTGTTTTTGGACACTGAGCACACCTTTGGTGTATATCAACTAAAACTGTGGATTGGACTTTTGTACGTATTAGATTTCATTCACATTTATACACATGCTTTTTACATTGTGGTATTTTAGGTTAGTATGATGTTTTGATACATGTTAAAGCATGTCATTTGTTTGTCACATAAATTCATATAATCTTCACTCTGAAGCCGTTAGGTCATATTACATTTAAGTTGGGGCTTGCACATTAAACCTGCCTAACGGTTATTCCCGAGTGTGGCGCGGGGTGAGATTTTTTTTGCTGCGATCGGTAACCCCGAGCCACACTTGGGTTTTCCTCGCTGGATGCAGGAAGAGGTGACTTACCTTTTCCTGCGATCCAGCGATGTATTTCCCCATGCACGGTGGCCGGATGTTCCGCCCAATGCACTGTGTTCCCTGATTCCCTGCGAGCGTTGCGACTCAGGGGGGGCGGAACGGGGGGGGGGGGGGGGACGGCGCGAAATTCAAACAGTATAAAGTGAAAACAAAGTAAAACACACTCATACAATTGGATTACAATTAAAAATAATATACAGTAACCTTTGATTGCCCCCCAGTGCTTTCTCCAGTGCCCTTGCCTGCAGATTTACTGTACTTGTTCTGTAAACTGCACAGCGATCATGGCAAAATGAGCTTCTACCTCAAATTGCTATGTGACCTGCTGGAAAAACAGTGACAGCGATACGGAATCACTTGCGGAGGGAGTTGAGTGACGACACGTGGGAAAGTGCGTCATCAGACGCAGAAAGTGATTTGAGCGACGATCCTGCGACTGTGCCCAGCGATGTGCGGACTTGGTGCGCAATTGATTTCGGTACGGAGCACGTCAGCGCCCCCCAAGATTTCCATTACAGGAGCACCTGGGATAAAAGTGACGTTGAGGATGACAATCCCTTTGAATACCTCAAATTTTTTTGACAGATGAAGTGATCGCCAAAATAGTTTTGGAGACAAAATCGCTACCAGGAACAAGAAGCTACTACCCATCAGCAATTTTAAGGCGCAGAAATGGGAGCCTGTAACCAGCGACGACATCTGGAAGTTTCTTGGCCTCATAATTTTACAGGGAGTGTGGGGAAACCCCTGCAAAAATGGTATTGGACAACCAATAAATTATTGGGCCACACCTTTTTTTGGAACCGTCATGTCAGAGTACAGATTTTCATTGATCATGAAATATTTGCACTTTACAAATAATGAGGACTTTGATGAGAGTTCTCATCCAGCTCCAAAGCTGAAAAAAAATTTATGGTATAAAAAAGCCGCGCCAATCTAAATAAATTCAAAATCAATGTCAGTCAATGAATGAAAATTGGTGAAATCCCCATGAAGGCAATAACATCAGATGGAGCCTTTGGTTTGCTTGATGAATGACACTAGGTTCTTGGAACTAGTCAAACCTCGAACACCCAGGTGACATGCATGCATTTAGTGCAAATCCTCCACCGTAAGAATAAGCTGCTTACCAAACGGCAAGCCTTTATTGCAATTGGCTATAGCCCAGCCACGGCCTTTCAATCCTCTGGATACTCAGGATGGAACACTTGTATTAAGCAGCGAGATCCAAGCCTCAGCAATAGGATGGAAAAAGAGTTGCAGTTCACTCTCATTTACCCCCCTCAAAAGACAGCAGCACTCAAGCGGTCCAGACACATATACCGGAAGATAAAGAAGGGGCACAATAGCGTAATACCGCAGGATAAAATATTTATTAAAAGTAATGTACTTACATCAGTACGAGTAAAAACAGCGTGTGACAATAAGAAGTAAAGCCGGCCGGCTTGAGGAGCCCTCCTCCTTGGCGTGGTGACGTCACTGACGCAGCCTTCCAGACGCGTTTCGTCACTAATGGACGTTTTCAATGGGGGTAGGGCTAGCAGCAGTGAGACACCTTCATATAGCAGCCACTCAATGTAAACGGCGATCCATGGGAACAGACCCCGCCATCTTTGTTGAGGGAAAGTTTGCCCATACTACCGCGCTTAACGTGCGCGGCTCGAGCAGAGAATGTTAGTCTTTTTTATCAATACCCCATTGCCGCAGAGTGAACTCCCACTCGCCGCAAAAAGGCAATAAAAAGAAAGAAAAAATTAAAATTAAAACTTATAGAACCTCCGTGGAGACTGGGCAAATTAGAAACCACTTATTGGATTGAACCTAGTGGTAATGTAAAACTAGGTTCAATCCAATAAGTGGTTTCTAATTTGCCCACAAGATGGCCACGGTGAGCACCGAGTTGAATTATCCTGTGCCGGATATAAACTTTGTGCTTCCTTGGTTTGTCTGTGTGCTAATTCCAACCAGTCTCCACGGAGGTTCTATAAGTTTTAATTTTAATTTTTTCTTTCTTTTTATTGCCTTTTTGCGGCGAGTGGGAGTTCACTCTGCGGCAATGGGGTATTGATAAAAAAGACTAACATTCTCTGCTCGAGCCGCGCACGTTAAGCGCGGTAGTATGGGCAAACTTTCCCTCAACAAAGATGGCGGGGTCTGTTCCCATGGATCGCCGTTTACATTGAGTGGCTGCTATATGAAGGTGTCTCACTGCTGCTAGCCCTACCCCCATTGAAAACGTCCATTAGTGACGAAACGCGTCTGGAAGGCTGCGTCAGTGACGTCACCACGCCAAGGAGGAGGGCTCCTCAAGCCGGCCGGCTTTACTTCTTATTGTCACACGCTGTTTTTACTCGTACTGATGTAAGTACATTACTTTTAATAAATATTTTTATCCTGCGGTATTACGCTATTGTGCCCCTTCTTTATCTTCCGGTATATGTGTCTGGACCGCTTGAGTGCTGCTGTCTTTTGAGGGGGTAAATGAGAGTGAACTGCAACTCTTTTCCATCCTATTGCTGAGGCTTGGATCTCGCTGCTTAATACAAGTGTTCCATCCTGAGTATCCAGAGGATTGAAAGGCCGTGGCTGGGCTATAGCCAATTGCAATAAAGGCTTGCCGTTTGGTAAGCAGCTTATTCTTACGGTGGAGGATTTGCACTAAATGCATGCATGTCACCTGGGTGTTCGAGGTTTGACTAGTTCCAAGAACCTAGTGTCATTCATCAAGCAAACCAAAGGCTCCATCTGATGTTATTGCCTTCATGGGGATTTCACCAATTTTCATTCATTGACTGACATTGATTTTGAATTTATTTAGATTGGCGCGGATTTTTTATACCATATATTGCTTTGTTTTTCCAACGTCAGCTGCTGCCTATAGACTCTGTGGTGGAAGCGCGGTTTTCTGTTTTTCCATATTCCTTTCTGAAAAAAAATTGGGAGGTTTGCCAGCTTATTTTGCAGAATTTCCAGCGGACCTATATTCCTGAGCGAGACATTACTATCGATGAAAGTCTCATGGCCTACAAAGGTAGGCTCAGCTGGATACAGTTCATCGCATCAAAGCGCTCTCGCTTTGGCATAAAATCATTTGTGCTGTGTGAATCCAGCTCTGGATATATCTGGAACTCAGTCCTGTACATCGGGAAAGGGACCAAATTCTGCCAGCGATTCAGCGGTTTTGGATAGAGCCATTGCTGAACCAGGGCTACTGTGTCACCACAGACAATTTTTATACCTCCCGAGAACTGTACGAGTTCTTTATCCAAAATAAGACGGACGCTTATGGGACCGTGAGGCCTAAGCGGCGTGACATGCCGTCAGCATTTGGCAACAAAAAGCTTGGGAAAGGAGAAGTAGCTGCATGGCAGAAGGGGAACATTTTGGCACTGAAGTGGTGGGACAAAAAAGATATGTGCCTTATGAGTACAGTCCATAACACCTCGACTGCCATGGTACATACCAAAGGTGGAAAGGATGTTATGAAGCCACAGGTTGTGTTGGACTACAACCACGCGATAGAAGGTGTGGACAGAGCTGACCAGGCCATGACATTTTACCCAGCGATGAGGAAGCAGCAGAAAAAGTACTATAAAAAAATTTCCGACATCTTTTGGAACAATGCCTCTGGAATTCCTTTATTCTAATGAAAAAAAAAAGTGACAGGCCTATGGTCCATGCGGACTTTGTGTGGAAGGTTTCAGAACTAATCTTTCTGAAGCACCAAACGCCAACTGTGGTAAACCGATCTGGATGTCAGGCTGCTGGTGTTGTGAACCCTGAACGACTGACTGGTCGTCATTTTTTGGACCACATTCCTCCCACTGAAAAAAAAAAAACAGCACCCACAAGGATGTGTGTGGTTTGCTGCTCCAAACGCGACGACAACGGAAGAAAAATCCGTAAAGAAACGCAATTCTATTGTCCCGACTGCGACGTTGGCCTTTGTGCTGTACCTTGCTTTAAAATTTTTCATATCCGAGACGTTTACTGACTAATGATATTGCACCCTTGTTGACCCCCCAAAAAATCAGAGTTTTTGAATATATTATTTACTAAAATGTATTGAATAAAAAGTATTGTTATTACCGGTATTAAATTATTATTTGTTATTATTAGAGTTGAGCGGACACCTGGATGTTCGGGTTCGACGGGTTCGGCAGAAAAAAATCCGAACTTGACCCGAACTTGACCCCGAACCCCATTGAAGTCAATGGGGACCCGAACTTTTCAGTACTAAAATGTCTCTGAAAAAGTTATGGAAATGGCTAGAGGGCTGCAAATGGCAGCAACATGTTGGTAAGAGCATGGCAAGTACTCTGCAAACAAATGTGGATAGGGAAATAACTTAAAATAACATAAAATACATTTAAAAAAAAATCTTGACCTAGGAGGGCGAGGTCCATATGGAGTAGGAGGTTGAGGTGGCGGTGGATGTGGCGGTGTAGGTGGAAGCGACGGTGGAGGAGGACGAGGTAGCCAACACAGGTTTTGTTTTTAATTTATTTATTTTTTAAATTAGGGTACACCCCAAAAGAGTGAGAAAGATCAGAAATACAAGAATGGCTGGGTAAGGCCGGCATACGTGTCTATTCTGCACAAGGTACGGACAAGTCCTGTGGGATCCATGCCTGGTTCATTTTAATGAATGTGAGCTTGTCCACATTGGCTCTGGACAGGTGGCTGTGCTTGTCTGTGATAACGCCCCCTACCGTGCTAATACACGTTCAGATAATACACTGGCTGCAGGGCAGGCCAGCACCTCCAAGGCGTAAAGGGCAAGCTCAGGCCATGTGCCCAATTTGGAGACCCAGAAGTTTAAGGGGGCAGACCCGTCATTCAGTACGTGTAGGCGTGTGCACACATACTGTTCCACCATGTTGGTGAAATGCTGCCTCCTGCTAAAACGTTCCATATCAGCTGGTGGTGCTGGTTGTTGTGGCGTGCTGACAAAGCTTTTCCACATTTCAGCCATGCTAACCCTGCTTTCTGAGGTGCTGGCGGTGCCCCGGCTGCGTTGGAGACATCTTCCTCCTCCTCTGCCTTCGCCTTGTGCTTTCACTGTGCCCCAGCTGTCAGGTGGGAATTCCACCAGCAGCACGTCTACCAGCGTGCGCCTGTACGTGCGCATCTTGCGATCACGCTTCAGTGAGGGAATTAAAGATGGTACATTGTCCTTGTAACGGGGATCCAGCAGCGAGGCCACCCAGTAATCAGCACCTGTTAAAATGTGGGCAACACGGCGGTCTTTGCGGAGACACTGCAGCATGTAATCGCTCATGTGTGCCAGGCTGCCCAGAGGCAACAAAAAGCTGTCCTCTGTGGGAGGTGTATCGTCCTCTGTATCCCCCCAGCCACGCACCAGTGATGGCCATGAGCTGGTCTGGGTGCCACCCTGCTGTGAACATGGTTCCTCCTCCTCCATCTCCTCATCCTCCACCTCGTCATCCTCCAGAACTGTGCCCTTGCTGGAAAATTGTGTACCTGGCGTTTGTTGGTGCAGGAACCCACCCTCGGAGCCACTTGCGAATGACTGCCCTGAAAGCCTTGGAAATAATCCCGATTCCTCCTCCTCCTCCTCCTCCTCCTCCTCCTCCTCCTGTGCCACATCCTCTTCCATCATCGCCTGAAGCGTTTTTTCAAGGAGGCATAGAACTGGGATAGTAACGATGAGCACGTCACATATGAGGTGGTGAGCGGGAAGGCCGAAGTTACGCTGCAGCGCTGACAGGCGAGCAGCAGCAGGGTGAGAACGGCGAAAGTGCGCACAGACAGCCTGCACTTTATGCAGCAGCTGTAGCATATCAGGGTAAGTTTTAAGGAACCTCTGCACCACCAAATTCAGCACATGCGCCAGGCAAGGGATGTGCATCAAACTGGCTAGGTCCAGAGCTGCTACGAGATTTTGCCCATTATCGCACACCACCAGGCCCAGGCTTGAGGCTCACTGCCGCCAACCACTTATCGGTCTGTTGTTCCATGTCCCTCCACAACTCCTGCGCGGTGTGGGGTTTTTCCCCCAAACAGGAAAGTTTTAAAACTGCCTGCTGTCGTTTACCCATGGCTGTGCTGAAGTTGGTGGTGAATGTGTTACGCTGACTGGATGAGGAGGCAGTAGAGGATGAGGAAGCGGAGTAGGAGGAGTTAGCAACAGGAGGCAAACTGAAGCGCCCTGCAATCCTCGGTGGTGAAAGGACATGCGCCAAACTGCTATCCGCCTCAGGCCCAGCCGCCACTGCATTTACCCAGTGTGCTGTTAGGGAGATATAACGTCCCTGACCGTGCTTACTGGTCCACTTATCCGTAGTTAGGTGGACCTTGCCACAGATGGCGTTGCGTAGTGTACACCTGATTTTGTCCCCCACTTGGTTGTGCAGGGAAGGAATGGCTCACCTGGAAAAGTAGTGGTGTCTGGGAACGACGTACTGTCGGACAGCCAATGCCATCAGGCTTTTAAAACTCTGCGTCTCCACCAGATGGAATGACAGCATTTCAAAGGCCAGGAATTTTGAAATGCTGGCATTCAGGGCCAAGGATCGCGGGTGGGTATGGGAGGGAACTTCCTCTTCCGCTCCAGTGTTTGGGAGATAGAGAGCTGAACGCTTCCATGGGACATTGTGGAGATGTTTGGTGACCCAGGTGGTAGTGTTGCTTGCCGATCTTCTGATTGTGGGGTGGCAGGTGCCACTGTCACTACAGAGGTGGATGAAGAGGCCGAGACTGAAGCAGAAGAGGAAGCAAGAGGAGCCAGAGACCTTTCTTGGTTTTTGAGGTGTCTACTCCACTGCAGCTCGTGCTTTGCACTTAGATGCCTGGTCATGCAGGTTGTGCTTAGCCTCTGATTGCACAGTGTGCAAACCACTCGTGTCATCAGCACATTGTGTGAAGAACTGCCATGCTAGGGAACTCTTTGGACCTGGCTTTGGTGTGCTCGGTCCCTTGCTGCGTTGTGCAGTAGCAGGCGTACTGTCTAGGGGACGGACGCTCCGCTTTTGCACCCTGCTCCCTCTTGTGCTGTGCTGGTGGCTCTGTGCAACTTTTTGAACTACACAGGTCCAAACGCTTAGAAAACTTTGTTAGTCCATTAGAATTGCATACTAATCAATTGTTAGGCAGTCCAAAATGAGAGGGGAAATCAACAGCAGAACCCCAAAACATATGAATGTCCAAATAGATGGGCAAAAAACAGTTGCAGAGTAATAAAATGATCCAAATATTGAACAGCCTCTGGTCTCTGGTCAGAAGAAACATATATTCCCACCGAGAGGTAAGTAAGGGTGTGCTCTTACCAGATCCACGATCATAAAAAACGTGTCGATCCACTCAGGTCATGGAGAAAACTCGGTCACAGCTGACAGGCAGAATATCCTCTCCAATGTGTTTAACGGCTCCACGTCCATCGGGCTAGTGGTCTTCCAGTCCCAAACGCGGTAAATGCTCATTTAACGCGAGGAATGGCCTCTTCTTGGGCAGCATTGGCTGGGGTCTCTCCTTATACTGGTGGTCATCAACCCTGTCCTCAAGGCCCACCTGAAGGGCCTGGTATGGATATTTGCGGGGAACCGCACGTCGTTTTTTTTAATTTTTAAAGGGCCTGGTAATTTAATTTGGGGGACCCCCACACATTTTTTTTTTCTTTATGAATGAATCATCTCTGTAATTGAAAGAGCCGACAATTCATTAGAGCCGCAAAGCCGGTTTTAAATGGCTTTTTTTCTTTCAGAAATGACACTTTGTGCAGGGACAGTTCTATGTACGGGAAACATGTTGACTTTACACCCCCCCTAGGTACGAAATTTAAAGTAATATTACACTTTTATTGTTTCACTTTTAGCATTATTAAATTCACTGCTCCTGAAAAAAATGTCCGTTTAAAAAAAAAAAAATTGCATTGATACATGTTTCCTGGGACAGGACCCAGGTCCCCAAACACTTTTTAGGACAATAAATTGCATATTAGCCTTTAAAATCAACATTTTAGATTTCTCCCATAGACTTTAACAGGGTGTTTCGCGGCTTTTCGAATTTGCCGCGAACACCCCTAATTGTTCGTTGTTCGCCGAACAGGCGAACAGGCAATGTTCGAGTCGAACATGAGTTCAACTCAAACTCGAAGCTCATCCCTATTCAGGAGAAAGATTAAAACCCATCTCTTCTGAAGTCAAGGGGTTCCTTACCCATGAAATGGATACAGCGCCCAGAGGCGATTCAGTTTGCATGTGTTGCGCTTTACAAGTCTCTCACTCACTCAGTTGGCAACTGTGTTTCTTCATCATCCGAGATGTGCTGTGATGGTCCCTCCATGTACTCATCTTGAAACATAAGTGGTTGGGCATTGGTGCAGTCAATCTCTTCCACTTCTGGGGCAGGGCTAGGTGGATGGCCCTGGGATAACATGCTAACAGAGTCATCAAAAAGCAGAAGAGACTGCTGCATGATTTGGGGCTCAGACTGCTTGGCTGATTTGCAAGGGGGTGAGGCAGGGTGACCACGTGTCCCGGATTGCCCGGGACAGTCCCGCATTTTGCAGGTCTGTCCCGGGCACCTTCATTCCAGGACAATAAAGTGTCCCGGAATGAAACTGACACAGCCCCCCCCCCCCCCCCCCGGGCCAATCTGATGCCCCCAAAAAAGGCCGCCACATCACCGGTTTACTCACTGACAGTACTTGTCCTGGCCAGGAATGCCTGGAGGAGCACAATCCCCGCCCCCTGCTTGTGATTGGAGAAATCATAAATCTCGCCTCTTGTGTCCAATCACTGTGCTGTGATTCGTTACAGCACAAGCTGATTTTTGGGAAGGGAGGGTGTCCCTGAATGGCAGTTTGGAAATGTGGTCACCCTAAGGTGAGGTGAAAGACTGATGGACATCGGCTGCAGGTGCCAACTCTGATCTTTCAGCACAAGACTGGTTGGGAGACAATGTGAAGGAACTGGAGGCACTGTCAGCAACCCAATCTACTATCGCCTGTTCTGTTCCTTGCCTCAACATTCGTAGAGCCGGATTAGGCCCGACCAAATACCGCTGCAGGCTCTGTCGCCTACTCGCACCTGAGGAAGGTGTTTCACTTGTGCGTGTAGCTGGCACAGATCAACAATCGACAAAATCATTGCCCTAAATAATTTTTTTTTGGAATAGAACAATAGAAGAACAGTATCTAAAGTGTGTATCTCACACATACAGATATGCAGAAAACGCACCAAAAAAAATATTTGCCCTAAATGGGTGTTTTTTGAATAGCAAAATAGAAGAACAGTAGCTAAAGTGTTTATCTCACACGTACCGATATGGAGGAAATACTGCAAACACTGGAGGAAACACTGCAAACACTGGAGGAAACACTGCAAAATATATGTTTTTGCCCTAAATGGGTGTTTTTTGAATAGCAAAATAGAAGAACAGTAGCTAAAGTGTTTATCTCACACGTACAGATATGAAGGAAACACTGCAAACACTGGAGGAAACACTGCAATTTTTTTTCCCCTAAATGGATGTTTTTTGAATAGCACAATAGAAGAAAAGTATCTAAAGGGTGTATCTCACAGTAACATATGCAGTGCTGGTGTAATTTGATTTCTGAAGCAGGACTGACTCCTATTTCTCTCCCTAAAAGCAAAACCAGGCAGGAACCTTTCCCTAAAGTATCTAAAGGGTGTATCTCACAGTAACATATGCAGTGCTGGTATAATTTGATTTCTGAAGCAGGACTGACTCCTATTTCTCTCCCTAAAAGCAAAACCAGGCAGGAACCTTTCCCTAAAGTATCTAAAGGTGTTCATCTCACAGTAAGGGCCCTTTCACACGGGGCGGATCAGTGATGATCCGCCTCCGTGTGTCCTCACAGCTCAGCGGGGATCCCCTGTAAAATTCCCGCTGAGCTGGCAGCTGACAGGGCGGTCCCCGCACACTGTGCAGGGACCGCCCTGTCTTTCCTCCGCTGTCCCCTATGAGGGAATCGGATGAACACGGACCGTATGTCCGTGTTCATCTGATCCGATCCGATCCGGCAGTCCGAAAATGCAGATCTTTGCGGAGGTGGACAAATTACGGGTGTCAGCGGATGGTCATCCGCTGACACTTGTAATCACATAGGGACCCATGTATGTCCCGTTTTCATCCGCAACGGACGGATGAAAATGCGGACATACGGTCCGTACGTGTGAAAGGGCCCTAACATATGCAGTGCTGGTGTAATTTGATTTCTGAAGCGGGACTGACTCCTATCTATTTCTCTCCCTAAAGCGAAACCAGGCAGGAACCTTTCCCTAAAGTAACTATCTAAAACAGAGTGACTTGCTGTGCTATGTAGATCGCTGAGTAATTTGATTTCTGAAGCAGGACAGTCTGACTCCTATCTAATTCTCTCTCTCAGTGCAGCAGCATCAGCAGCCTTTCCCTACCCTATCTAAAGCAGAGTGACGTGCTGTGCTATGTGCCTCTAGCTTATCTAGAGGCTGGGTCACATGCTGCACTGGCCAATCACAGCCATGCCATTAGTAGGCATGGCTGTGATGGCTTCTAGGTCACACGAGTAAAACAAATGTTGATTGACTGCCCTGTAGCGTGCCATTACATTGCCGAACACCGAACCCGAACTTACAGTAAATTGTTCAGGTTCGGGTCCGGGTACCAAAAATCCAAAAGTCCGGTACGAACCCGTTACTTTACAGTTCGGGTTTGCTCAACCCTAGTTATTATTTATTATATTATAATTTATGATTTTGTGTTTTAAACTTTATTATAGTCTACTAGACTTTGGGTTGGACAGATTTAGGTGAGTTATTCCTAAGAATTGCAGGCCTGCGATCTAAAACGCCAAATTTCCATGCAAAATAATGGTACCGCTTTCAGCACCTAAAATCTGAAAGAATCATACCGCCAGGGAGGTTAATGCATGTCAATAGTGCGTTTCTTTTGATTATATTGTGATTACACTGCACTTTTTCATGGAATAGTACTTGCCCCTAGCTTGTCACTGCAATGTTCACCTTAGCCTAAACTCTTTAGCTACTGGCATTTTACATCAACTTACAATAGTTTGTTGCTTGCTGATAGTTTATTATACCTCTAATTAAAAGTAAAAACATGATGTGAAAATAAATGCATCTAGAGAATGCATCCTAGCTTGGAAGAGCCTCCATAATCCAAAGTCATCTCTGAATTAATTTTCTATTCATATTGTAACGTGAACAAATCCCTTTCCTTGTTTGTTTGATTTTCAGCTGACGTGCGTAACAGCTGCAGTCTGTCTTAGTATTTCTCTGCAGCATAGACTTTGTATTTTTTACCAAGAATCCTCAGCACAGTGACTCATATGAACATACAAAAGAAGCTGTAAAGAATACAAATACAAATGGCAAGTAGCTTAAAAATATAATGTTGATCCCTATAACCTTTACAGTTAGAAAAATTACTATCCTTTCACAAGTCTTTTAGGTCAGCCGAAACACTGACTGGTACAGTACATACATCTAAATTAGAAAGATTTCTGTGTGTCTTTTCTTTTTATTTATTTTTGTATTTTTAGGCATTTACATACCTAAAGTTGAAACAAAGTCTAAAAAAATTATAGGAGGAATTGTGGTAAAATAAATGTTGTATGTTTCTTTTGCCAAAAAAGCCTCTATCACCTTTATCCATGGCATTTTTTTTTCTTTTTGTGCACTGTACAGTGTTTACTCTTATTCAGCGGAGGTTGGTGGGGTGTTTTGGGGGTGGGGAAAACAACCACCCTGGGCAGCCGGCGATGGCAGCACTACCCCCCCCCCCACCGTTTGCTTACCCCATCTAGGTGGTGGGTGGCAGACTGTGGGCAGTGGCTCCAGTGTCCTCAAGCAAGGAAGACCCCATATAGGTGGCAGTTTGTTCTCCTTTTTATTGTTTCTGGTAAGCTCTGTGTTACTTGATTCTTATTTGGAGTTTTCCCAAGGCTATATGCGTTTTTTTTTCTCAGCACAGCCAGCTTCCTCGCCAGACTGTTTCTACGGCTCACAGGGGACTCTATATGTGAACTTCACTACCCATGCCGCATTGCGGCAGGCAGCCGATATCAGAACGGATGCTGTCACTCCTCCACCTCGCACTTCCGGACACAACTTACGGCTAGCTTCCTGTTTCGTGCAGTGTAGATGTTCTGCCCCAGGAAACCTGAGACGCACCTCCGACACGCCTTCATTACCACCGGATATTCAGCACTGATCTCAACATCGCCAGAAAGAGGACAACTCCAGGACGACTGGATGACCCCTGACGCTCTCCTTCCACCCATCTCAGGGTGCCTGTGACTCCGTCACGAATACTCCCCCCTGATGTCATCAGGGCAAGGACTTGAACTCGACTGTGATCCCCAGCCGGTGTTGCTACGGTCGCTTGCCCTCGTTCTGCCATTTGAACCGGGACCTTCGTTCACACACAGCCGGCACGTGGCATGGGACTATATGTCCGCTGCAATACGTACCATGGGGCCTCCGAATCGCCTCATCCAAATGATCTTAGCTCTTTACTCGGCCCCAACTGCTAGGATCAGAGTTAATGGTCGACTGTCAGACGCCTTCTCCGTTGCTAAAGGCACCCGGCCCCCCCCTCTCTCCCATTATCTTCGTTCTCACCTTGGAACCCTTCCTTCGTAAACTAAGAGATAACCCAAACATTAAAGGAATTGCCATTAAACATAAACAATACAAACTTGCTGCATACTCAGATGATATACTACTGTTCCTTTCAGATCCGATTACTACCATACCCAACCTCCTTAAAGATTTCACACTATTCAAAAAACTTTCTAACTTACAGATTCATTTCAGTAAATCTACAGCACTTAATATTACACTACCAAAGACAACAGTATCCCTATGTCAACAAAACTTCCCTTTTAGATGGGAACCCCACGTTATAACGTATCTGGGTATAAAACTCCCCACCAACTTATCTGACCTTTATGCCAAAAACTTCTTGCCCGCCCTCCAGAAAATAAAGGGGGACTTGCTCAATTGGAACAAATAATCCTTTTCATGGTTTGGCAGGGCGGCAATAATAAAGATGAATGTCCTCCCCAGGATGCTATACCTGCTACAGGCCATCCCGATCAAACGTCCCCCTTCTTTCTTTGCCTTCTTTAACCACTTCAATACCCGCCCATTGTCATTTGACATCCACAGATGGGATCTCCCATCCTGGGTGGACGTCAAATGACGTCCTGGGCTTTGCGGGTGGATATCTGAATGATGCCTGCAGCTAGAGGCATCATCCAGATATCCTTTTGTTCTGCCGGCGATTCTGCGCAACATAAGAATGATCATAGCGGCGGTTCCACCGCTTGATCGTTCTTACAGGCAGCGGGAGGGGACATCCCCCCCTCCCGCCGCCATCCGGTGCTTCTCCGGGCTCTCCCGTGCCATCGGGGGCCCGGAGAAAGAATCGTCCGGCGCTCGCAGGAAGCATAGAGATGACTGGTGACCAGATGGTCACCAGTCATCTCTATGACCGTCGGAGGACCCGGGCGCGATGTGATGACGTCACGCCCTGGTCCCCGTAAGTAAACAAAGCCGCGATTGTGGCTAGTAAGCTACAGTATTCATGAGATCGGTGAATTTTTTTCACTGATCTCATGGTTTCCAGCCTGGAGGAGAGATGCAGGGTCTTAGTGACCCCGCATCTCTCCATAAAGAGGACCTGTCACACACATTTCCTATTACAAGGGATGTTTACATTCCTTGTAATAGGAATAGAAGTAAAACAAAAAAAACAAAAATTAGAAAAGAAGTGTAAAAAAAGAAAAAAAGAAGTAAAAAAATAAATAAAAGAATAAAAAATAAAATTAAAACACCCCTGTCCCCGGTAGCTCGCGCGCAGTAGCGAACGCACACGTAAGTCCCTCCGACATATGTGAATGCCGTTTAAACCACATATGTGAGGTATCGCCGTGTGCGTTAGAGTGCCAGCAACAAATTTAGAACTAGATCTCCTCTGTAAATCTAAACTGGTAACCTGTAAAAAAAAATTAAAGCGTTGCCTATGGAGATTTTTAAGTACCGAAGTTTGGCGCCATTCCATGAGTATGCGCAATTTTAAAGCGTGACATGTTAGGTATCTATTTACTCGGTGTAACATAATCTTTTACATTATACAAACAAATTGGGCTAACTTTACTGTTTTGTTATTTTTTTAACTCATGAAACAAATTTTTTCAAAAAAAAAGGCGTTTGAAAAATTATTGCGCGAATACCGTGCAAGATAAAACATTGTAATGACCGTTGTTTTCTTCCCTAGGGTGTCTGCTAAAAAAACATATATAATATTTGGGGGTTCTGCGTAATTTCCTAGCAAAAGAATGATGATTTTTACATGTAGGAGAGAAGTGCCAGAATAGGCCCGGTAATGAGGTGTGTATAAAAGCCCTGTAGTGAAGTGGTTAAAGCAATATGTAGAACCTTCCTATGGTCAACCCGCCTCTCGAGGCTAAGCTGGGATAAACTGATCCTCCCTAAATGGAAAGGTGGAATAGGTTTGCCAGATCTGGCCCTGTATTACAGGGCCAGCCAGCTCACAAGGATTGTGGATTGGCACAAAACACAAACACAACAAAGATTGGCTCCAGGTAGAAAATGCCTTCTCACAAATACCAATTTCTCACCTCCGCTGGATCGATCCTTGGTCGATCCCTGAACTCTGTTCCAACCACCCGCTAATTGGACCTACGCTGCTTAATTTTAGAAAGGCCTCTTTTCCTGGGCCTATGACGCTTATCACCCAAAACCCTGACTTTCCACCAGATATTTCCACCGTCGATCTGACTATGTACCTACCAATTAGAGCACATCAATTCTTCAATAACGACACATTCCTCTCCCATTCGGAGATGTCTTCCACATTTCCTAATTTCAACATACCCTTCTTCAAATTCCTTCAACTCAGACACTTTTTCCACAGTACCCCACTACTCTCACACTGGTACAGGGACCATACTCCCTTTGAACACATATGTAACGAAACTGAACCCCAGAACCATCTAATCTCATCATTGTATTCTTTACTACTATCTAAAACCATCCCCAACACTAGAATTAATCGTCAATGGTAAATGGATTTATCAATGACTCTATCCGAAGACGAATGGGATCGCGTATGGGAATACACGCACAAAGGGTCCATCAAGGTCTCAGCTCAAGAGAACAGATTCAAACTATACTCTAGATGGTACCGAACACCAGACAAGCTATACAAAATCTTCCCTAGCATTCCCCCTACCTGCTGGAGATGTAACTCGGCTGTGGGCTCACTCCTCCATATATGGTGGCATTGTCCACTGATACAAATATTCTGGTAAGGGGTGCATGATCTTATTGTTCGTATTACCACTTATGCCCCCGATTTTACCCCAGGGAAAAATTTATTACACCATACATCCCTACCGAGATCGCCTTATCGTAAATCCCTTACGCTGCACCTCATCAACACGACCACCCAATGCATACCCATACGCTGGAAAAGCGCTCTTCCCCCCACTATCGAAGAATGGCATTCCCGTGTTGACAAAATTGAGGAAATGGAAAGGATCATTCATCAGGGTAAAGACGCCCACATTAAATTCCGACACACTTGGGCCTGTTGGACACACTACAGAGAGTCCATAAGGACTGACGCCTCACCTGTTGCTTCTGTGTCCCCAGTGGACTCAGACACGGTTGCTATTACTTAAGCCACCAGAGACTCCTGTCACCCCCAACACCTCAACCCTCCCCGTCTTTCTTCTCCTCCCCATATACATTTTCTCTCATCATTCACTTGAGCACATGCTCATGTATCGTAAGTGTAAGAATATTCAGGTTATACTTCTCACTGTTAATAACACGTAGTGTTAGACTTTTAGACAGCCAATCAAGAGCTTCCAAATACTGTCGACTCCGATGTGATCCTAGACCATCCAGAAAACATTAGGTACCTATCCATTACTGAATCACACCTGATCTAACAACGAGTTAAAGGAACACTAAAGGTTCGTTTTTTATTAGATCAACTGATTGCTGTAAGCTAGAGCATTTAAATATCACTTACCTCGTTTTTCCTTTTGACCTCCGAAATACAGTAATCCAGGTTTGAAAATGCCATTTCCTGTCACTCCTCTTCTTGCTTTCCACCAGTATCTGAGCTGTTTTGCATGGTGGAAAGCAGAATGTGCTCACCCCCTCCCTATGACTACAGCCCTAGGTGAAGATGCTCTCTTATCCCTGTGAAGGCATGGAGGCTAAGCCTAATGGAAACTGTAGTTCCCATTAGGCCGTGATGTAGCAAGAATGAATGCGCAACGCAAACCAGGAAGTCAGTGAGAATAATGATTCATGAGTGACGGAGGTGAATAAAACAGCTCGATTTCAACAGGTATCAAACTAGTTATAATGCAAAACATTACTTTTTACTTTATCAGCTACTGTCAGACTTAAATTTAAGAGGAAAATATTTTTGTCTTTACAACCCCTTTAAGCTATTAAGGGTCCCCTCCCGCTCACAGTTTGATCCCTTTAGGGGGGAGCGGGCTTTGGGATGACCCCTACTGGTTCATTGTCTCATCTCTTGCACAGTTCTGATCCCCTATAAAACGCTTCTTAGTCCCTCTTTTTTGGTGAGGTAGGTGGATTCAATGCCCAGATACACATAGTTACTACCAACACTACCAATCTGCTTTGACTATCCAGTTTCACCCTATTTCTTATGTACCTGTTCTGATATAATTGTATGGATGTTATTGATGAATCTGTTTACCATGACTTTGTACATGTTAAAACTTAATAAAAACTGTTTAAAAAAAAAAAAAGATTAATAGATATGTTGTCTCAGCCAATCAGCAGGAGTTTTCTTTGGCCTCTGAGCATGCTGGGATAGTCTATTTTTTTGAAAGGAGTCAAGTGATCAGGGTCCTTTCCACTCCTTCATGCGGCCTGTGTGGGTGTGCGGAGCAGCAGCAGAGGTGTAGGCCTGACGCCTGGGGCCTAACCACATGTAAAGAGGCTCAGCCTGAGGAGAGCCTGATCATTGCCAGGAGGCAAAGGAGAAGCAGTTGGCAGAGGGATGACCACTTCTGTTGTTGGAGGCAAGCGAAGAAGAGGTGGAGTTCTGAAGGAGTACCAGAGCAGACACTTTACTATCTGGGATGGTGAAGTAAGTGGGGAAGCTTCAGTAGAGAATCATCTAGGAATACAGCGGGTAGCTGTGAGCAAAGCTTGAAGGAGTGCAGCAGGTAGCTGTAAGTAGAGCTTGAAGATAAGTACAGTGGGTAGCTGTGAGTGAAGACTGAGGGATCCAGGGGGGTGCGTGGCCAACCGCCGATCTGCATGGAAGCCTGATCTCACAGCTCCTGCACTGACCGGAGGATTCTATAGCTATAACGCTAATCCACATTTACAATATGCATCAACCGAACCAGCATACACTGGGGAATCCACCCGGGACCTCCCAAAAACGGAAGGATTACTGCCCGCCTCGGAAACTGACTGATTTCTTATCCTTCCCTCACGGAGCTCAGAACCAAGATGGCGCCCCCGCGACCGCTCACCGCCAGGAGAGAGGACATACACTGACCTGCTGAGGATGAACACAAGTCTGTCCATCCACAATCATTCCTCCCTGATCCACCTTCGCCTCTCGGGCCATCCTCCACTACCACCAGTCCTGCTAAGGCACGGACGCGTCTGGATCCCGGACCCCAGGCCTCTGAGGTAAGGCCTGCACTGGACAATCTCCCCTCACTAACGCCAGTATCATCCCCCTTAGCTGACTTCCCCACTACCGACCAGCCGGTCATAGACACCATGTTGAAAGACATGCTGATCTCCCTGCCACAGCTCTCTACACAACGATATTTCCACCATGTTCTCTGCTTTTAAATCTGAAATGGTTCATTTGAGCAATAGAGTAGACCGCATCGAACACCAGTTGGGCGCCATGACATTTATGGTCAATGACTTGGTGGATGCACATGACCACGCCAGGGATGAGCACCAGTGGGTACGGGCCAAGATGGCGGACCTCGAGGACCGATCGAGGCAAAATAATGTGAAAATATGTGGCATACCAGAAACGATCGTCCCTGCTGATCTAAATACTTACGCCAGAAAAATGATTTCATCGCTCCTGCCTCATCTCCCCCTGTGGAGACAGTCATAGACCGCATTCACCAGCTACCAAAGCCTTCGCACCTGGTCTAGGCGTCTAGGTCAGCTACCTGCGCCCTACACGAAACTGCAGCTTTTCGCCGACATCTCCCAATACACCCGTCAGCAAAGAAGGCAGCTCCAGACCATTACTAAACCACTGAACAACCACAAGATTCCCTACCAATGGGGGTTCCCGACCAAACTTCTGATCACCAATAACAGGGTGAAACACAATGTTCACACAGTGGAGGAGGGCATTCAGCTTCTCAAGAAATGGCACATCATTCCTGGAGAATCCACACCGCCCAAGGAGTCGGTTCCTGACAACCTACACCCAAGTGCCATGGAATCTTACCCCAGTGTCGCTATGTGACCATGTGGTTAGTGCAATTTCTTCTGACACGCACTCTGGTCGGTGCCTGCTCGTTGCAGTTGACCTACGGACTCTTACCCCCCAAGTATTCAGTAGTCATTTTGATATACTACTCCCATCAACGTTGCTGTTCTACATAAGTTTACTGTTGGCTCTCTACTTCTCTTAATTTTGGTTTCTTTATTTATTTCTTTTTCGTCCTCCCTCCCTCCTGGTTCCCGGAGAGCATCAGACTTCTGAGAGAGACTACTCCCTGAACTGTGAACGTACCTCACGCCACTTGCCACCTTGCTTCACCTTGATAACCCTCAACGAACTGTGAGTACTTACCTCTCCACACACATTGCACCTACTTAACCAAGATGCCGACATTTTTGACCTTTAATGCAAAGGGCCTAAATCTCCCTGTTAAGAGGGCGTCACTGTGGAAAACGGCACGCAGTCTCTCTGTGACGTTCTCTGTGTGCAAGTAACACACTTTAAATCACCGCAGAACCAACTTGTACAAATAAACAATTCCCAAATATATTCAAAGCCTCTGGTCCTGAAAAGAAAAATGGAGTCTTGATCGCCATCAAGAACACTATACTGTTTACCCTCCACAACAGCATGGCGGACGTCAATGGCAAATACTTAGCTCTGGACTGTTCCATGAACAATGTCAGATGTATATCTGACATTGTTCATGGAACAGTCCAGAGCTAAGTATTGTAATGGTTTTGTAATGGTTTTGTAATGGTATTGTAATGGTTTATGTTCCTAACAAAAAACAAATCAGTTTTTTATCCAAACGAATGAAAAAAATCAATCGCTTCAAACAGTGCCATCTCGTTCTATGCAGGGATTTTAACATAGTCCCTGACAACTCGATCAATGCCTCATCTCGATCGGGCAGAATTGCCTCCCCTATGGGCTCCTTCCTGAGAACACTTGATCTCTACGACGTTTGGCGATGTCATCACACCACTGAAAGAGACTACTCCTATGTTTCCCCTCGTCACAACTCCTACACAAGAATTTACTATTTTCTAGTGGACAAATGGTCCCTTCCCAATGTCTCTGCGTCTGACATATCCACTATTACGTGGTCCGACCACGCACCTGTCACCATGTCTCTGAGTGACTCCTTCTCCCCTACACGGACAAGGATTTGGAGAGCTAATGCCTTCCTTATTCACTCCCCAACTCATATCTGAATATATCAGAGGGCTTTTAACCGAATTTTTCTCCCTCAATACAAGTTCTGTAGAAGACAATTCTATGTTGTGGAACGCTCACAAGGCGTTCGTAAGGGGGATTTTTATCCAATTGGGGGCTAGAGAGAGGAGGATGAAATCACAACGCCTAGATACCCTTATTTCTGAAATAAAAGTTTTGGAAGCTCAAAATCAATCTAATCCCAGTAATCTTACCAAACGCAAATTGGACCTTTTAAGGCAGGAACTAAGAGCCCACTTACTAGATTCCTTTGAATGGGCCCACACCTACTTCAGAGCCACACATTATTCCACAGGCAATAAAGCCGGTAAGTCTATGGCTAATAGAATCAAAGGTCATCTCTCCAAAACTAAAATTGCCCACCTATTCCACCCTTCCTCGAACCAGAAACTAATTGACCCCACAGACATTGCTGATGCCTTCAGCTACTATTATAATACCTTATATAACTTAAAAGATGACCAGTCAGTACTCCAACCATCTCCCCAAGACATAGCATAATTTCTCCAGGAAATCAATCTCCCTAAATTGTCTAATGATCAAATAGAGTCACTGAATGCCCTGTTTACCCATCTGGAAATCCAACACACGATCTCAGGGCTGCCCTCAAATAAATCCCCGGGTCCTGATGGTCTTACTAGCGAGTATTACAAAAAATTTGGTTCCATCCTATCGCCATTCCTAGCCAAAGTCTGCAACGATGCTGCTTCCTCCTCCTCTCTCCCCTCTGAAATGCTGTCTGCTCTGATTGTCACTCTGCCGAAGCCGGGCAAGGAACCCACCTGTGCCCAAAACTTCTGACCCATTTCTCTCCTAAATTTAGACGCTAAAATCCACGCCAAACTCATAGCCAACCGTTTGATAGATTTAATGCCCCTACTAATACATAAAGACCAATCTGGTTTTACTAAAGGTAGACAAACCTATGACGCAACCCGTAGAATTATCAACATCATTCACACTGCAGAGTCGACTCGAACACCTTCTCTGCTCCTCTCACTAGATGCAGAGAAGGCGTTTGATCGGGTCCATTGGGGATATATGCATGCAACCCTCACTAAATTTGGAATTCAGGGACCTATACTTTCCGCTATCATGGTGCTATACTCTTCCCCCTCAGCCCAGGTGTACACCTCGGAAATGCTCTTGAAACCTTTTTTTAATCACCAATGGCACGCGCCAAGGTTTCCCCTTGTCGCCACTCATCTTTAATCTCATTATGGAACCTCTAGCGGAGCACATTAGAAATCACAGCTCAATAACAGGATTTAAAATTGGCACCTTAGAGCATAAAATCTATTTATTTGCGGATGACGTCATAATAATGCTGACGGATCCCCTTTCCTCCCTGGCTTCGGTACAATTGTTATTGCAGAGATTTGGTAACGTGTCATACTACAAAGTAAATGAACATAAATCATATATTTATATATTTACCACCTCCCCTGAGACTGGTGACTTCACACGTTTTATTGGCAACCAGACTTTTAATTGCTAGAAATTGGAAATCTAAAAATATCCCAACAATATCTGACGTAGTGAGATTGGTGCAAACCCATTATACTTACGAAATCACCCTTGCACATAGGAAACACTCTTGCTCTACCGCTGCTATACTGACTTTCTGGAACCCATGGCAACTTTGGTATAATAACAAGTGGAACCATTGATATACCCTATGACTATACTGGTTTATTCTTGATTCTCTCAAACCCCTCCCCCCACCCCCCTATTGCTCATGCCCCTTCCCCCCTGTCCCCCCTTTTGTTAGTATAAATATATTCTGTTAACAACCTACCTACCATTTGAAATTTCTGTATATTGACAATTTGTCTTGTGCAGTACATGACCTGTCATTGCATGCTTTAAGAATCTCTACTGTATTCTACACTGTTTATTCCTTTATACTTTGGTACTGTTGTATTAATGTATTTGATGAATACCAATAAAAAAAAATTGAAAGAAGACTGAGGGATCCAGTGGGTAGCTGAGAGTCTGAGGAACCCAGCGTGGGTGAAGCTTGAAGAATACAGCGGGTAGCTGTGAGTGAGGCTTAAAAAGTCCAGCAGGTAGCTGAGAGCTAAGCTTGAGGATCTACAATGGGATACTGTGAGTTGAGATTGAAGATCTACAGTGGGATACTGTGAGTGAAGTTGTTGCCATAAGAGACAGCAGTTGCTACAAGATACAGATTGCAGAATTCAGCTTAAATGCTCTTTTTCTGTATAGTCTGCCAATTTTTTTTTTTGTCTGCACAGTCTCCGCACCGAAGCCCTGCAGAGGGGGAGGGGAGGGGCGCCAAAGTGCTTGTAATGTCAGGTGGGTGGCAGAGGGAGAATGGTGCGGGAACCTCATGGTAAGTGGGCGGCCCCTCAGAAGGAGACCATGCCTGCATGGAAGGTGAACACAAAGGGCAGCTGGGACCCTTAAGTGGCATGCAGAAGCATCACCGGAGTCTTAAAGCCTGGACCTCGTCTCCTCCAACCTCCTCTCTGCTCCAGCATCAACAGTGAGGCCTGGAGGACAAGGACAAGCGGGAGGCACAGCTGAGCACCTCCCGGATCAAGAAGGTACTGGGCATCATACACTGACACAGACCTACCTGCAGATACAGACTGGGATAGGGGGCATAGGATAGGCACAGAGCTAGGGGTCTCTCTCTCATCTCCCCCCTCTCTCTCTGTCAGACCCCCTCTCTCTGTCAGACCCCCTCTCTCTCATCTCCCCCCTCTCTCTCATATCCCCTCTCTCTGTCAGCTTCCCCTCTCATCTCCCCCTCTCTCTGTCAGGCCCCTCTCTCTCTCATCCCCCCTCTCTCTGTCAGCCCCCCTCTCTCTCTCATCTCCCCCTCTCTCTGTCAGTCCCCCCTCTCTCTCATCTTCCCCCTCCCTCTGTCAGCCCCCCTATCTCAGCATTCCTCTCCATTATCCCCCCTCTCTCTTAGCCCCCCTCTCTCTCTCAGACCCCCCTTTCTCTGTCAGTCCCCCTCTCTCTCAGCCCCTCTCTATGAGCCCCTTCTCTCAGTCTCTCTCTCTCTCAGCCACCCTCTCTGTCAGCCCCCTCTCTCTCAACCACCCTCTCTCAGCCTCTCTCTCACTCTCAGACCCCCCTCCCTCTCTTTTTCTTAGCCACCCTTTCTTTTTCAATCAATGTTTTTTTATTTATTTTAGATAGAGCACAGTACAGTAAACAAAAACAAAACAAAGCAAAGTGCAGAAGACACTTAGAAATGTCACAAGTCAAATACATAATAAAACAAATCAGATTCAGAATAAACTCCATATCTCAAAGTTGCACACTCTCCTTATTGCGTACCCAATCGAGGGTGCAAGAGGGTAATAGGATACCATCATGACCCTAAACTCTAGGGCCCTAATCGCGGATAACCGCCTCTGATCTCTCTAACTGGGCGGAGTGGCCACCCAACCTCGGGACCCGACAAATCGATCTCTACTAGATATGTAGGAGAGTTTGACTATCCACATTACTACCATAGCAAAGGCATGGCATATTCTGTGATCAACATTTCCAAAAGAATAATAATACAGAATGTAACAAAATACAACAAAAGAGAAATTGAGAACAATTATAAAATAAAAAGTATATACCCATACAGCAATTGTGATAGTCCGTCGGTCGGTGTGTTCTGTCTATCTAGGATTTGTTTTTTATGTCAAAGGCCAGCGTGACTTAAAAAATCGACAGTAGTGTCATAAGACCCAGTGGTATAAGAGTGCAGAATCTCATACATACACTCATGTATCTCATGTATACATTGTAGAAATTATTTCAGATACTGAAGGCGCTTCTACTGTTTATTCTTCCAGTGGCAGAGTATCACAAGCCTAGTGGCCAGTAGGAAGTTTGACACTACAGTTCTACAGAAAGCAGGATAGTTTCTAAGTCTAATAAAAGTTTTGCCATTCCAGGGAGGAGTGGGCCACTTATAGGGAAAATGTCCCTAATAACGCCCTGTATCTGAGACCAAAGTCGACTCAGCTTCGGGCAGTACCACATTATGTGAGCGAGCGTTCCCACTCCTCCACATTGTCTCCAACAAGAGAGAGATTGGTCTGATATATCTTAGACAACCTATAAGGAGTTAAATACCACCTTAATAGTAATTGTTGGTGCATCTCGATTAGGTTTGTGCTTTTGATAGAGGAATACACAATTCTCAGAGATTTTTCCTATTGGTGGACAGAATACTCTCCTCCAACATCTCTTTCCCAGACTGTCAGGTGCTGCATTTTGATCAGTTTTAATTTTTCTTGTAGTCCCATATACAAGAGTGAAATCCCTTTGGAAGTGGTAGTGGGTTGTTGGTAGAACTGGGATAGCTTGATAGGAAGTGAAGTGAGGATCTGAGGGTTCTGTCTAATTAGATGAGTCACTTGTAGATGTTTGTACTGCTCAACTGCCAGTATGTCATATCTGTCACTCAACCTCTGAAATGATAACAGTGAAACACCTTCCATTATGTCCTCTATGTAGTGAATACCCTTGGAGACCCAGGTGGTGAGGTTAATATCAGGTATAACATTTTGGATGGCAGTGATAGGGAGTTTTAGTCCCGTCCATTCGTAGGAACCCCGGAGATGTGGACATGCCCTCAGTGACGCCCTAATAGGTGGCGCGGCATGAATTTTGAGGGATGTGTTAAGGTGAGAAGTCATCAGGAAATCACGTGAAGTGCTCTTTCTGATTTTAAACTGCTCAAGCTCAGTCCATAATGTTCCCAAATTAGGTATGAACCAATGCTGTAACTGAGCTAGAATTGAAGCAAAGTAATATCCTTGCAGATGCACATGTCCTATTCCTCCCGCTTTCCTGTGTTTAGTCAGTCTACCAAAAGCACACCTCGCCTTCTTCCCTTGCCAAAGATACATATTAAGCATGGATTGCATGGAATTAAAGTAGGAGTTAGGGGATTGGAAATGGAAGTGTTCTAAAAAGATACAGCAGTTGAGGCAGCACTTGCATCTTGAAGGTGGCCAATCTACCCAGCCAAGACAATCCAGTCTTGGTGATTGTTAATAGTTTTGTCTGAAAGGAGTTCAGAAAGGGGGTATATTTATCCTGGAGGAGATGTCTTACTTTGGGCGTTAAAATGATACCAAGGTACTTGATGCCCCCGTCCTTCCACACAAATGGGAATTTCTGCTCTATCCACTGTTTAACGTCATTAGGGATCACTAACCTCAAAATGTGTGACTTAGATTTATTCATCTTATAATAAGAAATTTTGTTAAATACTCTTAGGGATGAGTATATCGCCTGTAGGGATTCTTCTATGTTTGTAACCATTAGTATTATGTTGTCTGCAAAGAAGCTGATAACATGGTTTTTCCCACCCACCCTTACTCCTGTGGCGAGAGGGGGCACCCCTGCCTTGTCCCATTCGTGATACTGAATGGGGTAGAGAGAGTACCTGCTATATAAACCTGGGCTGATGGGTGGGTATAAAGAGCCATTATTGCTGAATAGATGAGGCCCTCGAAACCAAACTTCCTAAGAACCTGCTCCAGGAATTTCCAATGTATTCTATCGAACGCCTTCTCCACATCCAATGCAAGGAGCAGGGAAGGTGTCCAACGTTCAGTTATATGCATGACATTCAGTAATCGTCTGGTGGCAACTGCCAACTGCCTCCCCCTAGTGAAGCCAGACTGGTCCACATCTATGATACCAGGAAGAACATCCACTAATCTAGCAGCCAGGAGCTTGGCATAAATTTTTATGTCATTTTTCAACAATGAGATAGGCCTAAAATTCTGGGGTGTGTATGGATCCTTCCCTGGTTTGGGAAGAGCCACAATTATAGCATTTAGCACTTCATGTGGGAATGAGGAAGAGACAGCAGCAGAGCCAAACACCTCAACCAAGTGCGGGCTAAGTAAATCCTGAAATGTCTTGAAATATTCCCCTGTGAACCCATCAGGACCCGGGGATTTATTTGAGGGGGGGGATTGAATAGTTTTCTTCACTTCAGCTTCAGTGAAGGGAGAATTCAAATTAAGAAGCTGGTCAGGGGAGAGTGAGGGGAGGTTGATTATATATAGAAACGCAGCAATGTAGTCTGGGGACGGTTGTATGACCGTAGGGTCATCCTTAATATTATATAGGGAGCCGTAATAGTGGCTAAAGGCATCGGCTATTGCCTGCGGGTGGTACTGATTCTCCTTCATCACTGGGTGGTGTATGTATGGAATTTGAGACTTATATCTATGCCCTTTAAGCCTATTTGCAAGAAGCTTCCCTGCACTGTTACCACTGGTGTAATATGCTAGTTTAAGTCTCCTGGAAGCCTTTTCATATTCATCCATAAACATTAACCTAAGCTCTGTGCGGAGCCGTGACAGTTGATCCTCGATTTGGGCTAATAGGTTTAGTGTCTGCTGCCGTCTTTCCCTCTTGACTCTTGCCCCTGGTTGTATCATAACTAGGGGTGCAACGGATCAAAAAACTCACGGTTCGGATCGTTCCTCGGATCAGGAGTCACGGATCGGATCATTTTTCGGATCAGCAAAAAAAAAATTTGCAGCCTCCATGTGCCTCAAATTGCCGCCTCCCTGTGCCTCAAATTGCCGCCTCCCTGTGCCCCAAATTGCCGCCTCCCTGTGCCCCAAATTTCCGCCTCACTGTGCCCCAAATTTCCGCCTCACTGTGCCCCAAATTTCCGCCTCACTGTGCCCCAAATTTCCGCCTCACTGTGCCCCAAATTGCTGCCTCACTGTGCCCCAAATTGCCGCCTCACTGTGCCCCAAATTGCCGCCTCGCCAGGGTGGAAGAAGTGAGAGGGCAGCCAGCAGGGCTGGATTTCCTTTCCCTGCCACCCCAAGGCCAGGTTTTGCAATGCACCCCCTCCCCACCAACCGAACCACCCCCCCCGGAGAATAGCAGTTGGATGGCAGGGGCGGCACGGTTAGTTCAAATATTTTTTTGTTTCTTCTTTTTTTTTTTTATTACATTATCACTTTTTTTTTTTTTTTGTAGCTTGTCGTTTTTACTTTTTTAATTTTTGTATAATTTTCTTATTTTTAATATTTTTCTTCTTCTTTAATTTTTAATTACTTATTTTTTTATTAATTTTTTATTAATTGATTTCTTATTTTTTTTTACATTTAACTTTATTGCTATTACACAAGAGAAAACAATTCCCTGTGTCATAGCAATTGAAGGTGACAGGTTCTCTTTGTTAACCCTGTCAGCTCCAAAAACAGTCCTCACAGTTGAGATGGGAAGAGCATAGCTTACCCATCTCACTGTGTGCTATTTGCAGCAAGGACAGGAGACTCGTCAGCTGGGGGAGGAGGAACGAATGGACGGACAGCAGCTGGGGGGAGGGAGGAGGGGAACGGACTGCAGCTGGAGGGGGGGGGGGGGGGAACGGACGGACGGGGGGGGGGGGTTATCAGAGCCAGCAGGGAGAAGTGTGGGGGGAACGGATGGACAGCAGCAGCACATTGTCTCTGCTAGGAACTAACTGAACTCACCGCCCGTATGTTTAAACGTCTCCACTCCTGCTCGTACACAGCCCCACCTCCTCCTAAGCCCACGCTGTAATAGACAAAACACATCAGCGCATTGGACACGCATTCTGTCTATCACAGCGTGGTTAGGAGCAGGCGGGGCTGTGTGCAAACAGCGGAGACAATTTCAATGTGTTTTTTTACCACTTTGCTCTGCAGTCCCGCGGCACGCCACGGATCACGTGTGTGCCGATCCGAAGTCATTGATCCGTGCGGATCACGGATCAATGACGATCCGTTACACCCCTAATCATAACCCCTCTTGCATATGCTTTATGAGCATTCCACATGGTGAATGGGTTTGTGACTGACCCCTTATTATTATCAAAAAATTCCTTCAACTTATTTTCAATGTAGGACCTAGTCGGACCAGTCTGAAGAAGCCTGGGATTGGATCGCCATAGATAAACAGATGCACGTGGTGAGAAATCCCCCACTGTTAAGCTCGCCGAGGCGTGGTCCGACCAGATAATGCTGTTAATCTTAGCAGATTTACACTTAAAAAGCAGTTTTCTATCAACCAAGAAAATATCTATTGTGCTATAGCTCCTATCACTGCTAGAAAAAAAAAAGTATAGTCCCTTTCATTAGCGTTCAAACACCTCCACGAGTCAAAAAGCTTGTAAGTTCTCAAAAAGGTGGTCAGGAATGGAGGGGTTCGCTATGGCGAAGAAGTGGAGTCTATAGCTGGGTCAGGGGCGATATTGAAGTCCCCACATACCACCAGCAAACCCTTTTGTTCTGCTCTAATCTTCTTGGCCAATCTGTGTAAGAATCTGGTCTGCTTCATGTTGGGGGCGTATATATTCACCACTGTGTAGGAGATGAGGTTGATGTCACACACCAGAATGATATAACACCCCAGTGGATCAATAACAGCCTTGCTTAGAGAAAAGTGAACCAAGTCCCTAACAGCAATAATCACCCCTTTTGTTTTGGAATCAGTGTTGGCAAAAAAAGTAAATGGGAACTTGGGAAGCGAGCAGTTCGGGGTGCTGCACTATTAAAATGGGTCTCTTGGACACATAGTATATCACAGTTCTGTTGCAAGTCTTCCTTCCATAGAGACCTCCTTTTGGTCGGGTGATTGAGACCCTTAGAATTAATAGTCAGAAAGTTTATCGCCATAGTAGGTAGTACTTGTAATGGGGTGTGATGCTTAATATCCAGAAGGTACTTATTGTAGAAGAGTCAATGTCCAGATAGAGTGACCGAAGAGTCGGTAGTAGAGTACCCGTCATCCCAGACGGCATAAAGGGATCCAGCGTTGACATCTTCAAGCTAGCCAGAACAAAGTTGACTGTCAGGGTATAGGAAAAAGTAGAAATAACAAAAAAAAAGGTAGAGTAAGCAGAAAAGAACATAACACTGGCTAACAGCCAAAGGGCAAAAAGACAACTGTGTGCGTCTTTTTTGTAGTCGCTCAATGGGTAGTTGGGGGAAATCTCAATAAATTGAGAGTTTAGCAAAGTGGAGGATTCCCCCCCCCCAGCGGCCAATTATGCATCAGTTTAAACCACCCAGGAGGCTAAGAGTGGGACCTGGCATTCTTGAGATCCACTATTTGCCAGTCGGATTCAGAGCTTCTGGCGCATCCACCCTGGCAAGGAGTATGTTGCGGTCCGGGTATGATCCCCCATTCATTCAATAGAGCCATACCTCTCTCCAAGGAATCCATCACATAGTCCCAGTTGTCTTTAGTGACAATCAGCTTAGTTGAAAGTCCCCACTTGTATATCAGGTTATGATTCCTCAGGACCTTTGTGATTGTAGTGAGATTTTTGCGCTTTTGCAGAGTGTATTGAGACAGATCCGCATAAAACTGAAGATTTGCATAAGATGGAGGAATCTGGTCTCTCTGCCTGGAGGCTGTCATCAACTTCTCTTTTGCGTGGTAGAAGTGTAAACGCAGGATGACATCCCTGGGGATATTGTTGGCCAGATAAGCAGGCTTAGGGAGTCAGTGGATTCTCTCCACTGTGCAGTCAAGTTCAGACAAATCAGGCAAAATGGCAGAGAACATTTGAGAGGCATACTTGCGCAGATCCTGTGGCTTAACAGATTCTGGTACTCCTCTAACTTTAATGTTGTTTCTCCCGGATCTGTCTTTTATGTCTGCCATTTTCGCTTTAATGATCTCTATGTCATCCTCCTTGCTATCATTGGCATCAACAAGGTCATTAATGGTGGAGGCATATTCACCCATTTTGTCTTCTATGTGAGAGACCCTGTCCGCAACCCCTCTGATTTCTGTGCTGAATTTGTGAACACTAGACACCATGTCCGAGTGTAGAGAACTCCTCAGGAAGACCAACATCTCCTTAAGTACTGTGTCCATGACCGGTTGATTATTGGTAGGGAACACTTCTATGGAGTCCGGCAGCTCCCTAGTGTTCTCCCCGGAATCTAACAGAGAGCTCACCTCATGTGCAGCATCCGCTGCATCCAGCCTGAATCTGGCTTTTTCAGGGCTTCCAGAGGACAGTGTGGCAGGTGAAGAGCTTGTATTCTTAGGAGGGCTGCTCCGTTTATGGGATTTCCCCACTTTATCAGGGTGTTTCTGAGGGTCTGGAAGCGGCGTGGAAGAAGAGTCAGCAACATCTTGCCTGGGCTCCATGAGGAAGAACTCTGTCAGCTTAGTGGGTCGGTTACCGTTATGGTTGCGCCTCGCCATCTCAGACCGACGTTCCCTGGGCTCCGTGGAGCTGGATCGCTGTGGTGATGTGAGTATTAGCCCCCCAGGAGGCCTGCTAAGTGCCGTATTACAGCAGCTGGTGCCGGAGCTCTGCTAGTGAGCATCCATCTCGGTCTCCGGCTAGCTCCGCCCCCCTTAGTCACCCTCTCTGTCAGCACCCTCTCTCTATTAACCACCCTCTCTCTCTCACAGCCCAACCTCTCTCTCAGCCCTCCTCTCTGTCCACCACCCTTTCTCTCAGCCCTTCTCTCTTTCAGCCCCCATATCTCTGTCAGCCTTCCCCTCCCAGCCCCATTTCTCTCTCTCAGCCCCCCTACATGTTTCAAGCAGTAACACTGCACATTCAAATCATTGAATTGGTCATGGTGGTTAAAGTTAGGTTATGTTAATGTTTGTTATGCAGGCTTTAAAATCAGCTTTTTCTTTTTGTAATTGTTGAGTGGGACCTATTCTTAAAGATGATGTGCAATGATGTGCAAAGAACAGTTATTCATAGCAACCAAAATGTACAGCAATTTAAAAACAGTCAGCAATGAATAAATTGCTATGTAAATGTTGCCTTATTAAAAAACAATTGACAATTGTTTCAATAAGATAGTTGCTTAAAATTTTACAAAAAATTATGTGAGTGGGTATATTAGATTAGCCATTCTCTTTTACTATTCTGCCTACTGTATTTCTAAAGAAACAACATTTAGTGGTTCTGATTAAAAGATAGATACATAAATATAATTATATGTATACATGCTATCATTAATTCATATACATTTTTCAAATTTTCCTAATTTTTTAAATATTATGTTCTAATTGCCTTCATGTCTGTTACATAATGTACATATAATGTTTATTTTATAGTCAGCAGTTATTTTAAAGATTTGATTACATGTTTAATTAGTTAATCATAAAATAACAGAGACGTTCTTTTTGAGAAAACGTTATGCCTAATTAAACATGTCAAAGTTCATAAAAAAAAAAACATAAATTTATATCAGTTACTATCTAGAGGGATACCATTATGTATTAAACAGACAAATTACCAGACCACAATGCAATTCACTGTAAATGACAAAAATTGTTAATACATTTATAAAAATATATGTCTTTAGTTTTTAACATAGCCAAAAACCAGAATAAAATAATGTTTAAAAATGTGATAAATGCCCAGATATAACATATAAACATTTAACAACACACACATGGTGATACAGTATCTGAACATTAGTGATGACTGAATGTGCCTGGGTTCATTTCACTATCTGTTTGTCAAACCCACCATAAATAAAAAAAAATGTAAACTGTAATATAAACATGATTATTTACTTAAGGACCGCCTCCTGCACATATACATCGGCAGAATGGCATGGCTGGGCACAGGCACGTACATGTACGTCGCCTTTAAGAGCCCAGCCGTGGGTGGCACGCGCCGCTTGTGTGCGCACGTGACCCGACCCGGTCCGCGGCCGGTGTCCCGTGATCGGTCACAGGAGCTGAAGAACGGGGAGAGGTGTGTGTAAACACACCTTCCCCGTTCTTCACAGTGGCAGTCTCAGTGATCGTCTGTCCCCTGATATAGGGAAAGACGATCAATGATGTCACATGTCCAGCCCTGCCCCCCTACAGTTAGAAACACATATGAGATCACACTTAACCCCTACAGCGCCCCCTAGTGGTTAACTCCTAAACTGCAATTGTCATTTTCACAGTAATCAATGCATTTTTATAGCACTTTTTGCTGTGAAAATGACAATGGTCCCAAAAATGTGTCAAAATTGTCCGATGTGTCCGCCATAATGTCGCAGTCACAAAAAAAATCGCTGATCGCCGCCATTAGTAGTAAAAATGCCATAAAACTATCCCCTATTTTGTAAACGCTATCAATTTTGCGCAAACCAATCGTTAAACGCTTATTGTGATTTTTCTTACCAAAAATAGGTAGAAAAATACGTATTGGCCTAAACTGAGGGGAAAAAAAATGTACATCTTTTTTGGGGATATTTATTATAGCAAAAAGTAAAAAATATTGATTTTTTTCCAAAATTGTCGCTCTATTTTTGTTTATAGCGCAAAAAATAAAAACAGCAGAGGTGATCAAATACCACCTAAAGAAAGCTCTATTTGTGGGAAAAAAGGACGCCAATTTTGTTTGGGAGCCACGTCGTACGACCGTGCAATTGTCAGTTAAAGCGACGCAGTGCCGAATCGCAAAAAAGGGGCAAGGTCCTTAACCTGCATATTGGTCCGGGTATTAAGTGGTTAAAATCACTAGGTGCTAGTATGCATTTGTATATGATTGTTTGGCTTTAAAATAGCAGCAGCACTCCAATCAGATTCAATATTCTAACTAGAGAAAAAATACCTTTTTTAGATAGATGTGAATGCAACACCTGATTACTTTAGCCAGTTTTAACAGAAATACATTTACTGGTGAAAGTAGTCTCCAGCAAAAACAGAAAGCTATATAAAAATTAAAAAAATAAACAAAGGGAATAAAGCTTAATCGTTCAACCTTGTATTGACCAGTGGCACACCAGTTTGGTAGTATACTGTAGTTTGTTTGCTTGATTTTTATTGCAGCACTAAAATGTATTTTCTTTAATAAAAAAAAATAATCTTAACAGATTGCACTTTAAAACCACAACCCCATATTGCCAAATAGCCCCCCCCCCTTCCACATATCTGTATTTGTTCTCAATTTTCAAAATATAGACTTCAGGTATGTGTTTGGTGCAGATTGGCAATATTAAAAGCAGTAATATTTTTAAAACCATCATAGAAAACCTATACAGCCATAATGTATGTACAGTAACTTCATCTTGACATGATGTTTCACCAGTCACTTGCTTCCTCAGGAGGCTTGTGAAGTACTGCATAAGATGCCACTATAGATGAATAGAAACTTAATATATAAACCAATAAATAGAATCATCATATATTACGAGAATATTCACCATTTCTCACTACTTTGGCATTTAGGATACAAAAAGTTAATAATCAAGATACTGTGGGTTATCGCAAAGACTCTCTTAACCAGGGTGCTCAGATGTGTTTGGAGAATCAGTAAGTAGAAAAACATAAACCAGTAGGATCGCACATGGGTAAATCAATGAGTCATATGAGGGATATAGCCCAATATACGTAAGTCTAAAGTAAAAAAGAATCTACACTTACTAAGTGCATCATCATGGGAATATATCATTATACTGTGCCTATGGAATCAAATATATTTTACCCACCACTTGAGTCAAGAAGATAGGGGGAAAACCAAACAGTGGTTCACTAAACCTTAGAATTCAGGTCACTCTACCCAAATGTTGAAAAACAGCCCGATTATCAGGGTTCAATGTATGTATATACTGCATGTCTGATCAAATGGTCAACTTAGGTATGACCAATCACTGCAATGGCAATACAAAGTGAGGAAAAAAATACTGTTAGGAATCCCCCCCCCCCAAAAAAAAAGAAACACCCAAAGATACCAGACTTGGTATGCATAGGGAAAATATTTCTTACCAGAAAGGGACCACAGCCATGTGGCCCTATTTGTATCTGTCCCACCTCACCAGTATGTGATGCCACTGGTGGAATGCAGACGCTCAAATGAAAACTGACCAGATAGAAACATACTCATAGGATGAGTAAACAAATGCATGGAGGCTAAAACTAGGTGCTACCTGCGAAAGACCGGCAAGCACAGGGGAGCTGCAGCCAATCCCACCAGGTGACCCTGGGCGTTCGTATGACTACCCATCCCCATGTGCAAGTCCTGAAACAAAATAAACAATTATTATAATAGAAACAAGGAGAAGAAAACCTATAATTGGAAAACAAATATAATAATACATTTTAGTTTTATCCGAAAAAATGTTTTTATATGATGAGCACCCCAATATAGAGTATAGCCACCCAGAGGACCCTTACATTGATATGTCCAAATACACATTTTTAGATTGCCAAAACAAAAAATGTTAAACATTCAATAGAGAATATAACATGTATGACCAAATATAATCCAGGGCAACATAGAAGAAATTAGCTATCTCATAAGAAGGGCTTAAAACTGAGTCCAGGAAATTTAGTTGCTGTTAAATTAAAAATATATTTTGTCTCATGCTGTAGCAATAGCTTATCCAGCCCCCCCCCTTTCCCCTCATGTTAGGTATTGTGCTCCAAAGCAAAAAAATAATTTTTTGATTGGTCAAATCCATGAAACAACCCCATATGGCAGCTGATTCTAACTTTTTTTGGGAGACCAGAGAGATCACAAATCCTATTAAAGAAGGGCCTTTTCGCTTTACCAATATAAAAGGCTCCACAGTCACACTTCATGTAATAAACTACAGTATGCCAATTGATTGACAATTGGCAGAAAATCTAGGCTTATAGACACGGCCATTTGGTAAAGTTATTTGTTGTGCTATCAATATAAACTGGCAAAAATTGCATCTGCCAAAAAGTGACTGTGGACAAGTTGGTCCTTCAGAGATTGTGATCTCCTATAGGTAATTTCTGGATAACTATTATTACGTTGTCCGTTTCTGTCAGAAATTACCTGAATGATTAATTAATTTGAGTAATTTTAAACCAGTAGAATGTCTTTGGAATAACACAATGATTGATGTGAATAAGGACTGAATATAGACATACATGTATATTTATTCACCAAGTCAAATATTTTACAATAAATAGTTAGATTAGTGGATGCACATAATATCACATGATAATATATATATTGGCTATGTATTAAATAAATTGAAATGATAACATTTTCCTCATGAACCAAATAACCATAAAACTAACTATCAGACAATAGTCTGCATTTTACGAAGTCCAACAGTTATTCCTCTGCAGAAGTTATAAGCGTTAAACTATGTAAAAATGGTATGCTACTTATAAGGTCGGGGAAAAGCAAGTTAGGTATAATAAGAGGATTAACAATATGCTATCAAGTTAAGCAACGGAAAAGTAAAATATCAATGTATTATAGTTACCATTTTTTAAATGGCTGCTGGCTTACAATGGTCAATACCAGTGTCTCCTTTCCCAAATGGCATCTCACTAGGTTGGAGCTGTGCCTTGGTGTCTCTAATGTTTTAGATGATAAGGCGTGACGATGAGTGTCTCTCTTGATGGATAGATTTCAGTATAAATGAATGCCCTGTGGATGGATGGGTGTGTGCTCCATGTGTGATCTGATCCCAATGGATTCCTACACTTTCATTGGGTCATCCAGTTGACTCGTTGTTTGTTTAAGCATTGCCTCTCTGAACCACCAGGTGTCATTCTAAGACAAGGAATGTCTGTTCTAAAATCTTGTGAAATATTCTGGTATAGGAATGTTTACTTTCTCATAATAACAAGCAGGGTATCTTGTGATCTTTCTAATATATGTAATGTTTATGAGATCTGGTAACTGACAATGTGTGAGCACAAATTTCGGTTGCAGCAATATTTTAAATATAATCATATTAATTATGAAGAGATGTATTACCTATATATTGTGATTATTTATTCACATAGGCGGAAAAAAAAAAAAAAAATATATATATATATATATATATATATATATATATATATATATATATATATATATTATATATCTAAACATAATCATTTGTATAATTAAACTACTTATACATAAATGATGATTCTAATCAGATTAATACATAATGAAATATATATAAGATGATAGGATTATGACTAGACCCATTTTAGGGGATATGATAATTGAGGTCATAGTCACATCATCATATACTCTTATGTATGCGGAAATGGTGCAGTTCATATTCGAATATTCTCATCATTACTTGAATAAACTCCATAGTTCCCCCTTAGCATATTATGGACTATAGAAGTGTACACCAATAAACATGCTAATATTCCTATACATTGTACAGTGTCCACATATTTCAAATTACGTCTTGATTTATTTATGTCTCTTTTATATACAACTTTCCCCTGCTGTCTTTCAGCTAGTGAGATATTATAGATGGAATTTCAGGTTTTAAACTGGCCAGAATATGTTGACTCTTCTCTTCGTCTGTGTACAGATGTATGTTGGAGGTTCTTCAGTTTTGTAAACATAGACCAAGGGTGGGACTGTAGGCCATACACTCCACCCAACAACCATACTCCAGGTACAAACATAAATAAATACACTGACCCATCATTGGCGAATAAAGGCCGCGGTAATTTTATTGGTTTAAACACAAAATAATTTCAAATCATCATATCAATTTTATTCCATAACTTCAACATCAAAAATTGCCATTAATAAAGCAAAACCAAATAAGTGCAACTGCTCAGTTTTTGTCACTCAAGCAGCATTTAACTCATTAATTGACATATCACGTCCCCCCTGGATCCCAAGGTGACGCCTACCACATAAATTTACCGCGACAGGGGAGGAGGGAGGGAGTTCTTCAGCTGCTGCTGCCAGGGGAAAAGAGGGAGATTCCCAGCCCAGCCAAACCTTTTATAGCCTCTGCTGCTCCCAGAAGCTTCCGACACCTTCCATTGGCTGGCTGATGGTCCCAAATTTAAAGGCACAGTACATAGGAATTACAAGGCAAACATTAACCAATTACAAGCTAACTTCAGCACTTAATCACATATTAACCCCGTGCTGGCCACAATCCCACTCAAGTGGGCTCCTAATGTGCCCCCTTTCTTATGGGACTGTAGGCCATACACTCCACCCAACAACCATACTCCAGGTACAAACATAAATAAATACACTGACCCATCATTGGCGAATAAAGGCCGCGGTAATTTTATTGGTTTAAACACAAAATAATTTCAAATCATCATATCAATTTTATTCCATAACTTCAACATCAAAAATTGCCATTAATAAAGCAAAACCAAATAAGTGCAACTGCTCAGTTTTTGTCACTCAAGCAGCATTTAACTCATTAATTGACATATCACGTCCCACAAGCCGGGCCTGAGCATCATGCCCGGCCCCACCCCACCTCCGCGGCCTGCTCAATACCGTACTGCAATCCCAAATTAAATATATCAATCCCCACGTCCGAGAGGTGGACGCCATCCTGCCTGTATAACCCGGTAAAACCCCCTTCTAGATCCACATGTCTGTACGCCAGACCACCCAGCTGGGGCATGAACTTGCTCATGGCCCGATTTATACGCTTCCTCATCTTCTCCATGGCCCTCCTCTGAGTAGAGGAGAGCCAAGAGAGGCGCGGAACGATTTCTGAGAAAATCAAAATTGTACCTGGAGAGGCTAGTGAAAACCGCTGCAAATCCCTTTGAATCATAAATAACAAATCCAAAGTCCTTACTTTACCCAAATCATTCCCACCTGCGTGAATTAATAATACATCCGGCTTAGGCCATCGCTGACTAAGCCCACATAAGTGAAAATAAAGTTGATGCCACTGAAGTCCCCGCACACCTTTCCAATAAACCTGGAATGATTCCAGACGAAAAGATAAATTAGTTGAATACCTACGCAAGGCCGCTCTCTTATGCGCCCAGTGAATATAGGAGTGTCCCAGAATCCAAACTGTGCGGGGCTGACCTGAAAAATTTAAATAAACAGGTTAGGGCGAACGTAAATCCTAAAACAATTTGATTTCCACCTCCCCATCTCTTTAATGGCCGATTCACACACCCCTCTCCGGGCCGCCTCTGATGCAGCGCCTATCCTAAATGAGTGGGAGGATATACGCATGTTCTGCAAACCCAAATTTTTTAGACACTTATGCAGAACTGCATCAAATTGGTATTTGGTAAGTGGCCCTCCATTCTGGTGGACTAAGAACAAACCCGGAACCGGGGGCCTAATGCTTAAAAAACGAGACACCGTGTCCACGGGGCAAATCGACTTATCGTTGTTCGCCGCCAACCGAATCCCAACGCCTTTACCCAACGCGTCGGTCTTGGAGCGACTTAACCACAACTGAATTCCCGTGGGGTCTACTCTTACGTGATCGACTAAAATTCCCGACCCACCCCGTTTAGATTTTGGGAGTAGCTCTGATATCCGTAAAGCCCCATGAAAAGCGAGCACGAACGCCGTTCTAAAAAGCAGGGATTCAAAACCCGAAAAGCAAACGGACGACGCTATCTCGCACAGTTTACCCAAAAGATCCAGTGAAATCGGCCTTCTGTCATCTGGAACGAAATGAGCCCTCTTGTACCCTTTTAAGGCCTGTTTCACTGAAAAGTAAGCCGTGCACGGCGGAAAACCCCGCAGCCGGCAAAAAAAGGATATTCCCGCCAAGGTTTTTTGAGATATGGCTAAAAGAAAAACTTTGCTCCATAAGGGAAGCCACAAACGCCAATAATGACCCCTCGGAAGGGCGGCCATCACTAACTCCTAACCCTTCTGCAAAGGACAACCAGCTCTTCCAAGAAGCAGCATAGCACAACCATGTCTTGGGTGCCACCGAACCCTGTATTGCTCTTGAAACTATGTCCGGATTAGGTCCCACAGATATTCCGGGCAACGAATCCCTTCCACATCCGCATCTGGCAGCAGCTGGCGAAAACGGTCCATCTGAAACCGAGATAACGCATCGGCAAGATTATTTTGCACTCCCGGCGTGTGCTTGGCTTTCAGCCACACATTAAAGTGTAAACAAAGAAACACAACCTGCCGTAAGATCTTGACCACAAGCAAAGACTTTGATGAAAGGCAATTTATGGCAAAGAGGACCCCCTTATTGTCTGTTTCCACCAGAATCCTTTTGTTTGCAAACTGAGCTCCCCACAAAGTTAACGCCACTAATATCGGGAACAGCTCTAACAGAACGATGTTTCTTGTAACCTCCTGAACCACCCAAGATTCTGGCCATGTTGCGCAGCACCAGTGCGTTCCCCATATTGCAGCAAAGCCCTTGGACCCCGCCGCGTCCGTGAATAACCTGAAATCCGGCGCCGCCACAAACTCCTCCTGAAAAAATGATCTCCCGTTATACGTCTCGAGGAAACGTGCCCAGACCAACAAATCCGCCTTAATCGAACTAGTCAGCCTAACGTGGGCAAACGGCGACTTTAAACCCGCTATTGCCAAGTACAGACGACGCGAAAAAATCCGCCCAACGGGCATAATCCTGCCAGCAAACGCCAGGACGCCCAACAGTAACTGCATCTCCTTGAGCAGCACTTTCTTTCTTGACAGAAAGGAAGATATTAATGAATTTAATTTCACCAATTTTGCCTCCGGCAAACGAAACTCCATCCTACATGTGTCTATGCAAATGCCTAAGAACTCAAGCGATGTCACCGGGGTACATGTCTTCTCCTCCGCCAGCGGAACGCCAAACTGCGCCGCCGTTTCCTGGAAAGCCTGCAATAGCTCCTGACAACACAACGAATCCCGAGGTCCTAAAAACAAAAATCATCCAGGTAGTGGACTATCTTGTCACTACCTGACTGAAAACCAACCACCCAATGCAGGAAAGACGAAAACGCCTCGAAGTACGAGCATGATACTGAACACCCCATAGGCAGATACCTGTCAAAAAAGTAGGCCCCGTCAAAATAAAAACCTAAAGAATTAAATGCCTCAGGGGCTATGGGCAACAGTCTAAAAGCCGATTTTATATCGGCTTTTGCCAGCAACGCACCGGGACCACACTGCCGCACTTTAACGATCGCCTCCTCAAAAGTCGCATACGTGACCGAGCAAAGCTCCCCATTAATCTCGTCGTTCAGCGAATCCCCTTTAGGGAATGATAGGTGCTGTATAATCCTATAAGCATTCTGCTCCCTCTTGGGCACCACCCCTAGGGGTGATATGCGGAAATTATCAAACGGGGGGTGCTCAAAGGGACAAGCAATGCGCCCTTCTGCAATTTCTTTGCCAACCTTCTCCCTCACGATCTGTGGAAACTGACTGACTGATTTTAAATTACCCACTATTGTGCATCCCGCCCCCGAGAATGAAGGGAGGGGGAAACCAAATTCAAAACCTCTACTGAGGAATTGCGCCGTCACCTGGTCTGGATAAATTTCCAGCCATGGGCGCATACTTTCCAGCCTCACTGGCGTGCAGGCTTTTTGGAAAAATATCCCTAGAGCTCGAGCTAGCCCCAGCATTCGCCGACTTCTTTAAACACTTGGCCGCAGGGTGAGCCCCTGCGCAGTACGAACATTCGTGTCTGTATTTACAGGCCGCATTCCAGCGGCACTGGCTATCGTTGAACGCGAAACGGCTCCCTTTCCTGAAAACTGCGCCGGAATTGGAAACCGCAGCTGGCTTTGGCATGGCAGACCTCTGCGGAGCCAGCAGATTTAGCCACAGGCCAACGTCTTTCATACCCCAGCGCAACGAGGGGTGGACCGCCAATTTCTGCCTAAAAGACTCGTCGTAGTAAAACCAACCGAGTCCGCCAAAACTCTTGTAAGCCTCCAGAATGTGATCCACATGCTGGAACAAACCACTACTGCGTTCTGGGTACTTGTCCGTCATGACACCTGCAAAAACGCAAAACGCTTGCAACCAGTTATTAAATGACCTCGGTATGGGTCTGCGTCTGTCGTCCTCATGTTTGTCGTTTTTCTCTGATTTAGCCATAAAATCCTTCTGTGAGGGTAACAGGGATAGAATGTCCATAAATTCCCCCCTCCAAATTTTTTCCTTCACTGACGTGCTTAGGTGATACCCCAGGGGAGACATTTCGCAGGGCATAACTTCCTTCATGCATGCCTCTGGCACGCTAACCCTCCCGGGGGAATTAACTTCCCCCGCCAAAGCCCCCGGGGCCATAACCACGTTGGGGGTTTGAATCACTGGAGCAATAGCAGAATGTGTGCTATGTATAGGATTACTGTTCAAATGTGACACAGGACTTGCAGACACAGCACCAGCAGGGGTCAGTGTTCTAACCAGGGAAGACAGTGAATCCATAATAGCATTTAAAGTCTGCAGCTGAACACACTCACCCACTGCTGGAGGCTGTGCATTGACGGCTGGACCAGGCTCCTCTCTCAGCATGCCTGCTGCAGGCTCCTGCCTGATAGGTGAGATGTGCTGCTCCTGTCCCCAGACGGAGACCTGTGGCTGCCTGGGTGAACGTGGGGGGAGCGGACGCCCCCTCCCCACTCTTGCTGCGGGCTGCACCGCTCTTCCTCTCCTGGTGTTTCCCCTAGCAGGGGACTGGGACGTGTTCCTCTTCTGCCGTACCGAACGGCGCACGTTTGTGGGACCGCCCCCGCCATCTTCCTCCTCACACGCGCCGCGCCTTCTCTCCGCCTCCTCAGCTTGCTGGGATTCCCCTGCACGCTCCGGAGGCTGGCTCTGACAAGGGAAACCCCACTCACTGACGCGCTCTCCCTCTGCTGTTCTGAGGGAGACACAGACCCAAAGCCTGTAGCCCTTTCAGCTGGCTGGTATTCAGGGACAATGTCCCCCATAACTAAGCAGCGCTTCAGCCACTCTTCACCCCCCTCACTGCCTGCCTTCTCCAAAAGCTTCTTAAAAAGAGACTCCATACTTTACCGAGAGAAGGGGGGCAGCAGGAACCAAAAGTCCTAGTTCTTCAGCTGCTGCTGCCAGGGGAAAAGAGGGAGATTCCCAGCCCAGCCAAACCTTTTATAGCCTCTGCTGCTCCCAGAAGCTTCCGACACCTTCCATTGGCTGGCTGATGGTCCCAAATTTAAAGGCACAGTACATAGGAATTACAAGGCAAACATTAACCAATTACAAGCTAACTTCAGCACTTAATCACATATTAACCCCGTGCTGGCCACAATCCCACTCAAGTGGGCTCCTAATGTGCCCCCTTTCTTATTATCTTTACATTTTGTTTGGACAATTTATATTTTGCCTTGGAAAGTTAGTTGATGTTTAGTGCCGGTTCAAACAGGGGTCGACTTTTCAGGCGACTTAGCCGTCTGAGAAGTCTCGCTCCGTTCTGTACTATGGAACCGTTCTAATAGGAGCGACTCAAGTCACTCTGACTTAGAAAAAGGTTCCTGTATGACTTTGGGACGACTTCAGGGCGACTTGCATTAACTTCACTACAGAAGTCATTTTGCAAGTCGCCTCTGAAGTCGTGTGCAGATCGCCTTGCAGAGTCGCGCTGCAAGTCCTGCTGTCCCAGTGTGAACCGGCACTTATTGGTTTCAAGAAGTTTTACACAAGACTGATTTGGAAATAATAAAAACAGCATCTTCTAGGCTAAAGGTGGGAGAAAAAGTACACCCTAATTGTTTTTCTTACCAGTTCTGTAAACACTTTGGCCTGGATTCAAGAAGCAATTGCGCCTGTGTAACCATAGTTACACAGCGCAATTGCTTACTTGCCCCGGCGTAACGAATGCTCCTGATTCAGGAACCTCGTTACGCCGACTGCAGCCTAAGATATGCGCGGCATAAGGAGGCTCTTATGCTCGCATATCTTAGGCTGCATTCTTGCGATGGCCGCTAGGTGGCGTTCCCGTTGTGCTCAGCGTATAGTATGCAAATTGCATACTAACGCCAATTCACAACGTTACGCGAGCCCTGCGTACGCAGTTTACATCGTTTCCGTATGGCGTTTTTACCGTAAGGCTGCCCCTGCTATTAGCAGGGGCAGCCAATACCCATCATTCCCGCGTCGCGAAATTTCAAATTTACGTAGTTTGCGTAAGTGATTCGTGAATGGCGCTGGACGCCATTCACGTTCACTTTGAAGCAAATGACGTCCTTGCAACGTCATTTGCCGCAATGCACGTCGGGAAAGTTTCCCGACGGAGCATGCGCTCTATGATCGGCACGGGAACGCGCCTAATTTAAATGATTCCCGCCCCCTACGGGATCATTTAAATTGCGCGTGCTTACGCCGGGCATTTTGCCGGCGCGCCCACGCAATTTACGGAGCTACTGCTCTGTGAATCAAGGGCAGCGCAGTAAATTTGCGGGGGCGCAGGGCAAAAACGTTGCCCTGCGCCTCCGTAAAAAAAGCGCAATTGTACCTGAATCTAGCCCTTTCTTTGCAAATAGATATATGTCTTAGGTTGAAAAACTGACATGCCTTGCAGCTGAAGTTGACCCTTTTTCTCTGGGGCCTATACAGTAGGAATGGGATATCTGTTTGAGTTGAACATGAGTTTGACTCGAACATTGCTTGTTCGCCCGTTCGCCGTACAGCGAACAATTTGGGGTGTTCGCAGCAAATTCGAAAAGACGCGGAACACCATTTAAAAGTCTATGGGAGAAATTAAAAGTGCTAATTATAAAGGTTAATATGCAAGTTATTGTCATAAAAAGTGTTTGGGTTCTGGGTCCTGCCCCAGGGGACATGTATCAATGAAAAAAATTAAGTTTTAAAAACTGCAGTTTTTTCGGGAGCAGTGACTTTAATAATGGTTAAAGTGAAACAATAAAAGTGAAATATTCCTTTAAATTTCGTACCTGGGGGTGTCTATAGTATGCCTGTAAAGTAGCGCATGTTTCCAGTGCTTAGAAAAGTCCCTGCACAAAATGGCATTTCTAAAGGAAAAAAAGTAATTCAAAACTATTCGCGGCTATAATGAATTGTCGGGTCCCAGCAATACAGATCAAAATCATTGAAAAAAAAACAGCATAGGTTCCCCCCTTAGTCCATTCCTAGGCCCTTTGTGTCTGGTATGAATATTAGGGGAACCCCGAACCAAAATCTAAAAAAGCATGAGGGGTCCCCCCAAATTCCATATCAGGCCCTTCAGGTCTGGTATAGATATTAAGGGGAACCCTGCGCCATTTTTTTTTTTTAATGGCGTGGGGTTCCCCCCAAAAATCTATACCAGACCCTTATCCGAGCACGCAACCTGGCAGGCCGCAGGAAAAGAGGGAGTGACGAGAGAACGCCCCCCCTGAACCATACCAAGCCACATGCCCTCAACATGGTGAGGATGTCCCCATGTTGAAGGGGACAGGGGCCTCATCCCCACAACCCTTGCCCGGTGGCTTTGGGGGGCTTATCAGAATCTGGAAGCCCCCTTTAACAAAGGGGAACTCCTGATCCCGCTCCCCCATGTGAATTGGTAAGGGGTACATTTTACCCCTTTGTGGAAAAAGTGTAGTGCTAACAGTGAATAAATTGTAATAAACAATCTATATGCTTAATACACAACACCACATGTGAACTGATAGTGATAAATTGTGTTAAATATAGTTCATAAATCCTGAGATGGATAAGTGGCAATGGAAATGAGATCCGACCAGCATCAGAAATAGTGTATTGATAAAGGAAAAAAGTCCAGGGACTGAATAAATGAACAGAATCCAACGGGGATTTCTAAATATGAGATCCACCACCACTTAGGACAAGGGGCTTACCGGATGGATTGGACCCAGAAAGGCATATACCCACTAGGCCAATCAAGCTTGTATTGATGATACACTGGAAAGGGTACACCGCAGATGTCTCACGATCTGGTATTTTTGATAAAGACCTCAGACAGACAATTCAGGAGTGGTTCATGCCAAGCAATGTTATTCAGCAAATCCCAAGGGGGGCATATCAAATATCCAATAGATGGGTATGAAAAATAAGAAATTGGAGTGCACATAGCATAATTCCGTATAAATAAAACAAAATGTATTTAAAAGAGAAAAACTCACATTTTGCAGTGATAAAATGAGCTCATGAAATTAGGGTAGCAATGACAACAGCAGTTCATCCACGTCACGGGTGGCCCCAACCCTCGGTTATAAAAGAACTGTCAAACAGCTTGCGCGTCATCAGGCCGGGTGCCTCTGGTGCATGGAGGATCGTGCATTGTTCCTCGCTGTGGTGGAGAGCATTGCTGGAGAATGGATCATCGCTGGACATCTAGAATGGATTACAACGCTGATCAGACTGGATTACATCGCTGGAATGTTTTTTTGAATTTTTTTATTTTTAATAAAGGACTTGTCCCAAGCCGTCGCCTGTCATTTTTAACATTTTCACACTTTTTCTTTGTGAAATGGTAGGGGTTCCCCTTAATATTCATACCAGACCCAAAAGGCCTGGTAATGGACTAAGGGGGAAACCCATGCTGTTTTTTTTCAATGACTTTGATCTGTATTGGGGACCCGACAATTCAATATAGCCGCGAATAGTTTTAAATTACTTTTTTTTCCTTTAGAAATGTCATTTTGTCCTTCCCACCCCATTACTCTTTTCCTTCCCCTCTCCTTCCCTCACACCAGACCCCCTGGGGGGAAATCTCCCCACAGGGTGTCACCACCCCCCCTTTCTAACCCTGAGCTATGCCTCGGGAACTGCTGCTGTCCACTAGCTCCCCTTCTATTTCCACTTGCTATTTCTTAGAAAACAGGAAAAGGTGGGCGTGCCCACAGATCCTGACTATAAGATTCTGATGGGTATGTATGTTTGACTGAAACCCACTATGCTTACATGTTTGAAATTACCACTGTGTTTTGCACTTTTGTTGTGATCCGTGCGGAAACGCCCGTTGTGTTGTACAAATAAAGAATAAAAAAGAAATGTCATTTTGTGTCGGGACTTTTCTAAGCACGGGAAACATGCACTACTTTACAGACATACTACAGACACCCCCAGGTATGAAATTTAAAGGAATATTTCACTTTTATTGTTTCACTTTAAGCATTATTAAAATCACTGCTCCCGAAAAAAAATCCAGTTTTTAAAACTTTTTTTGCATTGATACATGTCCCCTGTGGCAGGACCAGGGTCCCCAAACACTTTTTATGACAATAACTTTCATGTGTTCGCGTGTTTGAACACATTTTTTGCCTGTTCGCATGTTTTGCTGCAAACCGAACCTGGGGGTGTTCGGCTCATCCCTACTATACAGTCTTAAACATCTATGTTTCCAAAATTGAAATGATGAAAATATATCTATTTATTCACAAAGGTTCTGACACCATTGACATATTTGGACACTACATCGTCTGCCAGTAAAAAATACCAGTATTTTTCCATGATATTACGGACTTGCCTTTGTTGGCCAGAGTATAGCGTAATCAATCTCACATTCTGTGTAATGGGCTTAACTTTTTTGACCATGTATGGAAGTATCTTTGGCTCAAGTTTTTTTTAGAGAAGGGTTGTTGTTGTCTCTGTCCATTAGGCATCTCTGAAGTGCCTTTGCTTCAAATTCAAAATCAAAATCTTCCTGTTTAGTACGATTTCTCCTTAAACAAAGGTACTGATTATAGAGAATGCTTGACACAAGAGGAACAGGATGGGAAAAGTTTTTTTTTGTATAAAGTGAAATCTAAACTGCCATCTAGATTAACATAAATCTGTTTGCCCAAGAAGCTTATCACTTGTTGGTGGTAAGTCATAGGGAATTTCAAATTATAGTTATTGGACTTATGCATCTCCAAGAACGCATGTAGTTTGTCCAAAAAGCCAGTCCAAATCAAAAAGATGTCATCAATATATCTTCACCAAATTAGCACCTTGCTCAAACTGTCCTGCAAATCCTCCCTAAAGAATAAATTGCATTCCCATCTCCCCCATTACAGGTTCGCGTACAATGGGGCACACCAAGTCCCCATCGCAACTCCCTGCACCTGGAGGTTGTGGGAGAACCCAAACAGGAAAATATTGTTGGTCATAACAAAATGTAGTAGATCAATAATAAACTGATTGTAAGGGCTGGCTGTGATGCCTCACTCTGATATGAAGCTCTCCACAACCCAGACCCCCCACTCATGGGGAATTGAGTTGTAGAGGGCCTCGAAATCTACAGCCACCAACCAGGCTCCTTCAGGGACAAAAATTCCATACAGAGCTCTGAGCTAATCCATTGTGTCCCGAATGTAGGAAGTTAAAGATCTCACATGCGGACATAAATAATCATAAATCAGCTGGCTAGCTGGTTCAGACATGCAACCATTACCTGACACTATGGGCCATCCTGGTGGGATCATGCTCTTGTGAATTTTAGGTAGGGAATATAGGGTGGGCGTTCTGGGCGTTGTGATGTTTAGGAACTCCAATGTTTTCTTACATTACATGACTCAAAAACACTTTGGTAATTACATTTCTATATTTATTAGTCACCTTATGCACATAGATTTCAGATATGCCCTTATGCCATTCATGGTTATTCAATATATCCATAACCATATGTTCATACTTGGTCCACCTTTGTCAGATGGGTTATTGACATTTTTTTTTTAAACTACAGACAGCCAATTGTTGAGTAGAAGTTACATTGGATACAGACATCCCCGTCCACTTAGTTATTTAAACTTTGCAGTTACTTGCTGCGTGAACGTCCATATGTTGGGATTTTCCTGTAGGAGTCGGAATGCACGAGATATGGGTTTGTTGAGCTGGGAAGGCGGAAAGCATGACACTCCAGATAAATCTTCCCAGGGGGGAGCCGTGGAGAGCAAACTGATATACTCCCATGATGATGTATTTAGTAAGTGTACACTTAGGCCCCGTACACACGGTCGTTCTAAACCGATGAGAATGGTCCGACGGACCGTTTTCATCGGTTCACCGCTGATGTGGCCTGATGGTCTGATGTGTGTACACACCATTGTTCCAAAAACCGATCAGGTCAGAACGTGGTGACGTCAAACACACGACGTGCTGAATAAAACGAAGTTCAATGCTTCCAAGCATGCGTCAACTTGATTCTGAGCATGCGCGGGTTTTGAACCAATGCTTTTCTGTACTAATCATCGGTTTGGACCGATCAGGCAGAGGTCCATCGGTTTGGTTTTGAAGCATGTTTTAAAATTTTGGACCGAAGGAAAACAGACCGATGGGCTATACACACGGTCGGTTTGAACTGATGAAACTGAACCTCGGTCCATTCTCATCGGTTTTGTCCGACCGTGTGTACGGGGCCTCAGATTTTTTTTTCATATCCTTCCTATGACTCATTGATGTCCCCATATGTGATTCTAAGTTTATGTTTTTCTACTTACTGATTCTTTAAACACTTCTGAGCATCCTGGTTAAGATAACAGTACAGTATCTTGATTATTCAATTTGTGTACCCTAAATGCCAAAGTAGCGATGATGGTGAATATTCTTGTAATATATGATGATACCATTTATATTATTGATTTACAGTATATATTATGTTTCTATTCATCTATAATGACACTTTATGGGGTACTTCACAAGCCTCCTGAGGAAGCCAGTGATTGGTAAAGCACGTCAAGCTGAAGTTACTGCGCATACATTATGGCTGCATGGATTTTCTAATATTACTGTATTTGTAATAGTGTACATCACAATAAAACCCTGATGATTTTTTGAATCTATTGGGAATATGTCAATTGTGGCACCTTGAAAATCCTGTTTATATATATATATATATATATATATATATATATATATATATTCGTAAATTATTTGGTGGGATGTGGTGCCTTGATCCTCGGATACCCAGCTAATTACCAATTTGTTCATATCATCAAAGTGAAATTCCATCACCAATAAATGGATTTGTGCACAAACCGCCACCTCAATGGTAAAAGTGCAAGCTTACCAGCTGAGAAAGACCTTCTACTTAACCACTTCCCAACCGCTGCATGTATATGTACATCCACAGAATGGCACGTACAGGCAAATGGGCGTACATGCACGTCCTTGCCTTCTAGCGGGTGGGGGGTCCGATCGGGACCCCCCTCCGCTACATGCGGCGCTCGGGTTCCCTCGGGGAGCGATCCGGGACGATGGCACGGCTATTTGTTTATAGCCGCTCTGTCACGATCGCTCCCCGGAGCTGAAGAACGGGGAGAGCCGTGTGTAAACACGGCTTCTCCGTGCTTCACTGTGGCGGCGTATCGATCGAGTGATCCCTTATATAAGGGAGACTCGATCGATGACGTCAGTCCTACAGCCACACCCCCTACAGTTGTAAACACACACTAGGTGAACCCTAACTCCTAAAGCGCCCCCTGTGGTTAACTCCCAAACTGCAACTGTCATTTTCACAATAAAGAATGCAATTTAAATGCATTTTTTGCTGTGAAAATGACAATGGTCCCAAAAATGTGTCAAAATTGTCCGAAGTGTCCGCCATAATGTCGCAGTCATGAAAAAAATCGCTGATTGCCGCCATTAGTGGTAAAAAAAAAAAAATGATAAAAATGCAATAAAACTATCCCCTATTTTGTAAACGCTATAAATTTTGCGCAAACCAATCGATAAACGCTTATTGCGATTTTTTTTACTAAAAATGGGTCGAAGAATACGTATCGGCCTAAACTGAGGGGAAAAAAAATATTTTAGATATGTTTTTGGGCGATATTTATTATAACAAAAAGTAAAAAATATTGTTTTTTTTTCCAAATTGTCGCTCTATTTTTGTTTATAGCGCAAAAAATAAAAACCACAGAGGTGATCAAATACCACCAAAAGAAAGCTCTATTTGTGGGGAAAAAAGGGCGCCAATTTTGTTTGGAAGCCACGTCGCACGACCGCGCAATTGTCTGTTAAAGCGACGCAGTGACGAATCGCAAAACCTGGCCTGGGCATTTAGCTGCCTAAAGGTCCGGGGCTTAAGTGGTTAAAGAAAAGTCATAAAAGGCTCATAGATAACAACTGAAGATCACCACATGACTATAAGTACTTTCCCAAGGAAGCAATAATCCTTATACAGTAATGGTTTTCGGCATGGCATCCTTTTGTAATTCACTTACTGTACATAGTACGTAGTCTGGCTGAAAAAAAGACACAAGTCCATCTAGATTAAGCAATAAAAAAAAAAAACAATGTGTATATATACCGTATTTATTGGTGTATATCACACAGTTTTCCCCCCTGAAAACAGAGGATAAACAGTGCCTGCGTGTTATACACTGATACTATGTTTTACCTACAGGGGTGGGGATCGGGCGGTCCATCCGGGAGCCATCCATTGGGGGGTGTCAGGCCCGCCTCTCCTGGCCCTGAGACAGCGCTGCCTGCATAGTCTAAAGTTGATAAAAAAATCACTTGCCAGCCCCTTCCCCTACACCGCTCCTCCTGTGTCAGTGTCATTATAAAACAGAGCTTGTAAATATCTCAATAGCTCCATATTTTTTGGCTGTTCCTGGCTGTTCCTCCTCTTCCTAGATTTAGATTGGTGGAGGAGAGCGGTCACATGACCATCTATGTAACGTCAGAGAGAGCAGTCATGTGACCAGGTCAGTGCAAAAAACTGAGTTGTGAGGTATATGGAAGTTTAATTTTACAATATGGGTGACACAGGAGGAGCAGCCTGAAAGGGGCTGGCAGTGATTTTTTTTCTTAACTGTAGAGAACGCTGGCAGCACTGTCCCAGGAGACTGGGGGACTCCTGCAAGTGCAGGGGAGGGGGCTGTGTACTGGATAGTGGCTGTATACTGGGGAGGGGGGTTGTGTACTGGATGGGGGGCTGTATATTGGATTGGGGCTGTGTACTGGGGGGAGGGCTGTATACTGTATGGGGGGCTGTATACTGGATGGGGGCTGTGTACAGGATGGGGGACTGTATACTGGATAGGAGACATGGGAGAAAATGTCTAAATTTAGCACTCTCCTGATTAAAAAAAAAACATGTGCATATGTTAAAAAGCATTCTTCCACCTTAGGCCCCGTACACACGATCGGATCTATCCGCTGAAACTGGTCCGACGGACCAGTTTCAGCGGACAGATCCGGTCGTGTGTAGGCCCGAGCGGACAATTGTCCGGCGGATCGGACAAAAAATTTCTTAACCTGCTAACAAATCTGTCCGCTGGAAACCTGTCCGTCGGACGTGTTCGGTCGTCTGTACAGACTCACCGGACACGTCCGACCGACCGCCATCCCTCGCATGTGTCGCACTGATTCGACGCATGCGTGGAAGCTTTGAACTTCCAGGGCCGCCCACGTCGCCGCGTCATCGTCGCGGCAACGGCGCGGCCACGTCCCCGCGTATTGTTTACGCGCGGATTTCAATCTGATGGTGTGTACAACCATCAGACAGAAATCTCCGGGCGGACATGTCCGCTGAAAACGGTCCGGCGGACCGTTTTCAGCGGACTGTCCGTCCGTGTGTACGAGGCCTTAGAGTTCACACTTTTGCAATTGTTAAAGCATATGGGTTAGTTTGTGAACCTAACCTAAGATACGTAGTATGACTGAATTCCACAAAAACATGCTCAAAAAATGTGGACCACTTGATTAGAATGAACAATTGTGATTTTTTTTTCCTTCCTATAAATTAATATAAGCATTACTTTGTATAGAGTTTTAAATCAAAACTTAGCAGGCTTTATAAAGATAATGCGTTACATGTTTTATGAACAGTCCGAACAGTCTAAACATTAACCGCTATTAGCTGTTAGCTGTTAAGGTCTTTTAGGATTTATGAAAATGTGCACCTTTTGGAGCTATTGCACAACTCCATTTTTAAACATCTTTGCAGTTTCCATTCGTCGGCATTCTTTCCTAGTGCAGATCTTCTTTTTCATATATGATTTCCTTTGCTGGTTTCTTACCCATGTGCTTTTGTTAATGTGTTGTGGTACATTATACTGAACATTATTCTCATAGTTTCATTTAAGATAAGATAATGCACTGAAATGGTTAATGACATGAAGTTGATATTCTCTGGTCTTGTAGGGAAATCTTAAGGTATTATTCCCACAACTCTTTATTTTACTATCATTCATGCTACCTGAGCAGGGGTATCCCCTCTAGCTAAACCTTGCTGTTTTTAGCTTAGTGAACCACCAGAGGCTCATTGATAAATATTCAGTACCTGGAAAGAAAATCCATCTTGTTAAAACTCTTCACTCCTACAATACAGAATATGCTTTGCATTATAATTACAGCCCTGAAAATGATAGACTCTAAGTACTATATTACATTTTGATAGCACTGTTCTTGTGAATAAATTACCTTGTTAGAAACTATTCATATGATGACTGGAAACATAGCTGATAAGGCCTTATTTATTGAAATAGGAGAATAGGGATGAGTTTCAGGTTTGGGTCAAATTACCTTTTGACCTGAACCCAGCCTGTTTGCAGTTCAGAAACTTCCAAAAAAACTGGCCATATTTGGCCACTTCACCCAAACCCCTGGCAGATGTTTGTAAAGAAATCCTAGCCAGGAATCCTAGGTGATGTAATTGACCAAATAGATAGTTGGCTTACATACAGCAGGTGACTAAAGATCTGTAATTTTGCAGCAGAAGTGTGACGTGTGAACATTGTGAACAGCAGGTTGTCATGTTATCAGATTAAAATCATAGGGCAGCAGGTCATAGCGGTCATCATGATTGATAAGCATCTACAGTGTTGGACAATATGATTGATGTTAAACTTACATTAGGTAAACTTGTGTACTTTTTCTTCAAATAAAGGGCATTGTTACAGTGTCCGTTTTTCATTTATTTTTAACGTAAAAAATAGTAATAAATGGGTACTAATGTAACCCATACTCATCCCCCTTGGGGACTCTTGGGGCTTGATTATTATAAAGAAGGCAAGTGGCTTAGTATGGTTCAGGAGGGAGACACATGATCAGGGCCCCCTTTTCCTGGCCATCCAGGCTGTATGCCTTAAACCTTGGGAGGGTACTTTGTAGTAGTAAGGTTCTGGTTTATTAGGGAAACCCACTTCAACATTTTTTTTCCTTTTTTAATGTGTAGTCTCCCCTATCCAGTCATGCAGCCTGGCTGGCCACAGAAGGGACACTCATGTTTACAAGCAGTAGTAGGTTAGAAATCTGAAATTTTGCAGGGTAGTAATACTGCCTCTAAATGACTGATCCCACGGCTGACTGCTATTATTAAACAAACTAGCAGGGGTTCCTGAGTGATGTCATTGATTAAATACGGTCATCACCTTATTTGGTCAATTATGTTTTCCAGGACCCCCTGTTGGTTTGTTTACAAAGAGCAGCTGGCTGGGGATCTGTAATTTAGTGGCAGAATTGCAACAGTTAGTGGGGTCATCATGAATCTCAACGTGAATCTCAACAGGACACAATCAAAGTAAGCATCTGGGAAGGTGGTGGTTAGTTTAGGAGGCTGGAGGTGGTTTAGTAGCTTAGCCTAGAGTCTAGGTAATAGTAAACCCATACTTTAAAAATATATGAATCTATCAGTTAATGTAAATAATATTCCTAAAATGGGTAAAGGATTTTAGTTTTATATGTACATGTAGGATTCCTGAAATAGTGAGTGTGTGTGCGTGTGTGCACTCTCAATGCATTTCACAAAAAGGCATAACAACATCCAAAAAAAACACCCAAAAAAAAAAAAAAAAAAACTGCTAGGATCACCTCTTTTACACAAAACATTTTATTTTTATTTTTTTTGTCCTAACCTAGTTAACATTGTGGCAATGTGCAAATTAGCTTATACAGTATGTGATTATTGTGGTATGTGAGAACCTGTATTTTTGTGGTTTGTCACCTAGAACTTTAAACCTTTTGTGTCTAATGGTAAATCCAGTTCTGGGGGTGCAACATATTTACATGTGTCTCCTAAAATACATAAAATGCAAGATGCCTATGTTGCATTTTTTTTAGCTTTCAAATAATCTTCTTACATAAATGGCACTTGGGTAAGCAATGTAATTGAACTGACTTGCATAATCAAACCTAGACAATAAAGGAAATATTTTGGGTAACACAAGGCAAATCAAAACTAAATGTGTGATATGAATGAATGAAAGAGTAACTTGTATAGCGCTACAAATGCGAACTAAATCGCCTCAAGGCGCTTTTGCAGCCAGTGTCTGCCTCTGTCTTCAGAAGTGATGGGTCTTAAGCTTCTTCCTGAATAGGGACGAGCTTCGTAATCAAGTCGAACTCATGTTCGACATGAACATCGTATGTTCGATCGTTCGTCGAATTACGAACGTTTTGGGCCGTTCGCGCCAAATTTGAGTGGCGTGTCACGGCCCATAATTCACTGCGGCATCGCAGTGCATTGCTGGCTGATGATTGGCCAAGCATGCACTATGACCCGCATGCTTGGCCAATCACAGCACGCAAAAAACCGAGAGCCATAATTGGCCAAAGCCAGGGTGGCTTTGGCAAATTATGGCTCAGGGGGTTTAGTACACACCCCACACTATATAATGCTGCCTGGAAGTCGGCCTTGTGTAGTGTGTTGGTGGTTTACAGAGAGACACTGAGAGAGAGAGAGAGAGAGAGAGAGAGAGAGAGAATGTCATTTTTTGGAGTTAGATAGAGCAGGCAGGCTAGTCAGTTAGAGTTACAGTGTGTAGAGGATATATATACATCCCAGGTGTTGTATATATATTTATACACTGTATTAAGTTTAGCTAGATCCGCTCTTCGTAATTTACTGACAGGCAGGCAGGTGATTGTGCTAGCTGCAGTATTTTCATGTGGTGTACTGTCTGTGTCCTCTGTACAGTGTGCACCTAAAGCTACGTCAATAGATTTGCTGGTGTTTCTCATATTAATTCCTAAAGGCAGTAGAGCTGCACGATTCTGGGAAAAATTTGAATTACAATTCTTTTGCTTAGAATGAAGATCACGATTCTCTCACGATTCTCTCAAAAATGCATGGTGCTTTTGTTAGCATGCATTTTTGTGATTTTTTTTTATTTTATTTACATGTACATGTATGTGCCTTGCTGCAGAACAACCTATTAATTTGAGAATGAACTGCCTGTCACCCCTCAATAGCACCAATGTGCATGGGCCTTTTTTTTTTTTTTTAATGCCGCTGCATCAAAATGCATGGTGCTTTTGTTAGCATGCATTTTTATTTTTGTGATTTTTTTTTTATTTACACACATTATATAAATAAAAAAAAATATATAGATGGTTTTCTTCCAAGCGGATGTCCACGGGTAGAGCGTTCTATAGCCGGGGTCCTTGGACTGCGAATCTTAGTTCGCCTTTTGATTTGTAACATGTCTTTGGAATGTGGAGGAGGTTCTGGTTAGTTGACCGGAGGGGGCAACTTGGGGTGTAGTGCTTTATTTTTTCGCAGAGGTATTGCGGGGCTTTTCCTCGCGTACATTTGTCAGTGAGGCAAAGGGTCTTAAATGTAACCTGACCCTTCATGGCTAGCCAATAAAGGGTCCTCAGGGACATGCTGATTGATTCCCAGTTTTTTTTTTCTGTTACCAGTCGGGCTGCTGTGTTCTGTACAACTTGTAGACGTGAAATTTGGTATTTGGGAAGTCCTAGGTAGAGGGAGTTTGCATAGTCGAGTCAGGAATTGATAATTGTTCCAACTACTGCTGCTGTGTCTCCTTTCAGGATGAAGGGGATGAGTCTACGCAACAGGCAAAGAAGGTGGTGAGATCCACTGACTACTGACCCTATTTGTGCATCCATTGTCATGTCTGAGTCAAAGATGACTCTGAGGCTTTTGGCTTTAGTAATTGGGGTGATGGTTTGTCCAAGGATGGTGGGTGGTGTGAACATTGTGCTAGGGTTTTTGTTTTGGTTTGCATGGAGGAAGAGGAGTTCTGTTTTGGATCCATTAAGTTTGAGGGAGCTCTCTGTCCAATCCAATCAATGAGAGGCAGTTTTGCAGTGCATGGAATTGGTCTTTTTTGTTGGTGATGTGTAGGTAAAGTTAGGTGTCATCAGCGTAGGAGTGATAGAGCAGGTCCTGGTTGCTGATGATTTTGAGGCGTGGACGGAGGTAGATGTTGAAGAGCACAGGCAACAGGGGTGATCCTTTAGGGACTGCGCATGTAATTTTATGTGCTTCTGAAGTGAAAGCTCTTATTTTCACTTTCTGGGATTGGATGCAAACCAGAGTAGATCTGAGTCTGCGACTCTGGCTACTTCTGCGAGATTAGTGAGCAGGGTTTTGTGGTCTACTTGGGGTGCTACTTTTACATCTTGTGGCTCAATACGCTCTATCAGGCAGAATATTTAGAGCTGCACTTTGCTGTTGTTTGGAATATGAGCCTAGCACCCCCAATGCGTGACAGTCTTGCTGTTCCATTATATCAGTATAAGTTAAGTTAAAAAATATAATTTCCTTTGGGTCTATCAATCAATGTTTTGACTCAAGGTTCACAACATCTGCCCTATATTCAAATCGTTTTTTTTTAAATAAACTTTGTTTCACTTTCTCAAATGACACAGGAAAGTTTTTCCAGATTCATTGTTTCAAAATCATTGGACAACTTTGAGGATATAGTACAAGATATCATGAAAGTACCATGTGCCATCATCCAATAGGTTAAACCATCTTTTCATTGTCAAAATAATACACATAAAATACTAGTTTTTGGTACCATAGGGCTTGTATTTCCCCAAAGTGAAAGGACGACATGATAGAATATTTCTATACTTAGCATGGCAAGATTCTGGCTGAGGATGGTAATTGTGCCTATGTCCACTTATGCTACTGGACTTGGGTCAAACTAAATCTCTATCTTGCTAACTACAGCTAATAGGCTCAAATAAAAAGAATGACCTTCTGAATGAAATAAAGAGATATTAACACAATATAAAATTGCACCTTGTTATTTATACCTGGAGATTTTTCATGTGTAAGGCCTCGTACACACGGTTAACCAGAGGACAACGGTCTGAAGGACCGTTTTCATCGGTCAAAACCGATCGTGTGTGGGCCCCATAGGTTATTTAACCATAGGTTAAAAAAAGCCAACTTGCTTTTAAATTAACCTATGGATTCCTAACCGATAGGTCAAAACCAATCGTTAGTAGGCACAACCATCGGTTAAAAATCCACGCATGCTCAGAATCAAGTCAAAGCATGCTTGGAAGCATTGAACTTCGTTTTTTTCAGCACATCGTTGTATTTTACGTCACCGCGTTCTGACACGATCGGTTATTTAACCTATGGTGTGTAGGCGTGACGGACCATCAGTCAGCTTCATCGGTTAACCTATGACAACGGTCCTTCAGACCGTTGTCCTCTGGTTAACCTATCGTGTGTACGAGGCTTAAGGGTTTTTGAGTTAATTATTGCAGCATTTATTAACAAATGTTGTCTACCCAGAGTATTGCTTATATCCACTTTAGCATACCATCCTGTGAATTTAAATAAGGTCGAACATATCTGAGTTTGATAAGGTGCATTCCATAGAAGCAAAATTCCATCTGGCAAAGAATCATTAAATTATGGTTGATTTTTTGAATCTGTGCCTAATTTTTCTCAACACATGAGTATTTTGAGATCTTTCTCGATATCTGCAATAGTTGTAGCCAATGGAGTGATCCATGTTCTCAGATTGGCTTGATGAGCCGTCAACATATAGATATGTGTCCAATGGGAGAACATTGTGCAGTAAATAGTCGAGTGTACATATACGTATTTCTCATTACTTAAAAGTAGGACAAAAGGTCATTGAGGCTGGTAATGTTGCACAGTGGCACAAGTTGTGTGTAATGATGGTTTGTTTGCTCTGAATAGTGGGGATTTTATGGCTGAGGTGTTGTCTTTATTAGGAAGAAATGGAATGAAGGCTCTATGAACAAACTTGTACTGGGTCTTCTGAAACATCTTTTTAATTATTACTGTATTTATTGGTGTATAACACTCACTATTTTACCCTGAAAATAGAGGGTAAACTGTGCCTGCGTGTTATATGCAGGGGGCTGTGGAAAGTTTTTTTCCTGAAACTTTCCTCTTAATGTTAGGATGCATGTTATACGCCTGTGCGTGTTATAGGCCAATAAATACGGCCATTTAAAAATATTGTTGTATCCTTCAAGTACTGTATATTATCCACCAGGAAAGTCTATAGCCCAATCTTTAACATTTGTGTCTGGAGTAGCCTTGATAAAGTAGATGGTTTATACAAATCAGAAAGATAGTATTAGTCCACCACGGTTTGCAGAAAGGTTGTACTCTTATCAGGACAACAGAATTTGACAAAATCTGTAACTTGAAAGTAATATAAAAGATGTTGTGCTGGTATTTGGAATTCCCTGGAGACATGCTTTTGGTTTATGAGCTTTTGAAGAAAAAAAGAGAGGCTATTCTTGTAGGGCCTTGAGAGTTCCAAACTGAGTATGCCTCATGCTCCATTCCTTGGGAAAACATGGTGTTACAGTGTATTGGGAGATATGTGAGAAAAGATACTTTTTTTTGTATTTCCCACAAATTGATCATAGTGTCCTACAATAATAGATTCTGTTGTAAATTCTTTGGAAGAGTTTTCACTTTACTTTGTAGCAAACCTGAGAAACTGTGTGAAATAGCAGCTTCTGAATCCAGTACACAGTTTGTGTAAGAGGATGTTTGGCAAATACAGTCCATACCATATTGAAGAAGAAAAGCAAGATAAAATAGCCCTACATTAGGCAGATTTTTTCAACCCTCACTCCTCAGGAGTAATGCCGCGTACACACAATCGTTTTTCATCATGAAAAAAAAACTTTTTTAAAAACGTAATTTAAAATGATCGTGTGTGGGCTTCACATCGTTTTTCAGCTTCTGAAAAACGACAAAAAAAAATTCGAACATGCTGCATTTTTTAACGTTGTTTTAAAAAATGTAGTTTTTCGGGTTGTAAAAAATGATCGTGTGTGGGCAAAAACGATGTTTTAAACCCGCGCATGCCCAGAAGCAAGCTATGAGACGGGAGCGCTCGTTCAGGTAAAACTACCATTCATAATGGAGTAAGCACATTAATCACGCTGTAACAGACAAAGAAGCGTGAATCGTCTTTTACTAGCAAGGAATCAGCTAAAAGCAGCCCAAAGGCGAATTGAACTTCCCCTTTAGAGTGCCGTCGTACGCGTTGTATGTCACCGCGCTTTGTTCATCATTTTTCAAAAACGATGGTGTGGGCAACATCGTTTTTAATGATGAAGTTGGAAAAACTTTGTTTTTTGGACATGCTGAAAAACAATGTTTTTTTCCATGCCGAAAAACGATCGTGTGTACGCGGCAATACAATTTAGAGAAAGCAATGTGTGTTTTTTATTGTGCCAAAAAAAGATGTCATGGCTTTGAAATATAGTGTATGCACTTTATTTCAAGTGCATGAATTTTTTTGTTGTGCTTTGGCCAAACAAATAGGCTGCCTTAACACAACGCATATTGACATGCAACATAGCGCACTTTAATGAACTGCAGATATGTAAGTGAGCCCTTCAGAAAATATGTATTTTGTAAAAATAAAACTCTCATTACCAGATACAGATTACTAGTCATCGTAAAAATAAACAATACATTTAAAAAGGAAGTATTTTTTTGACTAGTTGCTAATTATAATTGGTTATGATTAACTATCTCCAGAACCAACTCTGCAGCTGTTTGTCATTGCCTGTCTCAGCAAACAGTGATTAAATGTATCTGAATTTATCTGGCATAATCCAGTCTCAACATGAGAAAAGGAGTCCTGTACAGTAGATAACTTACTATCATATTTGTGCATCGCAGCACTTCTAGTTTTCTGGTCTAGGCCAGAATGGCCTTGCTGCCTCTTATGTGAGAAGTGTGTCTTAATATCACTTTTGTGAGTATTTTAACGAATTAAAGACTTTTTCTGAAGATCCTACACTATGCCTTTCTTCTCTCTGTTTCAAATACAGCTTTAATGAGGATTCCCAGGTCTGGAGAGAGCTGCAAGGAAATGATTTTGTTCACTTGCTCACTTGTTGTTGATTTTGTTTTACTAGATTATGTTAAAGAAAGAGACTCTGTGCCAATAGTTAAAACTTTGGCAGACATAGACTTGTAGATTTTATCGATGTTGAGCACTAACATAGTAGGAAAGAAACAGTAGGGAAGTGTGAAAATCCCTACTGTTTTTTTGTTGTTGCTATCTATGTGATATTAGGGACAACTTCCTGCTCCAAGAAGCCAACAGGAAGTTAAAAGAAATATCTCAAAGTGAGAGAAATTCCCCTCTTAGACAATTGTCCCTGGTAAATGTGTCTCAATTGCAAGATTTTCCCTGACCTCTTGCTCCAGGACAACTATACATTTTGATTTCCCCAGCGTTCTTACTTTGTTACAAGGGGGGGGGGGGCACATACAGCAATAAAAACTTGACATAAGGTCTAACCTTCTCAAGCTCTTTTCAAAACTAGAAAAAAGTTTCACCTAGAGATATGCTTAAAATTAGCAAGCTGGAGCTTGATAAAAGAACATGTTTAAGGCTAGTCATTTTAACCATGTATTAAGTCTGAATTTTTTTCTAGCAGAGTAATCTGGACAGTTCTGACCGATTTGAGGTTTTAATTGACCAAGGTAATGTGAACTCGATTTAGCAGCCATTCACTATAATGCACATTTTAAATGTATACACACATAATATCGTTGATATGGTGTGTATTATAAATAAATGTGATTTTACTTACCGTACATCACTCAAATTGGTTAAAAGCTGCTGTTGTAGATAGGAAAAAAAGAGGAAATAGGGTATCAATTCTGTTTGTATAGCTTTTTTTTTTTACTGTGATGCATTAGATGTTCAAGTATGTCTATATATATGCCAACTGAAATATGGACTATTCAATAATTTATGTAAGAGCTAAAAGGACTAAACGCAGAGTGAACCTATTAAGATGTATTAATAGCCCTTCCCTTTCTGTGTTCTCCTAATATAACCTTAGTTGCTACAAAATTAATCTTAGAAATAGAATAATCAGGAGGAATTGTACCACGTTGCTTGATTATCAACAGCAAACACTTATTTTGAAATCTAGATTCCTGGAAAAAGGTTACAATGAGACCAATATAGACAATACTATAAAAATGATCAGTGACATGGATAGGAACCAGATGCTGAATGGAGCAGCTAGGTTCAACCCTGCTGTGGATAATCGCTTTGGATGCTCCATGATTACCAGTTACTCAAATCAATACTTCTCTGTCAAAAAGATTTTGAGGAAACATTGGAACATTTTAAAAAACGCTAGAGTTTTGGGTCCAGTTATCCAGTTATCCCCGACCGTCCTGTTGTTATTTTTAGAGGTGCACCCTCTTTGCACCATAGGGTAGCCCCTAATGTTTTTGATCCTCCTACTACTGTCCAATTTTTTCAGAATATGAAAGGTTTTTATCCCTGCCAGAGGTGTAAAATATGTCAAATTAGATAATTTCAAGGGCAGAAGTATGCATCTTTTCAATCCACTCAGACTAATAATAGTTATGATATTGATTCCTTTATCACATGCTCCAGTGAATGTGTTGTGTACCTCATCCAGTGCCCATGTTCCAAACAGTATATTAGACAGACTAAGAGAGCTCTCCATGTGAGACTAGAGGAACATGTGGGGAACATCAGGCGTGATTTTCCCAAGCACAATTTATCAAAACACTATGCTAAATACCATAATAAACAAATCAAAGGGACTCTTTTTGTCCTTATTGAAAAGCTGCGCCCACATTGGAGAGGTACTAACAAGGTCCGCTCAATATATAAAATTTGAAAAAAAGTGGATATTCGACATGAGATCCTATGTCCCTCATGGGTTAAATGTCGATTGGGACATAAACTGCTTTTTAAATAATGCCTAGATGTTCTCTGCATTGTTTTACATAATAACTTTTAAGTATATTTCATTATAAAGTTTTAATTTTTTTTTTTTATTATTAACATTATTGTTATATAGTATGCTTTTTTAATTTCATTAACTTTCAGTTTCTGAATGTATCTGAGGATTGCGGCTTTTTCCTGTCTTTTTTCCCTCTGTGTGGGTTTTCTCCTTTTTTGCCACAAGATGGCAGTCACCCGTCCAATCTACTATCTCCTGTTATGCTCCATACTACGTTTAACGCTTACTACGTTGACGTCCTGTGTCTTCCATTTGCCCTCTCGCTTCCGCTCTTAGTCAAAATGGAGCTGCTGAGCTATTTAAGGGCATGCATGATGGCGCAATATCAGCAGCCTATCCCAGACGACGTCCTTTCGATGTTGAAACGTGTAGGTGTGGCTTAGCTGTTTCGACGCCATTGCGCTTTGTATACAGAGTTACACAGCTACGGAGCTCCACGGACAAGAGAAATCTCGAGGAGATGCCGCGTCCCTCTATATTGTATTCACCGCAAGATCTTGACAGCTTAAGTGTAAGTGCAACAATTTAGCAGAATAAACTATTTTTTAAACGGTATTATGCTATGGGGCCTCTTTTTGTTTCTTATCCTATGAGACATTGAGATACCACCCTGTGCCTATCGACCATTTGAAGTGAGTCTTTTGGGAGACTTTAAACCCCTGTGCTCAGAGAGACCGCTGTGATAACGGTCATCCACCTCTGGTAAGGATACTACATTACCTCTATTTGGGTGTTTTACTGGTAGAAGAAGATTCCTCTTTTCACACATTAAATGTATGTGCACCAATGTGAATCACAGTATATGGACTTTTTTGCCTCTTTGGCCTATCATTCCTACTCACTAATTTGGAACTTTTTCCACTATTTATTTTGTATCATTTTGTAATATTGGTTTAACTCATGTTCAGCCATTTACTCACACTTGTGTTCATACATCAGGTTTATCACTGTTTATTCACATAGTGCTGTATCTTGTTATATATATTGTTTTAACATTTTGGTATCCCAATTTTTTGGTACTGGCAGCTTCATATCCCATTATCATCATGGGAATTTCTCACGTTTATATTCTTATTTTTTAGCGCAGTGTTTTTCCTTGTTTGGAAATGTTTTGTACTGTTAAGAAGGCTGCATCAAATTCTATTTGTAGCAAAAAAAGCATCTAATCCAAGTTGATTGTTATTTTGCAAATATCCAGCCATACTGTGCCTCTCTTGGACCTTTAGGTCAGTTGAAATAGGATTATATTTGGACCCCAATATTCTCCAGGCACAAGAGATCCTGATCGTAGCAGTTTTATTTTTCTTTATTTGTAGTCATTCCACCCTATGATGGTGAATTTGGGGATGGTTTACTTTTATTATGCTGCCAACGTAAATTTAAATGAAAATACATAAAGGCATACACAATACAAGAGTGTTAACCCCTTCCATACAGGGCATTTTCACCCCCTTCCTGCCCAGACCAATAGTTTTCAGTGCCGTTGCACTTTGAATGACAATTGCACGGTCATGCAACACTGTACCCAAATGAAATCTTTGTTTTTTCCAAACACAAATAGAGCATTAATTTGGTGGTATTCGATCATCTCTGCGGTTTTTATTTGTTGTGCTATAAACAAAAGAAAAGCGACAATAAAAAAAAAAACAATATTTTTTAATTTTTGATTTAATAAATACCACAATTTAAAAAAATGTTTTTCCTCAGTTTAGACCGATCTGTGTTCTTCTACATATTTTTGGTAAAAAAATTGCAATAAGCATATATTGATTGGTTTGCGCAAAAGTTATAGCGTCTACAAAATAGGGGATAGATCTCTGGCATTTTTTTTTTACTAGTAATGGCGGCGATCTGCGATTTTTATTGTGACCGTGACATTGCAGTGGACACATCGGACACTTTTGACACGTTTTTGGGACCATTCACATTTATACAGCGATTAGTGCTATAAAACTGCACTGATTACTGTGTAAATGTGACTGGCAGGGAAGGGGTTAACACTAGGGGGCACTGAAGGGGTTAATATGTTCCCTAAAGTGTGTTCTAACTGTAGGGGGAGGGGACTCACAAGGGGAGGAGACCGATGTGTGTTCCTCTGTACTGGGAACACAGCATCGGTCTCCTCACCTCTGACAGGAGGTGGATCTGTGTTTACACACACAGATCCACACTCCTGCCGTGATCACCGGCAATTGCGGGTGCCCGGCAGACATCGCGGCCGCCGGGCACGCATGCCAGGTCACGGGCGGTGCCGCGCGCACCCTAGATTGCTGGGAAGAAAGGACGTCATATGACGTCCACCCGGATCGAGGGAGGGTTCCTGCCGGCGTCATTTTATAATGGCCCGGTAAGGAAGAGGTTAAAGAGTATGTAAATGCAACATTTCATATTCCTGATATGTGCCTGCTATACCATGTACTTGTATGAAAAAGTATCCTGTTCTCTTTGTATAGCTTCCTTTATGTGAAATCCATGGTGTTCCTGACAGTCCCTCTGCTTTCCTATTAAAAACTGAACACACTAAGTAGAATAACCTAGTGCTAGGGAAAAAAAGGTATTTATAATGCTTTTTTATATATCAATAAACAAATGTTTTTCCTTACACTTCTATTTTAGGGTTGAACATGTTTTTATTGATAACATCAACAGCAAGACAATAATATGACAGATATATCAAGTAATGTATAGTGGCAAAGAGTGGCAAAGAGTGGGCCAAATGGCTATCGCCCACAGCGGTGCATGTGCCCTAAATCAGCATAAACAGAAATACAAATTATATTGAACAATAAATATTCCGAGGAGAAAAAAAGGTAGGAAGGAAAAATAAAGGAGAGGGAAGGAAAAAGAAAGAATAGGTTGGCAGAGGAGGAGAAGAGAAGGGGGAAAGGAGAAAGGGAATCTGCTGGGGAAGTATGGATGAAGCATAATATTTGATTCAACTTATGAGAGTCATCATCATACATGGAGAACAATTCAAGGCAGAGGTTGAGCTGAACTAGAGGGGGTGGGGAGCATGGCAGTAATGCTATCAGATGAGGAGAAGCGCAGTCAGACAGTCCACAGGACCTTATGTTTATCATAGGTATTATTGTCAAGTGCCAGCATCTCCTCCATTCTCATATTATCGTTCATGGTGGAAACCCAGATGGACAACGGAGGAGTTGTGGCAGTTTTCCAGAAAAGTGGGATAAGTTGCCGAGCCGCGGACAGGAAGAAACGGAGGTGACATAGTTTCTGGGAGGCTATCAAGCTCGGCAACATAGAAAGAAGGGCGATCTCTGGGGTTTGTTGTACAGAGACCTCATAAATAACATTGTAGACCTGAAATACCTGGTTCCAGAAGGGTCAAATCCGTTCACACTCCCACCAAACATGAAGATACTTGCCCGTGGCTGCATTGCATCGCCAGCAGGTGGGCGGGGTAGATGGGAAAATTATATGCAGTGTAGAGGGGTCCCTGTACCATCTTGAAAGAATTTTGAAATTATTTTCCTGTGAGTAACAGAAGATAGAGGATTTGTGCGTGTAGTGGAACACCATCCGTCAATCTGCTCTGGAGAGGGTTTTTCCCAAGTTTGCCGACCACATCCTGGTGTAAGGAGGTAGATCATCCTGTGTAAGGGCTTGTATTAAGCTCTAGATGGAGGAGAGTAGATGTCTGGGCAAATCGTGGAGGGAGCATAAACGTTCAAATTCCGAGAGCGGGCGATGTATTTGGAAGGAAAGATACAGGTGTTTTGTAAAAGATGCCAAATGGAGGGCGGTGAGCCAGTCACATGTGTCTGTAGGAACAATCGGGGTCCCCACTTCCGGGTGGATAAAAATGTAGGCCTGAGGCCAGGAGGAGCGGTGAAACAATCCCAATGCCCTGGGGAAAGGCTGGGTTGTCAAATAGGGAGGATAGAGGGGAAGGATCTCACATAATCCTCACGCCCCCCCCCCCCCCCCCCCCCCGGGAAACTAAATCTTTACCGAGTCGGGAAATGAGAGGGATGTAGTTCAATGCAAAGAGATTAGACAGGTCCACAGGTATCGTTATGCCTAACGTCTAGGCTCGATCTCAGGCTATCACAGAGTGGGAGTCTAGTAATTAAAGGAGGTCGCGTCGGGCGTTGGATAATGTCACAAAAGTGGAGGGCTCTAATGTTTGTTTATGAAGGTATTCTAGTTCCGAAATGGTGGTCACGAGGAGTCTGATGTCATCTGATCTAATCTTTTTTAGGCGAGAGCCATTCTGTATAAGTATTTCCTTTGGACCACACATTTAAGAGCTTCCCATTGGGGGGCGTGGCTTGGCGCGCGGCGAGAATGGTCGCACATTGAAGGAGCTCCTCAGCACGCTCAGCCTCTGGCAGCTTTTCACCCGACCACCAGCTTTCAGATGCCGGGCAAAAAACTCCACACCACCCCACACTCGCGCCCACGCCGCGGCTCCGTGTCCTATTCGGCCAAGAACATAGAAGAGCTCTTTAAACCAAGGGCGACGAGCCGCGGCGCTATGCCTGGGCCTAAGATGGCGCTGAGTCGCCACGAGGAGGAATACAGTGACGACTCCCAATCGGCCTCGGAGAGCTCGGCCAAAAACAGATCCGGAGCAGACCATCCCCTCACAGCCGCAGACATGTCTGTCATCGCGGCAGATATTAAAGCTGCATTTTCAGCGGCCATAACTGACCTTAAGACCAGTATGCTTGTGCTGAACGAAAAGATGGCCGCCACGGAGACGGCTGGGAAACGCAGGGATAGAGCTATCCAGAAAGTTGAAAAGACAACAACGATCCATGCACACCACTTCATCGACATGAATCGCCACCTGGAGGACCTCGACAATAGAGGTAGGAGGTGTAATATACGGGTGAGGGGGATACCAGAGTCGGTAGACTCAGCCCAAATTGTTACTACCCTGCGCAGTGTCTTCAATACCCTCCTAGAACGGCAGGAAGATACTGAGATCACCTTTGTGAGGGCACACAGGGCTCTCAGGCCTAGGGGCCCCGATACTGCCCCGCCGAGGGATATAATATGTTGTCTTGAAAGTTTTGGGCTCAAGGAGGACATTATGCGCAAGGCCCGGAGGAATAACCACCTCGTTTTTAATGGAGCCAACATCCTGCTCTTCCAGGACCTGTCCCCCATTACTTTGAGAAATAGGAGGGCGCTAAGGCCTCTTCTGGACAAACTGAGGGATAAGGACATCAGGTACACCTGGCGCTTTCCTTTCGCCCTGAACGTGACCCTCAACGGCCATCAACACACCCTCAGAGTACCTGCGGACTTACCCGAGTTCTGTGAAGCTTTGGGCCTAGGCCCGACTGCTCTGCCCGATTGGTACTCAGAGTTCCTGCACCCCCTCCCTGATCGTAGCCCTCCTGAATCACCGCAATCCACACCGGACAAGAGGCTCGCAAAAAAGGCTAAACATAGCCGAGGAGGAGGATCAAAAGCTGGCACTCCGAATCGCCACGCTGAGGCCCTGAGAGAATTCTGGGGTGAGTGACTTTATTTCTTAAGCCCCATGAGTACTGAGTGAGCCCATTCCCTCATCCCCTTCCCCCGGTTCCCAAACCTCGCTGACACTCCCTCCTGGATTACAGGTTGCCGCACTCGAGAACCGTGGAACCTGATCCGATACCTCCCTGCAGACGTATCCCAGCCTTTGTCACCCTGCCTGATGCCATAAGCCAACTCACGGAATACTTACAGCTTCCTGACAACAAAACTTGGTTGGCGAACTTTGTATGCACACGAAGGATGATCCCCCCCTTCTCTTTTTTTTTTTTTTTTTTCATCACCAGCTTAACCCCTGCCCTGGACGTGGCTCATTGCTCCTGCTTATGAACGCAGCTTATTACGGCCTCGATGAGTGGCACACGGCAGGCACTGCCCGAGGACTATTTTGCTAATCGCCACCTGATGACCTTACACCTATTCTCTCCTTTTAGGAATCGAAAGATCCTCTCTAAGGGACCGACATACTGGCAGGGTCAAGTATACTAGCATATAGGCTGTTCATTTGACATGTACCTCGATACTTCGCTTTGGGGGTGGGAGACTTGTGGAGGGGGATATATGGTTTATAGCATATAGCATGCTGCTTATAGCATACAGTTTAGAGTTTGCTGTTTGCTTGTACGTGCTCACTCTGAATGGGCCCTTTACTTTAATTTAATTACCTTAATTTCACTAGTTGCCCGCTATATTATTTTTTGTTTTTATCCTGGTCGGGTGTAAAACTTTAATTTAGCTTCCTTTCATCATCCAGCCAGTAGGGCTGAGCGTGTACTTTACCCTGTTGGTTTTATTATACTTTGTGTTACTAATTTTACACTAAACAGAGGTAGTGAGGGGTTGTGGCCTAGCTGCCGTCGCCTCCCTTATACCCCACAGGCACTCCGTGTCCTCTAAGACACCGGGTGCACCACTTTGTGTAGGTGAGGCTCTCCGTTGGGGGCATCCATTTTTGCCTCCGGGGGGAGATCCACCTCCTATATTCCTATTGCTCCATTCTCTTCCACGTTCTCCTTTTCTCTCTTCCGCTAATCTTCTTACCCTCTTCCTCCCTAATTGGTTCCCTAACCCCGTCCCCACCCCTACCAACACCCTCTGGACTTGGTGCTAACGCCTGCTTATCCCCTGTCATCTTACTGCTTGCTGCGGCCACGTTGCTGAATAATTACCTTTGTTGTGTCCTCACAGGTCGAGTCCCAGGTCCCCGCCACCTCCCACGTTTGAACTCTCCACCATGGCTTACTCCTCATTGGGTAGCACCCCCCTCGTGATCTCCCACAACGTGAGGGATCTCAACATCCCCGAACGCCGCACCTCCCTATTAAGGGAACTTAAAAAAGGTAGGCCCCATTTTGCTTTTTTGCAAGAGACTCACTTCAAGACCCATCACATTCCCAGGCTCTCCAGTACATATTTCCCTAAGGCATTCCACGCAACAAACAATGACTCCAGGTCAAAAGGGGTGACGATCTTGGTGAGTAAGGAGGCTCCGTTTGAGGTCTTAGAACAGTTGAGTGACCCAGGGGGTAGATTCCTCTTTATAAGAGGAATGTATGGGGAGACCCCACTAACCCTTGCAAATGTATACTTCCCTAACAGGGCACATAAGTCATTCTGTCAGGCTGTGGTCCAGGAGCTCCGTGGCTTCGCCAAGGGCTGTATAATACTGGGGGGTGACTTCAACATACCACTGAACCCCCTAGCGGACACCTCCAATGGGAAGACATGTATTTCCTATAGAATACTCAAAGCCATCAAATTACTACTCCAATCCTTACAACTAACGGATACGTGGCGCTTCCTCCACCCGGACGGTAGGGACTTTACGCACTTCTCCACTCCACACTCTAGATATGCGAGACTAGATTATATCCTCATGTCTCAACGAGACCTTGGGAGGGTGACAGGGGCCCACATAGACATCCAGTCCTTTTCGGACCACGCGCCCACAGCAATTTCCATGGACCTAGCAAACCCCACACGAAGGCAGCCATCCTGGAGGCTCAATGCCTCTCTCCTGACAGACCCTTCGGCACTACCTACCCTGACTGACAACCTGAAAGAGTTCTTCAGACTCAATGCGACCCCAGATTCGGACCCACTCTCTGTGTGGGAGGCCCATAAATGCTCCATGAGGGGAATTCTGATGAGACTGGGCTCACGTCGGAAACGGGAAAGGGAGGTTGTAATCCAAAAGCTAACTAACCAAATCAACGCATTAGAAACGTTACATAAACAATCCCTCTCCACTGATTCCGCAACACGGTTACTTGAAGCGCGACGACAACTGCAACATTTGCTGGACTCCACGGCTAAGCGCATGCTATTTTTTAAGAAGAAACTGTATTACGAATCGGGGAATAAAGCAGGCAGGTTCCTGGCAAGGGCCTTACGCGAGATCTCGTCGGCTAACCACATCAAAAAAATCAAAAGAGCAGATGGGGGCTTTGACGTGACGACAGACGCGATCGCAGATCACTTCCACAGCTTTTATTCCAAGCTCTATTCCCTCCCCCCACAACACAGACAACAACACATGACTGGAGACAGGACACAGATCATTCATGATTACATCACAAACAGTGGCCTCCCTGTCCTTTCAAACACTGACACGTCCCTACTTGAGGAGCCGATCACGGCCCTGGAAATTACTCAGGCCATCAAACAGCTGAAATCCGGGAAAAGCCCAGGTCCGGATGGATACTCGGCTATATACTTTAAGACTTTTTCCAGTCAACTCACTGGACCACTTAGAGACGCCCTGAACTCGTTGTCCTCACGTAGACAGGTCACCCCAGATTTTTTATCAGCGCACATTACGGTTATTCCAAAGTCAGGAAAGGACCCCGCAGACTGTGCGAGTTACCGCCCTATCTCCTTACTGAATTTGGACGTAAAATTATTTGCGAAAATCCTGGCCACAAGATTGAGACCACTCCTTCCAGGGTTGATAGGAATGGAACAGGTGGGCTTCATGCCTGGTCGAGAGGCCAAGGATAATGTCACCAAGGCACTTCTGCTCATACAGGCGGCGAGGGATCGGAAAATCGAGGGCCTTCTCCTGTCCACTCATGCGGAGAAGGCCTTCGATCGGGTGGCCTGGGATTTTATGATGGCGGTGTGCGCAAGGGTGGGCTTGGGACCGCACATGCTGTCGTGGATAGCAGCACTGTACCAAGACCCGTCGGCACAATTGCGAATTAACGGCACCCTCTCAAAAAAAGTAAAGATAAAAAACGGCACGAGACAGGGATGTCCGTTATCATCCTGTCACTCGAACCCTTTATTAGGACAGTGAAACTTAATGATGCGGTGACGGGATTCAGGATTGGGGAGAACGAGTTCAAGGTAGCGGCGTACGCCGATGACCTCCTTTTTTTCTTAACAGGCCCACACATTGCACTTCCCAATCTACTGAAAGAATTTTCACACTATGGCTATGTGTCAAACCTGAAAATCAACTACACAAAATCAGAGGCACTAAATATCTCATTACCGGATAGACTGTTAGAGATGACCAAAGCCCACTCCTCATTCCGCTGGGACCCAGGGGCCCTTAAATATCTGGGGACATGGCTTACACCTCGACTTTCAGACACTTTTGAAAGAAACTTCCCACCCCTCCTTAAAAACTGTGAACAGGACCTTACCCAGTGGGACAAAGGAAACTTTTCCTGGTTTGGCCGGGCATCCATTATTAAAATGGTTATACTCCCGCGGTTTCTCTACCTAATGCGTACCCTACCGGTTCAGATTCCTCGCCGATTCTTCACCTCCCTAAATGCACTCCTGCTAAGATTTCTATGGAACCGTAAGAAGCCCAGAATTAAATTGACCACCCTGATGAAACCTAAAGAGTTGGGCGGGCTGGGTCTCCCTGACTTTAAAAACTACCACGCTGCGACACACCTTGCCAGGATCATTGACTGGCACTGCCATGGGTCTACGAAGGACTGGGTAGCTTTGGAAACAGAGCTCTGTCCGATCCCTCTTAAATTTTCCCCGTGGATTCCAAGAAATGCATACCCCCGCTCTCTATGTAGGCACCCCGTAACAGGTGCTACATTAGAAGTTTTTCACACTCTCGCAAGACGGAGGGAGATTTCCACCTCACCTGGCCCCCTTACGCCCTTGGTGGACAGCCCCGACTTTGTCCCGGGCATGTGTAATTCGACTCTCAGGAGGGCTCCCACGAACGCCCCTTTGTTAGCAGGCGAGTGTTTTGTGGGGGACAAACTCAGAGACTGGTCAGCCCTTAAGTCCGAACACAACCTCCCCAATATGAAATTATGGACCTACTTCCAACTCCGCAGCTACTTAAGCAAACTCGGGGACACACAAGACCTCATTAGACCCCTGACTGACCTGGAGACTGTCTGCAGCTCGCAGTCCCCCCTAGACAAGACTACCTCAGTGACATACTACTGGTTACAGCATACTGGAGACGCGGAGACGACTGGATACAGGGAGAAGTGGGCGGAGGACCTCGGGATGGAAATCTCAGGGCAACAGTGGAGGCATGCCTGCACCCTCGCACACAAATGCTCAATCAGCACCAAACTCCAAGAAACGAGTTACAAGCTCCTAACGCGTTGGTATCACACCCCAGACAGGCTCCATAAATGGAACCCACAGAGACCAGACATATGCTGGAGATGCCAGACGGAGAGAGGAACATTACTCCACATCTGGTGGAGCTGCCCCTCGATCTCTGCCTTCTGGGAAAAGATACATCGCCTAATTAAACAAATTACAGAAACCAAACTAGCCTTAAACGCCGCCTGCAGCTTACTACACTTGTCCTCCTTCTCGCTGACACGATATAAGAAGTCCCTGACAATGCACCTCTTAAACGCAGCCAAATCCCTAATACCACTACACTGGAACTCTGCAAAGGTTCCGACCGTCTCAGACTGGCTCCACAGAGTCACTGAGGTCTGTGAGATGGAAGATACCCTGGCTCAGGACAGGGGATCGGCCGAGAGCTTTCACGATACCTGGCAACACTGGTTCTCTTTTAGGTACTCACGGGACTACGAGATGGCACTGACAGGGTAACTACCTGGGAGGACCTCGTCAGCAACGTGGCCGTATACTATACTAAGTAACACTGAGTCTCCTCCCCCCCCCATCCTCCCCCCCCTCTTCTTCTGTATCTCTTTCTCCTCATAACTTCATCTAATTCTTAACCTTCCTCATGAATGTTCGGATGTGGCGGTTCCAGCTAAATGTTCCCGTCTACATCTGATCCACAACGGAATCTGTTGATGCACTCGTAGTTGCAACGATATTTGAAGTTAAGTTGCCATTCAATGCATACAATACCGCAATGTTTATTTACTGTTTCGGAATGTATAGCACCCTGTTGGCATTGTTGCTATCAGGGAGCTAGGATTGTTAGAAAACGTATTGTTTCTATTCGAATGTAAAACCTGATTTTTTGGCAAACCCTTAAGCGTTCTCATCCAGCTGCGTCTGCGATGAAAAGCTCAATGTATGCATGATCTTTTTGTCATTATCTTTAAATCTTTCAATAAAAGACTTTGAATGAAAAAAAAAAAAAAGAGCTTCCCATTGGTTAAGTGGAGAAATAGTGTCAGAGGAGTCATCGCCTTAGTGACTTTGGCTACACACACCGAGTCCCAAAGAAGGTTGTCATTAAGGCGCCAGGAAGCACCCCTTCGGGATGGTGGCGGGCGGGCAAAGGACAGAAAGACAGGGGAATGGTCAGACTACAGGGCATGACCAGGGGAGGCTGTTAGCGGTGTGTCTAAAAGAGATTGGGAGATGAGGAAGAAGTTCAATCTGCTGTAGGAATTATAAGCTACAGAGAAATAACTATAATCTTTTTCCGTGGGATGAGGTATGCGCCAGACATCCACCAAATTGTGAGAGTATAATAAGGACCTGATGTGTGAGAGTGAGGATGCAGCCATGGAAGACTTACCAGAGGATGTGTCGGCAGACGGGGACAGCGCCACATTAAGGTCGCCCCCAAAAATGACGCAGGTACCCCGTAAGAGGACAGTCTGGTGAGAGTGGAGGAATGGAAGCAAGCCTGGCCTGTGTTGGGAGCATAGGCATTGGCCACTGTGAAGAGAAAATTGTTTAGTTTAAATTTGAGAAATATAAAATGACCATTAACATGAATGCAGGAATCAAGAACTTCAGGGTGGAAGGACTTATGAAAGGTAATGGAGACCCCTTTAGATTTAGCTAGGGGGTTATTGCTGTGGAACCAAGTGGGGTAGTAGCGGTTACGAACTGGTGGCATTGAACCAGAGCGAAAATACGTCTCCTGAAACAGGAGGATGTTGGTTCGCATTTTGTGGAAGTGGTAGAGAATCTGGCTGCGCTTCTCCGGGGTGTTGAAGCCCCTGCAATTGTAGGATGCTAAATTAATAGGCAGAGTAGTCGCCATGGTGCAGAGCGTGGGTTAGGGGAGGGAAAGGAGGATGAAATGAGTCCAACGAGAGGCAATACTTCCCAGCAGAGAAAAGGAAGGGGGAGAGAGAGTAAAAAAAAAGGAAAGGGTGATAGAAAAGCTGGTAAGAGAGTAAAGTGAAAAAGAGGACAATATGAAGACATAAGGAAGAAATGAGGGTATGGGGTCTCAGTGTCAGTATGTTGACACTGGGGAGATTGTGGAGTACCCAATCACTGAGGCTGAAGACCAGAGATGTGGGACAGAGATACAGTCACAGGAATAGGCCAATAGGTGGCACCAAACGGTCAAAAACAAAAGGACATAATAGGGTACTATAGGGAACATTTCAAAACCAGGAACAGTGCCAATGGCGGGCACCGTAAATGCCTAGGGGGGGGGGTAGGTGGAAGGCACGGAGGGGCTCCCAAGGCCCCGAGCTCCACAGGGCAAGGAATGAATCAAAACCTGATAACATGTTATCGAGAAATAGTATTCACAGGCATAAAAAAACATGGGAACAATAAAGCAGAAAGAAAAATGGCAAAAACTGTAAAATGACATATTCCTGTGATGTAAGAAAATGGGCACTATAGTTCCAGGAGTAGCAGGGCAGGACCTAGGAACTGTGCGATGGTTCTGGAATATGCATGTCCATGGGCACAGTATCCAGGCTACGCTCACAGGGAACATAATATAACCATGGTCAAACATCAATCAGCATTGGGGTAAACCCCCCGTCAACAACATATCTTATACCTAAAACAAGGAAGAAACATTTTTGAAATAATAGCATCATGGTGGCGAACTTAGGCCAAGAGTCTGTCCCTAATTGCCAAGCAGTAGAATGCACATAAAAAAAATGAAAAAGGGAAGAAAAAAATAAAAAACAATGAACATTGTGCAAACAGTAAGTGAGGGTTCACAGGTTAATGAACACCAGGGATCTGGAGAGGTCACAGGAAACAGTCCTGCAAATCTGGAACAGAAGTACACCTTGGGAGGGCAAGTCAGTCATTGGGATCCTTATGCAAGGAAGATCTGGAACATCATTTGCGGCCCTGTGTTTGCCACTGCGGTAGCAACGGCAGGCCAGGAGTGGCAGGGTGGAAAGGCCAATGAGGGAGCCCCAGTGTGCTGAGGAAGGCAGGCAGATCTCCAAGAGTGCAAAATCTGTCTGTCTTTCCTTCATGGCAGTCACATAGTTGGAATGGGAAGTGCCACTGATACTTCATCTGTTGAGACTGAAGAAGTTGCGTGAGCGGCTTTAAAGCTTTCCTCATGGTCAGAGTTTGGCTGGAGAGATCTTGAAGAAGCATCACTGGGGTATCATTGAAAAGGATAGGGTCCTGTGTACTGGCAGCTCGCATTATGGCTTCTTTAATGTTGTAAAAGTGAACTCTGCAGAGAGTATCACGCACAAAAGAGAGTCCGGCTTCCTGGGTCCGGATGTCCTATGGACACGATCAAGTTTAAGGTGATTGTCCTTGGGCAATTGCAATAATTGATTGAAAATGGATGACACGGCCTGAGAGAGAGATCTTTGTGTTCAATGGTCTCAGGAAACCACGGATGCAAATGTTATTGCGTCAATTTCTGTTCTCTATGTTTTATTCTGTTGCCATCCATCTTCAGAACACAGGGAGGTCATGGAATGGCTCTTGGATCATCTCACCGATCCATCCGGGTCTATAGGAGGTTGATTGAAGGGCCTGTGCGTGTGACAGGGAGTCCAGGGCAGACTCAGAGCGGGTCAGGAAAGAGGTGCTGGCACCATCTTGGATTCAGGCCGAAGCTGGGCCACGGTCGAGGATCGGGTGAAAAAGTGCCCCAAATCACCCCCAGGACGGCATCCCCCTGTCCTTTTCGAGTCCTTGTATTTATCTTTCCCCATTATGATGTTTGGGAAGGAATTCTGCACCGTGGATGTGCCCTGTAGAGCCACGGGATCCGGGAGCTGAGACACTGCACATCTTACTGCTCCATGCGTCAGGCCACGCCCCCCTACACTTCTATTTTAAACAGAATGGGTTGTTTTACAAGGTGATCGTTTACAATTATTTTAAGCGTCTTACATGAACAGGGCCATAAGTATACTTCCTGTTCAGCTTGATCCACTGTCTGAAACCTCACCACTTCTACTTCAGTCAAAATGGCAAACCTTTGCATAACAACATCAGACATCATAATCTATACAAGACACTCTGAGCCTGGAAGTGAAATGGCAAAAAGAGACAATTTTCCCACTCTCCACATTACACCTAGAGGCAACAACTTGAAGAGTAGGCAATCAGCCATCTAAATCTGCTAGAGTTTATGGGTGCACAGAAATCCTTATTCAATTAACAAAAGTGTGCAAACTCTTGAAGAAAAAGGCAGCAATGATAACCCAGTCAAGTTGCATCTACAACTAAAAAAAGGACCTTGGGAGTATGAGGTACACCCCAAACAACTAAACTCATTAGGTATACTTTGTATGCCCAAATCCTTTCTTTGTGTATTCTGATGAAATAATCAGTGAGACAACTGGGTGCTGCTCAGGAGCTGCTGAACCTGCTGCTGTTGATAAATACATATTAGGTTCTAACAATATTATTGTTATTTGATCTGCCAGTTAAAGTCACTTCAGTAAAAAAAATATGCCAAATATATATATATGTATAGTGGCTGTGAAAATGGTTGGTAAAATTACAACAGATTTTTAAAGGTGCAGTCTGAAAGCTCCAGCATGTGTTTTGTGAGCAGAGAAAACTGTGACTTAAAGCGGAGCTCCACCCTATAGTGGAACTTCTGCTCATCGGAACCCTCCCCCCTCCTGTGTCACATTTGACACCTTTCAGGGGGGAGGGGGGTGCAGATACCTGTCAAAGACAGGAGTCAGGGATGAGGGGGGTCTTGCCTTGCCGAATCCTTGGCTGTACTATCTGGCATCACAATTGCAGCACCTGATAGGTACCATGGTCTCCGAGGGGGAGCAGGGGGGCAGGGTCCACCAGCGCCTCTGAGCATATTATGCTCCGGAAGGTGGGGGGAGAGTCAATTCCGACAGCGCTTGAGTCCCTGGCTTTTGAAAGGTCCCATAAAACCTTCCCCACGTATAGCTTAATGCAAAAGATATGGAACAAAACCAAGAATTTACAAGGGGCCTCGGGCATCACCGAGTTCAGCCCCATCTGGGCAAATGACTCCTATGCCGAGCTAGCCAAATTGCAACAGGGGGAAAGATGGAGAAGGTATGGGATCCGCTACTTGACACAGGTTCTGGGGAGTGGTGGTTTATTGTCTTTTGAGACTCTGAGGGAGGCATATCAGTTACCAGCGCGCATGCTCTTCTACTATATGCAGCTTAGGCATGCATTTGTTGCCCAATCCAGGGCCTCTGAATGGCATGTGGACTCCCTTCCAATCCTTTTGTGCCTTAAGAGTTCAGAGACATCTAAGGGTTTTATTTCCCAGAGCTATAGTACACTGCTTTGTAATAATCTCACAAAACATCCCCTGACAGTTAGGAGGAAGTGGGAGGTTGATGTAGGTCCCCTGGACGAGGAGCAGTGGGAGGAGGCCCTGCAGTCAGTTACCATTTGTTCCCTGAATGTGACACAGCGCCTGACGCAACTATATACACTCCTAAGAGTATACTATACACCCCACAGATTGCATGCTATGGGATTGCGGCCCACACCGACTTGTGCGAGATGTAAAAGGGACCATGGGGATTTGATACATATGCTTTGGCGCTGCCCCAAGTTGCATGCTTATTGGAAGGGGGTGATAGACACACTAAACGCAGTATTCCAGGTTTTCGATCCCATTAGATCCTAAGCAGTGTCTCCTGAATCTTTTGGACGAGCTGGAATGGGAACCCCATATTAGGGAGGCCCTCACTAGGGCCCTTTTTATGGCCAGAAAACTGATCATGCAGCATTGGAAATCTGAGGTGTCCCCCACAGTCAGGGAATGGACCACTGCACTTGGTAATGCGTTGAGGATGGAGAAGGTAATATACCAACATAGGGGATGCTCTGGAAAATTTGAAAAGTTATGGGACTTGTGGTTGGGAACGCCGGGGCTTGTCCCGAATGACCTAGTCATGGACAGACTAGCGGGACAGGGGGTAGTGTGGTGGTTGGTTGCGGTTTATATGACCTCTCAGTATGTTGATTTTTGTTTATGTATAATACTGTTCTGTTTATGGCCATGTCTGTGTCTGCTATATTGGTTAAGATTGTGGTACTTTGGACTGTATGTGTCAAATTTTTGATCAATAAACTTGTTTTAAAAAAAAAAAAAAAAAAGACAGGAGTGAGGAGTCCTCTCTGCGGGGACTCTGCAGGGAGTACATCACTTCCCACCCCTCGCCCGCTGTGTTCTGGGAAACACTCGGCTCCCAGAACACAACAGGAACCAGTGAGGACAGAGCTGCACGACTTGCGCATGCACCCTAGGGAATCGGCCAGTGAAGCCAGAGCGATTCACTTTCTGATTCCCTCACTGAGGATGGCGGTGGGGGCAGCAGAGTGACGAGTGATCGCTCGTCCTCTGCTGCCGACGTCGCTGGACTCCAGGACAAGTAAGTGCCCTAATATTAAAAGTCAGCAGCTGCAATATTTGTAGCTGCTGGCTTTTACATTTTTTTTTGGCGGAGATCCGCTTTAAAGTAGTTGTAACCTTAAAAAAAAGATACTGTACCTTTAAGGCACAATCTATAAAAATTACAACTTCAAAAAATATGCCATGCCTCTTACTAAATACCTTGGACTGTGTACTTTTAAAAAAAAATTAATTTAGGGGAATTTTTACTGTCCTGGCATTTCCGGGCCTTAAGAAATTAGATATACGATATATACAGTATATGTATCATTCAGTACATCATGATTGATCGATTTTCAGAAATACAGTATATACCATAGTTTATGGACTCTATAACTTTCCTACAGACTAAATAATATACACTGATTTTCACCAAAGAAATATGGCAGTATACATTTTGGCCTAAATGTATGAAGAAAGATTATTTATATCCAAAATTTTATGACAGAAAAAAAAAAAAAGTGCTTCTTTTCAAAATGTTCAGTCATTTTTTGGTTTATTTAGTAAAAACGAAAAAATCCAGTAGTGATTAAATACCACCAAAAGAAATGTCTATTTGTGTGAAAAGAATTATAACTATTTTATATGGGTACGGTACAATGTTGCATGACCGCGCAATTGTCATTTACAGTGTGACAGTGCTGAAATCTGGCCTTGGCAGGAAGGGGGTCAAAGTGTCCAGTAGTGGTTAATGACCTTTCTACCTTCTGGCCATTGTATCCTGTCCTTTGTATCCCTTTTGTCATTTGATTCCAATCCTGATGATATGCAAAAGTTACAATTTTTGTTTTCACAAAATATACATTTATGTAGAGCAATGTGACAATAACAATCTGTCTTGTTACAACTCTCTGGTACCCTAAGAAAAAGATATCGCAACCTGAATTCACATTTTGATAATTGACTACTAAAGATCCAAATGAGAGAGTCGCTGTTGCTAAAAATATTCTTTGAAAACATTTTAATAGTTGTGTCATTTAAATTGCTGTAAATAATCATTGTCAGCATTTCCTAGAGCAATAAAAAAGTGGTCACTTATTCATACACCAGGGCCCACCCAAGGCTAAAATCTAAAATATAGGTCTGGGTTGGAGTTGATCTTTAAATTGTAAGTTTTTTTTTTTTTTTTCTTTTAACTCTGAATATTTGCAAGGCAACAATCCAGAAATTAATCTTTCATACCTTTTTTATTATGAGGTATTTAATCAGATGTTGCTCTACCTATGAAATTTTACTATGTCACAGTAGGAAGTCTGTATTATCTTCAAAATGGCAATGCATGCATATTGAGTGGTAGCACGCATCATTTATACCATTTTAATGATGATGTAAATTAATGGCAGAGCCTTGGTAAGTGCTCTGTTTGCCTAATTATATATGGTTGATAGAGTGTGAGCACATATACAAGCTGTTGTGTCATAGGGTTACATCTCAGTTTTAGAGACATTATCTTCGAGAGACGACATCTTAAATACACAGTATGTGGCATCAAAGAAAGATGTAATGATTACTTAATGGAGCAGAAAGCAGTAGTCAATTAATGGGCAGGTAATAGGTAAAAGAGATTTTGAAAAATATGCTTCATAGCAAGTATATAAGAAAGAATGTTGTAGAAAAGTGTACATAACAAAAATTCTGAATATTTGCTGGATTTTAAAAATGAACCTGAACGTCTAGGGATAAAATGCTAGCTTGTTTTCCTGAAATATCTTCCCTTTTCATTTATGCAGTATCATTAGGAAATCCAATAATTGCAAACTTAAAGGGGTTGTAAAGGTTTGTCTTTTATTTTCTAAATAGGTTCCTTCAAGCTAGTGCATTGTTGGTTCACTTACCTTTTCCTTCGATTTCCCTTCTAAATGTTTTTTTTTCTTTGTTTGAATTTCTCACTTCCTGTTTCTCCTCAGTAAGCTTTCCACCATCATCCGAGCGGTGGAAAGTCATTTAGAACATCTTACTGAACACCTTACTGAGGAGGAACATGAAGTGAGAAATTCAGACAAAGGAAACAAAGAAAAAAAAACATTTAGAAGGGAAATGGAAGGATAAGGTAAGTGAACCAACAATGCACTAGCTTAAAGGAACCTATTTATAAAATAAAAAACAAACCTTTACAACCCCTTTAAAGTGGTAATAAAGGTGTTTTTGTTAGCATACAAGGTTTGTATTTAATGAGCATCAACCACTATATGTAATTGCTGTGTGCCTACTATATTGTATGATCACTAGATGGCAGTGTTACGTTTGTAAGTTCATGTATTGTCTATGCCTTATAAGTAATAAAAGAGTTTCCTGCTTGTGTCGCAGATTTTTCCACAGAGAAACAACAGACTGTTCTGCCTGTACTTTGTTTAGCCCCTGAAAGATTATATCTAACAGGTTATGGGCCCAGGACATGTTACAAAAGCCCAGGATATAATACAGATTACCCCTGGATATAGCCAGATACAGTGAGCTAAAGCAATTGAGTGCAGGAGACAGCAACAGAAAGACAAACAGCAGAAATGGCTGCTGCCATCCCCTCAGCAAAGTTCTCCATTGCAAATCTGACGAATCAGAACTACCAATCTTGGAAATTCAAGATGAAAATGCTGCTTATAAGAGAAGGTACGTAGAAATGTATAAATGAACCAAGACCTGCACAGCCCACAGAGGAGTGGTTAGACAGAGATCAGAAAGCGCAGAGCACAATCTCCCTGTGCATAGATGATGATGAAATCATACATATATGTAACTGTCAGACTGCAAAAGACATGTGGGAAGAGTTACAGAAAGCACATGAAAGAGTTAATCTCAGCAATAAACTGTATTTAATCAGAAAGCTCTATCAGACTAAGCTACAGAAAGACCAGGACATGCAGGACTATATAAGACAGACCTTAGAGATGGTGGAGAGACTGCGAGGGATTGGAGAAGAAATAAAAGAATTCCATGTTGCAGCGCTATTATTAAGTGGACTTCCTGAAAGTTATGAGACACTTGTAACAGCACTAGATGCACGTCCAGATGTTGATCTAACACTAGAATATGTTAAAGGCAAGCTTGTGGATGAATACAAGCGCAAAACTGAAAGCATGAGTAATGTGAGTGTGTGTTCAGAGACGGCTTTAAAGACGAAATACAAAAATAAACACAGTAACGTGCAGCTAGAAAAGCGGGAATGCTTTGTGTGCAAGAAACCAGGACACCTAAAAGCAGATTGTAGAATCTGGAAAGCTAGAATGCAAAAACAAAGTGCATTGCAACAAGCTAAGAATGTCATAGAAACAAAGGAGTATGCATTCGGATCCAAAAATGGTGTCACCTCTGTGCAAGCATGGTGTGTGGACTCAGGTGCTACAAGTCACATGACAAATGACCGAAGTTTCTTCGCTCAGCTTGATGAAAGCAAAACAGAAGGGATAACTACAGCTAATGGACAACTCATGAAATCAGTGGGAATAGGAGATGGCTTTCTATACTGTCCTATCTCTCCAGATATCACTAAAAAGATCCAAATGAGGAATGTTCTGTATGTGCCAGATCTTGAAAGCAACCTTTTGTCAGTAAAGAAACTCACTAACCAAGGCAATGTAGTCACATTTCAGGGTGACAGTTGTGTCATAACAAAAGGGGATTGCTTGCTTGCAAAGGCTAAAATCATAGATGAACTATATCAGCTCAACTGCAGTGAAATGGTTAAAATAGCCAAAGAGGATAAACATTCAAACTGCATCCACACTTGGCACAGACGATTGGGGCACAGAAATTCTGATACAATAAAGAAAATAGTTGAGAATAACTATGCAAGTGGTATTAAGATTAATCCATGTGATCACATAATGATTTGTACCAGCTGTATTAAAGGAAAAATGGCAAGGACACCTTTTCCCAAGCAGACCAACAGCAAAGCTCAAAAACCTCTGGACTTAATACATTCAGATCTTTGTGGTCCAATGAAAACTATGACTCCAGGAAAGAAAAAGTACTTCCTGACCTTCATTGATGATTACTCCAGATATACCACAGTATTTCTACTTCACAATAAGGATGAAGTGCCAGAGAAATTAGAAGAGTATCTCGCTCAAGTAAATAATAATTTTGGCGGAATGCCCAGAGTACTACGAACAGATAATGGCTCAGAATATACAAGTGGTAAAACACAAGCCATTCTCAGGAAGCATGGAATTATGTTCCAGACAACAGTTCCATATAACCCGGAACAAAATGGAGTTGCAGAGAGAATGAACCGCACACTGTGTGAAAGTGGGAGGAGCATGCTATTTGATGCTGATATGCCAACTACATACTGGGAAGAAGCTATCACAACTGCATGTTATCTTCAAAATCGCTTGCCGGGAAAAGCAACAACAAAAACTCCATATGAACTGTGGAACAAAAGGAAGCCAGATTTAAGACACATCAGAATTTTTGGAAGTAAAGCCTATGTACACATTCCAAAAGAAAAACGTACAAAATGGGATGCATGTGCAAAAGAAGGTGTACTTGTGGGGTACAGTGAATCTCAAAAAGGATACAGGATTTTACATCAAAACACGAACAAGGTAACAGTCAGCAGAAGTGTGATTATTGATGAAACTTCTATGGCCCCATACACACGAGAGGATTTATCCGCAGATACGGTCCAGCGGACCGTATCCGCGGATAAATCCTCTCGAGGATTTCAGAAGATTTCTATGCGATGGCGTGTACACACCATCGCATTGAAATCCGCGCTGAAATCCTCTGGCGATGACGTGTCGCGCCGTCGCCGCTATTATGACGCGGCGACGGGCGCGACGCTGTCATATAAGGAATTCCACGCATGCGTCAAATCATTACGACGCGTGCGGGGAATCCCTTTGGACGGATGGATCCGGTAAGTCTGTACAGACGAGCGGATCCATCCGTTGGAATGGATTCCAGCAGATGGATTTGTTGTGCATGTCAGCAAATATCCGATCTGCTGGAATCCATCCCAGAGGAGATTTCTCCGCGGAAACAGATCCGCTGGTGTGTACACACCATAGGATCTATCCGCAGAAACCCATTTGCTGGGATTTATCTGCGGATGGATTCTATCGTGTTTATGGGGCCTATGTGCTCAAAGTTTGAACAACAGACACAAACTATTCAAACTGAGAAAGAATCAACATCAGTCACTCAAGAAAATAAGGAAAGTGATACAGAAATAGAAATTACTGCAGAAGAATCAAAACCTGAATCTGAACCAGAAATACCTTCAGTCAGAAAATCAACCAGAATCAATAAAGGTGTTCCAGCTGAACGTTTATCTTACATAGTTCGCAGAGCTGTTCAAACTGAACCAGGTTCATGGAAAGAGATGCAGAAACTGCCAATGCATGAGAAACAAGTATGGAATAAAGCCGCTGATGAAGAAATGACATCACTCGAAGATCTCCAGACATGGACACTTTCAGAGCTACCTCAAGGTAAACATGCCATAGGATGTAAATGGGTTTTTAAAACCAAATGTAACTCTGAAGGGAAAGTCTGTCGGTACAAGGCAAGGCTGGTTGCTAAAGGTTACTCACAGAAGTTCGGTGAGGACTATGATGCTACCTTTGCTCCAGTTGCTAAACAAAGTACTTTCAGAACACTAATGACAGTGGCTGCCATGCGTACAATGATTGTGAAACATCATGATATTAAGACAGCTTTTCTTAATGGTGATATTGAAGAAGAAATTTACATGTCACAGCCAGAAGGATATTTGAAAAAGAGACAAGAGCATCTTGTCTGCAAGTTGAATAAATCTCTTTATGGCCTTAAACAATCAGCTCGAGCATGGAACCTGAAGATTAATCAAGTTCTACTAAATGAAGGATTTACAAGGAGCAAAGCTGATCCGTGCCTATATGCTAAACAAGTAGACACTGAGTGGATTTATCTGCTAATTTATGTAGATGACCTGATCATTGCTCACAAAAACAACAATGAAATTGCAAAGTTAACAGGAGTACTCAACGAGCACTTTTAAAAACTAAAGACCTAGGTGAAGTGACATATTATCTTGGAATTGACATCCAGCGTGAGAAAGATGGAAGTTTCCTGTTGAATCAGAGTGCAAAAATTGAATCTATTCTTCAGCAATTCAACATGACAGAGGCGAAAGGAGCAAGCACACCTATGGATACAGCCTATCCAAAGTTAGAAGGAGAAGATGATCTTCTCACATCCAATGAACAATACAGACAAGCAGTGGGGGCACTTCTCTACATTGCAACCACTACACGTCCAGACATTGCAGCCAGCATGTCTCTTCTTTGCAGGCGAGTTGATAAACCACGTCAAAGAGACTGGAATGCGATCAAAAGAGTTATGAGATATCTGAAACAGACAAAAGACTTACATTTGAAACTGTCAGCAAGTGGTGATTTAAACCTTGTGGGATATGTGGACTCCGATTGGGCAGGTGATCACAGCACACGCAAATCCAAAAGTGGTTACTTATTAAAATTGGGAGACAGTCCTATATCATGGTCCAGCAAGAAACAGATGTCAGTGGCATTGTCCTCTACAGAAGCTGAATACATATCTGCAGCTTATGCCAGTCAAGAAGTTGTGTGGTTACAGCAATTACTCAAGGATCTTGGAGAAGCAACATCAGAACCTACCGTCTTATTTGAGGACAATCAGGGTTGCATTAAGCTTGCAACAAGTGAGAAGATTAATAGAAGAACCAAGCATATCGATGTCAGACATCATTACATTCATGACTTAGTTGATCAGAAAGTGATTGAACTTGTGTATTGTGAGTCGGAAAAAATTATTGCTGATGCTTTGACAAAGCCACTAGCTAGAAACAGATTTGTTAACCTTAGATCAGAAATGGGATTGACATAGATAGTAGTTGTTGAGTGGGGGTGTTAGCATACAAGGTTTGTATTTAATGAGCATCAACCACTATATGTAATTGCTGTGTGCCTACTATATTGTATGATCACTAGATGGCAGTGTTACGTTTGTAAGTTCATGTATTGTCTATGCCTTATAAGTAATAAAAGAGTTTCCTGCTCGTGTCGCAGATTTTTCCACAGAGAAACAACAGACTGTTCTGCCTGTACTTTGTTTAGCCCCTGAAAGATTATATCTAACAGTTTTTCCTGCTTTATACTGTACCTACAGGTAAGCCTATCTAAGACTTACCTGTAGGTACAGTAAATATCTCATAAGGAGCACAATATCTCATAAGGAGCACAAGTGATGTCACCAGCACATACGCACTGCCTTCGTAATAGACAGCGTTTTGTCCACTGAGAGAGCTGTGCTGCGGCCATGACTCCCCCACGCATGAGCGGGAGTGACAACATCACGGGTTGGCCAATCAAATGGCATAGCCCGCAAACCGGGAAGAAAGACCGGGTGAAGATGGAAGCCCTGTCAGAGGTGACAGTGTGCAACTGGAGGGCTTTGTTTTCAGGTCAGTCTTTCATATCACATTATGACATTAACTTGTAGTGAGAAGATTTTTTTTCTTCTTGTTTGCGGTTTACTACCACTTTAAAGCTGAACTGCATTAACGCCTATGGGTGAGGGTGATTATTTAAAATCAATTATGGCCCTTTTGAAGGCTAAAGGGCAAGGAATTGTCAGTCAAGGGGCATGGGTAGCTGGGTACTGGAATTGAGCACATGTACCAATGTTGACACATCAAAAATACTATACAGAAGGAAATGGGTATTTTCTTTTTCATGGGATTTTGAGGGCTATATAGGAAAAACACCAATCCTTTCAATTGAATGCTTGGGAGATGGTGGTGCATGCGTGGAGTCTAGCAGTGTGGTCATGCAGAGTTAGAGCTCCACAACATTCGGGAGGAGAGACAATAGTTCCACATAACCTGCAAGTATTTGGACATACCCACAGGGTTAAGCTAGTACCCAGGACTATTCTGGTCAATTTGTGGGGGAAATTATGGCTTTGGGAGGCGGCCGTGCGAAGTTAAAAAATCCCCTCATGAAGGAATCAAAGGGGAAAACTGCAGCTAAAATGGCACCGCCCCCTTTTCATACACAGCCTCTATGCGCTCTCACAGACAAAGCCTGACACAACCTGACTCCCCAGCTCATTCTGACAGTGAACTATTTACCTCACAAGACCCCGTACAGATTTCTCATGTAACTCCAGCCATATTAAAGCAATTTGAACACGTTGAACAAAGCCTTAAAACAAACATATGATCAAATTACAGCTAATCTCACCAGAGAAATAATAGAACTTGATAAGTGCACAGCAACACTAGAACTTAAAGCAGATGATTTGGAAAACATCTCTCTTGAACACTCTATGGAAATAATCTCAAAGAGGAAAACGTATTGCTTCAAACCAAACTTGAAGACCAAGAGAATAGGGGCAAAAGGTATAACCTATGTATCAGGGGAATTCCTGAAACTATCACTGACCTACAATCCACCATAACTGCTTTGTTCCAGGAATTGCAACCAGCCATTACTATTGAGAGGTTAGAATTTGACAGGATCCACCGAGCCCTGGCTGCAAAAAAGCCTGATGGCCCCCCATGCGATATCATAGTGAAATTACATTTTTATTGCACAAAGGAACAACTCCTAGCATCTGCCAGGGACAAAAAGCAGCTGAATTTCCTAGGCAATGACTTTCAATTGTTTGCTGACTCGTCCCAGATAACGATTGCAAAAAGGTGAACAATGAAGCCCCTTCTCCTGGATTTACAGCACCACAACATCATCTATCAGTGGGGGTTCCCATTTTCCCTACGCTTTGCCTACAAAGAGAAGAAATACACCTGTAAATCCTTTGATGAACTCCAGCAAACCCTCTTAGACCTGAATCTCATGGAACCAGTCCCACAAAATACCCCAACCTGCAGGAGATCAACATCTCTTTCATCCGCAGGAAACCCTTCTCATCCCAACCTGAAAAATGGTACCCATCCAACTCACAAGAGAGGTCGCTACACATCACCTCCTCAGGAACAAAATGATTCTATGGACTAAAGGATGCTTCCATAACTGTGAACTTGACTCCTTTTTCACCCTTTCTAGTCTTTCTAAAGACTCACAGGCAGTGGCGGCTGGTGAAGTTTTAGGTTGGGGGGGCGCAAGACCCCGCCCCTCCACATTTGGTCCCTCCCACTTCTCATAAGCCACACCCCCTATAGAATGCACCCACTTCGTCCCCTGTATTCCACTTGCTTCCACTCATAGTGTCAGGAGTATACAGCTCAGCATCACAACACAGAGTATATAGCCCCAGCATCACAAATCATGGTATACAGCGCAGCCTTACAGAACGGCGCAAACAAACTAAAAAATTACACTGTTAGTAATGAAGGACTCTAAATGGGCATGAGATTATCAGAGACTGCGGACATACTACACAAGATTACCAGAGACTGCTGACATACTGCACAAGATTACCAGAGACTGCGCACATACTGCACAAGATTACCAGAGACTGCGCACATACTGCACAAGATTACCACAGACTGCGGACATACTGAACGAAATTACCAGAGACTGCGGACATACTGCACAAGATTACCAGAGACGGCAGACATACTGAACAAGATTACCAGAGACGGCGGACATACTGCACAAGATTACCAGAGACTGCGGTCACACTGCACAAGATTACCAGAGACTGCGGTCATACTGCACAAGATTACCAGAGACTGCAGACATACTGCATTACTTGTCCTGCGACTTGGGACTTCAACGTTGCATGACAAGTCGTACCCCATGATTTCCAATGAGAACCATTCATATCTGTGCGACTTCAAGTCACAGCGACTCAAAGTAGTCCCTGCATTACTTTGGTCCCACTTTGATGCAACTTGAGGTCCATAGACCTCCAGAATACACAGGCATTGCTTTAAGTCTAATCAAACTTTCAGACTGTGTTAGCCTGAAAGTCGCAAGATTCTGCCACAATTTTTTGCGGCGATTTTGCAGCGACTTGAAGCAATGCCTGTGTATTCTGGAGGTCTATGGACCTCAAGTCACATCAAAGTGGGACAAAAGTAATGCAGGGACTACTTCAAAGTCGCTGTGACTTGAAGTTGCACAGATATGAACGGTTCTCATCGGGTCCGACTTACCCTGCAACTTTCCAGTCCCAAGTCGCAGGGCTCCTCTTTACATTATGGTACACCTTTACAATACAACCATAATATACAACACTGCCCCCTTTTACATGGCAGCCCCCCTTTATATTGCAGTCCCACTGTTTACATTACAGCCCTCATTCTAAATTACAGCTTTCTTTACATCACAGCACCCCCTTTTACATCCCAGCCACCCCTTTACTTTGCAGCCCCCCTTTAAAATACATTATAGCACCTTCCTTTACATTAGTCCTGATTTGCATCACACTCCCTCCATATACATCACAGTAAAAGTCATCAGCCCGTGCACTGCCTGATCCCCACCCATCCACCTCAGAGCCTGTTATTGTAGTTAGACTGCTGGGACTTGTAGTTCTCCATCTTCTCCTGGTGCTCATGGAGAAGATGGAGATTGGAGAACTACAAGTCCCAGCAGGTTTTACATACAATAAGGCTCTGAGGTGGATGGGTGTGGATTGCATGCACCTATCAATCCCCGGGGGTGCAGGATCGGATAACAGTGTTATTTGATCCTGCCCCCCCGGGGATTGATAGGTGCATGCAATCCACCACACCCATCCACCTCAGAGCCTTATTGTATGTAAAACCTGCTGGGACTTGTAGTTCTCCAATCTGCATCTTCTCCATGAGCCCCAGTAGAAGATGGTGAACTACAAGTCCCAGCAGTTTAACTACAATAACAGGTCAGAGTGATCGGTATAAGGCAGCCATCCAATTGAATGGTCAGTCCGATGTGATTTAGTGCTGTGGTAGCTGCTGATATAAACTTCAACCGTCTTCAAAGTTCTATCAGTAAATTTTGCTGGTCAATGTGAGCCAGACAGGCAAACAGCTGAGCTATAAACACGCCTGCAAACAGCTATAAAACATTGAGAAATACACAAAGTAACAAATGTGACAATATCATCCCACAACAGAAGTATCTGGATCAAACGTCTGTAAATCTAAACCCACCGAAATCTCCCTCAGGCTTTCTCTCTTTCTCCATCTGCTTACCTAGCCCCTCAGCTCCGCTACGCTCAGGCTGTGTAAAGTTGTGAGCTGCCGCGTGACGTCACTTCCGTTTTTTGTCTGTAAGACGAATGGCCGGAAGTAAGGCGCCCATAATAGCACTGGCACGGGAAGCTTACCAGCGCTTTCAAATGCGCTCAATAGGCGGGATAACAGCCCGCAAATGAAGCACCATGTATGCAATCTAAAGATTGCATTGACGTGGCGCTTCATAGGGCAATAGTGGCCGGCGCTCAATCTAATTTTAAGTAAAGGAATTTTTTTTTTTTTAAGTTTCTTAAAGGGGCCACTGAAAAAAAAAAAGACATATATATATATATTTTTTTTGTGCCTACAGGAGGGGGGGGCGGCGCCCGGGCGCCCCCTATGGGCGGGCCGCCACTGCTCACAGGGCTTTACCTTATCCCTTATAGTTCACCAATTCAAGACAATACTGTTTACCTTTTTCCTCTTCAGATTTGCATGCTCAACGTTTACTTTCAATTTTCTCTGTTTCAGTTGACTCACCAAAACTGCATTTACAAATTATAATCATAGTTTTAAGTTCTTTGCTTAACCCATTGTATGCATAGTGTGTTTATATATATATATATATCAAGTAAATTTGAAAAGCCGCGGAACACCCTGTTAAAGTCTATGGGAGAAATCTAAAGTGCTAATTTTAAAGGCTAATATGCAAGTTATTGTCCTAAAAAGTGTTTTTTCGGGAGCAATGAATTTAATAATGCTTAAAGTGAAACAATAAAATTGAAATATTCCTTTAAATTTCGTACCTAATGGGGGGTGTCTAGTATGCCTGTGAAATAACGTATTTTTCCCGTGCTTAGAACTGTCTCTGCACAAAGTGTCATTTCTGAAGGAAATAAAGTAATTAAAAAATCACTTGCGGCTATAATGAATTGTCGGCTCCCGGCAATTCAGAGAAAATTAATTCATAAAAGAAAAAAAAGCGTGGGGGTCCCACCCTTCAGGTCTGGTGTGGATTTTAAGGGGAACTCCACCCCAAATTGAAAAAAAAATGGCGTGGAGTTCCCCCTAAAATCCACACCAGACCCCTTATTCGAGCACGTAACCTGGCCGGCCGCAGAAAAGAGGGGGGATGAGAGAGAGCCCCCCCTCCTGAACCGTACCAGGCCACATGCCCTCAACATGGGGAGAATGTCCCCATATTGATGGGGACAAGGGCCTCATCCCCACAACCCTGGCCGGTGGTTGTGGGGGTCTGCGGGCGGGGGGCTTATCAGAATCTGGAAGACCCCTTTAACAAAGGGGATCCCCAGATCCCGACCCCTCCTATGTGAATACCTCTACCAATTCACTAAGTGTAATAGGCGCTTACGGATAAGTAATATTTATGCTCTAGAATTACCCGCTTCACAAATAGCCTTTACAAGTACTGTATTTAAAATTGGCTTATTTAATGATATCCTGCTGCTTGGGATTATATTGGTGTGTCTTCAGCTGACCGCTGTGCAATATTTTAAAGGGACATACACTCTCAACTCAGTTACGCTAAAGTTGTCTCTCTTAAAGGGTCACTAAAGGATCTTTTTTTTTTTTAGCTAAATAGCTTCCTTTACCTTACTTCAGTCCTGGTTTCATGTCCTCATTGTTCGTTTTTGCTCTGATGTTGCTGTAATTCTTCTCTGTTCTGGACACTTCCTGGTTGTCTGTTTCCTGATGACCACAGTACTGGGAGTTTCTAGTTTCGTTTTCCAAACCATCACTGCTCTATGGCTCTGTATAGCACTGTATAGCACAGAGGCAGGAAATAACATGCAAAAACGAAACTAGATGCAAAAACGAAACTAGAAACTGCAGGTACATTATATGATTGATTTTTATCTATTTTTAATAGTTTTTAAAAGGAATCAGTTAACTATTACTGTATTTATCTGTGTATACCATGCACTTTTTTCCCCTTAAAATAAGGGGAAAATCGTGGGTGCGCGATATACGCTGATACCTGCTTCCCGCGCTGAGTTTGAACTGCGGCGCTGACATATACCGAGCACAGTACACTCGGGTACATTCGGCCAGGCTCAGCTTCGCTCGCTGTCACGCTCTATGACGCCTCCTAGCCTTTATGCGTGAGAAGCCGAGCATGGCCGAGCGTGCCCGAGTGTACTGCGCTCCGTATATGTCGTCGGCGGCGTTCAAACACATCGCTGGAAGCGGGGATTCGACTCAGAGACAGTGCGGGAGGACACCACCGAGGCCGCAGATGGACGCCGGACCGGACAAGGCCATCGATGGACGCCGGGCAAGACACCGACGAGGGGCATTCAAACTGTAAGTATTTATTTATTTTTCAGAAATGTTCCTTCTAGGTTGGGGGTGCGCGCTATACGTGGGTGCGCGCAATACCCCGATAAATACGGTATGTCTCTATACCCTGTAAACAGTCATTTCAGCAAAAACATTTTTTTTCTTTACAACTCCTTTAAGTAATTTGCTATTGCATACAGTATTCTCGTAAGCTGCGTGCCTGACATGTGTTTGTTACTTGTATACGGGCTTCAGCCCTAAGTTACTGAACATGTTCGCTAGCCTATCATTAGGAAGTTTTAAGGTAGTTTTGGCACTGTAATTTTAACAATTCCTCACACTACCTTTCCTGGTAGATCCTTCTGGTATACCCTTATTGTTAACTGATCCAGTTTTCACCCCCCAAATCCCTTAATCACTGCCTTAGCACATCTTACTTCCATACCAGGAAACCCTGGGGTAGTCAGATGCCTTTCTCTTATTTCCCATTTCCCTTGTTGCCCCCTTTTTAACTAATTATAGCTAACTTTAACTTTAATAGTTTTCATTCTAAGTCGTGTGGGTTACAGTTATGTACATTAATAAGAAGCTTTCATTAGAAGGCTCTCCTCCCACGAACCGGAGATCCGTGCGCCCTATATGCCTCCCTCATTCAGCCACATAATATGTGGAAGTCTGACCGAAGCACCCTTTCCCCTGAGGGTGATTTTTGTCCCCACTCACAAGATATGTTTGAATGTGTTTTTCTGTTGAATTACTTATTATTTTCTCTAACCATTTCAGTTGTATTTATTTTCCTCACTTCAGTACTCACCTCTATTCCCTTTCTCTCCTCTTCCTTCAAGTCCACCTGGATTGTATCAACTGACTCGAGCAGCTGATTATAGGTAAGCCTCTTTTATCTACTCAGCTACCATGGCACCACTAAACATCCTGTCCCTGAATGTCCAGGGACTCAACATCCCCCAAAAACGTACCAAGGCCTTCCGCACATTTCATGCAAGAAAGGTGCATTTAGTTTGCCTACAAGAGACGCATTTCACAAACTCTTCTACACAGTGCCGGCCCAAGACATTGTGCTGCCTGGTACCGAGAATGAAATGTTGCCCCCCCCCCAAAACAAATGCCCCCACATCTATTATTCTATATCATGATAACCAAAGTGGACCTGTCATGGCGATACATGTATATAGGAGTATAAAAAAGACCTGTTATGGTTGTTTACATGTATAGGAGTAAAAAAAGGATCTGTTATGGCTCTATTCATGTATATAGAAGTATAAAGAGGACCTGTCATAGCTCTATACATGTACGTAGGAGTATAAAGAGGACCTGTCATAGCTCTAGACATGTATGTAGGAGTATAAAGAGGACCGGTCATGGCCCTATACATGTGTATAGGAGTGTAAAAGGATGTGTCATGGCTCAATATATGTATGTAGGAATATAAAGAGGACCCGTCATGGTTTTATACATGTATGTAGGAATATAAAGAGGACCCGTCATGGCTCTATACATGTATGTAGGAATATAAAGAGGACCTGTCATGGCTTTATGCATGTATGTAGGATTATAAAGAGGACCTGTCATGGCTCTATACTTGTACAGTATGTAGGAGTATATAAGTACCTAAATAATAATAATAATAATAATAATAATAATAATAATAATAATAATAATAATAATAATAATAATAATATTAATAATAATAATAATAATAATAATAATAAATATAAAGAGGACCTGTCATGGCTCTATGCATGTATGTAGGAGTATAAAGAGGACATGTCATGGCTCTATACTTGTACAGTATGTAGGAGTATATAAGTACCTAAATAATAATAATAATGATAATAATAATAATAATAATAATAATAATAATAATAATAATAATAATAACAGCCCTCAAAATTTCCACTCGCCTACTAGCATTTGGCGAGTGGATTTAAGCTGGGGGCGAGTGATAAAAGGGCTGCATGACCAATCTCCCTCCAATCTGTGCCTACACTTAGAGTCCAGATGAGATTGGCGGCCGAAGAGGAAAGGTGCATGCTCGGGAAAAGTAGTTGTTGAGCCGCGCACAGGCAGAGCAGTACACAGGTGCTCTCCTTACAATTCTCATTAAGCCATGGGACCTAACAGTATGACCTCTCTGAGCCTGCCCCCCTCCCCCGGGCCCCGACCAATGTAGCTGGAGAGCAGAAAGTAATGAGTGAGGTGGAGGATTGCAAAAATTACCACTCCGGTGCAGCGCTCACTGAAAGTTGCCCTGACATGAGAGCGGCAGCCTTCTAGTTTGTGCAGTTTTCTTCTCCTTGTGCTCTATGTAAGTTTAGCCTGAGCACTGTGAACAGACTGGTCTCAATGTGTGCTGTGCGCTGTCAGTGTGCGCTGTGCTATGGTGTCAATGGCTGTGCAGTTGTGTGGATCTCAGCGCTGGATTGTACTCCCTCCCGCTGTGCTGCAGCTCCTCTCCTCTCTGCCAGCATGAATAAAAGGGGGAAATGGGGACATGTAAGCGTGGAGCCGCACACACAGGCTCCTGATGATGAGATTATTGGGAGAGAGAGAGAGGATGGATGGGAGTTGCAGAGGAGACAGCAAGAGAATGGCGAAGAGACCCAGTTCTAGTGCCCTGTCCCTCTGGTCTGCCCCCAGTGCCCTGTCCCTCTGGTCTGCCCCCAGTGCCCTGCCCCATTTTGTTAAAGTTGTTGTTGGTAATATTTAATTTTGTAACTTGATTCTGCATAAAACATTGTCATTCCATGAGATAATCTACGAGGGTGTGTTTACGGGTGCAATTAGGAGCAGGGCAGTGTATGAATTAGGTGGGGCAACTGGTGGCGAGTAACTCTTGAGGCCTGGCTAGTGGCTCAGGACTTGAAATTTTGAGCCCTGATAATAATAATGATAAATATAAAGAGGACCTGTCATGGCTCTATGCATGTATGTAGGAGTATAAAGAGGACCTGTCATGGCTCTATGCATGTATGTAGGAGTATAAAGAGGACCTGTCATGGCTCTATGCATGTATGTAGGAGTATAAAGAGGACCTGTCATGGCTCTATGCATGTATGTAGGAATATACAGAGGACCTGCCATGACTCTATGCATGTATGTAGGATTATAAAGAGGGCCTGTCATGGATCTATACATGTATATAGGAGTATAAAAGGACCTGTGTGTGGCTGGCGGCCGCAATGTCAGTCGGCCACCCTTGTTCGCTCCACAGAGAGCCAGAACAGGGATCTGTCAATGTAAACAGGCAGATCACCATCCTGACAGGGGAGGAGAGACAGATCTGTTGTTCCTAGTGATTAGGAACAGAGATCTTTCTACTCCTCCAGTCAGTCCCTTCCCCCCAGTTAGAAACACCTCCCAGGGAACACATTTAACTCCTTCCCTGACAGTGACATTTACACAGTAATCAGTGCATTTTAACCACTTAACCCCCGCCGCATGCCTATTTATGTCCACAGAATGGCACGTACAGGCAGATGGGCGTATATATACGTCCCTGCCTTCAAGCGGGTCGGGGGTCCGATCGGGACCCCCTCCGCTGCGTGTGGCGGGCGGCTTACCTCAGGGAACGATCCATCTTGAGGGGGCAGCTGTTAGTTTCTGTCCGCCTCCTCGTGATCGCTCTCAGCCAATCCCGTTGTGTCCCACCGTGTCACTTCCTCTGCCTGTAAAATGTAAACATTGGCAGAGGAAGTGATGCAGCTCTCCTCTCTGCGGTATTTTCAAACCTCCGAGAGGAGAGAAGACATCACAGTAAGTCGCACCAACACTACACTGACACTTGTACACATAGGCACATTAACCCCTTCAGATCACCCCCCCCCCATCACAGTGTCACTGAATGCGGTGATCATATATGTACTGATCACTGCATTTAGTGCCAGTGTGACAGTTAGTGTGACAGGCAGTTAGTGTTAGGTTCAGGGTAGCCCAGTACCCCCCCATAATAAAGTTTTAACCCCTTGATCACCGCCCTAGTTAACCCTTTCACTCCCTAATGCCAGTGTCACAAAGCGATCATTTTTCTGATCGCTGTATTAGTGTCACTTTTGTCGCTAGGTAGCTAATTTTTTTTTATTGCGATTTTTTTTTTTACTAAAGACATGTGGCTGAATTTTGGCCTAAATGTTTGACTAAAATTTAGTTTATTCAATTTTTCTTATAACAAAAAGTAAAAAATATTGATTTTTTTTCAAAAATGTCGCTCTATTTTTATTTATAACGCAAAAAATAAAAATCGCAGAGGCAATCAAATACCATCAAAATAAAGCTCTATTTGTGGGAAGAAAAGGATGCAAATTTTGTTTGGGAGCCACGTCGCACGACCGCGCAATTGTCTGTTAAAGCGACGCAGTGCCGAATTGTAAAAACGCCTCTGGGCATTTAGCAGCATATTGGTCCGGGGCTTAAGTGGTTAGTAGCACTAATTGCCAATAGTCTCAAAAATGTGTCAAAAGTGTCCGATCTGTCCGCCGCATTGTCGCAGTCTCGCTAAAAATCGCAGATCACTGCCATTAACAGTAAAAAAACAAAAACGAAGTGCATTATTTCTATTATTACATTGTTATATAAAATAAAAAAGTTCAACTGACCATAATGCAGAATCAGTGGGAGCTCAGAGCGTGTCACTTGCCGACGTCACCTGCCTTCAGATGCAGATTGTCACTTGCCACGTCACCTATCACCAGATGTGGATTGTCACCTGCCACACATTGCAGATTGTTACTTGCCACAACGTCACACATTGCGGATTGTCACTTGCCACAACCTCACCTGCCACACGTTGCAGATTGTCACTTGCCACTTCACCTGCCACACGTAGCGGATTGTCACTTGCCACAATGCCACCTATTGCAGATTGTCACTTGCCACGTCACCTGCTACACGTAGCGGATTGTCACTTGCCATGACGCCACCTGCCACACATTGCAGATTATAACTTGCCACAACGTCACCTGCCACACGTTGTATATTGTCACTTGCCACGACGTCACCTGCCACACACTGCAGATTGTCACTTGTCACATGTAGCGAATTGTCACTTGCCACAACGCCACCTGCCATACATTGCTGATTGTCACTTGCCACGACGTCACCTGCCACACGTTGGATATTGTCACTTGCCACGTCACTTGCCACACATTGCGGATTGTCACTTGCCACACATTGTGGATTGTCACTTGCCACGACGCCTTACATTGCGAATTGTCACTTGCTATGATGTCACCTGCCACATGTAGTGGATTGCCACTTGCTGTGTCCCAGAGTAAAGGCAGGCAGCAGAGAGATAATGCAATCTCTCTGCTGCCCGCACAGTGATGCAGGGCGGGCAGTGAGAGATGATCTCATCTCTCTGCTCCCCCACTCGCTGATTGGCCAGCAAGCCTGATAACCTACCGAGTGTCCTGACTGTCCCCTGGATCGCTCCTGCTTTATACATCTGAGGCTGATTGGCCAGCAAGTCCTGACTGTCCCCTGGATTGCTGCTGCCTTCTTATACATCTAAGGCCGTGGGCGGGGTGGAGGGGTGCTTGCTGCGATCGCCGCCTTCCACTTTGCCGTCTGTCTCCTGCGGGGGGGGGGCTGCTTGCGGCGACCGCCGCTTTCGTGTTCATTATCCGTCTCCCACAGGGGGCTGGGGGGATAGAATTGTGGCTCTTCCTGTAGCAGCTGGAGGGAGAAGAATGGGCTGGCTGGCGGCAATTTGATTCACAGTGGAGAGGGCGGAATGGGATGGCGGGCAGGCAGGCAGCAATTTGCTGCCCCCCCTGAAAGTGCCGCCTGGTACAATGGCCCTGCTTCTACACCTAAATTTATGTCCCACTTTTATCCGCAAACCTTTACAGTTTTTGTTACCTCTAGGCAACGTGATACCCTCATAGCCTTTCACTGCTCTACTCCATTTACCCTCCAATCTCAAATTAAAGACCCAGAAGGACGCTACTTAATTCTCATAGGCCATATTATGGACACTGAAATTACTGTAGTTTCATACTAATAAGCAACCAAACCCGTTTATGTCACACCTACTACAGGTTGTAAATGACCACAAAACAGGAACAGTCATACTTTGTGGATACTCCAATCAGGTCCTCCTCCCATTTATAGATAAATCCCCGTACACCCACCCCACAATACATCTAAATTGTATTTTTCCCAACTTCTTTCCAAATATAATTTAGTAGACACATGTAAAGAATGTAATCCCACAAAACGTAGATATTCATACTACTCCCACCCTCATAAAACATTCTCATGAATTGACCACATATTTTTAACTATCGGTATGATCCCTGAAATAATCACTGCAGAGATAATTCCCATCCAGTGGTCTGACCATAATGCAGTAATCACTTCTATTAAATCAGCACTACCCAAAGGCCATGAACCTACTTGGAATCTCCCAGACATTTTACTCAAGCAACCATCTTACCATCAAACCATTGAACAGGCCATAAAAGATTATCTATTACTCAATACCAGCCCCAATATTAATACCCTTATGCCCCGTACACACCATCACTTTATGTGATGAAAAAAAACGACATTTTCTGTGAAGTAAAAAATGACGTTTTTGAAACTTCAATTTTCAAAGACGAAGTTGCCTACACACCATCGTTTTCTCATAATGTTCTAGCAAAGCGAGGTTACGTTCTCACCACTTTTTCCATTGAAGCTTGCTTCATAAGTAGCTTCTGGGCATGCGCGGGTGAAAAAACGTTGTTTTAAACGACGTTTTTTACTACACACGGTCAATTTCTGTGAAGTAAAAGTTGCCGTTTTGAAAAAAAAAAATTTTTTGGTCGTAAAAAGGAAAGCGCACATAGCGTAACTCTGTGACAGTACTTTTCATTAAAAAAGGATAAAAATATACTCACAATATGAGCAGATGAAAATAGCGTAACAAAATATTGCCGGCCGGCATAACAGGAGCCCTACTCCTTGGCGTGGTGACGTCACTGCGTGATCCTCTCAGACGCGTTTCGTCGCTATTGGACGTTGTCAAATGGGGGTCCATTTGACAACGTCCAATAGCGATGAAACGCGTCTGGAAGGATCACGCAGTGACGTCACCACGCCAAGGAGTAGGGCTCCTGTTATGCCGGCCGGCAATATTTTGTTACGCTATTTTTATCTGCTCATATTGTGAGTATATTTTTATCCTTTTTTAATTAAAACTACTGTCACAGAGTTACGCTATGTGCGCTTTCCTTTTTACATACATCTAAACGGGGGAGTTGAAAACTTCACGCTTAGGGGACGGAGGACTTCCCACCACAAGGAGTAAAGGCCTGGGCTGGGTTATAGCCATCTGCCTGAACCGTTCGCCTTCTGGTAAGCGGCCTCTCTGTTGGGTGGAGGGTCACTTCATTCATTAGTGTCACTGGGGTGGTGTGGACTGTAAGAACTACCATTTCCAGGACATCACGCAGAGGGGACGAAGGACCCCCTACTATAAGGAGTAAAGGCCTAGGCTGGGTCATAGCCATCCGCCTTAACCGTTTGCCTTCTGGTGGAGCTGAGAATATCACACTCAGAGGTCGGAGGGCTTCCTGGTGAAAACTTCAAGGAGCAAAGGCCTAGGCTGGGTTTTAGCCATCCGACCTAACTGCTTGCCTTCTGGTAAGCGGCTTCTTTTTCTGGTGGAGGGTCACTTTGTATATTGCATCACTGGGTTGTGGACTGTAGGAGCCATCATTGTCAGGAGTTTATCCGAACCAATCCATGATTATACAATCACCATCCAATCAATTACGGACTAACTACACTCTCACAGACTGTGTACCCTAATAGACTGTTTTTTGTGGCGCGGCTTTTCTTTGTTTATATTAATCTACCAAAGTTCTCCCTTAACCAAAAGAATGTCTTGGAAGGAAAAATTACACCAGAGGATGTCACCAATGTCATCAAAGACCTAAAGCTAAATAAAAGACCGGGTCCGGATGGATACTCCGCTTTATATTATAGAACCTTCACAGAAACGTTATCACCAATCTTAGCTGAAGCCTTTAACGTACTGCTGGAAGGAATGTCCTTTAGACAAGAAACATTAACAGCCATTGTTTGCATGATCCCCAAACTTCCCTCTGATGACACTTTATGTACAAATTACAGCCCAATCTCGCTTTTAAATCTAGATATCAAAATTCTAGCTAAAATCTTAGCCAACAGATTAAACACTATAATAGGGAAATTCATCCACAAAGATCAAGTGGGTTTAATGCCAACACGCCAAGCGGGCGATAATGTCCGCCGGGCAGTATTACTAGCACAAATAGCTAAAGCTCGGCATATACCCTCCTTTTTTCCACCTCTTGATTTAAAAAAGGCTTTTGATTCCGTATCATGGCCTTACCGACACTATACATTACAAAAATGGGGCTTTGGTCCCCACTTTTTGACCTGGATCGAGGCACTCTACAACAAACCAATTGCATACGTCAAATATGCAGGTTACAAATCTAGTCCATTTAATATAGAAAGAGGAACTCGCTAGGGATGCCTATTTCCCCCCCTTTTATTCGCCCTTTTAGTGGAACTATTAGCCCAACGAATACGTTCTGACCCGACAATCACAGGTATAGAAACTGCTGGATATCAACACAAATTATGTTTATTTGCAGATGACATACTACTATTTTTTCCCTCCCCACAAGTTTCAGGACCCAACCCCCTTCCCATCCTCAACAAATTTGGGATGATTTCAGGCCTTTTAATAAATCCTAAAAAACCCAGAGCCCTTGATATATCCCTCTCCAAAGTAGAATTAGATTTGATTAAACATTCACTCCCAATCCTTTAGGGCTGAGACGTCAATTCCCTACTTAGCAATTCACCTCACAGCGTCCTATTCCGACCTTTTCACAGAAAATTACCACCCAATTCTAAAACAAATTACAAAACTTATACAGCAATGGACACATCTCCCAATCTCATGTATTGGCAAAATTAATGCAATCAGAATGACAATTCTTCCAAAACGACTTTACTTATTTAGAGTTTTGCCAATCTCAATCCCGTCTTATTACCTTAGATTACTTCAAAAAAAGACAACAACCTTTGTGTGGGGCTCCACTAAACCCCGTATTTTAACTTCACACGTTACATTTACCAAAACTCAGAGGCGGTCTTGGCTTTCCGAACTTTGCAAATTATTATAGAGCTGCACACATTGCCAGCCTTTCTAATATCATGCTACTCATGAAATACCCTTATGCGTTATAATGGAAGCCGCAGAATGTGACCCACTCTCCATCTCCAATTTGTTATGGCTCCTCCCCAAGGAATGCAAAACCTTGCGTAACCCCATCACCAAATATTTTCTATATTTATGGGACAAACTCAAATTCAAACACCAACTACAATCTCCCCAAAACCCTTTATTATCATTCTCCAAAAAACCCTTGTTCTACACAGCATGGGTCTTTCCCAAATCTTTCCCAAATCATTCATTCATTCAAATCTCTGAACATTACACGGCTTAGTAACCTAATATCTTCTAGGTCCTTCCTCACATTTTCTACCCTTTGCGACACCTATAATTTACCAAATTCCGAACTCTTTAGATATCTCCAGATCAAAAATTTCTATGCACCATTACTAAGTACTTTGTTAAAGAGAGGGGTGTAGTGGCGCTTACTGGATAATAATAGGTAATAATAATAATAATAAATAATGTTCCACTCCAATTACCCGCCCAACATCAACCAAATGATGTGGAGGGTGAATAAACAGTGATAATTAATGTGATAGCACAGATGATACAGAATATACCATCCAGAGCCCAATGCAGATGCACTAACTCTATAATAATGAAACGTAAATGTGAATATGATGAATTAATAATAGAAACATCAATCCAAAATGATGACTATGTGCACATGTCAACAATAACTCTGTGCAAAAATAAATGTCCATACAAAGTCTATATGTGTTGAGATAAATCAGAGAAAAAATTATTGAAAATTAAAAAAATTCAAAATAAAAGACAAGTACAAGGTGCAACTGAAAACGTGTATCCAAAAGCAGTGCAAATATTGTACAAAACGGGACAACACTTCATGCAAAAAAAAGGAAAATTGCGAATTATCTTAATCATAAATGACTAAGAAAAAGTCCATGCAAAAAAATGTGTAAAAATAGTGAAGTTCAAATCCGTGAATTTCCTGGGTGTATAGTGACAAACGGTACTCCACCGCAAATAATGCCAGGTGTTCCAATCAGGGTGATCCCACTCTCACCAGCCTCTTACCTCTAATGGCTTAAATATAAGCCTTCCAAATAAGCACAGCAACAGCTCCCACTCCCACTCCTTTGGTAATGATCACTTACTTGCAGGAATCCAAATAAGAACTGCTTCAGGCTCACACTGAGACATCACGGTCCCCAGTGTAAAAGTAAGAGACAAGAATAGGCTCCATAGTGTAGTATTTACAACATTCAATTTTAATATAAGACGAATGCACTCACAGTATTGCAGACAACAATAGACGCAGCATACAGATCCTCCGTTCTCGGCCGTGAGCAGAGGGATGACGTCACCGGCGGCTCTCCTCCTTTCCTCTCCCTTACTAAGTACTACTACCTCCCCGTCACATACCACACACTTTGAATCAGCCTGTCTGAAGGATCCCCACTCAAGAGGTATGATATCTTCTTTATACTCCCAAATTTCAACTTACCCTGGTCTTGATAAACCCCCATATGCCCATAAATGGGAGTAGGGCCTGGATAGAACATTTGATATGGCTGACTGGTCTAAAATTTGGTCCGCAACTAAATCTTCCTCTTCAAATATCCTGGCGGTAGAAACCAACTATAAGGTTTTAACTCTTTGGTACCTTGTCCCTTCCAGGTTGGCCAAATTTACGCCAAACCAAACGCCGCAATGCTTTTGAGCCTGCCTTGACCCGGGCACCCACTTGCACATACGGTGGTCCTGCCCATTGGCACTGATATATTGGAAGAAAATATTTGGAGTTGCCTCCAGAATGTTTAATCTCAATGTGCTCCCTGACCTAGCCACAGCCTTGCTCAATCTAAAACCAGACTGTATTACTTATTGACAATTTCAACTTCTTACCCAACTCCTCACGGCGGCTAAGCAAACAATCGCATAGGCATGGAGGACCCCCGACCTAGAGGTACCCGAGACTGAATCCAGACTAAACGTTTTCATGTCTCATGCCAAAATGCCAGCAATAGAACGATGATTAAATTCCAGCTTTCGAAAAAACCTGGAATCCTTGTATCAAATACCACTTATCATCACTCTGTGATAACACAGTTCTCATGCCATGGTAGCTGACAACCCAACTCAGATAAAAGTAATTTGCAATCCCAAACCCAAACTTTCAGAGACTTGGTGCTACCCTACTTTCTGTTGTGAATACTATAATGTTTTTTACACCCTCAGACAGGAAGCCATACGATCTGAGCTAATCCAGTGGACTCCTGCACTTTCTTCTCTATTCTCACTATTCTATTGTTCCTTTTCTTGAGTGTTTTATTCTTTTACTGAACAGTAATGAAGTATTCTATTTAACACATTTTAACAGCTCTGGTCCAAGCTAATACTCTATATGGTAGTATTATTTCAATCGTAGTTAATTATTCTTAGTTATATTAACTAATTTACTTTTCTTTTCTGTAATGGTCAAATAACCTACCTTAAATTGGCTACTTAGTGGACCTTAAAATTCTACCATTTATGTTAAAGATGGTTTGCTTACTGTTGTATTATTTATTACAACTGCTTGTATTTACTTGTTGATCCAATCAATAAAATATTTTGACAAGGAATGCTTGGGAGATGATTTCAGCTCTATGTGTTATTACAGAATAGTACAATTCAGCACAGAAAACAGCACTACACTACAGCTACACAGTATTCTTTCAGCAACTAGAGTATTTTGCATGAGTAATAGATTATGTTCCATTGTTGCTTGGCCTAAATGCAGCAGGAACAACACTCTAAAATAATTTATTTAAAAGGATCACTAAAGGTTCGTTTTTTATTAGATCAATTGATTGCTGTAAGCTAGAGCATTTAAATATCACTTACCTCGTTTTTCCTTTTGACCTCCAAAATACAGTAATCCAGGTTTGAAAATGCCATTTCCTGTCACTCCTCTTCTTGCTTTCCACCAGCATCTGAGCCGTTTTGCATGGTGGAAAGCAGAATGTGCTCACCCCCTCCCTATGACTACAGCCTTGCGTGAAGATGCTCTCTTATCCCTCACAGGCATGGAGGCTAAGCCTAATGGGAACTGTAGTTCCCTTAGGCCGTGATGTAGCAAGAATGAATGTGCACCGCAAACCAGGATGTCAGTGAGAATAATGATTCAGGAGTGACGGAGGTAAATAAAACAGCTCAATTTCAACAGGTATCAAACTAGTTATAATACAAAACATTACTTTTTACTTTATCAGCTACTGTCAGACTTTAATTTAAGAGGAAAATATTTTTGTCTTTACAACCCCTTTAAGCATTATTTCAGTAGTTTAAGTAGCTTTGGATGTAACACCTGCTTTTTTTATCCAGCAGTAACAGCCTTTGCTTTAATGGTGGCATGAGCAGACAAAGAAGATCTTAACAGTATAGGAATGTGTATTAGTATAGTATGTCAGCTTCTTTTTTCACATTACCTTTCTAAATCGTTTAATAAAATGAAAAACACTCAAGTGTTTCAAATTTATTGAAGATTTGATACAGGATGATCCCGCTTTTTTTTTACTGCATAGTTCACAGATACCTGGGAAAACATGATAAATGCGGCAAGGGCAGAAGTCACGCTGAGGTGGAGGGATACAAGGACACCCTGTATTTCAGGGTGGCTCAATAGGATCCAAGAGGTAGGAGCAATGGAAGATTTGGTGCTTTCAGCGCAGAATAGGAGAACACAGTATAATGATACTTGGTCAGGATGGAATACGTTCACGAGATCTGAAGAAGGAAAGAGGCTTATGGAGGGGAATTGAGAGGATCCATAGAGGATAAGAGGGAAGGAGGGAAGGTTTTTTATTTTGAGGGGGGGGAGGGGGGGACGATGGGAGAGGAAGGGAAATAGAGAACCTCCCCCTTCTTCTTCTTTTTTTTCCTTCTTCTTTTTTTTTTTTTTTTGGGGGGGAATGGAGGGGGGGGTGGGAAAAAGGGAGTAATAGGAATGAATACTGTATAGATAATGCTCTGGAGCAGGACAGTTTACGTGAATTATGTACTTGTATATGTAATATTATTGGCAGAAGTACTTTAAGTTAACTGTATGGTATTCGTTGGAGAAAATAAAGATAAAAGATAAGTAAAAAAAAAAAAAAGAAAAACACTGCACAAAACAATTTAAAAACATGACCCCACATCCCAGAGATAAGGACATTTTTAACCTGAAATAAAAATGTGAGTTTATACTCCCCCCTCGATCGGTCCTCTGCAGTAGATCAGAGTATTTTTTTTTTTTTTGCTCTTTGTCCTGCTAAACCATATTGGTCCAACGCCTCAATAAATCATGCAGAAGACCCCTAAAATACAATCACCCCTATCACTGAAATGTGTTTCACTAAATATGAAAGGGTTAAACATCCCAGAGAAAAGGTCACAGGTCTTGTCCACACTCTCCAAGCATAAAGCCCAGTTCTTCTTCCTCCAAGAGACCCACCTTAGATCAGACTCTGTACCCAAACTTACCAATCATATATACCAGACAGCAACCCATTCAACTAACGCCTCTGCAAAAACTAAGGCCCCTTTCAGACTGGGGCGGGAGCCACAGTGATGGTATAACGCCGCTAAAAATAGCGGCGCTATACCGCCGGGATTGCCGCGGGAATCAGCCGCTAGCGGTGTGGTATTAACTCTCGCTAGCGGCCGATAACGGGTTAATAACGCCCGCAATGGGCCTCTATAGAGGCGCATTGCGGGCGGTATTGCCGCGGTTTCCCATTGTTTTCAATGGGAAGGAGCGGTGAAGGAGCGGTATACATGCTGCTCCTCTCACCGCTCCAAAGATGCTGCTGACAGGAGATTTTTTTGTCTCCCGCCAGCGCATCGCCTCAGTGTGAAAGCCCTCAGGCTTTCACATTGAGTCTGCAGTGAAGAAGTTTTTTTCAGGCGGGATAGCAGTGCTATTTTTAGCGCTGTACCGCCTGAAAAACTCCTCAATGTGAAAGGGGCCTAAATTTCTAAATCTGCCCGTTTCAGTATGAAAGATTCCCTCATTGATGCAAACGGTAGATTTTTATTCATCAAGGGCAAATTTGCCTCCAAACCAGTAACCCTAGCCAACATATATTGTCCAAATGAACATCAAGTGTCTTTTATAAGAAAGGTCTGCAATCTATTATCTACCTTTAAAGAGGATGTACTCATTTTGGGAGGAGACTTCAATGTACCACTGAACCCTGATATAGACACTTCTACAGGTACCTCCACACTGACATACAGGGCCCTATGCCAGATCAAATTTCAACTCCAGGAGTTAGCTTTGCACGATGGCGCACATTGTTCCCAGCAGAAAGAGACTATTATGGCCCAGGTTCACAAAGATTGGCTTAAGTTTAGGCGGGCGTAGCGTATCTCATATACGCTACGCTGCCGTAACTTAGAGAGGCGAGTACCGTATTCACAAAGAACTTGCGCCCTAAGTTACGGCAGCGTAGCGTAAATGGGCCGGCATAAGCCCGCCTAATTCAAAGTAGGCTGGTAGGGGGTGTGTTGTATGGTAATGATTCGTGACCCCACGTAAATGACGCACCTAACGAACGGCGCATGCGTGCGCATGCTCAGTATCATGTCGAATTTTCTCCGTAAATTACGCCGGCTCAATGCTTAGTCGACGTGAACGTAACGTACGCCCATCCCCATTCACGTACGACTTACGCAAACAACGTAAAATACGACGCTGCTCCGACGTTTCCGACGTCCATACCTAACATGACTTACCCCTGCTTTATGAGGGGTAAAGTTACGCCGTCGGACGCCTTACGTAAACAGCGTATTTTAATACACCGGGCGCAAGTACGTTTCTGAAACGGCGTATCTAGCTCATTTGCATATTCAACGCAGAAATCAACGGAAGCACCACCTAGCGGCCAGCGTAAATATGCACCCAAGATACGATGGCGTAGGAGACTTACGCCGCTCGTATCTTGGTCGAACTCAAGCGCAAATGATTCTAAGAATCAGGCGCGTAGATACGACGGCGCACATTCGGACTTACGACGGCGTACGTGCAGATACGCCGTTGTAAGTCCTTTGAGAATCTGGGCCTATAAGTTCTACTCTACCCCCTTTCAGAAATACTCTAGGATAGATTATTTCTTTATTTCCCAGAGAGATCTGACCTATCTCACACAGGCAACAATAGAGCCAATGGGCCAGATTCACAAAAGAGATACGACGGCGTATCTCCTGATACGCCGTCGTATCTCTGAGATACGATTGTCGTATCTATGCGCCTGATTCATAGAATCAGGTTATGCATAGATAGCCCTAAGATCCGACAGGTGTAAGTGACTTACACCGTCGGATCTTAGTCTGCAATTCTAGGCCGGCCGCTAGGTGGCGAGTCCATTGCGGTCGGCGTAGAATATGCAAATGACTAGTTACGCCGATTCACGAACGTCCGCTTTGCCCGTCGCTGTAATTTTACGTAGTTTCCGTAGAGATACGCGGCGTAAAACTAAGCATGCCCTCTAGGTGGTCTAACCAATGTTAGGTATGGCCGTCGTTCCCGCGTTGAATTTTTACATTTCACGTTGTTTGCGTAAGTCGTCAGTAAATGGCGCTGGACGCCATTTATGTTAACGTCGAAACCAATGACGTCCTTGCGACGTCATTTAGCGCAATGCACGTCGGAAAATTTTAGAGATGGAGCATGCGCAGTACGTTCGGCGCGGGAACGCACCTAATTTAAATGGTCCCCGCCCCATTTGAATTAGGCGGGCTTGCGCCGGGTGGATTTACGATACGCCGCCGCAAGTTTACAGGTAAGTGCTTTGTGAATCAAGCACTTACGCTGTAAACTTGCGGCGGTGTAATGTAAATGGGATACGTTACACCGCAACAGCGCAACGCATTTGTATGTGAATCTGGCCCAATGTTTTTGTTGGATCAGCATCTGATTTTGTGCACTCTGACTTTCCCTGAAACTGTGTATGGATCTAAAACCTGGAGATTAAATCCTTCCCTACTGAAAGACCCTGAAAATCTCACTAGACTTAAATTGCGAATTCAGCAGTACTTCGTGGAAAATGACACACCTGATGTCTCTCCAACCTCGCTTTGGGAGGCTCACAAGTGCGTGATCCGAGGAGAATTATTGGTCCTAGCAGCAGACACCAAACGATTACACCAGGAAACAATCCAAATACTGACAGATAAAATTCAGAGATTAGAAAATCTTCACAAACAGTTGCATTCTCAAAAAGCATTACAGGACTTACTGCACACTCGCTCCCTTCTGCTAGAAGAATTGGGGAAACGCACAAAACGTCAATATGTGCTACGTCAGAAAGTATTCTAAGATCATGGTAATAAAAGTGGTAGACTTTTAGCAAGGACGGAACAAACTTCAAGGGCATCCCTCACAAGACACCACATACGGGACAGATGCGGCACATTGCAAGCGACTTATGAGGATAGCTAAAAGTTTTAAACTTTACTATTCTGGGCTTTATAACTTACGTTCTGACACCACAAACCCAATATCCCCAGAATTGAAGAAGATAGACATGGAAGGTTTTTTAACCAATTTAGCCCGCAAGCAATTACTAAACAACTGGCTGAGGAGATGAAGAGCCCCCTTTCTGAACAGGAATTACAGACCACCATGAAACAGATAAAACCGGGCAAGAGCCCAGGCCCTGATGGGCTTTCATTACAATATTATAAATGTTTCATGGATGTCTTGTCTTCCAGGATGCTTTCCACCTTTAATGCCTTCTCAGAACCCAATACACCCACAGGACATATGTTAGATGCACATACAGTATATCGGTCCTCCCCAAGGAAGGCAAAGATGCCACACAGGTATAAAAAACTATAGACCTATTTTCTTGCTTAACGTAGACATAAAACTATATGCAAACATCCTGGCCAATAGATTACTACCCCTTCTTCGCTGCCTTATTTCTCTGGATCAGGAGGGTTTTTTCCCAGGGAGAGAGGCCAGGGACAATACTATACGAGTATTAAATACCCACCATTGGATGACATCTTCTAAAACCCCGGGTTTCTTTCTGTCGTGGATGCAGAGAAGGCTTTCGACGGAGTGGCCTGGGACTACATGCACGAGGTCCTGAGAAAAATAGATCTTCGGTCTCGCATGTTGTCTCATATTCTGGCATTGTGCTCTAACATTATTGCGTGTGTACGTGTAAATGGCCACCTGTCGGACGCCTTCGCCATTGGCAGCGGAATTTGCCGGGGCTGTCCTCTGTCCCCCTTGATTTATGTGCTCACCTTGGAACCCTTCCTAAACAAATTGAGATCAAACACTGACATCAAGGGAATTCAGATAGGGGTCAGGGAATTTAAGGTGGCCGCCTATGCAAACGACATTTTGTTATCACTGGGGTCCCCTTTTATTACCCTACCAAATTTACTGAAAGATATAGAACATTTTGGTGTCCTGTCAAACTTTAAAGCCAATTATACAAAATCTCATGCATTGAACGTTTCACTAATCTCACAGGACATAGACCGTTGTCAGGACTCCTTTCCATTCCAATGGAAGAAAGAGGCAACCACATACCTGGGAATCCAGATCACCTCTAAATTGTCAGATTTTTCATGTAATTTTCATGTGAATTTGAACAAAACCAAATTAGATCTAAAGAACTGGGCGAGTTTGAATGTTTCCTGGTTAGGCCATTCGGCCTTGTTTAAAATGATTGTTCTCCCACACTTTCTTTACTTGATGCAGACCATTCCAATTCATCTCACGTCAGCCTTTTCCGTGATATACAGATAGGCATGCTCAACATTCATTTGGAAGAACTTTCCACCACATATTAAATATACCCAACTGACCCGCACTAAGACTAGGGGAGGAATAGGTTTACCTGATCTCTATAAATATTATTTGGCTTGCCATCTCACTAGAATCGTGGACTGGAATATCCACAATGACAAAAAGTTATGGGTATGTATAGAAAATTCCTTTACTCAATTCTCAATTCTCAGTCCGAGATCTCCCTTGGCTCTCGTCTAGACACTGGCCAACAAAATCTGTGACACATCCACTTATTCATCTATCCCTGGTGGCCTTTCCGTGGGCATTTAAATCTACAGCCTTTTCCATGGTTTCAAGACCCTTAACCACATTAAAAGGAAACCCTGACTTCCCACCAGGTAATGTAGGCTCCTTTCTGAATCACGAATGGCCCCATAATGATATGAGGGTGCAACACTTTTTCTTGACCGTCTGGTTGAAGTCTCATTAACCAAATCTTTCCCATTCTGGACATTTAGACAGATACAACATTTCCTGTCTACACAAGCACCACAATCAACATGGATAAGACAGCTCACACCATTTGAATTCTTATGCACGAGGAAAACACCACAAAGACACTTAATCTCCCTTATATACACAATGTTACTGGAAGAACCTAACGCCAATAGAGATCCTGCATGGAGTAGGGATCTTCAGATTCCCTTATCTGCTGAGGAATAGGAAACTATACATGAATACGCACACAAGGGCTACATGAACGTAGCAATCCAGGAAAATTATTATACAGAACTCCCTCTCTACTTCACAAATTCTCACACTCTATACCTAACACATGTTGGAGATGCGGTAAAGCAGAGGGAACTATGCTTCACGTATGGTGGTACTGTGAATCCATTCAGCCTTTTTGGAAAAAAGTACAGGGTATCATCTCCCACGTCACCATGTATACCTTGAATTACACCCCTAAGCAATACTTATTGTATCACACAACAATATCTAAAAGGGCTTACTATAAATCCTTAGCTATGTACATGATAAATGTGGCGAGACTGTGTGTCCCGATACACTGGCGATCCAATACCCCTCTCCATCTGTTAGAGAATGATTTGCTAGGATTTCCAAAATAGAAGAGATGGAATAACTGATACACATCTCCCAGGAATGGATACAAAAATTCACGAAAACATGGGCATGTTGGACATACTTTAAAACAACCAATCACTTTCAAACTGCCAATTCTAGTTAAGGTATTGATTCGAGCATTACACAGATACTTTATGATGGCCTAATCAAAAGGATCTGGCTGAGGGGACAGGGGAGCCAAAACGGCAGAGCTCATCACTCTAACCTTGTTAGTCCTTACCTCACAGACTCCTCCTCCCTGCGTCCCTCCTTCCCTTTTCTCTCCCCCTTTCCTGTTGTTCCTTCCCCCCTCCTAACTTTTCCTCCCCTAACCCCCCCTGTTTTTTTTTTATTATCCTCTCCCTTTCTCAACTCCCTCTTTCTCCATCTTCCAGTCTTTATGTCTATCCCGCTTCTCACTTCTTCTCATTTTCATTTTCGGATTCAGGCCCCCGATATTATTAACATACCAGACATAGCAGGGTTGTTAACCATGTTCATATAGCAATGATTAGATGCGTCACCAACATGCCAAATGGTGTTTATACTCTTAAGGATCCCTGATCAATGTACATTCTGTCTACTTCACTTATACATGAGAATACTTGTAGAACACTTGTAACTCTCACCTTTTATGATTTATTTCTGTATGATGTATATGCTGTTCGAACTGTAAACATTTTCCTGTTTTTGCTCTAAATAAAAAAATTATGGAATAAAATGTGAGTTTATTATTTCAGAGACAAAAGACACACTGGAGAGTATATAAGTAGCTTGATTGGGTTGCAATGTAAAAGGGAGAGACAAGGTAGTTTTTATCATGAAATGCAAATTTGAATATATTATTACACAGACAGAATCCAGAAATAGTGTACAGTCAATGGACAGCATGTAAGCAATTTAGTCCACAATTAAAAAAGGGAAAAATGAGGCAGGCTTCATAAGGAGATACAATTTAGAGTGTATTATTTCAAATACAATAGCCAACTATATAGTAAAGTAGTTGGAGAGTTTGTAAGCAGCTTTATTGGGTTTCAATGTAGACGGTAGAGATGAGGCAGTTTTTATCATGAAATAAAACTTAGAGTGTGTTATTTCTGAGACAATAGCCATAAATGTTGTAATAGTGAATGCACAGTATATAATCAGCTTAGTTAAGAACCAATTTGGGAGGCTGAGATGGGGAAGATTAAATTAAGAAATAAAAATGAGAGTTTAATATTTTACACACAATAGCTATAATTACTATTCATTTGATGCACTCTCAGAAAGCTTTATTAGGCTACAATTTTAGAGGGAAAGTCAAGGTAAGTTTAATCAAAAACTAAAAATGAGCATGTATTATTTTACACACAATAGCCAGAGAAATTGTAAAGTTGATTCACAATATGTAAGCAGCTTTATTAGGCAGTTTAAGAGAAAAAGAGGAAGCAGGTTTATTCAAGAAATAAACAATATAGTGTATTAATTCTGAGCCAAAAGCCAGACGTGTTGTTACAATAAATGCATAGTATCTGAGAAGCTTTAAAATTATTCAGTTTAAGTAAGAGAGATGAGGCATGCATTATCACAAAATTATAGTTAGAATGTATTATTTTCTAAACAATAGCAAGAAATATTTTATAGTTAATGCACAGTATAAGCAGCTCCATTAGGCCTCAATTTAATATAGAGCGACATGCAGTTTTTATCAAGAAATAACAATTAGAGTTTATCATTTGATAGACAAAACTCAGATTTTAAAATCAATGTTCAGAACGTAAGCATCTTTATTAAGATGCAATTTAAGGGAGAGGCAAAACAGATTTTATCAAAAAAAAAATGTCATTAGAATGTATTTTTTTTTCACAGACAATGCCCACAAGTATTGAATAGCTGTTGCACAGTATATGAGCTGTTTTTTCATGAACTAAAACTTAGAGATTATTTCAGAGATAATGTCACAATTATTGTATACATTACTGGAGTATATACAAGCAACTTAAAGGATAAGTTCACCTTTTGCAACATGTTACATATTACATCCTTATTCAGGTTGTAACATGTAATCTGTTACAATTTCACCAGCCCCCACACCTCCCCAATCCCCCATTTAGGCAGTGAACGGAGGATCCCCCCTGCCCAGCCACATCATTCATTGGCAGTGTTCTGTGGTTTGGAAAACCACAAGTCCTAACAGCCTTTTAGGCTGTCAGCTTGTAGTTCTCAATGAACTACCACAATGCTTTTGAGTGCTGTAATAGTTAATTCTCTCTTCCTGTCAGTGTGTATCTGCCTGCCTGTACAAGGTACAAGGAGACAGACACACTGACAAATCTGCAGGAGACCAGCATGGCACCTGCGATCTGCTGATTGTGGGTGCAATGCTTTAAAGGCTACAAGTATATAAAAAATGCAATTTTTTTGCAAAAAAGATGGGCATTTACTATTTATTTAATAAAAGGTAAAAGGTTTGATTAGGCAGCAATTTTAGAAAGAGAGATGAGGCAGTTTTTTTTTTAAATAAACATTTGGAATTATTATTTTAGAGACAATAACCAAATATTTCCTATTCTAATGCCAAATGGAATAGGCTGCAAACTAGGAGACAAATGGCATGATTCACCCCTCAGCAAATATTTCAAATTTTGCAGTTGAGGCTGAGCTGTGAAAACATTATATGCATCACTTTTACAGTGCTCAAACACAAGACTAAGGCAGGGGAGGCCTTAAGAGCTGGTACTGGTGGCATTCAAGCAGAGATGGTAGGAGTTGGTCATACTGGCAGTCTAGCAGGGATGGTAGCAGTGGGAGGCTAGGAGAGGTGACAGTAGCTGGTAATGAAGAGAGTCTAGCAGGAGTGGCAGTAACTGGTAATAATGACAGTAAAGCAAATGTGGCAGGTCCTGGTAATGGTGGTAGGAGCTGGCAAAGAATGGGATAAAATGAGGGGGGAGAGGGGAGGGGGAAGGAAAAAAAGGGGAGGGGAGGAGTGGGGATGGGGGGGAAGGGAAATGAGGGAGAAAAAAATAACAGAAGACAATACAACTAGACTTATTTGGAAATTCTTAGATTAACATCAGAATATGCACAAAATAATCACCAAATACTGGTCAATCTTGACAGATGATCCTGCAAGTAGCAAATGAGTAATGCCGCGTACACACGGTCGTTTTTCGGCATGAAAAAAATGAATTTTTTTAGCATGTCCAAAAAACATAGTTTTTCCAACTTTATCATTAAAAACGATGTTATCCACACACCATTGTTTTAGAAAAATGATGAACAAAGCGCAGTGATTTAAAACACGTACAACGGCACTCTGAAGGGGAAGTTCTATTCACCTTTGGGCTGCTTTTAGCTGATTCCGTGTTAGAAAAAGACGATTCGTGTTTTTTTGGCTGCTACAGCGTGATGAATGTGCTTACTCCATTATGAATGGTAGTTTTACCAGAACGAGCGCTCCCGTCTCATTACTCGCTTCTGGGCATGCATGGGTTTAAAGCGTTGTTTTAGCCCACACACGATCATTTTTTACAACTCAAAAAACGACATTTTAAAAACGACATTAAAAAATGCAGAATGTTCAAAAAAAAAATTGTCGTTTTTCAGAAGCCGAAAAACGATGTGAAGCCCACACACGATGATTTTAAATGACGTTTTTAAAAATGTCATTTTTTTTCATGCCGAAAAATGACCGTGTGTACGCGGTATTACCCGTACTCCATCAATAACCTACAAAAGGGCCACTGAATAAAGTCTGTTTAATTCAAAGTGAATATAAAGGTAACAAAAGAAAAGATCAGGATTGGGCACTTTCCCTTGCGGAAACTGTTCTTATTGATCCGATGTAAAAAGATAAAAGGAATTTTTATTGCCAACCTAAAACAAAATTCCCCTCTCCCCTCTGCCCACTCATTTCATCCTATTCTTTGGTTTTGGATTCACATGACTGGTCTTTCTGGGATGCATGATGGAAGACAACGTCATCATCCTTTAATAAATATCTTATAAGATTCAACTCAGGAAGCAAACCAAACTAACTTCTGATTTTGATCCCTTGTTGGTCCCCTATTGGCCAACAGTTTTGAGACAGGATTAGGGATGAGAAACGTATTATAATTAGCCAAATTTTTGCAGTAGTGACAAAATAGAAGACTAAATTTGGCTAGGTATTATTTCGATTTTTTTTTGCAATGTAATATTTTATGTGATTTAATTTACTGTTTTTTGTGAACCAGTCTTCCTGGATGAGTTTCACCTTTCCCTCTAGAAATCCCTAATCTGGCACACAAAGCCCTATTCCTTTGGGTAGGGCTTTCCCCTATCACATCTGGATGGTGCCTGAGGTGGACCTCCATGCACCCAGGCGTGTCCGGCGGATGTCCCTATTTACAGGGCTCTCTCTCTCTCTCAGAGGCTCGGCCAGCCGTGAGCCGGTTGCCCGCCCTTTATGGGCAGTTTTCAGGCAGCAATATGTGTCAGCAATGGACCTGTCATGGCGTTATGATTATCCCCACCTGTGTATGAGCTGGCTAGCATTGCTCAGTCTCATGGAATGGAGGCAAGCGTTTCTCTTTTTTATATGATCGCTGTCAATGAGCACTAGTGTGAGGCTCTGCCGCATTAGGTCCGTGCCATTAACCAGTTCCTCTGGTTGGAGTGTTATGCTGGGCTTGGTCCTTGAGGACCTTCAAATCTGGTAAGCAGATTTAATTATCGGTGGTGGATACACATGAGGCTCTTTAAGATCACAAGCAGCCATTAACCGGATTGTGCACAGGTGTTTAACTAGACACTTTCTTTGGACTATATTCACACATTGGGATATTCTTCAATTATGGACTATTGAATTTTATTTCCTTCTTTTTTTCTAAATTTCTGTTTGATCAATTTATTTTCACTGGCCCAGATTCAGGTAGATTTGCCCATTACTTACACATGAGCTGCTCAGCTGAATTTCTCTGCGCTGGAGCAATTTTGCCAAATTGCCACCTGATTCAGGAATCGTTTGTTCAGTTAATTTGCTCCTGTTTAAGGCAAAGCTGAGGGCGCAAGGCCGTGCAAGTCAAAGTGGGTGTGCCCCTATGTAAATTAGGAATTTTCGGCTCAGCAGAGGTTTGCGCCGGGCGCGCGCATGCGCAGTTATAGCGCTGCCGTCTGCGCATGCGTCAAACTGCGCCTAGCATAATTTCAGGGCAAATCATGCTCAGCTGCTTGCACTGAGCAAATAAATAGGAGCAGACTTGCGCAGGTTCTTTGCTGAATTTCATCCTGCTTTTTCCTACCCCCCCTGAGCAAGGAAATTCAGCCCATTTTCAAGACATGGCACCTCCCAAAGGGACCAAAAAAAGGAAGGCCAACTTTGTGGCTGCGGAGATGGACATCCTAATTGCTGCACTCCAGCAGCATAAAGAAGTCCTATATGGTGCCCAGCGGGCAAACACCACCATCGCCCAAAGGAGGGCTATCTATGAAGCCATAGCCTTGGACATCAATGCCCTGGGTAATGAAGAGCGTACCTGGGATGACATCCAGAAGAAACTAAACGATATGAGGCGCAGGGTCCGGGATAAACTGGCTCTTATCAGGAAACATACCGGTGGCACGGGAGGTGGGCCGCGATGTATGATCCGGCTCAATCAGGAGGAGCAGCTTATAGCCCAAACGTTCGTGCAGGAGCAGGTGGAGGGACTTGAAGGGTACGACTCCACTGTTGGGAACTTGGGGACTGGTAAGTTATTTTTGTTTCATATCTGCTGTGCATCATGGGAGGGGGTAGAAGTGAACATATTTGTGGGTAGAAGTGAAGATGGAACTATTATTTTTGTTTCATATCTGCTGTGCATCATGGGAGGGGGTAGAAGTGAACATATTTGTGGGTAGAAGTGAAGATGGAACTATTATTTTTGTTTCATATCTGCTGTGCATCATGGGAGGGGGTACAAGTGAACATGTGAGAAGTGTGTTGCACCAGCAAAATATTTCGTTTTGGTGTCATCCACAGGTGGTGATGAGGAAGATGAAGCTGGGCCGTCTTCGGCTGCGGGTCGACCCAGCCCATCCATACCAGAGCCAGGGGTCCAGTCAGGCCCCATGGACATTCTGTCTATGCTGGTCCAGGAGGAGATCATACCGGGGACAAGTATGGAGGAGGAAGTGGTTTTGGAGGAGGATTCCTTTTTCCTCATCCAGGAGGACTCTGGCTCCCTCCAGGAGGATACCACCATCCCTGGGCAACCCACCACCCCCCCCGCCCAGCACGTCATCCCCCTCCAGGGCAAGCCCCTCCAGGGCAAGCCCCTCCATTGTGGACCCCTCCCCTTCTCCCTCTGTCCGTGGCTGAGCCTCTCCTCCCAGGAAGGCTCTGTCCAAAACGAGGCATATACCCTCCAGCCTCCGTGACGGTCTGCTGGAGGAGCAGGCCCTGCAGACCCGCCATATAGGGGCCATGGTGGGAGAGGTGCGTCGTCTGGCGGACAGCATGGCATCCACCTCCACCTCTGTGCAGCATGCCCTCACCCTGCATGCGGACCGGGACAAACATGTCGCACAGAGCCTGGGGGAAATTAGTGGCAACTCGAAGGCCATAGTCACCTGCTTGGTGGCTCTGGAGACCACACCAGCTTTATTAAGCAGGATGACAGCTGCGGTGGAGGCCAATACCGCTGCTGTGCAGGCCAACACCGCTGCAGTACGGGAGGAGGCGAGAGTTACCCGCCGGCATCAGCGGGATACCACCACCCGCCAAATGAGGATGTTGGCCCAGACCAACACCATCCTCGCCCGCCTGGCCAACGCCATGGAGGGCATGCAGCCACCACCTGCAAGGAGTGTGGAAGTAGGGGTTGATGCTCCTCCCCCCCTCAATCCCCACCCCATGTCTCCTCCGCACCACGGAGATTGAGGAGCCAGAGCCGGGGCACCCTTGGCCCAAAGAAAAAAAACAAAAAATAATCTAATTTTAAAATTTATTTTATGCACAGAATATGATTTTGTATTTTTTATTTTATATGCTCAGGATATGAGTTTCTATTTTTTTTATATGCTCAGGATATGAGTTTCTATTTTTGTTATATGCTCAGGATATGAGCTTTTATATTTATTTGTAGTCCCTACACATGGTGAGGAGTGTATACTACAGTGTGACTGGTGTGTGAATGGGGGGGGTGGCACTCCTGCTGAAAAAGGGGTGTCACCCTCTGCCATGTGAAAGGTGTATGAATGGACAGCAACATAATTGGAGCCTTGACGCGGCGTTGCTGCTCCCTAATACCATGGGGTATTGTTGGGTCTAATCCAATTTGGGGTGCATGTGTCGTGTGTGTGTGCTAGGGACTACAGTGGTGTGCATACATGCATTATACTTGTGACAAGATCAGGGTGTGTTTAATGTGCAAAGAGACGTTCCACAAGACCATTCCGGATTGCTCTTCCCTCAGAAGATCCGGTAGTGTTTCTTGGGGGGGGGGGGGTTGCGTGGTTCGGGGGTAAGGTCATTGCGTAGCTCAATGTGCATGCCCCTTCTCTCAGCAAAATTGTGGAGAATACTACATGCCCCGACGATTTGGCACACAAAGTTGGGTGAATACAATAGGGTCCCCCCTGATTTATCCAGACATCTGAATCGAGATTTAAGGATGCCAAATGTGCGCTCCACCACCGCACGGGTACGTGCATGGGCTTCGTTATATCTTTCCTCTCCTGGTGTTTGAGGGTTACGAAATGGGGTCATCATGTGAGGTCCCAGGGCATATGCAGAGTCACCTGGAAGGGAAAAGACAGGAGGATGTTAGTGCATGTGCCCCTTGTGATGTGTGCATCATGGGGGGGGGGCAGTCATACTTGACACCCATGTCACTCACCAATCAGCCAGCTGTCTCCATACATGTTCTGGTCAAACTCGGTTGGCATGGGGCTGTGTCGGTAAATAAAACTGTCATGGCTTGACCCTGGGTGTTTGGCACGGACATGCCATATGAGGCCATGTGCATCCACAATCATCTGCACATTTATCGAATGCCAATGTTTCCTGTTGCAGTAGATATGCTCGAGGAGCCAGGGGGGGGGGGCGTAGTGCCACATGGGTACAATCTATTGCACCCACAGTGCGTGGAAATCTGGCTAATAAATAAAAATCACTGATTGCCTTCTGCCGCAGGTCAGCCGTGGTTGGTTTGATAAATTGTGTGCCCATTCGTCTGAGTATTGCAGGGATCACTTGGTGCACACACCTGCTCATGCTGGATTGGGACATCCCCGCCACCACTTCACCTGTGCGCTGAAATGAGCCACTTGCCAAAAAATGAAGGGTTGCCACTACCTTCACCAGTGGCTGCACTGCCTGTCCCCGATGGGTCGGGCTGCTGATGTCATTATGCAGGATTGTTACCAACTCAAGGATGACTTCAGGGCTAAAGCGAAACATGCGATACACCTCATTATCACTCATCTGAAAAAGGTTGTAGCGCCCTCTGTAAATCCTCTCCCGTGCCCTCCTACGAGTCGGCTCAATCAATATAATATCAAGAACCATAGCTGCCCCTGGCATGTTGGTGCACAGATGTAAGGTCCCGAAAATGTGGGTGCTCTGCTTGTTCAGCTCGTCTGTCTAGGTGCTGCTGAAGTTGCGCGCTCCTTCAGATGACATTTGGCCATCTTTTGCTAACTTGCCCCTGCTTTTAGCAGGAGCAAGTTTGCCCGGGGAAAAAAGCTTGCGCGCTTCCAGCGCAAGATGCGCATCACACGCGCATGTTTCTGAATCATCGGCAGTACCTAATTTGCATATTCGCTGCGGGAATTCCATGAAGGCGCAACTTACACCCCGCGCAAAATTGCGCGAAAATTGCGCAGGAGCAGCTAGGCTGCGTGCGCGGGAAAATGGCTGCATTTCAGGCTTAACTGGTTTACAGAATCAGCCGCAAATTTGCATGGGAGCAAATCAGTACTTGCGCGGCGCAAATCACACTTGCTCCCGCGCAAGTGCTTCTTGAATCTGGGCCCCTGATTGTAATTCATCTTGCATTGGCTGGAGAGGACATTGGCCAACACACTTGTTTAATGACAATTTGGGTTCCTAGATGGTCGGAACCATTACATATTATTGCACATCACTGTTATTTATATGTATCACTGTACTGTGTTTACTTTTATTTATATTTATAGGTAATAATACACATGTTTGGGCTTTAGGCCCCCTTTTGGTGTTCCCTGATAGGATTACTATTTTTCTGGTGTAGCGCAGTTATCTCTTTATCACGTTTTCCTATGTTGTTTCACATAATAATTGCTGCTTGTTAACCCAGACACACCATTTCACTTAGCGCAGTTGTTTTCCAACTTTTCCATGGCGTTATGAGTACTTCCGGTATTCTGAAACCAGAAGTGACATCATGACATAGCTCATGACGAGGACCACACAAGCAGCTCCCATGCAATAACAGGTGCTTATGTGTGCCCCTATATAAAGAACAGTCTGTAGGCTCACTAGAGAGCTCTTCATGATCATGGGAGCAACATCTTATCTCTCTGGGACACACATTTGAAAGCACCTATGGTAAATTCAAAAAAAGGAGATTGTACTACACTGGGTAGTGACATGGCGGACTTTCAAGGGCAATCACAGGGACATTTTTGGTTATAAAAATAGAGTTTAATTACAAAATTATAAATATACAAATAAATTTCATTTCAATAAAATGTTGACAAAAAAGAACATAGATACATATTTGAGCAATATAAACGTCTCGCCGCCGCGTTTCGCCTTACGGCTTCTTCTGGACGAGTTGTATGGTTTTATAACAAGAAGGTATTGCTACTTGCATGTGTCAATTGGGTTGGTGGCCATCCGCATCCATCACAGATCCTTGGAGTGGTACCAAAAGATAAGTTGGTGAACCAAATGAAAGGAGAAAAGAAGATCTCCTAATGGTGTGAGGGGCCACAATGGTAGTAGGTTACTGGTTCTGAAAGTAAGTGCAAAAAAGCAAAAACCGGGACCAGCAAGGCAAAAAACAGGTGGGAAAAAACCTGGAGGGAAAGCAGATTCCGTCACCAGGCAGCCACACTGCACTGTCCAAAACAAAGGGCAGACCGGAGGGTTTAGAAGCCTTGCAGCCTTAGAGGTGGTGTGTGTCCCGGGGGGGTAGCAGCCTTTTGGTACCACTCCAAGGATCTGTGATGGATGCGGATGGCCACCAACCCAATTGACACATGCAAGTAGCAATACCTTCTTGTTATAAAACCATACAACTCGTCCAGAAGAAGCCGTAAGGCGAAACACGTCGGCGAGACGTTTATATTGCTCAAATATGTATCTATGTTCTTTTTTGTCAACATTTTATTGAAATGAAATTTATTTGTATATTTATAATTTTGTAATTAAACTCTATTTTTATAACCAAAAATGTCCCTGTGATTGCCCTTGAAAGTCCGCCATGTCACTACCCAGTGTAGTACAATCTCCTTTTTTTGAATCATTATTTCGGATGCGGGCCAATGTGAGTGCTTAAATGTTATTCCCCTTTCCCCTTTTTTTGAACACCTATGGTAAATGGTATGCCTTTCCCCAGCTCTTGTTTTGTTGATCTATGGCGCAAAGCAGTGGATCCATCTATTGGTGTCAAATATAATCTATATTAGATTATATATAAACCCATTTATATATATATATATATATATATATATATATATATATATATATATATATATGTTTTTGTGTGCTTTGGGAATATGCATTACCTATTTCACAATACCGTATTTGCTTTCAGCTCCAGTCTCTCAAGGGATTTTTCCTTGTTGGACAACTCAGCCCTCGGAGGTTATGGGGTTATGTATATGAACCCCCCCTCCCGCTGAGTGGAGGGCTTATGAGCTTTAAATGGAGACTGGGAGATGTTAAATGTATGTAAGTATAGATTTGTAATTATGCATTATGATGTATGAATGTAGAAAGATAATTATTGGCAGCCTTTTGTACATTACAAGGTGGCGATAGATATCCCAGATTAAGATGATTTACAGATATTCAAAACGTGTTATATTTCCCTTTCCATACAAAACTGTAACAGAACTATTTGGAATGTACAGTTGTTTATGGTATTGGGTATCACCACTGAGTATATAACTTGTACAAACACTGTCATTGATGCTTTTAGGGGATAAATGATATGAGCCTCATGGAGGTCTATTTTAAAATTGTGACCAACAAAAATTAATATTTTTATACAACCTGTTTTTTTTTTGTTACATTGGTTGCTGTGCAAAAGTCCCAAGTATTCTTATTTCAAAAACTGTCTGAATCAGTCCTGAACCCCAAGTAGTCTGCAAAAGGCACTGCCCTGGACCTCTGTCTGCATCTGAGCTTGTCTGCTGTGTTTGGACAAATTACTAAAAACATTGCAGACAGCCAACAACACTGCCTCTCCACTGTTCAGTGATTTGAGAACTAAAGGCATACTAGACACAAGAGCAAATCCTGCCACTGCACTGGAAATGCACTCACAAATTTCTTTCTACAGCACCTCTGGGACGGTAGAAAGAAGATCTGCCATTTTCCCTTGGGGGTCCTTGCAAAGGTTTTTCAGCATGAATGAGGGGATTTTACACAAATTGCCTGTAGCAGAGGACCCTGAGTCCTCAGTGGTGCTGAGAACAACAGTACCCTTAATGATCTCCCCACCCAGATATGACTCCCAGACTTTGGTAGCTTGTGTTGCCTCTGCATTTCAGACAGGCAAGCACTTGATTGGTATGACCACCTATGGTAGCCTGCTGCAGGATGTCCTGGAAGTCATGGTACCTAACTAGAAACTGGGGCCAAGTTCAGGACATGAGTCAGGCAATGCATATGCCTCGACATTCCCTGCTGTAAGGTGAAAAGTAGGTTTACGCTATTGTCACACACAACTTTGTCTGGCACAAGGTGGTTTGGGATCATCTACCGTTTGGTCTGTCCCTGAAGAGTTGCTAGAATGTTTGGACCAGTGTTGCTACTGTTCCCCAGGCATACCAGCTGCCATGGCAGAATTATGCCTGGTCATTTAGAAAGGGTCTGATTTATTTGCGGGGAGGGGGACTGGTGGTTCTGATGAGTCACTGGATGAGGCCATTGAGGAAGAGGGTTAGAGGTCAATGTGCTGTCGCTTTCACCAAGGTACAGGACACAGTTGAGTGGTGTCCCTTGCATGGCCACATGCTGACCCTTTCCCCTGCTTGATGTGCCATAACGTAAGTCTCTCAAATCCTTTGATAGACTTCCCTCTCTATCACTTGAGACTACACATTTAGCATCAGAAGCAGATGGAGAATCTCATAGATTGGGGGTGGAGAGAGAAAGTGAGGAATGAGTGTAAGGCATCTAGGCCATTTGCTGCAAACTGGTATCAATCAGGCAATTATCCCACTATGATCTGTGGTGCAGATTCATGTGCAGTGGCTTGTACCCATGGGCAGTACTGTCTGGTGAAATAGGATGAAGGTTTTCTCCAGTCTTTTGCAAACTGCCACTACACCTAGATGAAATCCCACATTCTGCCCCTGCCTAACTTTCCTCATCTACATTCTCTAGCACCCAGGCATTGTCTCTTACCCCATTATCCCCAACCTCCATTTAGCTTGACCCTAAGCTGCAGAAACATCAAAGCCAGTTGCTGCCCTCTGCCTTTTGTACCCTACCTCTATGCTCTCCTTAGCAATATCAAATAACTTGAATCATTGCTAACCCCCCTACAGCAAGATACTGATGCTGTGTTGAACATTTTCACTAAACTCTTTCATGACAGTTTTTAGAGCTACTATGGGCTTGTAGAGGTGGAAGAAGAAGAGGACACATGCAGAAGGGATGTGAAGGCTGCCAGATAGGATTATTATACACAGAAGCAATTATTTTCTAACATGTCTGATTGATAAGAGCATGTGTATACGTTGGATGACTTTGTTGGCAATAGACTGAAGTTGGACAGTTTTCTATACTTTCTCTACCCATTGTGCACTTGCTGTCTTGATAGTAATTTTCCAAGACTATAAACATAAAATGAAGCAGTGAAATATCCTCTGTCTTCTATATATGATGGACGAGACTACATATTTGGAAACAGGAAAAGGAAAGAGACTATGATCAAAAGCAAAATCAATCCATCCTCCCTATCACTTGATATGAAGGTATGTTAGAAAGCTAGCTCAGAGATTTATTGCAGAAACCTGAAGTTCCTACAGCTCATGGTTATTCATGGAGACTCAAGCTAAATCTCAGAGAGTTTCAAAGCCTAAAAAGTGTCATGCCAGCTGCTCCTACCTAATAAGGTAGTTCTAAAAAAAAAAAAGCCATTTCTGGCAAAGTACTGTATTTGATACACTATCATAACTGTTGTCACTTCTCTTAACAGAAAAACATTGTAGGTATCAGCTTAGTGTTGAAACAAATAGGCATCCCTCTTCTTCATCATGCAAGCTTGATTTGCTTATTACCATGGCACATTAACAGGTTACAAAAGGAGTGACAAGCTCAGCCACCACTCAGAATATCAATGTTTAACTGAAAACTCTCAACGTAACCACCTTACAGCTAATAAAGAACAGAGGGATCTGATGATCTCAATATGTATAAGTATAAATACACTCAGGTGGGATTAAAACTACTCATACCATAACCGTGAGGTGAACTTAAAAAATGTGTACGAAAAACCAGTGCATACATTAAGATCTACCATCAGACCTATAGTAGTGAAAAACCCCTGCAATAAAGTGCTAATATGCTCATATGTGGTTAAAAATATTTGTATAGACAGAAGCCCCAAAAAGGAGATATAGTGACTCCTCACAATTGATGGCTAGTGCATACAGGTGAATATATAATGCAAATATATCCAAAAAAAATATATAATAAAAATAAAGTTTATATGTGATATTTAAAAAAAAAAATCCAATAGGTCATGTAATATTGCTGTGCAAAATACAAAAACATACGTAAAAAAGGCAAAAAATGAAAAAGAAACAAGAAAAAGTTCCAATGTGACTTGCGCTCATTGTGGCAGGATTATCGGGTAACTTTCGTGCCCCCCCACTTGGGTCCCCACTCACCAGCTCCCTTTATACCTGCAGGGGTATCTCGCTTCAAGAATGCATAGGCAGCTTGAGTCCTGATAACTCTAATGCTGCGTACACGCGGTCTGAATATTCGACAACAAATTTTCGATGAGAGCTTTTGGTCGGCAATTCCGACCACAAAAATTTGAGTGCTGGTTCGGAAATTCTGATCGTCTGTATGCAATTCCGATGCACAAAAATCCTACTCATGCTCAGAATCAATTTGACGCATGCTCGGGATCATTGAACTTAATTTTTCTCGGCTTGTCGTAGCATTGTACGTCACCGCGTTCTTGACGTTTGGAACTTCCGACAAGATTTGTGTGACCGTGAGTATGCAAGACAAGTTTGAGCCAAAATTCTGTCTAAATAAATCCATGGTTTTGTTGTCGGAATTTTCGATCATGTGTACACTGCATTATGGTTGGTTCTCTAGGTCGTGGTGTCCCCAGGCTCTCTGATGTCTCTCTTGGGTGTCCTCCAGTGGCCAGAGTATTAGCCAGTATTGGCCCCTGGACCCTGACTTACATACTGCTCACACTGGGCAGAATTTAGAGCAAAAGGACAGGCTAGCACTGAAACCAGCCAGTCCTGAAACTAGTCAAGCAAGTAAGCCAGCAGTACCAGTTGTTCATCTTTAATGGGGAATTCCTGCATCAGACATGTGGGGGTGACCAATTATTCTCCAGACATTAAAGGGGTTGTAAAGGTTTGTGTATTTTCACCTTAATGCATCCTATGCATTAAGGTGAAAAAACACCTTGCTGTTATGGGCTCGCCAGCCCCCCCCCCGTTTTACTTACCTGAGCTTGTTCACCTGCTGTGCACGACCCCCGGCATCCTCTTCTCCATGGTGTCTGGCCGTTGATTGGATAGATTGCTAGCAGTGCAGCCATTGGCTCCCGCTGCTGTCAATCACATCCAATGATGCGGCTGCAAGGGGGCGGGACCGAGTCATACACTTTGCGTCTATGGACGCCAACTGTATGACACGGGAGCACGCCCACAAGCTAACCCCCTCGGGAAAGAGCTTCCCAGAGGGGTTAGCTTTAGCAGGGAGGAGCCGAGACAGCCGCCGTGGACCCCAGAACAGGGGGATCGGGCCAATCTGTGCAAAACAAACTGCACAGTGGAGGTAAGTATGACATGTTTGTTACTTAAAAAAAAAATCAAACCTATACAACCCCTTTAAAAACAATTTGTGAATGAACTGTTAATGGAAGTGAATGCCTTGTCCTATGTTTAAGTGTCCAGCCAGTATTGTCCTGTGAGAAAAGAGACTCTAATGTCACGTACACAGGATTGGATTTTCCATCGGAAAAACCATCCAAGGTTTTTCCGATGGAAAATCCAATCCTGTGTACGTGACATTAGAGTCTCTTTTCTCACAGGACAATACTGGCTGGACACTTAAACATAGGACAAGGCATTCCGCTCAAGCTTGCCTTGCATACACACGGTCACACAACAGTACTCTGAACTTTCGACCGTCAAGAACGCGATGATGTACAACACTATGACGAGCCGAGAAATTAAGTTCAATGCTTCCGAGCATGCGTCAAATTGTTTCCGAGCATGCGTCGGAATTTTGCGCGTTGGAATTGCTACAGACAATCTGATTTTTCGGAAAATTTGATAACCAGCTCTCAATCTTTTGTTGGCGGAAATTCCGATGGAGCATACACCTGGTTGAAATTTCCATTCAAAAGCTCACATCGGACTTTTGCTGTCGGAATTTCCAATCGTGTGTACAGGGCATGAGAGTTTAGAACAATAAGCAGAAGACCAGATTTGGATTTTCTTCGAGAAAAACTTCAGGTATCCTGTGTTACATCTACCCTCTGTCTTATTCTTCATACACTAGTGCACTAAACCTGTTAAGGTTTTAAAGTGGCTGGTAACAATCTTTTTTCCATCCTGGAAGAATAATTATTCACTGAGATGAATGTGCCTGGGACCCTGTTGCCAAGTAAGTAGCTTAGAACCTTTAGTATCAGCTGAAGATCAGTATTTCCTGAAGATCAATAACAATAGCACTACACATAATGGTTTCATTCTGTTAAATGCTGAGGAAGACAATTTAACTTTGATGTTTTTAGTTCTACATTGACAAATCACATGTACTTTAAATGAGAGAAGAGTAGACATGTTAATGAAATAAAGTTTAATCATTGTAAAGATGCCTTTGGACAAAATAATTCTTGAATTACTGTATTAAATGAGTGCACTTTAACTTCAATAATGGTGAGCAATATCTGGGAACAATAGACTGTATATATTGCTTATTTCTCTCTGTCTTGCTTGGATGCTGTTTGGACCCTGAAAGGAATGTCAGCTTCTGTAGTACCAGAGAAAGGGGAGCATTCATTTTGTTTTCAAGTTTGTTAAATCTTTAAATATACATGACGTTAATTGTCATGCGTTTGTTTTACATGGTAGGTTAACATATTTTTGAATTGATAATTTAATGCACTACACTAAGGTTTACTTTTGCTTCAATGAACCTCTAGGAGAGCTTTTGGTCTATTGAGCCTATTTCTCTAGCTGGGAGGGAGCAGTTTCCACTTACCGCTAATGTATGGAGGCTCTTCACTACTGAAAACATATGTTGGGGGGGCATTACACTACCTATTCTGCACAGTACATGCCCCTGATGTACAGCTTTCATCTACATTATGTAAGCTGTGCTTTACATGGCATATTCCTGACCCCTGCATTACATAAGAAGTGCTGTACATGACATACTGCTGACCAAAGTGCTCTTTGTTTCAACAGTAACTTTTAACTCTATTGCCACGTACACGTGATCGGACATTCTGACAACAAAACCGTGGATTTATTTCCGATGGATTGTTCGCTCAAACTTGTCTTGCATACACACGGTCACACAAATGTTGTTGGAAATTGCGAACGTCAAGAACGCGGTCACGTACAACACTACGACGAGCCGTGAAAAAATAAGTTCAATGATTCCGAGCATGTGTCAAATTGATTCTGAGCATGTGTATTTTTGTGTGTCAGAATTGCATACAGACGATCGGAATTTCCAACAAGAACTTTTGTTGTCGGAAAAATTGAGAACCAGCTCTCAAACATTTGTTGTCGGAAATTCCGACAGCAAATGTCCGATGGAGCCTACACACAGTCGGAATATTCGACCAAAAGCTCACATCGAACATGCGTGTACATGGCATACGTCTATATTCTGTGTGCAGAAAAACGTATGTAATTGATTTATTTTATTTTTTTAAATCTGTGTCTTGGGATGTACGTGCCTGTGAGTCCTCAATTGTAGCACAGTAATTTAGCCATATTGTTCTGGGTATAAAGAACTGATACATATGTGCTTAGCGTATATAGCAAGTAGGTTCTATTTAACCATGACCATTTTTTATTGCAACATACCGACATCTCATACCTTTTTATTTCTTTATAGTTCTCAAACTTTTTATGTTCTAATTTGTGACTGATTTTGCTACAGATTCCTTAACTGCTTCCGTATAGTGAAATTACCGATGTCCTCCCATTCTTGGCACGCATCGCAGCGATCAGTGGTGTGCCATGTTCCTCGGACATAGTGCATCATCGATCACGGCAAAGAGCCTATGACATGGGCTCTTTACTATGTGATCATCTGTGTCCAATCACAGCTGATCACAGCGTAAACAGGAAATGCAAGTTATCTGCATTCCTTTCCTCACACTAAGGCCGGGTACACACGGACAAACATGTATGGTGAAAGCGGTCCGTCGGACCGTTTTCACCATACATGTCTGCCAGAGGGCTTCTGTACGATGGTTGTACACACCATCGTACAGAAGTCCGCGCGTAAACAATACGCGGGGCGTGTCCGCGGTGTCGCCGCGTCGATGACGCGGTGTCGCCGCGACAATGACGCGGCGACGTGGGCGGCCCGCCTTTAAAATGCTTCCACGCATGCGTCGAAGTCATTCGACGCATGCGAGGGACGGCGGGCGCCTGGACATGTACGGTAGGTCTGTACTGACGACCGTACATGTCCGAGCGGGCAGAATTCCAGCGGACTGTTTTAAAACAAGTCCAGGAATATTTGTCTGCTGGGAAAAGGCCCGGCGGGCAAATGTTTGCTGGAATTCGGCCCGCTCGCGCCCACACACGACCAAACATGTCTGCTGAAACTGGCCTGCGGGCCAGTTTCAGCAGACATGTTTGGTCGTGAGTATGGGGCCTTTCAGCGCATGAGGAGCGGAGAGCCGCTAAGCGGCATTTCTAAGCAGGGACATCTGCACCGACAATAATAAATTGTGGGGGCGCTATTGATTTTAAACAAATGTGTTGCTAAAAAAGTGTCTATTGGGTCTATCACAGCTGCCATCTACAAAAAAAATGCAAAGTGCCGTGCTAAAAAATATCTGTGCTAAATTATAAACTCCATATAGTATCCTTGAAATAGTTCCTCTATGCATTTAAAAGACAAAAAAAAGTTATTTGAAAAATATTAAAAGTAAATATCTTCAATTCTGTGTTTTTAATGTGACATCCTGTTTATAATATATACTGTACTATCACCAAGTTGTATATATCTAAAACACCCAATGTGCTCGAAAAGTTGATCCTACTCAACCTAGAGCCATGATACTATATTGAGTTTATAATTTAGCACTTTGCACTTTTGATGTATGATTTGAATTGTTTAGAGAATTTTAAGCACAGCACTTGGCACTTTTTTTAAGGTGGCAGCTGTAAGTAGCCCCACCCAATAGACACTTTATCACTGACACATTTGTCTAAAATCAATAGTACCCCCCCCCCCCAATTTATCATTTCAGTTAAGGTAGTTCTCTTCACACTACTAAGGAGAGCAGCATTTTTTATACATTCTGACTATTTAATTTGGCGTGAGGTATTCTTCCTTTTTTTAGTTCACTGATTATCAGTGCCCATTAACGATGCCTGTCATCAGTGATGCCAATTAGTGCCCATCAGTCCTGCCGTTCAGTGCCCATCACCTATGGGTGCCCATCAGTGCGGCTTATCAGTGCCGCTTATCAGTGCTGCCTATCAGTGTCCATAAGTGCTGCCTATCATCAGTGCCCATCAGTGCTACCTGTCCGTGCTGCTTATCAGTGCCCATAAGTACTGCCTATCACTGCCGCCTATCATTGCCCATCAGTGCTACATATTAGTGCCTTCTCATAATTTCCCATCAGGGCTGCCTCATTAGTGCAAATCAGTGCAGCCTATGAGTGCCCATCAGTGCAGCCTCATCAACGTACATCAGTGAAGTTTATACTGCGGCAGGTTGGCTCCGCTGTGCGAACCATCATAGCTGTACGTTGCTATAAGCAGGCGCGCGCACTGCATTGCGGCGGTGCTGATGCTCGTGACCAGCAGTTGAGATTACCTTTGGCCGCGAGCATTAGCGGGCTTGAGACCCAGCCGGGTAAAAACAAATAACTTGTGGTGAGGAAAGTGGAGTTGAAGGAAGGAAGCAGAATAGAAAATTCAGGCGTAGCAATAGGGAAACAGTCCTGCTCCTAAGTGTAACACTTCTCTGCGCCACTCCTGCTTGAGTGGGTATAGCGTACCTGCACAGGCCTCTCTCACTGACCTGGAAGCCAGAGTATCGCTCAAACCTTTGAGGAAAAATCTCTGCCACAGGCCCTTCTTAGAATGAACGTCAGGGAGACACCTCTGCCACAGGCCCTCTCTGATTGCAGTTACGGAGGCAATCCTCCTTAGGTGAATTACGCCTGGATCTCCTTCTTAACGTCGCCCAGGTACCGACTGACAGGTGATAAATCCTTCAGTGTCCAGCTACCTTGATCCCCGGTGGTTTGCTGAAATCCTTTTGGACCGCCAGCCTCTCATTGGCGCTCCTCAGATGGACTCCCCACTGAACAGCTATACCACTTGGGATCCTTCAGAGGTGGAAACCCAGTCGATCACTGGGTCCGCGTCGCTGCTCAAATGCTCCGGACAAACATGGTCCCGGAAACCAGGAACACTGCGTGGCAGGCACGCCCCGGCCAGGTAGGCCATAACACCGGGGCGGCGTGATGTGGTCACCCTAAAGGTGGGTGCCACACTGGACAAAGAAGACCCAGAAATAATGGCGTCTGCCCCATAAATACCCTCCCCCAGCATGCGCTGCGAGGCTCAACCCTCCTGATTGGCTGCTGGGGAAGAGCACCCAAACCCTGACTCCACTGCTGCCACCTACTTTAAATTTAAATAGCACTGGTACTTTGAAGTAACCAGGCGCTACACACTCCTCCCACCTGGCCACAGGCCCTCTCTGATTGCAGTTACTGATTCAATCCTCCTTAGGTGAATTAAGCCTGGATCTCCTTCTTAAGTCGCCCAGGTACCGACTGACAGGTGATCAATCCTTCAGTGTCCGGCTACCTTGATCCCCGGTTGTTTTGTCAAAATCCTTTTGGACCTCCAGCCTCTCATTGGCGCTCCTCAGACGGACTCCCCACTGAACAGCTATACCGCTTGGGATCCTCAGAGGTGGGAACCCAGTCAATCACTGTGTCCCCATCGCTGCTCAAATGCTCCGGACCAACATGGTCCCGGAACCAGGAACATCATGTGGCACGCACGCCCTGGCCAGGTAGGCCATAATGCCGGGGCACTGTGATGTGGCATGCACAGCGAGACTCAAATCTCCTGATTGGCTTCTGGGGAAGAGCACCCAAACCCTGACTCCACTGCTGCCACATACTGCACTGGGGTGGGAAGAACACCCCAGCACAACAGAATGGCTCACAGCACAGCCAAGCTGAGACAGAGACCCTGTTTTGAACATAACAATTTGGATCAGAGTCTAACTACAGTCTGATCAACCTTTAAATTTAAATAGCAGCGGTACTTTGAAGTAACCAGGTTCTACACATATAATATTGTAGGGGATCAGAGGGGTGAACAGTCGGCTCAGACAGTCCAGTAAAACAAAAGTGGCTTTATTCAGCAAAACTTCAAAACAAACAGAAGGAATGACAGGCTTGTCTTGCAATACATTTGTACATATGAGAAAAGTTTGGTCTCTGCACCCACAGCCTAGTGTGCACAGCTCTAATCATAATTTGTAGACTCTATAAGACACAGTCTAAATAATGTACACTTCTTTGTTCTTATTTACCAGAGAAATGTAGCAGAATATATTTGAGCTGTTTTATAACAGAAGGGTTACAGTTTCTTAACATGTCTAGTAATTTTTCCTAGTGCCACCAAAAAATCATCTGTCTATAAAGAAGTAAAAAAAAAAAAAAAATGGGTATAGTATTTTATGTCTGAGTAATGCCGCGTACACACGATCATTTTTCAGTATGAAAAAAACGTTGTTTTTAAAAAACGTCATTTAAAATGATCGTTCAGGTTCTGAAAAACGACAAAAACAACATGTCGTTTTTCGGGTTGTAAAAAATGAACGTGTGTGGGCTAAAACGACGAAAAAAACCTGTGCATGCTCAGAAGCAAGTTATGAGACGGGAGCGCTTGTTCTGGTAAAACTACCATTCATAATGGAGTAAGCACATTCATCACGCTGTAACAGACAAAAAAGCGCGAATCGTCTTTTACTAACACGGAATCAGCTAAAGCAGCCCAAAGGCAAAGTGAACTTCTCCTTTAAAGTGTGTATTGTACGTCACCGCGCTTTGCTAGATCATTTTTTTAAAACGATGGTGTGTAGGCAACATCATTTTAATGATGAAGTTGGGAAAACTTTGTTTTTTAGACATGCTGAAAAACAACGTTTTCTTTCATGCTGAAAAATGATTGTGTGTACGCGGCATAACTGTCAGTCAGGCCCCGTACACACGGTCGGACCGAACCGATGAGAATGAACCGAAGTTCAGTTTCATCGGATCAAACCGACCGTGTGTATAGGCCATCGGTCTGTTTTCCTTCGGTCCAAAATTTTAAAACATGCTTCAAAACCGAACCGATGGACCGCTGCCCGATCGGACCAAACCGATGGTTAGTACAGAAAAGCTTTGGTTCAAAACCCGCGCATGCTCAGAATCAAGTCGACGCATGCTTGGAAGCATTGTACTTCGTTTTTATTCAGCACGTAATGTGTTTGACGTCACCGCGTTCTGACCCGATCAGATTTTGGACTGACGGTGTGTACACATATCAGGCCGTACGGCCACTTCAGAGGTGAACCGATGAAAACGGTCCGACGGACCAGTCACATCGGTTTGGTCCGACCGTGTGTACAAGGCCTCAAAGTATCACAGTGATGAAAACTAAAAAACAGCCAGGACAGAAAAGGAGATAAAGTAACATTACTGTTTCATTTTATTTTATTAAAATAATAATGGTGTTATACTTACATGCTCTAGGCAATGGTTTTGCACAGAGCAGCCTAGATCCTGGCTCCTCCTCTTTGGTGAGTGCCCCCATAAAAACCCGCTCCCAAGACACCCTGGGGCAGATTCATGTAGCACTTACACCGTTTTTTTGGGAGATGCGCGGCGTAAGTGCAGATTTGCGCCGGCGGATCGCTGCGCCGTACCCAGAGAACCAGATTACGCCTCCAAATAGACTTCATCGCCTTGGTGTAACATTTCCACGCCGGCGCGGCGTTGGTGCAGATTTACGCTGGTCGGATCTGGCGCGGCCATGGTTTTTGTGTTTTAAATATGCAAATGAGGTTGTTGGCCCGATTCATCAACTTAAGCTTGACCGGCGCAGGCTACTCCCGGTGCGCGGACCAGAAAATTCCGGCGCCAAGTTACCCCTCATAAAAGCAGGGGTAACTTTGCACCAGACTTGCACAGGTCAGCTGGAGTGCAGCTAAAGCAGCAGCGTTACAGACGACCTGAGCAACAACACTTGCTGGACAACACATCTGTGTGCCAACATGCCAGGGGCAGCCGTGGTCCTTGCACTATTGCGTCGACGGGCACGTAGGAGGGCACGGGAGAGGATATTCTGCACGCGCATTGACGTCTTTGACATTGGGGAATTTGAGGTGTATCCTGGAATTAACCAGAATCCTGCAGGATGACATCACCAGCCCAGCACACTGCAAACGACCTAGCTTGGAAAAAAAAAAGCTTCAGTACGTTTGCACCTGCAGGGCGGAAGTCTGGGCTGATTTATGGACTGGGCGTTGGTAGTGGGCCGGCGTAGCTCAGGGGTCACTCCAGGGCGCAGTTCTGAGCATGTGCAGATTGGGGCATTTACCCCTGGATGTCACTGAGCATGTGCGGTCTAAGATGCACCCCGGCGTGACCCCTGTGCCACGGTCGGCACTTCATTAGCATAGGGTGACTCCCATTTGGCCTTACCCCGCCTTACGCCGTCTAAAATCCGCCCCGCTGGGGCATCGTAGACAAAAAAAGTTTCTTGAATCACCTAACTGCCGCTCCGCGCTGGACCGGTGTAGTCTAAAAATGATGCACCACGCCGGTGCAAATCTGCACCATTGTATATGAATCTGGCCCCCTGTGTGCATCTACTGACACAGCTCTATCTTCACAGCATTTGATTGACAGCAGCAGGAGCCAATGGCTTCCACTGCTATCAATCTGCCAAGCTCCTGCACTTAACCTTTAAAATTCTGTACACACTCCATCATATCAGCATGTAAGGAAGCATGCAAGGACACCAGCATATTTTTCAGGTTTGTGTCAGATATGGGCTAGGTCCCTGGTGGTGTGCAGTGAATTGCAGTTGTTGATTACCTCAAATGAGGATGTCCCTGTAGAGAGCTGAGGTTTGCTTTTGACCGGGCACTGGGAGAGTGGTGTAGAGGCTGCTGGAGGTCTTGACTGTGTTTTCTTCTAGGGAGTTTTTTAGGATGATTTGTGTCCTTTTTCTTTCGAGTCATCCCCAGGTGTGCTGAGAGTTGCCTCAATTAGCTGGAATCCATGGCGGTAGTAAGAAGCTGCTCAGTTAAGTTTCCATTCAGCCATGCCGTGGCCACGCCCCAGCTTGGGGATCCTGCAGCACAGTTTTTTACCTTAAGGCCCCTTTAACACAGGGCGGATCAGTAATGATCCGCCCCGTGAACCTCCGCTTTCTCAGTGGGGATCGCTCCGTTGATCCCCGCTGAGCTGGCGGATGACAGGGCGGTCCCCGCACACTGTGCAGGGACCGCCCAGTCTTTTCTCCGCTCTCCCCTATGGGGGGATCGGATGAACATGGACAGTCTATCCGTGTTCACCCGATCCGCCAGATGGATGGAAAAGTAGGTTTTTCCTCCGTCACACTTTGGCAGATTGGAGCGGGTCGGATGTCAGTGGGCATGTCACCGCTGACATCCACGGCTCCATAGAGGAGCACGGAGTGCCCGTTCAGGTCCGCCAAAAAAACTGGCGGGCGGACCTGAACGGGCCACCCGTGTGAAAGAGCCCTAATACACACAATGCATTTAGGTAAAACACCTTAAAGTGATTGTAAGGCTTTGTTTGTTTGTTCGTTTGTTTTAAATAACAAACATGTCATACTTACCTAAACTATGCAGTTAGTTTTGCACAGAGTGGCCCTGATCCTCGACTTCTGGGGTCCCCCGATGGCTCTCGCGGCTCCTCCCCGCATCGTATAACCCTTTAGGAGATGCACTCTCCCAGGGGGTTACCTTGTGGGTGCACTCTGGAGTCCAACATTTTAGTCCATAAACGCAGAATGCCAGACTCCCCCCAGTGCCCACGTCAATGGATTTGATTGATAACAGCGAGAGCCAATGGCTGCACTGCTATCAATCTATTCAATCAAGAGCCAAGACAATGGGCAAGAGGGGAAGAGCGCGTCTCCGGCATGGGAACTACATGACTCAGATGAGTAAAACAGGGGGGCCGGTCAGTGACAAAAGTTGTTTTACCTTAATGTATAGGATGCATTAAGGATGCATTAAGGTGAAAAAACATAAGTGTTTACAATCCCTTTAAGGCTTTAGAACCACTTTAACATGCCCTTCTTAAAGTGGCTAAAAGTGATTAAAAACATCTAAATATTGTCCCCCAATGCAAATACATCATTGGTCACTTCATCAAGTGTTGAAATCGATCATTAATTAAGATTCCCCCGCTTGACAAGGTTTTCCTGTCATCACAAAGCTTTCCCGTTGCTCTCTTGTCACAGAATCCCTGGTGCTGCAGTAGGGTATTCTCTGTGCAGAGGATCATTGGGTGATATATCAAAGATGATATATGGTCATCATGACCACATTTGGTTAATTATATCACATTCAGCTGGTCAAACAGGCTGGATTTGGGTTAAACACAAAAAAAATAATCTCATCCTTGATGTCCAGACTTAGCATATTAAAGTGCTTAAATATTCTGAACAAGCAGTACAAGCCCTTTAAAATATGCCTCCATCAAGCTCTATAGCTATTGGCATTTAGGAGTAATGTATCTAAATATTACAACAGAGGCACTGACATCCTTGCTCCTTGCCTTTTATTTTCTATAGAAACAGAGTTTTGGTTTACTGCTAGACTTTTAATGTAAACAAACTAAAAATTCTTGTAAGCTGCAAGAAACTGACTGGACTTTATAGATTTGTATTTGTAACAGCTGACCAGTGTTGCCAACCGCCAGTATTTTTACTGGCAGCCAGTAAAAACAGCCAATTTTCTCCTGCCAGTAAATGCCAGTAAAAGTAAAAGGTTGCTAGTAAAAAATATGGCTGTGACGCTTGGTTCGGTCCAGAGCCAACTGGGACCATCCAAGTGCTTGCCACAGTGTGATCAGGCGGCTCTGACAGAGGGGATGCCTGAAAGTGTCATGTGATATCATGGTGCAATAGAGCCAAGCAGAGCAGCCAGAGCCTTGTGTGTGGGCCTGCAGTATGCAAGCAAGGCAGGTTGGGACCAGGACCATCAGTGCTGTTTAGAATGGAGTGGACTGGAGGGATCACTTGGCTTGGAGAGAGACTGTCAGGCTGCGTACACACAACCAGTTTTCTCGGCAGAATCCAGCAAGAAACTCGACGGGAGACGTATTCTGCCAAGAAAACCGGTCGTGTGTACACTTTTCGGCGAGAAACCCGTCGGGAAACTCATCAAGCCAAAAAGAGAGCATGTTCTCTATTTCCTCGACGGGCAATGGGAAAATTTGTCTCGACAAGTTTTTTGACAGCCGAACAAGGAACTCGACGGGAAAAACGATGTGTTTCACCCGTCGAGTTTCTCGGTCGTGTGTATGCGGCCTCACTGTGACTCAGGAGGGAACGTGTTGTGTCAGTAAGGTCTCGTCATCATATGTGCAGCTGCACACTGCTGTCAGTGTCACTGTGTGTGCCACCCATTGTTATTGCTTGCCCTCCTGAGGCTGGTCCCTGAGCTACTTACTTACAATATCAAAAATACAATTTGTTTTTTTGTTTTGCCTTATTATCTACCTTAAATCATATTGTTAATTGCATAATGTATTTGTTTGAAGCCTAAATACTCTAATTTGCACTTAAAACTATAATTTTGTAACTTTTGGAAATGCCAATAAAAATTTGGCTGTGCCAGTAAATTTTGGGTGTTGTGTCAGTAAATTTCAATTTGGTAGACTGGCAACACTGCAGCTGACTGTGCCTTGTGTCCCAGCATTTGGGCCTATTCTCCCTACTGGTCAGTTTTTTCCAAACTAGATATGAGATGATTTGATAGTGATTTTAAAGGTTTTGATTTAATATCATAATCTGACCCGAAAGCAAAACTTTTGATGGAAATCTGCTATTGCTAACACCCCCCCTCCCCCCCTTCCCTCTTGCTAGTTGTCCAGACTTTATCCTCTACCTTAAATATATTTATTTAAAATTGCTGATCTGGAACAAGAATTCAGATCAAGGATGTAAAAAAAATCAGTAGTCCTTTATCTGTATTCTTGTGCCAGGTCAATGACTCAAAATAATGAAGCCATCACGCAATTAATATTTTCAGGAGAATTGGCTTCTTTCATGACAGGTTTAGTTAAAGGGTCACTAAAGGATTTTTTTTTTTTAGCTAAATAGCTTCCTTTACCTTACTGCAGTCCTGGTTTTATGTCCTCATTGCTCGTTTTTGCTCTGATGTTGCTGTAAAACTGCTCTGTTCTGGACACTTCCTGGTTGTCTGGCTCCATATGAAAAAAGTCATGGGAGAGTTTAGTTCAGTTTTCCTAGCCATGACTCTCTATGGCACTGTCCAGCACAGAGGCATAAAATAACATGCAAAGACTAAACTACTTTCAGTTTAGTTTTTGGATCTAAGGCCCCGTACACACGACCGAACATGTCTGCTGAAACTGGTCTGCGGACCAGTTTCAGCAGACATGTTCGGTCGTCTGTACACCCGAGCGGACAGGATTCCAGCGTACATTTGCCCGCCGGGCCTTTTTTCCAGCGGGCAAATATTTCCAAACTTGTTTAGAAACAGCCCGCTGGAATCCTGTCCGTCGGACATGTTCTGTCGTCTGTACAGACCTACCATACATGTCCGAGCGGCCATCATCCCTCGCATGCGTCGAATGACTTTGACGCATGCGTGGAAGCATTGAACTGGCAGGGCCGCGCACGTCGCCGCGGCCTCGTCGCCACGTATCGAGTACGCGCGGATTTCTGTATGATGGTGTGTACAGCCATCATACAGAAATCCCCGGGCAGACATGTACGCTGAAAATGGTCCGGCGGACCGTTTTCATCGTACATGTTTGCCCGTGTGTACAAGGCATAAGAGGCACATTATATGATTGATTTTTATCTATTTTTAATCGTTTTTAAAAGGAATCAGTTAACTATTATGTCTCTATACCCTGTAAACAGTCATTTCAGCTAAAAAAATGTTTTCCTTTAGTGATCCTTTAAATAGCTCATGTTTTTCAGTAGTAGATGTTTAAGTTACATATGTACAGTTATATTTATTTTCATTTGCAAGGGAACTTAGAAAAGCACAGTTTTGTAGATATTTTGAGCTGTTGAGTCACATCAAATCTGTTTTTCAGAAGTTGAGTCTATTTTCCCAGGCCATCACCTAAAATTGTTTCATGTTTTCCTGAAATCTAAGAGACCTTGGTGTACTCTGAGAAACTTAAACTTTTATAAAAACTAATTAAGTAGTGACTACCAGATGGTGTTATGACTGCGTATGATTTTTGTGAGGGAGTTAAATCAATTTCTTGGATCACAAAAGCTTGATTGAATGTGCCAATTATATATTTTTTTAATAATAAAAAAAACTATTATTCATGTATCTATGAGTAAATAACTCATAACTTCAAACTAATGCTCATATACTGTGGTAATTCTTCAGGTATAACTTTAACAGCAGATTTTTTTTTTAAGATAAATATTTTTAATTTAGTGCCAGGGTTTATGCCAGGGTTTATTAAGCACAGATAACAACCATGGTGTGCAAAGTGCAGTAACCCAAAGCAAATTATTCATAATAATCTTTAAAGCAAATGTCAGGACAAAATAGAAAAAAAGCATATTCAGTCCATTTCTCCAATATATGCTCATGTGCCCTGTGTTTAATACCTTTAACCAACTCCTGCCCAACCTATAGCAATTTGACAGACGAGCAGGACTTTTTTCGTTCCGCGTGGATGTCATATTTGATGTCCTTTTGGAATGAACCGAGAATATATAAAGTCTGCAGTCACCAGTGATACACCTCCATCCCTATATACATATACACAAAAGAGGGTCGCCCTGGGACTTTAAATGAGGTGGTCACAGTTAGTCACTTTTTAACAAGAGTAGTAGCAGTATAAATATTTATTAATAATAGATGTACATACATAAATATTGTAACATAATAGCTCAGCCAATGGATCAGCACATAAAGAAGAAGATGAAATAAATAAAATTGATGCAGACTCAATACATATGCAGGCATCAGAATAATCCGGCATGGGTTTCGCAAGATCAATGCTCGCTCATCAGGCTGGTAAGTGTTGGCACGTTCAGCCTTCCTCTCCCTGAGACGGCGGTCAATGGAGAGGGAGAGGTGCATAAGATCCTCTAGGGTAGCGGGAAGTTCAACACGAGCAATTTCATCCTTCATAGGTTCTGAAAGGCCAAGGCGAAATTGATTCCGGAGGGCAATATCAGTCCACAAGGTCTCTCGGCTCCAACACTTAAATTCAGAGATATAGTCCTCTACAGGTCTTTTCCCTTGCTTGAGGTTCCTAATGGTGTTCTCTGCCGTAAGTTGTTTGTTGGGGTCCTCATAAAGGAGAGACATTTCGTCAAGGAAGGTATTAAATGCCCCCAAGAGGTCGCCGTGTTCCTCTACGTAAGCATCGGCCCAAACTCTGGGTTCTCCCTTGAGATAAGAAATCAGGGTGAGAATTCTGACCCTGTCGGAGTAGTAAGTGCGGGGGCGTAATTCGAACATGAGACGGCAGGAACTAACAAATTGACGGAAAAGTTTTCTATCACCTGAAAAGGGTTCTGGGGGGCAGACCTTGGGCTCTGGTCGGTCCCGGGGTTGAGCAAGATTTTGGTTACGGAGGGCGTCGTTTTCTAAACGGAGATCATTCATAGTGGCTGTGAGGTTATCCACTCGTTGTGAGAGTCCCACTAAATGGTTGGCAAGCTCCGCTGGATCCATTTAATCAGTTAAAGGTTCTGCTATTATGTTAAGACCCTGCTATGAATCAATTTATTATGGTTGGATCTCAGCTGCGGAGGCTTCTCAGGTCTAAACCACTAGATCACTCTCTTATTTGAGCAGAGAGTTTAGGGTTTAACTCATCACAACCTCCAAATGATAACCAACATAAAGCTTGGGTTGCTTATTCTTTCATAAGCATACAATGCAGGAAACAATATATAAGCCTCTCTGGTGCATGGATAGGAAGTTAACTTAGGTTGCAAACTAATACTGTAACCGGGCTATTACTTCATGTGCGCCTTGAAAAATAACATAACGTAGCTTCACAGTAATAACGATAGGAATAATGTGGGTGTATTCATATTATTGGAGGAACTAATATCCAGGCAGCAAGTTTGACAAGCTTCCAGAGTCTCTCACAGTATACAACACAGTCTATGCAATATCAGCTTGAAATGCAAATAGATAGGATACTTGTGGTTCTGCAGAGAACATAAGCTTGTAATTGAGGTTTCCTTTGGTCTCCTCCAGGTGAGACAGTGAACACAGGATGGTGCAGAGCAGGTCTGTGCCTTGTAGCCAATGAGGTTGTTGAGTCCCTAGAGCATGTGGCTGGGTTAAGGAGGAGGTATATCTCCAGGAGCGAGGGGGTCCTGAATAGCGGTCACAGGCAACTTCCAGGGTGCTTGGATTGGGGTCCCAGGTGACGGCAGGCGTCCAACAGGAATAGCAGAACAACCTGCCGTCTTCCCTGGGGGTTTAAATAGGGCCAGAAGCGTGGGAGAAGGCGCAGCACGCCAGGACGCGCTTCCGCGTTCCAGCGTGGAGCGCAAACAGCGGCGCTCCGGAAGTGACGCGGACGCCACAGAGAGAGGAGCGCAGCTACTAGAAGTAAGTGAAGCCGTGCTTGCTCTGCACGGAATAACGCCAGTGGCGTTACATCTGTTCATTGCTACTAATGAGTTAGTATGCTATAGTGTGCTACTGTGATTATATTATGAGTGTAGAGTGTCAGTGTAGTGTGAATATAGTGACAGTGCAACATCAGGTAGTGCGTCTGTGCAGTTTTATTGCAGTATATTGAAGTTTTAGTGCAGTATATTGTGTGATTGTAGTTTGTTAGGGCAGTTTTATGGCAGTATGTTGAAGTGTGTCTAAGTACTGTGTCTGTGCAGTTTTACTGCAGTGTATTGAAGTATCAGGGCAATTTTACTGCAGTATATTTGTGTCTTTTTACTGTTGTGCATTTGTGCAGTGTTACTGCAGTGTATTGAAGTGTGACAGAGCAGTTTTACTGCAGTATATTGAAATGTGTCAGTGTAGTGTGTCAGGCCAGTTTTACTGCAGTATATTGTAGTGCACCAGTGCACTTTTACTGCAGTATATTGTAGTGCATCAGTGCAGTTTACAACAACAAAGCCTGGGGAAATGCCCAAGGAAAAACCAAGCCTACTTACCGACCAGCTCGCAGAACAGCCAATTAACCTGTCTAACAGTATGCGTTAAAAACAGGGGTTTTGTCTGCACACATTTGCAAACACATGTGTGAGCCACGGAGCCGCGCCAAGGCACCCTGTAATCTGTGGTCCTAACACTAAACAATGAGTGTCCCCACAATGGAGCCACATGCATTCTAATGGATAGATGAGGGCAGGTGGACTGAAGGGGAGCCACCCCTCCTTAAAGGTGCAGGAGCACACCAAACACCCAGCATGTAGCACAATGGCTGCAAAGGTGTTGGTGCGCTGCTGGACCAATACAAGCACCACAGGTGAAACATCAGTGCAGTTTTACTGCAGTATATTGTAGTGCATCAGTGAAATTTTACTTCACTATATTTTAGTGCATGAAGTGGGCTCTGTTCATTGCTACTAGCAAGTTATTGTGCTATAGTGTGCTACTGTGATTCTATTGTGAGTGTAGAATGTCGGTGTAGTGTGAATATAGTGATAGTGCAGCGACAGTGTAGTATGTCCGTGCAGTTTTACTACAGTATATTGAAGTGTGTCAGGGCAGTTTTATTTTAGTATTTTGATGTCTGCCAGTGTAGTACATATGTGCAGTTTTACTGAGGTATATTGGAGTGTGTCAGTGTAGTGTGTCAGGCCAGTTTTACTGCAGTATACTGAAGTGTTTCAGTGCAGTTTTACTGCAGTATATTGTAGTGCATCAGTGCACTCTTACTGCAGTATATTGAAGTGTGTCAGTGTTGTGTGTCAGGGAATTTTTACTGCAGCTTATTGAAGTGTGTCAGTATACTGCATCAATGCAGTTTTACTGCAGGGTATTAAAGTGCGTCAGTGTAGTGTGTCAGGGAATTTTTACTGCAGCTTATTGAAGTGTGTCAGTATACTGCATCAATGCAGTTTTACTGCAGGGTATTGAAGTGCGTCAGTGTAGTGTGTCAGGGCAATTTTACTGCAGTATATTGAAGTGTGTCAGTGTACTGCATCCGTGCAGTTTTACTGCAATGTATTGAAGTTTGTCAGGGCAGTTTTATTGCAGTATATTGAAGTGTGTCCATCTAGAACGTCCAGGCAGTTGTACTGCAGTGTATTGAAGTGTGCCAGGGCAGTTCCACTGCAATATAGTGAACTGTGCTAGTGTAGTGTGTCAGTCCAGTTTTACTGCAGTATATTGTATTGTGTCAGCTAGGTTTTACTGCAGTATATTGAAGTGACATTTCTGTCAGTGGCAGTCCTCAAGTTAAAGTTCACCAAACACCACTTTACATTGATTAAAGAGCATCCAATTACACATGTCCCCCTCTCTATTACATTTCGGTAATAAGCCCCCCATCATGTCTGTGAGGCCAACAAGGAGAGGCAGGCGTTCCTATGACACTTTGAGGGGGCCAGCAGCGTATGTGTCCACAGGCAAAGGTGAGCGTGATCCATTCTCAGGCAGGGCACCATTTTCTCTGTTTAGTGATGATGTACATGCTATCCAGCCACAGGTGGTGGACTGATTATTTAACCATCCTCATACTCTATCACCCAAGCAGAGACTAATGCACAGTGCACCGCAGCTGGCAGAGTGGCTTGTCATGCATGGAGGAGTCAGCTGAGTTGTTTGAACATGGCATCCGCCACTTGCTCCTAGATGATGCACAGGCATTACTTGATTCTGATTTTGGTTGAGGAAGGTAGGAAAATTAGCCTACAGTGAGCGGAGAACACTGATAAACAACATATTGGCAGTCGCAGAGTATTGCCAAGTTGATTCCAGGGATGATGAGGATGGAGGGGATGATGATGATGATGATGAGTTCACTGACGTGACTTGGGTGCCGTATAGAGCAGAGGAGGAAAGTGAAAGATGAGGCACAACCCCAATGAGGCAGGATGTCCTACAGAAGCAGCCATCATGGAAGAGTAGAGAGCAGCTATCCTATTTGAAAACTTTGCCTCAAGCATCTGGGAATGAATCATTCCTAAAATAGCAGCAGCTATCAAGCCCATCACCAATTAAGTGTATTTGGGATGTGGAATCTTTGAAAAACTGCCTAGGCTGCTTAGAATTGTGGGTGTGGATTTTATTTGGAATATATTTTTTGGTATAGCTTTCATGGGCACAATTAACACCTAAATACCAATTTGTCAGCACCTGTTTGATAGCTGCATATGATTTCACATTTGTATACAGCAAAGCCAATTCTTGCTTTCATCAAAAGTACCTCTAGAGGGTTACAGTGTGAAGGCACCTCCAACACCCAAAGCCCAATTTTTACACACCTGTTACTTCTAACCAAAGTCTGCAAAATAGACACCAGAATTTTTTCCCAAAAATCTCGAATCTTGTTCCGAGTGCAGTAAATTGTGGCCTCATCATTCAGACTGGCTCCCCAAGTCGCTGTTTACAAAAAAGAAAGCTTGCAGGGAATTTTTTTTTTTTTTTCTAAATGCAATTTTTGCTGCAGTAGGTTCTATAAGCCGTACAGATGCACCGTAAAATTCTAATCATGACCAAACAGCAACACTATTTAAACAAACCTAAATTTTCATTATATGCTCATTTGCCAAGAAATATATTTCCAATATTCATAGAGATTAAACATCTATATATTAGCTGATACAATTTGTGGTTTCCCCAGATATTATTGACTGTGTCAACACTATGGTATTTTTTTATTTTTTTTTGCTCTTGCTTTCACTTTGGAAATTCTCTCAAACCAAATATTATTATCATTGTGTGCAATATGTGAATTCATTAATAAATGTAAGGGTGTGATGAGCTGGGAAAATGCTTAGAGGTTCAGTTTAAATCACATTCATGATGTCAGGTGTCAACAATTTTCTTATCCAGATCAAACTGTGAGGGTCTAAAAAAATATTCAGAGAGATTAGCTCTCAAGAGCTACATGTGGCTGAAGCGTGGGCTAACCTAATAACTCTCAAATGAGCAAAAGCCTAACCATTCCTATTAACAAAATAGAATACTTACACTGAATAGAATATGGTATGATTATTACTATTAGAACAGTATTTGGTCAGGTTCACCTTACTCCAGCGAACATGATGACATCACCAATGAAAGTACTACAGTGCCAATGCACACTCTAAAAAAAACAAGAAGTGTTTAGATTTAATTGAAAATACAGATTATTTAAAGTTCAACTAGCCAAAGTAGAATGTATAAAATCGAATTCTGAACTACAGAAGATAAAAAACACACAATTTCATGTATTTTTAAACATAACTAGCGTAATCACCTGAGTTTATCTTGATGTGAGTTAATTTTAATTAGTATACAGTATAAACGTCTGTTGAAAACAAACAAAAATGATGGAAGCAGGCTGGAAAAAGATGACATTACTAGTCTGACATTTCATTATTATAATACTTATATATCACCAACAGTTTGTGCAGCTCTTTACAATATAGTAAAACGCAGTACAATTACAATACAATACATGATAAGAGGGTTAGGAGGATCCTGTTAATTACAGCTTAAAATCTAAAAGGAAAGGGCAAGTGGCAAAATGTTGATAACTGTGTGGAAGCACATAGACAAAAAAAAATATTTTCAGTTGTTAGGTACAGGAGAAATGAGAGACAAGATTTCAGGAATAGCCTCACAGATTAGGAGATACAGTAGCTAGACAGATTGGGGTAGAGAGTTCTAGAGGTTGGGGCAAGCTCTGAAGAAGTCCAGGAGGTGAGCATGGAAGGAGGTGCCAAAATAGCTAGAGAGCAGGAGGGGTGTGCATCGGGTGCTATGTGACCTCTGTGTCCTTTGGACACAGTTGATCACAGTTTGCGGTAAAGGGCCAATCAGAGCTAATCACATGTAAACAGACTTGGTAGTTATTGACATATCTTTCCTCACACATTGACTCTGTATGAGGGGTGTTTGCGGTAAATTTGAAAGATGCAGAACACCCTTTAAAAGTCTATGAAAGAAATCAAAAGTGCTAATTTTAAAGGTTAATATGCAAGTTATTGTCATAAAAAGTGTTTGGGGATCCGGGTCCTGCCCCAGGGGACATGTATCAATGCAAAAAAGTTTTAAAAACTTTGGCGCAGGGTTTTAATTTTTTTTTTACTTTTTTTTTTTATTTGGTGCAGGGTTCCCCTGAAGGGCCTGGTAATGGAATTTGGGGGGATCCCCACGCATTTTTTTTTCTGTTTGGGGTTCCACTTAATATTCATACCAGACCCAAAGGGCCTGGTAATAGACTAGGGGGGACCCAATTTTGTTTTTTTCAATGAGTTTTATATGTATTGCCGGGACCCGACAATTTACTATAGCCGCAAGTAGTTTTAAATGACTTTTTTTCCTTTATAAATGTCATTTTGCGCAGGGACTGTTATAAACACAGGAAACATGCGCTACTTTACAGGCATACTATAGACACCCCCCATGTACGAAATTCAAAGGAATATTTCACTTTTATTGTTTCACTTTAAGCATTATTAAAATCACTGCTCCCGAAAAAAAAATGCAGTTTTTAAAACTTTTTTTTGCATTGCCCCCAAACACTTTTTATGACAATAACTTAGCCTTTAAAATTAGCATATTAGCCTTTAAAATTAGAACTTTTGATTTTTCATGTTTGTGTCCCATAGACTTTAACAGTGTTTGCGTATTCGAATGCATTTTTGCCTGTTCGCATGTTCTGCTGCGAACCGAACCGGGGGTGTTCAGCTCATTCCTAATCAGCACCCATCAGTGCCGCCTCATCAGTGTAGCCTCGTCAGTGCCTCCTCATCAGTGCAGCTTATCATGCCCATCATTAATGTAGCCTCACTAGTGCCCATCAATGCAGCGTCATGCGCATACCTCAGCGAAGACAACTACTTATTTGCAACATTTTATAGCAGAAATTAAGAACATTTTATTTTTCAAAACGTATGGTCTTTTTTTGTTTCTTTAGCAAAAAAAATTGAAACCCAGTGGTGTATCTGTCTCCAAAAAAATTGAAAAGTTCATATGGGTACAGTGTTGCATGATTGTACAATTGTCATTCAAATTTCAACAGCTCTGAAAGCTGAAAAAATTACATTAACATCCTCCCGTTCTCACGCTGCCCGCATGCCCTGTGATCGCCAAGACCTTGGGACTTGGCTAATCACTGATCGAGGTAAAGGGCCAATCACAGTGGGCTCTTTACTACGTGATCAGCTGTCAGCTTGAATAAAATAAGAAAGCTGCTAATCTTCTGTTAATCTGCCTTTAACAGGGATTCCCCCAGCCCCGCCAGGCAGAAGAGGAGACTGCCTCTTAGCTTTTGGGGCTGAAAGGTCCCTGATAGTGGCTCCCTGAGAGGTGTCTCACCCTAGGAGTCACCTCTGGGCTAAGGCACGCAAGAGGCCGAGACCTCCTCGCCCATCTACGATCAGGGGCAGGTAAAGTTGCAACCTGCCCCGACCCCTGTAGTACAACAGCAATATTCAGTATTCAGTCACTGAGTGCCATTCACCAGGGTTGCTGTATGCAGTTGTGAGAGCACATTCTCAATGTCCTTCCTAGCTGGGTTCTCTGAAGGATCAACTCTGCCTGCAAGTGTCTTCCATGCTGACCAGGCTCACACTGACCCTCAAATTAACCCCTCCCTTCTGCTGGATCCTACTGACACACCCAGCCAAACCCAGCACCCCTTTGGCCTTCCAATAAGATAAGCCTTATACTCTTATTTTACAAACCCACATTCTAAACTGCCTGACTACAGCCTACCCAGCAAACTCTGTCATGCAGCCCCTCCACTTATGCTATGCATTAGGTTCCTGGCCTTTACTTTAGCTGCATTATGGCACGGAGTTACATTTTCCTGTCATATTAAAAATGGACAGCCCCTTTAAATAGACCCAGGCTTTATTACCTAAATAACTGCAGTAAATAAGATTTCATCTGACAGGTAATTCTATTTTAGCTAGACAGTAATGTACAGATCTTTTAGTTTTGTGTTTTCTTTATCTATAGCTTAGTCATAAATCGAGCATAAAAGAACAACTAAAAAATTGAAGTCATGATTTAGTCTGCTTTGCAACTTCACAATAATACAAAAAGAAAACAACTGCTGCCCCATTCCCACAGGACATGTAGAAAGTAATGAAAAGGCTTTCTGCAACAGAACACAATATATTTACAAAGGAAGATAATTTAACATGATAAGTAGTAATAAATGTTATAAAATATGATCAGCTGCATTTAATAAATACCGACATTTATTTAATGGATGTTGTGTTCAATAAATTATTTGAGGACATGAAAATCTAATTAAAATTATTTCAAGTCTATCGAGTAGAAAGTTGACCAACACAATTCAAGCGCAAATGATTAATGCTTATAATTCCTAGGCTAAGTCAGCCTGCTACCAAACCAGCCTATGTACAGTTCATGTGACCCAATGCAACCTCCTTATATGTGCAGAAATAGATGTATTTAAACTCATTGTAGACCTTCACCACTAGGGTCAGACTTTTTTTATTTATAGATAAATATTTGTAAAATATTACATGAGCTTGTTTAATGCATTCAATTTGTAATAATTTTTCATACATTTAAATAAAAAGAAATTGGAAAAAGTTACACACATCCTAAATGTAATATTTAAAACAGCAGTAAACCTAAAAGCAAACATTTAGGCCCAGATTCACAGAGATCGGAGTATCTCTGTGCGGGCGTAAAGTATCTCATTTACGTTACGCCGCCGCAAGTTTTTCAGGCAAGTGCTTTATTCACAAAGCACTTGCGTGTAAAGTTGCGGCGGCGTAACGTAAACCACCCAGGGGAATTAAAATTTGGCGGGTAGGGGGCGTGTTTCATTTAAATGAAGCGCGTCCCCGCGCCGAACGAACTGCGCATGCGCCGTCCTTAAAATGTCCCAGCGTGCATTGCTCTAAATGATGTCGCAAGGACGTCATGGGTTTTGACGTGGATGTAAATTACGTCCAGCACCATTCACGGACGACTTACGCAAACGACGTAACTTTTTACATTTTCAACGCGGGAACGACGGCCATACTTAACATTGACTGCGACTCATAGACCCAGGGGCAACTTTACGGTGGGAAAAGCCTAACGTAAACGTCGTAATTTTACTGCGTCGGACGCGCGTACGTTCGGGAATTTGTATCTAGCTAATTTGCATACTCGACGGGGAAATTGACGGGAGCGCCACCTAGCGGGCAAAAAAAAAATTGCAGTTAAGATCTGACGGCGTAAGAGACTTACGCCTGTCGGATCTAATGAATATCTATGCGTAACTGATTCTATGAATCAGTCGCATAGATACGACGACGCTAGGCAGAGATACGACAGCGTATCTGGAGATGTGCCGTCGTATCTCTTTTGTGAATCTGGGCCTTATTATATTGCAGTTTACCAATTCTTAGATGTGATGGCTAAATTTGTTTTCTTTTTAGGCTTTCTTTCTTCTATTTTCATTCAGTGATCTGGCCAGTAAGTCTGTTGTTTTTCAAAAGAACAAGCTCTCTTTCAAAAGTATCAGTTTACAGGCATAAGGCAAACCATTTACCACCGGCAGGAGTGCTTGCAATAAGCAGCTTTTATTTATTAATGTGAAACCTTTATCCCAAAAGAAAAAAAAAAACTGTTTGCTGTAACTGATTATAATGTGTGAGCTGGACAGTAGTTTCTGGTACACTATTTTTATTAAAATATTAGAAAAAATATAGCTGCAATAATCCTGCACAGGGGATATGAGCAGTAAGCATAGCATAATGCAACATAACATTTAGAACATTGTTAAAAGAGAGCAAGAAGGAGGTGAGACTGTATATGAGGCACACAAGCAAATGTATAGATTGAATGTATAGAAAAATAAATATTTTTATTGGTTAATAAAGCTATACAATTCCATATCTAAATGATTTTTACAAATGATTTTATATTACATTTCATTTAGAACATGTTTTGTGGAATGAACTGTCGAACCACAATAACCCTCTGGCCAAAGCCGGGGGTCAACAGGGGGTCTAAACTAAGTTGCTCAGGGCCTGTAATGTGGAGCAGTCATAGGGGGCCAGATTCTCGTAGATCGGCATTAAACTATGCGGCCATAACGTATCTTGTTTACGTTACGCGGCCGCAAGTTTTACGGCAAGTGCTTGATTCACAAAGCACTTGCCTGTAAAGTTGCGGCGGCGTAGCTTAACTTCTCCGGCGCAAGCCCGCCTAATTCAAATGATCCAGGTAGGGGGCGTGGATCATTTAAATTAGGCGCGTTCTGCACATGCGCCGTCCATAAAATTTCCCGACGTGCATTGCGCTAAATGACGTCGCAAGGACGTCCAGCGCCATTCACAGACGAATTACGCAAACGACGTACTTTTTTAAATTTCGACGCGGGAACGACGGCCATACTTAACATTGGTTGCCCCTCATATAGCAGGGGCAACTTTACGCGTCGCAAAAGCTACGGAAGCGTCATAAATTCACTGCGTCGATCGCGCGTACGTTCGAGAATCTCGCGTAAATAGCTAATTTGCATAGACGACGGGAAAACGACGTCGGCGACACCTAGCGGCGGGGAAAAAAAATGCATCTAATATCTGACAGCGTAAGAGCCTTATGCCTGTCAGATCTAATGGATATCTATGCGTAACTGATTCTAAGAATCAGTCGCATAGATATGCCGGGCCAGATTAGGACTTACGACGGCGCAAATGGCGTTGTGCCGTCGTAAGCCCTTTAAGAATCTGGCCCAGGGTGTCTAAACTAAGTTTCTCAGGTGCTGTAATGTGGAGCAGTCCACAAACTCATTACAACAAAAAAGAAAGGGGAAAAGGAAAGGAAAAAAAAGAGGGGAGCCAGAGGTGAGATGAGATTACAGAATAGAAAGAGAAGCGCAGAATAGGGGAGGAGAAGGGGGGCAGCGGAGGTGAGTTGGAGAGACCCAGACAGGTCGGGTGCAGAGTTGGAAGAGTGTAAGTCCACCACAGGCACCACACCTTAGGGAATTTAGGGCCAAATCCTCAAAAGAGATACGACGGTGTATCTACTGATACGCCGTCGTATCCCTGTTTCTAACTATGGAACTGATCCACAGAATCAGTTTTCCATAGTTAGGCAGAAGATCCGACATGTGTAAGGGACTTACACTGCCGAATCTTAGGATGCAGTACTGCATCCGCCGCTGGGGGCATTTCGTGTTGAAATGCCGCCTCGGGTATGCAAATTAGCACTTATGGAGATCCACGAAGCTTTTCAGCTTCGTTTTTTCTCCGTAAGTTTTAGTTTGCAAACGCAAAATTAGGGCTGCTTTTACAAAGTGTAAAGTTAGTACACCATGTAAAAGCAGACTCTTCTGTCCAGCGACGCGATTTTTTTTTTGTTTTGAATTTTTTTTTTTTCGCCGTATCTTTTTTTTTTTCGATGCAACTTTATTGACCCGACGCGATCCACAATGCTCGGCGTAACGTAATTTCACGCTATGCACGTCAGGAAAATGACATCACGAGCATGCGCAGTACGGCCAGCGCGGGAGCGCGCCTAATTTAAATGGGAATCGCCCCCATTTGAAGAGGAACGCCTTGCGCCGGCGGAATTTAAGTTACACAGCCGAAAATTTCTAGGTAAGTGCTTTGTGGATCGGGCACTTAGGTAGAAATTTTAAGGCAGTGTAACTTAAATGGAAAAATTTACGTTACGCCGGCTCTTTGTGGATTTGGCCCTTATTGTGAGAGTTGTGGAGGATACTAGACCACTGGACAGCAGTTTCATGTTGATGGTACAAGTCATTCATGTCCTTTTTCTCTACATCAAAGATATGCCACTGCTGAGATGGGTTATATTTTAAATCTCTTCATTATTTGGCAATCTAAGACCCTTTTTTTCCTTAGTGCCCTTTTACACTTATACGACTTGTCTCATGATTTTGTACTGCAAAATCGTATGACAAGTCATTCTCCATGATTTTCTGGCATGACTTTTCTGGCATTCATACTGGCATGACTTTAAGTCATGCCGACTTCAATGTAGTCCCTGCACTACTTTTGTCCAACTTCTATGCGAGTTGATGTCCATAGACCTCAATGTTAAACCCTCAAGTAGCATGCAAACCCTCAAGTAGCATGCAAATCGTATCAGTACAACTTTGTAAGCACAAGCAGCTTTTTAACCCTTTTCCACCCAATCCTTTCAGCATAGTAGCCCCTCTCAAGCACATTTTTCCACCACACATTCACTTCCTGGTTATTCCCTCAGGAACAATGTGCTCCAAACAGGTAAAAAAAAGAGACGTCCTCGATAATGAGCAAATCATTAGATTTATCCGTGAGTGCCCAGCTATTTATGATTTGTGTGACCCAAACTACAAAGACAAGATAAACTGTAAGGAGCATTCTTCTCACTGACCACCAATGTAAAGAGCATTCTTCTCACTGAACACCAATGTAAGGGACATCCTTCCCACTGACCACCAATGTAAGGAGCATTCTTCCCACTGACCACCAATGTAAGGAGAATTCTTCTCATTCTTCATTATAGAGAACCCAAAATTGACCCCTATCTTCACGATTGGCAATGATGGGATGTACCCAATATCGACGTCTTCTCCGCCTCCGCTTCTCCTCCTCTTCTTCCTCATGCACTGCTACTTCTGCAGCAGCAATGACAACTGTGGTGGCAGGAAAAGGAATTGCCACACACCATGTATGTTTTCATTGGTTAATGCCAAAGTTGTGGCAAAGTTGAAGTTGTACTGATCCCAAAGCACGGTCGCAATATCGCGGGTAAATAGTGGTAAAATCACGGCAAAATCGCACGACTATGAAGTCGTATAAGTGTGAAAGGGGCCTTAAGCTGTATTATATGGTATATTGTGGAGTAGAGTGCAACCAGTTTAGAGAATATGACATATGCAGTAAATCTCTGCAATAAATGTCACTGTGGATTATTGGTTTGAAGACCCTACCTCCTGATCTTCTAAAAATGCAAAGTTTGAGAAAGCCACCATATATGGTGAGGAAACACATTGTGCTGTATGCAGAGTGTTCTTCAGCCACACATGGACTCTGCATTCTCTTTTTATTTGTATCCTTTTGTTTTTGTGGATTTGATATATCTTGCATATGTTTTTTTTTTTGATCATCAGTTTGTAGATTTTACCTGGATTGATTTAATTATGTTCCAGTTTCTTCTATTGGCCTTCTGGGTTCAGATACAGTAGTAAGGAGTGGCATGCTGACCTCACAGCGTGAACGCAAGTCCCGGAAGAAACTGGCTGCTATCGGGAGACGGCCGGCTCGACTATTTCTACATGCTTTTTTAATCTACGGCAATTGTAAATACAATCTTGTCTTTTAAACCCAATACATTATTAAGGATCTGATCAACTATTAAATCCAAAAAGACATTGGTGCATTATTTTTTCAGTAAGGAGTCATTTGTTTTTCATGTTTTTGATTAACAGTTAGTGATTGTTATTGTATTTATATCTTGGGCTATACCCCAATCATATCCTATATGTGTCTGTGGTTTATCAATTATTGTTTTTAAATGGGTACCTATCAGTTGGAATTTAACATATTTCCGACAAGCAGTAACACAGGATGTTTGTAATTCTTTTTTTAAGAGGATTTGTTTGTTATTTATGTTTTAACATATGTTGAGAATCTATATTGCAGTGTATAGGTAAGCCACTATAATTTTGATGAAAAGATTATCTCATAAGAAATATTTGTAATTCAATATACACATACTGTATCAGAATATATAATGTGCAAAGCTGTGGGTAAAAAGTGCTCGTTTTTTATTGTTTTTTTTTAATGTGTTTAAGTAAAAATAGTGTTTTTTTTTTAATTGTTCTTTTTTTGTTTATAGTGCAAAAAATAAAAAACTTAAAAATGTGGATAGCAATTGCGGAAGGGAAATACAAAATAATCAAAACAGCAGCTGGCAATTGCACAGCAAAACAGTCGTGCATAAAAAATATATAACCCAAAATTGCAGTGCTAAAATATCAAGTGATAAAACCAAAATGCAAATTAAATAAACAGTGATAAGTCCATGAGAACACCCCAGATGATGTCAGTTATGACGAAACTAGTAGGGTGTAGTCTATTTATCACCATGCTACTTCCTATGTGATGTGCAGATAATTTTTTACCTTGGAAAATATTGGCGTTCTTCTTATCCTTTCTTTTATCGTACTTGGGAGCGAGAAACCGAGAGAGCAGCCACCTGTGTTGATACTTCCATCATCCTATTTATATCCAAATGACGGAATGTATGTATTACACTCATCCATGATTTACTAGGCTGCTATAATTTGGAGAAGATGAACCAAATGATCCACAAATAAGTCCAAGGTTAAGAGGTGACTATCCCGAAGCAGTGATCCACCACCAAGAGCGAATATAGCCTCTTACCGGATATCCGGCGGTCTCTTAACTAAAAGAGGACCCCAGAAAGCATGTCAAAGATGAACCGTTGAAAATCAGATTGCAGGTGGGCTGAGCTGGAAACCAATCTTTATCTCATTCCAGTGCTTGCGAACTCGATTAACAGGTAACATGGAAAGACATATGGGAACCGCAATAGTGTAAAACCATAGATGTATTTATTTTAAAAGAAGTCAAAAACACACTTACATGAAAACAATGATAAAAAGGGCATGTCAATTGGAGCTCCGGCCGGAAGCTGACCAAAAAAACCCGTTCAGATGGTGAAGAAGTCGTGCAAGTATACGGGGGGTGATCCGATGCAGCACTCGTTCCGCCCGACCGGTTTCGCGATAAATCGCTTCCTCTGGGGCACGGGTGACACACCGGATCAACCCCCCTTAAATAACAAACCCAGTTATGGGATAGAACAGCGCCACGGGCACGCATGCGCACTGACAGCGCAGACCAAGCCTCGATCTGGGCCATCAGTGAGGCACAGTGGTAAATGATACCCCGCGGGCGGATCGTAACTAAAAACACATAGACCCACATGCAGAGCGCCACAGGGCTGGTGGACCAAGCGGGGGGCAACACGGGGAATCAATTATGAATCCCCGTGTGCCATCATCCAGGTCCAGTGTGTCTCGCCCTGGAACGCACATGCGATACTTCCGCATGACGTCATCGCGCACGTCGGCATCACACGTCGGCGTGAGACCACGCCTGCTGGAAGCCAGTAACATTGTGGGCCAATAGAATGCGGCCCAGTGCGGGTCAAGCCTCTATTTGAAATAGGGAGGACATAACCACGCACTGGGTGCAACGATTGGAAGAGAGCGCCTCACTACAGGGGGCGCAGAGGCCCAAAAAAAAAAAAAACAATTATAAAAAAGGAACGTAAACAATAAATCATGTCTGGGTGACATTAAGGGGTGAAACCAGGTGTAAATCCCGGATCGACCCCTTAGGTCCCCGCACTGCAGAAGTTATTTTTAATTTTAAAAACAGATAAAGAAAAAAAATTAAAAAACAATTCTGCATTAAAGATGGGGAATTTGTTACATCCACCTTTTTCAAACCCACGGATCGTAACTCATTTATACCTTTGGATAGCTGTCATCTTCCAGTTTGGCTAAAATCTGTACCCCTAGGACAATTCATGCGTCTCAAACGGAATTGCACCAAAAATCAAGTCTTTGAGAGTCAAGCTTTAGTGCTCTCTAAACGATTTGAGGAGAAGGGTTATGATGCGGTCTCCTTGTCTCAATCCATGGACAGAACTAGGAATACCACAAGGGCTTCCCTATTAGCAGAAAAAATTCCAGCGGTTCAAAATGAGAGATTCTCCTTACCTTTCATTACAACCTTTTCTGCACAACACTTTAGCGTGAAGAAACTCATACAGAAACACTGGCACATTTTAACAACAGACCAGGTTTTAGCGCCTATTCTTCCAACACAACCGAGTGTGATTTTTAAGGGTGCTTCCACGATTGGCAGTCGCATTGCACCCAGCGTACAGGATCCACCAAAGGCTGCCAGGACCTTTTTGGAAAATTTGACTGGTTATTATAGGTGTAAACGCTGTCAAGTCTGTTCTTTGAACAGCTGTAGGGATAGGAGACTGTGTTCCTTCCAGTCCTCAGCAACCCAACAACGGTTTGACATTGAGCCCTTTATCACCTGCTCCACAAAAGGGGTTATATACCTCATCCAGTGCCCTTGCGGGCTTCAGTACATTGGCCGCACCAAGAGGGCACTATCGGTTAGGCTCAATGAACACATTTCCAAAATTAGGAGTGGGTAGGACAAGCACTCGGTATCAAGACACTTCGATTTGAAGCACAATAGGGATCCTTCCAAGACCCTATTTGTCGGGATCGACAAATATCGCCCCCATTGGAGGGGCAGTAACCTTGTCCGGGAAATTTCTAGACAAGAAATGGCGTGGATCCACCGTGTCAAAACATACACGCCGTTCGGGCTTAATATCGACACAGACATTAATGCCTTTATTAACAACTCTTAGTAATTTTTCCCTTTTTAATTTTGATAGGGTAAGATATCTAATAATATAAGAAGCGTCATTCCTTTTATTGAAATATTCACATGATTTCATATTATATACTGTTATATATCGCTCTTTTTATGCTGTTGATACATACTGCTATATTAAGTTATTGTAGTGTTCTTGCACCAGGAGAAGTTCTGATGTATATCTATTTATATAATTTAAATTTTAAAGGGAATACAGGGTGCAGTCTAAGTTACTCAATGCAAGAATTTACATTTTGCAAATGTATATAAGCCCGCATAGTAAGGGATCTTTAATGCAGAATTGTTTTTTAAATTTTTTTCTTTATCTGTTTTTAAAATTAAAAATAACTTCTGCAGTGCGAGGACCTAAGGGGTCGATCCGGGATTTACACCTGGTTTCACCCCTTAATGTCACCCAGACATGATTTATTGTTTACGTTCCTTTTTTATAATTGTTTTTTTTTTTTGGGCCTCTACGCCCCCTGTAGTGAGGCGCTCTCGTCCAATCGTTGCACCCAGTGCGTGGTTATGTCCTCCCTATTTCAAATAGAGGCTTGACCCGCACTGGGCCGCATTCTATTGGCCCACAATGTTACTGGCTTTCAGCAGGCGTGGTCTCACGCCGACGTGTGACGCCGACGTGCGCGATGACGTCATGCGGAAGTATCGCATGTGCGTTCCAGGGCGAGACACACCGGACCTGGATGATGGCACACGGGGATTCATAATTGATTCCCCGTGTTGCCCCCCGCTTGGTCCACCAGCCCTGTGGCGCTCTGCATGTGGGTCTATGTGTTTTTAGTTACGATCCGCCCGCGGGGTATCATTTACCACTGTGCCTCACTGATGGCCCAGATCAAGGCTTGGTCTGCGCTGTCAGTGCGCATGCGTGCCCGTGGCGCTGTTCTATCCCATAACTGGGTTTGTTATTTAAGGGGGGTTGATCCGGTGTGTCACCCGTGCCCCAGAGGAAGCAATTTATCGCGAAACCGGTCGGGCGGAACGAGTGCTGCATCGGATCACCCCCCGTATACTTGCACGACTTCTTCACCATCTGAACGGGTTTTTTTGGTCAGCTTCCGGCCGGAGCTCCAATTGACGCCCTTTTTACCATTGTTTTTATGTAAGTGTGTTTTTGACTTCTTTTAAAATAAATACATCTATGGTTTTACACTATTGCGGTTCCCATATGTCTTTCCATGTTACCTGTTAATCGAGTTCGCAAGCACTGGAATGAGATAAAGATTGGTTTCCAGCTCAGCCCACCTGCAATCTGATTTTCAACGGTTCATCTTTGACATGCTTTCTGGGGTCCTCTTTTAGTTAAGAGACCGCCGGATATCCGGTAAGAGGCTATATTCGCTCTTGGTGGTGGATCACTGCTTCGGGATAGTCACCTCTTAACCTTGGACTTATTTGTGGATCATTTGGTTCATCTTCTTTTTTCACTCTACGGGTGGATAGAAGCTCTGCCGTCCATCTAAGGACTTTTTATTTTTTCACATTTCCTCACCTTCACTTATGGACATTGATTTGTTACATGTTGTTTTGGTATTATATTTTGAATGTATTTAGCGCATCTTGTTATTTTTCCCTATGCTATCACTGTTCCACCGTATACAGTAAGGTGCAGCTTAATTTTTCACAGTAGTATTCCTTAGGAGTACCATCACATTGTATTAGGACTTCATTAGCGCAGTTGCTCCCAAATTTTTTTTTTGCTATAATGTGGAATCTAGTCATCTGGTAAGGGCACAGCCTTTATTTTTTCACGGTGGAAGGTGCATTTTTGGTGTTCAATCGTTTATCTTCACTGAAACACGAATATTTAAGAACTTAATTCATGTTGGATTTCCTCACGTATTTGAACATTAAAAAATAAAAACTGCATAGGTGATCAAATACCACCAAAAGAAAGCTTTATTTGGGTACAGAGTCACATGACCGCGCAATTGTCAGTTAAAATAACACAGTGCCTAATCGCAAAAAATTGCCTGGTCATGAAGGGGGATAAATCTTCAGGAGCTGTATTTTGTTGTGGAATTATTATCTAGAGGTTGGGGATAGCCCAGAGATTGATTCTGATGTAATCTTGAGTCCTTGTCTTATGAACAATGCTGGCCAAAACCCAAATTCTATTTACAAAGTTTAATTTCATAACATTCAGAGTTGTGGGGATAATTCCCATTTTAAAGTGCAAGTTCCTCTGCAAAGTAATTACCCATTTTGTCTTCAGAAAATTAGCCCCTAAAAAACGTAATACAAATTACAGACCGCTTGTCTGTCCCCCATGGTTTTATACACATAAATGCATTTTATTGCATTTTAACATTTTGATTTCCCAGCTTTCTCAGTTTACTCCTGAATCATGGTCATTCAATTGACTAGATAATTAGTTACAGTATTTTTTTTTCTTTATAGATCTGATGTGTGCATCAGTGTAAATCTGCAATTTTATTTGTTGTTGTAATTTTTAATACTGTTGTTTTGTTAAAAAAATTATATTTGTATATATGTTAAATAAACTTAAAAATAAAACATAGTGCTTTTTGTATGTTCTAGGCACATTTCTTCTATGTGAAAGCATGCACTCAAAAATGTGTTTTAAATCTGCTTAAAAAAAACAGTCATCATCACTGTAACCATAACTAGTAGTAAACATATAAGCAAGTGCTGCACTGAAAGCATACACTGAAGTTGAGCTGTTCATCTAGATATTCCTGAAAGCAAACAGAAATCTTTTTTTTAATCACAATTCAATTATATGCATAGAGAAGAGCTTTGGCTACATCATACATTAGGATAAACATAGCTATAGAATTTTAAGAATTATATCTTAACTTACAAATTGTAATTAGTTAGCACAAATGGCGTCTTTAAAACAAAGGCAATACATTCAACAAAATATGCAGAGTTGCTTGCACAACTCAGTGGACTAAATTAATTTAAAGTTGAAAACTCCTTTAAGTAAATTTTTTATGGGATTAGGCAGATTTCAGAATAAGTTTTTGTGTTGTTAGCTTATCTGAGCCAAAGGATCTTAGATATTGCCAGCTTTCAGCAAACACTTGGCTGAATATGCTCAGGCATCCCAGATGCATTCTAAGTGGATAGAGATAATGCTATATTAAATGGAGCAATTTCTTCATGCCAGTGATAATTCTTAGTCTAATTACTTAACATATAGTAAACAACATATTTTTTGTTATTATTGGAAGTCCTGTTTACAACAATTGCATTCTTGTTGATTGCAGTCTAAAAGCTGAACTTAAAGCAGATATAAAAAAATAAAATACATCTATTCAATGTATTTTTAAATCTTACTTGTGTAAGTACCCAAATGTGTGCTTACATCAGGATGAGTGTGTACTCTGATTCTTATTTAGTTTTAAACATGATGGCCATGTGACTGTTATCTTAGATTTTTTAGTTTCACAAACAAGTGAATAACTGTTCGTCGGTCGTTAAAAAAAAAAAAATGTATCCAGTGACAATCCAATCATTGGACTCCCAATCCGCATGTAACATCCCCCCCCCCAAAAAAAAAGGGTGAGACCGGGTCTGGGCTCCGTGTCTGAATGGACACAGGGAGCTGTGACTCGGCTTGGGTGCCACCATAGCAAGGGGGGGCACTAAACAGGAGGAAGGAGCCAGAATTACAGAAGAGGGGTCCGAGAAGAGGAGGATTCTTGTAAGTATAACATGTTTGTTATTTTTATAGGGGGGGGGAAACGAGACTTTACAATCACTTTAAGTCTTTAGCAATGCACATGGTGAATGCGGCTATGTTTTGTGTTCCTGTACACTGGCAATTTTCTCAATCCCCAACTATTTTGGAATGGTTCTTCAGACTTACAAAATGGCTAAGTTGGCAGAATTAATATGCATATCCAATGATAACCCCTTGAAATTTACCACCAGTTGGTTATTCTGGCTTCATTTCTGAATGACTGCTGAATATGAATGACTCACTGAAAAGATTCCCTGAGCATGTGTTTCAATCGGGTGACATTCGTTTGGACCCATACTCTTTTCCTTTTCCTAAGAGAATCCAGGTTTATGTAACCTTTTTTTTCTATGGATCAGACATGTGTTGAGAGGTGCCGGTGGGGAGTGGATAACCTATACCTAGCACACCTATTGTACCTCCTCACTTCCCTCTCCCCCTTGTTCTATACACCACCCCTCCAACTCGTGTTTTTTTGTCTCTCTCTTTTCTCCCACTTGTTCTATCTAACTGCTCTCTTTGACCTTTGTTTTACCTCAGCTACTGTCTCCTTTGGGTGCTATTTATACTGAACTAGAAATTATTTTGTACACAATTTCCCACCGGAATAGCTATGATCAATGCCATATTAATTAAATTAGTCTGATTGGGGTGGAACCTTCTGCACCACCAGGAGCTTGGCTCTTTGTATGATGCTCATGAATATACACTTTAGTGCCTAAGGGAATTATCCTTATTGTTCACAAATATTACTTACACCCATGCCCTGTGTATTGAATAAACTGATCTTATTGCTAAAATGTCTGTTATGATGATGCGCTGTATTTCATTCTCTCTATCTCATAGTTGATTATGACACTTTAAGATGTCTCTATGGCCCGGATTCACAAAGCACTTACGCCAACGTATCTCGAGATACGCTGCGTAAGTGTAAATAATCGCCGTCGTATCTATGCACCGGACTCTGAAAACAAGATACGCCTGAAAATAGGCTTCATCCGACCGACGTAACTTTCCTACGCCGGCGTATCATGGGCGCATATTTACGCTGGGCGTGGGTGGCGCTCCAATTGATTTCCTATTCAAATATGGAAATGAGGGAGATACGTTGATTCACGAACGTACTTGCGCCCGGCGCATAATATACGCGGTTTGCGTAAGTCGGAAGCTCAGCGTAAATTTATTCACCATAGATGAGGCGCAACCCATGCAAAGGTATGGCCCAGGGAACCCAAGCCGTCGTATCTTATGTCGTTTACGTTGTACGTGAATATGACTAGGCGCAGGTTACGTTAATGTCATAGGCAGTGATCCGTCGTAGCTTAGGGAGTAGTTCCGACGTGATTCTGAGCATGCACACTGAGTTGCGTCCACGGGACAGCGTATGCGCCGTTCATTATATGTATCTGTCTGAGACTCAACCCATCATTTGCATGGGGTCACGCCTCATTTGCATGGCTCACACCCACTTCCACTTACGACGAATTACGCCTAAGAAACCCAGCACAGATTTGGCAGCACTGGCTTTGTGAATCCAGTGCTTGCCTCTTTGTGCTATGTCGGCATAGCGTAAAGAAGATACGCTACGGTAGCATAATTGTATGTGAATCCGGGCCTATATGTTTAAACTTAATAAAATCTTTGTGAAACAAATATCACTGGCCAGGGACCTGTTACAAGTCATGAATATTGAGGATATAAAGAGGTGACTAGATTGAATGAGAGCATTAGGTCATGTGGGTATTGACTGTTTTGCATAGAGTTGTGTTTGAATGCTAGTTTTGCTAGTATAAACTGTATTATGTGTGTGAGGGGCAGGCAATGGGGGAACTGAGAGTATTTTACAATACCATGACAATGTGTTAAAACAGTTACAGAGGAAAAAGTGTGTGGATACCAATTTTCAGGGCATGAGCAAATGATGATGATTTACTAAAGGCAAATAGGCTGTTCACATTGCAAGAATATTTGTACTGTTCAAGGGAATTTTCTCCAGAGTTAAGTAAATGTGGTAAAAATTCAGTTAACAAACAATCGCATGTAATAAAAAAAAAATGTTAGTTCAAGGGATAAAATAACAGTAAATAAATAACAGTAATTTAGCCTTGAGTAAATAAACCACATTAATGTTTATACATAAATTGGGGAACCGTCTTAAACGTTGAAGATAGCGTGAGGTTTTGCAATCAGTAAAACCTTTAGCTTTAGTGACCACAATTTCAGTGGAATGATTATGGGTGGTTCTAGAATAAAAAAGTTTAAACAGGCATAGCCCTCTTTAAAGGAGGTAATGGGAAATGACCCTATCCAATAGGGATGAGCCCGATGTTCGAGTCAAAAGTAAGTTCAAGTGTTCGCCGAATAGCGAACAATTTGCGGTGTTCACGGCAAATTTGAAAGCCGTGGAACACTGTTTAACCTCCCTGGCGGTATGATTATTTCAGAAAAAAGGTGCTGAAAGCGGTACCATTATTTGCAAGGAAATTTGGCGTTTTATACTGTAGGCCTGTAATTTTTAGAAATAACTCACTTAAATCTGACCAAACAAGATTCTAATAGGCATCCCGGGTATGACATTTTTTTAAAAACAAAATTATAAATTATAATATAATAAATAATTATAAATAATTATAACAAGTAATAATATAATTATAATAAAAATGATTCAATAATGTAATCAAATCAAAATCACTGAAATTTGCTCAGTTGCAGAATTGTTGCTGTCATTATTTTATTTTTTTATGACGAATTTCCCCACAAATCGCTATCGCACAATTCTGCAAGTGATTCTAATTTATTATCACTGTTTTCTAGCTGCTCTAAAACCATTTTTGACATAAAGGGACACTTTTGGTTGCTATGGACAATCTACAGTTTGCAGGCAGAAAGAACAGTTTTTATTATATAAAAGTACATGTAGGGCAATGGGCAGACCACTAGGGACAAAGGGTGTGTGTATTTTTTACATACAGTACTGTAATCTATAAGATTACAGTATACTGTATGTATTGTGTTTGTTTACCTTTTTGAATTTAGCGCCGTTCTCTGCCCCCGTGCATCGTAACGTCGCAGGGAACAGAGATCGGCGGCACACAGAGGCACTGTGTGAATCGAGCGAGGTCCCGCTCGCTCACACAGCGCGGTGGCATCGCTGGATCCAGGGACAAGGTAAGTAACTTTGTCTGTGGCTGCAGCGAAGCGAGCCCGAGTCTGACTCGGGGTTACCGTTAGTAGCCAGAAAATCTCACCCCGTGTCAGACACGGGAACACCGCTCAGAAGGTTAAACCATCATGAATTGCAGATTTGATAAATGGCTCTTTATTTTCACAAATTGCTGTTTGGACACAACACCAGTAACTGAACTGGTGAACGATATTATGAGTTTAGATTGTTACTAAGCTCTGAAACTAACCAAGAACATGGCTGCCACCGAGGCACAACTTTGTTCTCCTTAGCCGCTGTGCTGCAAAAACAGCAAAATCTTCCTGTACTAGACTGTATTCAATAACTGTTGTTGTGTCCAAACAACAATTCGTCCAAATCAGCAATTACTGATGGTTTAAAGAAAGAGGAAATAACGTGGTTAGATTTTCTGCCGAGTTGCCTATTTTGTCAAGACACCGGGCTTCTGAGAGGGGGTTCCCTTCCTGAGAAATTAACCAGTAATCTAATCAAAGTAATTGGAGATGAACTACTGCAACCAGCATATAACAGTAACCATAAGTATATAGATGCATACCAGTATGAAAAGAATACAATATTTACATCGACCAGCTCCGTGATGTCGCCATGGAGGAGTGGAAGAGAACTCCAGTGACAACCTGTGAAGCTCCAGCGGAAACTCCATGCCCAAGAGGGTTAAGGCAGTGCTGGAAATAATGGTGGCCAGACAAAATATTGACACTTTGGGCCCAATATGGACATTTTCCCTTAGAGGTGTACACACTTTTGTTGACAGCTCTTTAGACATTAATGGCTGTGTGTTGAGTTATTTTGAGGGGACAGCAAATTTATACTGTTATACAAGCTGTACACTCACTACTTTACATTGTAGCAAAGTGTAATTTATTCAGTGTTGTCACATGAAAAGATATAATAAAATATTTACAAAAATTTGAGGGGTGTACTCACTTTTTTGAGATACTGTATATTCGAAAAAAATTATAATAGTACATGCATCCAATGTACAAACAGTAATTAACAGCAAAGGGACAAACAAAAGTACTGGTGGATTTGTGCACATATACCCTGGTGTATATATAGTTTTATAATAAAGATACCATCAGATAAATGTTGCAAAAATTTTCAGTTGCAGGGGCTCCTGAGGATAATCGCGATGCAGCATCTGTCGAGTCAGAGACCTAAAAACCTATTAGCAAGGCCCGGAGTGAGAGAAAATAAACTGAAAGATAGTGCAGGACCGGCATGACAGTGTGAGAAGGGGAAGCAACTATGGGGTTAAGGATTGTAGATGGAGAATGGGGGAGTGGTGGATTGTTTGGAGCAACAGGACAAGGAGGGGATTTGGTAGTTAGTTAAAGGATAGCTGGGGTCTCCTGGACAGCATAGAAGGGATAGGTGATCATTTTTAGTAGCAGCATGGAATAATCTGCCTGCTTGTCACAAAAAAATATTTATTTTAAGCATGGGCGAGGTGGACATGATCCAGGCACGGCTGTGGCAGCTTCCAGGGGACCAGAGGACTTTGGAGCCAGGTATCTGCTCTAGTAGAGACACTGGGGCTCTGTTTCAACTATTGCAACCCCAAAGTCGTGCAATTTCATTGCAATTTTGATGCGACTTGAAGCAATGCCAGTATATTCTTGAGGTCTATGGACCCCATATCCTCCCCATGAGCATTGGGTCCGTTTATGAGCACCGCCCAGAAACCGTCAGGACCACTGGCAAGGAGCTTAACAGCTTTGCGAGTGGGGGGCCTGGACGGAATCCCTGGCTAAGACAGAGCTCGGCAGGCGGGGTGTCAGGAAGCATGCGTAAGCCTCCTCTGCCCACCCGGCATTACTGTCTAGAGCTAACGGACTCCTCCCCCTCTGATGCAGCGGTAAGGGGGGATAGGTCTCGGTGTCGGAGGAACAGTGTTACGGCCGCCGGGCAGTTATCAGCCGCGGCCGGTGGCCCTAATGTCCGGCGGCGACCCCTGCCATTAATGAGAGGGGAGGGCAATGGGCCAGGAGAAGGTGGACGGTGGCCTGGGATACTGCAAGTGCTGGAGGTCTGCGCAATATATCGACAGTCAGGTCCGGCGCGGATCAGGTGAGGGGAGGCAGAATCCGGTATGGCATGGATCCATAGCACCCGGGCCTTCCTCACCTGGGGATGCTTCAAGGGGAGGAACCATAGAGTCCAGAAGTGAGGTCAGAAGATGAACTGTCCTGGTCTGTAGAAGACGACTCGCAATGGCATAGGGGGACTGTGGAGTGGCTGCTGTTGGGGGTCCCCCTGGGCAGCCTGGAAAGTCAAATCATTTATTTAACAGCTCTCTTGGTTATTTAGTGGGTAACTTGTTGGGGTAGCTGATGGGAGCGTGGCAGCCCATCAAGGTGCCACGTCGCAAGTGGGGGTATGGCCCACAGGTGGTGGGTTTTACACCTGCCACATCCGGGACAGAAGTGCAGTTGTGGGATTTATTAGGGGGGCTGCGTGATTTGGTGCACAGTTTTATGGGGGTTTTTACGCAGGTGGCGCTGCGGTGGAATAGTCATGGTCGGGCTAGGGAATGGACACAGTGTGGTACCCCTCCCCTCCCCCTAGTTACAGCGGTAGCACCCACTACCGCGGGGCCCATAGTATCCCCCCCAGAACAGATGGCTGCTGTAGCGGCATCAGGGAAGGAGGCCAGAACATCGCAGGGGGTCCAGGGAAAGCTGGACGCTGTATGGACTGCCGAAGCAGCTAAGTGATAGGTTATGTGTGCTCGGAAGTGCCGTTAGGGGCATATTTAAAGCAGGATGTCCAGAAGAGATTGCAGCGATGAGTACGTGTAGATTTTACCTATGGAGAAGTTTAACCTGGATAGGGTTATGCCAGAGGATTCAAAGAAGGAGAATGAGGAAGGAGGCAGTACAGACTGATACCAACGTTTTTCGCCAATTGGCTGCAGGCATTTGACATTATGGGGAGAATCAGCAAAAGCAGCCCAAAGGGTGGCGCCATTTGAAAGGAACTTCCCCTTTATAGTCCCGTTGTACGTGTTGTATGTCACAGCGCTTTGGTCGGACGTTTTTTTGCATGAACGTGTGTATGCAAGTCAGGCTGGAGAGGAATCATGTGAAAAACTACGAGTTTTTGAACTACAAGAAAAACAATGGTGTGTACACGGCATAAGGGATGGGGGAAGGGTCATTCTTTCAACGGGCCACCAATGCAAGGGTAATTTTTCCCTGACCCCAATAAATTGGTTTCTGTAGGGGATTCCCTGAGACATAAAAATAATCTCAGGGTTTTAGCCTTAATAAAAAAGGCTGCTCTACTGCGTTGATTTGCTATAGGCGAGGAGGCTCTTCACTTTTTAATTTTTTCAAAGCTTAGTGGTGAAATTGAACTGTGCAAGGAAAAAAAAAAGAACTTTTACTTGCACAAGATCAGATGATGTAAGTCAGCAGAGCTTCACCTCATTCACTAATGTTTTTTAACATTAATGCAGCATATTATGACTATGGACCTTTTCAATCACATTTGAATAATTTTTTAATCATAGTAGATTTTTTTACAACAGTTATCTGTTATCATTCTTATAATTAGTTATTGTCTTTCATCACCTAAAGACTTAAAGGGGTTGTAAACCCTCATGTTTTTTCACCTTAATGCATCCTATGCATTAAGGTGAAAAGACTTCTGACAGTGACCGGCCCCTTAGCCCCCCCCATTTTACTCACCTGAGCCCTGTAATTCCCATGGCAGACACACGTTCTTCCTCTCTGCCTGGGGTCGTTGGCTCTTGATTGGATAGATTGATAGCAGTGCAGCCATTGGCTCCCGCTGCTGTCCATCAAATCCAATAATGCGGGCCCCGGGGGGTGGGCCGAGTCCGGCATTCTTTGTCTTTGCACACAAATGCTGGAATCGGGGGTTTACTGATGCGAGGAGGAGTCACAGGAGCCACCGGGGACCCCAGAAGACTAGGTCTGGGGCCACACTGTGCAAAACGAACTGCACAGTGGAGGTAAGTATGATATGTTTGTTTAACCTCCCTGGCGGTATAATTCTTTCAGAAAAAACATGCTGAAAGCGGTACCATTATTTGCAAGGAAATTTGGCGTTTTATATTGTAGGCCTGTAATTTTTAGGAATAACTCACTTAAATCTGACCAAACAAGATTCTAATAGGCATCCCGGGTATGACATTTTTTTAAAAACAAAATTATAAATTATAATATAATAAATAATTATAAATAATTATAACAAATAATAATATAATTATAATAAAAATTATTCAATAATGTAATCAAATCAAAATCACTGATATTTGCTCAGTTGTAGAATTGTCGCTGTCATTATTTTTTTTTTTTTTATGACGAATTTCCCCACAAATCGCTATCGCACAATTCTGCAAGTGATTATAATTTATTATCGCTGTTTTTTAGCTGATCTAAAACTATTTTTGACATAAAGGGACACTTTTGGTTGCTATGGACAATCTACAGTTTGCAGGGAGAAAGAAACGTTTTTATTTTATAAAAGTACATGCAGGGCACTGGGCAGACCACTAGGGACAAGGGGGTGTGTTTTTTTTTACATACAGTACTGTAATCTATAAGATTACAGTATACTGTATGTAATGTGTTTGTTTACTTTTTTGAATTTGGCGCCGTTCTCCGTCCCCGTGCGTCGTAACGTCGCAGGGAACGGAGATCGGCGGCACAGGAGGACGCTGTGTGAATCGAGCGAGGTTCCGCTCGCTCACACAGCGCGGTGGCATCGCTGGATCCAGGGACAAGGTAAGTAAACACTCCCTGTGCATCCAGCGAGGCAAGCCCGAGTCTGACTCGGGGTTACCGCTCGCAGCAGGAAAATCTAACCCCGAGTCAGACTCGGGAATACCACCAGGCAGGTTAAAAAAAAGTATACAATCACTAAGTCATGCTTCAGCCCTGATATGGGGTGGGCGAGTGTTTGGCCCCCAAAAATGCACTGGTTTTTATACACAAGTTATGTTTGGAATACACTTTATTTTGGACTTAAAGATTTTGGTGTGGAGTTTCAATTTCAGATACACAAGTTTTTAATGCTATCTGTATCTCCACAATTTGTCCCGTTACCATTGTAATTAAAAAGGAAGGTAAGGGAAAGTCCAAAGTTTTAGAGTTCTCTCCGGAGCAAAAGATAGGGAGAAATCATACAATGAAAACTAGTTTTTGGGTACAACTGTTTAAGATGGGAATTTACCTCACTGCATGGGAATTTCATCTCATTTGCATATTTGTCACCTTTTGTCAGCAAAGTCACCTTAGCTGATATCAGGCAATAAACAATAACCTGAAACAGGATGTATCTCTAATCTACTTTATCCAAAACTACAAAAGTTTTGGGCTACATATAATTTTTCAGTACCTGTCTGACAGGTGCATATCAGTGCAATTATTTACAGCAAGGCAATTCCTATAACCATTGTATGCCCAATTACTTGCATTTAAGTCTTCAAAATGGGCACTTTTGATATTTGACATTGTCATGGATATGCAGTGTTTGTCTGTCAGCTTACCTCCTCCATGTGTTCACCTTAGAGGCCAGCCACTCTCACCTGGCTGCTTAAGTAATATCTGCTCTAGCATGGCTCCACCCCAGGCCCTATCAGGGAACTCTATATTGACCTGTGCACTGCAAGCCAGCCGTGCTGATCAACAGTGTTTGTTAAGCTATTGTGTGTTTGAGTTCCTGCTTGCCGTGTGCAACTTCTGTCTGTGTTTTACAGATCTTGGCTTGTTCTTGACTATCCCTGTCTACTTGTGACCTTGACCTTTGGCGTGTCCTTTGTTTATCATTGTCTGCTAGCCGCCCCGACCCTTGACTTATTCCCTCACTATCTCTTGTATCCTGAGCTGCTGCTTCCCCTCTATCCTCTATAGCCTACTGTGAGCATGAGCTGGGGGACTCTGGGGGCCGCGACCTGGATCCATTTGCAGCCCAGTCCATCCTCACCACTAGAGGCTCTGGTGAACACCTACTGGATCTTAGACTCCGCGCGCTGGGCTCTAGCTCCCTGTGGGATTCCTGTTAGTGCTCCAGTGGACCTGCCTTCCTTAGCCACCCAGTGTTCCGTCCGCAGCAGTCAAACGTAGGGTCCACTACCTTAGGGGTGCACTTCTGACCCCAACGGTGTTCATCTGTCCGCATGTGACCTGACAGACGTTCGGGTCCCATTGACTTTAATGGGGTTCATTATTCGGGCCCGAAATTTCTCGGTGTTCGAAAGTTCGGGTCCGAACGGAACAGGGGTCAGTTAGGCCCATCCCTAGTGGTGAGATATCGACGGCTTGATAATCAATTCTAATTCCTTCAGCTCTCTGGTTGATAGTTTCATGCTCATTTTATTAATATACTCTGTAAGTGCAATGGATAAAGGTTTTATTTGAATAAACATCAATGTGTTTGACATTATCACACTAGTGGAGCTTTTCTCTGTTATCTCTTCCAATGTGATGGCATCCACCCGTCCATACTGTGTGAAGAGGAGCAGAACATTGGTTTAACCCTTTAATGGGTAATATGCTGTTGCCAAACACGAGAGTGTATAACAATATTTTTTGGTGAGTATAGCACTAATGGGGAGTGGGCTGTGAGACAAGTTTGGTGTTGTGTGAAGACTATATCACCCTTTGGAAGATTGCTCATTCTTTATGGCCACTTTTTAGCATTGGACTTTTTTTTCACTGAATTTCCATTCATTTTCACTTTCCTGTGTTCTCATGGTTTATCATTTTATAAGCGCTGCTGATCACTTTAGTTTTGAGGTGCCATTTTTACAATATTTTTTTTTTAAACATTATCTTCTAGACGATTTGGACAATACTTTTTAATCACTTTTTTCAAACTCTCTATACCATTTTCCATTTTGAAATCATGGATTTTATGCTGTAGGATGTAGGTGTAAAGCATGTAAATCAGTTTAGAGAGATCTAAAACTGCTTTCACCTCAAAAGGCACAGAAAAAGTGTATTATATAAATACATAATAATTATATTTGATTATTTATTAATATTAATTGTATAGATTTGATATAGCATTGTCAATATTTTTTAGAACAAAATTTGTGCTGGTTTATTTTGTCACAAGGTCATTTTCATGTAGTTTTTGCAGCAAGCTTTTTTTGCATTTTGAGCATTTTATTTTAACTTGATTTATCACTGTTTTTCCCCACTTGTATTTACTGTGCTATACACTGATTCAGTTAAATGGCTTTTTGGTACCTGTATAGTTGTGCTGCTTAACTGCAAACAAAGAAATGTATGTTATACTTTTTTACTTCAATACAACTGTACAGTTATTATACGTGATTGAAAAGGTCACTGTTATGTACACAGCTGTTGGATCAAATTACAGTATTAATACTTAAAACGCCTTTTAGATCAATTTTATTATTATATACTCATTTACTAAATATCAGCACTAAGTTTCATTTGACATATTTTTTACATATTAGGCCCAATATGCAGATATCACCTTTGACCTCAAACAAAAGATGAGTGGCTTTACATCCCCCAGATCACACTCCTTCATCAGTCAGTCATAAAATATATAACTAAAGCTGTTGAAGAATCCATGCCTGAAGAAGCGCTATCCATCTCTTGAAGAAGCATCCTCCAGGGATAAAAATGTTGATACTACTGTTGGATTGATTTTCTCTCATACAGAACTTGTCAATTACAAAGGGCAATCCAGCCAGCTTGAGGCTGAAATGAAGGATCCATCTCACTTTATCTTTAAGACGGAAGGTCACCCCTAGGACACACATGTTGACATTATGATTTATTATAGATTTTGCCATTGTGGTGGCAGTGGCTGGAGTAATAAGTCAGTTCCTGAGGATTACAGTGTTATTATTATCGGATTGAGTATTCAATGTGTTTTACTATCATATGCAGTCCATGTTACAAATATTTGAAAATATAGAACTTCAATCCGATCACGCATTTAAATATTTTATATGGATTATGGGTTGCAGTTTTTCTAAGCACCATTATAGCTTCTAAAATAAATGTACACATCTCTGTCTAAGGGCATAATGAGACACCCGTACAAATAATATAAATCATCAGTTTAACTGCAGGCTATTTATAAACTTTGGTTTGTGGATGCAATAGTAATTGCTACATTTGCATATTGAATTCTGTGTGTTTCCATGCAAATTTAAAACTCTATTTTTTTTTGTTTTTATTTTTTTTAACCATTTTTTATTTTCAACTTCCATCCAATAAAATAAAAAACAAATGTGTGCAAATATATGGTTCAACATAATACCCTTGTTTTTGAGGCACAAATATTGCTAAGTGGCAGAGTAAAATGAAGTTTACAATTTGGATTTATTTACATTGTTTCTTAAGTCTTTACAGTGTTTTGAGGCATCCTTTGGGTCCAAAGGTATAAGATGAAAAATGCTATGAAGGAACTGTATATGTCTAGCACATCCATTTAATATTATCTTCAGGCAGACAATCCAGCAAGCAACAATTGTACTTACTGAAAGATTTCTCTTCTGTTTATCTATATTTTAGATTTAAACAATTGATACAATTTTATTGGGACACCATGCTATACATAAAAAACTAAACTTACAAAAATTCTGAATAAAATAATTTTGAATATAAGGTACCATCCAATGCTTATGGATAATTTGTAAATATATGCAAAATCCTATACCACACCTTATAAAACACTTCCCAACTAATCCCAATAAATAGAAAAAGGCACATTGGTATTGATTTACTTTAGGAAAATTGACTTTACTGGTTTGCTGAATGTGGCAAACTTTCACTTCACAAAGAATACTGAATCATGTATAGGGAAAATTAAAAACAAAATTTCTTGCAAATTATTGGTTGATTGGAGTCAACAGAGCTTCAATTAATTCACTAAATTATGTGGCAAACTCCCTTGCAAAGTACAATTTACCCTACAAAGTGAACAGCCTATTTGTCTTTTTTAAATAACCCATGTCTCTTAAAAACATTCCAGATTGTTGTATTGGTGTTGATGTTCTTAAATAGTCGAGCATGGTTACTTTGCAAATGGAATGTAGTAAAAATATACTTTGCCAAGAATACCTAATCGTATGTAAGTAATATAGTAATATAGTGCACTTTTTTGCCCTGAAAATCAGGGCAAAATCGTTGGTGCGCTGTATACGCCGATACCCGCTTTCCCGCGCCGAGTTTTGAATACTGCGCCGACATATACCGAGCGCAGTACACTCGGGTATAGTCGGGCAGTCTCGGCTCCTTCCGCGCTCACGTCCTGGACTTACAGGACGTCAGCGCGGGTAGCCGAGCATTGCCGACAATACACGAGTGTACTGCGCTCTGTATATTTTGGCGCAGTATTCAAATTCGGCGCGGGAAACGAGCGGGGAGGACGCGAGGACGCCGCGAGGACGCCGCAGAAGGACGCCGGACCCGCCGAAGAAGACACCGGACCCGCCGAAGAGGACACCGGACCCGCTGCAGAAGAACACCCGAAGCCGCAGAAGGACACCCGAAGCCGCAAAAGGACGCCGGACCCGCCGAAGAGGACACCCGAAGCCGCAGACGAACGCCGGACCCGACGAGGCCGCCGATGGACGCCGCGCAAGACACCAAACCTGTAAGTACAAAAACCACAAAAAAACTTTTTTTCCACAGGATTCGGGTCAACTTTGGGGGTGCGCGGTATACGCGGGAGCGCGTTATACCGCGATAAATACGGTATATATATATATATATATATATATATATATGTATATATACACTGAGCAAAATTATAAACATAGCGCTTTTGTGTTTTCCCCTATTTATCATGAGCTGAACTCAAAGATCTATGACTTTTTCTATGTACACAAAAGGCCTATTTCTCTCAAATATTGTTCACAAATCTGTCTAAATCTGTTTAGTGAGCACTTCTACTTTGCAGAGATAATCCATCCACCTCACAGGTGTGGCATATCAAGATTAGACAGCATGATTATTGCACAGGTGTGCCTTAGGCTTGCCACAATATAATCTGGTCTAATAAAGTGGACTTTTGGCGGTACAAGTAATTAATGTAAAAGATCTATAAATATTTATTTATAAAAAGCACATGTGAAGAACATTGTATACACAACTTTGTAAGACAGTATAGTGTCAACATATGATCTCAGTACATATAACAAAAGGTATTTCAAAAAGCTTATACTTATGCAAATACGCTCATAACATGAGCATGTGTAGCATCAGAGGGTGTATATAAACTTTTAGTTCTTGAAACTGAGTTCAATATGCGGAATGGTAGATCTTGCTTTTACTCTCGACATGTTTCGCGTACAGAGCGCTTCATCAGGAGCATAGAAGTGGATCAATCGAATTTCCGAAAAAACGTTAATCCGACCGTCAGTAGTAGAATAAGGTATATACAAAACTTTTACCTAGCCAGCCTCCTGGGCATAGGGTAGGTGTTCGTTGTATGTAGTGGTAAAAAGGGTTAGACTGTGACACAAACTGTTGGTAGACAGTACTAGATGGAAGACGAGAGCCCCATCCAATGTCCCTCTAACTTCCCCTTAGCTTCGTAGAGCTCCGCATGCCAAATTTCTTAGGAGCTGGGCACCAGAGGGGAGCGTTATCTTTACATCCGCAATATGAATCGCCAAGAGGAGAGAGATAAAGAGCATGGAGGGGGGTCATACATCACGTCGCACTCCTGTGTGTAGCTTCTAAAAGTTTATATACACCCTCTGATGCTACACGTGCTCATGTTATGAGTGTATTTGCATAAGTATAAGCTTTTTGAAATACCTTTTGTTATATGTACTGAGATCATATGTTGACACTATACTGTCTTACAAAGTTGTGTATACAACTTTTTATAAATGCTCTTTATAAATAAATATTTATAGATATTTTACATTAATTACTTGTAAGTTGTGGATTGAGTGGCCCATGGTGGCGGTGGGGTTATGGTATGGGTAGGCTTATGCTATGGACAACGAACACAGGTGCATTTTATTGATGGCATTTTGAATGCACAGAGATACAGTGACAAGATCCTGAGGCCCATTGTTGTGCCATTCATCCACGACCATCACCTCGTGTTGCAGCATGATAATGCATGGCCCCATGTTGCAAGGATCTGTACACAATTTCTAGGAGCTGAAAACACCCCAGTTCTTGCATGGCCAGCATATTCACCGGACATGTCACCCATTGAGCATATTTGGGATGCTCTGGATCGGCATTTACGTCAGGGTATTCCATTTCCTGCCAATATCTAGAAACTTCACACAGCAATTGAAGAGGAAAGGACCACAGGCCACAATCGATAATCTGATCAACTCTATGCAAAGGAGATTGCTGCACTGCGTAAGGCAAATGGTGGTCACACCGGCTACTGACTGATTTTCGGACCCCCCCTGACCCCCGATTCAGTAAAACTGCACATTTTAGAGTGGCCTTTTATTGTGCACATATGTGCAATAATCAGCATCTGGATATACCACAGCTGTGAGGTGGGTGGATTATCTCAGCAAAGGAGAAGTGCTCTCTAACAAAGATTTAGACAGATTTGTGAACAAAATTTGAGAGAAATAGGCCTTCTGTGTACATAGAAAAAGTCATAGATCTTTGAGTTCAGCTCATGATTAATAGGGGCATACCAATTTCTTGTGTTTTATAAAATATATATATATATATATATATATATATATATATATATATATATATATATATATACTGAATAGTAGTTAGTAAACCAACCTGAATAAAACCCCAAAACACCCCTTGTGTCTTGGATGGAAATATGTTGTGTTATGACTCCTTTTCCAGGCTAGCAGCTGTTTTGAATCTCTCATTGATTTCTATGATGTTTTTTGCTTTCTATATAGGGATCAGGGCCGATCCTGTAATATGTATGCACTCTCTGATCATCTCCTGTACCATGTCTGCAGTCTCTGACCATTTTCTGTACCATGTCTGCAGTCTCTGACCATCTCCTGTACTATGTCTGGGGGCTCTTTCTAACAGAAGCCCTCTCTGTGTGCATCAGAGGGGTTCCCCTCCAGGTCTCATTATTGTACGCTCTTCTAGTATTTTCTTTATTGTTAAAAGATCATGGGAGGATCCCAGGGTAACAAAGACTTCTTAGGGGAGCATCTCTGTGTTTGAGTCGTTGCCATAGAAACATTTGTAAAGGGGAGGAGTTGGTAAGAAGACCACGCCCATGTGGGGGCGCCAGAAATATTTCTGCACCCAGGCGTCTGTGACCCTCCCTTCATTGGTTGCCAGTAAAAGACAGAATCACTTTCAAGGCACTCTGCCTAATACATAAGTGTATTCAAGGCAATGCCCCCCAATATCTATGCGAAAGATTAAAAGACCATAACCCCAATCGCATTCTGCGATCCGCCAATCAAAACCTCCTCCAGATACCCAAAGCCAGATACAAGTCCAAAGGAGATCGAAGATTTGCAGTCCAAGGTCTCCGCCTGTGGAATGCACTACCAACCACCATCCGACTGGAGTCGGACCACTTGGCCTTCAGGAGAAAGATTAAAACCCATCTCTTCTGAGGTCAAGGGGTTCCTTATCCATGAAATGGATACAGCGCCCAGAGGCGATTCAGTTCGCATGTGTTGCGCTTTACAAGTTTCTCACTCACTCACTCACAAACTCCCCCCTATTAGTACAGACCCCCATCAGGACAAACCAGACACCCCAGGACAAACTCCCCCCCATTAGTACAGACCCCCATCAGGACAACCCCCCATTAGTACACACTCCCCCATTAGTACAGACCCCCCAGGACAAACCACCCATTAGTACAGACTCCCCCAGGACAAACCCCCCATTAGTACAGACTCCCCCAGGACAACCCCCCCATTAGTGCAGACCCCCCTAGGACAAACCCCCCCATTAGTGCAGACCCCCCAAGGACAAACCCCCCCATTAGTACAGACACCCCCAGGACAACCCCCATTAGTACAGACTCCCCCAGCACAACCCCCCCCATTAGTACAGACCCCCCAGAACAAACCCCCTATTAGTACAGACCCCCCCAGGACAAACCTCCCATTAGTACAGACTCCCCCAGGACAAACCCCTTATTAGTGCAGACCCCCTAGGAAACCCCCCCCATTAGTACAGACACCCCCAGGACAATCCCCCATTAGTACAGACACCCCCAGGACAACCCCCCATCAGTATAGACACCCGCAGGACAACCCCCCCATTAGTACAGACCCCCCAAGACAAACCCACCCATTAGCACAGACACCCCCAGGACAACCCCCCCATTAGTACAGACTCCCCCTGGACAAACCCCGCCATTAGTACAGATCCCCCAGGACAAACCCCCCCATTAGTACAGACACCCCCAGGACAAACCCCCCATTAGTACAGACTCCCCCTGAACAAACCTCCCCATTAGTACAGACCCCCAGGACAAACCCCCCATTAGCACAGACTCACCCTGGACAAACCCGCCCATTAGTACAGACTCCCCCCAGGACAACCCCCATTAGTACAGACTCCCCCCAGGACAACCCCCATTAGTACAGACCACCCCTGGACAAACCCCCCTATTAGTACAGACTCCCCCCAGGACAACACCCCCTCCATTACAGTACATAAAAACAACACCCAACGGCAGCTAGAGAGGAGAGGACAATGTGCAGCTGCGCCGCCCAGGTGGAGCACAGATTGCAGCAGGCAGGGGTTTAAGATACAGCGAGGAGGAGGAGAACACATGTCAGGCACAGTCCGTGCGGTCCGCCCCCTCAGCGACGTCACTATGTGGCTAGTTTCTCCACACAGAGACAGTCGATATTTTTCACTCTCCACCTCTGACAGGAGGAGGGAGGGGGGACGGGCTTAGGCTTGGAATACACATCGCCGGCGGCGACCCGCGGGGAGAGCCGTGTCTAGACAGGGACAAAGAGAGGAGGAGGTGGATGGAGGAGAGCACTCTGGCTCTTCAGCGCCCCCACCTCTGTGGCGCCTGGGTGAACTGCACCCCGCGCACCTGCGTAGGATCGGCCCTGATAGGGATTGTTAGCATCCTAACTTTGAAAGAGACAGCAATCAAAACCTCACATGGATTTAACACGTCCTCATTCTTTTCAAAACTCGTTAAATATCCCTACACTTTACAGGACATTTAAAGAGAAGACATTGTAGCTTAGCTAAAAGAAAAATTACTGTAAATCCTTTCTCAAATGCCCACACGCAGTTATGGCTGGCTAAACATGGCAGCAAATTTATTTTATTAATCCCCCCAATATATTATATGTAGGAAAGCACTGTATCAGTGACTTTGCTGAGTACTGGTAGAGATTCGTGTTTGACTTTGGCTACCAACATCTTGACCATGTGTGTCTACTTGTTGTACTGTAGACATTTTAGGTATGCACACAGTATTCTAAAATATGAATGTGTTATGTTCAGATTTTGAACTTACAGATTTTTGATCCATCTATAGCCAGCTTAACAATCAGAAAATTAAAAATGTTATGTCCTTCCTTTGGGGTTGCTTTACTAAAGCACTGCACGGGTTCAATAGCACACACCCACCCAGTTTAGGATGTCTTAAACATTTATCAAAGCGCTCGCCCACACATACAGTAGAAAGCATTGTGGATTTGCTAACGTGGACTAAAGTTGGTGCCGGCCTAAATAACTTTACCTACTAGGACCAGGTGCACAGCAAAAAATAATTATTACTACAATACTGAAATAAATTGTATCTATTATACAGAAAGGATTATTCATGGAAAAAATAAATGTAGTGATATAATGAAAAAACTCCATATTTTAACTCACATTTCACATAATCCATTTAGACATTGACTTCACCTTTTCCAAATGTATGTGTGTTGTCATTATTGCACATGCCTGGACTAGGAAACTTGAAAGTGCACTCACATTAGTGTTTGTGACAATACAGCATTATTTATTAACTGCTGTCCTTCCTAAGAAATAATTAACCAATAATAATAACAATTTGTCATTGTTTAAAATCCCTATTGTTAGGCGACATCTTAGTTATGAAGAAGGGGTGCTTAGTTTCCCCAAAGTACTCTTAGCCATATAACATGCTTTTTTACTAAATATATAATTCATATTTTACCAGGTGTGATTGTCTAATGAAAGTGCAGCAGCTCATTAATTCAGATGTGAACTCAATGATTGCCAAAATAACACCCATATATCAAGGTATGTAAAGTGTTATTAATATAACTTGGTCCATTGTAGAAAAAGATGTGTACATTGCTAACGGCAGTTTAATGTGTCCCAGAGCACTAATGAAAATAACTGCTGTCTAATGAGTGTCTATTGAGGTTGGAGAAAAAAAAAGTGTTTATTCATGATGTAAATTACTTTATCTTTATCTTGTTTCATAACTTAAAGTTTACCCTATTTTTTCAGAGATACAATGCAGAGTTTCCTAATTCATGTCCTGGATTAACTAATATATCTTAGATGTTGGCTCTAGAATATAAAGTAGCAGCAATACAGTGCATACTCCATTTTAACACTATGCCTTCATTATAGGTCTTTTTTTTTTACGTTTGTTTTAAAGTGAATCAGTCACTTTTGGAAGAATTTGCACTTCAGTACTATTTTAGCTAAGCCCTGACTGACCTTACATACTGCTGCACTTTTAGACCATAGGAGAAATAGGAAAACAAAAAGAACCACTACATTGCTAAAGTGATGCAAGAACAGATGATATAAACAGTCCTGGACAAGAAGTACTTGACGGTCAGAATTTTGATGTATAAATTCCAACTACAGCCTAGACTCATAGTAAGCCCCTCCTGCCTTCAAACATTGGGAGAGAGGCCACATTAAAGAATGCAACTATTTTTGGAGTGCCAGACCCCTAAGGCCCCGTACACACGGCCGAGGAACTCGACGTGCCAAACACATCGAGTTCCTCGGCCAGTTCAGCCCTGAAGCCGCCGAGCAGCTCGGCGGGCCGAGAGCTCCCATAGAACAACGAGGAAATAGAGAACATGTTCTCTATTTCCTCGTCGAGCTCCTCGTCGGCTTCCTCGGCCGAAAGTGTACACACGACCAGTTTCCTCGGCAGAATTCAGCCAGAAACTCGGTCGGAAGCTGAATTCTGCCAAGGAAACTGGTCGTGTGTACGGGGCCTGATACTACAGACCTTGCCAAATGCCATACACATATTAATCAAAAATCCCAAAGATCAAAACAGCATACACCAATGTGCCAATGCACATGAAATGTTTGATCCAGGGGCGGACCCATATTCTGAAAAAGATGTGCATTTATTATAATAATATTATGAATTATTTTTTCAATTCTCATGCCTTTTTTTTCTCCACATATACCTGCAGGTCAGGCTTTTTACCAAAAGTGACAGCTACAGGGGTTAGAACAGATCATAACACTGCTGGGGGTATGTATAATGGTCAGTTTTCTAACCTTTTTACAAAGAAATAAACTGTTGTTATTACTCCCGCTATAAGTGTTGCCTAGAAATAAACAATATTCACTTCGGGTCTATCTAATGCTATGCATCCCATTAAAACTACCCTGTCCAGCAGGTGATACCATTGCAGCAATTTCACTGCAGAACAAACAGTGTTGTGATGCTATTAAAGGAATTAGAACATCAATGAATCTAAAGGCAGGATTAAAAGGTAATATAACAAGGTAATGGTCTGGACTCAAAAAACAAAAACTGCAGTTTTAAAGTATAACTAAAAGCAACACTTTTTTAATTTTGTTTTGGATTGTTCTCAGAAAAGTAATAGATGAGAAATCTTCCCATGGGGACACTAGTTCTGGTGACCTGTAGGTCCCCAAGGAATTCCCTTGATGTGCAGGGATTTCCTCTCACTTCCTGTTTAACTATGGGACAAGAAGTGAAGGGAAATTTCTACAATAGGACACAGATTGCAAAAAAAAATCTGACAGAGGTTTTAACCTTCTCTTGCTCTATTCAAAATTTAAAAAACAGAAAATGATATCATACTTACAGTCATTTTCTTTTCCTAGTGACTATCCATGGCAGCATACCTGTGACAAGCTCCTCCTTGGCTCCACCTTCAAGACCAGTGAATATTATAAAAGAAAATGATTAGTGCACTCCCAGCATTCTGCGTAATATAGCATACCGAGGGTGGGCTTGTATGCTGCCATGGATAAGCACCAGGAAAATAAAATGACTGCAAGTATGATACCATTTTCTGTTTTCCTGGTGCCTCCATGGCAGCATACATGTGACAAATAACTAGCTGGAATTGGTGGGATGATACATAGTAAAAGATTTATTTAAAAAAAAAATTAAAATAGGCAAATGCCAACCTGATAGCCTGTCTGCCAGTTTCTACAGATGAGAGAGCTTCCGGGTCTACTCTGTAACGTTTCATAAACGCATGTTGGGATGACCACGATGCTACCCTTTGGATTGTTTTGATGGATAGGTCTGCTCTGGCTGCCCAAGTATCAAAAAATAACTGGGTGGAATACAGCCCAATTGAAGATGAGATTCTAGACCCCTATCCCTGTATGCCTTCTTAATCAATTTGATTATCCATGAAGCTATTGTACCAGAGCAGAGATCTGCAAACTATGGCTCTAGAACTATGGATGAATCCATGTACTGTTCTAGGTTCTACTCTATCCGAGTGCAAAAATTTATATTATTGTCTTCTGATCCCAGAGCCTGAAGCTCTGATAATCCCCAGCCCAATGCCATCACCACAAAGAAGAACAGTTTCCAAGTGAGATTCCACAAGGACGGTGAATCAGATGGGGCAAAAGGCTGTCTGGATAAGAGCTCTAGAGTGATAGAGAGATCCCAAGTGGAAAATATGTGTTTTAACGGGTGGGCTTAGCTTCTTGACTGCCTTGAAAAATGTGATTATTAAAGGATCTTTAGCCCATCTATTGTCATCACAGCAGAGATTGCCACCATCTATACCTTTAAATTGCTTAATAATAATCCTACATCAAGGCCTGCTTGCAGGAAGTGGAGGAGTTGGGAGGAAGAGGGCACATCAGGATTGACGTTTTTGCCAGATCTAAACTTATTCAAAACTTTGTCATTGTATTGTTCGTTGAAGGGTCCTGTGCTTTGAGCAGAGTTGAAACAACTCTGGAGGAACATCCTAATGATTAAAGCCTCTGTATTTTAACTTCCCAATGTGAAGGTTCAATCTGTGAGGATTGTGATGGGTGTGATGCCTTGCGCCAGAAGAAAGGGTAGCAGAGCAATACTTACCAGAGGCTGGGCAGATATATTGACCTAGGTAATCATGGTTCTTCCTGCAAATATGGCAGGACTGTTATCACCGTTATTGTTGATATTGCAAGTCTCGAGATAATGTTCAAGGTAGGAGGCCGGAGGAGGCCTAAATGAGATTGTATGCTTAAGGATTTGACAGGGCATCTATTGCTTCTGCCCAAGGGTGAGGTAGATGTGAAATAAACCTATGCAGCTTGGTATTGCTTGCTGTAGCAAAATGATGCAGTTCAGAAAGGGCCCACTGGCCCACAATCCAACCGAATAATTTCAGATTTAGGGACCATTCATTGGGATCCAGGAATCTTTGGGATAGGTGATCGCCCTATGTGTTTAAGTGGGCTGGAAGATAGACTACTCTTAGGTCCTTCAGATTCCCCTCTGCCCAAATGAAGATGAGTTTCACTACCCTCAGTAAGGAACCTTGGTGATGTGTGATACTATGGCTCTGTTGTCTATCCAAATCAGAACTGATTTGTCCTTGATCTGAGAGAGCAATGCTGTCAATGGGAGACAAGTCGCCTGTATTTTCAGGATATTTGCGATGATGTCTGCCACACTGAACGCCTATCTCCCATGAACAAATATCTGGTTGCAATGTGCCTCCTAGCCTATTGCATTGGCATCTGTGGTAACTGTGGTCCAGAAGACATTTCTTAATGGACGTGCCTTTACAAGCATCTCCCTCTTTGTTCACTGGTGCATCAAACCTGATATATGGACTGTGATAGATGGTTTGCTCCGTTGCTTCAGGAGTTCTAGATAAAAAGTGCCTGAGGTATCCATGTGTCCATGGGACCATCTGGATACAGGTAGACAAAATCCCTACTAATCTGAGTTAGCTCCATACCAGACCCTTATCTGAGCAAGCAGCCCGGCAGGTCAAGAAACTTTTTTCTTGGTGAATCAGTAGGGGTATCCCCTGTTCATTCACATGGGGGGGCTGGAATGTAGGGATTCCCATTAGCACCCCATCTGCAAACCTGGGGACATGGTGCTTTGGGGGGTAGGGCCCCCCAGCCCAAAGCAACCCCCCAATGTGACCTTTCCTGACCTGCTGGGCAGCATCTTCAAATAAGGGTCTAACATGGATTTTAGAGGAGACCCACTTCCTTTTTTTGAAAATGTTGGCATGGGGGTTCCCCTAAAAATCCATACCAGAGGCAAAGGGGCTGGTATGGCTTGGGGGAGGGGGGGCACGCCTGTTTATTTTTTCTTAATTTTTTAATATCCAGTATTTTTTTCACATTCAGATGTGAGCAGTGAGCTCCACTGACAGCTGATGACTCATCGGTCATTAAGGATGCTGCTAGTTACCAACCAGTATGGATGAGCCGAACACCCCCCGTTCGGTTTGCACCAGAACCTGCGAACAGACCAACAGTTTGTGTGAACTTTAGAACCCCGTTAAAGTCTATGGGACTCGAAAGTTTGAAATCTAAAGTGCTAATTTTAAAGGCTAATATGCAAGTTATTGTCCTAAAAAGTGGTGGGGACCCGGGTTATGCCCCAGGGGACATGTATAAATGCAAAAAAAAGTTTTAAAAACTGACGTTTTTTCGGGAGCAGTGATTTTAATAATGCTTAAAGTGAAACAATAAAAGTGAAATACATTTTCGTACCTGGGGGGGTGTATAGTATGCCTGTGAAGTAGCACTTGTTTCCCGTACTTAGGACTGCACAAAGTGTAATTTCTGAAGGAAAAAAAGTAATTTAAAACCACTCGTGGCTATAATGAATTGTCGGCTCCCGGCAATACAGAGAAAAGTCATTGATAAAAAAAAAAGTGGACATCTCATCGCTGGATCCTGGACCTGGATGAAGGGGAGATCTTCTCATCACTGGACCCCGGCAGAGAGGAGATCACCCATTTCAGGATACCAACAGCATTGGAGCGGAGACCAAGAGTGGATTACCACCGCTGGATTCTTTTTTTTATTTTTATTTTAATAAAGGTCTTTCCCAACGGTGTCTGTGTTTTTTTTTACAATTTGTTACACTTTATTTGTGAAATGGTTGGGGTACAATGAACCCCTACCAATTCACATGGGGGGGTGGGATCTGGGGGTCCCCTTTGTTAAAGGGGCCTTCCAGATTCCGATAAGCCCCCCGCCCGCAGACCCCCACAACCACCGCAAGGGTTGTGGGGGTGAGGCCCTTGTCCCAATCAACATGGGGACATGGTGCTTTGAGGGGTCAGAGACCCCCAAAGCATTCTTCCAACGTTGAGGGCATGTGGCCTGGTATGGTTCAGGAGGGGGGCGCTCTCTCGTCCCCTCCTCTTTTCCTGCGGCCTGCCAGATTGCGTGCTCAGATAAAGGGTCTGGTATGGATTTTTGGGGGGAACTCCACGCCATTTTTTTTTAATTTGGAGTAAAGTTCCCCTTAAAATCCATACCAGACCTGAAGGGACTGGTATGGATATTTAGGGGGAACCCCACGTATTTTTTTTTTAATTTGGGGTGGAGTTCCCCTTAATATTTTACTTTTATTGTGTCACTTTAAGCATTATTAAAATCACTGCTCCTGAAAAAAATGCAGTTTTTAAAACTTGTTTTTGCATTGATACATGTGCCCTGGGGCAAGACCCAGGTCCCCACACACTTTTTATGACAATAACTTGCATATAAGCCTTTAAAAATAGCACTTTAGATTTCTTCCATAGCCTTTTACAGGGTGTTCTGCGGCTTTTCGAATTATTCCGCGAGCACCCCAAATTGTTCGCTGTTCGGCGAACAGGCATTGTTCGAGTCGAACATGATGTCGACTCCAACTCGAAGCTCATCCCTACCAACCAGCTACTTACAGCTTGTGTTAAGGATGCTGTGGTAAATTACTGCAGGCTTTCACTACTAAAATATTGCATGACTTCATAAAATAACTCATGCAGTATTTTAGTAGCGTTTTTTTAGTGAATGCCCAAAAACTTTTTGAAAAATGTTGTGCGGTATCTTACTGCATACTCTCATGCAGTAAGATACCACTTTGTGAAAGGAGCCCACTATACCTTACATACAGTAAGACCTGTTCTGACATCATGTTTAACCACTTAAGGACCAGCCGCCCTAGTTATACTGCGGCAGGTTGGCTCCCCTGGGCGAATTGCCGTAACTGAACGTCAGTCGCTTTAAGAGCTGTAGGGGGCATGCCACGGCATGACGCCAGAGCTGATGCCACCCGCGATCGCTCCTGACAGAGACAGAACGGAGATCTGTCTAAGTAATTAGACAGATCTCTGTTCTGTCAGGGGAGGAAAGACAGATCTCCTGTTCTTACTGTTTAGGAAAAGTGATCAATCTCCTCCCCCAGGTAGTCTCATCCTCCCACAGTTAGAAACACTTCCTAAGTAACACAGTTAACCCCTTAATCACCCCCTAGTGTTAACTATTTCTCTGCCAGTGACATTTTTACAGTAATCAGTGTAAATTTTTAGCTCTGATCGCTGTATACATGTCAATGGTCCCAAAAAGTGACCAAAGTGTCCGATCTGTCCACTGCAATGTTGCAGTCCCGCTAAAAATCGCACATCACCGCCCACCATTACTAGTAAAAAAAAATAAAAAATGTCAAAGATCTATTGCCTATTTTGTAGATGCTGTAACTTTTGTGCAAACCAATCAATATATGCCTGCTGAGATTTTTTTACCAAAAATATGTAGTAGAATATATATCGGCCTAAACTGAGGAAGAAATACGTTTTTTATTATAGCAAAAGGTTAAAATATTGCCTTTTTTTCCAAATTGACGGTCTTCTTTTGTTTATAGCCCAAAAAATAAGAACAGACGAGGTGATCAAATACCACCAAAAGAAAGCTCTATTTGTGGGAGCAGTGTTGTACAACTGCACAATTGTCAGTTAAAGCGACGCAGTGCCATATTGCAAAAAACGGCCTGGTAATTAGGGGGCTAATCCTAATGCCACGTACACACAACCGTTTTTCATGACGAGAAAAATGCCATTTTTTAAATTGGTCATTAAAAATGATCGTGTGTAGGCTCCAGAGCATTTTTCTCGACGAGAGAAAATGGGCATTAAAAATTTAGAACCTGCTCTATTTTTTTCTCGACGTTTTTCACGTCGTCGTTTTTCTCGACTTGAAAAACGGTCGTGTGTAGGCTTTAACGATGGGGAAAAAAACTTGCATGCTCAGAAGCAAGTTATGACAAGGAAAATTTGCATAATCAGCCCAAAGGGTGGCGCCATTCGAATGGAACTTCCCCTTTATATCGCTGTCCTACGTGTTATACGTCACCGCGCTTTGCTCAAGCATTTTTTATCACAATCGTGTGTATGCAAGGCAGGGCTCGAACTCACGTCGAGAAAAACTTCGTTTTTTTTCCATGACATGAAAAACGGTTGTGTGTACGTGTCATTACGACGGTCCTTAAGTGGTGAAAGCTTTCTATATTACCCCAAAAATATATTCACAAACTCTTATTAATGTCTTTTATGTACCGTTTACGATTGTGTCTAATTTACAATTTTTTCTAATTGTTTTGTGTTATAATGAAATTAGGCTTTTTGAAATGTCAATTGATCAATCAGCTATTCTTCTAATAGGATTGTCTATTATAAAGTAATTTCGACTTTTAAAGGTCATTTGTTAAAAGTACCATAATATGTTTTAATAAGCAAACCTGAACTTATAAAAAAATAATAATAATGATTATATGAAATCCTAGACCAGGTTATCTACCAGATCAGCTGGAATTTCAAATAATATCATTCAGTGGTGAGCAGGTTACATAATTCCTTTATATAACAGACTTGGGGTATACCTAAACCTGCGCATGAAGTGGCACACATGTGCAACATACTAAAGCAAAAGTGACATTTAACCCCCTTGGCGGTAAACCCGAGCGTGACTCAGGGTTGATTTATTATGCTAGGATCGGTAAGCGGGACCTCCTCGCTCGATTCACAGTCTCCCCGTGTGCCGCCGATCTCCGTTCCCTGCGAAGTTACGACGCACGGGAGCGGAGAACGGCGCCAAATTCAAAAAAGTAAACAAACACTTTACATACAGTATACTGTAATCTTATAGATTACAGTACTGTATGTAAAAAATACACACCCCCCTTGTCCCTAGTGGTCTGCCCAGTACCCTACATGTACTTTTATATAATAAAAAATGTTCTTTCTGCCTAAAAACTGTAGATTGTCCAAAAGTGTCCCTTTATGTCAAAAATGGTTTTAGATCAGCTAGAAAACAGCGATAATAAATTACAATCACTTGCAGAAATGTGCAATAGCGATTTGTGGGGAAATTCGTCATAAAAAACAAAAAATAATGACAGCGACAATTCTGCAACTGAGCAAAATTCTGTGATTTTGAGTTGATTACATTATTGAATAATTTTTATTATAATTATATTATTATTTGTTATAATTATTTATAATTATTTATTATATTATAATTTATAATTTTGTTTTAAAAAAAAATCATACCCGGGATGCCTACAAGACTCTTGCTTGGTCAGATTTAAGTGAGTTATTTCTAAAAATTACAGGCCTACAGTATAAAACTCCAAATTTCCTTGCAAAATAATTGTACCGCTTTTGGTACGTAATTCCAGACAGAATCATACCGCCAGGGAGGTTAAGGAGATATTCTGCTAAAATTACATTTCCCATTTGGGTTCATTCTGTTTGTAAACTATGCAGTTTAAAAAAAAAAAAAAAGGCTCCAAATTCATTACCAGACCTTTATCATTGCAGATGGTCAGGTATGTAAGTTAAAGGGGACCCCCCCCCATTTGAGCTTGGTATACATTTTTCTTTAATCACTTCAATACCGGTCACTTTCACCAGCTTCCTGCCCAAGCCAATTTTCAGCTTTCATCGCTGACGCTTTTAAAATGACAATTGTGCATGCAACACTGTACCCAAACACATTTTTTATCATTTAGTTCCCACAAATAAAGATTTATATTTGATCACCTCTGGGTTTTTATTTTTGCTAAACAAATAAAAAAAGTCAGAAAATTTTGAAAAAAAAACAAAAAACTATTTTTTTATGTTAGAAAATTTTGTAAAAAAAGTAAGTTTTCTTCTTCACTGATGTGCACTGATGCAGCTGCACTGATGGGCACTGATAAGGTGGCACTGATGGGCACCAATATTCAGCACTGATGGGCACTCATAGGTGGCACTGATAGGCGACATTGTTGGGCACTGAAAGGCTGCACTGAAGGGTACTTATGGGTGGCACTGATGGGCACTGATAGGTGGCACTGATAGGCACAGATGGGCACTGATAGGTGACACTGATGGACATCACTGATAAGGAGGCACTGGCAGGCATAACTGATGGGCACTGATTGGCATCATTTGTGGGCTCAGATTGGCATCCCTGGGGGCCATGGGTGGCATACCCGGTGGTCATCAGTGGTTGGAATCCCTGGTGGTCCTGGTGACACCCCTGGTGGTCCTGATAATCAATCAGTGCATACCCACCTGTCAGGAGAGCAGCCGATCGGCTCTCTTTTACTCACATCTGTCAGACGCGATAGAGAAAAAGTCTGTACTAATATCAGACTAAATTCCATTAAGAACAAGCAAAGCCTGCTGGCCGGCAAATTCAAAGCACAACCGTGCAAGCGGAACATGAGAACAGTGCGGTAGCGTCAGCACGTTGCTCACCCGGGTTGGGGTGAGTAACGTGCTGACGTCACCACGCTGTTCTCGCATTCTGCTTGCACGGGCAGGCTTTGTATTATTTGCTGGCCAGATTTGCTTGTTCTTAATGGAATTTAGTCTGATGTTAGTACAGACTTGTTTAATATAATAAATTATCATCTGGTTTTACCGATGGCGGATTCTTTTCGTTTTGTTCCCTTGGTTTTATCTACTCAATTAGGTTATCCCCTCTGCCATTTTTCTTTGGTGTACAAACATCAAGTCTCCAATAACATCCGGCCGTTTGATACGTGGGGTGGACCATAGGACCCAGGCAGGAGCTCCAGGAACACCCGGCTCACTAGTCGTTTGATGCGCTGGGAGGATCGTAGGACCCTGGCTGGGTATGAATCTCAAGCTTTGACAGCTTGTATATCTGGTAAGCCTTTATTCTGTGTGGTGGAGGATTCACAGTGTCCTTCGTTCATTGAAGATTCTTCACAGGGTGTTTAATATCCATTTCTATTTGAATATTCATAAAAGAGACTGTTTGCTATTTGGTTTTTGTATTATTATGTATTGTACAATTCATCATTATTATCACAGATTCACAGTGTCTTTCATTTATTGAACATCTTTCACAGGGTGTTTATTATCCATTTTTATTTGAATATTCATGATATAGACTTGTTGTCATTTGGTTTATGTATCATTATTTATTGCACAAAATTCATTATCATTATCAAGCTGGTTTATTAATTATATGTGAGCATATTTGATGATTCATTATTAGCGCAGCTTCTTATGTTTTTTTTTTTATCACCTGCAATACCTGGCTGATCCTGCCTGGTTCTGCCCTCCCTCTGTAAATTGACCATGGTATATCATGGCTGCTGAGCCCTGACACTGTGGTCAGTTAACATGCCTCCATCACCCGCAGCTCTCCTCTCTGCTCTTCTGTGTTTCCTGTGTTCTCCTCCCCCTCCCCTCCCTGCCCGTCAGCTCTGTGTCAGGGCCTGTACCCCCTCCTGCTGTTGAAATTACTGTTAATTGTTTCAACAATAATGGTCACAGTGTGTTAAACAAAATCCTAAATAAAGAAAAGAAATCATATATCAGATATCATATTATATATTGACACTGTACTGCAATGGTGACAGTATGTAAAACAAAAAAGTTTTTAATTTCTTAACCACTTAAGCCTCGGACCATTTTGCTGGTCAAAACCGGGGCCACTTTTTGCGATTTGGCACTGCGTCGCATTAACTGACAATTGCGCGGTTGTGCGACGTGGCTCCAAAAACAAATTGACATCCTCTTTTTTTCCCACAAATAGAGCTTTCTTTTGGTGGTATTTGATCACCTCTGGGGTTGTTATTTTTTGCGCTATAAACAAAAATAGAGTGGCAATTTAAAAAAAAAAAAACTATATTTTCTACTAAATATCCCCAAAAAATATATAAAAAACATATTTTTTCCTCAGTTTAGGCCGATACATATTCTTCTACATATTTTTGGTAAAAAAATTGCAATAAGCTTTTATTGATCGGTTTGCGCAAAAGTTATAGCGTCTACAAAATAGGGCATAGTTTTATGGCATTTTTATTAATATTTTTTTTTCTTACTAGCAAAGGCGGCGATCAGCAATTTTTACTGTGACTGTGACATTATGGCGGACACATCGGACACTTTTGACACATTTTTGGGACCATTGTCATTTTTACAGCGATCAGTGTTATAAAAATGCACTGATTACTGTGAAAATGACACTGGCAGTGAAGGGGTTAACCACTAGGTGGAGTTGTAGGGGTTAAGTGTACTCTAGGGAGTGCTTCTTACACTAGGGGGGATGGGCTGTGTGTGACAAGACAGTGATCACAGCTTCCAATTACAGGAAGCTGTGATCACTGTCATTGTCACTAGACAGAGCGGGGAGATGCTTGTTTACATCATCATCTCCCCATTATTCCTCACCATGAGACGATTGCATGTTTTCCTGCGGCGATCGAGTCCACGGGACCCACGGTCAGGCTCACGTAGCTTGTGGCGGGCGCGCGCACATGCCATGCGGCTCGCTCGTGTCCACAATGAAGCTTCCTTAAAGGGGACGTCCTGTTGCCCAGGAGTGCCATTCTGTCGACGTATAAGTGCGTGTGGTGGTCGGCAAGTGGTTAATTTTCCCAAAAATTATGACAGAAAATTACAACTTCAAAAAACTTGCCATGCCTATTACCAAATACACTGAAATGTCTATTTTCCAAAAAGGGGTTATTTGGGGGATATTTGTACTGTCCTGGCATTTTTGGGCCTCAAGAAATTAGATAAGCCATGGGTGTATCAGGATTGATACATTTTCAGATATATGCTATAGTTTGTGGGCACTATGGGGGTTATTTACTAAAGGCAACTCCACTTTGCACTACAAGTGCAAACTTCAAGTGTAAAGTACACTTGAAATTGCACTGAAAGTGCACTTGGAAGGGCAGTCACTGTAAATCTGAGGGGAAGATCTGAAACAAGGGGAAGCACTGCTGATTTTATCATTCAATCATGTGCAAGCTAAAATGCTGTTTTTTATTTTCCTTACATGTCCGCCTTGGATCTACAGTGACTGCAATTTCAAGTGCACTTTGCACTTGTAGTTTGCACTTGTAGTGCAAAGTGGATTTGTCTTTCGTAAATAACCCCTATAACTCTCTAACAGACTATATAATATACACTGATTTGGGTTATTTTCACCAAAGAAATGTATCAGAGTACACTTTGTCCTAAATTTATGAAGAGCAATTATTTATTTGAAACTTTTATAACAGAAGTTGTTTGCTTGTTTCAAAATGTTCAGCCTTTCTAAATTTATTTAGCAAAAAAAAAAAAAAATATAGATAACCCAGTGGTGATTAAATATTGCCAGAAGAAAGCTCTAGTTGTGTGAACAAAATTATAAAAAATTTGTTTCGGTACAGTGTTGCATGACCCTCCAATTGTCATTCAAATTGCGACATCGCTGAAAGATGAAAATTAGCCTGGGCAGGAAGGGGGTAAAAGTGCCCTGTGGTTAAGCACCTCTTCTCCAGAGTGAATAACTGTAATATAATCATTCCTCATAGGTGAGGTCCTCCATCCTGCCCCCCCCCCCCTATTACATTTGTGGCCCTTGACTGAACTATTTCTAATTCAACAACATATTTCCTGAGGATTGGTGACCAAAACTGAACTTAAAAATTGAAGATTAAGCCATACCATTGTTGTAAATTGGTAGAATTATTGATTTGTTTCTTGAACATATGCCCTTTTTAATGCATGACAGTACAGGCAGTCTCTGAGTTACATACATCTGACTTACATACAACTCATACTTACAGACACAGAGAAACAACAGGAAGTGGGAGTAAATCTACTGAAAGGGAGGGGAAATTCACTCCTGTAATGCCCTGTACACACGATCGGAATTTCCGATGGGATAAAATCCGATGGAATTTTCTGTCGGAATTCCATTCAAGCTGTCTTGCATACACACTATAAGACCAAATTCCGACCGTCCAAAACACAGTGACGTAAAACACTATGACGAGCTGAGAAAAATGAAGTTCAATGCTTCCGAGCATGCGTCGACTTGATTCTGAGCATGCATGTTTTTTTCTCCGTCAGAGCTCCACACAGACGATCGGAAAAATATAAAACATGTTCTATTTCTAAACTGAGACGGAAAAAAAATTCCGTCTGACTTTTTTCATCGGAAATTCCGATCGTGTGTACCATGCATTAGAGTTATCATGAAAAAAAGTGTCTCCACTAAAGCTTTATCACCACTCCTACCAACAATTTTCAAAATTCAGACAGAAAGTGAGCTGAAATCTACTGAACAGGGGCACAGACAGCAAAGCAAACATTATAGGTTGAAAAATGTGTATAAATCTCGCGCCTGATAAATGAAAAATTTTAAATTTAAATATAAGCCGCTATCCCCAACTGACCAAACTGGAAAGACGTAGATAGCCAAAAGATCCGACAGGTGTAATTGACTTACACTGTCGGATCTTAAGGATGCAATTCTAGGCCAGGCGCTAGGTTGCGAGGCCATTGCGGTCGGCGTAGAATATGCCATAAAATAAGGGCTGAGCCCTAGGTGTTCTAAGCCATGTTAAGTATGGCCGTCGTTCCCACGTCGAAATTTAAAAAATCACGTCGTTTGCGTAAGTGGTCCTTGAATGGTGCTGGACGCCATTTAGGTTAACGTCTAAACAAATGACGTCCGTGCGACGTCATTTAGCGCAATGCACGTTGGGTAATTTTCCCGATGGAGCATGCGCAGTACGTTCGGCACGGGAACGTGCCTAATTTAAATGGTGCCCGCCCCATTTGAATTAGGCGGGCTTGCGCCGAGCGAATTTACGTTACACCGCCGGAAGTTTACAGGTAAGAGTTTTGAGAATCAGGCACTTACGCTGTAAACCTGTGGCGGTGTAACGTAAATGGGATACGTTACGCCGCCGTGGAGTAACATAATTCTATGTGAATCTGGCCCTTAGTTCCCACAGGTTCAGAATAGCAATTAGGCAGCCACCTTATGTTGCACTTCTTCAATCTCTAAACTAGTGACATCAAGATTAGCTTGTATGAGCCTGAAGTGGGGGGTCAATAAGAATATGGGTCACAAAAGTGGGCAACGTTGGTAAGTTCCATTGGCTAATGTAAAATCTAGATGGACAGTTTTATCTGCCTTTAGGCTAGGTTCACACTGCTGCGAATTCAAAATCGTGCAATTTTACCGTGACTTTGCAGCTGTGATTTTGCTGTGAATTTGCCGCAATTCGCGGCCACGATTTCTGGGAATGCCAGTCTATAGAGCTGAATTCGCATTGCACACAGATCAAACTCGCACAGGACCCTTTTTTCCGCAGCTTAGATTTGCACCGCACTGATGTGAACTGCAAAACAATGTTATTTTAACCACTTAAGACCCGGAACAAAATTGGCATCCCTTTTTTCCCACAAATAGAGCTTTCTTTTGGTGGTATTTGATCACCTCTGCGGTTTTTATTTTTTGCGCTATAAACAAAAATAGAGCAACAATTTAGAAAAAAAAAGAAATATTTTTTACTTTTTGCTATAATAAATATCCCCCAAAAATATATAAAAAAAATGTTTTTCCTCAGTTTAGGCCGTTACGTATTCTTCTACCTATTTTTGGTAAAAAAATCGCAATAATCGTTTATCGGTTGGTTTGCGCAAAATTTATAGCGTTTACAAAATAGGGGATAGTTTTATTGCATTTTTATTAGAAAAAAATATTTTACTACTAATGGCGGCGATCAGCGATTTTTTTCATGACTGCGACATTATGGCGGACACTTCGGACAATTTTGACACAGTTTTGGGACCATTGTAATTTTCACAGCAAAAAATGCATTTAAAATGTATTGTTTATTGTGAAAATGACAATTGCAGTTTGGGAGTTAACCACAGAGGGCGCTGATGGGGTTATGTGTGACCTCAAGTGTGTTTACAACTGTAGGGAGATGTGGCTGTAGGTGTGACGTCATCGATTGTGTCCCCCTATAAAAGAGATCACATTATCGATGACGCCGCCACAGTGAAGAACGGGGAAGCCGTGTTTACACGCGGCTCTCCCCGTTCTTCAACTCCGGGGACCGATCGTGGGACTCCAGCGGCGATCGGGTCCACGAGTCCCATGGTCGCGGAGCTTCGGACCGGGTCGCGGGCGCGCCCACGACTGGGCTTAAAGGACAACGTACCTATACGTTGATGTGCCCAGCCGTGCCATTCTGCCGACGTATATCGGCGTGAAGGTGTCGTTAAGTGGTTAATGAAATTTGAGAAATCGTAACGGCTCAAATTCGCAATAGAATTCGCAGCAGTGTGAACGGGCCTTACTGTTGAAAACTGTGATTATAGTGCATCTACCTATTCGAAAATGTTTTTACCTAGGACTATATGAATGAGTGATCTCCAACTTACCATATCAAAGGCATTCTCCACATCAGCTGATGAAAGCAACGTAGAAAAAGACCTTGGCCTTGCATAGTGTATGGGGTTGAGGACAGATGTTGTCCCTGGCCTCTCTACAAGACATAAATCCCACCTGGACATGGTTAATGATCTAAGATAAATGGGGGATGAGATGGCCAGCTAAGATTTTTGTAAAGAATTTTAGATTGTGCTTAAGAATGAAATTGGCTTATAGCTTGGACAGAGCAATGGGTCTTTTTCTTCCTTGGGCACTACCATTATACAGGTGAAACTCGAGAAATTTGAATATTGTGCAAAAGTTCATTTATTTCACTAATGCAACTTAAAATGTGAAACTAATATATGAGACTCATTACATGCAAAGCAAGATAGTTCAAATTGTGATTTGTTGTAATTGTGATGATTAGGGCTTACAGCTTAAATCCACAATCTCGGAAAATTAGAATATTGTGAAAAAGTGCAATAGTCTAGGCTCAAAGTGTCCCACTCTAATCAGCTAATTAAGCCATAACACCTGGAAAGGGTTCCTGTGCATTTAAATGGTATCTCAGTCTGGTTCAGCAGGAATCACAATCATGGGAAAGACTGCTGACCTGACAGTTGTGCAGAAAACAATCATTAACACCCTCCATAAGGAGGGAAAGCCTCAAAAGGTCATTGCAAAAGAAGTTGGGTGCTCCCAAAGTGCTGTATCAATGCAAATAATTAGAAAGTTATGTGGAAGGGAAAAGTGTGGAAGAAAAAGGTGCACAAGCAGCAGGGATGACCGCAGCCTGGAGACGATTGTCAGGAAAAGGCCATTCAAAAGTGTTGGGGACAGGGGGCTTGGCCTGAGTTTCCGGATGGTCGCATAATCCCGGAGCTCCGGAGACACGGGGATAAAGCGTCTCACAGCATACCCATCCGAGGCATCTCTTAGGCCCCGTACTCACGACCAAACATGTCTGCTGAAACTGGTCCGCGGACCAGTTTCAGCAGACATGTTTGGCCGTGTGTAGGCCCGAGCGGACCATTTTTGGGCGGATCGGACAGGTTTCCAGCGGACAACTGTTTCCTGGACTTGCTTTAAAACAGTCCGCTGGAAACCTGTCCGCCCGGACATGTACGGTCGTCTGTACAGACCTACCGTACATGTCCGGCCGCCCGCCATCCCTCGCATGCATCGAATGACTTTGACGCATGCGTGGAAGCATTTTAAAGGCAGGCCGCCCACGTCGCCGCGTCATCGTCGCGGCGACACCGCGTCATCGACGCGGCAACACCGCGGACACGCCCCGCGTATTGTTTACGCGCGGACCTCTGTTCAATGGTGTGTACAGCCATCGAACAGAAGTCCCCGGGCAGACATGTCCGATGAAAACGGTCCGCGGACCGGTTTCATCGGACATGTCTGCTCGTGAGTACAAGGCCTTAGACCGAATACACGGCGGAACAGTCTGGGAAATCACCGGGACCATGCCTAACAAGCGCTGCGGCGATCGGAAGCCACAGCGCCTCACAGACAGGCAAGGTGGCGCTGCAGCCTGCTCTCCTCCGGCCGCATCCTCACACTCACATAATAACCTCTTTGGGAAAATGGATCACTCTGAATGGGGCATTCTCCCGAATGCAGAGAGTGAGACACCTGTTACAAGTACCCCACACCACGTTGAACAAGGTGGAAAAAGGTGACCGACAAAAATGCCAAATCGCACTCGTAGTTAAGCTTGGATGACACATTTCAACTCCAAAGTCCCTGAGAGTCATAACACAAGGGACTTCCAGGTCAAACTTATCTCCCCAGTTGTTGTTAGCAGCTCATTCTGTCTATGGTTGTTCTTCACCCGTTACGCACTTTTTACCTTATTGGGTGTTTCCCAATGTTACCCCAGTTGTTTTATTATTTTCTCTTTTATTCTTTCCTTTCGTTTCTAAGTTTTTTGAATGTGCGCAGAACCAGAGGACCAGGACTGCAGCCTCTACAGAGTGGAAAATGGAGAAACTTTGTCTGTGCTGAAGACTCCCTTTGGGTTATCCTCTACTTCACCTATAATCTAGGTACTTCTAAAAGTTAGTACTTCACTACACTGGTTTCCTCGCCGCCCCAGCTCCTGGGAGAGACATATCCCCCCTGGCCCATTTTTCCATACTGCACCCTGATGTGATATACATTGTAAGTACCTGAATTGACATACTGTCCGTTCTAGTCCACCTGGCCAAAACTTTGACACAATCATATCTTAACATTTCAGATACTCCTAGCATCTGCCCCTGAGGAAGTGTTTTTACAGAAACACAGAAACGCGTCGGGCACTAAGGATGCAGTTACCTGTCCTAAGAAGACGATACCCACCTATACCTGTTATGATTTACACCTGTACATCATGTTGTCATGTGCTGCTGAATTTACACCTGTTTTTATTCATGATTATAATCTTTTTTACTGTTTAATGATTTATGTTTATTATATGTATATGTCCATGTAGGTTGTTTTCGTGTGCACTGACACATGTCACCTTTCATACATTAATACATTGGTATTTTATACATTCATTAAACTTGATTATTTTCATCCTTCCTCCCCGTCTGTGAACTGCTTCATTTAAAGTCCCACTGTCCCCTCTTTGCTCGTACTTCACTAAACCAGTCAGACGCTGTCCCCTCTTTTGCCCGCGGTTCCGGCAGTGGTCAGTGGAGGGAACCTGTAATACCTGTAGTGGGAACTCTAGTCATACCTACAGCACCCACCACCAATTCCAAATATGACACTGAACATATTATCAATCAACTGTAAAGTACTTAACCACCCTGCAAAGCACAATACTCTTTGGAAGGAGGCGCTCGCACATCACAGTGACATACTGTGTGTGCAGGAGACTCATTTCAAATCCTCTAACCCTCCTAAATGCTCCCATTAGAACTTCCCCCATATTTTCACTGCAAACAGGGATAACACAAATAAACAAGTTCTTACTGCTGTTAGGTGCTTAGTGGCATTTAGACTATATGAAGTAGTGAGGGATCCACATGGCAGATTCTTGATTCTCAGTTGTGATCTGAACTCCACTACCTATACAATAGTCAACGTGTACTCCCCCAACAAACATCAAATTCACTTTTTCAACAAGCTAGTGAAAAGTGTGAGATCCCTTCAGAAAGGGTTACTGTTGTTATGTGGAGATTTTAATGTTACCCCTGATCCATCCTTGGGCTCTATGTCCCACTCCAGTCGCAGAATCCCATCACTCCTTCCCTCACTTCTCAAACAAGACTTCCATGATGCATGGCAGTGTTTACATGTCAGTGAAAAGGACTTTGCCTTTTTCTCACCTCCACATTGCATTTATATCAGAATTGACTTGTTTCTAGTGGATCAATGAACTCTGCTTAGAACCGAATCTGTTAAAATAAATCCAATCACGTGGTCAGACCATGCCTCTGTTGTTCACTCTATGGTGGACTCGATGCAAAAATACGAAGGAAACTTGGACAGCCGCACTCCAAAAATGTTCTTTTAATTAAAATCGATCACAAAATGAACATGCCACAGCAAAAAAAAATTGGAACAAAAGCTAACGTTTTGCACTGTAGCTTCAGTGCTTAGACATAGCTAGTGACCCATTTATGTTACGGAATGCTCACAAAGCGTTTTCAGAGGTATATGAATTCATCTGGGGGCTAAGAGGCAGAGGATGCAGCGCTTAGATGACCTAACAAAATAAATCTCCTACCTAGACGTCCAAAACAAAGTCCTTCCCCAACCCTTTGCCGAAAGTTATTACAAGATATGATCTCAGGCTCTTATTGTTAGAGAAATTTGAGAAAACTAACAGGAGAATAAAGATGTCCTATTATGCCCACGGGAATAGAGCAGGGAAATTGTTAGCCCATTGCATTAGAGGACATTGATATAAAGCTAAAATACCTTACATCATACACCCAGACACTAAACAGAAATAATTCCACCCTCAAAAAATAGCGGATGCTTTTAGTTCCTATTACAGCTCCTTGTACAATTTGAAAAATGATCCATTGACTCATCAGCCAACTCTAGAAGCAATTGACGGATTTCTTTCAAATGTATCTATACCAAAACTGTCTATGAGCCAACTGGATTCCTTAAACGCTCCATTTACAGAATCTGAGATTCATAAAATAATAGACTCACTACACCCAAACAAGTCACTGGGTCATGATGGTTTCAGCAGAGATTATTACAGGGTGTTCAAATATGTTTTATCCCCATATTTTAACCAGATTTTTGATGCTGCAGCAACCTCTGCCTCTTCCCTCTGGAAATGTTGGAGGCACTTATTGTAATTCTGCCCAAGCCAGGGAAGGAACATGTTTCTCCTTCAGACCGATATCATTAGGTCCCTTTCACACTGACACATTTTTCAGGCGGTTTAGCGCTAAAAATAGCGCTGCTATACCGCCTGTAAAAATCATGCCCTGCAGTCTTCAGTGTGAAAGCCTGAAGGTTTTCACACTGGATCGGTGTGCTAGCAGGACCGCTCCAAAAGTCCTGCTAGCCCCATCTTTGAAACGGTGAAGGAGCTGGGTGTTTACCGCTCCTAGTAGCACAGAGTACATATGCATGCTTATACTTTTCAGAGGTCTGATATTGTTCTATGCACAATCCCTGTTTTATTGATTGCATGTCATATTCAAATTTTCTGAGATTGTGGATTTGGAGCTTTGCTGAGCTGTAAGCCATAATCATCACAATTATGACAAATCACAGCTTGAACTATCTTGCTTTGCATGTAATGCGTTTATCTCATATATTAGTTTCACCTTTTAAAGCGGGAGTTCACCCATAAAACAATCTTTCCCCTTAGATGGATGCTCGTTTTGTCTAGGGGAATCGGCTAGTTGTTTTAAAATATGAGCTGTACTTACCGTTTTCGAGATGCATCTTCTCCGTCGCTTCCGGGTATGGGTCTTCGGGAGCGGGCGTTCCTTCTTGATTGACAGTCTTCCGAGAGGCTTCCGACGGTCGTATCCATCGCGTCACTAGTAGCCGAAAGAAGCCGAACGTCGGTGCGGCTCTATACTGCGCCTGCGCACCGACGTTCGGCTTCTTTCGGAAAATTGTGACGCGATGGATGCGACCGTCGGAAGCCTCTCGGAAGACTGTGAATCAAAATAGGAACGCCCAGTCCCGCAGCCCATACCCGGAAGCGGCGGAGAAGATGCATGAGAAGCGGGGGCGCTGAAGACAGTGACATGTCACATTAAAGAAAGTTGAGCGGGGGGAGGGGGTGCTGACTTTTTACCTCTTCTCCCATGCAGCCAGCGAGTTGAGAAGGGGCGAAAATGACTTCTTACCAGGCGGGGCCTCTAGTAATTTGGGGGGCCCTTTGCAGCTTTGCAGGGCCCTAAGTGGCTTGCATAGTGAGCCTATAGGGCGGATCGGCCCTGATTATGGTAATATCTCTGCTCCAACGAATAATTTAAATACTCCTCCCGTTGGATCTGCTACATTATCTTTTAGGCCTCCCCTTTTAGGGTATTGAGAAAGCTTTAAATAAATTGGCTTTGTACATCTTGCTAGCGGCCAAGAGAATTATTCCAATGCATTGGTTATCACCTACACTACCTTCTCAGGATCAGCTCTTGAATGCTATTTAAGAGATTTGCAGAATGGAGTACATGACAGCTCTAGTTGGTGATGCCATGACCATGTTCAATAAGATATGGGATATCTGGGATTTGTCTGAATACGGGTTCCCTCCCATGTCTTGATTGAGATTGAGTTTGAAATAATATTATCTAGGGTTGATCTCCCAATCCTCCATACTGTCACTTATTTGTATCTTGACTCTCGGCGTATATCTTTTTTATTTGTTTTACATTTCTGTATATAGTTTAATACCTACTTCTGTTAGGGCCTTGTTCATGCACTGTGTATGTTCTTTACTTGTTTGTTTCTCATGAATGAGGTTTTCTGGAGTTATGACTCATCGTGATCATTGTTACTCTTCTACTGTTGTACCTTTATTATGCATACTTTGTATTTTCGAAAACTTTTAATAAAAATGTAATTATAAAAACACAATACATTTTTACCTAAATTTATAAGGAAAGATTATTTGCAAAATGTTATAACAGAAACTAAGAGAAACACGTTTTATTTTAAAAAATTCTGCCTTTTTTCATTTTTTGGTGATTAAATACCACCAAAAAAAATGCCCAAAACTCCTGAAAGCCACCAGATACCATCCTCAGTGGCTGTCTTTCAATACTGTAAAAATTAACTGCAGCCTTGGCTACACCGGAAAGATCATTCCCTTTTCTATCCAAAACAAGAAAAAAAGTCTTAGCTATTCATATGCTTTTATTTGTCATTCAGTAATGATATGTGTAGTAATTACTGGGAAAACTGGAAAAAAATAGTATAAAATGGTATTAATTCCCAAATAAGCAAAAAATACCCTTTCAACTTTCTTAAAATGCAGAGTCCAAAGTACAAGGTATGTTGGAGAGAGCACCTAAGGATCACAGACCAAAAACAACACTTTAATGGCTTGTTTACACTTGCAATTGGGGTGGTAAAACTCCACAGTTAAGCCATGTTTTTACTACCCCAACCACTTCCCTTTTTGCTGCAGAGGCAGCAGCCTGGAGTATACACATGTCATGGCCATGACAAAGGTTATAATCCCTGTCGCTCTCTACAGGTGGTACATCGGGTGTTTGCGGCACAGTTGTCCAGTATTTAGGGGGTTAAAACAGGTGGTAAGGAGGCGATACAATGCCTCCTTAGCACCTGTCAAATGCAATGTGGATTGCTCTTCAGAGAGCAAAGGAGGTGTAGAAGAGCCCTTAACGGAATTATTTCAAATGATTTTATTTATAGAAATAGAAATAGAAACCAAGATGTTCAAATATATGCATGAATAATATGAGAGGTTCCTATTTGCATAGAATTTGGCAGACTAAACAATAACAACTCCCCAAGATATCTTAAGATATCTCCACATGATAACTTAAAACCTTTTGTGGAATCATGATTTTATATTAAGAGTGACTAAACACGATATTCAGATTCAATTTAAATAAACAAAGTCACTTTATAAAACAGTTTCAAGCCTTGACATTTGAATATAATATTTTGTTACATATGGCAAGGGGAAAATTTTTTTGTTTTCTGATTTCAAATGTTCAGGATTAGTAAGTAATTCAGTACATGCAGTGTATTATATAATATTTACATGTCTCCAGTTGTATCTCAGTTAACATTCTAATAAACATAGCCACTACTAGTATTTGAGAAAAGGAACACAGGTTATTGTCACACTTCATATTCTCATGAAATTGTTATTTATGGAAAACCAGTTATCCATGTTATGTAAGATATAAATAACAGTACCAAGTCTTTAGATTCCAGCTGAGAACTTTGTATATGTTGCCTTTAACTTGGTGGCACATTAAATGCTATGGCCCGGATTCAGAAAGCACTTACGCCGACGTATCTCGATATGCGCCGCGTAAGTGTAAATTTGCGCCGTTGTATCTGTGCCCCGTACCCAGAACACAAGATACGCCTGAAAACAGGCTTCTTCCGACCGACGTAAATTTCCTATGCCGGCGTATCGTAGGCACATATTTACGCTGGACGCATCTGGCGCTCCCATTGATTTCCTATTCAAATATGCAAATGAGTGAGATATGGCGATTCAGAAACGTACGTTTGGCCGGCGCAGGTTACGCGCGGTGCGCGTAAGTGCATTATCCAGCGTAAAGTTACCCCTCATAAAGCAGGGGTAACTTTGCAGCAGAGTTGCACAGGTCAGCTGGAGAGCAGCTACAGCAGCACCGTTACGGACGAGCTGAGTAACCACACTTGCAGGACAACACATCTGTATGCCAACATGCCAGGGGCAGCCGTGGTCATAGCACTACTGCGTCTACGGGCACGTAGGAGGGCACGGGAGAGGATATACCGCACGTGCATAGACGTCTTTGGCATGGGTGATTCGGAGGTGTATCGCATCTTCAGATTCAGCCCTGATGCCATCCTGGGAATAGCCACAACCCTGCATGATGACATCACCAGCAAGACACAATGCGTCCATGCAGTGCAGCCACTGGTCAAGGTACTGGCAACACTGCATTTCCTCGCCAGTGGATCTTTTCAGCGTACAAGTGGAGTCATGGCTGGGATGTCACAATCCACCATGATCAGATGTGTGCATCAGGTAGTCCCCGCAATCCTCAGACGCATGTCCCACCACATCATCAGACCCACCCATGAGCATCTGCGGCAGAAGGCAATGGCAGATTTCTTCAGAATTGCCGGATTCCCACTCACCATGGGGGCCATTGATTGCACACATGTGGCACTATGGCCCCCTCAAGCCACAGAGCACATATACCACAATCGTAAGCACTGGCATTCCATTAACGTACAGGTGATAGCCGATGCCCAATGCCTCATATGGCACGTCCGTGCCAAACACCCAGGGTCCAGCTACGACAGCTACATATACCGTCAAAGCAACATCCCAACAGAATTCGAACAGAACGTGTATGGGAACAGCTGGCTGGTTCGTGAGTGACATGGGAGTCAGGCATAACTGTCTGACCCCATGATGCAGACATCACGAGGGGCACATGCATGACTAACATCCTCCTGTCTTTTCCCTTCCAGGTGACTCGGCATATGCACTTGGGCCCCATCACCTGACTCCATTCCGGAATCCCCAAACCAGAGGAGAGAGAAAATACAATTCTGTGCACATACGTACCCGTGCAGTGGTGGAACGCACATTTGGCATCCTGAAGTCCCGTTTCGGATGCCTGGATAAGTCTGGGGGGACCCTGTTGTATTCCCCAAACTTTGTGTGCCAGATCATTGGTGCATATTGCATGCTACACAACTACGCCATGAGAAAGGGCCTGGAGATTGACATATGTGATGACCTGATCCCTGAACCCCAAAGTCGCCCCCTAACCGAGGCTACCCCATCTGCTGAGGAAACAGCAGTCAGGAGATGCCTCGTGGTAGGCTTCTTTGCACGTTAAACACACACACACATTCATCATGGCACAAGGAGAATGCATGCATGCACACCACTGTGGTCCCTAGCTCACATACACCACATCCACATCACATTGGATTAGCCCAAGTCCACCATGCAGGACTTGGGAGCAGCAACGCCACGCCAAGGCCCCAATTATGTCGCTATCCATTCATACCACATTCACACGGTCGTGGGGATCACTTCTCCCCAATGACCCAGGGTGACACCCCTTTGCCGGCAGGAATGTGACCCCCACATTCACACACCAGTCACACTGTAGCCTGCACTTCTCCTAACCTGAGTTTAGCTAAAAATAAACACTCATCACCTGAGTATACAAATAAAAACAAAAACTCATCACTGGAGCCTAAAAGAAAACCAAAAAATAAATCATCTGCCCTGTTGTGGGCTGCGCCTGGTGCCTAGGCTCCTTGGCCGCAGTCGCCTAGGGGGAGCCTCAGGTGGGGGGGTTGTCTGGTGGAGGTACATCCCCCGGTCTCTCCCTGGCTGCCTGGCTGCCCTCCAATGCCAGGGCAATGTGGTGGAGGTAAGTATTTGTCACCACCTGCATCCGCAGCTGGCGGGTGGTGGTATAGCGCAGGTGGCGCCGTGTCTGCCTCCCCTCCTCTTGTACGGCAGCTGCCAGGCTCCTCCCCTCCACCTGCATGGCAGCCGTATTGGCCTGGACTGCCTCTGCCAGGCTCCGGACCTCTGTTACAAGGCCTGATGTGGTGGCCTGCAGCTCCCCCAGACACGTGACAATACCTGTGCAATTGCCACTCACATCCTGCAGGCTGTCATTGATGGCAAAATTCTGATCCACCTGCTGGGTGAGGGCCTGCTGCACAGCTACGGTACAGGCAGCCTGGGTCTGGGCCGAGGAGGCCAGGCTCTTTGCCACATGGTGCAGGTCTCCCACTAAGGCAGCCAGATGGTGGGTTTGGCGGGCCTGGCCCCCTGCCAAATTCTCCTCCAATGCCTCCGGAACACCCCTTGTTTTTGGTGTAGCCTTCCTTGGGGCAGGAGAGGCTTGGGGCAGGCTGGATGGGGTGGCCCTTGAGGGGCTATCCCTGATGGGGGAGGAGGTTTGGGAGGGGACAGGTATGGGGGTCTCCTCCACTATGAAAAACCCTTCCTCCATAGTGACCTGCTCCTCCTCTACTTCCTCTACAGGTGAGGTGGGGCACTCTACTCCAGGGATGGCGTCGGTTGCCCAGCAGCCGACGACGGCCCAGCTCCCTCCTGGACATATGTGGATGACACAAAACATTCACATGTTGGTGGACCCACACACTTGTCACATGTTCCCTTCCACCCTTCCACCCTACACACCGGAGAGAAGATAAAACACACTTACCTGTCCTCAAGGGCTGATCAACCGAATCAAATCCCTCCAGGCCCTCAACCTGCTCCCTCTCCAGGCATCGGGCAATGACCAGCTCATCAGGAGTGAGGGTGATGTTGGTGGCTGGTCCACCTCCTGTGCCACTGGCATGCCTCCGGATCTTTGCCAGCTTTTCTTTAACAAGACGCCGCAGATCATTAATCATTTTCGTGATATCCCTGGGGGTCCTAGCCTCCACGCCAAGGACATTCACCTGTGTGGTTATCTCCAGCAGGATGTGATCTTTTTCCACCTTGCTGGTAGTGCCAGTCAGTGCCCCATAGAGGCACGCGCCATACTTATTGAGGCCCTCGATAATAAGTGCCTTCTTCTCAGGGGTGAAATTGAGCTTCCTCCGACCCTTAGCAGTCACCACTGGTGCAGACATGCCTCAAGAAACAAACAAAAGTACTAGCAGTAAAAAAAATGCTTGTGTACTTTTGCACTTGACGGGCGCATGTCTGGGCGTATTTATGTACTGGGCATAGGCGTTGGGCCGGCGTATCTTAGGGATTACGCTAGGCGTAGTTGTGAGCATGCGCAGATGGGTGCAGTCAATTTGTGCACGTCACAGCGCATGCGCCGTTTAAGATACGCCCGATTTAAACCACTGTGACACGGTCGGACCATCATTTGCATGGGGTGACACCCACTTTCACTTACGCTGCCCTACGCCGTCGAAAATACGTTATGCTGGCGCATCTTGGTGAGTAATAGCTTTCTGAATACAGTACATGCCTCTCCGCGCTGGTCCGGCGTAGTGTAAATAAGATACGCTACGCCGGCATAAATATGCGCCAATGTATCTGAATCCGGGCCTATCACTTCACTTTATGGGAGAAACTACCCCTGATATTACAGATTCTTCATAACTCCTCAATGGCGGTTGGCTTTGCCAGATCATGTAGCAGGATCAAAATTTTGCCTCATTTTACTTTTGAGATGGTCTTCATTTATGGGAGATTATTTACCGTAAGTGGCAATGTGATGTCATTGTCCATTTTCTCAAATGATACCAGTTTATACATATACTTATTAACATTTTTTACAAAGAACTCTTAAAATTTGTTTATGGTCGTTACCCTCTGACCGAGAGAGATGTGGATCACATAAACACGCGACAAGATTTACAACATAAATAGACCTGAAGTGTGCCTTGGTGGTCTGGTCAGTATGCCAAGAAAAGGGGGCATACCCAAGGTTAGTAATGGGTAGTTATTTGAAGAAGGATATGCTGAGAAGTGCCCTGAACAAGGGAAGGGCGGGAGGGTGTCGATTGCGATTGAATGGGCAGACTCACGGACATGAGGTGAGCTGGGAAGAGTTGGCCCAGTGACGTGTGACCTGCTTAAATACCCTCCGGGCTCCTTCCATAAACTGTGTGCCTTGGTGGTCTGGTCAGTATGCCAAGTATGCCAAGAAAAGGGGGCAAAAGACTCAGATAAGAAAATCGTTTTTATTGATTTCTTGTATTTATTGAGCCAGCTTGGTAAAGGCCTGTGCCATTTCTTCCTGAGGATTTGGGATGTATGTGGCAAAACAAGGAGACTTCCATCAGCCTGGTATCTTGATTACATGGTCTGGTACTCCCTGTTGGGAGGCAGCTGAGGCTGCTCTAATTCGGAAAGAATGTCCAGAGAACTGACTGGGGTTTGAATCCCAAGTTACTTAGGAGGATTCTGACACACTGGCTGCCACTCAAGGAGCTGGTTTAGAAAGGGTAGCAACGAGCTACCATCAGATTGGCTGGGTAGATGGAGCAGTGGTCGGTCGAGCACCATCACAGGGCGTCGGGCGTTGTTAGTCTGAAACAGGTTGATGTCAACCCCGGGGCTGGTTTGTTGCGTTTGCAGACTGTGACAGTGTAGTAGTTCGAAAGCGAGTCGGGTTGCGTCAGAGCAGTGTCTGACTGCCGGAGCCGCTGACTGTAAATTCACTAGGTCTTAGGGAACCATAGAAGGCCTGGTAGATGGATGTTTGGGTGACTAGGCTGGGTAAAGCACTAAACAGGGAACTAGTAAGGATTACAGACATGTCCCTAAAGAGGGCACTCTTGAAAGGTAGGCGCTTGCCACTGACTACAGGTTGGTGCTTCTTTTTTTGTACTTTATATGTTTATTTGTTTTTTTCTTTTCTTTACATAAAACAGCATATGGAAAGGCACAGGGCAAATACACTGGCAAAAACAAACATGAATACAATCCTCTTGACAAAAAAAAATACATACATATTCGCTCTGGACCCTCCCATAAACTCCCTCACTAAATCTTCCCACTCTAAGGCCCCATACACACGATAGAATCCATCCGCTGAAATTTATCCGCGGATCGGTTTCAGCGGATCGACGGATTTATCTGTTGATCCGCTGGAACGTACACACTAGCGCCCAAAAATCTCCGCGAACCAGAACGTATGCAACGTAAACAACGTAAAACGTCACTATAAAGGGGAAGACCAAAGTCAACGGCGCCGCCCTCTGTTCCGCTTTTGCTAGTTCCGTGTGACCGCGTGCTAGTGAAGGTTTGGTTAGAGCCGATTCGTGCTTTTCATTCTCCGCGTTTTGACAGTAGGTATTCTCGGGTTCAGTGCGTTTGCTTGCGGGTTTGCAGTTGGCATTCGGGCACAGGCTTTCAGCACGTTTCCGCGTACTGTGCGCTCGTATCTGTGTGTCGTGCGGGCTTAGCAGGTTGTGCTGGATTTGCGAGTGCTTTCTGTTGGAGTGTGTTCTTGACTGACCAGCCGGCCGGTTTGAATCCATGATGGAGCAGCAGCGTCGATTCTCGCGAATTGGTGCTGGTTATGGGATTGCTAATGGACAGGCTCAGCGAATCAGTTGTTTGGCCAGGAACAGTGGGAGGAGGCGTTTCTGGGCCAAGAATTGGTTGCGCCAGCGTGACCATTTTTCTCATATGCCTCTGCTTAGGGAACTCCAGGAGAATAATCCGGATGATTTTCGGAATTTTCTCCGCATGACGGACCCCATATTCAACCGTCTGCTGGAACTTCTGTCCCCCTATATCACGAGGCAGGACACTGTGATGCGCCAAGCCATCACGGCCGAGCAGAGGCTTATTGCCACGTTGCGGTACCTGGCGACTGGGAGGAGCCTGCAGGACCTCAAGTTCTCGACAGGCATCTCTCCCCAGTCACTTGGGGTCATCATACCGGAGACGTGTACTGCCATCATACATGTTCTGCAGGAGGAGTATCTTAAGGTAAGTTCCCTAATTTGAACAACACAATTTTTTTTTTTTAAATGTGTGAGAAAGTCTTTTTTTTTTTCTTCCCTAATAACCATGAGATTGTAATCTGCTGTGTGTGGGATGTTCCCTTTTCTCCCCAGGCATGTTGTTAACCTTTACATGTTTGTTTTGGGCCTAGCTGCATATTTTTTCCTTACCCACCATAAACCTGTCCAGCATGCTTTCCTAGGCCCAAACCCACCTAGCCTAAATTCTCGTTTATTTTTAGGATAATCAATTGTAGCTCTGCCCCTCCCCCCCCCCAAAATAGTTTCTTGCTCTATCATCAGAGGGATGTGGAGTCTGATAATTAAGTGGGTCTATATTTTTACCCAAAAATAAAAAAATTCACAATGCTTGTGTGAAATGTGAATCCTGTTGTTGATGTTGCACAATGATGGTTTTTCGATTATGTTTGCAATGTTTATGTGCCAAAGTAGTAAATCTCATTTTTTGTTTGTCCCCACAGCTACCCTCCACCCCACAGGAATGGCAGTCTGTGGCTTCCCAATTTGCCCAGCGGTGGGATTTTCCTAACTGCGGTGGAGCAATAGATGGGAAACACGTCCGCATTGTGCCCCCACGCCACTCGGGGTCCTACTATTTTAACTACAAGGGTTATCATAGTATTGTGTTGATGGCGGTGGTGTCGGCACAGTATGAGTTTCTATATGTGGACGTGGGGAAGAATGGCCGGATGTCAGATGGGGGAGTGTTCTCACGGACTGAATTCTACGATCGTCTCCAAACTGGTGATCTGGCACTGCCACCAGATGAAGACAATGTGGAAGGACTTCCGTTTGTGTTCCTAGCGGACGAGGCTTTCGGGCTTGGACCTCACCTAATGCGGCCTTTTCCCCAGAGGACCCTCACCTCAGAGAGGAGTGTGTTCAATTTTCGGTTGTCCAGGGCTCGGAGGGTAGTCGAGAATGCCTTTGGGATCCTCAGCAACCGGTTCCGCCTGTTCCTGACATCGATACATTTGGCGGAATATAAATTGAACACCGTTGTATTTGCCTGCTGCATTTTGCACAACTTTTTACGCAGGCATTCCCAGACGTACCTATCAGACAGCGTTTCTGAGGCAAGACTACTCTCAGATCCTCTCCCTGGGCTGGTCACTGGTCGAGCTGGCATTGGCACCCCATCTGCTCGTGAGGTACGCGACAAATATGTTGAGTACTTCATGGGTCGGGGGGCCATTGCTATGCCAGATCATATTTCTTTCTAATTTGGCCCCCCAAAGAAAGGAATATTCTCAGAAAAAATAAATAATTAGACCATTGGACTTTATACAGTTGTTTGTCATTACTGCTTTTTCTATTTTTTTCTGTCTTCCTGGTTAGCCCAAAAAATACTGCACTTCTAGTGCCAAATGTAGGGTTCAGGTTTTAGTAAATAAACACAATTGCACATTATTCACTCATCTCCAAACTGGGTATTCAGCATCTTAAAAAATCAAGCCACTCCTTGTAATGTTTTAAAACCAACTTTTTTTATTGTCAGCTTTTTTCTATGTTTTTGGCAAAAGGTTTTTTTTGTGCTCTTAAACATGCCAACTTTTTTACGTTTCACGTTGATTAGTTTTTTTTTTTTTTTTTTGTAAGTATCCTTTTTTTTTTTTTTTTGGGTTCCAAACAATTTCTTCAATATTTTTTGTCGTAATAGTGTGTAAAAATATATTCAAAATTTTTTTTACATATTTGTTCACCAAATAATCGTTATTATTTTTTTTGGGGAAATATTTTATAACAATATAATTTTTTTTTTTTTTTGGGTGTTGTTTTTTTTGGAAATCAATTAAAAATATTGATCATATTTTTGGGATCGATGTGTTAAACAATCTTTTTTTTTAATTTTTGGTTAAATTTTTTTGTTTTTTGTACATTTTTTTTTTTAATTTTTGTTTACTTTTTCTGTTTTGTATGGCTTGTTGAATGGAAGCCATTTTTAAACTATACAATAGAAAACATGTCCCAAAAAATACAAACCCAAATGTGTCACTTTTGCATTCCCAAAAACAGTCATGGTGTGAGGTCACACCGGAACACGCCAAAATTTCAAGATGCACACATTCAGTGCTTTTCGCCAAATGTCAGTTCTACCACAACAAAAGACTTTAAAAAGGCGACATGTGCTATCTGCCATCATGGGTGAACAATGTCTGTGTTTTGTGGGAGCAAACCTTTCCTCGAAAATTATTTAATAATCGAGGAGGGGGTTGTACCCACAAAGCACAGATATTCTATATTCTGTGATGGCAGATAGCACATGTTGACACACTGTGTGTGCATCTTCAAATTTTGGCGTGTTGCTGAGTCAGACATAAAAACAGGTTGGGGGATGGGCGGGGGGGGGTTGGTTTATTCTTTCACACGGCCCATCATGTCAATGATGTTCTTATAGTTTTGCTCTATAACCACCATTCGTTGCCGCATAGTGTCCAGCTCGGCACAGCAGTCGACTATTATATTGCGCACATTCTGTTCCATCTGAACCATCTGTTGCCGCATATTTTCCATTTCGCTGCTGCACTCCATTACTTGCTGGATTATAATTCCCGCACTTGCCCGAGAAAAATGGGGAACAGCATCTTCATCCCCTACAAAATTAGTAAAAAATATAAAATTAGACATTTGACCGGACGAGATACATCTAGGGTTGCCAGCTCATCACTTTAAACCAGAACACAGATTAATTACACAGGTTCTGTGGCTGATTAAAAGGTGGTAATTTTACTCACCTGGTGCCATATCAGCATTACATTAGCCACAGAACATGTGTAATCCATATGTGTTCTGGATTAAAGGGATGAGGTGGCAACCCTATCTACATCTGTTTTGCCCTATCAAGCTGGGATGACACTGACCTGATGTCGTGTTGATTTCCTCCTCCTCCACCACTTCTCCATCTTCAATAACTCCTCCTTCTTCTTCTTCCACCAATCCACCATCTTCAAAATCTGCTAAATCTTCTTCTTCAATTTCATCTTCCTCCTCAACAACTACCAGATCTAAAATTACGCCATCATCCTCTCTTCCTTCCTCCTCCTCCTCCACATCCTCCTCTCTTCCTTCCACCTCCTCCTCAACATCCTCCTCTCTTCCTTCCACCTCCTCCTCAACATCCTCATCTCTTCCTTCCACCTCCTCCTCAACATCCTCATCTCTTCCTTCCACCTCCTCCTCAACATCCTCCTCTATTCCTTCCTCCTCCTCCACATGGCCAGATGGCAGATCCCGGGCATGTCTGGCCCTCTCTGCCTCCTCAAATTGCTGGCGTCTTCTTTCCCCTAGAAAAAAAAAATAAAATAAAGATATTGTAGAGCATAAATCGCACACATTGCATAGAGGTTTAGAGGCTTTTTTGAAAAATATTTAGTTGTCTTATGAACACAAACCTATATTTTAGGATGACTTCTAGGCCAAGCTCTGATTAATTCCATTTTTAGCAAAGTGACACACATGGATGTCCCCCCCTTATAATTTAGAGCTGAGACCATCCAAATTTTCTGGTAAGATTTTGAGGGAGACACAGGTGCTATGGATTACAGATATGGAAACACCTGCTTAGTAGCACTGTTTGCATTTCCCATTCTTGGATTTAATTGTTCAATTAAAAAATTTGACCACAATGTTTACAAACAATGTTTTTGGCAAGAGAGGCATGTCCAGGTGTGTTGTTCCTGGGCCAACATCGTATTTTTGCGAAGCAACCTGATGTGAACAAGGTTTCCTATTAACAGTCGTTGGCCAAGCAAATGAGATTTTGAGAAATACAATTATTTAAACATATTTTCAGAAGTACAACCAGGCCAAGGATACAGATGTAGAAATGTACCTGACCAAACATTCAAATAATAAAATTGTCCCCACCCCTCAAAACAAAAAATAACTTACGTTTTTTGAGTATTTTTTTTATTTTCTTTAGTTGATGTGGCTCACGAAGCTTTAAGTCGGACCACCGCTTCCGTAGCTGCTCCTTGGACCTTGCGATGCCAAACATCCTCTGCATTTTACGTGCCACCTTCTCCATAATTTTCCCCTTCCTGCGGTTGGGGGTCTTGTATGGGCCATATTGCCCATCATAGTCCTTCCTCCGCATAATGTCTACCAGCTCAACCATTTCGTCAAAGGACATATTAGTTGCCTTATAACGTTTAGGCCGGGATCGGGACGTTCCTGCCTCTGTCCCCTCACTTCTGGCCTGAGAGCTCCGTGCATGCTCGCCTGTCATCGCCATCTTTCATCCCCACAGAGATTAGGGGCGTGGAAATCTGGAAATGTCCCGTCATGGGCGGGGACCAGGGCGGCGGGTACTACATACGCGGAGTCTAGAGAATGAATAAGACGTGATTACGTAGGTTACGCGGAGATAATGCGCCCGTTTCTGCTCAGTTGCTTACGCGGAGATTAGTAAAACATTTGACTGCAAGTAACACAGTTAACGCCAGATTTACATAATTAACATTGAGTAGGGGGCAAGACGAGGTGTCACGCACACGCGGAGTCTTTTAAAGGGAACCGACGTGATTACGTTGCTTACGCGGAGATTTGTAGAACATTTGACAGCAGTAACACAGTTAACGCCAGATTTTGAGAATTAACATTGATTAGGGGGCATGGCAATGGTGACGATGTGTCACGCACACGCGGAGTCTTTTAAAGGGAACCTACGTGATTACGTTGCTTACGCGGAGATTTGTAGAACATTTGACAGCAGTAACACAGTTAACGCCAGATTTTGAGAATTAACATTGATTAGGGGGCATGGCAATGGTGACGATGTGTCACGCACACGCGGAGTCTTTTAAAGGGAACCTACGTGATTACGTTGCTTACGCGGAGATTTGTAGAACATTTGACAGCAGTAACACAGTTAACGCCAGATTTTGAGAATTAACATTGATTAGGGGGCATGGCAATGGTGACGATGTGTCACGCACACGCGGAGTCTTTTAAAGGGAACCTACGTGATTACGTTGCTTACGCGGAGATTTGTAGAACATTTGACAGCAGTAACACAGTTAACGCCAGATTTTGAGAATTAACATTGATTAGGGGGCATGGCAATGGTGACGATGTGTCACGCACACGCGGAGTCTATAAAAGGGAACCGACGTGATTACGTTGCTTACGCGGAGATTATTTCATTGAGCTGCACGAGGAGCTAGAGATAAGGTACAAACTTGAAACATGGGATCAGCAGAGGCCTAGAAACTTGAGAGCCATGGGATTGTGGTTTTGTCTGTTGTTTGCAGCCTTTTAACGCAAATTAGTATGTTTATTGTGTCCCCACAAACTGAATTAAATTCTCACAATGCTTTTACACATCACTTAAATCTAGATGTGAAGAATGCTCTACCTAGTTTTACTTTTTGCCAGGTGTATTGTGATCATGCAAGTATTGTTCTGTGTTGGTTGGCCAAAGGTTATTAGGAAGTGTATTTAGATTTCAGGAATGATGAGTGGCAGGCTAAGTACACATTAAATACTGCCTTCATGAAAGGTCGCAATCTGTAAATTTGGGGATGGGTCTAGATTACACGTATTTAGCAAAATGATTTTAAAAAGGGTCTGCATGTGAACTAATTTTGGGTCACAACAATGGGGCAGAGCTGGCCAGCATTTTGGCTGCAGGAGACACTGTGTTTGCATAGTACAAGATCAATCTGGGGCCACATATGAATACAATGTGAATGATGGGCATTTTCTAATTTATAAAATTTTTGGTTTAACAGTGTTCATCAGAAATTTACCTTCGAAAACTCACAAATGGAAAATATCGTGGGAAAGGAGATAATTTCTAGGCTAATAGAGAAGTTTAGGGAAATGCCCCTACTTTGGGATTCAAAACATCCTCATTATTCAAACCGGGACCAACGAAAGGCAGCACTTGCTGAAATAGCTAGATATCTGCAGACATGGGTTCCCGGCTGCACAGGCAACATGGTGAAGAACAAAATGAATAACCTGAGGGCCGCATACAGAGCAAAAAGAAGAGAACTTCGGGAGCAAAGATCAGGAGCAGCAGCAAGAGAGTCCACGTTGCCAAGTCTGTGGTACTACCAGGAGATGGAGTTTTTGGGGGATCAAATAGAGGGCCGGCAATCAATGTCAAGCCTTCCACCCAGACAGCAGGGCAGCAGACCTTCCACAGATCACCCCAGCCAGGAGGAGGACGGTGAGGGGCTGGCTGGCAGTCAGGAAAATCTGCGACTCTCCACTTCTGATGAGGTAGAGTATTTTAAAAAATGTTTTTGGCCTGCTAATTCTTGTTTGTTTATTGAGTTGATATTGTAATCCCAAACAAAAAAATGGACTTGAAAAGTCATGGTCATAAAAATAGGGGTGATGGATGCCAAGTACAGGGATCAGAAGGAGAGTCTATTCAAGTTTAAAGTAAGATAAAACAAACCAGTCTAGAGCATGAAAATGTGTGTGATTTGCTTGTGCCAAATTTTTAAACATGTCACTTTTTTTTACACAGGAAGAAGGGAGCAACCAGGAAAGATTGGCTCATGATGCTGAGCTGCCTGCCAGCCAGGAGGAAGGGGTCATTGTCAGCCAGGAGGAGGAGGCCGGGCCCAGCACCAGCCAGGAGGGCCCCAGGCCCACGGTCAGCCCCACCAGGCAACTCCCTCCCCCCAGGGTCAGGCAAACTGGCCTAATGAGGCGCAGGAGGCAGGTGGAGGATGAGAGCCTCCGAATGATTAGGGAAGCTAGCGCCTTAATGAGGGCCCCCCTCAACCCCACTGAGGCCTACAGTGCCTATGTGGCCCATGAATTGTCCCAAGCGGGGGAGGACGGTCAGAGGCGTGCCAGGAACCTCATGAACCAGGTGCTTTTATGGCTGCACCAGGGCTGGCTGACCGATGACACTGAGCTGAGTGACCCGGCCTATCCTGCACAACACCTGCTAACTCCTCCTGCTGCCACATCATCCCGACCTGCAAGGGGCCGTGGACGGGTCCGTGGAAGATCTGCTGCAAGGAGTGTTCCAAGGAACAGGAGACGATGATTGCCGGCCTTCTATTTGATCCCCCAAAAACTTCATGTTTTTTGGAGTACCACAGCCTGGGCTCCATTGGCTCACTTGCTGCTGCTCCTGGTTTTTGTTTTTGTTGTTCTTTTTTTGTTCTCGGTATGCGGTCCTCAAGGTTATTCATTTTGTCCTTGACTATGTTGCCTGTGCAGTCTGGAACACAAGTCTGCATTTATGTTGCTATCTCAGCAAGTGCTGCCCTTCTTGGTAATTTAATTTTCTTTATGTACCAAATAAATGGTTATTTGATTTACTGAAATACCTTGTCTATTGTGTTTTAATACTGTGGTGATTAGGCATGAAACATTTTAGCAAATAATATGTGTCATTTAGAAAGGACACCAACTCCTTGGGGGGGGGGGGGGGGAATTTGGCGTACCAACTTGGGAAAAGAAAAGAGGAAAAACACACGCCTACATAAAATGGTGACATAACTTTACCAAAACAAAACCAAAAAAAAAGGGTAAAAAAATGGCCAAGACAAAAGAATGGGGACATAATTAGCTAAACCTAAAAAAAAGGGGAAAAAAATGGACAAGGGAAAAGAATGGGGACATAATTAGCTAAACCTAAAAAAAAGGGTAAAAAAACGGCCAAGACAAAAGAATGGGGACATAATTAGCTAAACCAAAAAAAAGGGTAAAAAAATGGCCAAGGGAAAAGAATGGGGAAAATAATTTACTAAACATAAAAAAAAGGGGAAAAAAATGGACAAGGGAAAAGAATGGGGACATAATTAGCTAAACCTAAAAAAAAGGGTAAAAAAATGGCCAAGAAAAAAGAATGGGGACATAATTAGCTAAACAAAAAAAAAAGGGTAAAAAAACGGCCAAGACAAAAGAATGGGGACATAATTAGCTAAACCAAAAAAAAAGGGTAAAAAAATGGCCAAGGGAAAAGAATGGGGAAAATAATTTACTAAACATAAAAAAAAGGGTAAAAAAATGGCCAAGGGAAAAGAATGGGGACATAATTAGCTAAACATAAAAAAAAGGGTAAAAAAATGGCCAAGAAAAAAGAATGGGGACATAATTAGCTAAACAAAAAAAAAAGGGTAAAAAAACGGCCAAGACAAAAGAATGGGGACATAATTAGCTAAACCAAAAAAAAAGGGTAAAAAAATGGCCAAGGGAAAAGAATGGGGAAAATAATTTACTAAACATAAAAAAAGGGTAAAAAAATGGCCAAGGGAAAAGAATGGGGACATAATTAGCTAAACATAAAAAAAAGGGTAAAAAAATGGCCAAGAAAAAAGAATGGGGACATAATTAGCTAAACCTAAAAAAAAGGGTAAAAAAATGGCCAAGGGAAAAGAATGGGGAAAATAATTTAATAAACATAAAAAAAAGGGTAAAAAATGGGCAAGGAAAAAGAATGGGGACATAAATTGGAAAAGAAAAACAAAGACATTCACATGTGGATGCAAAAAATAAAGTTCAAACATCTGGATAGATGGCATCAGCGAGAGAACGGGTTTATTCTAGCAAGAGAACGCGGAAAAAACAAGAGGAAATAAACGACACACTATATAGTTAAAATGACGAATGTGCCATATCACAAACAAACGAGAGTTTTACCTGAACGAGTGCTCCCATCCCCTTATTTTGTCTGAGCATGCGCGTGGTTCTTATCCGCGGATAATGTGTACTAACCAACGGATCTATCCGTCGGATAGATTCGCAGCGGATAGATTTGTTCAACATCTCAACAAATATTCGATCTGCTGAAAAGCCATTCGACGGAGAAATATCCGCGGAAACAGATCCGCTGGAGTGTACACACCATAGAATATATCCGCTGAAACCCATTTGCGCGGATTTATCCGCGGATGGATTCTATCGTGTGTATGGGGCCTTACCCTTTTCTTAGTCCTCACTGATGCATCTGCCCTTTCCCAGCTCCCCCCCCCCCAAAAGGCGAGAGAGAAAAAAAATACAAAAAAAAAAAAAAGAGAAAAAAAGAAATAAAAGAAAAAAAGAGAAAAGAGGGGGAGAGAGAAGGGGAACCCCATCCTCTCCCTCCCTTAAACCACAAATCATAACAGGAAAGTCGGTTTATCCTTTATATTATATTTTACATTATAATTCCCTGCGCGTATACGATTCTTCATTAATCAGGTTCAGTCATTAATCTTTTCCCCTCATCTGAATTTTTAAACAAATTCCAGGTTGGTGATTCTGTATGCCCTGAAGGAGGGACTTAACTGCATGGGCTCGAGAATACTGACGGTTTCCTGGGGTCTTGCAGGGACAGGAAATGCTGGACGCCATCTAGATATGGCGTGATAGTATTGTGAGAAAGGGTCAGCTGCGTGTGGCAATACGATATGAAGGCTAGGACGTGTCTAATGTTGCCTATTGCTGCTCCAGGGCAAGGGGCCACAAATTTGCGGTTAGTGTTCCAAGCAGTGCGATAGGCCTTCAGTGTGTTGCGTGCCAAGGAGTGGTTACGTTGGTGAGATGCGACTTCAGTCCATCGTCAGCAATGACCAGGGTGGGACAGGGATGGTTGTTGGGTCGGCTCCAGGCTCTTGCTGGAAAAAAACAAAGTAAGGTTGGAATGGGACATCAAATCAGCTGCAATTTTGCATTTGCCTGGAATATGTCTACATAAGATATTAACTGGTGACGGAGTGACAGCTGCGTGAGCCTGCGCAGGAAGGACGTGATGGGGAGTGACTTAGATCTACCTTAATTGATTATGTCAGCTGTGGCCTGATTTTCTGTGGTGAAGAACACTGTCTGTCCTGTTCAAGTGTGGCCCCAGACCTGGGCAGCTGCCACGATGGGGTACAGCGTGGTGAAGACTGGGTGAAGCAGAAATGTCAGGTTGCTGGGACGATATTGTGTGGTTGCAGGGGCCTCGATGAGTATGAAGGTTTGTTTTGAGACGGCATTGCATTGTTACAAGGGTCTCAGTCTGGTTTGCTGAGACGGTATTGCGTGGTTGCAAAGGTCTCGATGATTATGAGGTTTGTTTTGAGATGGCATTGTGTGGTTGCAAGGGTCTCAACAAGTGAGGGGTTGTTGAGATGATGTATTTTGCATTTTGCAATGGTCTCAAATGAGTGTCAGGCTGCTGAGACGACTTTGTATGGCTGCAAGGGTCTGAACGGGTGTCAGGTTGCTGAGACGATATTGCGTTTTGCAATCGTCTCAAGTGAGTGTCAGGCTGCTGAGATGACTTTGTATGGCTGCAAGTGTCTGAACGGGTGTCAGGTTGCTGAGACGATATTGCGTTTGCAATGGTCTCAAATGAGTGTCAGGCTGCTGAGACGACTTTGTATGGCTGCAAGGGTCTGAACGGGTGTCAGGTTGCTGAGACGATATTGCGTTTGCAATGGTCTCAAATGAGTGTCAGGTTGCTAAGACGACTTTGTATGGCTGCAAAGGTCTGAACGGGTGTCAGGTTGCTGAGACGAGATTGTGTGGTTGCAAAGGTCTAGACAAGTGTGAGGTAGCTGAGATGATATTACATTTTTTTTCTTTTTTTAGAAAACCACTGTGAATGAAATGCTGGTAAACATGAGTTACCGCATCTGGCAGTGTTTACAAGCTGTTACAGGCATTGGCGTTTCGAATGCCTCTGAACATCCGTCTAAACCCATTTTTTATTTATTTATTTTTTCGGGAAGGTTTCTAAACTCAACTGACTAGAAACGACTATAAATGATCCTGTGTACATTTACTGATAAGATAACATAGAGGAGAGATTGGGGATCCTGTGTACATGTACTGATAAGATAACATAAAGGGGAGATCGGGGGTGGCTGAAAAACACCCAACTGTTCCTAAACGTCCGTTTACCAACAGCAGTGTACATGAAGCCTAAGATGATTTGTCTGGCTGCAAGGGTCTCAATGAATGCCAGGTTGCTGGGGCGAGACTGCGTGGTCACAAAGATCTTTGATGAGTGGGAGGTTGCTCAAGACGGTATTGCGTGGTTTCAAGGGTCTCCATGAGTGTGGGGCTGCTGAGACGGTATTGCGTTTGCAAGGGTCTCAACAAGGGTGTCAGGTCGAGATTGCGTGGTGGCCACGTTTATTTATTTATTTTCCGTTTTTTTTTTTATTATTGTGTTTTTTTTTTGTTCTATATACTGTATTTATTGGCGTATAACACTCACTTTTTTACCCTGAAAATAGAGGGTAAACTGTGCCTGGGTGTTATACGCAGGGGGCTGTGGAAAGTTTTTTTCCTGAAACTTCCCTCTTAAAGTTAGGGTGCGTGTTATACGCCTGTGTGTGTTATACGCCGATAAATACAGTATATATTTTTTTGCTTTTTTTTTTTCGTATTTTTTTTGCTTTTTATTTATATATATATATATGTGTAATTACAAATCTTACTTGCGACAGTGGGCCATGCAAGTGAGTTTGCGGCGGACTGTGGCTGGAGTGAAACATATCGGGAAGGTGTAGCGTGATGCCGTGCATGGGGCAAAACAACGAGGTTTGGTGTAGAAAATAGAACGCGAGCAGTGCATACAAATAATTTGTAAGCTCCACTGCGGGAACCGAACATGACACCACGAGTGGCCACGAATTTGACATGACAAACAAGCTAACGAATCCTACCTGAGACAGTGAATGTGCGACTGGGTTTGCTTTGGACTGGAGTGGGTGTGAAACACATCCGAAAAGTGTGGTGTGGCATCATGCATGACGCACAGGCAATGACTTTGGTAAATAAATGAGAGAGAAGAACCGTGTACAAACAATTCATAAGTTCTGCTGTGGGAACTAAAACACACCCCTTGCCTTGAAACCGAACACGTACCAACCACCCATTCCCCCCAGGTTAATCAAGTGCAGACAAGGCAACAGGTGGGTCCAATTACCACCTCCATCTGCCAAAGAACCTATACAAACAATTAGGGCTGTGGAAATTAACTATTAATTCCTCGATTAATCTTAATTTTTTTTGATCGCTCAAAATTTTTTTGACCGATCAAAATTATTTTGCTTGGTACTCACCTCTCTGCCAGCTTCCGGGCCCTTAGGGAGTTCCTTCGGAGATGCAGTGACATCATGGACACCGGCGGGGCTTGCCGTGTCCATCTAAAGGGCTCCTTTGCTGTGCCTTCATATCTGCATGCCGGCGGGACCTTACTATCTGCCACATGCAAGGGCTGTTAAACTTCCCTCTATCACTTTGGATTCTACAGCCATCCACTGGGAGTTCTGATAGTTCCCTTCACGGGACATCTACATGCCGATGGACTGATGTTAACCCCTCCTCATCTGGATTCAGCAGTGGTATCATTGTACACATTTTTATACCAGTATCATACTTAGCTACATGTTTTTATGACTGCTTTTGCTACCGTTTGGTATTACTCGCACCATTTTTACAGTTTATGTAGCTACATCGATTTTTTCTCCAGTGCAATATTTTTGTTACCTACTTGAAGACTATAAAAGTTTTAATGCTATTTCCATCGATCACTGTCTTTGTGTTTTTGGTATCCTGCTATCCATTTTTCCAGTGGTTGGTAGCTGCACTGGGAATCAGCCTGCAAGGAGATCAGCTAAAAGTAGTTGGATCTCTATGTGCGTTATAATTAATCGAAATTAGTCGATAAATCGATTAAAAAAAATCAATCAATCGAACGCAAAAATGTTAATCTCCAAATAGATGAGACAGCAACAATGGACAGTGAATTTTATAACCAGTGAAGTCTGTGGTGAGTGATATCAGACAACGACTGACAGTGGCTCGGAGGCTTGGATTTACAAATGAATCGTATGTTTGGTAGGAGGAAGTTACAAATGTACCAAGCCTGTGCCGAATGATGTTGGAACATGAGCAACAAATAACTCAGAGGCAGGTTTTTTACAAAAGAAATGCAGGATAGGAAGCAAACAATGTTTTTTCTTTTTCAAAATGCTTTAATACTGTACATACCCTTTTTTCCTGGAGTCTTTAGGTCAGCAAGGTGGTGTCACAGGTCCTTCCTCTTCTCCAGAGGGGGCTGTGGGCAATCTTCCTCCTGGAGGATATGACGCTCACTAATGACATCTAAGCACAGTTGTGTTCAGAAGTACTGTAAGCCCCAACTGGCATGATGACATGGTCCCAGGGGATGTGTCTATCATGAAGATAAAAACAAATATTGCTCTATGAGTGTATAGGTAGCTGCTAGCACTTTAATTGACATAAACTGTGCAAAAATAACATACATAAAACCTAGTGCAAAGCTGACAAGTAACAATGTATAAGTACATACACATATAAAGTTAATCAAAATAGTGAAAATACAATCGTGAGCATTAGGTGAAAATACAATGAAAAAAATCAAAGGGAATCCACACTTTCCAAATCAGTAAATATAAAAAAAGTCCAATGTGTCAAGAAACAAGTAAGAAGATCATGTGAGTCAGCATGACACACCACTAAAAGAACAGTGAGTCCAAAAGAGGATGACAGGTGAATTTTCAGCGTGTATAGATGACAAATATGTGGTTCCTAAATCACTCAGTGATCCACCACCATAAATGTAGCAAGCATTCTTACCAGAGCAAGTGGATCCATATACCATAGGTATTGAGTCAAATAGGCTGTCGTGAGTTTCAATCACTCATAGGAAGGCACTGTCCAACCATATATCCCATATGGAAATCTCTAAACATTCCAACCAGGTGGAACCAGTGTGGGTGATAACCGCTTTCACAGGTCAACCTAACATCTCATGGACGTATGCAAAGGAATACCAAGCAACTGCACATAGTGTAAAACCATCACTAAAGTATACACTAAACACTTACAAGAATCTTACAAACATCCGTAACAGAAGTATTAATAGAAAAATCCTGGATAAAAGCACTCAATGATGTCACAGACACAAACTCTAACTGATGCGTTTCGTCATAATTGCCATTGTCTGGGGTGATGTAGACATGTGTCTATGATGACTTAGGCTCAAAGAAAATATGTTGCTGAGCATAATTCAATTCAGAAGGAAAGCTGTGGCCTGTATGCAGGCCTGAGAGGGACATTCTGTAGAGAAGTAAAGTATTGCAGCTAGTTTTAAAGATGCTTTAAAGATACTCCTGCAGATACATAAGGAATGGGTTAAGGTAGACTTATTAAAAACAAACAAAACAAACAAACAGCTTTATAGTGTAAAACATTTGAAATTACTACCTGATGTAGATTAATTAATTTCCCTGATCCAATCTCAGGGTTACCCATTCTACCATTTGATTCAAATTACTATGGTGAAATCTACAGACAAAACAGACCACATGCTCACCTTCCAATGTTTCAACAGCAGAGAGCATGGCTGCCGTCTGGGCAGTTGGCTTTATTATCAGCACAAGATCACAAAATGCATTCTCATTGGTCAACCCATATAATTCATTCATCCCAGCCCCCTTATTACACGCCCCCTGTGCTTAGCAGGGAACCCTCATTGGTCAGTTCATATAGAAGGGTGGTTTCTCCTCACAAGTTTATTCCAGACTAGTTGCACACACCCTTCTTGTCATGTGACATAAAGTCCCCTCGTGTCTTTTTTCAGACTCATTCGCCATTTTACATAGAATTCCTTTGGTGGGGGTGAAGAGAAGGGGGTTTTGGAATGAGGAATTTAGGAGTGAGGGGAATGGAGCTGCTTCTTGATTTGGAAAACATTTCTGCTTTTCACAAGACACCAAATCCCTTTGGTGGGCTGAAGACAGGAAGGGGGGATGGGAGAACATGCGTGTCCTTCAATTTCAATGCTGTGTTCTTTTGACTTTAAAAACCATCATATATCATTCCTGATATAAACTCTTTAAGGAAAATAAACCTTTGTCGTGATACATATATTTCACACATGCATATGTATAAAAAAAACAATATAACTTCATAAAAAAAATATAAGAAAAAAAAATTAAAGGAATATAAACCGAGAAACATTTTAGTGGTTCTAATAAAAGAATAAGCTCAACTTATCAAATAGAAATTTTATCCAGATCTATCACATACCTATAATATGTTCTAGTGTAAATAGTCTGGCCCATTTTTTCACTCTCACCAAACCGGAAAGTGAGTAAGGAATGCATGTCGCATGTAGACTGGCAAGTGACCCCAGTAGCTGTAGCATGTAATCACATATAAATGGTATAATATCTACATATGTTTCATAATATGATAAAAATGCTAAATACAATATGCTGTTTTGGTGTACAGTTTTAGAATGACATTTAAGAATTGGGAATGGCAGGGGGAAGCAGAATAATGTTTCCCAGAGAATGACCCAATTATGTCGAAGTAGCAGTGTATGTATGAACTCTGACATAATCTTCAGCATTTCTGAATGTATATGCTAAATATATCTCGGAAAACAACAACAAGGCTGCATACCTAAATGCACCAATTCTTTGGTGTTTTTATCTTAAGTCTATTAACGTAATCTCCCTCTTATACTGATTTAGGCAATACCTCCTTAATACTATGGATGTAAAAATCTTTCCAGACAGTGCTATGACAAACAAGTACCATTATTTTTTTTGCTCCAATAAAAAATAATGCTTTTGCGAGCAAAGTGCTGAGTCTAAGGACAATACTATGTACAGAGGAGGCAGCTTATCACTTTTTCTTACACAAAATGCCACGATCTGTTGTTTTAATGCAATAACTTATGTCAGGCAGAATAAAAAACACCAATGAAACACAGAGAATGCAAGAGGCAGCTTTGGCTGATGGTGTTTTCCGCTGCTGCTATTTAAGTCTAAGCATTGATAAATGTGTATTATTCATAGTGAAAGAAATCATGAAACCTAACACCCACAGGCAAAACATTGTGCTTTTTCAGCAATCCCTTTCAATGATTTCCTTGCTTGAACTGCTTTTCATTATCTAATATTGTAGGCAATTTCTCTCTTTCAAGTTTGGGTACAATTAAAAGGCATCTTTCTTGCCATTACTCTCCTCCATTGTGATTTCCTTTCTGCTTTTCTATATGTAATTAATACATGAATATAAGAAATATAGTATGTGTTGTTTTACATGGTCATCAACTTCTCCAGACATTAAGCAATATTTTTTTAGGGAAAAAAAGCATGCCCACTCCTCCATGCACAACTTTTATACCTTTACATATCAGTGCAAAAAAAGCATTAGATAACAAAACAGGGTAAGTGAATTAGTTTGGTAGTGACCAGTGAGGCATCTCTAGGTAAAGTCTTTCATTGTTTTAGATTTTTATATTGACAAGCAATTTTGGAATAAAAAAAATGTTTTAAACTGTATTTAGGCATGATCAGCAGGAAAACACATAGTTTATGTCTTTGAAGTAGAGGTTGCACTAACAGTAGTTAGCTATAATAACAGGAGTAGACATGGATCTGGATCATAGTATGTTAGGACTAAATGGCTTTAGGTAGCAAAAAAATGGGCGTCAGCAGTGGCAGTGGTAGTGGGCAGGATCTGATTCTTGCTATAAGGTAAAGGTGACTCAAACATGTGGATTATCCATGATTCACTTTCATAAATGATAATATTTTAATTTTTGATGTGCAAGATACTGGTCAGTGACAAAAACACAAGTTAAATACTTCCTGAAAAGGGATACCAGGGTGGGTATGGGACAGCCTCTATTGCAAACTATGCAACTTTAGGCCATTGATCCAGGCTTCAGGCCCAGTAGACCATGATGTAAAGGTTTAGTACAAGTTTCATAATGTCAGAAAAAGCTGCAGAGAAAATATGAACTTAAACAAATAAGAGCCATCACAGTCCTCACAGATGGTAAAGATATCCATTTTCTCTGTGAAATATGCCACATGTTGGGTGCAAATCATAATGCAGCACCCTCTACTTAGGTAGGTGCTAGAATTAGGATTTTTGTGAGAGCAGGCAAATTTAAACAGGCCTAGCTGGAAGCTAGGACTGTTTGTTTTGATTTGTGTGGGCTGGGAGTGGCTCAGAGCAGCAGCTGGGACTCACAGACAGCATCACTCCATGGTTACCTCCCTCTTGCTTCTAGAGGATTCTAGAAGAAGAGGATCAACAAAGTAAAGAAACCCCTAGAGTGAGACTTTAGAATCACTACCACACAAATGTATAGTAATAAGATAACAAAAATATATTTATTCAAAAACACATATAAATATTGCACATGAACGTGGCTGATCCCCACGCGTTTCGAAAAAAGTTTTGACAAAAAATGTAATATCTGAAGAAGAATGCAAGATAATCAATAAACAGTGGCCCGGATTCAGAGAGAATTTACGCCGGCATATCCATAGATACGCCGGCGTATATGCTAATTACCTAGATACGCCGATTCACAAACGTACGTACGCCCGGCGCAATTTATTTACGTTGTTTACGTTAGGCTTTTTCGGCGTAAGGCTGTTCCTGCTATTAGGAGGCACAGCCAATGTTAAGTATGGATGTCGTTCCCGCTTCAAAATTAGAATTTTTTACATCGTTTGCGTAAGTCATTCGTGAATAGGGCTGGACGTAATTTACATTCACGTCGAAACCAATACATCGTTGCGCCGTACTTGGAAGCAATGCACACTGGGATATGTACACGGACGGCGCATGCCGTAAAAAAACGTCAATCACGTCAGGTCATCATACATTTACATAAAACACGCCCCCCCTTCCACATTTGAATTACGCACGCTTACGCCGGCCCCATTTACGCTACGCCGCCGCAACTTACGGAGCAAGTGCTTTGTGAATACTGCACTTGCTCTTGTAAGTTACGCAGGCGTAGCATAAAGACGATACGCTGCGCTGCCGTAAGAGGAAGCGCAGCTACGTGAATTTACCCCAGTGTATGTACACATATACCCTTTACAATTGGTACTGTCTATAGTACTTACAGCCCTAAGGGTAATTATCACTTACATCATATTCATTTGCAAATGCATATAGGTATCCACAAGATTAAAATAAATATTGACACCATCACGCAGAGCTCCCTGCGCATCCCATCCAGTTGATTATTATTCCAATCACAAAATGAATTTCAGAGGAAGGGGAAATATCTGGTTCCTCTAGGGGACAGGGCTGTATGTATTATAGACAGTATCAATTGTAAAAGGTATATGTGTATATACACTGTTTATTGATTATCTTGCATTATTCTTTAGATATGATATTTTCTGTCAAAACCCTGATAAAGGAGAAAACTTTTTCCGAAATGCATCAGACTCAGACTCAGTAAATCATATCTTTCATTGCTATTTTATTCAAATTGTATCCATGTTCATGTGCAATATTTATATGTGTTTTTGAATAAATATATTTTTTTGTTATCTTATTATATATTTGTGTGGTAGTGGGGCTGTAAAGAAGGATTTAGGAACCAGAATGGGGATTGTCTGGAAGAGGTATAAAGTTTGGGTAGAGTATCCATCTTGAGGGTGTTGATCCGTCCAAACCACGGCAAGGGGGAACCACCCCACTCCTCCAAGTCTCTTCTTTACAGCCCTGCGCTCGCTAACTATTGTCTAGGGTGAAATACAAATTACTTACTCTCTCTAAGCTACAAGGTGGGGCGGGCCTACCTGATTTTGAGACCTACTACAAAGCCACTCATGTGGCACGCATCTGGGATTGGTTGCCCCGCCCTATATTGAAGGCTTCTGTCGCCATTGAACAGGACTTAGCACCTGTAGACCTCCGGGCACTTCTCTGGGGGTATGGGTCCGACTTTCCCCACTTGCCCTCTCTCTCGCCACTAACACTCGCTTCTCTCAGACTATGGTTTCATAGGGGTTTGTACACCATTCTGTGTTCCAACCCCTCCCCACTGTCCTCCTTGTTTGATAACCCCGCTTTACCACAGGGCATAGGAGCGGCAACGATAGGGCCCTTTAAACGCTCTGACTGGCCCCAAGCGCACTCCTTTGTACACCCACTGCAAGGGACACCGGTCACACCGACGGGTCCCCAAGACTGGCTTACCACCCTCCATCTATCTACATTTGCAAACATCTACACATTTCCTCCTTAAGTACACCGCCCTTATACTGAATTTGAACGACTGTTCTCCCTTTCTGAAACACCCAGACACCTCCTTTCAACCATATACTGTCTCCTGCAAGCTCTTCTACATGGTGATTTGCCTCCTTACACCGGGAAGTGGTCTGCAGACTTAGGAGAGGACATACCCCAGTCGGATTGGCAGACCTTGTATCTTTTTACACACAAATCAATGATATCCTGCTACTCTCAGGAAAAGAACTACAAGGTTTTGTCACGATGGTACAGGGACCTCTCAACACTACACAAAATGTTCCCATCTACTCCAGCCACATGCAATGTACTTCCTCTACAGGGACCTATCTACATGTCTGGTGGGAATGCGAGAGGATCCGCCCCTTTTGGACTCAGGTATTTACTTGTTATAATACAATTTATGACGAAGCGCTGACACCTTCCCCTAAGATTGCCCTCCTTTCCATACTCCCTGGGTCGATAGCATCGCAGAAAAGGAGTCTCCTCCGTTTCTTAATGTCCTCAGAGAGACAACTCATCCCTTCATTTTGGAAAACAACTGTCACTCCTCCCTTGTCACGATGGTTTTCGATTATGAATGATACCATGAGAATGGAGGAGATTCTGACCCTTGACAATGACACCTTCGATAAATTCAAGATGTTATGGTCCATTTGGCTCCACTTCTCCGCCTCTGATACTCTCACCAATATGTTATCGACCCCGGCACGATCACCCTAACTTACAAACCTGACACTGGGATGGGCTGGACAAGTACCTACGGGTGTGCCCCCTCGCTGTCCTTTTAGTAACTCTTTCTTGCAAATGTCTTCACAGCAGCTCTTGCGCTTTCCTCCGACTATTTTTCTTCTGCTCTTTCCTACTCTTTTTCTTTCCTTTCTTTTTCCCTTTTCCTCTACTCTCGCCGACCTTTGGGTCGCTCCCCTCTTCTCTCTTCCCTTTTTACTTCCTCGAAATTTTGTGTATGCTATCTGACTAGAAGCAACGAAACTCCCCTGACAGGAGTTGTTTTTTTTGCTCCTGAAGACGATCGCTGATGTTCATTATTTTCTATATAGCGATAGGAATTATGCTGTGGGCGATAGCCATTAGGCTGACTCAATGTACATGTCTGCTCACGATTGTCACTAGTATGTAACACTGGACGTTGTTTTTGTATCGTTTGTTACGCTACCAATAAATATATTTTCAACCCAATTTAGTAGCACTCCACAAAACGGGTATCATGCTCAAGAAAAAAGAAAAGGGCATGAGAACACTCTCAATGGATTGTATGAGTGTGGATTCATAATCAGCGAGTTAATCACCATTTCTATTGTAGACGACAACTACAGTTGCAGGCTGATTCCTTTATCTTCCAGCAGTCAACTTTTCTAGAGACGTTCCAGAAGGGAAGTTTTTAGTAATTTGTTGTCTCTGAGGCCAAGGGTGACAGCACCATCCTCCTAGGGTCAAAGCTCATAAAATATTGCACAACATGGCAGGGAGTAAAATATTAACACATTCCCTGTTCACACCATCAAGCCTATACCTACGTTGGTTGGCTGGGTAGTTAAACATTCTCAAGACAGCAGAGACTCTTAAGATGGCCATGTTAGCTCTGCACTGCCCCGGCCACTCTACCTTCCCCGCCTTAGATCGTGACCAGTATGGTCACGAAAATAGAATCACAAGTGCATGCCTGAAGGGACAGTCTGTCACGACCTTAGGCCTCAGTTCTCATCTGAGGACAAATGAGAGAACTCCAAGATGGCAGCCGCGGCCCAGCCACACAACCAAAGCATGGATAGACACACTGAATAAAGGCAAGTGCTGACCCCAGCAACCCTTGTTTTTACCTCCCTGTTGACAAGTGGTAATCCCCACAACCACAACTCATTCACCAGCCTCAACAGTATCACTCATCATAGAGTGCATCATGGAGAATTGTGGACTATGCCCTAAGAGATTAACCCCTGAATGCCTATATCCCACATCCTACATTGGGGGACTGGTTCCAGACACTGCTATTAAAGCAAATTACCTGTTTTCCAGGCTGTCAGAGCTGCTAGACAGAGACTTGGCGCAGACAGCTGAAAAAAAAAACCACAGAAAACATTCAATTTGACTTCCAAAACCTGGATTTCAGAATGGAAGCATTGAAAGTAAATTGGACATCACAATGTCCAGGGACAACCAGAACACAAATCACATCTAAGTTCTCCAAGAACAGCTTGACACGGTCCTTTTAAGAATCGATGATCTCCTGACGTTCTTACCCAAAAGGACATCAAAAATCATTCTGCCTTCCCGTTTGCACTGAAGTTCTCCTTTAAAGGAAAACCCTATACCTACTCAAGGTTCCCGGAAGGAGAGCGAGTACTACTGCACCTGAAACTTAAGAAACACTTAAGAAGTCCATCTCCCTGATGTGGCACCCAACCAAAACCAAGTGAGTTAAAGATAACAAACCTCCCTGATCCCTTTGGTGCAGTTTTGTTCTTTGTTTTCTTTTTTCTGCCTACCGTTATCCCTACTCCTGTCCTGGCAAAACCTACAAGATTGACTCAAAGCTACTGGTATCTTAAGGTTTATGACACATTTATTATACCCATGTATAGATGGGTGGGTTGCCCTTTTTTCATAGGTGGGTCTCCTCTGGGAAGGGGGTATACAGTTACATTTATAATCCAGGACAGGGTTAGGGCCACAATTTAGGGGTAAGCCCTCCGTTACTTTATGGTTTACATGTTTCTTGTTCAGCTGACCCCTACACCTAACCCTGCCTTCCCTCAATTTTTCCATCAACCGTCCTCTTTGTTCTTAAAGGGGTTGTAAAGGTACTGTATTTATTGGCGTATAAAACTTACTTTTTGACCCTGAAAAGAGAGGGTAAACTGTGCCTGCGCATTATACACAGGGGGCTGTGGAAAGTTTTTTCCCTGAAACTATCCTCTTGAAGTTAGGGTGTGTGTTATACGCCTGTGCGTGTTATACGCCGATAAATACGGTACATTTTTTCCCCCTAAATAGCTTCCTTCGATTTTGCTTTTAAATGTCCTTATTTCTTCTGAGAAATCCTGACTTCCTGTTCTTCTGTCTGTAACTACACACAGTAATGCAAGGCTTTCTCCCTGGTGTGGAGAAAGCCTCTTAAGGGGGGAGGGGGTGAGCAGGAGTGTCAGGACGCCCACTAACACACAGCTCCTATCTGCAAAGTAGAGAGTAGCCTGACACTCCTGCTCACACCCTCCCCCCTAAAGAGGCTTTCTCCACACCAGGGTTAGTGAAGGAGGACTGCACTACGGTAAAGGAAGCTATTTAGGGATTTTTTTTACCTTTACGACCCCTTTAAGTTCCCTCCAGTTTTAGTTGACCACCTATACTCCTTTGTATCATATTATGTTCCCAAACGGGCCCAGCCTAAATTATTTTAGGCAATGCTACAAACTCTGGGACCATTAGTAGAAGGTACAGTGGTTTTTGGAGGAGACTCAAATACGGCCTTTGACCAAGGGCAAGATAAGACCAAGCCCCCAAATTCACAACTCATTCGCACCTCCAAAGGAAGCTCCAAAATAGCTAAACTTTTCTTCCAACAAGGCCTAGTGGACATATGGTGGGAGTTGAACCCGTCTAAACGAGACTATACACATTTTTAAAGTCCACATCAATCATATGCCAGAATAGACCACATTTTTCTTTCCACGCCCCATATCCCCTCAGCTATTAAATCCTCCATTAAGGACACGGTATGGTCGAATCACTCCATGGTCCTACTTTCACTTAACAAATCAATCCTAAGTGACCCCATTAGAGCAATGGAACTGGAACAAGCTTTAAAATAATATTTTCTCCTTAATGATGTGGAGGGAATCACAGCGGAGACACTCTGGGCAGCACACAAAGCGATGATCCGAGGCAGGTTAATTCAAATAGCGACCCGGATAAAAAGGGATAGATTAATAGATATAGAGAAACTTGAGAAGGAATTTGCCTCTTTACGATCAAAGCATAAAAAAGACCCTTCAAAGGTCCCTATTTCACAACTGGATTTGTCTAGCCTTAAACCTATCGCTTACAATTAAAGTAGAAAGGATCATTAGATGGAGTGGGGCTAAATTCTACCAGCAACGAGATAACATTGGTCCTATGTTAGCTTCAAAACTATCCCCTAAAACCCGCTCATTCACGCTTCCCAAAATTTGGATGCAAGAAGGTACTGTAACCCTAAACCCTTTGCATAATGTAATCCTTCCAAGCTTTTTACACTGACTTATATAAGGTGGACACAACCGTAGACCTAACTGAAATAAACTCATCCCTAGATAACCTCCCACTCCTATTGTTAAGGAAGGACCACTGCGACAGGCTAGAGGCTCTGATCCCAACTGAGGAAGTATTGAAAGTCATCCAAAATCTGAAAGGGGTCTCTGCCCTAGGCCCAGACGGCTTCTCCGTTCCATACTATAAAACATTTGCAAACATCCTGGCCCAATCTTAGCTAGATTCTACAACCCTAAAAGGGAGGGCGACCCGTTAGATAACCAGCTTAATTCAGCGTTCCTATCTGTCATTCTTAAACCAGTTAAAGACACAGGGGCAGTGGGAAACTACAGACCCATTTCATTGATCAACAATGACAAAATCCTTGCAAATAGGGTTGTCTCCTTTATCAGCCTATACATACACAAGGACCAAGTGGGCTTTATACCTGGAAAACAAGGCCCAGATCAGGTGAGAAGAGCTATATACATAGTCTCCATCCTTCAATCATGGTGGGATGGAGGTCCCCGCCAATAAGAAATGCTGCTCTCGCTTAAACTCCAAAAGGCCATTGACTCGGTCTCCTGGCTTTACCTATTTGCAGTTCTGCGAAGATGGGACTTTGGCCCAAACTTTCTGGGGCCAATGGAAGCCCTTTACTCGGATCCAGGAGCCAGGATTAAGCTACAAGGTCATTACTCTGAACCAATTAAGATAGCCAGAGGGACTCGTCAGGGTGCCCATTTTCACCCCTTATATTTTCCATGGCGATCAAATCCCTAGCAATAGCCATCCTGGCCCATCCTGATGTGAAGGGTGCAGTGTGGTTAATCTTCCCATAAGTGTGCTCTTATCGCAGAAGATATACTCCTCTTTATAACTTCCTTGAATGTCTACCCGGGTATGGACATTAGCACCTTCAAATGGTGGTTAGATAAACACATGCACCTAATAGGACACTTCTTCTCCTGCACAGGACCCCAATCACTTACACACTGGCCCGTTAAAAAAAAAGTAAAAAATGCTGGGGTCAAGTGAAATTTAAATAAAACACGCCCCCAACATCCCCATTTGAATTAGGCAGGCTTACGCCGCCACACATACGTTACACCGCCGTAACTAAGGGCGCAAGTTCTTTCTGAATACAGAACTTGCGTCCAAAGTTACAGCTGCCTAACGTATCGGAGATACGTTACGCCCGCAGAAAGATGCGCTCATCTTTCTGAATCCGGGCCACTGTGTAAACAAGCTAGAACTCCCTAACTCTGAAAAACTCTGAAAAATGTAGGTTCCACCAAATATCAAATTTTCTACACTCGCATATCTATACTCTACTCGTCACTGGCGAGGAGTTCTACAAAACTCCTGTATATGGAGGCATGAGAGAAGGCTATACAAGAGGAATAGGATTTGGAGGACTTTGGGGACCATGGCCCAGATTCACAAAAGAGATACGACGGAGTATCTCAGATAATCCGTCGTATCTCTCAGAGTATCTATGCGACTGATTCATAGAATCAGGTGTAATTGTTTTACACTGTCGGATCTTAGGATGCAAAACCGCGGCCGCCGCTGGGGGGAGTTCGCGTCGTAAACCAGTGTCGGGTATTAGGAGTTACGGCGATTAGGAGTTACGGCGATCCACGACGGTTTTTCGCGTTCGCTACGTCGCTGCTAGTCTAGTTTCCCGTCGCAAAGTTATTCGTCGTTTTTGGTGCCCTAACTTTACACAGCACACGTATGTGCTGTATGAAGTATGGCCGTCGTTCCCGCATCGAAATTTAAAAATGTTTCCTTCTTGCGTAAGACGTCCAGAAATATGGAAGTACGCTACGCACGTCGCCGTTCGAAAAAATTACGTCAATTTGCGCAAAGCACGGCGGGAAATTCAAAATGGAGCATGCGCAGTAGGTCCGGCGCAGGAGCGCGCCTAATTTAAATGGCACACGCCCCGTTGAATTACGCGGGCTTACGCCGGAGGCCGCCGGCGTAGGTTTTCATTGCAAGTGCTTTGTGAATCAGGCACTTGCGATGAAAACTTGCGGCGGTGTAACGTATCTACGATACGTTACGCCGCCGCACTTCTACGTGAATCTGGCCCCATGTGCCCAACATGTTGATATCTCACTCATACATGGATCCAGCTGAACTTAAGCAGACAAGGGGACATCTTAGAGGCCGACTCTTATCTTCCTACTCTTCTCTATTCTACCTCTTATTTTTTCATATCTCCACTTTAATATGTGTTTGCATAGACACATGACATTGTCGTTTTGTTTAAAGTTACTTATCTTTAGTGTTAACAAGGAACCCCTGGTTTGATTATGTGTTCATCCACAAGGAATGTGTGAAGTGAATCCTTCTAGACACTATTTTAATAAGCTAATCGATCCAGTTACCCAGTAATGCTGGGGGATACAAAGTATACCCCTAGTGGAAGGTTACGGCAAGACCTCTTAGGCATATGGATGGGAGGTGGCAACTCCAACTTCCCCACGACACAGCATGTTCCCATAAGGGGTGTCAAGGGCAGGGGTGTTCTCATCAACTCACTACTGGCATTCGCAAGCATCTGTTGTACACATTATATTGCTCTATGTATATGTATAAAAATTCCAGTTCTACAAGTTTGTTCCACTGATTATTCTGCTACTGGTTTGAGAAATGTCATTATTACCTTTTTCTGTACTGATTTATTTTTGAAATTCAATAAAACATTTGAAGTATATAAAAAAAAAACACATTCTCTAGACAGATTGTTAACCCACACGGGTGCCCAGATAGCAAGGATAACCTGCCACAAAATGTGTGGCAGTGTTGAATTGTAAGTCCTAGTTAGCACGTTTAGAATTTTTAGCAAATTTGCGTGGCAAGTCTCTAGGAAGAGCAAAGTTGAAGTGACTCCTGTAGTGGGGTGACTATTGCACAACAAAACTGTACCAGAACTTGTAGCACACTTGCAGAATGTTTGCAAAGAAAGTTGATCTGGAGTCATGTAATGCGGTCGTGCAATTTTGCAACAAGCATGTGAAGCCAAGTCATTTTTAAACGTGAAGCACAATTGCTTGCTATCTGGGTGGAGCATACTTAAAGAGGAAGTAAACCCTCTGAAATGTTCCTTAAAAAAAAACTGCAAGAGAAAGGCATAATGAGCTAGTATGCATAGCATACTAGCTCATTATGAATTACTTACCTGAGATCGAAGCCCCCGCAGCGACCCTCGTTCCTCTCTTACACCGCCGCCATGATACCCAGACTGACTCCTGGGTATCCCTGCTCTGGCACTGTGACTGGCCGGAGCAGCGATGACATCACTCCCGCGCATGCATGTGGGAGCCGTCAGGGATGGCACGGTCCCATTCATTATGGGCACACTCATTTGCGCCTACAGGTAAGCCTTAATCTATGGTTACCTGTAGGGCCAAGTGGTCTGTAAGGGTTTACAACCACTTTAACAGCACTTTACAAAAGAATATAACATACTGTGCTTAGGAACATTTAAAAAGGGGGAAGCATCAAATACATCTACAGTCTACTGCATCCTACAGATTACACATAAGTGTTAAAAAAAATGTATACTGAATTGTCCATCATGAGGTATGTTAATTACAAATGGTAGGAGAGACTGTGGTGCACAATTACAGACAGATTTATGACTCAAAGTTTAAAAAAAATCATAAAAAGTGACCAATGACCGATTGCAATGCACATATTTTAATTGCTGCTGTTGGCCAATAAATATCCAATGTGTTACATCTTGATTTACTATCCCTCAAGCACCTTTCAGGACACAATATTTCTTCTACTGTCTGTCAGATTAAAATTTCAGCACAGACTTCTCCACCAGTAGCTTAATTTAGAAGTGTGAAAATTGTTAATAAAGAAGATTTATAATATGTTTTTTGCTGGGGAAAAAAGGGCTGTGTTTTTATTACCTTTTTGGCAAAAAATAATACCTGCACATATTAAAGGCTTTTACTTTTTAACACTTTAGTTTACAGAGAAAAAAAAAAGGCCCATACTGTGATTTCTAAAGGAAAAAAAAACAAAAAAAACAGAGAATACAATTATAAAAAGATCATGTTATGTTAACATTTAGGGTTCATGCACACTGGGCATTTTTGACACTACTGTTAGTGGTGTCAGGCAAGTTTTTTTTGAATGCCTCTACACTTCCCCGCATGTTATCCTGTGTTCGTGCGCACATAGGCTGAGGCTGGGTTCACACTACTACACTACTTTCATCCTACTTTGCTCTGCTACATTGGTCCTACATTCATCCTACATTGGTCCTACATCCATCCTACTTTCATGAACAGGATACTACTTTGGTCCGACTTCAATGACATTCAATGGGCCTGAAGTAGGATCAATGTAGGACCAAAAGTAGTACAGGGAGCATTTTCAAAGTTGGACCGACTTGTGTAGGATGCTACAAGAGGCTCTCATAGGGAAACATTGAACACAGAGCAAAGTAGGATGAAAGTAGTGTAGTAGTGTGAACCCAGCCTTAGAAGTGTTTTGTGGCAGGAGAGTTTTGTGATAGAAAAAAAAAACACTGTCAGCAGCATAATTTTGGCAGAAAAAATGCTGCGGATCCTAAACTCTCCTAAACGCTGCTAATTGCCGGTGTCCATTGTTTTTTGAATAGTGAAAAGCTGGTTGTTAAGGAGCAAGCCGACAAGCAGGCCGCTGCGTTCTTAACAACCTATGACTCATTAGCTGTCAGCATTCCCCGATGATAACTCAATTTAATAATAAAAAATAATTATCAGCAATAAAAAGTTTTGAAAAAATACAGCGTGAGGGTCCCCCCCAATCCATACCAGGCTCTTAGGTCTGGTATACATTTTTAAAGGGAACCCACACCAAAATGTAAGAAAAAAATGGGGACAAGGGCCTCTTTCCCACTGCCCTAGCTGGTAGTTGTGGGGGTGTGCAGGTGGGAGGCTTATCGGAATCTGGAAGGGGCGAGATCCTGGCCCCCTATGTGAATGAGTAGGGTAAATAAAGACTGGAGCCAAAGTCCTTTATTATTATTTTTTTAATTCCCCATGTGTAGATCCAACATGAATTATGATGATGATGAACACAGTCCACCAACCCAAAGAAAATAAAAAAATGACTGCTCCACTGGCCGTGCATTTCATGCTTGGATAAGGGTCTGGTATGGATTTTTGAGGGACCCCACACAGTTTTTAAAAAAAAAATGTTGCAATTATTTTTTACATTCAGCTGTCAGAGGGATTGTCATTGGTTTTAAGGATGTGGCAGCCGGCTTGCTAGCCCTTGCCTTAACAATAAGCTAGCCGCTGCTAAACCCTGGCAGAGAAAGTGCTTAGCACCTGAAAAAAAAATGCTCTATATGAGTTTTTTTGTTCTGGCATTTTTCTGATGTTTTCTGAAGAAAACATATTGAGCAGTACTACATTATGCTACATTACAAATTTAAAACCAATTCAAGCTACTAAAACATATGAACGTTTATGCTATGTTGTCTCTTTGTTTAAGTAAAAAAGTTGTTTTTATGGTGTAACACACTGGCTATATTGTTTAAGAAATCAAAATAAAGCCTACAGTAACTCCAGCATAATTTTTCTTTGTTATGGATAGTGCCTGTCATGTCAGTGTTACCGTACAACCAACTCTGCACCAAACTTATATTTTTGGAAAATGTCCCACGCATTCTAAAATAACTTTTTTTTGGCCACAGAATGTCCCCAGTCTTAAAGGTTGCATGACTGCAGGGGGAGAGGACCCTACAGCATTATGTGGCTATCCTTAAACCTTGGAAAAGTTAAGTATTAGAACTCATGCTCATGAGAATATTAGGGCATATAACAAAAAATAGCACCATATTTCAGCACTCAACAGTCACCTGTATAAATTAATTGCAGAATATGGCTGTAGATGACTGTATGTGGTTATATGCAGCTTTGAGAATAATATACATATGGATGTACAGCAGGGGTGCCCAACCGCCGGCCTATCCATGATTGCGATGGGGCTGGCCTATTAATGATCACGGCGGGGACACGGGAATGACCTATTAGTGATCGCGGTGGGGCTGGCCTATCTGTGATTGCGGCCAGCCTGAAGTCCCGCCTTCACCTCCACCGCATTGTGAACGCCACCTTCACTTCCTCCAAGCTCCCCCTCTCCTCCGGAAATGATGAAAGCTATAAGCTGCAGGTGAGGGGGTGGATACGATCTGGGAGAGAGGGAACAGCCAGCCAGAGTTAGAGTCAGTATAAATAAAAAAAATGTCTGGTGTCAGTATAAGTGTAGTGTAGTAGTCAGTGTAATGAGCAGTGCAGTGGTAGTGGACAGTGCAGTGTAGTGTAGTGGTTATTGCAGTGAGGTGGTCAGTGTACTTGTCAGTGCGGTGAAGTGTAGTGTAGTAGTCAGTGCAGTGTAGTGGTCAGTGTAGTAGTCAGTGCAGTGTAGTGGTCAGTGCAGTGAGGTGGACAGTGTAGTGGACAGTGTAATGTAGTGGTCAGTGCAATGGTCAGTGTAGTGGTCAGTGCAGTGAAGTGGACAGTGTAGTGGTCAGTGCAGAGCAGTGTATTGGTCTATGTAGTGTAGTGGTCAGTGAAATGGTGAGTGTAGTTTAGTGGTCAGTGCAGTGTAGTGGTCAGTTAAGTGCAGTGTAGTTGGCAGTGTAGTGCAGTGTAGTGTAGTGGTCAGTGTAGTGGTCAGTGCAGTGAAGTGGACAATGTAGTGGTCAGTGTAGTGTAGTGGTCAGTGTAGTGTAGTGGTCAGTTCAGTGGTAAGTGCAGTGTAGTGGTCAGTGTAGTGTAGTGGGTAGTGTAGTGGACAGTGTAGGAATCAGGTAGTGTAGTGGAACACACGCCAGTTTGTATTGCTTGGACTGGACCTCGGTCTATGCTGCTGTCTTTTTACCTGACAAACTTGATTTTAAATATATAATTTAAATAAACAACCCATTCGGATTTACACTATGAGTGTCTGTGTCTTCCATATATGAGGATATTTTACCGGAGACATGGATGAGGGGATTATTGGAACCATATTCAATGCAAACACCTAATCTTCATAGGGATACAAGGATCTGGTTACCCCAAGATTGGATGTGCCATAGAGGAGGTGATCACTCTGTAAATTGCCACACACTCACTATAAATGCTTTACCCCTGCAGGGGTGCTAGGATCTGGTGAGTGGGGATCTAAAGGGGAGCACAGAAGTCACTTCACTATTTTGCACAAGAATTGGGGTTTAATTCATGCACAATTCACTTTGGATATCAGCACAAGTCAGGGGAAATGTTGTCATTGTCCACTACAAAGATTGGATTGTTTATATATATATATATATATATACATATATATACATTATATATATAGTATCTCACAAAAGTGAGTACACCCCTCACATTTTTGTAAATATTTTATTCTATCTTTTCATGTGACAGCACTGAAGAAATTACACTTTGCTACAATGTAAAGTAGTGAGTGTACAGCTTGTATAACAGTGTAGGGGGGGACAGCAAATTTACACTGTTATACAAGATGTACACTCACTACTTTACATTGTAGAAAAGTGTAATTTCTTCAGTGTTATCACATGAAAAGATAGAATAAAATATTTACAAAAATGTGAGGGGTGTACTCACTTTTGTGAGATACTGTGTATGTATATATATATATATATATATATATATATATATATATATATATATATATATATATATATATATATATATATATATATATATATATATATATACACACATATATATATATATATATATATATATATATGTATACCGGTATATATATTTATCCGCACATTTTTCTTTATTGCACTTCTGTCTGTGAGGAGTATCTAGGAGGAAACCCTCCCTTTTTTTCTGATGAACTTTAATGAGTTTTTTTTTATGTTTTACGCATGTTGTGTTTTGTACACTGAGTTTGATGTTTTGCGTTACACAGTTCTAAACGGAACCTGCATATATTGGTTTAATAAGTGATAGACCAGATAAGGTGATAATCCCTTCAATTACATTAGATTAAAATATTGACATATTACACTGAATGTCACTTGGTTAAATTGCACTTTCACCTGAGAGGAGTGACTCACACAGAAGGTTCACTCTTCAGGTGATGGGCAGCGCCACTACCCCTACACTTACATATATTGTTCAATTGACAGTCAAAGGAAAGACTGATGCCCTGTACACACGATCGGTCCATCCGATGAGAACGGTCTGATGGATTTTTCCATCGGTTAACCGATGAAGCTGTCTGATGGTCAGTTGCGCCTACACACCATCGGTTAAAAAAACGATCATGTCAGAACGCGGTCACGTAAACCACGTACGACGGCACTATAAAGGGGAAGGTCAAATCCAATGCCGCCACCCTTGGGGCTGCTTTTGCTGATTCCGTGTTACCGCGTGTTAGTAAAAGTTTGGTTAGAGCCGATTCGCGCTTTTCAGTCTCCGTGCTTTGCAGATTGTTTTTTCGGGTTCAGTTTGTGCTTGTGGGTTCGTATCTGTCTTTCAGTGCTTGCAGTCAGGTCGTATCTGTTTTGCAGTGCGTTCCTGTCCGCTCGATTTCTGTTTTCGTTCTTTACAGGCCTTGCTGTACTTGGTTGCTTTCTGTTTTAAGTGTTCTGCCATCATACACGTTATGCAGAAGGTCTATATTAAGGTAAGTTGTCTCCTTTCACATCACAATCTATGTCTTTAATGTATGCTAATGTCTTGTATTTCTTGCATCATTCCCTAATTACCATGATTGTAATAGGCTGTGAATGTCCCATTTGTCCCCATGCATGTTGTAAGCTTAATTGCTCCTTTTTTGGCCTACATGCATATTTCCCTTCACTAACCTGTCCAGCATGCTATCTTAGGCCCGAACACACCTAGCCTAGTCTGTTTCCAACTTGTTTTTTGTCTGCTCCATTGTAGTTCTCCCCCCCCCCCCCCTTAAAATGTGTCCCATTTTTTTCACATTCAATTTAGGCCGAGTGCTAAAGGGATTTTCTTTCTGGGCCCAAACTCAGCCTAAACCCCCCCCCCCTTAAAATGTTTAATGGCCCATCAGAGGGGTGAGGAGTCTGATAAGTGGGCCTATTTTAGTTTTGGCATGAAATTCTCACTCCACTAATAAACGTTATACTGATGTTGGACAAGGATGTCTTTTGTATTGTGATTGCAATGTTTATGTGCCAAAGTACTAATTTTTATTTTTGTTTGACTCCACAGTTTCCTTCCACGCCACAGGAAAGGCAGACTGTGGCTTCCCAATTGGCCCAGCCATAGGACTTCTCTAACTGCAGAGGGGAAAGAGATGGAAAACACGTCCGCATAGTGCCGCCACCCCGTTTGGGGTCATACTATTTCAACTACAAAGGTTTTTATAGTATTGTGTTGATGGTGGTGGTGTTGACACAGTACGAGTTTTTGTACAGTATGTGGACGTGGGGAAGAATGGCCGGCGGAGTATTTGCGCAGACGGAGTTTGCCCAACGTCTCCAGACTGGTGGCCTGGCACTGCCACGGGATGAAGACAATGTGGAGGGACTCCATTTCGTATTTGTCGCGGATGAAGCTTTCGGCCTGGGACCACACCTCATGATGCCGTTTCCTCAGAGGACACTCACCCCGGAGAGGAGGGTTTTTAATTTCCGGCTGGCCAGACCCCGTTGGGTTGTCGAGAATGCCTTCGGGATAATGGCCAGCTGGTTCCACCTGTTTCAAACAGCCATACACATAGCGGAATATAAACTGAATACTGTAATTTTTACCTGCTGCATTTTTCATAATTATTAGCGCAGGCATTCAGAGACCTACCTTTTCAACATTGGGCCTGAGGCCAGACAATCATCTGGGAACCTGACTGGCCTGGACACTGGCCGTACTGGCTTGGACCCCCGAACTGCTCAAGATGCCTGTGATAGATATGTTGAGTACTTCACGGCCATTGCTATGCTAGACCATATTACTTAAAAAAAAAGACAGATGCGCATGTCCCAGCTGGAGGAGGAGTGTCTGCGGGACATTAGGGAGGCAGCTTCCATCATGGGTGCCCCCCTTAACCCTGTGGAGGGCTACAGCACCTACCTTGCTGACCAGCTGCAAAACATGGATGAGCGACAACGGGCCCTGGCAATGGATATTTTTGCCCCTGTGATTCAGAGGGGAAGAAGGGGCCTGCTGACTGAGAACACACAACTCAGTGACCCGGCCCAGCCTCCTCCTCCTGCTGCCACATTCTCACCACCTGAAAGGGGCCGTGGAGGGAGCCGTGGAAGGAAGGCTGCAAGAAATACCAGAAAGTGAATCCGTGACTTCAAGCTGTTCTGTCAGAAAACGGAGGTTGTTGTTGTAGTACCACAGCTTGGGGTCATGTATGACATCTGCTGCTGCTTCTGATTTCTGGGTTTTGGGGAGCACATTGTGACCCAAATTAGAGGGACTCCTCATGTTATTGATTTTGTTGTTGATCATGGTGGAATGTGCCTTTGGGCTCAATTGTTGCCCTTCATGTTTAATTTTTTGGTCCAGAATAAATGGAGATTTAATTTAAGTTAAATACTTGTCTATTGTGTTTTTCTGGTGAATAGCCATAAAACATTTCAGTAATACAATGTGTAATTAACAAAGGACACAACCTTCTTGGGGGGGGACAACATTTGTTGTGATAACTTGCTAAAAAAAATAATGAAAAAATAAAATAAAAAAAAATAAAAAAAGTGATGTGGAGTAAAAAAATGTTTTTGGAGATCTGTCTTTTTTACAAAAAAAAAAGGATTATTCATGAGATCACAAGCCAAAAATAAAAGAAGTCATTAGACATGTGCACAGAAATGTTTTTTGTTTTTTTTGTTCCATTTCGTATCGTTCCATAGGTTCGTTTCCGTTCGTTTTTCGTAAGACGCCCGTTTTCCTGTTTGTTCCCGTTCGTTTTTCGTACGACGAGATTTTTTCGTATTCTGATCGTTTCGTATTTTCGTTACCGTTTTATTTTCGTACATGCGGGATGGTTCGTTATTCTGTTTAATTCATGTTCGTTACTTGTTAGACAATAATTTTCGTGAATTTTCGTCAATGATTTGCATTCTGTATTTTGAATTCCTTTTTCTGTTCGTATTTTTAGTCGTATGTTCATATGACATCTATAACAATTTGTTATAGATGTCATATGAACATGCGACTAAAAATATGAACAGAAAAAGGATTTTCGTCATTTTGTACTTTCGTAAATATATCGTAGGCTCATCCATATTAACTATTGTTAAGCCCCATACACTTGGTCAGACTTTTTTAACAATAAACATAAAACCGATCGTTTTTCGTTCGTTCTCAGAAAATTTGTTCGTTTTTAAACTCCATCAGAAAACCATTTTTGGGTTCAAAAGTCTGGCCAACTGATCTCCCTTCAGATGAAAATCCACAGAAAAGTTTATTTGGCTTTACTGTACTACTCAGCACAAAAGAGAAGCTGCTTCACTAACTACACTCACTGCCCATTCAAAAAAACGAAAATGACATCTATAACAAAAGATTTGCATTCTGTATTTTGAATCCGTTTTCTTTTGGTATTTTCAGTCGTATGTTCATATGACATCTATAACAAAAGATTTGCATTCTGTATTTTGAATCCAAAATACAAACAGAAAAAAGGAATTCAAAATACAGAATGCAAATCTTTTGTTATAGATGTCATGTTCGTTCTTTTGCCGTTTTCGTTTTGTCGTATTTTCGTTGGATCGTTCGTTCGTATTTGCGGTTGTTCGTTGTGCGGCTCATTCGTAATCCCGTCGTTTTCGTATTTTGGTGCTTTAATTTTTTCGTATGTACACATTATTCCGCGGGTACGAAAATGAACATTTTCGTACGAAAATAACATTTGTACGAATGGGAATGCACATATCTAGAAGTCAGTATGGGAGAACTCTGTCTAAATACCATCAGCAAAACAACGTCTTTATTCTAGCAAAAGAACAAAGAAAAAAATACGCTGCAATAAACGAGGCACTAATTTAAAAAATGTAGAATGTGCCATCTCCATAACGAACGCTAGTTTTACCAGGACGAGCACTCCCGTCCCCTAATTTAGTCTGAACATGCGTGGATTTTTAACCAAGTTACCTTTTTTTTAACCGATAGATAAATAACCGATGGCGCCCACACACGATCTGTTTGGACCGATGAAAATGGTCCATCTATAACCGATTGTGTGTACGCGGCCTAACAAGAAGGAGCAGCATTTGGCATTGAGAAGCTAGGCAGATGATTTAGGAAGAATGGTTTAGGATTGATTGAAGCAATGCCATTCTCTTTGTTGGAAGATCATAGATGAGAGAGATACAACAGTCAAGCTAGTACAGTATATGACGAGGGCAAGCACTTTTATTCTTCAATAAGCATTATTTGAGCAGTTTATGAATTTGAATAGAGAATAGATGTTGGGTGGATTATTGGTTAACATTTTTAAAGGCAGAAGACAGATAAAAAGGAATAGTGGCTCTTAAATTTTAGTAGAGTAGTGGATCTTCTTAGTTCATCAGTAGCTTTTGTGACGGTAGTTTCAGCAGAATTTAAAATTAAGTTAGCAAAGAATTAGCTTGTCAGGTTTGCGTGACTGTAGTTCACAAATGGCTTAGGTTATAAAGGGACGAGTGAGACATCGAAGTGGATAGGGAGGGCTTGGGGTCCAAGGATGTGTTTTTCCACTATTGGTATTATAAATACATTCTTTAAAGTACATTTTCTTGAGAAAGACATGGAAGCTGCAATTACAAGCCTTTCATTCTGTATATAAATATTGTAGCTTCATGGCTCTCATACTGACAGTTTTTTTTTTGGTTGCTGTATATTTGCTTTAGTGCCATTATTCCTAACCTTACGCCAGCAGTCTATTAAAGAAGTTAAAATATTTTGTCTTCTTAGAAATGTTTTTTGGTGATTATTGTTAGCAGTTGTATGATCTGATTTAACAAAGCACTTTCATTGGATACATATTCACTGGAACATGACAATTTATTTTGTATGGTTTCTGTTTGCATACAATTTTGTTAGATAAACATTAATCACTCCATTGACTTTTGGGAAGTAAACTGAGGAATTTCTTTAATTGATAACATTAGTAAGGAATAAATCCATCTAATGCTATAATGTAAAACACTGAATAGTCATAATCCTTTCCAAATTCTTATGAAGAAATATTTGCTCTGTTTAAAAATAACCCATGCATTTGCCAGGATTAATGTGTCTACTTTTTAAATTTTCAAATTTCCTGGCAGCGAGCTAAATTTTTTACATTTATTAAAATATATACAGTCCAAAACACATTTGTCGTTTTTACAGCCTCTAGACTTACAAAAAAGCAGTTTAGAAATGGGGGAGAATATTGTGTTCTATCATTTAACCCTGCTACTAATCTCTTTGAGTCTTCACACTGGTACAACACGACTGTTGTAGGGCTGTCATTCTACTTTGCCCTGCAACATCGGTCTTAATTTGATCCTACTTCCATCTGACTTGAATGAACAGGGTACGATTTTGCGCCGACTTTGAGATAGTCTCACTTGTCTTTTGACCAATCAAAACAATCCCAGTGTGACATAAATTTATTTTCCTGACTGACTCCATGGCAGCCTACGTGCGGGTTAATCCCGCCTTCTCTCCAATGTGATAGGACCCCATACCCATAAAAGTTAACTCACCGTCAGTACCAGTATTCCTTTTTTTTTCCTCCTCCATGGATCCAGGAAGTAATTATCTGAAGCAAGGAATGGAAAATGACACACTTTAAGCGGTGCAGCTCGGATCGCAGCCATGGGCGGGTGGAGAGCTTTCCCAGCAAGCTTTGGTATTGCTGTGGTGTGTGCTGAAAACGTCTGGATCTCGGCTGGCAAGGTCTTTTTATCTATTCCATGGCAGTCGCCTATTTGTATATCTGTGTTGTCTGTTTTGAGCCTGTATGCCCGTATGGCGGCTGGAGCGCTTCTGCGTTCCAGCTCGCCTGTTTGCTTCCTGGTCGCGAGCACCAGAGCCCCCGCGCATGCGCTGTGCTCACTCTCAGAGTGAGGCTTGGTCGTGCATGCGCAATCTGTCGGTCCCGCGGCGGCCGCGCAGGCGCCGTCGGGTCGTTTTCCACTGCGCAGGCGTGTACGTGGATGACAGGTGACGTCACCAAGGGGTGATTTAAAATCAGCTGCTCGCCTGTAGGGAAACCCAATACACACAGGCGGCAGCAGCTGACACAGTGATACTTCAGGTTGCCAGGTCAGTAGCAGAGTTTTTTTTTCCTCTGGATAAAACGATTCTACCTATTGTGCTTCTCTCTTATCATGCTAAAACGCAGAAAGTTCAAAATGGAAACTCTGTCGACAATCCAGCAAGCCATACAACCTGGCGACTGGATGATTTCTATAGACCTGAAAGACGCTTATTTACATGTCCCAGTAGCAACAGAATTGCACAAATACCTCAGGTTTCACGTTGGTCAGGAACACCTTCAATTTATTTGCCTACCTTTCGGACTGACAACTTCCCCGCGAGTCTTCACCAAGACCCTTCTGGCAGTAGTGGCCCTCATCAGAATGAAAAAGATACACCTCTATCATTATCTGGACGACCTCCTTGTCTTATCCCAAGACAGAACTCATCTTCTAGCGCAGAGAGATCAGGTTATCTCGATCCTGTCCGAGTTCGGATGGCTCCTGAACCTAGCGAAAAGCCACTTGCAACCAACTCAGTGTCTGGTATATCTTGGGGCTCATTTCAACACAGTGAAAAAGACCATCTCTCTTCCGCTAGAGAAGATTCCTGTGATTCAGGAGAAGATTTCTCGGGCTCTAGATACTCGCCATCTAAAAGCATATCAGTGTCTAAAGATTATTGGAACGATGGTCTCCACAACCCCCATGGTGAAATGGGCATTATGGAGGCTACGTCCCTTCCAGTCCGGCTTCCTCAGGCAGTGGAAGTCAGGGAGCAAGAATCAGCAGATTCGCATATCAACATCCATGAGATGCAGTCTCTTTTGGTGGCTTCAGCCAAAAAATCTACTGAATTGCCATTCCATTGCTCCAGTTTCCTGGGTCACAGTGACGACCGATGCCAGTGGCTACGGCTGGGGGGCCCTGTGCGGTACAAGCATGGCGCAATCCGGGCTCGAACATCCTGGAGCTTCGAGCAGCCTGGTGTGCCCTCCAGTCCTTCTCCCAACTTCTGAAGGGAGAGTCGGTACTGTTGAGGATGGACAACACCACGGCGGTGTCCTATGTCAAGAGACAAGGAGGGACATGGAGTTCATCCCTCCTGCGGGAGGTCGAACCCATTATGAAATGGGCACAGGAAAATCTGATCAACCTGACAGCAGTCTTTATCCCCGGAGTACAGAACTCCCAGGCGGACTTCCTTTCACGCACTCAGGTGGATATCAACGAGTGGTCTCTCCACGATCAATCATTTCGATGGATCTTGTCTCCGGGAATCAGTCCCCAAGTGGATCTTTTTGCTTCCCCGAACAATGCCAAGATGGAGAAGTTTTATACGAGGGGTCATTGCAGTCAAGCGATCGGGACGGATGCCTTGACGGATCGGTGGAGGTTTCAGAGGGCATATGCCTTCCCCCCGATCCCAGTAATCCTGAAATTCCTGCGGAGGCTTCAATCAGAAGAAGTCGAAGTTACGCTGGTGGCTCCATACTGGCCGAACAGGCCATGGTTCCCTCTCCTGGTCCAATTGAGTTATCGGGACCCAGTACCTCTACCGGTCAGACCGGACCTTCTCTCCCAGGGGTCACTCCTACATCCCTGTCCGGCTCTGATGAAACTAACGGTCTGGTTCTTGAGAGGGAGAGGCTGGAATTCCTTGGTTGCGCCCCTGGGGTGATCTCCACACTAATGAGCTCGAGGAGAGCAAGCACGAACAGAGTATACGGAAGAATTTGGGCTAAATTTGTGGAATTTTCTGCGGCCTCAGGCAAATCCTTCATGAATCCGGAAATCCAAGACATTCTGAGTTTTCTACAATCGGGGTTAGATCTTCCCCTGTCCGTAAGTTCATTAAGAGTGCAGATCTCGGCCCTGTCAGCCTTTTCTGGGATCTCGTGGGCAGCTCACCCACTAGTCAAGCAATTCTTTCGAGGAGCATCAAAGTTGAGACCTCAAAGGAAGCCAAGATTCCCCAAGTGGGATCTCCCACTAGTACTTGATTTCTTGACTGGACTCAATATGTCGGGGCCTTCCCCGCCCTCCTTAACCTCCCTGGCGGTATGATTCTTTCAGAAAAAACATGCTGAAAGCGGTACCATTATTTGCAAGGAAATTTGGCGTTTTATATTGTAGGTCTGTAATTTTTAGAAATAACTCACTTAAATCTGACCAAACAAGATTCTAATAGGCATCCCGTGTATTACATTTTTTTAAAAACAAAATTATAAATTATAATATAATAAATAATTATAAATAATTATAACAAATAATAATATAATTATAATAAAAATTATTCAATAATGTAATCAAATTAAAATCACTGAAATTTGCTCAGTTGCAGAATTGTTGCTGTCATTATTTTTTTTTTTTTATGACGAATTTCCCCACAAATCGCTATCGCACAATTCTGCAAGTGATTATAATTTATTATCGCTGTTTTTTAGCTGATCTAAAACTATTTTTGACATAAAGGGACACTTTTGGTTGCTATGGACAATCTACAGTTTGCAGGGAGAAAAAAAGGTTTTTATTATATAAAATGACATGCAGGACACTGGGCAGACCACTAGGGACAGGGGGGGTGTGTTTTTTTTACATACAGTACTGTAATCTATAAGATTACAGTATACTGTATGTAATGTGTTTGTTTACGTTTTTGAATTTGGCGCCGTTCTCCGTCCCCGTGCGTCGTAACTTCGCAGGGAACGGAGATCGGCGTCACACGGAGGCACTATGTGAATCAAGCGAGGTCCTGCTCGCTCACACAGCGCGGTGGCATCGCTGGATCCAGGGACAAGGTAAGTAAAAAGTGCCTGTGGATTCAGCGAGGCGAGCCGAGACTGACTCGGGGTTACCGATAGTAGCAGGAAAATCTAACCCCGAGTCAGTCTCGGGAAGACCGCCAGGGAGGTTAAAGGACTTCTCAGCTAAGGTTGCATTTTTGGTCGCCATCACCTCGGGCAAAAGAGTGTCGGAGATTGGGTCTCTCGGTCACAAAGAGCCGTTCCTTACGTTCTTTCCGGATCGAGTGGTTCTGATTCCCATGCTGGGCTCAAATCCGAAGGTTTTGTCGTTTTTTCATGAAAATCAAGAAGTTGTCCTTCCTACTTTCAGGTCCCCGGATTCCGACAAGACTCACCCTCTGGACATGGGCAAGATCCTTACTGAATATCTCCAAATGACATGTCCCATTATTGTGTTGAACCTGCATCTCTTTCCTCTGTGAATTTTGGTTTAAGAGTTCTGTCAGTTGACGGGACAAATTAAAATATATTTTTGTTCAGCATACACACCCGTGTGGTTTGGCTAGTTATTTCCCACACGTAGGCTGCCATGGAGTCAGTCAGGAAAAGGGAAAATTTATTATCATACTTACCGTAATTTTCCTTTTCTGATGGACTCCATGGCAGACGGAGTTCCCACCCTGAAATTATGGAGTCGGGATAGTTACGGAACACTGGTACTGACGGTGAGTTAACTTTTATGGGTATGGGGTCCTATCACATTGGAGAGGAGGCGGGATTAACCCGCACGTAGGCTGCCATGGAGTCCATCAGGAAAGGAAAATTACGGTAAGTATGATAATAAATTTTCCCTTTTACTGCTGCTGTAATCACCATGTGGAATGTCACAAGTCGGATAGTTAGGACAAGGATCTTGCCACGTACACACGATCATTTTTCGGCATGAAAAAAACGTAATTTAAAAAAAATGTCATTTAAAATGATCGTGTGGGCTTCACATCATTTTTCAGGTACTGAAAACGACAATTTTTTTTTCGAACATGCTGCATTTTTTAACAACGATTTAAACTATGTCGTTTTTTGGGTTGTAAAAAATGATCGTGTGTGGGCTAAAATGACGTTAAAAACCTGCGCATGCTCAGAAGCAAGTTATGAGACGGGAGCGCTCGTTCTGGTAAACCAACCATTCATAATGGAGTAAGCACATTCATCACGCTATAACAGACAGAAAAGCGCAAATCGTCTTTTACTAACACGGAATCAGCTAAAGGAGCCCCAAGGATGGCGTCATCCGCATGGAACTTCCCCTTTATAGTGCCATCGTACGTGTTGTACGTCACCACGCTTTGCTAGAGCATTTTTTTTAAACGATGGTGTGTGGGCAACGTCGTTTTAATGATGAAGTTGAAAAAACTTTGTTTTTTCTACATGCCGAAAAACTTTGTTTTTTTTCATGCCGAAAAATGATCGTGTGTACGCGGCATAAGACTTTGACTCAACTTCAATGATATTCAATGGGCTTAAGTAGGATCAAAGTCAGACCAAAGTAGTGCAGGAACCTTTTTCAAAATCGGACCAACTTGTGTCGGACCAGTTAAGACTGCTCTTATAGGAAATCATTGATTTACACACGTCATGTGACATGTGCTACCAAAGTCGGAGCTTATGTCGTACTAGTGTGAACCCGGGCCTTACACAATACAAATCAAAATTTCCAGATCCTTGCCTGTAAGGAGATATTTTGATTGAAAATGTGTGAATATTCTTGATATTTTCCAGTACACATGTCCTACTCTAGAGTTTATTACATTATTATACACCCTTCACTGCTTCCAAAACTGATTAATTTTGATGCATGCTTTAAATCTTTTAATTGCAAAAGTTAATGGTGCTCAGTAAGCTTATGACTTTTTTTAAATCTTTTTGACATACACTAACCCATTGTAATCTTTGGTATGGTTACCTGGGCTATGTTTAATTTGGAGATCTGGTACATTAATCATCTATCATACATATGCAGAATGAACACTTAAGCCCTGTACACACGATCGAATATCTGATGGAATCTAATTCAATGTATTTTTTCGTCGGATATACGATGAAGCTGACTTTCATCAGTCTTGCATACACAATATCAGACTAAATTCCGACCGTGCCAAAACGCAGTGACGTAAAACACTACAACAAGCCCAAAAAAAATGAAGTTCAATGCTTCCGAGCATGCGTTGACTTGATTCTGAGCATGCGTGGATTTTTCTCCGATGGAGTTCCACACAGACGATCAGATTTTTCTATAGTTTTTTTATCCATAGGAAAAATTTAAAACATGTTCTATTTTTTAACACTGATGGAAAAAACACAGATGGGGCCCACACACGATCGGTTTGTCCCAAGAAAACAGTCTGTTTTCATCGGACAAACCGATCGTGTGTACACGGCTTTACAGTATATGCTCCTATCCCCTCCCTATTCTGTACCTCGCCTGATATTACCTCTTAAAAAAGAGAACAATGTATGGCATATATTTATTATTTATTAAGAGAAAAATCTCGAAATATGTATTACGCAAATTAAGCCTATTCAGTAATAAAGAACACATAGTTACGAAGTTGTGCAGTTCAAATTTAGAGGAAATTAGAAATCTGCTGTTAAAATGGACCTTAAAGCGGGGGTTCACCCAAAAAAAAACATTTAACATTACATTCAGCCGAGTTGTGAGAATGACATTAGGCTGTTTTTTTTTAAATCCTTGCCGTACATACCGTATTTTCTATATTTTCATTGCGGCTTCCGGGTATGTAATCTGCGGGACTGGGCGTTCCTAATTGATTGACATGCTTCCGACCCGCGCATACAGCGCGACTCGGCTTTTCGGCTTTATTCGGCAACTCGTGACGCGCTGTATGCGCCGGTCGGAACATGTCAATCAATTAGGAACGCCCAGTCCCGCAGATTACATACCCGGAAGCCGTGGTGAAAATATAGATAATACGGTATGTACGGCAAGGATTTTTAAAAAAAAACAGCCTAATGTCATTCTCACAACTCGGCTGAATGTAATGTTAAAAAATTTTTTTGGGTGAACCCCCGCTTTAACTCAAAAAGAATCACTATGTCATAAAGCATTTAGAAATAATTATTGTGCCTAAGCAGTGGCCAGAAACATTTCCCTTTGTCTAGATTTCCTCCTAAAAAATAGCAATACGCTTCTTGGTATGTGTCTGTGTGAGGGTGTCTTGGCACTCTTGTGCCTACAGCCTCATAGCTGTATATCTGCAGTGTGAGATCTAAGGTGCTGCTGCCTGCTAGCTGCAGGAGAGTTTGTGATATCACTACTGTGCTGCTCACTGTGGTGCACTTTCTTACTGGAGGCTCTTACACAAGGAAGTAAAGCCCTGCCTATGCTAAGATGGCTGCCCACAAACAGAGGCATGGTAAGTTAGTTTTAGAGGGAATATCAGCTTTAGGGAGGTCTCAGGCAATGCAAGTGATTAGCCATATCTTTTCTGCTTGACTTTGTTCATACTTCAGTTCCTCTTTAATACATACAGTATAACCAAAGTAAACTGTGAAATGATAGGTTGCTACTATACTATGCACACTTGTGTTGCATATACTATTAGCCAGATTCAGGTAGAGATACGACTGCGTATCAGTAGATACGCCGTCGTAACTCCGAATCTGCGCCGTCGTATATTTAAGCGTATTCTCAAACTGAGATACGCTTAAATGTTGCTAAGGTACGTGCGGCGTAAGTCTTCCTACGCCATCGTATTTTAGCTGTCTATTTACGCTGGCCGCTAGGGGCGTGTACGCTGATTTACGCCTAGAATATGTAAATCAGCAAGATACGCCTATTCACGAACGTACGCACGGCCGTCGCAGTAAAGATACGCCGTTTACGTAAGGCGTTTTCAGGCGTAAAAATAAACCACCAAAAAGATGGCGCATCCAATGTTAAGTATGGACGTCGGAACCGCGTCAAATTTTTCAATTTTTACATCGTTTGCGTAAGTCGTCTGTGAATGGGGCTGGGCGTAATTTACGTTCACGTCGAAACCAATGAGTCTTTGCGGCGTAATTTGGAGCATGCGCACTGGGATACGTCCACGGACGGCGCATGCGCCGTTCGTTCAAAATGTCATTTACTTGGGGTCATGCTTTATTTACATAAAACACGCCCACCTCTTCACAATTTGAATTAGGCGCGCTTACGCCGGCACATTTTCTGCTACGCCGCCGTAACTTAGGACGCAAGTGCTTTGTGAATGCAGCACTTGCCTCTCTAACTTGCGGCGGTGTAACGTAAATTACATACGCTAGGCCCGCATAACTTTAAGCCGCCGTACGTGAATCTGGCTAGTTGAATATATATATATATATATATATATATATATATATATATATATATATACTGTATCTATAGTGTATATTGTCAGAAGGTACATAGAACATCTTATACATCCAAGGAACTTAAAAAATTGAGCCGGAGTGGTAAATTCAACCATTGCCTATTTCATGCTATAAATCCACAAAGTGAGCTATTGCTAGAATGTGTTTATACATTCTTTGACTGGATTAAGGACTATTGGACTTTACTGAGGACATACACAATGGCTGTGATATCTTTTATAGGTGACAGATTTATTGGAACATGCCAGCTGGGTCTGTCTTAGCAGATGATTCATAACACTGCATGACCTCAGTTAAATAGCCACATTTCCATGCTGGAGAACTTCAGAGCTTGACCATTTTCTGTGAGGCTTCTAAAAAACAAGAATTCAACTGAATTTATTGTCTTATATGTTGTTACCAGAAAAAATATATTTTCAATTACAGATGTCATAGAGGATTGTGAACCAAAAAAGGCAAACAAGATATGCTGCATGCACAGGAGAAAAAAAATGCAATAATTATTGTCATTTGCAATTAACAACATTCCATACTTGTAAATATGCTCTAAGTTAAATTTCCCTAAATTATTTATCTACACATTTGTCTATTTATATTTTATGTAACAGTTTTTCTATTGAAGAGCCATGTTTTGTTCTTCTGTTTGACAAATGGAAAAGGGGGGAGGGGGAGTCGGGGAGGCTACAGGTGCTAACATGTATTAAATCAGTACTAAAATATCTTTCTTTAATGCAGATAATTTTAAATGTAAGTTAAAGAAGAACTTCAGTTATGTGTCAATAACAGGCTACACTCACAGGAAATAGGCAGAATGATGTGTGTCTTTCTGTCTAAAGAGGACCAGCAGCACTGAATTGAAGATGTCTCCTGGGACCAGGGCTGCTGATAGGGGGGGACCGCCAGTCCTCTTGTAGAGGGCCCGGGCTCACAGGGGGCCCTAAACAACAGAGAAAATCAGTGTGTCGGATGGAGGGGCAATTACAAGATGACATGTGTGACTCTGCAGCAGCTGGAAACCAGTTTTCCCACTGACTTTCAGCTGCTACAGGGAGAGACACAGCTGACGGCTTCCCTGTCTCATAAAAAAAATAACAAATTGTAACCCTGTATTTCTTTAATTGATTGTAAAATTTAATATAATTCTTTGAAAAAAAAAGGAAAAATAATTATTTGTAAAAATTATAATTTTTTTTTTTTATATTTATTTTTTTTAATTATGAAATGCTTTTGTTCAAAAATGTAAAACAAATAATTAAAAATGGGTTAATTCACACCGCTTCTCTGTTATCTTTGTGTACGCTAAGAATGGTTTTAGTATATTTTTTGTGAAAATTTTGTTTTAATATATTTGAGGGGGGCCCTGCCAGCAAGGCTGTACGGGGGCCCATGGTTTCTAACAGCAGCCCTGCCTGGGACAACACTGTAGCTGGAGCATCCAGCATGGGCAGGGAGATGCAATAAGAAGACAATCAGGTAGGTGTGCTTTAGCAAAAGAAACATGTTCATTGGAGGAATGATCAGACATACAGTGAAATTAACACTTTAGTCTGCAGTTTCTACTTCGCTGTCCAGACACAAGCTGGAAACTGGAGATCAGGTGTGAAAGTGAAACTGCAGCAGAGAAAGATCAAATCACCCCTTGGTAGACAGGGCTGTGCTGTGGGGGGACACAGAAATACAAATCCTCCTACTCTCATGTATAATATATTTCTTGTGCATTTGGTTGTTTGTTTGGAGATCACCTGTAACCCACTTACTATTAAAGCCTAGTACACACTATCAGTCTCTTTTTGTTCAACCCAGGGGGCTTAGGTCAGAGCCACTGTACTAACAATCCAATGTTAGTACAGTGACCTCCCCTGCTGAGCTATTATTGTGTTCTGACAGTGGGACGCCCCCCCCCCCCCCCCACACGCATGCGCCAGAACACTCTGGTCAGTGCAGGGCCCATGGGATAGCAATAAAGTTAAGTGAGAAAAAAAGAAAGAAAGAAAGGAAAATATAACATGTAAGGCTTCCCGCCCTCTCACACACAAAACCACATGAACAGGGCACGTTTGTACATAAACAATGATTATGCAATACATGTTGGGTACCACCATGTACTCTAGAATGAGAAGAATAATTATATGCCATCATATATGGATGCAATCAACTCTAAAGCCCTGTACACACGATCGGTTTGTCTGATGAAAACGGACCGATGGACCGGTTTCATCGAACAAACTGATCGTGTGTGGGCCCCATCGGTTTGTTTTCCATCAGTGAAAACAAATAGAACATGTTTTAAAATTTTCCTATGGATATAAAACCAATAGAAAAAAACAATCGTCTGTGTGGAAGTCCATCGGAGAAAAATCCATGCATGCTCAGAATCAAGTCGACGCATGCTCGGAAGCATTGAACTTCATTTTTCTCAGCACGTCGTAGTGTTTTACGTCACCACGTTGGACACGGTCAGATTTTTGACTGATGGTGTGTAGGCAAGACTGATTAAAGTCAGCTTCATCGGATATCCAACGAAAAAATCCATCGGATTAGATTCCATCAGATATCATGTGTACAGGGCATAAAATGTTGACCCATAAAGGCTATTAATTCTCTGCCTATAGACAATTTTAGGTATAGTAGTTTGTTGTTGCGTCGCGGGTTAAGTCCAACCTATGTGTGTGTGCTTTTATGTTAGTATTACATTGCATTTTCCTGTATGTTGTGGTCATTCAGGTTCTTATCTAATAGTTTTTTGAAATTATTGATGCTCCCCGATGAAACCACTGCCTGTGGAAGAGCATTCCACATCCTTAACAGTAAAGAACCCTCTACACAGTTTAGGTTAAACCACTTCTCTTCTAATTTTAGTGAATGGCTGCGTGTCTTTTTAAATTCTCTTTTGTAGATCCCTATTGTTGGGTCACCAGTACGGTATTTGTACATTGAAATCACATCCCCTCTCAAGTGTCTCCTCTCCAGAGAGAATATGTTTAGTGCTTGTAACCTTTCCTCATAACTAAGGCCCTCCAGTCCCTTTTTTTATCATTGTTGCCCCTCTCTGGACTCTCTCCAGTTCTAGCACATCCTTCCTGAGGATTGGTGACAAGAACTGGACGGTATACTCCAGGTGCGACCAAACCAGTGTCTAGTAGGGTGGGAAAATTATTGTTTTATCTCTGGAGTTAATTCCCTTTTTAATGCATGCCACTATTCTGTTTGCTTTGCTTGCAACTGCTTGGCATTGCATGCCATTGCATGCCATTGCGAGCCTATCATCTACTAGGACCCCCAGGTCCCTTTCCATTCTAAATTCCCCCAGAGGTTCTCCCCCCCCCCCCCAGTGTGTAGATTGCATTCATATTTTTGCCACCCAAATGCAATATTTTACATTTTTTTTACATTAAAACTTATTTGCCATGTAGTCCACCCCATTAATTTGTTCAGATCTTCTTGCAAGGTTTCCACATCCTGCAGAGAAATGATTACCCTGCTTAGCTTAGTATTGTCCGCAAATACTGAGATTGAACTGTTTACCCCATCCTCCAGGTCATTTATGAATAAATTAAATATTATTGGTCCCAGCACAGAACCCTGGGGGACACCACTTTCCACACCGGACCATTCTGAGCACTCCCCATTTATCTCTACCCTCTGAAATCACCCTTGTAGCCAGTTTTAAATCCATGTACTCACCCTATGGTCTATGCTGACAGACCTTAGTTTGTACAGTAACCGTTTATGGAGAACTGTATCACATGCCTTTGCAAAATCCAGATACACCACGTCTACGGGCATTCCTTCATCTAGATGGAATCTCACCTCCTCTCCTCATATAAGGTTAATAGATTGGTTTGGCAAGAACAATTCTTCATGATTCCATGCTGATTACTGCTAATGATTAGTGATGGGCGAACGGTTCGGCCCGAGCATAAGTTTGAGCCAAACTTTGGTTGTTCGGGTGTTCTGGCGAACACCGAACAATATGCTCGGGGAAAATCTGAAAGCCACGGAACCCTGTTAAAGTCTATGGGACACTAGCATGAAAAAACAAAAGTGCTAATTTTAAAGGATTATATACAAGTTATTCTAATAAAAAGTGTTTGGGGACCTGGATCCCCCAGGGACATGTATCAATGCAAAAAAGAAATTTAAAACTACTTGAAAAAAAACACTGCCACCTACCGCCGCTCTTACCAGGCCTCCTGTCCCACTGGGAGACCCGATTCGTGATGCGCCTAGAGACAGACTGGCATGAAGGTGTAAATGGCTTTGTTCCAGTCTGCTCTCTTTAACCACTTGAGATCCGCGCTATAGACGAAATACGTCCGCAGCGCGGCTCTCAAGTGCCAAGTGGCCGTTTAAAAACGGCCTTTATGTGCATTACCCGCGCGCGCCACTGGGTGGCGCGCGGCGGGTAAAAACTGTCCCGACGCATCGCCGAAGACCCGATGCGTGTACCTGGCGGCCGCGATGTCCGCCGGGTACACGCGATCGTCGGTGACACGGCAGGTGACAGCAGGGACGTGGAGCTCTGTGTGTAAACACAGAGCTCCACGTGCTGTCAGAGGAGAGGAGACCGATCTGTGTCTCTTGTACATAGAGACACAGCATCGGTCCCCTCCCCCAGTCACCCCCCTCCCCCCACACAGTTATAACACACCCAGGCTACACATTTAACCCCTTCCTCACCCCCTAGTGTTAACCCCTTCACTGCCAGTCACATTTATACAGTAATTCGTGCATTTTTATAGCACTGATCGCCGTATAAATGTGAATGGCGCCAAATTTGTGTCAAAAGTGTCCGATACGTCCGCCGCAATATCCCAGTCCCAATAAAAATCGCAGATCGCCGCCATTACTAGTAAAAAAAAAAATAATAAAAAAAATCATAATTCTGTTCCCCATTTTGTAGGCGCTATAACTTTTGCGCAAACCAGTCGCTTATTGTGTTTTTTTTTTTTTTTTTACAAAAATACGTCGAAAAATACGTATCGGCCTTAACTGAGAAAAAAAATAGTTTTTTAAAAAAAAATTGGGATATTTATTATAGCAACAAGTAAAAAAAAAATATATTTTTTTTAAATTGTTGCTCTTTTTTTGTTTATAGCGCAAAAAATAAAAACCGCAGAGGTGATCAAATACCACCAAAAGAAAGCTCTATTTGTGGGGAAAAAAGGACGCCAATTTTGTTTGGGAGCCACGTCGCACGACCGCGCAATTGTCAGTTAAAGCGACGCAGTGCCGGACGCTGAGATTTCGCCTGGGAACGAAGGGGGTTTATGTGCCCAGTAAGCAAGTGGTTAAACACGGAAGCAACGTCACAATGTCACTTCCAGTTTACTCGGCTACCATAGGCGCCGGATTTTAAAAAATATACAGGGCCAGATTCACAAAAGAGATATGACGGCGTATCTCCTGATACGCCGTCGTATCTCTGTTTCTAACTATGCGACTGATTCATAGAAGCAGTTACGCATAGATAGGCAGAAGATCCGACAGGTGTAATGGGACTTACACTGTCGGATCTTAGGATGCAGTACCGCGGCCGCCGCTGGGGGGAGTTTGCGTCGTAAACCAGCGTCGGGTATGCAAATTAGGAGTTACGGTGATCCACAAAGATTTTTCCCGTTGTTACGTCGTCGCGAGTGTTAGATTTCCGTCGCAAAGATAGGGCACCTTTAACATGGTGTAAAAGTACTCCACCATGTTAAAGTATGCCTGTCTTTCCCGCGTCGCTTTTGAATTTTTTTAAAATCTTTTATTTTTCCCGGCGTAAATCTTTTTTCACGTCGCGATTCACAAAACGTCGGCACGTCGTAATTTCGTGCAAAGCACGTCGGGAAATTTGCGGCGGGAGCATGCGCAGTACATCCAGCGCGGGAGCGAGCCTAATTTAAATGGTACCCGCCCCATTTGAATTGGGCCGCCTTGTGCCGGACCTGTTTACGATACACCGCCGCAAATTTCCAGGTAAGTGCTTTGTGGATCGGGCACTAACTCAGAAAAATTGCGGCGATGTAACGTAAACCGATTACGTTACGCTGCGCCCGCTGTACGTGAATCTGGCCCACACTATTTAGAATTGCAGACCCCCGATCCCTCCAAAAAGAGTACCTGTCACCAGCTATTACTGTCACAAAGCGCACATTTACACTTACGCGGCGTATCTCGAGATACGTCAGCGTAAGTGCTACGTGAATCCGGGCCATAATGTTTAGGGGTTCTAAGTAATTTTCCAGCAAAAAATACGGATTTTAACTTGTAAACACATAGGCCCAGATTCACGTAGCACTTACGCCGACGTATCTCGAGATACGCCGCGTAAGTGTAAATGTGCGGCGTCGTATCTGTGCGCCGTGCCCACAAAACTAGATGTGCCTGAAAATAGGCTTCCTACGACCGACGTAAGTTTCCTACGCCGTCGTATCGTGGGCGCATATTTACGCTGGCCGCAAGGGGCGCTGCCATTGATTTACGATTCTAATATGCAAATGAGTAAGATACGCCGATTCACAAATGTACTTGCGCCCAGAGCATTAATATACGCGGTTTACGTAAGGCTTACATCCGGCGTATAGTTATTCCCCATCTATGAGGCGCAACTCATGCAAAGGTATGGACCAGGGAACAGCCGTCGTATTTTACGTCGTTTACGTAGTAGTACGTGAATAGGGATGGGCGTAGGTTACGTTCACGTTGTAGGCAGTGATTCGACGTATCTTAGGCGTTCGTTCCGACATGATTCTGAGCATGCGCACTGGGATACGTCCATGAGCCGGCGCATGCGCTGTTTGTTATTCGTATCTTGATGGCGCTCGGCCCATCATTTACATGGGGTCACACCTCATTAGCATGGCTCACGCCCACTGCCACTTACGACGAGTTACGCCGAGGGAACCCAGCGTAGATTTGGGGGCAAGTGCTTTGTGAATACTGTGCTCGCCGCTCTGCGCTATGTCGGCATAGCGTATATTCGATACGCTACGCCAGCATAACTATGCGCCAAGGTAGGTGAATCCGGGCCCAAATGTCAGAAATAGGCTTAGGCATGAAAGAGTTACATTTTTTTCCCATTAGGATGCACTGGCTAATACCCTTGTTTAATATGCTCTTATAGCGTACCCATTTTTCCTCTGTGTTCTTTTTTACTAAGCTTTTATCCCATTTAGTATCTTCTAGCAAGGATCAGGCCCCGTACACACGACCGAGGAACTCGACGTGCCAAACACATCGAGTTCCTCGTCGAGTTCAGTGTGGAAGCCGCCGAGGAACTCGGCGGGCCGACTTTTGCCATTGAACAACGAGGAAATAGAGAACAGGTTCTCTATTTCCTCGCCGAGGTCCTCGTCGGCTTCCTCGGCCGAAAGTGTACACACGGCCGGGTTTCTCGGCAGAATTCAGCTCTGAACCGAGTTTCTGGCTGAATTCTGCCGAGAAACTCGATCGTGTGTACGGGGCCTCATAGTTTCGGGAAATTGGCTCTTTTGAAATACAGTGGCCCAGATTCTCAAAGGGCTTACGACGGCGCAGCGCCATGTACGGCGTCGTAAGTCCTAATCTGGGCCATCGTATCTATGCGACTGATTCTTAGAATCAGTTACGCATTGATATCCATTAGATCCGACAGGCGTAAGGCTCTTACGCCATCGGATCTTAACTGCAATTTTGTTTTTGGCCGCTAGGTGGCGTTTCCGTCGTTTTCCCCGTTGAGTTTGCAAATTAGCTAGATACGCGAATTCCCGAACGTACGCGCGGCCAACGCAGTAAATTTACGATGTTTACGTTAGGTTTTCCCGGCGTAAAGTTGCCTCTGCTATATGAGGGGCAACCAATGTTAAGTATGTTATTATAAATTTACGTTGTTCGCGTAAGTCGTCCGTGAATGGGGCTCGACGCCATTTACGTTCACGTCAAAACCAATGACGTCCTTGCGACATCATTTGGAGCAATGCACCCTGGGATATTTTATGCACGGCGCATGCGCAGTACGTTCGGTGCGGGAACGCGCCTCATTTAAATTCTACACGCCCCCTACCCGTCTAATTTGAATTAGGCGGGCTTACGCCGGGTGATTTACGCTACGCCGCCGCAACTTTACACACAAGTGCTTTGTGAATAATGCACTGGCATGAAAAACTTGCTGCGGCGTAACGTAAATGAGATACGTTACGCCCGCCCAAATTTACTCTATTCTACAAGAATCTGGGCCAGTGTCTTTGTATTCCCCTCATGTCTCCTATTTATGTGATTTATACTGAAACTAATTAACCTGTTTCCTAAATTGCCACATTTCCACATCCGTGATCAGGTCTGTATTGTTGGTAACCAGTAGGTCTAGTAACACTTTGGGGTTAATTTACTAAAGGCAAATGCACTGTGCACTACAAGTGCACTGCAAGAGCACTTGGAAGTGCAATCGCTGTATATCTGAGGGGGACATGCAAGGAAAATAAAAAAAGAGGAAAAAAATGTGCACATGATTTGATGATAGAAATCAGCAGAGCTTCCCATCATTTTAAATCTTCCCCTCAGATCTACAGCAACTGCACTTCCAAGTGCACTTGCAGTGCACAGTATATTTGCCTTTAGTAAATCAACCTCTTTGTTTCTAGTTGGTGCATTTACCATCTGACCCATAAAAATTGTCCTGCAAGACATTTAGGAAATGGCGAGCATTAGATGAATGTGCGGTTCCTTCTGCCCAGCCTATGTCTGGATAATTAAATTACCCCCAATATAATGACACTCCTATCCTTGCAGCTAATCCATATTAATATATATATAATACATAATCCTTTTAAAGGTGGAACTAAATGGACTTTTGTATTTTTTTCAACCTGACTAAGTAACTATATGATTCATTGAAGTTTATGGAACCAAAAACACAACCTGCTGGTCCCTGGCCTTTCCATAAAATGCACAGATGTGAATGTTACCCATAGCAAATAATGGTAAATGGACTGTAGTGTATCTCTACAAAACTGAAAACACACAAAAAAAATGCATAGCTGTGAACCCGGACTAAGGCTCCATTCTCACCGATGTGCTGTTTCATGCGTTTTTCAGAAATTACGGACATTTTTTTAACATGGGCTCCTATGGAACACATTCACATCAATGCAGTTTTGTGCCTCTGCATTTTTAGAAAGGGTCAGGGCCTTTTTTAACCACTACCCGACGGCTGTACGACTTTATACGGCCGCGGGGTTGTTCTGAATCTCTAACAGGCCGTGTTTTTACGGCCTGCGCGCACATCCAGCAGCGCGGGCGCGCGCGCCCGGCGGCGTCGCGCGCGTGCTCGCCGCACCGCTGATATGCCGATGCGAGTGCCTGGCGGCCGTGATGTCCGCCAGGGACTCGGGATCGGCGGCTACAGGGACAAGACGTGGAGCTCTGTGTGTAAACACAGAGCTCCATGTCCTGTCAGGGGAGAGAGGAGACCGATCTGTGTCCCTTGTACATAGGGACATAGATCGGTCACCTCCCCCAGTCACCCCCCCTCCACCTACAGTTAGAACACAATTTAGGGTACACATTTAACCCCTTCCTCACCCCCTAGTGTTAACCCCTTCAATGCCAGTCACATTTATACAGTAATTAGTGCATATTTATAGCACTGATCGCTGTATAAATGTGAATGGCGCCAAAAATGTGTCAAAAGTGTCCGATGTGTCCGCCATAATGTCGCAGTCACGAAAAAAATGCTGATCGACGCCATTAGTAGTAAAAAAAAAATAATAAAAAATAATAATAATTCTGTCCCCTATTTTGTAAGCGCAATAACTTTTGCGCAAACCAGACGCTTCTTGCGATTCCCCCCCCCCAAAAAAAAATATGTAGAATACGTATCGCCTAGACTGAGAAAAAAATGTTTTTTTAAAAAAAATTGGGCTATTTATTATAGCAACAAGTAAAAAATATTGTTTTTTTTCAAAATTGCTGCTCTATTTTTGTTTATAGCGCAAAAAATAAAAACCGCAGAGGCGATCAAATACCACCAAAAGAAAGCTCTATTTGTGGGGAAAAAAAGGAGGTAAATTTTGTTTGGGAGGCACGTCGCACGACCGCGCAATTGTCAGTTAAAGTGACGCAGTGCCACAAGCTGAAATTTCACCTGGTCAGGAAGGGGTATATGTGCCCAGTAAGGAAGTGGTTAAACAATGCTCTTTTGTATTTTTTGGTTCAATAGACTTCAATTGAGAAGCTACAGAAAAGCATGTAGTGTGTTTTTACTGTGATTTTGCCGTGATTTACATTTTGCATTTTTAAATCTGCCCCCCCCCAAAAAAAAAAAAAAACAGAAAATGCAAAGCGCAAATCACAGACAAAATTGCAGTAAAAAAACGCAGAAAGCACAGCAAAAAACCCTGCAAAAACATTTAAAAGCAACATGCATAGATGTGAATCGAGCCTTAAAGTGGAAAGAAAGCCTGACTCCAACTCTTCTTAAAAATGTCCTCTTCCCCTCCGACCTATCCTGTATAAAATTAGATCTGTGGGGTTACCTATTTTTAATCTGCTCTAGTCTGTTCGCGTGATCCTGATGGTGTCTGGATAGAGTGGGTCCTGAAGTGCAGAGAAGTCCTCCTCTTCCCTTCTGCTGCTCTGCTTTGAACACCCTGGCCATCATGTCATGCAGTGTGTGCTCCAGTGGGAACATACAGTATCTCAAAAAAGTGAGTACACCCCTCACATTTTTGTAAATATTGTATTCTACCTTTTCATGTGACAACACTTAAGAAATGACACTTTGCTGCAATGTAAAGTAGTGAGTGTACAGCTTGTATAACAGTGTCAATTTTCTGTCCCCTCAAAATAACTCAACGCACAGGCATTAATGTCTAAAACCACTGGCAACAAAAGTGAGTACACCCCTATGTGAAAATGTCCAAATTGGGGCCAATTAGCCATTTTCCATTCCCGGTGTCATGTGACTTGTTAGGCCCCGTACTCACGACCAAACATGTCTGCTGAAACTGGTCCGCAGACCAGTTTCAGCAGACATGTTTGGCCGTGTGTAGGCCCGAGCGGACCATTTTCGGGCAGATCGGACAACTGTTTCCTGGACTTGCTTTAAAACAGTCCGCTGGAAACCTGTCCCCCCGACATGTACGGTCGTCTGTACAGACCTACTGTACATGTCCGGCCGCCTGCCATCCCTCGCATGCGTCGAATGACTTTGACGCATGCGTGGAAGCATTTTAAAGGCAGGCCGCCCACGTCGCCGCGTCATTGTCGCGGCGACACCGCGTCATCGACGCGGCGACACCGCGGACACGCCCCGAGTATTGTTTACGCGCGGACCTCTGTTCGATGGTGTGTACAGCCATCGAACAGAAGTCCCCGGGCAGACATGTCCGATGAAAACGGTCCGCGGACCGGTTTCATCGGACATGTCTGCTCGTGAGTACTCGGCCTAAGTGTTACAAGATCTCAGGTGTGGATGGGGAGCAGGTGTGTTAAATTTGGTGTTATCACTCTCACTCTCTCATAAAAATTGTTTTTCTACATCAGGGATTCTCAAACTACGGCCCTCCAACTGTTGCGGAACTACACCTCCCATGGGGCATTGTAAAACTCTGATGCCACTTACACACAATCATTTTTCAGAATGAAAGAAACAAAGTTTTGAAAAAATGTCATTTAAAATGATCGTGTGTGGGCTTCACATCATTTTTCGGGTTCTGAAAAGCACCTAAAGTAGCCACAAGGGTGGCGTCATCCGCATGGAACTTCCCCTTTATAGTGCCGTCGTACATGTTGTACGTCACCGCGCTTTGCTAGAGTATTTTTTAAAAACGATAGTGTGTGGGCAACGTCGTTTTAATGATGAAGTTGGAAAAAACAACGTAGATGTAGATGCCGAAAAACTTAGTTTTTTTCATGCCGAAAAGTAATCGCGCGTACGCGGCATGACATTCAAAGACATGACTAGGCATGATGGGAATTGTAGTTCCTGAACACCTGGAGGGCCATAGTTTGAAGACCCCTGCTCTACATAAAGATGGCATAAGCTATTAGAATATATATGTGAAAGGTCTACAGCGCTACTAAAGTGAAAAAATAATTATATCACTTAATCAATAAATAAATGAGAAAGCAGCAATTATAACGGTGAACTAAACCAAGCAAATTATGTGAAAATGATAATGCGCTAAATCAACTGATTAAATAAGGTGTCAACACATCAAAATTACTGGAGGAGAAAGACAAATTGATACAAAGAATAAAGTTCCAAATTCTATGTGTAAATCGTCCCTTGTTGCTGTAATCCTGAAGGCAACTCAAAAACACTTTGCCAGACCACACACGCACAGTGTGTGAGATATCACCAGCTTGATGATGTAATGATCAAACTTGTCAGGTCAAAAAGTGCTTTCCACCAGATATTCACGTGCTCAAATATGCAAAGAAAGGGAGACAGAAAAAAGACCGATAGCGTGATACCGTAAATGAAACACTAGCGTCTCACAACACTCAGAACATCACTCACGAATCCTCGTTAGTATTAGGCTTCAGCGTGTGTGCATGTAAGCTGCTCAGCTTGTCAGGCTCCTCATCCGGCACCTCCGTGCGTCCCGTCACTCAAGCTCCTCCCCCACGCGTATCGTCACTAGACACGTGACTTAATCATGGGTCAATGTGTGACTGAGGCTTACTAAGGCTATAAATAGCCAATCACACACTCGCATCGGCGCGAACGGACCAATGGGGAGGCACCAATGACTACATCATTGCAGATACACCACAACATTTCAGCCATTGCGGTTTATAAAAATATATATATATATATGTATATTGACAAGTTTTAATATGATACAAATTGAGACAAAATAACTTTAAAACCGCTGTCTTGACAAAACAATTGTAGTCTATCTCAAATTCTGCTACAGGCGAATCCGTGCAGCTCAGACTAATCAATTTGAGCATATGCAGACAGCATCCCGTGGTTTTCATATAGTATTACTACCACATAAGCCAAAAATTAATATGTATGTAAATATAAGATATATAAAATACTAAAATACATATAAACAAAATAATCCACCATATAGATAATACACATAAATAAAAACAAGCTGTCGGCCACATATCCCAATCTGCACTAAAGGATAAGTAGCATCACAAGCATGAAATACATTCCGATATCTACAACAAATACTATATGCAGGAGCACTGCACCACTAGCCAACAAATGGGCACATGCTCACAATGGAATAGCACCTAGGAGATGTGGGAGATGTGTAAATATATATGAATAAAATATTAATAAGAAATTTAAAATCAGAAATTAAAAATCAGATATAAAACAGTTAAGATCAAAGTCAATATTTAAACCATTCGGAGAGAGAGATCCCATCTCATGAATCCATCTGGATTCTGCTTTACTGATCTCTCTCACCCTATGGCTTCCTCTCCAGTGGGGACTATATTTTTGTATGCCCCAAAATTTCAAACCCTTTGGGTTCCCTTGATGACATAGCTCAAAATGACGGGAGACATTATGTTTCGGGTATGCATTTAGAATATTCTGTACATGCTCTCTTAATCTTTTCCATAAGGGTCGTTTAGTGCGGCCTATGTATTGTAAGGAGCATGGGCACTCAAGGACATACACAACACCCTCAGTTCTGCAGGTAATAAGGTCATCAATGTTGTACTCCTTCTTGGTGACATTTGAAGTGAACTTAGTACATTTTTGACCATTAAAATTTGTATTCTTACATGCAAAACACCTCTTGCATGGGAAGAATCCCTTACCCTGAAAGAAGGTAAGTACATTTTTCTTTATTGGAGGATCAGGAACATTTTTAGCTACTAAATCCCTCAGGGTGGGAGCTCTGCGATATACCACCCTGGGGTTAGTAGGTAGAATACCCTGTAACTGCTGGTCAGCTCTTAAGATAGGCCAGTACTTTTTGAAAATAGCTTCCAGCTGTCTATGTTGGACAGTGTAGTTCAGGATAATCGGGGGATTATTATCCATTTGATCAGGTTTCACTTTATCCTGAATAAGAGCAATTCTAGGTGTGTCATATACTTTACGGATTTGTTCCTGGATGAAATCCTCATTATACCCTTTATTCACAAACTTTGTTCCTATAAAATTAGCTTGCTCCAGATATACTTTTTGGTCAGTACAATTTCTACGGATGCGTAACAGCTGTCCTTTAGGGATGTTTATAAGCCAGGGCTCGAAATGGCAGCTATCCACCGGGATATAACTGTTCCGTTCCACTGGCTTAAAATATGTTTTAGTTGATATTGAGTTTTCCTCCAGCGTAATTTCCAAATCCAGAAACTGTATAGTCTGATTACTGATAGTATACGTTAAGGAAATATTTTGTTGATTTAGATTCAATTTCTCAAAGAATGTGATTAAGGATTGTTCATCACCATCCCAGATGACAATACAGTCATCTATGAATCTTTTGTATAAAATCAGCTGACTAGGCATGTCGTTGTAAATTGCCCCCTCCTCCCATTCTGACATGAATACGTTTGCCACGCTGGGTGCATATTTAGCTCCCATTCCGATGCCATTGAGTTGCCTGTAGAACTGAGATTGATGCCAAAAATAATTATGCTGTAAGCCATAAGCCAAACATCGCAAAACAAACTTTTTCTGCTTCGGGATGAGTTGGCTAAATTGATTCATCGCCCACTTGGTTGCATTAATCGCTTCCTCATGATTAATATTAGTGTAGAGCGAGGCTACATCAGCTGTTGCTATCAGGAACTTATGCTGTGGGGAGATTACTATAGTTTCCAGTAACTGGATAAGGTGTTTTGTGTCTCTGAGGTAAGCCTTGGTATTGGGTACCAAGGGCTGGATAAACTTGTCAACATATTCTCCTAAACGTGAATTGATTGACTGAATACCGTTGATAATTGGTCTCCCAGGGGGTTTTAATGGATCCTTATGTACCTTCGGCACCGTGTATATAATAGGAACTCGACACATATCTGGATTCAGGTATTTACTTTCTCTTTTTGATAAAATACCTTTGTCTTTGCCCTTTTGTATGAGCACAGCCAGTTCTTCCTTATACTCCCCAGTAGGATTGCCTGTAAGCTTAATGTACGTATTCTGATCTTGGAGTTGATTGTTCAATTCCTCATAGTAATAATCTTTTGACAGCAATACTATTGCTCCTCCCTTATCTGCCGGTCGTATTATTACTTTCTTGTTCTTCTCCAATTCTTTGATGCCCTTTTGGATAATTTTAGGATCTGGTAACCTCCTTATTTTTAATTTTTCCAGATCTTTTAGCACCATTTTGTTGAATACTTCTACGTGCTGGTTGTTGTGTACTTGAGGGTTAAACAAAGATTTATTTCTTAAGGAACTGTGTTGAATTCTACCCGGCAGATTTCCAACAGTTTCACCTTTTATGGGTTGATTAAGCATGTACTTTTTGATGTTTAATTTTCTTGTATATTTCTGAATATCGACGTACACATCGAATTTATTCAGATTTCTCTTGGGTGCAAATTTCAAGCCCTTATCTAATAGGGTTAGCTCCGGAGTGGTGAGCTCAACCCCACTAAGATTAATGATTCCTTGCCCTATTTGACCTTTCTTCTTTTTGGACCCTTGTCCCCCCCTGCATCCTCTCTTTCGTCTGGACTGCGAGCATACATTGATTCTGCTCCCCGAGGTGGTGATCTGTCGTTCCGGCGATGATCTAAAAAAGACCTAGAGTATGTTTCTTCAATATAGTTGGCTAAGGGTTCATATTTGTTTTGTGTGTGAACCGGACTTTTCCTATACTCCTGTTGAGGGTAATCGCGATTTAACGGTACACCTTGTGGGTTGGAATATGGGCCCTGATTTTGATACTGGTATGCATCTCTCACATCTCGAGGATCCTGATTATGGTGGTTGGTATTATGTTGGGGACCTTGCATATATCCTCCTTGGTTCCCTGTTTGATTAGGGGGGTAATACACCTGCTGGGTGTTCTTATTTTTCCAGGCTGGATGCCTGGGAGATTTCTTATTATTTTTCCGCCAAGGCTTAGGGGTCCTTGGCTCATTTGCCTCACTTCTTGTAGATCTAGTTTGATCATATGGGTATGGGTTCGGGGGTCTGTAATAATCATCCCCATTGGATCTCTCACCTTGTGGTGATCTAGATCTATTAATCACAGGTGGTATGATAATCCGTACCTCTTTATCTGGGGATGAGGATACTGAACCTCTTGCTCCCTCTTTTAGTTTCAATTGCCATTTGAATGTTTGGTGTAAACGGTAATCATTGGTATCTCTCCAATATTTCCTCTTTTTACGTTGCTTAATTTCAGCATCTTTATTCTCCAGGACTCTGTTTAATTGGTTCGTGAGTGATTCAAAAGGAGGGGTGTCCTTAAAACTTTCTAAGGATACTTTGCATTCAGCTAGTTCCTTATTGATGACAGTCAACTTGCGTTGTTTGCGTTTGACCAACAACTGCATTAGTTCCAACCCCTTCTCATTAAAAAATGTTTGTACCACTCTTCAGTGGAGTCCCCATCCATTAATCCATCATTGATGGGAACCTCCCATCTTAACCTTCTGGGAACTATCCCTTCTTTGATATATTGTTCATGTGTGGTGAGATCCCACCACACACTGATCTTTTTCTCCATTAAGTGCCCGAACTTACGAAAAATAGTGTCCAAATCCCCTGTGTCAGAGTGATTTTTACTTGTGAATACATCATTAAGATCTACTGTGCGATTTTCCATATAATTAAATATATCCATAGTGGCTGCTATTGTAGTAAAAAGTAAAGTGCAAAAATATATATGTGAAAGGTCTACAGCGCTACTAAAGTGAAAAAATAATTATATCACTTAATCAATAAATAAATGAGAAAGCAGCAATTATAACGATGAACTAAACCAAGCAAATTATGTGAAAATGATAATGCGCTAAATCAACTGATTAAATAAGGTGTCAACACATCAAAATTACTGGAGGAGAAAGACAAATTGATACAAAGAATAAAGTTCCAAATTCTATGTGTAAATCGTCCCTTGTTGCTGTAATCCTGAAGGCAACTCAAAAACACTTTGCCAGACCACACACGCACAGTGTGTGAGATATCACCAGCTTGATGATGTAATGATCAAACTTGTCAGGTCAAAAAGTGCTTTCCACCAGATATTCACATGCTCAAATATGCAAAGAAATGTGAGCATGTGCCCATTTGTTGGCTAGTGGTGCAGTGCTCCTGCATATAGTATTTGTTGTAGATATCGGAATGTATTTCATGCTTGTGATGCTACTTATCCTTTAGTGCAGATTGGGATATGTGGCCGACAGCTTGTTTTTATTTATGTGTATTATCTATATGGTGGATTATTTTGTTTATATGTATTTTAGTATTTTATATATCTTATATTTACATACATATTAATTTTTGGCTTATGTGGTAGTAATACTATATGAAAACCACGGGATGCTGTCTGCATATGCTCAAATTGATTAGTCTGAGCTGCACGGATTCGCCTGTAGCAGAATTTGAGATAGACTACAATTGTTTTGTCAAGACAGCGGTTTTAAAGTTATTTTGTCTCAATTTGTATCATATTAAAACTTGTCAATATACATATATATATATATATTTTTATAAACCGCAATGGCTGAAATGTTGTGGTGTATCTGCAATGATGTAGTCATTGGTGCCTCCCCATTGGTCCGTTCGCGCCGATGCGAGTGTGTGATTGGCTATTTATAGCCTTAGTAAGCCTCAGTCACACATTGACCCATGATTAAGTCACGTGTCTAGTGACGATACGCGTGGGGGAGGAGCTTGAGTGACGGGACGCACGGAGGTGCCTGATGAGGAGCCTGACAAGCTGAGCAGCTTACATGCACACACGCTGAAGCCTAATACTATCGAGGATTCGTAAGAGATGTTCTGAGTGTTGTGAGACGCTAGTGTTTCATTTACGGTATCACGCTATCGGTCTTTTTTCTGTCTCCCTTTCTTTGCATATTTGAGCACGTGAATATCTGGTGGAAAGCACTTTTTGACCTGACAAGTTTGATCATTACATCATCAAGCTGGTGATATCTCACACACTGTGCGTGTGTGGTCTGGCAAAGTGTTTTTGAGTTGCCTTCAGGATTACAGCAACAAGGGACGATTTACACATAGAATTTGGAACTTTATTCTTTGTATCAATTTGTCTTTCTCCTCCAGTAATTTTGATGTGTTGACACCTTATTTAATCAGTTGATTTAGCGCATTATCATTTTCACATAATAAGCTATTAGAAGTTTGCCAAGACCCTAAAACTGAGCTGCAGCATGATAGTCAAGACCATGCAGCGGTTTAACAGGATAGGTTCCACTCAAAACAGGCCTCGCCATGGTCGACCAAAAAAGTTGAGTGCATGTCCTTAGCGTTATATCCAGAGGTTGTCGTTGGTAAATAGATGTATGAGTGCTGCCAGCATTGCTGCAAAGGTTGAAGGGGTGTAGGGTCAGCCTGTCAGTGCTCAGACCATACGCCGCACACTGCATCAAATTGTTCTGCATGGCTGTCATCCCAAAAAGAAGCCTCTTCTAAAGATGATGCACAAGAAAGCCTGCAAACAGTTTGCTGAAGACAAGAAGACTAATGACATGGATTACTGGAACCATGTCCTGTGAACTGATGAGACAAGATAAACGTATTTGGTTCACATGGTGTCAAACGTGCATGACAGCAACCAGGTGAGGAGTACAAAGAAAAGTGTGTCTTTCCTACAGTTAAGCATGGTGGTGGGAGCGTCATGGTCTGGGGCTACATGGGGAGCTACAGTTCATTGAGGGAACCATGAATGCCAACACGTACTGTGACAAACTGAAGCAGAGTATGATCCCCTCCCTTCAGAGACAGGACCCCAGGGCAGTATGTCAACATGATAACGACCCTAAACACATCTCCAAGATGACCACTGCCTTGCTAAAGAAGCTGAGGGCAAAGGTGATGGACTGGCCAAGCATGTCTCCAGACCTAAACCCTATTGAGCATCTGTAGGGCATCCACAAATGGAAGGTGGAAGAGCGCAAGGTGTCTAACATCCACCAGCTCCGTGAGGTCATCATGGAGTGGAAGAGGTCTTCTGCGAAGTTCTGGTGAACTCCATTGCGATGAGGGTTAAGGCAATGCTGCAAAATAATGGTGGCCACACAAAATATTGACACTTTGGGCCCAATTTTGAATTTTTTCAGTTTAGATATTGTGTGTTAGTGTGTTGAGTTATTTTGAGGGGACAGCACATTTACACTGTTATACAAGCTGTACACTCACTACTCTACATTGTAGCAAAGTGTAATTTCTTTAGTGTTGTCACATGAAAAGATAGAAGAAAATATTTACAAAAAATTGGGGTGAACTTTTGTGAGATACTGTAGCTGGTACAGTGTCACTGATGCATGCATTGTCACAGCCCACCATTTTTGTTTTCTCCTCAAATGGTGACAATTAAGGATGAGCCGAACGCCCCCCGGTTCGGTTCACACCAGAACTTGAGAACAGGCAAAAAATTTGTTCGAACATGCGAACACCGTTAAAGTCTATGGGACACGAACATGAAACATCAAAAGTGCTAATTTTAAAGGCTTATATGCAAGTTATTGTCATAAAAAGTGTTTGGGGACGGCATGGGTTCCCCCCTCCGGTCCACTACCAGGCCCTTTGGGTCTGGTATGAATATTAAGGGGAACCCTGAAGCAAAATGTAAAAAAAAATTGTGTGGGGGTCCCCCCAAATTCCATACCAGGCCCTTCAAGTCTGGTATGGATATTAAGGGGAACCCTGAGCCAATTCTGGTCTGGTATGGACTTTATGGGGAACCATGCACCAAAATAAAAAAAAATGGTATAGGGTTCCCCCCAAAAATCCATACCAGACCCTTATCTTATCACGCAACCTGGCAGGCCCCAGGAAAAGAGGGGGGATGAGAGCGCGCCCCCCTCCTGAACCAAATGCCCTCAACATAGGGGGTGCTTCGGAGTCATCCCAAAGCACCTTGTCCCCATGTTGCCCGGTGGTTGTGGGGGTCTGCGGGCAGGGGGCTTATCGGAATTTGGAAGCCCCCTTTAACAAGGGGACCCCCAGATCCCGCCCCCTACCATTTCACAAAACAAGTGTATTTTTTTTTAAAAAAGACAAGAGACAGCTTGGGACAAGTCCTTAATTAAAAAAATCCCAGCGATGTAATCCATCTCGGGACCAGAAAAAAACTGAAAGTTCTGCCTCCATGGGAGGCGGCCACCGAGTGACTCTATAAACCAAAAGATCTATGTTCAATTCTCAAAAGGATATTGCATACAAGCGATTCAGTGGTTGAAAAATCTCTTCTCTCATCTCATCCAAAGCATAGGGTGCCACCCCAAAGTGATGACAGCCAGCACACTTTCACAGTATTAACCGTGATAAAATTAGGGATACACCTGCCAAAACAATGAGAATTGATGGCGGGTATGCCCCCCCGTGCGTCGGGTGGAGGGCATTGACCAGTCCACAAGCCCTAGGGGATATTGCACACACATGGGATTGAAACACATGGGATACTAAAAAATGAGGGTAACACATAGACACAAGACAGGGAAAAACAAAACAAACACAAAAAAAGGAGGGAGAATAAATACGAAAAGGATAAAAAACAATGGAACACATTAGATTAAATTGAATTGAAATTTAAAACAAAACAAAATAAATTGCAAGTACAGGCAATCTCATTCTAATACATGATTCAAGGGGGGGCGTGGCCTGGACATGGCTGAGTGAGGAAGCAGAACTTTGGAGCTCCCGGCCTCGTCCTCCCTTATACCGGCCAAAGACCTGTAAATACAGGCATGCAATCTGCCAAAAAGACCAAGAACAAAGGAACGACCAGGCTCACCCGATCTGGGGTCAAAACCGGCGACTTACACAACTATTTCCACCCTCACACACCGATTTCCCCGGGAGCAAGAGTGGCGGCGCCACGTGGTAACCCGCATGGCGGCCTGGTAGTGGACCCAGACCAAGCTCTCTGGACCTTCCGCCCAAGTGACGGACCGGCAGACCCCGCCACACTGGGCACACCTGAGGTACAACCGACCATGTCTACCTCCGCAGCGGCGCCGGGGGGGCTCCTCGGCAGAACAGGAGATATGTGCGCTCCTACAGGCCCTCCCCATCCGCTCTGACATAGAAACCCTCATACTCAAGTTGGAGGAGACGCACCGACGGGACTTTCAGGAGGTCCGGGCAGAGGTGTCCACACTATCGGACAGGGTGTGCACGGGTGAGGGATCCTTGGCTGCCTTGGAGCAGTGTGTGTCCGGCCTGGAGCGGGACAGAGACCTCCACAGAGAAGCGGCGGTGGCGCTTCAGCTACATCTGGAGGAGGTTGAGGACCGGAGCCGCCGCAACAACCTGCGGATCAGGGGGATACCGGAGTCGGTGGACGCCGAGGCCCTGGACGGTGTGCTCTTGCAGCTATTCCGGGACGTTCTAGAAGACCCAGAAGAAACGGTGGAGGTGGACTGCGCGCACCGCGCGCTAGGCCCGAGATCGGACGACCCGGCCAGACCTCGGGATGTCGTGTGTCGTTTGCTCCGGTTCGCGCAGAAGGAGCGCATCATCCGAGGAGCATGGGACAGAGGTGAAGTCCTTCTGGAGGGATCGGCGATCAAGATTCTGCCGGATCTGCCGCAGGCAACACTACGTCGCCGCGCGATGCTGAAGTCGGTCCTTGACCTTGCCAAGCAACGTGGACACACGTACCGATGGGGTTACCCACTTGCGGTGACCTTCAGAAAGGATGGAGCGGCGTTCGCCGTCCAGACGCCGGCGGACCTCCCGGCCCTCTTCCGGTTCCTGGACGCTGACCAGATCCCGGTCCCCGACTGGCTGCAGCTCCTGCCCTGTGCCCAGAGCGGGGGGGGGGGGGCCTCGATGTACAGACCCGGGTTGGGTGCTCGCCAACAGGGTCGCGGACGGAGGAGACGCCGTGCACCTTCAGACAGAGACCACCGTGAGTAGGCCGTAGGCCGCAACCCGCTAAACTCTTGATCTCTCCTCCCTATGTTGTGCCAGCGATGTTGCTTCCCCCCTCTGACTACCCCCCCCCCCGAGGTTGTCTCTGATGACCCACCCGGTGGACACCGGGTCGCCGGCTCCCCGAACGTTAAACTACCCAGTATGGATGTCATCTGAGGCCAGGTTCTGAGAGATGGGGGGGTGGGAGGGCCCGGATCGCGGCCTGGACCCTCGGTCAACCTCTTCGCATTATTTTTTCTTTTTTTTTCTTTGGGCTCCCGCGCTGTTAGGGCGCGCCCTGGTCAGCTAAGACCTGGGGGGTGGACTGCGAGACTTGGGCCTAGTTTTTCAACCCCATTCAGACTCGCTGGAGGAAGCAGACTCCCCCCTGGCCACCCTCCCGGATGACCCCATCCATGCCTGAGACAAAGCCCCCAGGCGGCTTGCTGCCCGAGGCTATGAAGCGGTACCATCTCACCCGCCCCCACTTTTTGACCATCACACTGTTTCCCCCTTTTGCTCTCTCCCCTAAGTCACTGTTTTTTTTTTTTTTTTTTAATTGTTTGACGTCCGGAGAGGCGAGGAATGTCATACATTTGTTTCACCCATGTGATGGCCCGCATTGGATAATCTGTTGGGCTCCCGCGCTGTTAGGGCGCGCCCTGATCACCCGATGGGCAGTTGAGCTGTGCCCTCCCCCTCTTCTATGCTGCCGGTTGCCTCTGAGAACGTGAGGCAGACAATACTAGCCCACCACTTCCCGAGGGGATATACTGGTTCTGCCCCCTCTGCCCGCATCAGTAGCGGCGGGGGGGGGGACTAGAGCCGAGTCATTGGAGGGCCCCCTCGCAGATAAACTACCTCTCAGTGGACTCTGGGGACGTGGGAGGGGAACACAGTAATGTGCAGTAACATGTTGTGGGGAAATACAGGGTGAGCGGGTGGGAGACATGGGGGGAGGGGGAGGGAAGTGTTATTAGAGGGCGGGCTCTTTGGATGGAGGGGAGGGAGTGGGACACCACGTTAGAATGCCCTATCTGGGTGGGGGGGCTCTCTGCTGGCCGTTTGGGACTGTTACACTGAGGGAGTTGGGGTTGCTATACCTCCCAGATTTCCTGATTGGACACTAGCTGTCCTTGGTACTGCACTTATCTGGGGGTATAAAAAGTTGAAGTGAAATTCTGTGATGAGTATATTGTGTCTCATTCTCACCATACATGTTATTATCCTTTGTTCTTTGTCTCTGATGTTTACTGTATTACCATAGATTGCACTGCTGATATTGCTTTTTGCCATCTGACATGGCCGGGGGGGGGTGGGGGGGCCCGGGGCTCACACCGCCGGCTCTGTCTATCCACCTACCCACTTAGGCCTGCGCTCGTACGCCAGTTTACCCCTGGTGAGCGTGCTAGCTGTTTGAGCTAATTTAGATTCTCTCCTTGACCACATCGCCTGGTGCTGGTTATTCCCTTAAGCTTTCCCCTTTTTCCCCTCTTTCTGTTTCCCTGGCTTTAGGCCGCTTTAGGTCATAAGCTAACCCACCTTAACCACTCCCCTAATCCTTCCCCTCCTCCCACCCGCGGGCATGGACGCGCTAAAGGTAGTTTTGCTGAACGTCAAAGGCCTGAACATGCCTGAAAAACGTAGAATGCTACTCCACGACATCTGAACCCAGAGAGCAGACATTGTCCTCTTGCAGGAGACGCACTTTAGGGAAGACAGACTGCCAATTTAAAAAAATAGATATTTCCCCACGGTTTACCACTCCTCCTATTCAGACGCAAAGTCCAGAGGTGTTTCGGTGCTTATTGCGGCTGGAGTACCCTGGACGCTAGGAGATGTACAGAGAGATCTTGGGGGACGTTTCTTGTTCGTAAAGGGACGGGTTGGCACAACAGAAGTCACGCTAGCGAGCATATACGCCCCAAACGAACACCAAGATAACTTTCTGACTCGACAACTAGACCAACGGACACGGTACGCCACTGGACATTTAATTGTAGGAGGCGACCTTAATATACCTCTATCACCACAGGAAGACACGTCCTCTGGACTGTCCTCATCATCCGCTAAGGCTCGCAGTAGAGTTCAGGCGGCACTTTATCACTCCCAACTAGTAGACACATAGCGACTATTTCACCCGGGAGAGAGAGACTTCACTTTCTTCTCCAAGCCCCACCAAGTGCACTCCCGAATCGACTACTTTTTAGTACAACACAGGAACCTGAGTGCAGCCAAGGACGTTACAATAGGGTCGATCACCTGGTCTGACCACGCCCCGGTCACGTTGGTTTATGCCTTGTCGGAGCTCAGCTCCGAAAAACGACACCCCTGGCGGCTAAATAAATCCCTGCTACAAGACCCTGAAATCCTGGCTGACGTAACCAAATAATTGAGACACTACTTTACTGATAACATCACCCCTGACAGTAAGCCAGAAGTGGTGTGGAAGGCTCATAAGGCGGTCGTACACGGCGTCCTCATTAAGCACGGGGCCAGGAAAAAGAAACTGAGGACGGAACAACTGACTACCCTGCTATTCAAACTACAGACGTTAGAGACACAACATAAAGAAATGCCAACGAGACAGCTGGGTCTGGAGCTTGACACCGTACGGAGACAGGTCACTGACGTTCTTACGTATAAAGCTAAAGCGTCCATTCAAATCTGCAGGCGAAAGGTGTATGAGTCGGGGAACAAATGTGGGAGGATGCTAGCCCGGTCCCTGTGTGCACAGAATAGCGCGTCCTATATTCCACACATTGTAAATCGAGAGGGGCGGAAGGTGTTTATGCCGCAGTCAATCTCACGGGAGTTTAGGGATTTTCTACAACACCTTATATAATCTACCCAGGACACCCCGAGACTCAGATGCGACCCTTTTGCGAGACTACCTGACCGCCTCGGACATGCCAACGCTGTCCTCAGACGCCAGTGACCTGCTGGACGAACCCATTACCTTGCCTGAATTGCAGTTAGCTCTGGGCAACACCAAACCTGGTAAAGCACCGGGACCAGGTGGGTTGACGGTGACGTATTACAAGACATTCCTCCCCTCCCTAGGCCCCCAGCTGATCTCTATGTTTAATAATCTGGGAGCAGCAGAGAGGCTGCACGTTTCGACTCTACAAGCACAAATAGCGGTCATCCCTAAAGAAGGGAAAGACCTAGGCCAATTCGGCAGCTACCGTCCTATTTCGCTGCTTAACGTGGATCTTAAACGCCTTACTAAAATTCTGGCAAGCAGGATCCAACGCCACCTCCCAGACCTGATTCACCTCGACCAAGTAGGCTTTGTCCCCACCAGAGAAGCCAGGGACAACACTGCCAAGGACTTGAACCTAGTTCACACGGTGAACGCTACGAAGACACCTTGCGTCTTTGTAAGCACCGACGCCGAGAAGGCGTTCGATCTCGTTAATTGGCAGTTTATGTTCCAAACACTGACATACGTCGGGCTAGGCCATACAATGCAGAATTGGATATCTTCAGCGTACACAGATCCATCTGCCAGAGTCAGGACCAATGGGGTATTGTCCGACCCATTCCAGATAAAAAACGGGACGCGACAGGGATGCCCCCTGTCACCCTTACTATTCGCGCTCACCCTTGAACCCTTTTTGCGCCACGTCAGGAAAAACCCAGCCATCTCAGGAGTTAGGGTAGGTGAGGGAGAATATAAAGTTTCAGCCTACGCGGATGATCTGCTCTTTTCTCTGACAGACCCTGCGGTGTCCCTTTCTAACCTGATGCGGGAATTTGAGCTATATGGACGGATATCCAACCTTAAAATAAACATAAGCAAATCGGTGGCGATGGGAGTGGGGATTCCGGGCCCTTGTTTAGATCACCTGCGCGGCAGCACTGGGTTTCAGTGGACGGACACAGCCCTGAACTACCTTGGCACACATGTCCCCTCCAACCTCTCCCAGACCTTTCGATTGAATTTCCCACCGCTTCTTAAAGCGGTCCAGAAGCTAGACCAAGTTAGACCAATGGACCACCGGCCTCCACTCCTGGTTCGGCAGGTGCAACATATTAAAAATGTCCATCCTGCCGAAATTCACGTACCTCCTTCAAGCTCTCCCGATACGTATACCGGTAGATTTCTTTAAACAGGTTCAGACCATGTTCAAGACCTTTCTGTGGGCTGGGAAACACCCCCAGATACGCAGATCGGTACTTACCCTGCCCAAAGTATATGGTGGAATGGCTATGCCCGACGTCCGGGCGTACTACTACGCCGCTCACCTAAACCGCCTTGTCGACTGGTGCCGACATAGGGACACAAAACTGTGGCCCCATTTAGAACAAGCTCAGAGCGAAATCCCGTTGCAGACAGCCCCGTGGTGCCCCAAGACACTGCCCGGACAGGTGCGGACTCACCTGCTGATAGGAACCACGGTGGGGGTGTGTGCTAAACTGCTACCCCGGGTAGGGCTGACACTGGGTGTTTCACCTTTACACCCGGTGTTGGGCAATCCGCAATTTCAACCAGGGATATGAGATGCGAGGTTTCGGGCCCTGAGAGACTCAGAAGTGTTTTGAGCCTCCCACCTTAGCGTTGCTGGCCGCTGGAGGACACTTGCAGAACTGACGGACCCAGAGGGGAGCTACTGTCTGGACTTCATGAGGGCAAGCCAGCTTCACCACTACCTGCGCACCATGTCACCCCCCCCCTGCGGGAACCCACACTCTCTCACCCCTAGAAGAGTTGTGCTCAGGCACAGAGGCCCTACCACACGCCCTATACATTTTATATACCACGCTCGTCACACCGACGGCCGGATATCAAATCCCATAAATTGTTAAATGGGAGCAGGAATTACACCGATCATTTTCAGCACAGCAAATGCAACACATACTGACCTTTACACACAAGGCCTCCATCTGCACGAAAGTCCAAGAGACAAACTATAAGGTCATGACACGTGGTACCGCACGCCAGCTCTCCTCAGTAAACTGTTCCAGACGACTTTGGACTTGTGCTGGCGGTGCCAGAGTGAGATGGGTACGCTGCTCCATATCTTTTGGTCATGCCCAAAACTTAGACCCTTCTGGTCGGAGATCAGGAAGATCTCCCAGAAGTTTACGGACCGACAGCTCCCTGACGACCCAGCCTTTTTTCTACTACACGCTAATGACATCCCGGCCCGCGTATAAAAGAAATCAATTCTTCATCACCTTTTTGACGCCGCTAAGGCATGCATTCCCATCTGTTGGAAATCCCCGGACCCACCGACTGTTGCAATGTGGCTGCGGAAGGTGGACGACATTAGCAGGATGGAAGATTTGATTCTTTCAAGTCAGGACAGACAGGAAGCCTAAAAAAACACATGGCAGTTGTGGAATATCTACATATATTCGGATGAAGGACAGAGTCTTAGAGACCAGACCTAGAACCAAAGACCTGACTGACACCTTTGTTTAAACGGGGACGGGTATGCCAAACTAAGCTCAAGGCAGATGAGGCTGCCAGACGCGTGGATCCATGCTCGCGGGTCCCCCTCCCTCTCTACTCTTCTTCTCCCCCCCCTCTCCCTGGACTACCCGAGGGGGAACCTCCCCACGGGGTGTCTACCCCTCCTAGCTCCCCAAGCTATATCTTGGGAGCTGCTGCTGTTCGCTATCTTTCTTTTCTTCACTCTTGCTACTGCTTAGAAACTAGGAAAATGTGGGCAGGCCCGCGGATCCTTGATTGCACGACTTTGATGACAATGTATGTATAACTGGAATTTTCTACACTTGCATGTTTGGAGTTGGCATTATGTTTTGCACTATTATTGTGACCCGTGCGGAAACGCTCATTGTGATGTATAAATAAAGAATTTTGAACTAATACATGATTCAAGACCCCTATAATATTTTGCAACGAATAACAATAGGGTAGTAGTGTAAACACTGCTATCTATGGTATTATATTATAAACAAAGGTTTATTTTAAATGGTGTAAGGATGCACTCGCATGTAAAATATTAAAAGCAGTCATGTAGTTATGAAAGCGACCTGCGCTTCCTACCAGTAAGATGGCGTTCTTCCGTTCAGTGTGTCCCTGATGACACATGTTGGTGGAGAAACATCAGGCCAGTGGAGGAAGGCTAACGCTATTTTGCTACTGGAGGGCTGGACGGAAAAACGCTATTTTACTGGTAGAAAGCGCAGGTTTCTTTCATAACTACATGCCTGCTTTTTATATTTTACATGTGAGTGCATCCTTACACCATTTAAAATAAACATTTGTTTAATGGGATGTCTGCGCAATGAGCTGTGTTTTTGTTTTCATTTCCTACACATGTGTTTATGCTATTGGAGCCTATTTGGTTATATGCCTTGCTGATCTCCAAGCTCACTTTGAAATTACAAGTCCATACAAGGAGAAGTGATGGATGTTTTTTCTTTGAATGATTTATTATCCTGTGAATCAAGAGTTTCATCTGCTCCTTGGGTTGGAATATCCTACATGTGCATTTTATATGTACTGACGGTAAGGGTCAGTGTGTTTGGGTGTTGGTGGAGGCTCGGCTATTATCCTTGCACTTGATTCCTCCTCTCTTCTGGATTTCTTTTGGATTGGATCCATATTTCAGATTGTCATCTATTGGAGTGATACATATGAACTTTGGATTGGATCCACATTTCAACTGTCATTTATTGGAATGTTACATATGAACGTTTTATTATTATTTTAGCACTACACCACAACTTTTTTTTTTTTTAGATTTAGCGCAACAAGCACTCTATTACAAGTAAGTGAGTAGCCTCTTGTAAGTAGACAATCTCTCAATTTATTTGCCTCTTTTTGAAATGTCTCATTGTGTGTGCAATTTTGGTGTAACCGTAAGTATTGGCCGAAAGGAATCGATCTGTCTAGTGGTTTATGCAATATGGTGTTGCATGCAGTATCTTTGCGGTATAGTGCACTCGTAATTTTACAATTTTTATCCTTCAATATAGTAATCTCTAGGAAATTGATGGAAGTGTTGCTATATGTCATCGTAAATTTTAAGTTGTAAGAATTGTTGTTCATCGCATCCAAGCAACACAACAACAATTCTGGGGTGCCTACCCATACAATTAAAATGTCGTCTATTTATTGACTCCAGCTTAAGATGGCCTCCGCCAGGTGCAAGAGAGTTTCCTCTGATAAAAAGGATTGTTCCCACTCCCCAGGTACAAATTGGCATAAGATGGGGCACAAGAAGTCCCCATTGCTATGCCTTGTACCTGGAGGTAGTGGGAACCATCAAAGGAGAACACATTTTGCGTCAGTATATGTTCCAGAGCAGAAAGAAGAAAACAATCAAAGGGACGATTGTCTCTATGAGACTGTGACAGGACATGTCCAATGACGCCAATGCCCTGCTGGTGGGGGATGCAACTATAAAGAGCTTCAACATCAACAGCCACCAGCAGGGCATTGGAGGGCACAGACATCTTCTCCAACCGATAAATGAAGGCAGATTGTTGACATTGGGGCGGATTTGCTCGTCAATGAAATTACTTAGATTCTCAGTAAAACTTCCACACCCAGAGACGATTGGACGTCCTGGGGGTACTGTCTGGTTTTTGTGCACTTTTGGGAGACTGTAAAAAGTTGGAATTTTAGGATGATGTGTCCTAATAAAATTCCAAATTTGCATATTAATAATTTTTTTCCGCATATGCATTATCTATCATTAGATAGAAATCTTAATTGAATTCCTCAATTTGTGATTTGGGAATTCGTCTATACCAGCCGTTGTTATTAAGTATCTTTAGGCACATTTCTTTACATTGGGAATTGCTCATTATAGCGATATTACCCCCCTTATCCGCTTGTTTGATGGTTAGGTGTGTCTGCTTAACTAAGTTATTGAGGGCATTTGTTTTCCCTTTGGTCATATTAGCCGTCATCATGAAAAAGGCTCCCAGATTAATATTCGAACCAATGGTGGAAAACTTATCTGACTTTTTCTTAAGAAGTGATTGAATTTTAGGTATTTTTTCTATTTTGGTAGGAGTGTCTATGACAAGTAAGCTCTCTAAATCAATCTTGTCAATGAGGTCTATACCGTCTTGGTCTTCGGACAATTCAACTAAGGTTTCTACATCACGTTCATGTTGAGTTTGTTCTTGTTCTATTGATGTTGGATCAATTTTGCTATACTTGCTTTTCAATAGCAATTTACTAGAAAATAATTGTAGATCCTATATGATTTCAAATTTATCTACATCAGATCGGGGGCAAAATCTCATCCTCCGATAATATATAGTCCGAGAGATTGATGATATTTAACCGATTGTCAATAGACATATGTAAATCTAGCTATGATGTAATATTTGCTAAATTTAGATTAGTCTCCGCCATGGGTTCAACAATACCAATGCCTTGTGAAAACAATGTCCCAGAAATAGATTGATCAGATGAGCCACCCCGTGAGTCTGTTTCAGATGAGCCACCCCGTGAGTCTGTTACCTTATCATTATCATTATGTGACGTGGTCGCAATGACGTCATGACGCCTGGTCATTCTGTGCATGTGCGGGCATCTAAATAACACTATTTATAGCCGTATGGAGGCTATGGACAGACAGATGTGATGGCTCGTATAGCGGAATCATATGCTTCCTCTCCATCCTACAGGTATAGCGCAGGCTCCTTCCTTTCCATGCTCTTTGAGGTGGTATTGGGGTACTTACCCCCGTACACACATAAACGTTATACTGTTTTGCTTCCCTAGGCATACCCCTTTGAAGTGGGAGAACTTTAACCTCCACTTTCTAATTTGGGCTGTTTATTCAGTATAATTAAATCTGATCCTGGATTCCAGAATACGCTAATCTTTCCTCTGCACCTCCCCTCTTTTTGCAGATTTAATATATTGGTAGTTTTTTTTTTTTAGATACTCTTAAGCACCTCTTTAAAGCCATATATTTTAATTGTTTGAAGGGGTTGTTTTATAAGGAAATTGTCTTTTTTTTTCCCTTTATATCTATATATCCTTAGATGGTGAGTTGGTCATTTTCCGCCTACATGTAGTGGGGACCACTGCTGGAGGTCTTTTGTCTGCTCCTTTGACCAGGGGAATCTCCTCTCTTTCCATCTTGAGTGGCGCACACAGTTTGTTGTGGACATATAAATCCTTTAGTAATGTAAGAGATCTTTCGATCACTGAATCGCTTGTATGCAATATCCTTTTGAGAATTGAACATAGATCTTTTGATTTATAAAGGAATTATTATGCTAACAGAATGTGTTTCTTTATTAGACATATGGACTTCAAACGTCTGTAAACTCCCTGAAGAAGGGTACTAAACCGAAACGGCCGTTGGGTCTGACTTAAAGTCCTTTTAATCAAAATAAGGAATTGTCTGGATTTGTATATCTCATATGTGTTTTATAATCTATGTAATATTTTTGTATGATACTTTAATAAATTACCTTATATATTTTTACACATGCGTATACTTCTGTTTCTAGTCACTCCAAAAGTCCAATTTCAAGGGGGTCTTGCCTTTTTTCATGTGCCACATAGGGATGTGGTGACTAGCAACAGTAATTAATTCCGTGAATGTCTGGGTTTTTCTTTCCATGAAGTCTTATATACAACTGTATATCAGCTTCAATGAAAATATATATATTACTTCTTGAAATAGCAGAGCTGTATTCATTTAATAAGCTGCCAGGAAGAAAACAACTACACAAGTTTTCATTTCACTTTGTGCAAATACACTTTCTGCTTATTACTGAATGTGTGGTCCTCTCTACCTGCAGATGTTAAGCAACAATTAAATTAACAACATTTCTTGTTCTCTGCTTCATTGTAATTGTTATTCTTTTTGGATTTTGTGTGAAATATCACGTATGATTAGCTGGATAGTTTTCCTTTCATTGCTTCCTTTTCTTTATAGCATATTACAAGCATGTGAGTTGCACAAGAAAATAACTCATTGTTGTTGGTAAGGCATTGAAAAGGGATATGTTTGCTTTCTCACTTGCCTCTGCCCCTCATTCACAAGCAACAAAACAGTTTTTCCTGAAAAAGATTAACTTAATGGATGTAGAAACCTCAGAGCTCTTTATAAAAAAAAAATATACAACAACAACAAGCCTTCTTTTATACTACATACTACATGTATATCAAAGACCAAGGATCCTAACATAGTTTTTATCCAGAATATTTTACAAAATTCTGTGATATTACAGCCAAATTTGTTTACTGTGCGGATTAAGATTAATACATTTGTAGGGCAACATCAAAGCTAGAAGTCAATTACACCTTTCAAGATAGGTATAAAGCTATATTTTCTACTATTGTCTAGGTTTGCTAAGCTCAGCTTTATAAAGCAGGATATATCCATATAAAAAATGGTCAGTGATAACCAATCAGTAGTTAACAAATATATTAGAGTTCTTAGTTGCAACAGACAGATTATTCATATTGTGTGTGTGTGTTGGAAGCTAGAGTAAAAACTTGCTATACACACAGCAAATCCTATTTCTTGTGACTAATCTATTTTTGTTACGTGAAATTTTTAACATGGAGGAGACGTTGTGTAGTTTAAAGAGGAAAACTGGGCAGTGCTAACGAAACTGCTTAAGATAGCACTACAGAATACTGAAGACTTTGCAAGCTTGTTGGATTACTGGATGGATCAATAGGTAATTTTCAGACCGAATTTACAAAAAGTTTTTAATGGTTTATTAAACCGAAGGGTGCAAAAAGGGAGCATATAATGAGATAGGATCACACTATAAGATATGGAAAAATATGCACCAAGTGTATGGTAACTCCCATGGCTTTTTATGGCACATAATTGTTTGAAAGGTATGTTTCTTTAAAAGGCAATAACGCCACTTTTATTAATACAATCATAAAAAATGTGGCAAATACAAGCCCTGATAACAAATAAGACACATAAAACAATATACAGATAATAAAAATTTAATACACAGTTCAAAGATCATCATATGACCTATACCCAATACTATCAAGCATACCCACGTACTGCCAAAGATATACTGTGGTCAGCCCATATAGGTTTCTTTGATACATCCCAACATGTTTCAGAATTGTTATTCCTTCTTCAGGAGTGTTTTCTGGGTATTTTTTTCTTCTAGAATGCAGATATACATAATCACCTGTTATTATAGTACAGCTAAACATATAGGGGGTTATCCACAAAGCCGCGGCGCAACGTAACTTTTCGGATTTAAGTTACTCCGCCGCAAAATTCCCAAGTTAGGTGCCGATCCACAAAGCACTTACCTGGAACTTTGCGGCGCTGTAACTTAAATCCGTCCGGCGCAAGGCGTTCCTATTCAAATGGGCGAGTCCCATTTAAATTAGGCGCGCTCCCGCACTGGACGTACTGCGCATGCTCCGTCGGGTAACTTACCCGACGTGCATTGCGCTAACTAACGTCGCTCCGACGTCATTTGCTTAGACGTTAACGTAAATGGCGTCCAGCGCCATTCACGGACGTCTTACGCAAACGACGTAGAATTTAAAATTCGACGCGGGAACGACGGCCATACTTAACATGGCTTAAGACAACTAGGGCTTAGCCCTAGTTTTACGCGGCGGAACTCGACGTAAACGACGTAGATTTAGAGCGACGGGCCCGTCGGAGCGTTCGTGGATCGCCGTAACTGGTCATTTGCATATTCTACGCCGGCCGCAATGGCCTCGCCACCTAGCGGCCGGCCTAGAATTGCATCCTTAAGATCCGACAGTGTAATTCAATTACACATGTCGGATCTTCGTCCTAACTATGGGAAACTGAGTCTGTGGATCAGTTCCATAGTTAGGACCAGGGATACGACGGAGTAACAGCAGTTACTCCGCCGTATCTCTTTTGAGGATCTGGCCCATAGAAACACTTTAATTTCATGTAGTATATTAGAGTGTAGTAATGGCTGTTTTTATATACTTATGTAGCACTACCCGCGAAGGAGGTGCTGAATATTTTCGGGCGGGATGTTACCTCTATTTCCTCGCCGTCCAGGGTGATGGATGAGAGTTGAAAAAGTTCAATGTCCACATTTTACGCTTCTTTTTTTCTGATTTATTTGTAGAACTTGGTAAGGAAATAAGAAGTGGTTGAAGAGGTGGAAGGGTAACAGGTAAATAGGTTCAGGCGCATTATTTCCATCGGTAAACACTCCTGCTTCCAGCAACACAGTTCTCGTCGCCACTCCAGCCAGAGTGGGTATTGCACACCCAGATAGGTTTCTCTCACTAGTCTAGCAACCGGAATGACGCACAGAATATGGTACAGTCTGTGCCACAGACCTTCCCACAGATGGAGACACTTTCGGTCCAAAATCCTTGTAGCACAGGATTCAGCACCCGGATCTCTCCATATTAACTTCTTGCAGAATTTAGAACTGACAGGCGATCACCATCAAGCCTTTTTAGTAACGGTGCATCCTTCGATGAAGTTCAAGGCCTCTCCTGAGATACCAGCCTTGTGCTAGGTCCTCTCCAAGATAGGTCCTTCATCAAGCGGCTTCCTCCCTCCAGGACGGACAGGACAGGATCACCCTTGAAAACATAGACCCAATCTGACTACTGGGCCCACTCAGACAGATCACAACCCCGGACCAACGTGATCCGGAGCAAGGATTACAGGAACACGGACCCCCGGGCAGAAGGGCCACACACGGGGTGGGGGGATGACAGACCAGCGACCGGCGACCCCGGTCCAATGACGTCTGTCCCTTAAGTACCCCTCCCCAGCATGCACAGCGGGATGATCAACCCCCACTGATTTCTGCCGAGGAGAGACACCCAAATCACCTTGACCTAGCTGCTGCCACCCTTGGCCTGGGGTGGTAACGACAGCACAGCCATGGCTGGAACAGAAGCCAAATTTGCTCAAAATCATACATGTCTGAGTCAACTAACTCTCAGACTTCCCCTAAATTTAAAGCAGCGCCAGCCCAACAGGAGCAGGCTTCTACACTTACATCAAACAATGTACAATACACAGACAAGCACATGCATCAATGAAAGATACTAAAATTGGATTGGGCTGGAGTGTATAAACCAACCTCACTGGATGGGCAGATGGGGACCATGATGGGACATCATGAATCCACAAGAATCGTCCACAAACAAAAAAACGCACCATCAACACAAATGGTAATGTCTAAAATTGAATATAGTGAAGGTTACTAAATGTGGTATATAGACTTGGTGTAGAAATGTACCTTTCATACTATTGTCTGCCTTAAAAGTCCATGTGGGTTACCATACATTGGTGCATATGTTTCTATGTTTACTTTGGATGTTGGCAGCCCACTACACTCCATACTTAAATATTATTATTATAACACTATGAGATATTGTTCATAGGATAAAAATATGTACAAATTAAGTGTTGCTTTAAGCAAATACAATGAGTGAGAACAAACTATAACAAATGCATCTGTGAAAGTAAAAGCAACAAATAATGATATGAAAAGTGTCATGGGGGCACATGCGTGTGGCTAACTAGGCAGGACATGGCTGCTTAGAGCTCCGTGAACACCGGGACCCGATAGCCTCATAAAGTGGAGTCACAGCTGAAACTTCGTTTCCACACAGTGACGATTTTACTATTGAATCCTCGGGCACAATTCGGAAGTATGTATAGCAGGAAAAAAACAAAAATAAATCCGGAAAGGATCCAAGACTAGAACTGCATCTAAAATGGTAGCAGCGTCACCCTCCCGCTCAGACCTGTCACAGATACAGTTACAGACAAGGATTTCTCCTTCCTCACAGAGAGGTGAGCTAGAATTTGACTTTGGAATGACTCCCATCACATTAGAGAATTCTCCCCCTGGCTCTGACCTTCTGTGTCAGTTTGAGAGGGTATTACAAAAGGCTTTACAAAACACCTCAGATACAATCACTGAAAAACTTACCAGGGAGATTTGTGAGGTGGGCGGCCGCACATCTGTTTTCGAACAGAAAATGGATGAACTGGATGTTATCACCAATAACCATAATGATGAATTGGAAGACCTTAGGGAGGAAAATACTTCCCTTTATACCCGTCTTTAGGACTTTGAAAACAGAGCTAGAAGGTCTAATCTCTGTGTCCGTGGCATACCGGAGGCAATAGAGGACCTGCAATCTACCATTATGGCGCTCTTTCAGGAACTGGCTCCATCAATAACCATAGAATGCCTATAGATGGACAGGATTCATAGAACCCTGGCTCCCCGAAAAAGATAATGCCCCCCCCAGGGACATTGTAATAAAACTGCATTACTTCCGCACTAAAGAGCAGTTAATGGAAGCTGCCAGCAATAAGGATTCTTTGAACTTCCAGGGATATCGCAACCAAATTTTCCAAGACCTCTCGCAGCAAACCCTCTTATAAAGAATAAGAAACTGTACTCGCAGACTGTTCAATAGGGATGAGCCGAACACCCCCCGGTTTGCGGCAGAACATGCAAACTTTTAAAAAGTTTGTGCGAACACCGTTAAAGTCTATGGGACCCGAGCGTGAAAAATCAAATGTGCTAATTTTAAATGCTAATATGCAATTTATTGTCATAAAAAGTGTATTGGGACCCGGGTCCTGCCCCAGGGGACATTAATCAATGTAAAAAACGTTTTAAACTGACTTTTTTGGGGAGCAGTGATTTTAATAAAGTGAAACAATAAAAGTGAAATATTCCTTTAAGTATCGTGCCTGGGGGGTGACTATAGTATTCCTGTAAAGTGGCGCATTTTTCCTGTGTTTAGAACAGTCCCTGCACAAAATGACATTTCTAAAGGAAAAAAAAGTAATTTAAAACTGCTTGCTGCTATAATGTATTGTCGGGTCCCAGCAATATAGATGAAAATCATTGAGAAAAACGGCATGTGTCCCCCCCCCCCCCCCCAGCTCATTACCAGGCCCTTTGGGTCTGGTATGGATATTAAGGGGAACCTTGCACCCAAACAAAATAAAAATAACGTGTGGGGCCCACAGGCCCTATATACTCTGAACAGCAGTATACTTTACTTTTGTTTCAATAAACTTTTGTGGAAAAAATAAATAAATATGGGGTCCCTCAGATACCCCCCTCCAAGTGAAAGGGGTACATAGTACACATTCACAGAATAAAATGTAACCAAGAAAAAAATGACATTCACATGTATAAAAAATACTTCTAAGAAATGTCATGTTTTATTTGTTTGCACTAATAATAATTTTAATGTATTTTTTACTGAAAATATAGTTTTGATAAACATTTGTATGAATATCACAGAAAAATCATAAGCACTATCTTTTAATTCGACGGGCCCTATGCTTCTAGAAATTGCCTAGGGTCTTTTACTAACTTTCAAAGCTGTTAGGGAAAAATAGTAAAGCATAGCAAAAAAAATATTTTTGTAAGTGTAACAGCACAAGTAAAGCCCTGTACACATGATCGGATATCTGATGGAATCTAATCCGATGGATTTTTTCGTCGGATATCCGATGAAGCTGACTTTCATCAGTCTTGCCTACACACCAACAGTCAAAAATCCGACCACGCCAAAAGGCGGTGATGTAAAACACTACGACGAGCCGAAAAAAATGAAGTTCAATGCTTCCGAGCATGCGCCAACTTTATTCTGAGCATTTTGTCCGATGGAGTTCCACACAGACGATCGGATTTTTCTATCGCTTTTTTAACCATAGGAAAAATGTAAAACATGTTCTATTTTTTTTCACCGATGGAAAAAAAAAATGATGGTGCCCACACATGATCGGGTTGTCCGATGAAAACAGTCCATCGGTCCGATGTGTACACGGCTTAAGAATGAAAGACCATAAAATAATGAAAACTCTTTAAAAATGGAGCCCCCATTTTTTATACAGTATATAATAACTCTTATTACCTATATCAGGCAATATTGTTATATATCATTTAGTAAAATCTGCTTCCTCTTGCAAACAAACACAAGTTTCATGTTTATGATAGAGAAACCAGTCAGAGCTAGTATAATTAATGCAAATGATGAATAAGATAATGCTGTTGCCTGCAAGTAAAAGTAAACTTTAATCATTGAAAAAAACTAATCAGTAATCATTTTGGATATCCATGCAACAATAATCAATAATGTTAGGAATTGCAAGGATGGAAATGCAAACATTCCAACTGTCCCTGATTTCGAGGGACTGTCCCTGATATGGAACAGTGTTTCCCAGTGCTAAACCTTTCATCCAAACTCTAAATTGCTGCACTTGTAAATTTCAAAAGCCAATATAAAGGAAAAGTAGTGTTAAAAAAAAGCACTTGTGGGTTTAACTAATATATTTTTTTCGTCCGGGAAGTGGTTCAGTTATCCTGACAGGACGTCTATTGACGTCCAGCAGGATAACATGCCGGCACGCGCCCATGGGGACGGGCAGTGCGGCGATCGGTGATGTGGGATGTCAGTCTGACACCCTGCATCTCTGATCTCGGTAAAGAGCCTCCTGCGGCTGATCACGATGGCGGCTCTTCTGACAGGGGGGTATATGCTGATTGTTTATCAGCGTAGCCCCCCCCGTGGATGCCCACACTGGACCACCAGGGAAGCCACCAGGACCACCAGGGAAGGGGGCAACATGTGGATGGACAGGTATGTACCCCATGGCCATCCACATGTTAAAAAATCTTCGCAATAGATGCCAATCAGTGCCCACAAATGGGCACTGACTGGCAACATGGGCACAACATAAAAAAAGTGATGCCCATCAATGCCACCATCAGTATCATCAGTGCCACCCCTCAGTGTCCATCAGTGCTACCTCTCAGTGCCCATCCATGCCCATCAATGCCCACCTATCAGTGCCCACCAGTGCCCATATGTGCCACCTATCAGTGCCACCCATAAGTGCCCATCAGTGCCACCCATAAGTGCCCATCAGTGCCGCCTATGAGTGCCCATTAGTGCCGCCTATGAGTGCCCATTAGTGCCACATACCAGCGCCGCCTATCAGTGCTCATCAGTGCCGCCTATCAGTGACCATCAGTGCCACCTATCAGTGACCATCATCAGTGCCCATCAGTGCCACCTCATCAGTGCCACCTCATTGGTGCCACCTCATCGGTGCCCATCAGAGTTGCCTTATCAGTGCCCATCAGTGCAGCCATATCATTGTCCATAATTGAAGAAGAAGACTTACTTATTTTAAAAAAAAATACAGAAAAAAAATCAAAATTTCCGGTCTTTTTTTTAGTTGTTGCGCAAAAAAAAAAATCACCTAGGTGATCAAATACCACCAAAAGAAAGCTCTATTTCTGTAAACAAAATGAAAAAATAAATAATTTGGGTACAGTGTAGCATGACCGCGCAATTGTCATTCAAATTGCGACAGCGCTGAAAGCTGAAAATTGACTTGGGCAGGAAGGTGCATAAGTGCCTGGTATTGAAGTGGTTAAGGGAGAGTAGCAAGGGGTGTGTCCTATGTCTGCATACTTTTGCTCGTAGGTGTCCCTCATTCCCATCTCAAAAAGTTTGGAGTTATGGAAATGTTCAAATGCAGCAGAAAAGTGCAGTTGTCCAAATATGTTACTGTGACGTGCACCCACATGGCATACCTTGGTAGGCATAAGGTGATTGTAACCATATGAGTGCACTGGTAAGTTTCATAAATCACTATCAGATACTTTTATGCTTATTTTCCCCTCTGTGGTTCATTCTTTTTTCTTTTCCCTCTATTTAATTTGTTTTCTCTTTTCTTTTCCTTATGTTGCTTGCTTTTATTCGTGTTTTTAACTTCTTCCCTAATTTTACAGATTGTTAATTTATTTATTATTCAATTTGCATAGCAGGAGAATGTGACTGGCTCTTTTTGGTGCATTTCAGGTTCGATTTCAGCCCAAAATTCGAACCAGCACGCACTAGACCCCTGCTGTGAGCCGCATGCAGGGACGGCGTGAACCCGGCCTAAATTACAGCCTACATTTTTGCCTCAAAATTAACTCATGCAGTATTTGTCTCAATAGCACTTAATTATCAAAAATCACACCTTAATTAACAAACGCATAACATTTTTCTATTTTGCAATATTTAGCACTTAATTTACTACTATTTATTGTTGTTTTATCATTTTTTTTTCACAGGCTATAACAATGAACCAGAGTGATATCAATGAAGACACACTAAGAAATTTGAAACTTAGTATGCTTTAGTTCACAGAATGATCTCCCTCTGGTGCAACATTACCAATTATTTACATCCCTGAGCTAACAACATTGTATTCTCACACTAATACATTATTTCTTTTTCCTTTACTGGCCAGTGCATAGTTCCCCTGATTGGTATTTTACTCATTCATAAAAAAATGAATGCCTGTACCATGAGATCAATAATGTTTTTTTTTTGTTAATGGACTTTCATGAAGGCTTGTCATTATTTATATCACAATTGACATTTTTGTATTCCTTTTTTTCTATAATTTATGGATAGTGGTCATATGACACTAATATCCTATGCCATAAATGTTAGTGAACTTACCCCATTGTCTCTGCACAGCACCCATCTCGACCCCCTTATACTCACCTTCCCTACATTCTCTTGCTATTTTTCCTCAGTTGAAGCCAACAACACTACTGATGCTTCTGGGTATGACAGAGCCTTTAGCAGCTGACCTGTAGTCCCAAGCACTGGCACATAATAGAAGTTAATATAAAAAGGAAAAGCTGCGCTGCAAATTAAATCAACATAAATCATCAATTATGTTTCAAGTACACAAAAATCCCAGTGCAAAAACTGAAAAAAGATTAGTGCAAAAGTCCATATAAGATGTATCACAGAGGATTGTAAAAAGTGACAGGAAGTTCTCCGAATGGGTGAAGCAAAATATCCAGTTAAGAATCTTGTGAGTCAGATGACAGATCCACCACCACTTATGTATCAGCTGCTTACCAGAGCAAGAATAAATCAAGCATGTAAGACATGGGTCAATAAGGGTCCTGGATAAGCTGCCACTCTCTCTCTTGTATCACCAATCCTCTATGTCAGACCAACTCTCTCCATAGATGTAACCCAGAGGAGAAAAACACTCACATGGTGTAATAACGTTTTTAAAATATTTAATGTATAAAAGGTATTGCACTCACATGTAAACAGTATAAAAAGTGCGATCGATAATTGTATAGCCGGCCGGCTCTGCTGTCTGCTCGTCCTTCCGGGTAGACAGCGTGGATCGTGGTGACGTCAGCACGTCGCTCCTCCCTACGCCGTTTCGTCACAAGAATGACTTCTTCCAGGGGATACGAGCGACGTGCTGACTCGCCACTCTTATAACAGTAAACAACACCCGGGACCGCCCAGCTCTGAACCTTGGGAGATCGCGGGCATCGGCCGCCATATTTAAGTTGGGATCGCTGCCAGTATTTAAACTATAGAAAAAGGCTACCAAACTTAAAAATTGCGGTAGATTTAAAAACTTGTAATGCTAATGGGTATCGACAGACCCTTATAACAAGAAAAAAGCGGCATATTGACTCACCACTTTTAAAGCCAAGCAACATAACAGAAATCACCTCCACTGGAATACAGGGCTGCGCGTATCTGTCACCAAGTTAATTTTAATGCTAGACCAGTAAAGAAATTGTTAATAAGTGATATTAAGAGGCTTAGGTTATCCAAATTACTGTATTATTAAGCCATTTTTCAATGTGAATTACTCACAGATCCGCAGTTTAAACAACTGCTGATCTGATGTCAATATACAAATAAATTTACTGTCCAGCAATTGGTACCCACATTAAAAATTAGCATGATATTAGACCAAGTCAGGAAGCGTATGATAAAGCTATCCGACAGTCAACATCCAAAATGCAGGAAAAGAAAAATCTAAATTCCAGTGTTAGGTATCCTTACAAAGTGCAAAATATTCATAGAGAAAAAAGTGAGTTAATTAATAATCACATAACACGGAAGCAGCCAATAATCCGCAATTTAAGCGGACAAAGCTGCGCCCATGCTATAACAACAGAAAAAAAGCCCTATGAATGTAATCAAAACATCCATAGGGAGAAACATTTTTTTTATAAATAATGATCAAGATAATCTTGATCTGTATGACAGAGCGAAACTATGAAATTACCATAAGCTACCCACCCATCAGTGGATGCACATTAAAAAATTAATGGATGCACATTAAAAAATTAATTGTAATATAAAATATAAAAATATATAAATATAAAAATTGTGACAAATGGGTTGGAAGTAAGGTAAACTCGTAGGGGTAAGCCATCATCAAGGCCCAGATGTACCAAGGTTCAGAGATGGTTCACAGAAATTCATCACAAGTACACAAAAATTAGCCATTGTCTATAAACGCGTTAACGTCAGTGTCTATGTTTAGTCCATAAGGACTGTATGTACGGACTCTGTATATCCAGGCCATCTCCATCCTAGAGAGTTCCCTAACCAATAAGCTACCTCTCCAGTGGGGCTCAAACGTATCTATTCCAATAAAGAGGGTCCCCTCAGGGTTTCGTTCATGGTGTTGGTCATAGTGACTGGATACTGAGTGTTGCGGGAATCCTGATCTAATATTGGCGATATGCTCACCAAGTCTGACATTCATTGGTCTTTTAGTTTTGCCAATGTATTGTAACCCGCAAGGGCATTCCAAAAGATACACCACGCCTGTAGTGCTACACGTGATGAATGGCTCGATTTTGTGTTCATTCAATGTGCTCGTGGATTTAAAACATAAAGTTTTCTTAGATTTAATCTTATTTAATTTACAAACTGTGCAATTCCTGCATTGGTGGTAACCCTTTATGTTACGTTGAAAAAGGGACACTTTCTTCGTGGGTGGATCCACCACATTGGGGGCTATCCTGTCCCGTAATGAAGGTACACCCCTAAATATCACCTGAGGATTAGTTGGTAAAAAGGAATTTATGGTTCTATCATTAGATAGTATATGCCAATGTTTTTTAATTAACTTCTTAATGGCATAATGCTGGTTTGAGTATGTCGTGATAAATGGCACAATCGGTCTATCTCTACTGTGTTTAGGGCCTGACACAAGCAAAGTATTCCTTTCAATTGCAGCCACCTCATTGTAGATACTCTCCAAAGATTCGGGGTCATAACCCTTCTCCAAAAGTCTATCCTTAAGAATGCCAGCCTGTGTTTCATAGTCCTTCAAGGTAGAACAGTTCCTCCTCATCCTTACAAATTGGCTCCTTGGAACCGAGTAGATAAGTTTGAGCCCCACTGGAGAGGTAGCTCATTGGTTAGGGAACTCTCTAGGATGGAGATGGCCTGGATATACAGAGTCCGTACATACAGTCCTTATGGACTAAACATAGACACTGACGTTAACGCGTTTATAGACAATGGCTAATTTTTGTGTACTTGTGATGAATTTCTGTGAACCATCTCTGAACCTTGGTACATCTGGGCCTTGATGATGGCTTACCCCTACGAGTTTACCTTACTTCCAACCCATTTGTCACAATTTTTATATTTTTATATTTTTATATTTTATATTACAATTAATTTTTTAATGTGCATCCATTAATTTTTTAATGTGCATCCACTGATGGGTGGGTAGTTTATGGTAATTTCATAGTTTCGCTCTGTCATACAGATCAAGATTATCTTGATCATTATTTATTAAAAAAAAAAAATTCTCCCTATGGATGTTTTGATTACATTCATAGGGCTTTTTTTCTGTTGTTATAGCACGGGCGCAGCTTTGTCCGCTTAAATTGCGGATTATTGGCTGCTTCCGTGTTATGTGATTATTAATTAACTCACTTTTTTCTCTATGAATATTTTGCACTTTGTAAGGATACCTAACACTGGAATTTAGATTTTTCTTTTCCTGCATTTAGGATGTTGACTGTCGGATAGCTTTATCATACGCTTCCTGACTTGGTCTAATATCATGCTAATTTTTAATGTGGGTACCAATTGCTGGACAGTAAATTTATTTGTATATTGACATCAGATCAGCAGTTGTTTAAACTGCGGATCTGTGAGTAATTCACATTGAAAAATGGCTTAATAATACAGTAATTTGGATAACCTAAGCCTCTTAATATCACTTATTAACAATTTCTTTACTGGTCTAGCATTAAAATTAACTTGATGACAGATACGCGCAGCCCTGTATTCCAGTGGAGGTGATTTCTGTTATGTTGCTTGGCTTTAAAAGTGGTGAGTCAATATGCCGCTTTTTTCTTGTTATAAGGGTCTGTCGATACCCATTAGCATTACAAGTTTTTAAATCTACTGCAATTTTTAAGTTTGGTAGCCTTTTTCTATAGTTTAAATACTGGCAGCGATCCCAACTTAAATATGGCAGCCGATGCCCGCGATCTCCCAAGGTTCAGAGCTGGGCGGTCCCGGGTGTTGTTTACTGTTATAAGAGTGGCGAGTCAGCACGTCGCTCGTATCCCCTGGAAGAAGTCATTCTTGTGACGAAACGGCGTAGGGAGGAGCGACGTGCTGACGTCACCACGATCCACGCTGTCTACCCGGAAGGACGAGCAGACAGCAGAGCCGGCCGGCTATACAATTATCGATCGCACTTTTTATACTGTTTACATGTGAGTGCAATACCTTTTATACATTAAATATTTTAAAAACGTTATTACACCATGTGAGTGTTTTTCTCCTCTGGGTTACATCTATGGAGAGAGTTGGTCTGACATAGAGGATTGGTGATACAAGAGAGAGAGTGGCAGCTTATCCAGGACCCTTATTGACCCATGTCTTACATGCTTGATTTATTCTTGCTCTGGTAAGCAGCTGATACATAAGTGGTGGTGGATCTGTCATCTGACTCACAAGATTCTTAACTGGATATTTTGCTTCACCCATTCGGAGAACTTCCTGTCACTTTTTACAATCCTCTGTGATACATCTAATATGGACTTTTGCACTAATCTTTTTTCAGTTTTTGCACTGGGATTTTTGTGTACTTGAAACATAATTGATGATTTATGTTGATTTAATTTGCAGCGCAGCTTTTCCTTTTTATATTGTATTTGTGTGTGTATCTTACATATAGGTTGCAGCAGCATTTTTTTATTTTTCTTTTTATTTATTTATTATTTTTTCACATATGTTTTATAGTGTCATCACTATTCCATTCATTAGACCTGCGCAGTATCTTCCTATTTTTTACATTTCTGCTATAGATACCCATATACAGCAGCAGTCTCTTATTATAATATTCACATATTAATCTTCACGGGTTTAAGTAGTTAGATTATCACATAATTATCACTTATCTTATATTCATTCACCTACACTTTTGTTTCTTTGATTTAACATCAAGTTCATTATGGATGTGTTTGACTATAGGGCTGCCAAAGTCGTTAACACTGACGGTGTTTTTAAAATGTATGATGTTAATGAGAGTGATATGAAGGGTCTTTTTATCAGACTTAAAAATCTTACTATCACTGAGGTTCATACTCAGTGGGATATAGCATTTCTCAACACTTACATTAAGCTCAATATGGTCCCGAGGAGTCTCAGGTGGCAGGTGAGCCCTCAAAATGGTGACCTTGAGCTAGAAGAATGGTTCAGATATTTTAATGAAGCCGGAGTAAATTTTTTACGTTTTCTAGTCACTAGAAAAACTAGTAAATTAGAAAAATTAGACAATGAAATAAAAACACTTAAAGAAACCTTAGCGTCAAGCAAAGAGAGTGATGAGTACAAACAAAGATCCTCCTACCTTTTGGGGATCCTAGATAAAGAGGAAAAAGAACAAAAAATTAAAAAGAGAAAAAAATACAACAGAGATTACGGAGACTATCAGGCTAGTCTGGTGTTTGAATGGCAAAAAAAGTTAGCAGCTGAGCAACAAAATGAGGCTAACAATAGAATGGATGCTATAGTACAGAGGGATAGTATTCCAGCAAAAGTAGAAACCACTTTACAACAACAAATGCCTGCCAAAGATCAAACAAGGACCCCCAAACATTTCAAAAAAATGGGGAAAAGAACCAAAAAGGTGAATCATCATTCACCAAATAGGACAGCAGGTACCTCAAAAAACTCCTTACAAACTAAACATCCTGGATGGGTCAAATCCGCACATGATAGCTATGGAACTAATTCTGGTCGTGGCGATGGTCTTCAGGAATACCATCACTATAGGGATTCCCCAAGGAGAGAGAGAGACCAAGAAAGAAACAAGGGAGACTATTATCAATATGGTCCACCTTTGGATCAGAGATCTCATCAAAATCCCCGACATTTTGTAGACAGATCAAGGGATGGTCCAGATTATGATAGCGACTATGACACCAGAAATCGCTTTTATCCGCTAAGGGACCGTGAAGGTCCAAGCAATAGTCAGGCTGATTATGAACAGGCAAGACAGGTACAAGAATTGTACCGGTTTGGATCTTCAAGAGATTTCCCTTCAGATCAATGGGAGGCGAATGGAGGAGAAAATTGGGGTTTTCCCAAACCAAATCGAGGAATAAAAAGACCTGTGGAAGGAAAAGAGGGAGCAGAGGGGGGAGGAGGACACACCCCAAAGAAATCAAAAACCTAAAAGGTGAGGGTATCTATAATTTAAGCTCACATACTTTAACCCAACCAGAAATTTCCTTATTGAATAAAGGCCTCAAATTAGCCCCTTCGAGGAAACTTAACAAATTTCAAACGTATATGGATGTCCACCAATACATTCGCAAGGTTAACATTAAACGTTACTTTGCAGGCCTGCCCTCCAAAGAAATAGTTGCTAATCAAGCAACTGTTCAACATTCTGGCCTTTCCAACGCCTCTACATGGAATCCTCCTGGCAATTTGGCTCCTTCATTGCGAGTCTTTAGAGATGTAGTTCTAAGGGACCTGGAGAAGATACAGGTCTCTGGCCATAAAATGGATTCCGGTCTGGAAACAGGTCTTGACACGTTATGTACTAATAAAGACCTGTTAATACGTCCAGCGGAAAAAGGAGGGGGGATAGTAGTAATGGACCGGTCCTTTTATATTGAGGGATTGAAAACTCTGGTTGATGATAAGGACACCTATGCTCTCTTACCAGGTAACCCTATTATTCAGTATAAGGGAAAATTGGAAACATTAGTTCTAAAAGGTTCTAAGTCGGGGATCCTTAATGAAAAAGAGCAACAATTTTTGATTCCTAAAGCTCCAAAAGTTCCAATCATGTACAGCTTACCAAAGATCCATAAAAGCTTGACTTGCCCCCCTGGACGCCCGATTATCAGTGGCATAGATTCGATCACTACCAGGGTGGGCAAGTACATTGACTACTATCTCCAACCTTTGGTTCAGAAGATGCCATCACATCTCAAAGATTCCAAACAAGTCATTAATTTACTTTCCCAGATTGAGGCTAATAAAGACACATGGATGGTGACAGCTGACGTTCAATCATTATAAACAATCATTCCTCATAATTTAGGGCTTGAAGCTGTCAGACATTTTTTGGATCTTTCCTCTGATTTGGTTCCCCTGCAGAAGGACTTTCTGATGGAACTCTTGGAGTATACGGCAGATCATAACTATTTCTGGTTTGACCACAATTATTATAAGCAGATTCGTGGAGTCGCCATGGGCGCTAAACATGCGCCGAGTCTGGCCAATCTGTTTATGGCCAAATGGGAGGAGGACGTCATCTATGGTGATACCCATCCCCACATTAAGTTGTGGGCAAGGTACATTGATGACGTCCTCCTCCTATGGACAGGAGACAGAACAGAACTGGAATCCTTCATTACTACGCTCAATATTAATGAGCGTGGTATACGCTTGTCATATGAGGCCAGTCAAGAGTCAATCGACTTCCTTGACCTTACTATAATGAAAGATAAAGATCTATATCAGACCAAAACTTTCTTTAAAAAAAACGATAGGAATTCTTTTATTCCTAAAGGAAGCTGTCATCATGACAATTGGTTGAACTCGGTTCCAAGGAGCCAATTTGTAAGGATGAGGAGGAACTGTTCTACCTTGAAGGACTATGAAACACAGGCTGGCATTCTTAAGGATAGACTTTTGGAGAAGGGTTATGACCCCGAATCTTTGGAGAGTATCTACAATGAGGTGGCTGCAATTGAAAGGAATACTTTGCTTGTGTCAGGCCCTAAACACAGTAGAGATAGACCGATTGTGCCATTTATCACGACATACTCAAACCAGCATTATGCCATTAAGAAGTTAATTAAAAAACATTGGCATATACTATCCAATGATAGAACCATAAATTCCTTTTTACCAACTAATCCTCAGGTGATATTTAGGGGTGTACCTTCATTACGGGACAGGATAGCCCCCAATGTGGTGGATCCACCCACGAAGAAAGTGTCCTTTTTTCAACGTAACATAAAGGGTTACCACCAATGCAGGAATTGCACAGTTTGTAAATTAAATAAGATTAAATCTAAGAAAACTTTATGTTTTAAATCCACGAGCACATTGAATGAACACAAAATCGAGCCATTCATCACGTGTAGCACTACAGGCGTGGTGTATCTTTTGGAATGCCCTTGCGGGTTACAATACATTGGCAGAACTAAAATACCAATGAATGTCAGACTTGGTGAGCATATCGCCAATATTAGATCAGGATTCCCGCAACACTCAGTATCCAGTCACTATGACCAACACCATGAACGAAACCCTGAGGGGACCCTCTTTATTGGAATAGATAAGTTTGAGCCCCACTGGAGAGGTAGCTCATTGGTTAGGGAACTCTCTAGGATGGAGATGGCCTGGATATACAGAGTCCGTACATACAGTCCTTATGGACTAAACATAGACACTGACGTTAACGCGTTTATAGACAATGGCTAATTTTTGTGTACTTGTGATGAATTTCTGTGAACCATCTCTGAACCTTGGTACATCTGGGCCTTGATGATGGCTTACCCCTACGAGTTTACCTTACTTCCAACCCATTTGTCACAATTTTTATATTTTTATATTTTTATATTTTATATTACAATTAATTTTTTAATGTGCATCCATTAATTTTTTAATGTGCATCCACTGATGGGTGGGTAGCTTATGGTAATTTCATAGTTTCGCTCTGTCATACAGATCAAGATTATCTTGATCATTATTTATAAAAAACATTTTTTCTCCCTATGGATGTTTTGATTACATTCATAGGGCTTTTTTTCTGTTGTTATAGCACGGCCGCAGCTTTGTCCGCTTAAATTGCGGATTATTGGCTGCTTCCGTGTTATGTGATTATTAATTAACTCACTTTTTTTCTCTATGAATATTTTGCACTTTGTAAGGATACCTAACACTGGAATTTAGATTTTTCTTTTCCTGCATTTTGGATGTTGACTGTCGGATAGCTTTATCATACGCTTCCTGACTTGGTCTAATATCATGCTAATTTTTAATGTGGGTACCAATTGCTGGACAGTAAATTTATTTGTATATTGACATCAGATCAGCAGTTGTTTAAACTGCGGATCTGTGAGTAATTCACATTGAAAAATGGCTTAATAATACAGTAATTTGGATAACCTAAGCCTCTTAATATCACTTATTAACAATTTCTTTACTGGTCTAGCATTAAAATTAACTTGGTGACAGATACGCGCAGCCCTGTATTCCAGTGGAGGTGATTTCTGTTATGTTGCTTGGCTTTAAAAGTGGTGAGTCAATATGCCGCTTTTTTCTTGTTATAAGGGTCTGTCGATACCCATTAGCATTACAAGTTTTTAAATCTACCGCAATTTTTAAGTTTGGTAGCCTTTTTCTATAGTTTAAATACTGGCAGCGATCCCAACTTAAATATGGCGGCCGATGCCCGCGATCTCCCAAGGTTCAGAGCTGGGCGGTCCAGGGTGTTGTTTACTGTTATAAGAGTGGCGAGTCAGCACGTCGCTCGTATCCCCTGGAAGAAGTCATTCTTGTGATGAAACGGCGTAGGGAGGAGCGACGTGCTGACGTCACCACGATCCACGCTGTCTACCCGGAAGGACGAGCAGACAGCAGAGCCGGCCGGCTATACAATTATCGATCGCACTTTTTATACTGTTTACATGTGAGTGCAATACCTTTTATACATTAAATATTTTAAAAACGTTATTACACCATGTGAGTGTTTTTCTCCTCTGGGTTACATCTATGGAGAGAGTTGGTCTGACATAGAGGATTGGTGATACAAGAGAGAGAGTGGCAGCTTATCCAGGACCCTTATTGACCCATGTCTTACATGCTTGATTTATTCTTGCTCTGGTAAGCAGCTGATACATAAGTGGTGGTGGATCTGTCATCTGACTCACAAGATTCTTAACTGGGTATTTTGCTTCACCCATTCGGAGAACTTCCTGTCACTTTTTACAATCCTCTGTGATACATCTTATATGGACTTTTGCACTAATCTTTTTTCAGTTTTTGCACTGGGATTTTTGTGTACTTGAAACATAATTGATGATTTACAGGCATACCCCACTTTAAGTACACTCACTTTACATACACTCGCGAGTAAGGACATACCCGCGAGTGTATGTAAAGTGCCTTACAAGTACTGTACAGACATTTTGCAGCCACAGTAGAAGGAGCTAAAGCTCCGAGAGCATAGCCCGTCCTGTTCCAGTGTGCCCCTGACACCCCCAATACAGACCCTGAGAACTCAACTACAGCTCCTGACACCCCCACTACAGCCCCTGACCCCCGACTACACCCTAGAAGTGAAAAAATATATTGTTTTACTTTAAGTACATTTTCATTTTACATACATGCTCTGGTCCCATTGTGTACTTAAAAGTGGGGTATGCCTGTATGTTGATTTAATTTGCAGCGCAGCTTTTCCTTTTTATATTGTATTTGTGTGTGTATCTTACATATAGGTTGCAGCAGCATTTTTTTATTTTTCTTTTTATTTATTTATTATTTTTTCACATATTTTTTATAGTGTCATCACTATTCCATTCATTAGACCTGCGCAGTATCTTCCTATTTTTTACATAATAGAAGTGACATCACTATTTCCTTGGGTTGCCAACCTTGCTAATTTCAATTGCTCTGGATAGGCAAGGTGACTCTGTTCAGTTTGGACCAGTGGCGGGCCGTCCATAGAGGGTGCAGGGGAGCCCCTCCCCTATCCATGCGACTGGCCCCCTAATCTACATATCAGGGAGTCAGACCATGGATTCCAATGCGGGGTGGGTGTTTTTTTTAAACACCTATATTGAGCCAGAGGCTCAAATAGGCTTAAAAAAAGGATGAGCTCGGAGCACAGAGCATTGCGCACATAGCCCACCCAGTTTTGTGATGATAGCGAATGAATTCTCACTATTTTGACACTAAAGTTCATCCCTGCCAATCATGAGGCAAGGCCTGAGACCTGTTTCCTGATTAACCAAAGGGTCAGGCGATCCTATTGGATGTCTAGCGCTTAAGCGTAAGAGAGAGGAGGCATGCAGCAGAGGAAGCCACTGGCGGAGCGGACACCGGAGCCGCTGCCTGCACCCTCCGCCTGCAAGGACCATGCTGCCACAGCCACCACAGCCTGCCACATAGATCAGGTAAGTGCCACGCCACCGGCTACCTGGGGGGTGATAGCAGTGTCGTGCCGCCAGCTGCACGGGGGGGGGGGGGGGGGGTGGTTGTTTGCCGCCCCAAAAGCAAAACCGACCAGCTGCCACTACTTTTGACCACAAGAAAGCTGGATCTCTCAAAGCTTGTCCCAATACTGGAAGCAATTAGGAAGCTGTCTTGTGTGTATCCACAGATTTTAAATGTTAAAAAAAAAAATTTACTTGGAGGATGTGAGTGCTATTACCTTTTATTCAATAAACCACTTATATACAGAGTTATCCTATGTGAGGTCTCTCTGTTTATCTATTGTATATACATTGCGGAGTAACCAATTACTGAGGTGTGCAGTTGTATTGCCCATGACGGTCTACCATCATCGGGGATTAAAGGAACTCACATGCGTAAATTGACCTATCTGTAGCGGATGGTCAATTGTGTCTTGTAAGCCTTGTGTTTGATAACTGGTTGGAGGTCTGGGCATTGCACATTTTTGGCACTGGAAGTTGTCATTGAACTTCTGAGTTTTTCACATATAACGGATTAATATTGAATCACTGGGACTATTGTGGACTTCATTTCTCTATTTTCTATCACTGTCTATGTGATAGGCGGTCACATTTTTTTTTTCTAGAAAATTACTTAGAACCCCCAAACATTATACATTTTTTGTTAACACCCTGGAGAATAAAATGGTGGTCGTTGCAATACTTTCTTTCATAGCGTATTTTCCCAGCGTTCTTACAAGTGCACTATTTTTTGGAAAGAATACAATTTTTTTAATTAAAAACGAAGGGCCAGATCCACATACATGTAGAACGGCGCAGCGTATCAGAGATAAACTACGCCGCCGTACCTTACCTGGCGCATTTTCGAATCCTCAGCGATTTTGCGCCGTAAGTTACGGCGGCGTAGGGGGCGGGTTTCATTTAAATGAAGCGCGTCTCCACGCCGAATGAACTGCAAATGCTTCGTCACAAAATTTCCCGCCGTGCATTGCGCTAAATGACGTCGCTAGGACGTCATTTTTTTAACTTAGACGTGAGTTACGTCCATCCCTATTCACGGACGACTTACGCAAAAAAAAATTTAAAATTAAAATTTTGACGCGGGAACGACGGCCATACTTAACATGGCAATTCTATGTATACGCGGCAAAATACCAGCTTTAACTATACGCTGGAAAAAGCCAACTACAGACGACGTTAGAAAATTTGATGGCCGCGCGTACGTTCGTGGATCGTCGTAAATCGCTAATTTGCATACCTGACATGAAAAACGCCACCCAGCGGACGCCGAAATATTGCATCTTAGATCCGAAGGCGTACGAAGATCTAACCCAGAAGCCGTCGTATCTTGTTTTGAGGATTCAAAACAAAGTTACGACGCAGGAATTTTGAAATTACGTGGCGTATCAATAGATATGCCGGCGTAATTTCTTTGTGAATCTGGCCCTAAGACAACTGTAAAGTTAGCCCAATTTTTTTTATATTGTGAAAGATAATGTTACGCAGAGTAAATTGATACACAACATGTCACGCTTCAAAATTGCGCCCGCTTGTGGAATGGCGACAAACTTTCACCCTTAAAAATCTCTATAGGCGATGTCTAAAAAATTCTACAGGTTGCATGTTTTGAGTTACAGAGAAGGTCTAGGGTTAGAATTATTGCTTTTGCTGTACCGATTGCAGTGATACCTCACATGTGTGGTTTGAACACCGTTTTCATATGCAGGCGCTGCTCACGTATGCGTTCGCTTCTGTACGCAAGCTCAGCGGGACGGGGCACGTTTCAAAAATTATTATTTTTTCTTATTTATTTTACGTTTTATTTGTTATTTTTACACTGTTCTTTTTTATAAGAAAACTGTGTCACATTTATTCCTATTACAAGGAATGTAAACATTCCTTGTAATAGAAAAAAAGCATGACGGGACCTTTTAAATATGAGATCTGGGGTCAAAAAGACCTCAGATCTCATATTTACACAAAAATGCAATAAAAAAATATTTTGTCATTTGAAAAAAAAGGCCCTTTAAGAGCTATGGGCGAAAGTGATGTTTTGACGCTGCTCCCTGCAATGGTATTAAGACAGGTGGGGGCCATCTTCTCCTCACTCGTCTCCATACCAAGCAGGAGAAAGGACCCGATCGCCTCTGCCTCTGCCGACGGCTCCAGTAAGCGGGGGAGAGCGGCGGGAGGGTAATCCACCAAAGAGACCACTATTATCAGAAACAGGACGGCCCGCTGAAGAAGAGGATACTGGGGTCATGGCAGCTAGCTGCTGCCATAACAAAGATATCCTTCTTCAAAGAGCCGACGTGTATCGGCGTGCGGCGGTCCGGAAGTGGTTAAGTGTTAGCTAGAGTTAGAATTTAATTTGTTAGTCACTTATGTAAAGTGCACATAAATCTACTAGACCACCTAACACTGCCCTCTTCACTGACTGACAATGTTGCTGTCCAAGGGTGGCTATACTGCTCCTCCCAATGGAATGAGCGTTATCACCCTAAGACAGGAATTGTGTTACTGGGTCAGCTTACCAGGTTAATATAAACCGGAAAAGCCCCCAAAAAATTAGAAAACTATTGCAGTCACCACATATAAGGATTAATAAGCTGCATAAAATAAAATGTTATTAGGTTTGGGTTTAGATACAACATAAAGCACAATGGTGAACCTGTAGTATTTATTTATTTAACCTAGTATCTCATTATTAAACCCAGTTGCCAATGTAAAATATGCTAGAGATGAATGTAAATAAAAACTTATAGCTTAAAGTTGGAAATTGTTGTATCCTTGTTGCAAAAAAAGCTTTCTACAAATCAGCATTATCTGAACTATTCTGCCTTAGGCGTAGATATTGTCAGTTGTTCTCAAAAGCACCGAATGTACATTGTTAAAATATTGAACGTGTTTCACAGAGGAGCATCAAATTTCAGCACTTGGTTTCTACAATGAGGATGCTCAAAAGGAAACCATTCTTTGACCAAATAAAAGTCAGGGAATGCTACAACGCCTCTATGTTTATTCCAGGTCAGTTACTGAAGGCATTTAAGCCAAAGTATCAGTAAAACAGCCAGTCAATTAGCATTCTCTGATGGCAAGGTCAGTGATGACAGACTCCATATTTCCCTCATGACAGATTTGACTTAATGAGACATTGATTCAGACTATGGATTTCCCTCAGCCTAAAGCATTGAATATGTAGTCTGACATAACATGTATTTTAAGATTTGTACATCACGAAAAACTTAAAACTATACTGCTGCAGACTCTGTTTTCACTTTTATTTCATGAGACTGTCAAAGAAAACTGATTTTATTTCCTGTTATGTAAAGTCTATGTCACCCAGTAAAGAAATACAACTTGTTTTGATTCTTATTTTATTAAAATTACAGTAGTCTGTCTGCCATTTCAGGGTAAGGGCAACAGTGGAATTTCTATTACAAGAGAAATCACTTTTATTTCCATGAAAAAGTATTGAGTAAAATAGAAAAAAAAAATCTTTACAATATGAAATGGCAGCAATGTAAATGGAAGTAGCAGCAATCATATGATGAAAGCACTGGGATGAATAGCACTCACCAGAGCATAAATAATATCAGTACGCAAATGTAAAAATGACTTGCTAATCTGTTCTTCAACAAAATGCAGTTTTGTAGAATGTGTGCTACTAGGTCAGATTACTGAAATAAATATACTAATGAACTGAAATGATACATAGCATTACATGCACCACTGGTGTATGAAGAAAATCATACACACATTTCTCACTATGTATACTTTAATTCAAAATCCAACCACTGCTTCTACAGCTACCTTTTAATTTAATGGCCCCCATACAGGCACAATAAGCAAAATCCTCATTCAGGTAATATTACAGCAATATTAGCTAATAGCTAAATATTATTTTGTTATGGACAAAAGGCAATATTAGGTTTTATAAACAGCATTGCTTTTATTGAATTATAATTTCACATTGCTTAAGTCTCCCACTGTGTACTTTATACATCAGTGATCCTCATTGCACTTAAAGGGTTTGTAAAGGAATTTTTTTTTTTATCTTAATAGCTTCCTTTACCTTAATGCAGTGCTGTTTTCATGTGCTCATTGTTAGTTTTTGCTCTCACGTTGCTGTAATGCTTCTCTGATCTCCACACTTCCTGGTTGTCTGTTTCCTGATAACCACTGTGCTGGGAGCTTTCTCTCTGTGGTCACTAACTTCAAGGAGGTGTCATTACTGTGTGTCTAAAACCCCTCAGCACCAATCAGTTTCGTTTTCCAAACCATCACTGCCCTGTATTGGCTCTGTGGCTCTGTACAGCAGAGAGGCAGGAAACAACATGCAAAAACGAAACTAGAAACTACAGGTACATTGTATGATTGATTTGTATCTATTCGTTTTTAAAAGGAATCAGTTAACTATTATGTCTCTATACCCTGTAAACAGTCATTTCAGCATACATTTTTTTTTTATTTACAACTCCTTTAACATACAAACCCAAGCCACCAGCCCCAAGCTGATCAAGCCTAGAGGTTGCCTAATAGCGTTTGGGTGAACGGTTCCGCCAGAGAATGAATTGGGCTGAATATTGGCTGTTTGTAACCAAGTAGCAAGTAAATAGCAAGAAAGTGTGCTATAGTATGCTATTGTGATTCTCTTGTGAGTGTAGAGTGTCAGTGTAGTGTGAATCTAGTGATAGTGCAGCGTGAGTGTACTGCGACCATTAATTTTTACATTACTGCCAGTTTAGTGTGAATATATTGATAGTACAGTATGAGTGTAGTGCGACCATTCATTTTTTTTTTCAAGATGATTTTTCTTAGGATTTTCATTTACAGGGAAAGAAACACATTGTTGTACTATAGATAACAGGTGTACATACATGAACGAACAATAGTATACAGTCTGTTAATTCAGTCTGAACAAACTCAGTCGAAAAAGATTGCAGAGTATGAATTATAAAAAAAAAGAAAAAGGTGGAAAGTATAACACTCAATCACCCTTGGATATTCAGCCAAGGCTTCCAGGAGTTGGTGTATTTTGCAAGGTTGTTGTTTTGTAAGACAGAGGTAAAATTGCATTCTTTAACTACTTCAGCCCCGGACCATTTTGCTGGTCAATGACCGGGTCCCTTTTTGCGATTCGGCACGCTTTAACTGACAATTGCGCGGTCGTGCGATGTGGCTCCAAAACAAAATTGGTGTCCTTTTTTTCCCACAAATAGAGCTTTCTTTTGGTGGTATTTGATCACCTCTGCGGTTTTTATTTTTTGCGCTATAAGCAAAAATAGAGCGACAATTTTGAAAAAAAATATATATTTTTTACTTTTTGCTGTAATAAATATCCCCAAAAATATATCAAAAAACAATTATTTTCCTCAGTTTAGGCCGATACGTATTCTTCTACATATTTTTCATTAAAAAAAATACCAATAAGCGTTTATGGATTGGTTTGCGCAAAAGTTATAGCGTCTACAAAATAGGGGATAGTTTTATGGCATTTTTATTAATATTTTTACTAGTAATGGCAGCAATCAGCGATTTTTATCGGTACTGCGACCTTTTGGCGGACACTTCGGGCACTTTTGACACATTTTTGGGACCATTGGCATTTTTATATCGATCAGTGCTATAAAAATGCATTGATTACTATAAAAATGTCACTGGCAGGGAAGGGGTTTCTATTCCTATATTTAGAATGGCTAGGGATGGAGTGGGTTCGAAAATAATACCTGTGATATCTGATATCAAGGAGAATCATTTTCTCCAGAAGGGATAGATGTGTGGACATTTCCATAGACTATGGATTAGGGAGTCCTTGAGGGAACAGCCCCTCCAACATGAATGATTATCTAGGTTTGTAAATTTGTGCATTTGCACAGGGATGATATACCATCTATGGTGGATTTTTTGTGATAATTCCCATTAGGTAATGCATTTGGGAGCCCTGTGGTTATGTCATATGGCATTGCACCATTGGGAATCCGAGAAGGAGGTCTTTAAATCTCTTTACCATCTCTGGTATGTTGATGTTTTAAAAAACATGTTTTTGTTCTGTAGTAGGTTGTACATAAGAGTTATTACCTTATTTTGGGAGAGTTGGATGTCCAGAAAGGTCATGGTTTGGTAGGAATTTTTGGTGTTGGGGTTGTTTTTTTTTGTAGGTACTGTATGAGGATATGCATCTGTAAGTATGTGCACCTTGTGTTGGTATGAGGTATCTAGATTGTATGGTTTGGAATAGGAATATTTGGTCATTGTGCATTATTTCCTGATAGAAATGTGTTTTTAAATAAAAATTTGCCATGTCTCAATTGCGGCTGAGATCATTGGTTGGTCTTTTTTTGGGGGGTTTCTGGAGAGATGTCTGGGCCAATAGAAGAGAGAAGCTTGTTCTATATATTGCCATTGTTTGTTGAATGTGGGCATAAACCAATGTCTAATTTGATCTAGTATCCCTGCTATGTAGTAGTCTTTTGTGTCTGGGAAGCTCATACCTCTTGCAGTTTTATGTTTGATGATAATGGCAGCCCTCAAAATTTCCACTCGCCTACTAGCATTTGGCGAGTGGATTTAAGCTGGGGGCGAGTGATGACAGGGCTGCATGACCAATCTCCCTCCAATCTGTGCCTACACTTAGAGTCCCGATGAGATTGGCGGCCGAAGAGGAAAGGTGCATGCTTGGGAAAAGTAGTCTGGTGAGCCGCGCACAGGCAGAGCAGTACACAGGTGCTCTCCTTACAATTCTCATTAAGCCATGGGACCTAACAGTATGACCTCTCTGAGCCTGCCCCCCTCCCCCGGCCCCCGACCAATGTAGCTGGAGAGCAGAAAATAATGAGTGAGGTGGAGGATTGCAAAAATTACCACTCCGGTGCAGCGCTCACTGAAAGTTGCCCTGACATGAGAGCGGCAGCCTTCTAGTTTGTGCAGTTTTCTTCTCCTTGTGCTCTATGTAAGTGTCCAACAGTTTAGCCTGAGCACTGTGAACATACTGGTCTCAATGTGTGCTGTGCGGTGTCAGTGTGCGCTGTGCTATGGTGTCAATGGCTGTGCAGTTGTGTGGATCTCGGCGCTGGATTGTACCCCCCTGCCGCTGTGCTGCAGCTCCTCTCCTCTCTGCCAGCCTGAATAAAAGGGGGAAGTGGGGACATACAATTGTGGAGCCGCGCACACAGGCTCCTGATGATGAGATGAATGGGAGAGAGAGAGAGAGAGGATGGATGGGAGTTGCAGAGGAGACAGCAAGAGAATGGGGAAGAGAACCAGTTCTAGTGCCCTGTCCCTCTGGTCTGCCCCCAGTGCCCTGTCCCTCTGGTCTGCCCCCAGTGCCCTGTCCCTCTGGTCTGCCCCCAGTGCCCTGTCCCTCTGGTCTACCCCCAGTGCCCTGTCCCATTTTGTTAAAGTTGTTGTTGGTAATATTTAATTTTGTAACTTGATTCTGCATAAAACATTGTCATTCCATGAGAAAATCTACGAGGGCGTGTTTAAGGGTGCAATTAGGCGCAGGGCAGTGTATGAATTAGGTGGGGCACTGGTGGCGAGTAACTCTTGAGGCCTGGCTAGTAGCTCAGGACTTGAAATTTTGATCCCTGATAATGGTACAAGAACAACGTGGCTTCCGACTTTGCCAAACATACGAACTGAGCAAACTCTTAAGTGTAAAAGCAAGAGGTACTCCCACGCTGTCAGAAGATCCTACTAAGTGAAACTGGGGTGGTGTTTAAGCTAAAGGGGACACTGCTGCAGACACCTAGTGATCTATCCTAAATAGGAAAAATGTGTCAAATTAAAAAAGGTGATGGTGTCTGCGCTGTGTAACAGAGAAAAGGGGGGGGGAGGAAGATAGATAATGTGACTATAATACACTCTATATGCATAAAAAAGTGTCTTTATAGACTACCAAATATTTCAGATCTCTGCCTGGATTGATAAGTGAAACAAATATCTCAGAAAAACATAAATTACACTATGCCACACTATACACAAACAAACAAATAATGCATAAATATGTAAACTTGATATAATAAATAAATGTACGAGCCAAGCAAAGTCAGCATAGAATACGTGCAAAAAAAATATATATTTATATTATATATAATAATATAATAAATAAATAAATAAATATATAAATGAATATATTTAGGAAAGTCTCTGAGTGGTGGTCCCAAAAAAACAAGTGTTGAGAAATGAGGAGCTTCAGTGTGCAAAGGACACCTCTTGTGACTTCTTAGCAGCTTACCTCACAGCTGTTGTTCTAAAGACCTGAAAAAACCTCAAGGGATACACATCCGATAGAGAATGTCACAGAGGAGGTGGCAGGAGTGAGTGGCACAGAGGAGGTGGCAGGGCCAAGTGGCAGCACAAGGTGCCAGGTGCCTCCCATCCGCCCTCCTACAAGAAGGGCCGGGAGGGATATGAGGGTGAGTGAGGCAGCACTGGCCCTGATTCGAGAGGCACAGGCCACCCTCCAACAGCCAATCACCCCTGAAGAGGGCTATGGCACTCTTGTCATGGCCAAAATGAGCCAAATGACAGAGGACCAACGCCTCTTATTTGAGCCCCTTCTTATCAGTTTGGCGAATAAGGGGGTGAGGGGGCTACTAACTAAGGACACAGTAATTTGTTGCCTCGGCCATCCTCCCCCACCAGCTTATTCCCAACCTCCTCCTCCTCATCCTCCTCCTCCACCTTCTTCTCCTTATTCTCCTCCTCCTCCTCCTCCTCCTCCTTCTTCTCCTCCTCCTTCTTCTCCTCCTCCTTCTTCTCCTTCTTCTTCTCCTCCTCCTTCTTCTTCTCCTTCTTCTCCTCCTCCTTCTTCTCCTCCTTCTTCTTCTCCTCCTTCTTCTCCTCCACCTTCTTCTCCTCCTCCTGGCACATGTACACCTCCTGAGGCACAGCCTCCAGCCAAGCAGAGAAGCAAGGCTGCAGAGAAGGCTGCAGAGCAGGCTGCAGTGAAGGCAGCAAGGAAGGCTGTCAGGAAGAGCAAGAAGTGATGGCCTTGCTTCAAGGTGATCTGACAGAAGGCAGCCTGCTGGGACATCTATCTGACCTGCTGCTGTTCCTGACCTCTGGGAGTCCAAGACCAGATTGGGCTCCCTCCTGTATGTGCCTCTCAATGTCCCAATTGTAGTCTCCACACACAAGTGCACAAATGGCAGCAGGTTATTCAGTGCTGCCTTGTATTTATTTTATTTATATTCTTTACCAGAATAAATGGTCTTTTTTGGTTTACAGTTCATACTTGTCTATACGTTTTTCCTCCAACCAAAAATGTAGCTTGTGAGTAGTCAGGTAAAAAATAATACAAAAGGTCTAATAAAAGGGACAGATCAGATAAGACCAAACAATAATGTTACAATGGTGGTAACTTGACACCAAAAAACATGGAGATGACTAGAAATGTAATAATAATTAAATAATAATTAAAAATGAAGATCTGTATTTGAAAAAAAAATCAGGCTATATAAAATATTCCTAAATATTCATGAGATCAGCATGAAAAAGGTTTCAAAAAGTTAGTCAGAACTGTGTGTGAATTTTAGCAGCAAAAGAAGATAATTATTGTTAATTTTTGTCCCATTCTAAAGATGATTTAAATGCGCAGCATTTAAACGATGCAATCATTTTTGCAGCGTGACGAATGTGCTATCTCCATTATAAACGCTACATTTACTGAAGGTGCGCTCCCGTCTCTATGCGCGGGTTTCTAAGCATTTCTAAGCATATACACGATCGTGTTTCTCGTCAAAAAACAGCCAGACGAGAAACACAACAAGGAAATTGAGACTCCCGTGGAGGAAAAAGAGAACTTGTTCTCTTTTTTCCTCGTCGAGTTCCTCGACAGTTTTCTCGATGAAAAGCATACACACGAACGGTTTCGTTGGCAAAAAAACTCTGCCACCAAGTTTCTTGATGGATTCTGTCGAGGAAACCGGTCGTGTGTACACGGCCTAAAACTGTATTCCTGGGGTAAAGCAATTACTGTACACCCAATTGCCAAAGATGCACAAATGGGACAGGTACACTCATACATATGTTGTGGCGATGCCCCAAATTGCACCTCTACTGTGAGTTCATATTTGATAATTATAACTCCATGTTCTCTACACAAGTACAGCATGATCCAAAAATAGCATTGCTAGGAGTTATACTGGAAGATATTCTCCCAGTTGAAGTGCCCGTGATGTGGCTGAGAACTATCCGTATTTATCGGGCTATAACGCGCCCCGGCGTATAGCGCGCACCCCCGAACTTGAAGGAAAATTTGAGAAAAAAAAAATACTTACAGTTTGGATGCCCCTCGTCTGTGTCTTGCCCGTCATCCATCGCATCCTGCCCGTCGTCCATCGCGTCCATCGGCGGCCTCGTCCGGTCCGGCGTCCTTCTGCGGCCATCCCCGCTCGATCCCCGCTTCCCGCGCTGTGTTCGAACCACTGCGCCGACATATACCGAGCGGAGTACACTCGGGTATAGTCGGGCGGGCTTCGTTCCTCTCGCGTAAAGGACGTACGGGACGTGACCGCGAGAGGAGCCGAGCCTGCCCGACTATACCCAAGTGTACTACGCTCGGTATATGTCGGCGCAGTGGTTCGAACAAAGCGCGGGAAGCGGGTATCGGCATATATCGCGCACCCACGATTTTGCCCTGATTTTCAGGGCAAAAAAGTGCGCGGTATACGCCGATAAATACGGTATGTACAAGGCACGCAAACCTATTTTACAAAAATGGATCTCAAACTGTTCACCAATGACAGATCAATGGATTAAAGCAATTAATCCAATTTTAAGACAAGAGGAACTTACCTATAAACATAGGAGATGTCCTAAGAAATTTGAAAAGATCTGGCATTGGTGGTTATTGTGTAATCCGGTTAATTAATCAGATGAATATCTTAATGATATAGGAAACTAATCTAATTATAGAGAAATATAATACTGGACTGAAACAAATATACATAAAATAGATTCAAGCTTGGAATAATGTGAGAGCGGGAATGGAAATAGGGTTTGATGAACACAATTAGACAGGGGATGTGTGTTTTTTTTTGTTTTGTTTTTTATCTTTCTGCACAGGTGTTGAGTGGGTAATGTGACACTAATGCTATGTGGTTTTTTTTTGTATTGTCTAAAGTCCAATCAAAATCAGTTGATTTAAAACAAAAAAGGAATAGGCCATGGCAAAGGGGGAAATTACTTTGAAGGAAAAAAATGGACTCATCTATGCATCAGGACTGTTTACTTGATGAAACCCCAACACATTTTATGTTTGATTATGAAAGGAGGTGGCATTCTTGGCTGAACATAGGGCCTGCTTTCATCATGTATATAATGCAGATATTTTATAGGGTGTATTTACACTGCTATGCTGTCTTCAGCTGAGGACAATTGAAAACCATTTAATCACGTATGTATATTCTGCAGTGTTACAATAGAATAGGATGCATTTGCATTGCTGTTGATCTCTCTTTCTGGTGTTGCTGTATCGGTGCATCTTCCTTGGACAAGGAGAGACAGGAATCTAGCCGGATGACAACACTAATCTTTTTTATATCTTTTTATCATTGTACTGTATATATTAGATAGATAGTTAGGAAGTAAGGTCATTGCTTATTTTTACCTTTAACACTGTACATCAAAATTTTGATATTTTTTGTCATATATGATCTACCATTTCATGTGTCTGATACTTATGTTTATTTAATGTGGTACGCCACATATACTATTGTTATTGTTATTCTTTCCATGTTTCCCCACACATCCCAGTTTTTGCCAGGATATTCGCTGTCAGGCTTGATAGCTCAAATATTTTTTTTTCTGTAAGTCAGGTGGAGTCAGGTGATCAGTGTTCTGTGCCACCTGGACAGCTGTCTGGGTGGATGTGTGTTGTATTGGTCGGGCTGCTAGGCCAGAGTTTGGGCCTATCCTGGGCACATCTAGCTGAGGGCCCATCCAGAAGCAAGAGAGCAGCTCAGGGTTGCGATTGCGGCTTGCAGTCCAACCAGAAGTGACGGTTCTGCCAGCCTGAGAACCTGTCGTGGTCGGAGGAAGATGGGAAGCTGTTGACACAAAGGGACCATCCACCTTATTACCAGGGCAGGGACCACAGTGAGTAGCTGAAGTAAGTACCGGAGCAGAATTCTCACTAAGTGGGAATGGTGAAGAATCAGGAAACCTCAGCGGGTATTAAGCCAGGGACCCAGCCAGCAGAGGTGCCACTTGCAGAGCAGCCTTGTATGTTAAGCCAGGGACCGAGCAGTCAAGTGGGGTGAAGCCTGAGAAGTATCTGGAGTGCCAAGCTAGGGACCCAGCAGAAAGGTGGGGTGACGCTTGAGTAAGATACTACTGTGAAGATTGTAGGAGCTCAAGGGATTTAGTGGCAGTGAATCTTCTAGTCTAGTAAGAGAGAGACTGGGAGCTTAGTGGGCTGAAGAACTACAAGAAGTGATTGTAGTGGAAGTGAAGGAACTGTTACACTTGGTGTTAGAAACTGTTAAAGACTGTTGCCATAGGAGACAGCATTTCTACACATGCATATGGCGTCTTGCTTGGAAGGATGCGGGATAGGGCTCAGTGATGAAGCTTGTTTTGCCAGCATGTTTCCATACATCTGGTGGTGTTATATGAGATTTGTCAGCCCCACCCCTCCTCCATGTTATTCACTGCTGAATTGTCCTATGAATCACCAGTACCCTTAAGCGTTCAAAGGGCCAGGAGCCACACCAGAGAAGATATTCTTCTAGCTCTGTAGGGGCAGGCCCAGAGATTCTTCTAGCTCTGTAGGGGCAGGGCCAGAGGTGGTTCATGCCACGCCAGCTAGAGCCAGGAATGGTGGTGTGCAATAATGGCACTAACCTCCTGTCCGCCCTTAGATGGGGAACTCAACTTTGGCAATGCTTCAGCGGCTGAACATGCAGCAGAGGGCCGTCAACAACTATGGCCTTTTTTTCCCACGCTAATGGCTGCTGATAGGGGATGCATGCACAATTCTGTTACCATTTGAGGAGGCGACAGGGATGGTGAGCCGTGACAATCAACGTATGAGTGACACAATCCATGTTGTTGCTGGAGCAGACTCTGTGTGGCATTATGGACAGAGCACTCACGGCACTCAACTTCTTTGGTCGACCATGGCAAGGCCTGTTCTGAGTGAAACCAGTGCTGTTAAATCACTGTATCGTCTTGGCCACCATACTGCAGCTCAGTTTCAGGGTCTTGGCAATCTTCTTATAGCCTAGGTCATCTTTATGTAGAGCAACAATTATTTTTTTCCGAAACTCAGAGAGTTCTTTGCCATGAGGTGCCATGTTGAACTTCCAGTGACCAGTATGAGCGAGTGAAAGCGATAACACCAAATTTAACACACCTGCTCCCCATTCACACCTGAGACCTTGTAACACTAACGAGTCACATGACACTGGGGAGGGAAAATGCCTAATTGTCCCAATTTGGACATTTTCACTTAGGGGTGTACTCACATTTGTTGCCACCAGTTTAGACATTAATGGCTGTGGGTTGAGTTATTTTGAGGGGGAAATTTTCACTGTTATACAAGCTGTACACTTACTACTTTACATTGTAACAAAGTGTAATTTCTTCAGTGTTGTCACATGAAAAGATAAATTAAAACATTTACAAAAAATGTGAGGGGTGTACTCACTTTTGTGAGATACTGTCAAACCTATTTTTGAAATTATTTATTTGTGTGTACTTAGCATATCTATGGTTAATATTTTTAGATTTCATAGTGTGTATCAATAACTACTTTCTTTTACTCTGGTCATTGCATTCCCATGTGTTTCTTATTAACTCTAGGGGCCAGATTCACAAAGAGATACGACGGTGTATCTCCTGATACACCGTCGTATCTCTGACTTAGGCCCGTCGTATCTATGCGACTGATTCATAGAATCAGTTACGCATAGATATGCCTAAGATCCGACAGGTGTAACTGTGTTACACCGTCGGATCTTAACTGCAATTTAAAAATGGCCGCGGGGGGCGTTCTCGCTGATTTACGTTGAGAAATATGTAAATCAGCGAGATACGCCAATTCACGAACGTACGATGGCCCGACGCAGTGTTGTTACGACATTTACGTAGCGGTTGTCCCGGCGTATACTTACCCCTGCTTCTATGGCCCCGTACACACGACCAAACATGTATGCTGAAACTGGTCCGCGGGCCAGTTTCAGCATACATGTTCGGTCGTGTGTAGGCGCGAGCGGGCCGAATTCCAGCAAACATTTGCCCGCCGGGCCTTTTACCAGTGGGCAAATATTCCTGGACGTGTTTTAAAACCGTCCGCTGGAATCCTGCCCGCTCGGACATGTACGGTCGTCAGTACAGACCTACCGTACATGTCCGAGCGCCCGCCGTCCCTCGCATGCGTCGAATGACTTTGACGCATGCGTGGAAGCCTTTAAATGGCAGGCCCGCCCACGTCTCCGCGTCATCGCCGCGTCATCGTTTTGTATTGTATTGTTTACGCGCGGACTTCTGTACGATGGTTAGTACAACCATCGTACAGAAGCCCTCTGGCAGGCATGTACGGTGAAAACGGTCCGACGGACCAGTTTCATCGTACATGTTTGCTCGTGTGTACCGGGCCTTAGAGGCGCAGCCAATGTTAAGTATAGCCGTTGTTCCCGCATCAAATTATTTTTTTTTTACGTCGTTTGCGTACGCCGATTCTCTAACCCGCTCGTCGCAAGTTACGCTCACGCCGAAACCACTGACGTCCTAGCGACGTCAGTGGGAGCAATGCACGCCGGGAAAAATCACGGTCGGTGCATGCGCATTTAAATCGGCGCGGGGACGCGCCTGATTTAAATAGTACACTCCCCCTAGCCACGGTATTTGAATTCCGCCGGGGGATTTACGATCCGCCGCAGCAAGTTTGGAGGTAAGTGTTTTGTGAATTACCCACTTGCCTCTCAAACTTGCGGCAGCGGATCTTAAATCACATAGATCACGCGGATCTAAAGATCCGCTGATCTATGTGAATGTAGCCCTAGGAGTTTTTAATTGAGAATGCACTGCCCCTTATTGCTGAAGGGTGTGCACTGTTATATAAGTTTTATTTTTATTTTGTAATGCTATGAGTAGGGCTTCAGCCAAAATGGGTTAGCATTTTATGATGTTGCAATTGCTGTAGTGCTTGAAAAACATTTCATAATGAAAAGCGTTCGTGTTGCCGCATTTTTGACCTTATGGATGGGGAGAGTGGTGGAAAGGTCAACGCCAAGGAGGGGTGGAAGTGAGATGTGGACAGGCTGTGAAAGAGAGCTGAATCCAACACTCTGTACATAGTACACCCCTAAAACCTGCACTGTGTATGTAGTGCATCCCTGAACCCTGCACTCAGTACATAGGATAAATGTATATAATGTTACAGATACAACTGGCACTTTGAGGGCAACTATAATGCTAATAAGGCCCGCAATGAAATTGAGTTTGACACTCCTGATCTACATTTTCACAATCTCTCCCTTTACTTGTTTCGTTAGATCAAAAAGTGAACAACCAACTTGCATCGGGGAACCTCAATAGAAAAAAAAATTAAAGAAGGCAGACTAGACGGCATGGACTGGATGATATTGTTTTAGAGAATGTTTTTGAATAAGTGAAGATGTTGGAGTAAAATGGTAAAAATTACTATAAATTAATGTCGTTGGGGGTAAAATCTACTAAGCTGCCAGTAATTATGGCCGATAAATGTTAAAGTAACAATGAAAAGTATCCTTGTATTCTAAGTATAATCCATACTCATCCACTCCTTAATGTCACTATAACTGGAACACTACAATGGCATACTACAAATCCAATAATCAATAGTCTTTAGTCTATCTCGGGAGCAAGCAAGAGATGGTTCCTGCATTACTACATCCAGTGGAGCTATGAAGAATTAATGTAGCCATCCGCTAAAAATAAGTCAGATCACAGTAGCAAAAAATAAATAAAAAACTGGAGATTTTTGAGGAGGGTGAGAGAAATGGAAGGTAGCTTTTTTCGTTTGGAATAAACACTTATGCCGCGTACGCACGATCGGATTTTCCATCTGAGAAAACCTTGGATGTTTTTTCCGACGGAATTCCGATCATGCTTGGCTTGCATACACATAGTCACACAAAAGTTCTCTGAACTTTCGACCGTCAAGAATACGATGACGTACAACACTGCGACGAGCCGAGAAAATGAAGTTCAATGCTTCCGAGCATGCATCAAATTGTTTCCATACATGCGTCGGAATTTTGTACATCAGAATTGCTACAGACGATCGGATTTTCCACCTGAAAATTTAAGAACCAGCTCTCAATCTTTTGTTGGCGGAAATTCTGTCAGAAAAAGTCAGATGGAGCATACAGACGATTTCTGCTCATAAGCTCACATCAAACTGTCGGGATTTCCGATCGTGTGTACGGGGCATTGAATGGAAGTTTTTTTTTTAAACCAGTTAAGTGTCACTTTAATGGCAATTAAAGAAGGATTATTATACTTAAATTTTGGCAGGACAATCAATTCCTTATTGAAAAGTAGGCTTTGGGGGCTTAAAGAGTATACTTTAAAACAAATAATAGTTAAAGCGGAGTTCCAACCATTTAAAATTCAGCAGCTGCAAAAGGTGTAGCTGCTGACTTTTAATAATTAGACACTCACCTGTCCCACGGCCCAGTGATGCAGGCTCATGAAGCCCCACTCCTCTCCTCCTCCTCTCCATGTCGCCGACATTTTAACTGTGGGCTCCTGGCTGTGGCTTCACAGCTGGGGGCGCACTGCTCATGTACGAGCCACGCGGAAAGCTGTGAATGGCCGGGTAATCTTCTGTGACCTGTGAAGTGTTCCAGAAGATTGCTGGGAGGGAGAAGGGAGAGGTGAACTTCCTTTGAGCGCCGCAGAGCCAGAGGAGGAAGTGGGAGCTGGGTGCCCATAAAAACTGTGTACCCCCCCCCCCCCCAAAATGACATGCCAGATGTGGCATGTCAAGGGGTTACTAAAATCGGAAGTTCCATTTTTGGGTGGAACTCCACTTTAACATTTTCAGCCAAGCCCCTATGATCCTACTCAACTAATCCTCTACCCCACAACTCAGTTTTACCAAGTTCTTAAAACCACTGCCATCTGCAATTAACATATGCTGCTAGCCCAGATACTACTCAAAAGAAACCCTTACACATCTCTAACGTTGGGGAGAAAGTTTTCCTACAGTGACAGATAGAATACTTTTAATTTTCCTACCTTCTATCTGACAGTGATTCGTTACAGATTACACTTTTTTTGTATTCCAGTGTGGATTGAGTCATTCCCCACCCCACAGCTCATTGGAGTACAAAAAAATAGAAGTCTAGATTTTCGGGGTAGAGAAGACTTCAGAGGATGCTTAAGCGCATCTCGAGTTCCATGACAAAAAGTTAGGGAGCAACTTCCTAATAGGGACAAGGGTAGCAATACAATCCTAACCAAAGTTCACCCCTTTCCCAACTCTATCCAAAACTAAAAAAAAGTTTAAGAAAATTTATGGTCACAGCATACACTTACATTTTATAACATCATCATTGTGATAGAAATATAAACAATAGTTATGTTTAAGAATCCAAAATAAACTTACTTGAAAAATCTCCTTCCGTGTTGTTAGCATGTCTGTTTGCTGGTCATCTCTTTCACAACTTCCTGGATTTCCTACATGCTTTGCAGCTTCTCCTCTGCTGTTTATTTCTTAGTACTACATGTCCCTTAGTACCATGCTGTCTGTGAGCTGTGCTTCCTGTAATGACTACTCTTCTCAGCGCCTCTGCAGTTCAAAAGGCAGGCTCTGAAAAATGTGTGCTACAGCAGTGCCTATTAACAGGGTATAGTGAGTACATGTCACAGAATTTAAGGAGGTAAATTTACAAACTTCCAAATCATTTATAGTAATAAGAGTAGGCTAGAAATACATGAAATACAATGTGTAAATGCATGTATAAATTTACATTTTGACCATAGATGATCTTTAAGTTAAGGGGAGAGGAAATCTTAGGCTATTCTTAAAATTAAACCTTCTTAAAAATAAAATGTAATGGTAAGAGCTTAAAGCGGTTGTAAAGCCGCATCAAAAAAAAAATTTAGTTAGGGAATAGCTGCCTAATAGGGACAAGGGTAGCAATAAAATCCTAACCATGGATAGCCAATCACCGTAGCTTCTAACTTCATCTTGTTCAGTTAAACTTTGAAAAAAACTGGAGGCTGATTTTTATGCAGAGATGCACCAGATATTGCAAACTCCAGCTTAAATAAACCTCCTCTAAGTCTAAATAGATCAGCATCGAAAGTGGTGCATTTTTATAAGCATTGAGTAGAGAAGGCTGGATCCATGTGTGGCTCTGAGCGAGTTAAAAAAAATAAAGTACATATAAGAATATATGATAAAGTCGGCCCCTAGCACAAAAATTTTAGTTTTTCTGACCCCTCCTAACATCATTTTTAGCTGTTAATCATGCCAGTAGATGTGTTTCTCTCCCTCCTTCTGTATTGTAACATCCTTCTGCAGTAAAATTTCTCAGCAGTATTGTCACCCAGGGTAGTTTTAAATGAACATAAGTAAAATATACCCAAATTAAAGGGTAACCTATAAGGCATTAAGGGGATGCCCCTTCATTGCATCAGAGCACCTGCTGGTATTGACTTTTTCGAGCAAGTCCAAATATTCTAATCTAAATTGTATTATTCTATGCAGGGTTTTATTTTTTCTGCCTATATTTACCAGATGTGTGATAATTCAATGTGTGTATAAATGAGGTTCAATAAGCATCTTGCCAGAGGACACTGCATAAGGAAGCATGTGATGAATCCTACTTAATATTAAACAAGAACATCAAATGGTTATTTGATTGAGAGAAAAGAAGCATATATGCAATTTCCTTTGAATGCATAAATTATTAGGACTGATTGGTTGTCCATCTGTGTGCACATGAAAAACAATGGTCTTAATTTGAAGTAATACAAATAAGGTTTTAGGGGGAGGGAGTTTATTAAGCATGTGGAATAGGAATATAGTACACTATGATATATTATATATAGTAGACAGAGTTAGATATTACGTTATGCGTATGGATTGTACTCAGTTTTTTTTTTTTTTTACGTTGTTTTTTGTTTCAAAATAAAATTAAATAAAAAAAAAAAATTAGAACTACGGAAATTTAAAAACATTCATAAGGTCATAACCATTGCAAGGGCAGTGCGTGCTTGCAGAATACAAATTTACCTAATGTTCATTTGCATATTTTTTTGTATACACAATAGAAACAGCAAAACAGACTAAATAACCGCTGTTGTGTAGAAATATTTTCAATCTTTGCTGTAAACATTAGTTAGCAGGTTCACAAATCAACCTGTAAATTGTTCTTGATTAATTAAAGTGCAAAATCATGTACATTTTTTCCAATCATACAGTTAATGAATTATGATTTCCTGGATTTATCAATGGTGTTATTCTCCTCAGATCAGACAGATGCCAGATCAATCAGCAAAAAAATTGCAAATCACCTATTCTATTAATGTTTATGATTGCACCTATAAAGTCCCATATCTCTTCCCTCTCCTTACCAGGGGTCTCGTCCTGGGGAAAAAAGTGTGGGAACTCCCACCCAAGATCCACTTCCCCACCAAAAAAAATAAAAAAAATGATACGCTCATATGCATAATTACTAAACCGCATGTTATTTTTTTTTTTTTTTTTCGATCTACTGTACCTTAGTAATCCTTTATGTTACTGGCCGCTTCCTGTATATGGATTCATCGGGTAGTGTGCGGGTATTCCGTCACTTCCTTGATGCCGCAATGTCTCCTGGGAGTTTGTGTCATTGTTCCCAGGAGACATTGCGGAGGTCAGGAGTTATTGCGGGATTTAGAAAAAAACTTTAAGCAAGTTCTTTCTAAATCCTGCGATAACTCGCGGCAGACCTCCGCAATGTCTCCTGGGAACAATGAAAAAAGCTCCCAGGAGACATTGCGGCATCGAGTAAGTGACGGAATACCCACACACTACCTGATGAATCCATATACAGGAAGCGGCCAGTAACATAAAGGATTACTAAGGTTCGCCTGCCCCTGACAGTGACTCGAGCTGGGCATCACCGCTTAGTGAAGGATTGGCTCTAGTCCTGCAGTGAAGGACTGCTCTAGTCCTGCAAAGGGAACTGCGTTCCTGCTGTGAAAAAAGTGCAGGGACTCCGTTCCCACGCGTTCCTGCAGGACTTGAGCCCTGCTCCTTTCTGTATACATTTAGGCATGTTGGTGCCATATACTTATAGTGATCTGGTGTTGACAACATATTTACCCTATTCTATTAAAGTGTCCCTCACTACAGGCAGAGAAACACAGACAGATATTTATCCATCATGGATTATCATCAGGGAGGCGTTGATTGGTCCCAAATTTATTCTGCAGTTCCCAAAGACCACACACAGCCAATGATGTCAAGAACCATCTTCAGCGTGAAGAACAAGGAGCCCTGGAAGTGATGGTTTGGACTCCACAGAGCCCCAATTGCAACATCATTGAGTCTGTCTGGAATTACATGAAGAGACAGAAGGATTTTGGGGCAGCCAACATCCACAGATGATCTGTGGTTAGTTATCCAAGATGTTTGGAACAACCTACCTGTTCCTTCAAAAACTTTGTGTACCTAGAAGACTTGATGCTGGTTTCAAGTCAAAGGGTAGTTATATCAAATATTGATTTGATTTGGATTTTTCTTCAGTTTATTTACTTTCCATTTTGTCAATGAATAAAGATAAACTATTAACACTTCTATTTCTGAAAGAATTCTTAAACACTTAAGACCCAGACCATTATGCAGGTAAAGGACCTGGCCACTTTTTGCGATTCGGCACTGCGTCGCTTTAACTGACAATTGTGCGGTCGTGCGACGTGGCTCCCAAACAAAATTGGTCCTTTTTTCCCAGAAATAGAGCTTTCTTTCGGCGGTATTTGATCACCTCTGCAGTTTTTATTTTTTGCGCTATAAACAAAATTAGAGCGACAATTTGGAAAACAAATCAATATTTTTTACTTTTTGCTATAATAAATATCCCCAAAAATATATATAAAAAAATTTTTTTTTTCCTCAGTTTACTCAGTATACGTATTCTTCTACATATTTTTGGTAAAAAAATCACAATAAGCGTTTATTGATTGGTTTGCGCAAAGGTTATAGCTGTAGCGCCCCCTTGCTTTCAGCATGGGCACTACGCCTAAATTTAGTGGGAAGGGAGAGTTACTATGCTACCTTCCAGTGTTTGTTTAAATTTGGGACCTCTGTCATTCTGGAATTGTCCACTGGGTCAGTCTGCGGTCAGGGAGTGCAATGCCACCCCTGGCCAGCAGCTGGCGCCAGAGGGCTTCTAGCAGAGCAGATCTTCTCTCAGCAGCCAATTAGAGGATGTTTTCCCTCGCAGGGCATGCTAGGGGAGGGTATATCTGGAAAAGAGGTCATGTGTCGAGAATCCTTTTCCGCGGGGTCCCCATTCCAGGTGCGGTACCCACCTTCAGGGTACGCGCATCCATGGACCCCGCCGGCGCGGCCCACATGGCCAGAGCTGAACTCTGCAGTGAACCTCATCCTGATGAGAGAAGGGACCTCAGCGTTCCACTGGGTTCCAAGGCCTATTGAAAGAATCCCAGCCTGGGATCGGGTGTCCGGACCACTGACAGGTATGCTTGCTGTCATCCGGGGACCATTCATAGAATAGTCTACTGGGAGGATTCTCTTTCCTTATTCACTCAAGTCCTCTATTGAAATTGGCCTGTGGCAGGGGCCCTAGAGACAGGTCTGTGTAAGAGACCTGTTCCTCCCAGTATTATCCTAAGTGACGTTCCGGCTGCCAGGCTTATCATAGGGGCCTGTCCGGGGGCACTTCACCCACTCTGAGTAGAGTGGCGACGTGTGACCAAATTGGTTCAATGCAGAGCAGTGTATTGCTCAGTTCTATATCCAGGCCTGATACCGCATGGTATTCTTTTCTTCCTTCATCAACTTTGATCTCCCTAAATTGTGTTGATGTTGGTCGTGTTTGGCCTGGGCAATAAAGCATTGAAACTTTTATTGAATGTCTGGACCTCCACTCACTGTTGCTATTCTCACTGTTACACCCCTAGACACTGCCAGGGTAACTTAGTAGGCCGATCCCCAATTCAACCAGTGGCCCCTTCGGGGGTAGCGCTACATAGCGTTTACAAAATTGGGGATAGTTTTATGGCATTTTTATTAGTAATGGCGGTGATAAGCGTTTTCTTTTCATGACTGCGACATTATGGCGGACACATCGGACACTTTTGACACATTTTTGGGACCATTGTCATTTTCACAGCGAAAAGTGCTATAAAAATGTACTGATTACTGTGAAAATGACAATGGCAGTGATGGGTTAACCACTAGGGGGCGCTAAGGGGTTAAGTGTGCCCTAATGGAGTGTTTCTTCTTGTAGGGGGGCGTGGCTGGATGTGTGACATCACTGATCGTCGTTCCCTATAACAGGCAACAGACGATCAGTGACAAGCCATAGAGAAGAACGGGGAAGGTTTGTTTACACTCACCTCTCCCCGTTCTTCAGCTCCTGTGACCCAATCGCGGGACACCAGCGGCGATCAGGTCTGTGGGTCCCGTGGACGTGGTCACGGAGCTTCGGACCGGGTCGCGAGCGCGCCGCCGGTGGCGCGCGCGAAACCCACGGCTGGGCACTTAAAGGGCAACGTACCTGTACAAGGCAAGGAATCAAGTTGGATTTCCATCATGTAGTCATGTCAATAGTCAAGTCAAGTTTAGTGTGTGTGGTCAGTGGTAGAACAGAGTGCCCTGTATATAGAAGAATCAAGGGCAAGACAGGGCATTGTGTGTGAGTGTGATACCCCTGTTGTCTCTAGAAAAGCTCCTACATGACAGTCATGGAAGGTAGAAGGGTGACATGTGCACGGAGCAAGCGCCACACAGCCTAGTCTCACTCATACAGTAAGAACACCTGCTCAATTGTTTGACCACAAGCAGGTACTCATTGTGCAACCATGTTTGTGTTACCTGATGAGGGAGACATGGTGTGGTGACAACATTTACTAAGCCCAACACTCTGCTTTAACTCACAATGGTGATATCTAGGAATGGCTGATCAGAGGGGGAGGTGGGAAAATCCAGGCACATGACAGCTCTGCTCCTGGAGGTGGGCAGGGCCTTGGACTGAGGCACATTAGCTCACTTTCCTGATTATAACAAGGAAGCAGGAGAGGGGGTGTCATGCGGTGAGACCAGACACCATGCCAGCTACATGCAAAATATTCCATGTGGTGCACTAGAATGCTGTAAGTAAATCCATATTCTGCATCACATTTATTCATTGTCTATAGATCACACATATTGTAGATCACATTGTCCAAGGATCATACAAATACAATGTCATGGGTCAGAAAGGGAAAGAAATATTGTGTTCCATTAGCTTCTCCCTCAGTCTAAGTAGCTGGGGAAAGTGACAGCCAAATGACATAATGAATGTCAAGGTGAAAAAATTAATGAACATTTGCCAGGTCTCCCTCCATTGCACCCACCGACACCTACCATGCTGGTCCCAGATGGGGCAACGGAGCACAAGAAACATAGCAGGAGCAGTCAGGCAGGGAGGGCTGTACCTTTAGTGGATTGTGAAAGTAATCGGACTACTTTACAGCCACTCAAAGCACTTCAACCTGAAAGCCTAGTGCCCGCTGTTTTTCTTTTAAAATAGAACTAAAGTACGGTCATAAGTATGTCATGTAAAATATAGCATAAACAGTGCAGTGCTCAGGAGCATGTTATATATAGCCCTATGTATGGTCAGGAGTATGAAGAGTTCAACAAATTCTATATAATGCAGGGCTCACGAGTGTGTATCGCACAAGACATGGGCCTCAGGATTACATATTGCACAGACTGCAAGGCTCATGAATGTGTGCCACACAGACCACAGGGATCAGGAGTAAGTAACATACAAGCAAGATTGCAACCAAAAATAACATTCTACCCAAATCCTCCCAGTCCCAGGTCTCACCCCAAACCCCCAAAGTACAGAGTTCCCTCCCACCTGTTTTGCCCTACTCTCTCCCCTCACCAAACCTCCAATTACAACAGCAGTTTATTATAAGGGGAAGACTTCCACTTGGCTAGATCATTTAATCAAAGCTGAGGAGGGGCATAGGAGAGCCCTCTCTCAATTCTGTAGTGCCACTGGGTCTAAGGTCTGCCAGCAGATGAAGCTGCTGCTTCAGTATGGGTGGTAATGGCGCTGCAGCACCAAAATTGTAAAGTGAAGGTACATGAGGTGCAATGTTTGTGAACAGGGTAATAAAAAAAGCATGCTATCCCTTTAAAAATCAAACCATGTAACATATGTTCCATAACATTCATAAAAGTACTGTGCTTCAATGAATTCACAAATGTAAAGTGGCCATCAAAGTGCTCTGCTCCAATTAAATCCAGTGAAATCCCAAGGTGCCAACTCTTTATTCACCACACCACAAGGTACACGCACTCCTTACTAAAGGAATTGACGTCTAAATCATAGAAGTTTAATAGTTCTTTTTTAATAGAAATCCAGGGTACCTCTGCTTGCCAGGTCAGCATTAGGGATGAGCCCACACATCCCCCCCCCCTGGTTCGGTTTGCACCAGAAAATGGGAATCGACAAAAAATTTGGGTGAACATGTGAACAGGGGAACCCCGTGCCAAAATGTAAAAAAAATCCTTACCAGACCCTTACCCAAGCATGCAACCTGGCAGGCCGCAGGAAAAGGGGGGATAAGAGAGTGTCCCCCCTCCTGAACCATCCCTCCAGATCCCACCCACCCCTTACCCATTCACCGAAAAAGTGTCAAAAAAGTAAAAACGACAGAAGACGGTTTTTGACAATTACTTTATTTAAAAAATGTAAATCCATTGTCAATCACGGCACTGACTCTCCCGAGGAAAAAAAATGGAAAAACTCCCGCCGACTGACATATTTTCGCTTTGACAGCTGTTATATAGCCAAGGGCGGGGCCACCCGGTGATGTAAACGGGAGACACCGTTGCCCTCTGACATCACTGTTAGAGGGGGACTGGGGTCACCTGGTTACGCAACTGGGTGGACCCACCCCTGGCTATATAACAGCTGTCACTGCGAAAAGACTGCAGTCGGCAGGACGCCCCCCATGGAAGCAGAGTTTAATTTTTTTTGAGGGGGGGATACTTTTTGGGGGTTTTATCAGGGGTACTGAATTAAAATTCACAGAGGTCCGGTTAATAAAATCTTCTTTAAGCATAGGTCTGAATCGCATGTTTGTGATATGACTCAGGTCCTTCACAGCAGAACCCTCTCCTCCTAGTTGTTCCAATCTCTGCAGCTGGAGAACGCAAGTGAAAATTGCACATTCCCGACCCACAGAGGAACCTGCTACACTTTAGCACATGCGTTTGCCAAACCGCCTGGTCTTGCAGAACTATGCAGCTTGGTACTGAGCAATTAAAAAAAAAGGACCAGGAACTTGTTTCCCCACATTTCTCATAGGTAGTGCAGCCCATTAAAATGAATGGGCTGACCTACCCATGATATGCGCACGCAAATGTGCATGCACAGGTCTGAACTAAGCCCAATATCACAAACCAATCCTTATATCATTGTCCACTGCACATAACAGTTCCCTCCCCTTAACATTAAGATTCCCCCCTTCACAGTAGTGTTATCATACCCCATTGACATCAACCCCCTCCAACAGTACTGTCCTTAGCCCCCTACATTACTGTCCTCAGTCCCCCAATTGCAGTCCTCAGTCCCCACAATGTCCTCAATTGCCCCATTACAGGGAAAACTGCTAGGGAGCATACATATGGCCGGGATTCCTGGCCAAATGCTCTCCTGGCAGTTTTCCTGCCAGGAAAACCGATCAGGCGTATGAGGCTTCAGGCTATATTTACTGTACTGTGTTTTTCTTTCCTGGGGACAACAGTGTCTATTATTTCTTACCCTACCATCAAAGCGACAGTGAGGTAAATAGTCCAACTGGGTCACAGGCAGCAAAAACAGTTTCACAGAAGCATTTAACTTTTTTCCAGCCGTATTCAAAGCTAAACAATTGAGCTAGTTGTGATTTAGCACATTCTTCTCTTTAAAGCCAGGGAGTTCTTCAACTCTCTTTTTTAAATCCACTATCTCCTGTAGCAATATTCTGCTCTGAAACTGCCAGATATCTTTCCTCTACTGAAGAAAGGTATAATTTCCAAATTGTGGAAAATAACTTTCCGTGCAATAATAGAAGATCAATGATTTACTGAAATGGATGGCCCACTCATATAGATATATATATATTTTTTTAAATAACAAGTTCTTTATTTTATTTTTACACGTTAATAAAAACAGAGCAGTAGTACAGATGTACAGTCGTAATAAAGAGACATAAAATCTAATCAATTATAAGAACTTAACCAAAGCGTGCACAGTGCAGGCGAGGGGAGGGACATCCACCCCTTGTGGCCGGTGCTGTAACCTCAGGCAGTAGTAGAAGTATTTCAGATAGACCATGTAGTATACAACAATACGACATTGACATCTCAATCAACTGTACATGCAAAATAACCAAAGATAAATGAGAAATAGAGAGAAGAAAGAAGAGAAGGTGGAAGAGAGAAAGGTTAAGCTGGATAGGGTAGAATACCAAGGTACCTCGATGACTTCACTATCAGCTCACGGCAATTCCTCCCGAGAGTGCCAGTGCTCCCAGCCTTCGTTGTGGTTGTCTAGTTTGTCCTGTATCCTGGCCATCATTTTTTCCATTAATTCGACATCTTTGACCCCAGTGTAAAGAGCCTCTTGAGATGGGGGCACTGTTTTTTCCAGTGGAGGGCTATTAGGCTATTTTATAGGGTTTGGTTAGTTTCGACTGAGAGAGGCCCAGGAGGAAGAGTTTCGGGGTCATGTGTATGGGTATCTCAAAGAGGCAAGCCAATAGGCTCTGCGGCGATGTCCAAAAAGGGATTATCACAAGGCAGGTCCAATAAATATGGAAAAGGATGCCCCTGGCTTGCTGGCAACGCCAGCAGCGGTCAGTATTAGAGGGATAAAGTCTGTGGAGTACATCTGGAGTCAGGTACCAAAAGAAGAGAATCTTATAGGCATTTTCTTTGTAGAGGGTACATAGGGAGCTCTTGGCCGCCTGACTCCAGACCACCCTCAATGCCTCCTCCGGGATCTCCTCCTCCAGTTCCTTCTCCCAGCGGAGCATATATGCATGCTTTCCCTGGTCCTGAATAGAATATTCGTTTAGAATTCGGTAGATGTCCGAGATCAGGCCTTTGCGTGCACTGCCCTGGAGTATAATACGCTCGAACGGGGAGGGCGTCGAGAATTGCAAGTGTGGAACTTTCGTTTGGGCATAGTGACGTATCTGTAAGTAGCTAAAGAACACCTGTTGGGGAAGGTCATGCTTAGTTTAGAGCTCAGCAAAAGATAGCAGTTTACGGGATCTGGGGTCCACCAGGTGCCCAAAGTGGAAAAGGTTCCGCCCACTCATATATATTTTAATTGCAGGTGTCCCCAATAAGCTGAAGGCTTTGGCTTTTTATTAGATACTGCAACATCAAGTTCCCTAAACTCTATTCTTGACATTGTTCCCCTCCACCTGGAAACTTTGGATGTTCCTGCACACATTTGCTTGTTCCATAATTTCCTCTACATTCTCCATCTCAACAAAACAACAATAGGAAGTATTGGAAAGACCGGTGAACAGGCCCAGAAACTCATGTGCAGTGATTAAAAAAGAGGAGGTGGATGACACACCAGGGTATATTTGAGGTCTTTGACTGCTGAGTCACAATGGGACCAGGTACAAATTAAATGTAACATAAATGTATAGAAAACCTTAACCCTTGCCCCCTCACCCCATTAAATAAACACACTTATAACCATTAGGTTGAAAAGGGCAAGGCCACAACTTTATTTAAAATCCAACACATAACATGTGAACACTTTTAAAGTCACAGTTGTACTGTGAGTATGCAATTCCAAAAGGGGGCCTGTCCTTACCATAAGTGCTGGACAGGCCACCTACTTCCAATTTACATCAAGGGCATAGCCCATTACAGCCACTTTTATGCTGGCAAGGTCAAGAAACCGCAGCTGTGACATACTATAGAAAAAAAGGGCGAGAGTGTGGGCAGCTCTTCCAGCCACGTTCCTCAAAAGACCCAGAATTCACTGGGGAATACTTTCCTGAGCTCAGGCCCAGTCCATCCCCCATAGTACAACCAATCCTTGGTGACCACTCAGCCACCTTGTCCTGCACCTGGCCATGCCTTCATCAGTCAAGGCTCTCTTTCCCTAAGGTGGCTCAAGAGGCCTTCATCTTGTATATGAATATTTGGCACCAACATAACAATATACAGTACAAAAAAATCCTTTGCAGGCATCTGTACCAGTATCACATAAAGAACAAGCATTGACCTCCTTGCTTTTTCTTGCAGCCCTGGTTGCTCTGGTCCTCTGGCTTTGAGCTTCAATCTGTTCTGGCAACCGTCACGCCTTATACACGTAATCTATGCAAGGTTTCTCAGTAAAATGCCTCTGTAGTTGCATGAATCTATCTATTGTCGCCGCTGCCGCCCCCTATTCAGGTGTCCGGCCCCTTGTCGAGCGCAAGCCATCTGAATTACAGTGGTGGGGGTGTTTTGGAAGTGCCTGATTAGAACCGCCGGCTTCCAAATTGTTAAACAGCGGGCGCACTACTGTGCGTTCGCTGCTTACACAGTGCTGTGTTAGCGAATCGCTTTCCTAACACTGACCTGCCTCTGAGAGAGCACATGCTGCATGACAACTCATGGCCCATTACGTTCAATGAAACCGTTCAAAAAGGAGCAACTTACTTAGAATGTTGCTCTGACTTAGAAAAGGTTTCCTGTACTAATTTTGCTCCGATTTCGGCATAACTTGCCTTGACTTCTGTCAAAGATAAGATGTTGGCTTAAAAGCAGCGTGGAAGTCACAGCAGACACCCTTTGCATGCCACAGCCTTCTCGTCCACTGTTATTTGTGGTCTTTCCAGTAACAATCGTAGATAAATATGGTATGCATTAGGTGCAATCATAGGCAACTATGTAATCACACGACTATATCAGTAGAGTAGATACAGTATAAACACTGGATAGATGTGATTTTTTAATATTATATATACTTTCATGATTTTTATATACATTTTTTGCCTTTTAGTACTGCAGCCACTTCATGTCTACATTCATTCACTCCAGTGATGGCTAGATGAAGTTTTTTTTAGACAGGCTTCTTGATGATGGCTACAGCAGAACACGCCTGTGCAATGAGTGTCAGCATGGTCATATATAGTATCCACTGGAAATATATATGACAGTGTAACTATCGGAAGGCTGGGAAAAAGCATTTGGGTTCTTTAACGGGAAGTGGCTGAACAAAGACATCATGGCAGGATCATCAGACAATGTTTTAATGAAAGCTGTAGATTTTAAAAGATTGAAAATTACATTTAGAATGACATAAACATGTTACATTTTACATGGGATTTTAGTGATTTACTGACCAAAAAATCAGATTTATTTATTTTTACTGAACAATGCACAGCGCTTGTTTGTGTGCCTGTGTGCACGCCTGTGTGCACAAGCACATTACAATTAATGGGTTGTATTTAACTGTATCTCAGTAAAAAAAAAAAAAAAAAAAAAAACTGTACTAAGCAAGTATGACCAAGCATAGTGGAAATCATTTTGGAAAGACCAATAGCATTTAATAATGTAAGACATGACATCATATGTATTTCCCATGCCTACATTTTTTTCATATAATATGGATCAAAAAACGTCAACTAAAAGAAAAAAAAAATAGTAAAATATTTATAGGCTTATTACATTTAATGCAAAGTAATATTTTCTTTAACATGGAAATCAGTTTGATATATTGCTGCCTTAAAAAAATATATTGTTGCTGTTTAGGGCATCTGCCTGTCACAAATGAATGAGATATTTTCAGAGCTTGTTTTTTTTTTTGTCCCTGAACCTGCTGACCTTCTGCATTTCCAAACTACTGATTATTTTTTTCCTCCTGTATGGGTTCACATAATTGGATCCATTAAAATCCCCATGGCACTACCCTAAGTCCGCAAATAAAGGAGATCTGAAGATGCCTCCGTCAACAGAAACCATGGAAAATCTAATATGAGTTTGAAGTTATTTTGCAAAGTGCAGACTTTGTCATATTTTACTATTTAATAAAGACAAACAGGTAAAGCTTTGCACATTGTCCACTGAGTGAACTCTGGGTGTTTACTGACATTTGAATTAATTTGGGTGGTTTAGTGTGCCTCTGGTTCTCAATCCATTCACACATTATGATTTTGGAGTCATTATGTTTATTTTATTCTCTGACCTTTCTGTATTTAAATTGAAGTGTTTTTGGTTTCATGATATCAGCATTTGACGGCCTGAAAAACCCGACTGCTGAGGATAGTTATTGAATTATATTAACATTTCAAACATCAACATAAAAAGGCAAGTTTCAGAGGGTAAGGAACTAACTGAATAAAAAGAGAGCAAAAGAATAGTAAAGATAGGCTAGCAGGGTAGCACTAACAATTATGTAATATTTACTCTTTTCACAGTAAAATATTCCCAAGACTCTCCCCTATTCTTACCAGAGAATCATATTACTTTGCTTATTATTTAAGCTGCTAAGTAGAGAAGAGCAATCTTTTTAAAACCCACTCCATCTCCAGTTTGCACAATTCAGCTCCATAATCCAGCTCAGAATATCCAGCAAAAATGCTTTTTGACTTAATGCTAAATGCTTCTTTTTTAAAAGCTAAGCCCATCTTTTCCCAAAATATTATAAATGGACATATATTTGCAAGAAAAAAAAATGTACATTTACTGTATTACTTGGAAAATAAGTTTGCAGTTTAAATACAGATGTAACATGGTGCAAAAGGTGGAGTCAGACTTTAACGTAGACTTCAACTTTAAAAAAGAAAAAAAAGCAGGTAGTATTTTTAAGACAGAAGAGACCCTATTGGTCTCTTCTATCATAAATCCCTCTTACTATCTGTCAGAGCTTATATATACTGAGCAATGCATGCACAGCTCAGTGAACATTTACGGATTCCTTGCCAGGTAAGTCTGCATTAATGTGCTTATATGCGTGCTACCACCAGGGCCGTCTTTAATATTGATTGGACCCTGGGCAAAAACGTTATTTGCCCCCCCTCTCCATGCAGTTTCACTCTCCACCTGCTCTGAGACATACAATAAATAGCAGCTAGACCAGTGGTGGTGCATCCATTAGGGGCGCACGGACACCGCCCCCTCTGTCACGCTGCCCCCTCTGTCACGCCACCCCCTCTGTTTAGAATGAATAGATTTGTGCATTGCATGAATCTATCCACGGCCACTGTATTCACCCCCTTTTCAGGCGTCCGGCCCCTTTTTGGACACTGGGCACCTGAATAACAGTGGCGGGGTTTTTTTTTTTTGAAGCACCTGATTAGAGCCATAGGCTCTAATAGGCTTCAAAAAAGGTGGACTTGGAGCGCAAAGCATTGCGCTCACAGTCCACCCAGGTGTGTTAGCAGAGCAAATAAATATCAGTATTCTCACATACAATTTCTGACAGCGCGGGAGATCCCTGCTGTGTCATACAAGTGATTTCTGATAATAATCCCAGCTTTACACTGGTGGTCCCTGACATGGTGATCCGTGGCATGGTGGTCCCTGACAAGTGGCACTGGTGGTTCCTAAAATGGTGGTCCCTGACATTTGGCACTGGTGGTCCCTGACATGGTGGTCCCTGACAAGCGGCACTGGTGGTCCCTGACAAGTGGCACTGGTGGTCCCTGACATGGTGGGCCCTGACATGGTGGTCCTTGACATTGGACACTGGTGGTCCCAAACATTCGGCACTGGTGGTTCCTGACATTCTGGTCCCTGACAAGCGACAATGGTGGTCCTTGACATGCTGCACCGGTGGTCCCTGACATTCGGCACTGGTGGTCCCTGACATTCAGCACTGGTGAACACTGATAAGCTGCACTGGTTTGCATTTATATTAAATGTATTGAATTTATTATTTTAATTTTATTGTATTTATTAAATGCAGTCAATTAATATTATATTAATATGCATTTATAATAACATGCTTTGCATTTAAAAGGCTGCAACATATCATACCGTGTGGGCGAGTGCACATTTACATGTACAAGCCTAGTGTACCTCCCACATTTACTCCCATCCCAAGGATTCATGGAGAATGTAGTCTGATTACAGTCAGAGAGAGAGAAGAGGATACAATGCAATCATTGTTCTAAGAGATCCTCCCTGCCAGAAAAGATTATACATTTTTTGAATCACAGAGCGGACTTCCTGAAAATTCATATCTCTTAAACAGTAATAAGTTTCACAAATGTAATAAGGACACATGCCGTGATGATCCAGCAGATGACAGGGCGGTCCCTGGCGCGCTCACGACCCTGTCGCGAGCTCCATGACCATGCTCGCAAAACGGAATCTGTGCTGCCCAAGGTGATTAGGGTGTGCCTGGGCACACCTGGCACACCCTATGCACACGCCTTCTGGGCATAGCTCTCAACTGTCCCTGATTTCGAGGGACTGTCCCTGATTTATCGCATTAAAGCAATAGAGCAATACAACAGACAATATACATAAATCAAGTTGCAAATCAAAAATACATATGTCACATGATACAAATACAGATAAGAAAAATAATTTTGTTGGAATTCATGATTAAAACAAACTTGACTGGGCATCCTTAGTTTAAAACCCAACACGTTTCCTGGCAGGCGGCCTTTTATAATGTGGGGCGTGTACTAAACCCCCTGAGCCATAATTGGCCAAAGCCACCCTGGCTTTGGCCAATTATGGCTCTCCGCTTTTTGCAAGCTGTGATGGGCTGTTAAACGCCACTCGAATTTGGCGCGAACGGCCCAAAATGTTCGTAATTCGACGAACGATCTAACATACGATGTTCGAGTCGAACATGAGTTTGACTCGAATACGAAGCTAATCCCTAATTGTGATGATTGGATTCTCTGTCTCACCCTGGTAAGAGAATTTCAAACTTGTTGGACAACAGTCTAAGCACCAACAGACTAAAGCTGGACACATACTATACAAATTTCTTTCGATTTTTTTCCTTTCGATTTCCCAAAACCATATAATATGAGGTCAAAACTAAACACTTTAAATTTGTATGCAATTAGGCAGTCCCTTCCACTATATAGTTGAAGGTAAATCTAAAGGAAATCAAACCAAAAAAGTTTTATACCCCGTACACACAATTGGAAATTACGACAGCAAAAGTCCGATGTGAGCTTTTGAATGGAAATTCCAACCGTATGTATGCGCCATCGGACTTTTGCTGTCAGAATTACCGCCAACAAAAGGTTGAGAGCTGGTTCTCAAATTTTTAGACGGAAAAAAATTACGATAGGAAAAGCCGATCATCTGTAGCAATTCCGACGGGCAAAATTCAGACGCATGCTCGGAAACAATTTGACGCATGCTCGGAAGCACTGAACTTAATTTTCTTGGCTCATCGTAGTATTGTACGTCACCGCATTCTTGACGGTCTAAAGTTCCGAGAACTTTTGTCTGACCGTGTGTATGCAAGCCAAGCTTGAACGGAATTCCGTCGGAAAAAGCATCCAAGGTTTTTCCGACAGAAAATTTGATTGTGTGTACGCTGCATTATAGTGTGTATCCACAGTTAACTCTTTAAACACAAACAGTAGCCACGTGTTTTAATGGAAACACAGCATTCACAAAATCTGCTCTAGTGATTCTAACCTTTAAGAATTGTCTGTGACACTCACTGTCTTCAAAAAGGTGAGGATTTTTGATCAAAGCATTTATAAAACCAGCTTAACGATTTTTAAACATCTTTAAGGGCAAGAAATTGATGCAAGACAATATTTACAGAACATTTATTACAACAAAATAAAAATTGGAAGAGTTAATAAAGTGGAATTAAAAATGAAAGGTAATTGGCAAAGTTTGCCTAGTCCTTGCAGTTTCCATGCAATTTTTTTAGACTAAGTCCAATGTATAAAGGTATAAAGGTTATCGGCTTTCATGAATGACCTTTAGCTATCTCTCCTAATTTTGATGGAAAACAAGTGCTCCAGCTGCCAAATACAGCTTCTTCACCAAAAAGGAAAACTCTGCGCTCCTGAAAGTTCACCAATTATAAATCCACTTAATGTTTGTGAAGAAAAAAACATACATTAACACTTTAATTTTCGGAAGATCCAGTCCTTTATATGGTTAAAAAAGGGAAAGTTTCCACAATGTACACAATATAATAAAAAAAGTATAAAAAAAACTTTCCAAATGTCTGCATCAGACCAGCACCCTCTTCAGACTTCAAATGGTTAAAGCTTGCGGTTTTAGTTTGTGGGCTGTCTAGCAAGACATCATTAGTGCAAATGGTGAGCACAGTACATTACCCAGCCAGATGTACACATCGATCGAATGTCCTTCTCCTGGCTGATGTAACAATGTCCGGGATCCTAAGCTCTCTCCTATGCGGGTATGGAAGCTCTCCCTGCGGGTAAGGACGCTCTCCCTGGGTGAACATGCAAGCTTGCATGTTCACCCAGGGAGAGCGTCCTTTCTGATAGGCTGATCCACCCTGTGTCTCCAGCAGTCACATTTATCGGGTCTGTGAAGCTTCCATACCCGCATAGGAGAGAGCTTAGGATCCCGGACATTGTTACATCAGCCAGGAGAAGGACATTCGATCGATGTGTACATCTGGCTGGGTAATGTACTGTGCTCACCATTTGCACTAATGATGTCTTGCTAGACAGCCCACAAACTAAAACCGCAAGCTTTAACCATTTGAAGTCTGAAGAGGGTGCTGGTCTGATGCAGACATTTGGAAAGTTTTTTTTATACTTTTTTTATTATATTGTGTACATTGTGGAAACTTTCCCTTTTTTAACCATATAAAGGACTGGATCTTCCGAAAATTAAAGTGTTAATGTATGTTTTTTTCTTCACAAACATTAAGTGGATTTATAATTGGTGAACTTTCAGGAGCGCAGAGTTTTCCTTTTTGGTGTATTTGTGTATTTGTGGTACTTCAGGGTATCCGGATCTCTGCAGCACGGACTGTTCTCAGCCCATACGAGGGTTTTAAGTATTTCATGGGATATTAGTTATTTCCCATTGAGCGCCAGTGATTTTTTTGTATAAATACAGCTTCTTGTTGACCCTCCAGAGGGTGTCACTCAGCCAATGTCAAATTTTCACCTGGTTTACCTTTATCATTACTGGTGTGGTTGAAGTAAACAGAATGTGCACAAAGGGTTTCTTACAAAACTTCAACTCTGTTGTAACAGTTTTTAAAAATAAACCAAAATGCAGTCTATATATACAGTCTAGTATGTATACGTGTGTAGTGTTGGCGTGGACGGAGAGAGAGAAATTAAGCTATATTAGGCAGGCAGGTTAGTTAGTGCAGGCAGTGTATTTCATATATATATATAAATATATATATATATATATATATATATATATATATATATATATATATATATATATATAGTTACATAGTAGGCAAGGCTGAAAAAAGACAATCAGGCCAATCTATGTGTGTGATTATATGTCAGTATTACATTGTATATCCCTGTATGTTGTGGTCGTTCAGGTGCTTATCTAATAGTTTTTTTTAATTATCGATGCTTCCCACTAAGACCACCACCTGTGGAAGAGAATTCTTAAGCCCTGTACACACGCCCGGGAATCCCGTCAGGAAAAAGTTGGTATTCCTGACAGGATTCCTGGCAAGCTTGCCTTGCAAAGCCGTGTATACAGACGGGCACTCAAAAGAACCGCCGTTCTTTTGAATGACAAGAACGTGGTGACATCATCGACTATGATGAGCCGGCATCTCGTCACAATTGATTCAGTCGCCGCCATCTTGCTACACCCCACACTAACTTTGTATGCTACCGCGCATGCGTTGAAGTGTTATCGAGCATGCACGTTTATAACGGTCAGGGGTTAACGCCGTTTACAATATTCCATTCCACCAACCCACGACAGCTTCCGACACTCCACAATCCAGCAGACAGGACCCATTGGATTTTCCCCAGAAAACGAGACACACAGCTCTGTTCTCTGGTTCCAAACGAATAGATCTTTTAATGGTAAAACTCAGGCTTTTATACAGTTAGCAACCAAAAGCATGCTGCAGTAATCAAAGAGACAATGACACACTCCCCCCACAACATCATAAAATGGTTCCTAACGAGTCCCCCTCAATCCACATCTTAGACAGACATTCTGACTCCGCGATAAGCTATTCTCACCTGCTATACAATACACATTCCTTTGTAAACATAAGTCAGACGTCTGACCTTTAGAGGGTGCTAAGTCATATTCCACATCTCCACAGTAGCAGACTAAATTAGCACAATAGACAATAGAATGCAATCACAGCAAGCTTCATCACTACAGCCAGGTAGCTGGAGGTGATTAACATCAATTAACATCTTAACAGTATGTGTCCCCACATTAAATGAATCATACTATTATTGACCGGTTGTGTTCAGAATTAACCACCTTTAATATTTCAAGATATCCTGCAATACATTGTGAATTATCATTACTGTCCCATCTCATGTAATTCAAGATATAATTTCTCAGTCATCCTATGCCCCTAGTGGACATAGGATGACATTAGACCCAAGAGTCATTGGTGAAGCTGAAACAGGAGTACCCCACATCCTTCTAGAGCCTCTGGGTCCCACGGGCCATACCGTTACAATGTTTTTTTGACACTCAGGTAAGCATACAGACGACCGGTTTTCTCGGCAGGAAAGACTCTGCCAGGAAACCCAACGAGAAAATGGAGAGCAGGAAAACTGCTAGGGAGCATACACACAGCTGGGATTCCCGGACAAATGCTTTCCTGGCAGTTTTCCTGATGGGAAAACCGGTCGTGTGTACGAGGCTTTACAGTAAAGAACCCTCTACGCATATTAAGGTTAAACCGCTTTTCTTCTAATTTTAGTGAATGCCCGCTTGTCTTATTGAATTCCCTTTCGCGGAAAAGTTTTATTCCTAATGTGGGGTCACCAGTAGGGTATTTGTATATTGAAATCATATCCCCTCTCAAGTGTCTCTTCTCCAGAGACAATGGGCCAGATTCATGTAGATCAGCGGATCTTTAGATCCGCTCGATCTACGTGTTTTACGATCCGCCGGTGCAATTTAGCGAGGCTAGTGCAGTATTCACAAAGCACTTACCTCGAAAATTGCACTGTCGGATCGTAACTCCCCCGGCGGAATTCAAATTCCGTGGCTAGGGGGAGTGTACAATTTAAATCAGGTGCGTTCCCGCTCCGATTTAACTGTGCATGCGCCGCCGGCGAAATTTCCCAGTGCGCATGCTCCAAAGTTGCTAGGATGTCATTGTTTGCGGCGGCTACGTCAATTGCGGCCATCCGTATTCCCGATCGACTTACGCAAACAACGTAAAAATTTGAATCTTGGCGCGGGAACGACGGCCATACTTAACATTAACTACCCCTCATATAGCAGGGGTAGCTATCTGCTGGAAAAAGCCAAACGCAAACGACGTTAAAAAAAAGCGACGGGCGGGCGTACGGACTTGATTCTGCGGTTCTCCTCATTTGCATATCTGACACGTAAAAAAAAGCGACGACACCTAGCGGCCGGCGGTAGATTGCAGCCTAAGATTTGACTGGTGTAAGTCACTTACACCAGTCGGATCTAAGGGAGATCTATGCGGAATCTGATTCTATGAATCAGCCTCATAGATCCGACCGGCTGGACTCAGAGGTACGACGGCGGATCAGGAGATCCGCCGTCGTATCTCTTTGATGAATCTGCCCCAATAAGTTCAGTGCTCATAACCTTTCCTCATAACTAATGTCCTCAAGTCCCTTTATTAGTTTTGTTGCCCTTCTTGGACTTCCCCCAGTGAGTAGATTGCATTCATATTTTTGCCACTCAAATGCATAATTTAAATTTGTTTCTACATTAACTCCTTCAATAGACGTCCTCCCCTGTGCACGCTCCCCGCGTGCGCCCTGCAGAGGCACGCACTGTGATCACAGAGTCACTTACCAAACAAAAGCCCTGTAACGGTTTTTTCTCCTCGCGCTAAAAGTGTTTAACAAAAAATAAAAACCGCAGAGGTGATCAAATACCACCAAAAAAAAGCTATATTTGTGGAAAAAAAAAGAAAAAAATTTGGCTATAGTGTCGTATGACCACACAATTGTCATTCAAAGAGTGAGAGTGCTTAAAGCTGAAAATTGGTCTGGGCAGGAGGGGGGGTTTATGTGCCCAGTAAACAAGTGGTTAAACCTAATTTGCTGTGGAGTTGCCCACCCCATTAATTTGTTCAGATCTTTTTGCAAGGTTTCCACATTCTGCAGAGAAGTTATTGCCCTGCTTAGCTTGGTATCGTCTGCAAATACAGAGATTGAGCTGTCTATCCCATCCTCCAGGTTTTTATGAATAAATTAAATAGAATTGGTCCAAGGACAGAACCCTTGGGGACCCAACATTTCACCCCGGACCACTGAGTACTCCCCACTTATGACTTCCATATGAACTCACCCCTGTAGCCAGTTTCCAATACCCTATGGTCCATGTCAGTGGACCTTACTTTGTACAGTAAACTTTTATGGGGAACTGTATTAAATGCTTTTGAAAAATCCAGATACACCACATCTACGGGCCTTTCTTTATTTAGATGTCAGCTCACCTACTCATAGAAGGTTAATAGATTGGTTTGGCAAGAATGATTCTTCATCAATCCATGCTGATTACTGCTAATAAAATCATTGTCATTACTAAAATCTTGTATATAGTCCCTTATCCTCCCCTCCAAGAGCTTGCATACAATTGATGTTAGGCTGAGTGGTCTGTAATTCACACACATTTTTAAGTATTGGTGCTACATTGGCTTTTCTCCAATCAGCTGGTACCAATCTAGTCAGTAGACTGTTTGTAAAAATTAGGAACAATGGTCTGGCAATTACTTGACGGAGTTCCTTAGTAACCCTCCTGTGCAAACCATCTGCTCCCAGTGTCTTATTAACCAGTTAAGCCCCGGACCAATATGCAGCCTAAAGACCCAAGGTGTTTTTACAGTTCGGGACTGCGTCGCTTTAACAGACAATTGCGCGGTCGTGCGACGTGGCTCCCAAACAAAATTGGCGTCCTTTTTTCCCCACAAATAGAGCTTTCTTTTGGTGGTATTTGATCACATCTGCGGTTTTTAGTTTTTGCGCTATAAACAAAAATAGAGCGACAATTTTGAAAAAAATGCAATATTTTTTACTTTTTGCTGTAATAAATATCCCCCAAAAACATATATAAAAACATTTTTTTTCCTCAGTTTAGGCCGATACGTATTCTTCTACCTATTTTTAGTAAAAAAAATCGCAATAAGCGTTTATCGATTGGTTTGCGCAAAATTTATAGCGTTTACAAAATAAGGGATAGTTTTATTGCATTTTTATTAATTTTTTTTTTTTTACTACTAATGGCGGCGATCAGCAATTTTTTTCGTGACTGCGACATTATGGCGGACACTTCGGACAATTTTGACACATTTTTGGGACCATTGTCATTTTCACAGCAAAAAATGCATTTAAAATGCATTCTTTATTGTGAAAATGACAGTTGCAGTTTGAGAGTTAACCACAGGTGGCGCTGTAGGAGTTAGGGTGCACCTAGTATGTGTTTACAACTGTAGGGGGGTGTGGCTGTAGGAATGACGTCATCGATCGTGTCTTCCCTATAAAAGGAATGACGCGATCGATGCGCCGACACAGTGAAGCACGGGGAAGCCGTGTTTACACACGGCTCTCCCCGTTCTTCAGCTCCGGGGAGCGATCGCGACGGAGCGGCTATAAACAAATAGCCGCGCCGTGGTCCCGGATCGCTCCCCGAGCGGACCCGACCTCCGCATGTAGCGGGGGGGGTCCCGATCGGACCCCCCACCCGCTAATAGGCGAGGACGTACATGTACGCCCATGTGCCTGTACGTGCCATATTGTGGACGTATATGTACATGCGGGGGTCGGGAACTGGTTAAAGGGGTTGTAAATGTTCCTGTCTTATCACCTTAATGAATCCTAGGCATTAAGGTGAAAAAACATCTGACAATTACCAGCCCCCACCAGCTCCCCATTTTACTTACCTGAGCCCTGGAAAGTCCCGGGTTGCGAATGTGCTGGATCTTTGCCCAGGGTTCTCGGCTCTTCATTGGATAGATTGATAGCAGTGCAGCCATTGGCTCCCACTTCTATCAATAAAATCTAATGACGCGGGTGCCGGGAGGCGGGGCCTAGTCATGCACTCGGTGGCTATGGACGCCAAATGCAGGACTCGGGAGCATGCCCGCAAGGTAACCGCCTTGGCAGAGCACTTCCCAGAGGGGGTCACCTGAGGCAGGAGGAGCAGAGAGAGCCTCCAGGGGAGCCCAGAAAAAGCAGTTTGGGCTACTCTGTGCAAAACAGGCTGCACAGTGGAGGTAAGTATGACATGTTTATTATTTAAAAAAAACAAATCGATCCTTTACAATCACTTTACTGTTACCTTTTTAAGTCTATTTCTAAATCTGTTCTCTGTTAGCCATGAGGGTGCTTCCTGTGAAGTGTCATGAGGATAAACATTGCATGTTTGAAACTGCAGAGGTGATAAAATACCACCAAATAAAAGCTCTATTTGTGGGGGGAAAAACATAAAGATTTCATTTGGGTACAGTGTTGCATGACCGTGCAATTGTCATTCGAAGTGCGACAGCGCTGAAAACGAAAAATTGGTCAGGAAGGGGGTGTAAATGCCCTGTATTGAAGTGGTAAAAAAGAAAGAAAAAGTCTCCCACGATGTCCATCCTTCTTAAATCACGGCGCCAATGGACCGAAAAATATAAAATGAAAAAAAAATAAATCTGGGATGGGAGGCCTCCTGATGACTGATATCTCTTGGCTGTGACAGCTGTTATTTAGGCAAGGGTGGGGCCACCCGGTGACGTAATGAGTTACCTCGCGCCCTTCTGATGTCATCTGCCACCATGTGACATCAGAGGAGGTTGGTCATCTAGTTACGCCAGTAGGTGTCCCTGCCCATGCCTTTATAACAGCTGTCACAGCAAAAAGACAGCAGTCGGTGGAAGCCCTCCCTTGGAGGCGGAAGTATTTACATTTTTTTAGCTATTTTTCGGGTCCGTCGGGCGGCATTATTGACAAAATATTGTACTTCGCGGGACACTTTTTCTTTTTTTTATAATAAAGGAATTTGTAAAAACTATACCCATACCTATTCACATGGGGGCCCCCTTGTTAAAAGGGGCTTTTAGATTCTGATAAGCCCCCATCCCCCACAACCGCCGGGCAAGGGTTGTCCTCCCCATGTTGCCCTCCCCAAGCACTCTCCCCATGTTTCCCTCCCCAAGCACCCTCCCCATGTTGAGGGCATGTGGCCTGGTATGTAGCAGGTGGGGGGTGCTCGCTTTTTTGATTTTGGTATGCAGTTCCCCTTAATATCCATACCAGACCTAAAGGACCTGGTATGGACTTGGGGGGGACCCACGCCAATTTTTCCCTTGATTTTTATCTATATTTCCGGGAGCCGGCAATACATTACAGCTGCAAGCAAGTTTAAATTACATTTTTTCTTTTAGAAATTTAATTTTGCTGCGGCACAGTAAAATACATGGGCCAGATGTGCTACTTTACAGGCAGACTAGGGGGACCCCCATGCACAATATTTAAAGGAATATTTCATTTTTATTGTTTCACTGTAAACATTACAAAAATTACTCCTCCTGAAAAAAATGTAGTTTTTAAAACTTTTTGCATTGATACATGTCCCCTGGGGCAGTACCTGGGTCCCCATTCACTTTTTATGGCAAGAACTTGCATATAAGCCTTTAAAATTAGCACTTTTGATTTTTCATGTTCGTGTCCCATAGACTTTAACAGTGTTTGCATGTTCGCAGAAATTTTTGACCATTCTGGTGTGAACCCGAACCAGAGGGGTGTTTGGCTCAAGCCATATCAAAGTGCAATATCAAAGCAATATCAAAGTGCAATTATAAAACCAAATGGATCACACATGTAATACCAAATGTCCACATTAAGGATGAGCCGAACACCCCCCTGTTCGGTTCGCATCAGAACTTGTGAACACACCAAATGTTTGTGTGAACATTAGAACCCCGTTAACGTCTATGGGACTCGAACATTTGAAATCTAAAGTGTTAATTTTAAAGGCTAATATGCAAGTTATTGTCCTAAAAAGTGTTTGGGGACCTGGGTCCTGTCCCAGGAAACATGTATCAATGCAATTTTTTTTTTAAAAACGGCCGTTTTTTCAGGAGCAGTGAATTAATAATGCTAAAAATGAAACAATAAAAGTGTAATATTACTTTAAATTTCGTACCTAGGGGGGGGTGTGTAAAGTCAGCATGTGAAAAAGCGCATTTTTCCCGTACATAGAACTGTCCCTGCACAAAGTGTCATTTCTGAAAGAAAAAAAGCCATTTAAAACCGGCTTTGCGGCTCTAATGAATTGTCGGCTCTTTCAATTACAGAGATGATTCATTCATAAAGGAAAAAAAAATGTGTGGGGGTCCCCCAAATTAAATTACCAGGCCCCGCCATAAAAAAAAAAAAATTACGTAGGGTTCCCCGCAAATATCCATACCAGGCCCTTCAGGTCTGGTGTGGATTTTAAGGGGAACTCCACCCCAAATTAAAAAAAATGGCATGGAGTCCCCCTAAAAATCCACACCAGACCCTTATCTGAGCATGTTAACCTGGCCGGCCACAGAAAAGAGGGGGGGACAGAGTGCGGCGACATGCCCTCAACATGGGGAGGATGTCCCCATGTTGATGGGGACAAGGGCCTCATCCCCACAACCCTTGCCCGGTGGTTGTGGGGGTCTGCGGGCGGGGGGCTTATCAGAATCTGGAAGACCCCTTTAACAAAGGGGACCCCCAGATCCTGGCCCCCCCCTATGTGAATTGGTAATGGGGTACACTGTACCTCTACCATTTCACAAAGGAAGTGTAAATAGTTAAAAAAAAACACACAGACACCGTAGAAAAAAATCCGTTGTTAATTAAAAAAAAAAAATCCAGCGATGTGAATCCACTGTCTCCTATCCAGCGATGGGTGATCTCTCCAGTGATGGATGATCAGCGGTCCGGTCCAGCGATGCAGAAGATCCATCCGTCCAGAGCGCAGCAGGGGAGCTCCACTCTCCGCTGGACACAGCCCAGCGGAATGATGCGCTGGAGCTGTGACATTACTTATATAGGGGAAGCGCCGGCCACCCGTCACGTGACCCCGCCCCCTCTGACGCACCCTCGTACGTCACTGGGAAAGACCCTGAAAGACAGGGCTATTCCGGGGCTTTTCGAATTTGCCGCGAACACCCCTAATTGTTCGTTGTTCGCCGAACAGGCGAACAGGCAATGTTCGAGTCGAACATGAGTTTGACTCGAACTCGAAGCTCATCCCTAGTCCACATCCAACAGTGGTTACAAAGTGCTGAAAACACAAATAATAGTATAAACTTATGTGAATCTTAACTCTGTCAATTATGCCACATCTCACATCCATGGCCAAGACGTAATTTGTAGGTTGATCCCAAATCCACACGTGCTCACCAGATATAATTGACCAAATGGAGGGTCAAAATATGCTCTTTAGCTGCTCTCAGTGGATCATCCAGGTTCACAGCTGGTCTCCCAGGCCCTTGAGGCAGCACAGGGAATTGGGTATACACCTTTCTCCCCCTAAGGATTCTCAGTTTCCTCCATCTTGGTATGAAAAGAGAATATCCAGGACAGAAAAAAGAGCCTTCATAGCTTAATACAGTTGACCTACTGGGCACTTTTATTTTTCATAGTTTGTTATTACATTTTGTGAACATGTCATTTTTCTCCTTCACTGATGCATTTTGCAAACTGGTAATTTTTCTTCTTCACTGATGTGCACTGATGAGGCTGCACTGATGGGCAACTGATAGGTTGCACTGATAGGCACTGATAAGGTGGCATTGGTGGGAACTGATAGGTGGCACTGATGGGCACTGATAGGTGGAACTGATGAGGCAGCACTGGTGGGCACTGATGAGGCGGCACTGATAGGCACTGGTACTGTAGGCAGCACTGATGGGCACTGATAAGCAGTAGAAATGTGCACTGCCAAAAAACGTGTTTGTTTTAGTTTTCGTTTCATTAGTTTTTCAGCTTTTTTTGGAAATTTGGAAATTCAGTAAACTCGAAAATTCGGAAATTCGAAAATTCAGAATTCGGAAATTCGAAAACTCGGAAATTCGAAAATCCAATTACGTTTTTCAAATTTACGATTTTTGAATTTACAAATCTTTGGATTTTGGAATTTTGGAATTTGGAATTTCTGATTTTTGAATCTCCGATTTTTTAGTTTTCGAATTTTGGAATTTCGAATTTTCAAAAATCAGAAAATTCGAAAATTTGGAAAAAAAGAAAGAAAATCAGTGAAATTCGAAATAATAACTATGAAATTATAGTTATTGGAATTTCCTTTCAAATTACTAACAGCCAAATTTGAAAGGAAATTCTATAATTTTATAGTTAGTAATATTTATTAATAGTTAGTTATTATTTCAGATTTTCAGGTTTTCAAATGATCATTCTTTAGAATTTTCAGATTTTCATTTTCATTTATGGATTTTGGAATCTACGGATTTTGGAATTTACAGATTTTGGAATTTTAGAATTTCTGAAAATTTGAATTTCCTAATTTATAATTTTAGAATTTCCAAAATGTCAATATTCTGAAATATCAATATTCAGAAATGTTGGTTTTCCTAACTTTGAATTTCCAAAATTTTGAATTTCAGAATTCCGGAAATGTTGAATTTCCCAAATTCTGAATTTGCAAAATGTTATATTTGATTATGAAAATCCAGAAATGTGAAAATTCGGAAATTTTAAGTTTAGAAAATTCAGAAATTTGAAGTTTCGAAAATTCAGAAATTTGAAGTTTCGAAAATTCAGAAATTCAAAATTTGAAAATTTGGAAATTAAAAAACAAATCCGGAACTAAACTAATTGCACATGTCTATTTACGCTGTCTGAGGGCCTATGCAGAAGCAAGAATGCAGCACAGTGGAGAATCAGGAAACTTCAGGCGGTGATCAAGTCAGGGACCCAGTCAGCGGAGATGACACTTGCAGAGTAGCCTTGTGTGTCAAGCCAGAGACCGAGCAGGCCAGTGGGGTGAAGCTTGAGAAGTATCGGAACTGCCAAGCTAGGGACAAAGCAGAGAGGAAGGGGTGACACTTGGGGAAGATACCAGCGTGGAGATTGGAGGAGCTCAAGGGATTCAGTGGCAGTGAATCATAGGGTCTAGCGAGAGACGGGAGCTCAGTGTACTGAAGAACTACAAGGAGAAATTGTAGTTGTAACGGTCACCACCGTTTACACTATTCCCATTCCATCAACCACGACAGCTTGTCTGACATTCCACAATCCAGCAGACACGATCCATAAGAATTCCCTCAGAGAGACGAGACATACACTCTGTGTTCTGAGTCAAAAAGTATGAACACTTTTAATGGTAACTTAGCTTTCTTATATACAGTTTTTGAAACTAAGTGAACAATGAATCAACTCCACCCACAAGGCACTTCAATACACACTCTTAGACAATGACATTCAGTTGAGTTAATTATCCCCAGATGTCCGGACTCCGATACTAAGTGATACACCTGCATAATACACATTTCTATGTCAGATGTTTTGGCACTGATTTAACATGACCTAAATTCTACAGCTGAGAAGTCTGACGTTATGACTCTCACCTGCTATTCCTATCACATAGTATCATCAATAGACTTTTCACACAAACACATTCCTTTACTAAACATAATTGACATGCTAATTCCCTACCCCTGAAAGGAGACATCTGACGTTTAGACTGCTAACTCACAACACATATCTATCATCAATAGCATCTTCACACAAACAGTGTTATTAGCATACATAATGAAAGGTCTTCGAGCAGACGTACTTAGTTAGCATCTCAACAGCCTAGGTTAAGCATTGAAGTAGACACTCTTATTGACCAGTTGGGGGTCAGAATGAAATCACCTGTAATATGTCCAGATCTCCTGCAATACATGAATTATCAGTAATGTCCCATCTCATGTAATTTATAATTAATATTTCTCAGTCACCCTATGCCCAATAGGGGCACAGGGTGACCCTAGACCCAAGAGTCATTAGTGACGCTGTGTAAAAGATAGTCCAGCGCTAAATACAGAGTCCAAATAAAAGTCATCCAGGTGATCTTTTAAACGTGACTGATAGCAGACAAAACCATGCAGGTGATATAGCGTGGGATAGCAGGACACCTCCACCAGTGATAGTAATGACCGCTCACCTCATGAATATGACCCTCTGTTAGATAAGGTCAAAAAACGCTTTTCCATATGGGTATATACCAGGCACACCTCCAGCAGAGACCGGACAGGGAAAACAACAACGCTCTCAGGAATGGTCAGCGGGGATTGCAGAGATAGGGTCCGGTCATAATAAAAAGAGGACAAAACATAGTGTTTCTCCGCGATAGCAAAAATAAAATGTAATACATAGTATAAAACTCACAAAGCAGGGCACATAATCCAGTGCCAGGAAAGTGTAGCAGACAGTGCATAGTACGATGGATGGCCGCGGGTGACGTCACGTGCTTCCCTACCGAACGTTGCGTCCCTAAGGGCAGGACTTCTTCAGCGGACGCTGGCACAGGAGTACCCTCCATCCTTCCAAAGTCTCTGGGTGTCACGGGTCATTCCGTTACAGTAGTGAAGGTGAAAGTACTGTTATGTTTTGTGTTAGGAACTGTTAAAGACTATTGCCATAGGACAGAGCATTTTTTTGGCTTCTTGCTGGAGGCCTTTGCCTGCATGGCTGTCCTCCTATTGAAGTCTAAGAGTCTGCTAATTGCACTTGCAACTACTCGAGTGTGTCCTGGCCCTAACCCTCTCTCCCCCCAAAAATTCAAAAAGCACTGTTAAGAGAAAAAAAAACTCTTTTGCATCCAAGAAGTGTCTGGCACCCAATAACGTTATCCATCTTGCACCCACTATGCCTCACAACCCACCACATACAGCTATCTCTGGCCCTGGAGGTTCTCATCAGACTGAAGGAGGCCGGAGACCTTGCAACACATGTTTTTACTTTTTAACTGTAGACATGTTACATTAAGGCTTGAAAAGTGGTTGGATTTTGAGGCATTCTTTTTTCATTAAAATTTTTTAACTGTTAAGCCAGGCAGATTACCTCCATGGCTATTGTTAGCATTTGTATATTGTTTGTGATTTTGTGAGTGCGGTTAAAGTAGAATTCCAGATTTACTATCGCTTTAAACAGTTTGGGCCAACAAATAATTTCCATGCCAGAACAGTCTGGCCACTGGGACTGCAGTAATAGACTGTAGTAGCTTTGCTAACATACACTTCCTCTCTCCTGTGAGTATAGATCAAGTCAGTCTTTGTGGTCCTTTGGACATCTTATTTGTTCACTCTCTATTCACCATAAAGTAGTGAATGTGTATGGATTATGTTTAGAGAAAAAGTATATTGTTTAGTGTCACTTTAAAGTGGTTGTTAAATAGTATAAAAATATTACAGTTCATAGGTGCAATAGTTCCAAACCAAAGTCATCTTAAATACACAAAAAACAACTACAATAAGAAGCAATACAATCCATTACAGAGAATTTATAACACAGTTGCATAAGAAATCAGATAATGTTTTGAAGTGTCAAAAGCACTCTTTGGAAACACAGCAAAATAAAATGAATATTTACTAGTACTGTCTAACAATATTTCTGTTTAATGAGCTACAATATATGAAGGATGTCTTATGGTTTACCACAGTCTGCAAGTAATGCATATAAATTCATACAAAAACCTAAATACACAAGTAACATTGGAAAAGAATGGAAAACCTTGTCCCCACATTTTAGCTAAAAGAGAACTCTTTTCATGAAAAATATGATTACATAAACCATTTTTTATTGTAGAAATATATAGCAGGGAATAAAACATATTGCTTTTCTGCCACAAAGTTCTGTTAAACATGAAAAACTTTATTTTGTTAGTGTTAGATTTTGAATTTATTACTATTTTAAGTGATAAAAGTTTCTGCAAACCTATATGAAACACATGAATGTTGTAGGGTAATTGTAATGTTAAGTTTCTGGAGTTTATTGTCATAGTACAGAGAAAGGTCATTTGCTGTGAATGTAATGTTTATTTCTGAGGTACTGTGTCAGGACAATGGGTTATGTTACTTAACCACTTCCTTACTGGGCACTTAAACCCCTTCCTGACCAGAGGACTTTTTGCGATTCGGCACTGCGCCGCTTTAACTGACAATTGCGCGGTCGTGCGACGTGGCTCCCAAACAAAATTAACGTCCTTTTTTCCCCACAAATAGAGCTTTCTTTTGGTGGTATTTGATCTGCTCTGCGGTTTTTATTTTTTGCGCTATAAACAAAAATAGAGCGACAATTTTGAAAAAAAAAAAACATTTTTTTACTTGTTGCTATAATAAATAGCTAAATTTTTTTTTTACTTTTTTTTTTATCCTCAGTCTAGGCCGATACGTATTCTACATATTTTTAGAAAAAAAAAAAAAAAATCGCAATAAGCGACTGGTTTGCGCAAAAGTTATAGCGCCTACAAAATAAGGGACAGAATTATTATTATTTTTTTTTTTTACTAGAAATGGCGGCGATCTGCAATTTTTATTGGGACTGCGACGTTATGGCGGACACATCGGACACTTTTGACACATTTTTGGCGCCATTCACATTTATACTGCAATCAGTGCTAAAAACATGCACTAATTACTGTATAAATGTGACTGGCAGGGAAGGGGTTAACACTAGGGGGTGAGGAAGGGGTTAAATGTGTACCCTAATATTAGTGTTCTAACTGTGGGGGAAGGGGGGTGACTGGGGGGGGGTGACCGATCTGTGTCTCTATGTACAAGAGACACAGATCTGTCTCCTCTCTCCCTGACAGCAGCGCTGTCTGTGAGAGCCGGGAATGAGAGATGATCTCATATGTAAACATATGAGATCATCTCTCATTGGCCGCACAGATCGCCTAGGAAACGGCCGCTCCGATTGGCCGTTCAAGGCCATCTGTGACTGGCTGTTGCCAAGGGACACGGCCAGCACAGCAGTTCCCCGCTGCGCGCGCGGGGAACGTGCAAAGGGGCGGCCGTAAAAAGACGGCCTGTTAGAGATTGGGAGCCGCGCTGCGGCCGTACAAAGTCGTACGGCCGTCAGCAAGTGGTTAATATACACAAGTGGGTGTTACTTCTGTAGACAGTAGCATCATCACCTTCCTTGGAGCGATTCTAAATGTAAACTATGCTTAGCTTGGCTTTTCAAACAGTATAATAATGCCTCACAGTTGAACATGAGTTAGGAAGATCAGGGGAAGGGACCCTATTGGGGATGTACCATCTGGTTCCTCATTCCTTCTTCTGAAGCTACCATCTTACCATGTGTTACCAGCTGTCATTATGTAAGCCTTGTCTTTTGCCTGTCTGTTTGAAGAATAAACTCACACTTTTGAAAATAGCCCGGTTCTTGAATTTTGGAACAAAACGCCTAGAATGAAGACACTAATTGACACAACACGTCTCTAGTTCAACTTTTACAGTTAGGTGGTTAACATATACCTCTAGGATACAGAGTTCAGTTACCAACATGACACTACTTCTACAATGGACTTTCTCAACCCTTATAAATCTGGAACAGTTGGAATAATTTTAAAGGATAAGTTCACTTTTAAGAAAATAAAAATAAATGCTAATTCTTTTATGGGTAAAAAAATTATAATTTTAAAAAAAAATTGAGCCTGTAAAGCATCGTACCAGCGATCAGTAGATCACTAGTGCCATGCAGGTCTCCTGCACATCTTTCTGTGTATCTGTGTGCCCATACATCCTGTACAGGCTCCACATCGCTGTGGTAGTTCACAGAGCACTACAAGCCGACAGCTGCAAAGGATGTTGGGGCTTGTAGTTCATTCACACAAAGTGCTGTGTGAATGAATGATGTGGCCGTGTGGGCAGAGCCCTGCAAGGCCATACATCCGCACTGATTTCAAAAAGTGACAGCATAGGGGTGCGCTATGCATAGTGTACAGCACCACTCCCCCCAAAGCATTGTTGCATCTCTAGTCACTCATACCTTTGAAGATGACCCTAGAACTGCCCTGTGTAGGTTTCCCAGGCCAGCTTGGGGCCCCAAGCAATTGATTAGTTGGCCTGCCTTGTAGCGACCGGCCTGACATCACTGATCTAGTTCTCTTCACTAGGTTGCCTGCTCCATGCTGAACATTTGACCTTCTGCTCGCTGAACACAGGAAATCAGCGCTATTCTGAAATTGCTTTGCATTTTCTCAGTGAATGCAAAGTGTTCTCTGATTGGGCAAGCTGGAGAGTTGGGGCAGCGAAGCCACGCTCTCTGCCGAATTCATTCAGAGAATGCTTTGTATTCACTGAGAAAATGCAAGATATTCTTTGAATGGTGCTAGTGCACAGTGGCTGATTTCCGTTCCTTTATTCACAATGCACAATTTTCAGCCTCTTGAGGGATCCTAAAGGTATATACATAGTCACATCAGTCCAAGCTAGACCAATGTAACTATCAAAAGCACACCTGAAAATCTTCTTTAACACACCTCACTTCTATGAGAAAAAATCCTGTTTGCAAATTGTAACGCCCCTTTACATTGGCATTTGGTGGAAAAATTCAGATTTGGCCAGTGGAAGAAGGACCCTCTTATGATATTTATCAGTGGAGGACAGTCCCCCTTATAGCTAAAAAAAAAACATAAGTCAATAGTTACTGAAAGACAGACATTTTTCAAGGAATCCCTAGCAACATCTGGAGGAACTCTAGATGAGAAAAGTTGCTTTATGGAGTTTGCATGTTCTCCCCATGGCTTTCCATTGAGCTTTCTGCCTTCCTCCTACAATCCAGGAAAAAAGAATTATGTTTCAGTCATTTTTTATTAAGTTTATGTATTTTGTTCATGTCAATTTAATTCAATGTAGGAGCATTGTGGATTTCATGTACATCACAGTATGACTTTTACAAGGGTAACACTGAACAGGAATGTTATAAACAGAATGATAAAAGAAACTACCTGTATGTTAACTACCAGTCTATTTTCAGTCACGGGTCCCCTGATTGTTAAGGGGATTGATTTTCAATTCATTTTTTTTTTAGTTACCTGCTTTATATTCTATTTAGCACTGTGTGCTGAGGTCCCCAATTACATCTGAGAGGTTTGGAGGTGGGCTGGTGTTCTACTTGGCTATTATATAGAATTTTGCTGCCAGAGGGAGGTGTAGGATAATAATTATTGTGTAGCTGAATTGCATAGTGGCTAAGTGGTTAGCACTTCACCTAGTAGTACTAGGGTCATCCGTTTGAATCCCAACCACAGCACTACCAGCCTGGAGTTTGCACATTCTCCCTGTGCCCTTGTGGGTTTCCTCTAGGTACTCCAGTTCCCTCCCACACTCCAAAGACATGCTGGTAGGCTAATCGGCTCCTGTCTAAATTGGCCCTAGTATGTGTATGTATGAATGTGAGTTATGAAATTATAAATTGTGGGCAGGGGCTGATGTGAATGTGCAATATGTATGTAAAGCGCTTTATAAGTTGAGCGCGCTATATAAGTACCTGTAATAATTCCAGGTTATGGGGTGCAATAGAGCATGAAAAGTTTAAATATTTATTTCCAACATGTCATGGAGAGGTGTCCTAGAAAAGGAGCTGGAGGAGACAGTTGGTCTGCACCTCCAGAGTAAAGTAGTTTAGGAAGGATCCAGGACAGGTGTCGGTGAGTGGAGAGCACAGTGGAAAGCTCTGGAAGAGACATACCAGGGGTGCTGGCTGTAGAGCCAGAGGGAGAGACTGTGGGAGTTTGTGTCAAGTCGCTGCAGCCAGGAGGGCGGGCAGGATTTGCAAGTCGGACTGGGATCAGTAGTGCATCTACATTTATTCTAGACAAGCAAATTGGTTGCTCCCACAAAGGGGTAACTATTAATGACACTGGGACTTATTCAGAGTGAGGCCTAGTCATGCTGATAGTGTGACAGGAATACTAAAGTTGGACAGTGAAGTAGTGTGCTGGAAGAAGTGTGCTGGAAGAAGAGTTCTGAGGTAAAGTCTGTCAAGTTTAGGGTCAGCCATCTTGTTCTGCTGAGAAGTGTGACGCAGTTACTTTTATTCTAAGTACAATTATCCTATGGGCATCCCATGTCCCTTTTCCCAACCAAGTTGAATCCCCTAATAAAAACAGCAAAAACAAGCAAGAGACTGTTCATTGACTGAGAAGTGTTTCTAATGGATTTCTGGCAGCAGGGTGAAATGTGTGGATGCTGTAAACCCGTAGCAACCCCGCGGGGCAATCGCTACAAAAGTATAGTTAAGTATAGTAAATATGCAACATATAAATCAATATATGTACAAAATAGTATTTTATTGTTTCATATGGCTCTATAAAAATGATGAATGTAGCATAGACCCCAAACGGGAATTACAGATTTGCCCCAGGTTCTATTGCCACATAAGTGCACGGCATCCAGGCACACTTTAGCTCCCAGCGTTTTACAGTGCAATGATCAGGCAGTTAGTGTCTTTTTAAACTTTAATGTTCATTAAAGCGGGGGTTCACCCTAAAAAAAATGTTCTAACATTACAATGAGCTGACCTGTGACACGGACATTATGCTGATCTTTTTTTTTTTTTTCGTACATATCGTTTTATCTGTATTTTCACCCCGGATTCCCCGCGGGAATGGGCGTTCCTATTCACAGGGTAAGTGATTGACGGTCTTCCGACCGGCGCATACAGCACGTCACGAGTTGCCGAAAGAAGCCGAACGTCGGGTCGGCTCTATACGGCGCTATAAGCCTTAATTTAATTCAAAAACACTACGAGGACTCTCTCTCTTCTGCTTACTCTCTTGAGGAGCCTCCCCCCCTTTCTTCAAAGACTATTGGCTCTAACATAGTCACTCAAGGGTTTAACCAGCAAGCAGTAACTAGGATCCCACTTCCAGGCCTTTACTTACTTTGCCTCCAGATACTTGGATTGCTTCTGTCCAATATGGGCTAGACGCTGTGTGGAGAAAGCCTATTGAGGGGGGAGGGGGAAAGCAGGAGGGTCAGGACGCTCTCTACTTTTCAGATAGAGAAAGGAGCGGTATGTTAGTGGGCGTCCTGACACTACTGCTAGCCCCCTCCCCCTTCAAGAGGCTTTCTTCACACCAGGGAGAAAGCCTTGCATTACTGTGAGTAGTTACAGACAGAAGAACAGGAAGTGAGGATTTCTCATAAAAAATAAGGACATTTCTAAGCAAAATTGAAGGATGAGGTAAGTGAAGGTGGACTGCACTAAGGTAAAGGAAGCTATTTAGGGAAAACATGTTTTACCTTTACAACCCCTTTAAGGGCTCTCTCTCTCTACCTTCTGGGTCCCAGAAATTGGCTAGAGTCCGATAAATATTTAAACTCAGGATCTGCCTCTTCAAGCCCACTACATTCCAGAAACAACAGGAAGGCAGGGAACTTTAGTGGAGCCTGTAGCCTGTGAGACCCAGAACAGACAAAAATAATCACACTGTGCTCAACTGAAAGGTCATAGCAATATGCTGGACCATCATGGGGGAGCTCAAAGGTGGCCACAGATATTTTCCCTGTGCTTTATCTTTCAGGTTGCCATTGGTAGCAGTTTTTTTCCTGGGGCAGCAACAGCCATGGGATTGCTTACCAAGGGCTACAGCTAATTGGTCTGAATTCGGCGGGTGTAAACCTTGCGTGGGGGGAGCCAATAAAAGAAGCAGAGAGCAGGGTCTAACTGACCGTTTGGACCGGATCACGACGCCCAAACACCCTCCCTATCTTGTTAAGTCATGGTGTTGTTTAGTGGGGGAGTAGTTGTCCAGCATTGTCTGGATGGACACTGTTTAATTTTGTTTAAGGTATTTTTGGCCAGGATGGCTTTACATATTTATTTAAATTAAAAGTTATTATCAGGTTACCCCTTGGATAACACCGTGGCCATTTAAATGCCAAAATAAATAAAATATGTAGAGAGAAAGAGTTTACAGATCCATATTTGATATGGATGGCCACATCCCTGCTATGTATAGCCAAAGAAAGATACCCCCAGGAATGGGACTTTGAAGGCCAAACTTAAAAGTACAAAAAGGTTTATTAAATGGACCAAACAAGATACCGGTTGATGCTTGTTAACAATAAACCTTGATGGTCGAGGTAATTCTACATAAACAACACTTGCAAAATGGTATGCAGATAGAGAACACCAGGGATGAAAGAGTGCACCAAGTGTTAAAGATAAAGAGAGGAATGTTTTTTTTTACAACACAACAGTGTATAATACAACATAATTAAAAAACACTCTCCAAGGGACGATGGAGGATGCCCGACGCGTTTCTGGTCTTGTGGGTAAGCAGAAGACCATCATCAGGGGCCAGAGAGTTGTATAGTGTATAATTTCTCAATCGTTTAATCTACGGATAGAGAGATCCCTTGATGGAATACCATTAGTCAGTGGGCTTGGGGTGTGTCTCCTCGAATGCAGCCCTTCCCGGAACAAGACAAAGGTCCCAATGCGGGGGGGGGGTCCTTATTTTGCAAAGGCCCCCAGAAACCTGTGGGGTTTGTTCAGATGCATCCAACTGGATCACAAGGAAGGAACTGTAGCTGCGGCGAGATGCATCCACGGCCTGTGGCGTTAGTCCCAAGTAGTAGAGGGTGCTTTCATCGATTGTATGTCTCTTTATTTGAGTCCCTTTGGGCTAGCCCATGACTACAGAGAAGCCCAAAAAAGCTACATTTATTTTAACCTCACTAGAAACCTAACCAAGGAGGGTGCTACATGTATAAAATGAATCAGTGGGAGTAATGAATACAGTTGTCAACCTCTGCTGGAGCAAGTTTACAAACAATTGATAATACAACCATTCTAGTAACTTACTGTAGCTCACAGACAATACTCTTCAAGTTACCACAGAGTTTGGCCATACAAATATGAGAAATAAATCATGAGGAATTTTTTTTTTATTATTATTATTATTTATATATTGATTTATATGTTGGATATTCACCAGCAGCACTTGAAAAGTTCCATTGTTCATTTTTGTTGGCAGAGACTGATGTTAGTAGTTCTATGCAATATGTAAAACTCTGATAAATGTATCATGGTTATAACAATGTATAACATAAATACATTTTCATTCATCTTGGAAAACCTTTTCAGAGTTAAAACTTTAATATAATAATATAAAATAATATAAGTGGGTTTAAAATGAGCTGCGGCGACAAAAGTGTATTCTGGCACCTGATCTGAGAGAACCGCTCCATCCTAGGCACATAGACTTTTCTGCACAACTGCTATCAGATAAGGTACCATCATATCTCTGTGTTGTGATGAGAGATGATGAGCATAGCTCAAAAGGAAATGAAAGTTATTGCTTTACAATGGAAAAGTAGTATTGACACTCTAGTATCAGCCATCCTTTCAAATTGATTCAAATATTCACTGCCTTTAATCCTTTGTTGTTATCTTAGCCCTAGTAGCAATGAGCTGTTATCGTGGATTTGAATGTTCTATTAATTAAAGATTGCCAGCTAAAATCTGGTCCACCGACCTTCACTGCAATTGAATTTTCAACTCTTTGCCTATATATATATATATATTTTTTTTTTTATACCAGTAATTGTTTCAATGCCACTGTCCCAAATTTACAGCCAACAGTCCTTTTAATAAATCTAGCCAGTCCTGCAAAGAATATAAGGGCACAGGTGATTGTAGACACTTTTAGTTATTTATTGCAGAATAACTATTCATAGTTATAATGCACCCTTGTTTTCAAGTAAGCTTCGATACATTAATTCAGTGGATGGTACACATTAGCAGATCATAAAACCAGCCTAGGAATTTTATGTAAATTAATGCAGAACAAAGAATGTATAGTACTAAAGTAATGTCTATGAAAATATGCCAAAATATACACAGGAGTGCTGTGTCAGGGGTTACAAAGGGATCTGTAAGAAAATATGAGCAAAACTCTCAGGAGACATCTAAGGGTTACCCTTATGACCTCATGACATTATAATATGTGGTACGTTCATAACTGCCTAGATTATGACTGTTTACACAGCTCTCCACACTTGTCAATCAGTGGTCTCATATCCTGCTATCCTAAAACAATCAGAAAAAGAAGTGAATTGCAGTGAGAAGTGAAAACCATAGGGAGGAGCAGTGAGCTGTTTTAGGCTTAGAATACATGCATCCTGTTTATTATGAACGTATTTGTGTTTCAGTACACTTCATGAAAACACAGTGTAATAAAAACAATTAATATACTTTCTGTTTCCATCAGGTTATATTCCCTTTTCACTTTTAGAATTATCCTGTAATAGGTTTCAGAAAAAAGCTACATTTTTTTTAAAGTTTTACCACTCCTTGAGGCTGGGTCCACACTATAGCACGGAGCGGCTCACAGCAGAAGTCCGGTGCATTCCTGTTTACCGTTTCAGGTCCGATTTCAGCCCAAATTTTTGGCTGAATTCAGACCGGAAATGGACAAAAAGACACACAAGACTCCTGTGCAATTAGCTTCGGAGCCGCTCCAGAGATGTGTGAAATGGCTCCATAGAGAGCTGGTCAAAATCTTCTTGCAATAGTGTGAACCCAGCCTTAAGCAGACAAGGTGCTGTGTTTGGGTAAGTTAGAAAGGGAGTAGCAATTTAACATACTAATGCCCAGTACACATGATCGGAATTTCCGTTTTTGATAAACTCAGACGGATTTTTCTGATGGAATTCCATTCAAGCTGTCTTGCATACACACTGTCACCCCAAATTCCGACCGACCAAAATGCGGTGACGTACAACACTACAATGAGCTGATAAAAATGAAGTTCAATGCTTCCGAGCATGCGTCGACTTGATTCTGAGCATGAGTGTTTTTTTGTCCGTCTGAGTTCCATACCGATGAACGTAATTTCTGCTAGAAATTTTTTTCATCGGAAAAAAAGAGAACATGTTTCTCTTTCTAAGTCCATCGTAATTTGAGATGGAAAATCTCCAATGGGGCACACACACGGTCGGAATATCCGATGAAAAAATTCCGTCTGACTTTTTCCAATGGAAATTCCAATCGTGTGTTCAAGGCATAATAAATGATAAGGCATTGTGTGCATTGCAGTGTCCTTCAATCTGACAACCAATCACAATGGTAACAAGATCGGCTGATCATCCTCCTCCACCCCCCTTCAGGTGGAAATACTCTGGTAAAGGGATGCCACGCCTAGGACCGACCCACACATCAGCAGCCCCAGGACATGGGCAGGGATATGGCCCATGAGCAGGACATGCCCCATAATTGGGCGCCGTCTCCAGGAACAGTGTGCCCATCCCAAAGATCCACATGCAGGTGAGGGGGGGGCTCAAATCCAGATAGTAACCGCCTCAGACCAAATGCTCATTAGCCCCTCACACAGATGGGCAGATGTGGGGATCAAGCCAGCTGATCCTCTATGCCCCACCACCCTGTAGGGTGAGTAACCCCATCCCCTGTTGTGTGTCCCCAACAAACACCCATCTGAATGAGCCAACACCGACTTCAAATTATCCTCAGGTGGTGGGGTAAGTCTACACAAAATCCGAAAACCCTGTGTGAATCTTGAAGCCAGCAGTTCCGCCACATAGTTTCGAGGATACCTACCTAGAAACGGACGCATCCTTGCTATGCTCGGAACCGGAGTCCTCCCTTTTTCCCACAAGCTCCCCCTTTCCACCCTTGCCTCGTTGTAAACATCTATTAAGGAAATGGGAGCCCCTGCAGCTGGAGCACTTGTGTTTAAATGTGCATGTTGTGCCGAACTTGCAAGTCCCCTCATTGAAAGCCCAACAACACCCCTTCCGTTTGGTGGCCAACTGCCCCGAGGAAGAGGCACCGCTGGCCCCGCCTGAAAAAACGAATTTCCAGCCCGCACCGAGGTCATGAGCCGCAACCAAAGAATAATGTCTTTGTGGTCCCAGCACAACGACGGATGTAGCGCCTTCCGCTGACGGAACTGCTCATCGTACCTGAGCCAGGCCAGACCTCTATAAACTTGGTGAGCTTCCCCAATCGCGTCCAGATAACAAAAGAGAGTGGAGAAATTGTCCGGTGCTCTTTCCCCCACCACACTAGCTAAAATTGCAAATGCTTGATGTCAATTTGCAAACAACAGGGGAATATATCTCCTCCTCCTTTTTGCTGTCATATCCAACTTACCTCTATCCAAATAATTTTTTTCCAGCGGAAGAAGGGAAAAAAATCTCGACATACTCACCACGCCATATTTTTTCATGGACTTCCTGCTTGAGGTGTGCTCCCAGCGGCCCCTCGAAACACACATACACCTCACATTTAGCCCAGTCCGCCAAACGCACCCGATCCACCTCCTTCTCTGGCATCTTACCTTGACCACCGTCCGCCGAACTCACCTCCCGTGCCACCCCCTGTGGCCCGGTAGCTGCTGATAGCGAGACTGACACCGCCGTCGAGGAGCCCCCGGGTCTCACCATAGGGCCCGGACCACTAACGCCCGAATCCGAAATTGGAATCCAAGCCGCCGTGGGCAACCCAACACCCGACACTGGAGCCAGCCACCCCAATACATCCCTTAAACCCACCAGTAACTGAGCCAGATCCTGTGCACCTGACCCCCCATGATCCAACACCCCTGACACAGACACACCATGCACCCTCCTCAGGACTCGCTCCCCCAACCACAGGCACACACACAGAAGACAAAGAAGGTTGGCCACACGGCCGCTTACCAGGCTGCCAAAGAAGTGGACCTCCACGAGCCGTCGCCACACTCTCTAAGGATGCCGGCACCTCAACGGACTCATCCTCGCTTCCATCTTCCAGCTCCACCTCGGACAAGGGAGCATCCTCATGATTAGGGATGAGCTCCGCGTTCGATTCGAACGTATGTTCGAATCGAACATCGGTCGTTCGATCGTTTGTCGAAAATCGAACAAAACGGGTCGTTCGCGCCAAATTCGAATGACACAAAACGTCCCATAATTCACTGGGGCGTTGAGCGCTGATGATTGGCCAAGCATGCTGTATGTCCCGCATGCTTGGCCAATCACAGCGCTCAAAAAACGAAGAGCCATAATTGGCCAAAGCCAGGGTGGCTTTGGCCAATTATGGCTCAGGGGGATTAGTACACGCCCCCCACTATAAAAGGCAGCCTGCACGGCTGCCTAGTGTAGTGTGTTGGCGGTTCTAGAGAAGATCAGTCAGTCAGACAGAGAGAGATAGAGAGATAGAGACACAGTGTCCTAACCAGATAGATAGATAGATAGATAGATAGATAGATAGATAGATAGATAGATAGATAGATAGATAGATAGATAGATAGATAGATAGATAGATAGAGTAGTTAAAAGTACAGTTTGTAGAGAATATATTCACATCCTTAGGCGTTGTCAATATATTTATAAACTGTACAGCTCAGCTAGTTTATCTATTTTTTTATATAATTATTTATTTTTTTCATTTTCTGTATATTGCTTAACATCACTTACATATAAAACCAACTTCCATCAAAGACAATGAACATTACATTTATAAATGCAAATACGACAAATACATAAAATTAAAGAAAAAAAAAAAAAAGGAAGAGAAAAAAACAAACAATTTATCTATTAGTATCTGTCAGGCAGGAGATTGTTCTACATGCAGCGCTCTAACGTGTTGTATTGCCTGCATTAGGGATTTACTTTAAATATAATTATTCTGTGTTATTTAACGTGTGCTAGTTAATTGCACACACAGACGCATTACCTGTTACTGCACGTGTGCAATTTATTTGCACAGAAGCGCAGTCGCTGTTAATGCAACTGGGCTATTGAATTGCACAGAAACGCAGTCGCTATTACTGCGTGCGTGCTGTTTAATAGCAACTAAAGGCAGTTGGTGTCACTGCGTGCGTGCTGTTAAATCGCATTTGACCGCAGTCGCTATTACTGCGTGCGTGCTGTTTAATAGCAACTAAAGGCAGTTGGTGTCACTGCGTGCGTGCTATTAAATCGCATTTGACCGCAGTCGCTATTACTGCGTGCGTGCTGTTTAATAGCAACTAAAGGCAGTTGGTGTCACTGCGTGCGTGCTGTTAAATCGCATTTGGCCGCAGTCGCTATTACTGCGTGCGTGCTGTTTAATAGCAACTAAAGGCAGTTGGTGTCACTGCGTGCGTGCTGTTAAATCGCATTTGACCGCAGTCGCTATTACTGCGTGCGTGCTGTTTAATAGCAACTAAAGGCAGTTGGTGTCACTGCGTGCGTGCTGTTAAATCGCATTTGACCGCAGTCACTATTACTGCGTGCGTGCTGCTTAATAGCAACTAAAGGCAGTTGGTGTGACTGTGACTATTTTGTTACTTTACACTTGAGCCAAGTCGCTCTTACTGTGTGGTTGCTGTTTAATACCATCTGAACGCAGTTGGTGTGACAGCGACTATTTTGTTACTTTACACTTGAGCCAAGTCGCTCTTACTGTGTGGTTGCTGTTTAATACCATCTGAACGCAGTTGGTGTGACTGCGACTATTTTGTTACTTTACACTTGAGCCAAGTCGCTCTTACTGTGTGGTTGCTGTTTAATACCATCTGAACGCAGTTGGTGTGACTGCGACTATTTTGTTACTTTACACTTGAGCCAAGTCGCTCTTACTGTGTGGTTGCTGTTTAATACCATCTGAACGCAGTTGGTGTGACAGCGACTATTTTCTTACTTTACACTTGAGCCAAGTCGCTCTTACTGTGTGGTTGCTGTTTAATACCATCTGAACGCAGTTGGTGTGACATCGACTATTTTCTTACTTTACACTTGAGCCAAGTCGCTCTTACTGTGTGGTTGCTGTTTAATACCATCTGAAAGCAGTTGGTGTGACAGCGACTATTTTGTTACTTTACACTTGAGCCAAGTCGCTCTTACTGTGTGGTTGCTGTTTAATACCATCTGAACGCAGTTGGTGTGACAGCGACTATTTTGTTACTTTACACTTGAGCCAAGTCGCTCTTACTGTGTGGTTGCTGTTTAATACCATCTGAACGCAGTTGGTGTGACAGCGACTATTTTGTTACTTTACACTTGAGCCAAGTCGCTCTTACTGTGTGGTTGCTGTTTAATACCATCTGAACGCAGTTGGTGTGACTGCGACTATTTTGTTACTTTACACTTGAGCCAAGTTGCTCTTACTGTGTGGTTGCTGTTTAATACCATCTGAACGCAGTTGGTGTGACAGCGACTATTTTCTTACTTTACACTTGAGCCAAGTCGCTCTTACTGTGTGGTTGCTGTTTAATACCATCTGAACGCAGTTGGTGTGACATCGACTATTTTGTTACTTTACACTTGAGCCAAGTCGCTCTTACTGTGTGGTTGCTGTTTAATACCATCTGAAAGCAGTTGGTGTGACAGCGACTATTTTGTTACATAACACTTTAGCCAAGTCGCTCTTACTGTGTGGTTGCTGTTTAATACCATCTGAACGCAGTTGGTGTGACTGCGACTATTTTGTTACTTTACACTTGAGCCAAGTCGCTCTTACTGTGTGGTTGCTGTTTAATACCATCTGAACGCAGTTGGTGTGACATCGACTATTTTGTTACTTTACACTTGAGCCAAGTCGCTCTTACTGTGTGGTTGCTGTTTAATACCATCTGAACGCAGTTGGTGTGACATCGACTATTTTGTTACTTTACACTTGAGCCAAGTCGCTCTTACTGTGTGGTTGCTGTTTAATACCATCTGAACACAGTTGGTGTGACAGCGACTATTTGGTTACTTTACACTTGAGCCAAGTCGCTCTTACTGTGTGGTTGCTGTTTAATACCATCTGAACGCAGTTGGTGTGACATCGACTATTTTGTTACTTTACACTTGAGCCAAGTCGCTCTTACTGTGTGGTTGCTGTTTAATACCATCTGAACGCAGTTGGTGTGACAGTGACTATTTTGTTACTTTACACTTGAGCCAAGTCGCTCTTACTGTGTGGTTGCTGTTTAATACCATCTGAACGCAGTTGGTGTGACAGCGACTATTTTGTTACTTTACACTTGAGCCAAGTCGCTCTTACTGTGTGGTTGCTGTTTAATACCATCTGAACGCAGTTGGTGTGACTGCGACTATTTTGTTACTTTACACTTGAGCCAAGTCGCTCTTACTGTGTGGTTGCTGTTTAATACCATCTGAACGCAGTTGGTGTGACAGCGACTATTTTCTTACTTTACACTTGAGCCAAGTCGCTCTTACTGTGTGGTTGCTGTTTAATACCATCTGAACGCAGTTGGTGTGACATCGACTATTTTGTTACTTTACACTTGAGCCAAGTCGCTCTTACTGTGTGGTTGCTGTTTAATACCATCTGAAAGCAGTTGGTGTGACAGCGACTATTTTGTTACATAACACTTTAGCCAAGTCGCTCTTACTGTGTGGTTGCTGTTTAATACCATCTGAACGCAGTTGGTGTGACTGCGACTATTTTGTTACTTTACACTTGAGCCAAGTCGCTCTTACTGTGTGGTTGCTGTTTAATACCATCTGAACGCAGTTGGTGTGACAGCGACTATTTTGTTACATAACACCTGAACGCATAACTATGGCTGGAAGGACAAAGAGAGGCAGAGAGTCACGAGGGCAAGCAGGCTCTGCATCTAGAGGTAACGCTGGTGATGGATGTGGTGCATCCTCTTCAGCACGTGGCCGTGGCCGCTCGTCCTTCTTTTCGGGAGCTGGCCGTGTTGAGCCTCAACATGCTGAGAAATTAGTTGAGTGGATGACCAAGCCGTCCTCATCCTCCTCATCCTCTCTCACACAGACTGATCATAGTTTGTCTGGCAAAGCAGCTGCCAAGGCGTCCTCTACCCTCTGCACAATGGGATCACACAATCCTTCCCTAGTCCCACCGTGTCCTCCTGAGGAGTCCCCCGAACTGTTTCAACACAGTGTTGGGTACATGCTAGCTGAAGATGCACAGCGTTTTGAAGACTCCGATGACGGAACACTGATAGAGGAAGGCATTGATGTGAGCCCAGGGAGAGGGGGTGGCCGAGAGGGACAACAATCTGGGAGTGATGTTCCCCCAGCTGGAGCATACTGCCAGGTTGTCGCCAGTGATGATGAGGAGGGAGGGGATGATGAGGTCATTGACTCTACCTGGGTGCCTGGTAGGAGAGAGGAGGAGGAGGAAGAGGACGAGGCACAGGCACATCTTCAAAGAGGCAGGAAGCCCTCCAGGGGTCAGCTTAAGGGCAGTACACCAACTGCATTACGTGGCGCTGCTGTGTCTCAACGGTACAGCAAAAGTTCTTTGGTGTGGGCCTTTTTTGAAACCTGTCCATCAGATGCTACCTTTGCTGTTTGCAACATATGTCTCAAGCGTATCTCGCGTGGCCAAAACATCACCCGCTTGGGCACCACATGCTTGTCCAGACATATGTCGACCTGCCATGCAGCTCGTTGGCAGGCATACCAGAAAGACCCACACCAAAGACCAAAGCGGTCCTCCCCTTGCCCTTCTGTGACCTCAAACCCCACTAGACCCCTAGTCCTCTCTGCAGCCTGCACCGAAGGTGTAGAAATAGGTGTGTCACAACGTAGTAGTGGTAGTACATCCGGCCAATCTACTGATATTACCAGACAAATTTCCCTGCCCCAGCTGCTGCAGCGCCGAAAGAAGTACGCTCCCAGCCATCCACATGCCCAGCGGTTGAATGCTAGCTTAGCAAAATTGCTAGCACTTCAACTGCTACCTTTTCAGTTGGTAGATTCTGCCCCCTTCCGTGAGTTTGTGGAATGTGCAGTACCTCAGTGGCAAGTACCCAAACGCCACTTTTTTTCACGGAAGGCGATTCCGGCTCTCTACCGGCATGTGGAAGGCAATGTCCATACCTCGCTGGACAGGGCGGTCAGTGGTAAGGTGCATCTTACCGCTGACTCATGGTCCAGCAGGCATGGACAGGGACGTTACCTGTCTTTTACGGCCCATTGGGTGACTCTGCTGGCAGCTGGGAAGGACGCAGGTCAAGGCACAGTAGTTTTGGAGGTTGTTCCACCACCACGCCTCCAAAACACTACAACTGCTTGTGACACACCTCTCTCCTCCACCCCCTCCTCTTCTTCTTCCTCTGTGGCCTCTTCCTGTGGTGATGTTGGCTCAGAACCAGCCGTGCTCCGTAGGCGTATGACGGGCTACGCAGGAATGCAGGCCAAGAGATGCCATGCGGTCCTAGAGCTGGTGTGCTTGGGAGACAGGAGCCACACTGGGGAAGAGGTTCTTTCAGCTCTGCAGGGGCAGGCTCAGAGGTGGTTGACGTCACGCCAGCTGAAGCCTGGAATGGTGGTCAGCGATAATGGCACCAACCTCCTCTCTGCCCTGCGACGTGGAAAACTCACCCATGTGCCCTGTTTTGCGCATGTTCTCAATTTGGTGGTGCAGCGGTTCTTGGGCAGGTACCCTGGCTTACAGGATGTCCTGAGGCAGGCCAGGAAAGTCTGTGTGCATTTCCGGAGGTCATATAATGCCACTGCTCGGCTGACAGACCTCCAGAGGGAATACAACCTGCCCAAGAACCGCCTAATCTGTGACATGCCCACCAGATGGAACTCTACGTTGGCCATGCTGCAGCGGCTGCACACGCAGCAGAGGGCCATCAATGAGTACCTGTGCCAATATGGCAGCAGAACTGGCTCAGGGGAGCTTGGTTTTTTTTCACCACGCCAGTGGGCCTTGATCACGGATGCATGCACTGTCCTGTCACCATTTGAGGAGGCCACGAGGATGGTGAGCAGTGACAGTGCATGCATCAGTGAGACTGTCCCGCTTATTCACATGTTGGAGCACACCCTACGTGGAATAATGGACAGGGCCCTTGAGGCAGAACAGAGGGAGGAAGAGGAGGACTTCCTTACCTCTCAAGGCCCCCTTTATCCAGACACTGTTCCTGCTTGCCCACCTGGAACACAGGAAGAGGAGGAGGAGGATGAGGAAGAGGAGGAGGAGGAGGATTGTATCAGCAGCATGGAGGTGGAGCCTAGCACTCAGCATCAACAGCAGCAGTCTTCAAGGGATCATTTACAGTCCCAAGGAACACGTGGACTTTTACGTGGCTGGGATGAGGTGGCTGAGGATCCTGTCGTCCTCAGTGACCCAGAGGACTGTGCCCCGAATGCCTCTGCAAACCTACGCTGCATGGCCTCCCTGATTCTGCAAAGCCTGCGTAAGGATCCTCGTGTACGTGCTATCAAGGAGAGGGATCATTACTGGCTGGCAACTCTCCTTGATCCACGTTACAAGAGTAAGGTAACGGATCTTATGTTGCCATCGCAGAGGGAGCAGAAGATGAAACTACTGCGGGAGGCCTTGCAGAAGGGTCTGTGCAATGCGTTCCCAGAACCGGGGGGATTACCAAAACCTGGCCCTGGACAACGTCTTGCTGAGGCTTCGGTGAGTCAGAGAAGGAGCGGTGGAGAAGGTGGCCGTCTGACCGATGCGTTCAGACAAAATTTTTTAATCCACAGCCCCAAGGTCTGACCGGTTCCAGCAACCATCGCCAGCGTCTGGTTTACATGGTCCGGGAATACCTAGCGGCAAGATCCGACTTGGACACCTTCCCCACGAAAAATCCTCTGGCTTACTGGGTCTTGAGGATGGATCACTGGCCAGAGCTTGCACAGTACGCAATTGAGCTACTGGCTTGCCCTGCATCCAGTGTTCTTTCAGAACGTACATTCAGTGCTGCTGGAGGCTTTGTGACCGATCACAGGGTACGCCTCTCCACCGACTCTGTTGATCGACTGACCTTCATCAAAATGAATCAGGCTTGGATCAACACCGGCTACCAAGCACCTGATGCTGATGTTACTGAATAAGAATTTTGTGTTGAAATATCAGATCCCTTTGAGACTGCTGATGCTGAGTGACTGTCCTGTTGTGCTGCTGATGGAATATCCTTCTCCTCCTCACTTTTCATGCTGTTAGCTAGTAAGAAATTTTGTTTTTCTGTGCTCCGCCACCAGTGCCTAAGGCCTAATTTTTCTGCCCCTGTTTAACAGGGGCGCCTAATAACAATTTTTGATGCAATACTTTGCACGTGGCCTAAGGCACAATTTTTGTGCCCCTGTGTAACAGGGGCGCCTAATAATTTTTGATGCAATACTTTGCACGTGGCTCCTTGTTGCGCTCCAATTACAGATATTGGGAGGGGTTGCAGTGTTATGTTGCGCCTACGGACACATTTTTATGCCCCTGTGTAACAGGGGCGCCTAATAACAATTTTTGATGCAATACTTTGCACGTGGCTCTTTGTTGCGCTCCAATTACAGATATTGGGAGGGGTTGCAGTGTTATGTTGCGCCTACGGACACATTTTTATGCCCCTGTGTAACAGGGGCGCCTAATAACAATTTTTGATGCAATACTTTGCACGTGGCTCCTTGTTGCGCTCCAATTACAGATATTGGGAGGGGTTGCAGTGTTATGTTGCGCCTATGGACACATTTTTATGCCCCTGTGTAACAAGGGCGCCTAATAACAATTTTTGATGCAATACTTTGCACGTGGCTCCTTGTTGCGCTCCAATTACAGATATTGGGAGGGGTTGCAGTGTTATGTTGCGCCTACGGACACATTTTTATGCCCCTGTGTAACAGGGGCGCCTAATAACAATTTTTGATGCAATACTTTGCACGTGGCTCCTTGTTGCGCTCCAATTACGGATATTGGGAGGGGTTGCAGTGTTATGTTGCGCCTATGGACACATTTTTATGCCCCTGTGTAACAAGGGCGCCTAATAACAATTTTTGATGCAATACTTTGCACGTGGCTCCTTGTTGCGCTCCAATTACAGATATTGGGAGGGGTTGCAGTGTTATGTTGCGCCTATGGACACATTTTTATGCCCCTGTGTAACAGGGGCGCCTAATAACAATTTTTGATGCAATACTTTGCACATGGCTCCTTGTTGCGCTCCAATTACAGATATTGGGAGGGGTTGCAGTGTTATGTTGCGCATACGGACACATTTTTATGCCCCTGTGTAACAAGGGCGCCTAATAACAATTTTTGATGCAATACTTTGCACGTGGCTCTTTGTTGCGCTACAATTACAGTATGTTTGAGGGGTGCCCTTTTTTCTACAATTTTGCTTTCCCAAAAAGATAATGCCACCCCCCCACCACCCCTAAAATAATAGAGATATTGTTCCCACACAGCACGTGCGCAACCAGTATTAAATTACTTTGTTCTTATAATAATTTAATGTTGTGCAGGGACATTTCTAAACATGTGCCACTACTAGAGACACACAGCAGGTGTGATATTTGAAGGAATTTTTCATTTTTTTTTTTCACTTTAAACATCATTAAAATCGCTGCTCCGCAAAAACGACCGTTTTTAAAATATTTTTTTCGATTGATACATGTTCCCTGGGGCAAGACCCGGGTTCTGAAAGACGTTTACCAACATTAAATTGAATATTGGTCTTTAAAATGATCATTTTTGAATTCGAACGTTCGAGTCCCATAGACTTCAATGGGGTTCTAAATGTTCGCGCGAACCCGCGGTCTGTTCGAACGTTCTGATGCGAACCGAACCCGGGTATGTTCGGCTCATCCCTACTCATGATCTCCAACACTCCCCTGGCCGTAACACCCGAATGCTGCTGGACGCCACTGCGGCAACCCGTGACGTCACTACCCGCTAATCTCCAACAGGGCCCAGGCTGCTCTCTATCACTGACACGGTGGGCACTCGCCCCAGTTGGCGGGGACAAGGCCGCTCTCCCATTACTTCTCGCAGGCCAACCCCGGACACCCACAGCTGCACCGCCGCCATCTGACCTCCGCCCTCGCCTGTTTTCCGGGATGGGAGGGACACCGGCCGTTCCAGGCACCAGGCCGGTTCCTGATGACTGAGCTCTTCCCCGCCGAGCCGCCCGGGTGGCCCCAGAGCCGGACTCGGGTGCCGCACTGTGCCTCTGATCTACCGAGGAGGAATGGGCCACGGGGGGCCACCCTGCCCCATCCCACGAGTCCCGCTCATGTAGAGGATTTGTCCCGGGCCTAGCCACCACCACCTGGGCCCGGTGTTTGCGTGCGGCGCCGGAAGGGTCCCTGGAGGCCTGCTCAGTGGGGCTTCTAGTGCGGCTTCGGACCCTGGTAGAAACATCTGGGCTGAGGCGCTCCGGAGGCCTAGACCTCCGAGCCCGAGCTACAGCAGGAGGAGTGGTGGCGACCCCCCTTCTCCGGCTCCCAGCAGCATCCCCCCTACCTGGGCGTGCAGCCAATCGGCGCTGTGCACAGCCACTGCAGCCCGCAGTTGCTGTAACAGCCGATCCACGTCCGCCATAGCTCGGCAGGATGATCAGAACAGCAAAAATGCTAACAAGGCGGCCATAGGGAAGGCAGAAGCTTCTTATCCTCCAGCTCCTCATGGCAACTGGCCTCTCCTACTCTTCTCCCTGACCTCTCTGCTCCACCCCCCTCCCCCCTGATCAGCCAACCCAGGCAGCTTCTCATTCCCCTATACTCCGCCCCATTAACCCCTGTCATGCCGGCCCTACGCTGACACCTGTGGCGTTACTCCGGGCCTCTCTTTAACCAAAAGGGGCAATGCCCATATGCAGACAATGATGTTACCAGTGTCTCTGCCCTTTCAGTTGAGGAATCCCATAGCCATTCAGTTGAGGATAAAGGTTTGACGTGAATACATAAAAGCTGATTATTGTAAGCACCCCTGCCATTGGTCTCAACACTCTGAACTGTTCCATTTGCAGGAGAGCTTATCTTGTTCAGAAAACAACATACTTACTAGTTTGATAACCAGATGCACTGAATCACTGGATGAGATCACTGGATGAAAGAGCACAGGGACATCTTTGGACAGCAGCACTGTCAGTCTGGGGAGAGGGGATTATTAGCTGTGGTACTAGCAGAATTATATACAATAACAAATGAAAGTCAAATTCCAGTTAACCAGCTCACACTGAAGTTACAGCAACAGATTTTTTATTTTTATTTTGAGGTTTTACAGGAATACATAAAAGCTGACCATTGTAAGCACCAGATCAGTGGTACATGGTTTGTTTCAACACTCTAAAATGCTCCATTTGCAAGAGAGCTTGTTCTGTTGAAAAACAACAGACTTACTGGCTGGATCACCAGATGCAATTAAAACTAAACTATAGGCAGATATTAAGACATATATGTAATTAATAATACACATGTGATGTATTTTGTGCATGCAAGCATTGAACAGCAGGACTGGGGTGTATGAGAAAGCAGAAACAAAAGGAGCTAATTTGTTTAATGCGAAGAGCATGCTAACAGGAGGAGAGAGTAGAGTGATAAGTTCATGAGGCTGCTGCTTCATCTTTCGCTGTTCAAGCTGGGGTGGTTCAAGAATTACCTGGGTTTAGAGGAAGTGGATTGATTAATGCAGGTGTGAAGAAAATAGACTTTATTCTGTATTTTCTCATAGGGTCGTTTTTTTTTAAGAACCCCTGGCCGGTCTGGGTGAAATTTGGATATGTTGGTCCCCCAGATCGGGGCTATCAGGGGATATGTAATTGTAGGGATACCTTGTGTGGAAAGGGGTGTTCCAACTTTTGGGAAAATTGTGTGCTCTCTGCCTGGAGATAATTGGTTTATTCCTTAACTGATCTCAATATCTCCCAGGCAGAGAGAGGACGGGTGTACTATAAAAGCTTGCTGTGGTAATGTCGTCTGCTACTGTCATGTAAATGAACCTTAGTCTGGCTCTCAATAACCTTTCATTGTGTGATGCTAATTGACACTGTATTGTGTGAATTTCTATTGATGATAAATGTGTATTGTAAACAGGTGAGAAGAGCTTATCTCGGAGTCACCTTGTCTGGGTAAATGATTAGTAATGAGCTCATGTAGATTATCTCGGAGACAGATGTCTGTCTCCTAAAAGATGTGTATTGGAGGCTCGTTAGTACCCATTGTATGATGGTGTGGGTGGAGTGTGTCATTGTCCATCTGATTACTGCAAGTATTCTTTTTGGTGTATATAAGAGCCTGCCTTCTCAATAAAGATTGTCTATGCCTGGTACACCCTTCATGAAGTCTTGGCTCATGTTTAGGGGGAAATATTCTAACCATTGGGAAGAATCATCCTGGAAACTGCATTCATCTCCACTATCCCTCTACCTCCTATGGTAGCGATAATCACTTATGCTCGGCGATTGAGGGATGGAAAGAAGGCTGCAGTACCATAACCACTGCAGGTCTTAACAGCAGGGCACCAGACTGACAACATTTAGGGGCAGAAACAATAGATTCTAGGTGAATGTTGAAGCAAAATCTGGATTTGCTATTTTCCTTTTAATGGATTAAGCATTTTTATCTGGTATTTTGGCCTTTTTGGAATTCTGTTTTAAAGTAATTATAAAGTCTTTTTAAAAAAAAAAAAAAAAAAACATGTTATACTTACCTGTTCTGTGCAGTTGGTTTTGCACACAGCAGCCCGGATCCTCCTTTTCTTGGGCCCCTCTTTGCTGCTCCTGGCCCCTCCCTCCTATCATGTGTCCCCACATCCAGCAGCTTCCTATGGGGGCACTGGACCAGAGTCACAGCTCTGTGTATCTAGTCAGACATGGAACCCCCGACCCGGCCCGCCCCATCTCTCCCTTGATTGGCTGACTGACTTTGATTGACAGCCCATGGAGCCAATGGCGCAGTTGCTGTGTTTCAGCCAACCAGGAGGAGTGTGTGGATGGCTTGGACCAGGGGTCTCAAACTGGCGGCCCTCCAGCTGTTGCGAAACTACAAGTCCCATGAGGCATTACAAGGCTGACAGTTACAAGCATGACTCCTACAGGCAGAGGCATGATGGGACCTGTAGTTTTGCAACAGCTGGAGGACCAGAATGCATTAAGATAAAAAACCTTCTGCCTAACCAACTTCTTTAAGTACAGCATTACAGCATTTTACTTTTCAGATAATGTTTGTAGAGATCATGGGTCTTCTGTCAGGAAGTTGGTCCATAAGTAATTAGTGTAGGTAGACAAGGCTGGTTCAACTGGGAAGATGTAGCAAGGCCCACTTCCTATCCTGAATACTGGACAGAAGTTAATAAAACCACATAAAAAAAAGTCACAATGTAAATCTGTAAATAAAATCTAATCGCCAATGGCCATTTACAAAAACCTGTAATGAGATTAAACAAGAAAACTGCCTTTATTGATCTCTTAGAGGCCTGTGTTGCTGTTGGAGGGTTTATTCACTTCACATCTATTGATTACTGCTGCAGGGAGAGGTAAACCTGTTATCTGGCTCAGACGGGATACTAGGGATTAGGGGAGGCCTGCTAATATCACTACACAAGCACATATGGCATCAAAAGGGCACAAATAGTGGAGGAATGAGTAATTTATCAGATTCAGGCCCCTGCCTCAAGCAATGCAAGCTGATCCACTACCAACTTGTACTCATGTCTAGTGCCCTCTTCTCTATAAATGTTTAAAAAATAACTTGTAGTGGGAAGAGATCTACTTCAAATGTGAGTGTTGAAGAAAATAAAGTCATCTAACAATCTAATGGTGCAGCTGCTGCTCCAGAGACTATCCTGTAAATATGACAAAGTATATATAACGTGTTCAAATGATATAAACATAAATTATATATAAACAGCGCTAGTATGTGTATGACCCACACAGTGAAAAAGAACAAGCGACACAATATAATAATAGACAAATGAGCAAAGCCCGTGATTGAAAGTGTTCGTAAGCAAAAAAGTTCGTGAAAAAGTAGCAAGGAAAAAAACAACCAGGTATCTCTCACCACTCGATCCACACTGAAATGGTTGGATTTTGCTTTATGCCAGCTTTGTGGGCCACCATTTCAGTGTGGATCGAGTGGTGAGAGATACCTGGTTGTTTTTTCCTGGGTCCGCTGTGACCGTAGTTTTATCAGCCATACAATACTGCGTAATTTTGTGCTGTGCTGTCTTTCACGAATTTTACTTTGGCCGTTTGTGAGTGCTTTTTTTGCAGATTTTTTATGTGGTGTGTTATTAAACTGGTTTTACGTTATCACACTATTATACGTTTTCTTCATTATTTATGAGGATCTTATTTATCACTTGGCTGGAAATGGAGGCTCGCCTAATGGTTTGAACAATTATTACATGCTATTGTGCCAAAACACGAGAGTGTCAGGCAAATCGTTCTGGTGAGTGGCCATTCTTATTGGTGGAGGAATCACTTGTTCACATCGGGTGTGGTGGAAGAATTCTTTGGAAATTAATTACTTTGAAGATTTAACATTTTGAGAGAGAGAATACGTTTTTTCCTTGCTACTTTTTCATGAACTTTTTTTGCTTACGAACACTTTCAATCACGGGCTTTGCTCATTTGTCTATTATTATATTGTGACGCTTGTTCTTTTTCACTGTGTGGGTCATACACATACTAGCGCTGTTTATATATAATTTATGTTTATATCATTTGAACACGTTATATATACTTTGTCACATTTTAACTTTTAAAAACAGCAGCTGTGAATTTTCTCATTATATCATAGTCCTAAGCGCAGAGGTGTGAGTCACTAGGGCGCATTTTTTGTGATCACATCTTGTTTATATATCCTGTAAATATGTAGAATCTTTTTATGAGTAGAAGGAAATCCTATGCAAAACCATTGGTTAATTGTTGCCTCCCCATTCCTCTGATACTTCTCGCATACATTTTAAGAAATGACCAACAGTCAAGAAATCACCAAACAAATAAAAACTTTTCTATTTTATCATGTGACTGCAGATTTCTCTCCTAGCCAACAAGCTGGAGTTCCACTTTAAGGTCATAGCGTTATGGAGCCAATATTTACAAAAATTGTCCTAGGAAGTTGCCGGTTGTAGAGCAGATTTTCAAGGTCATCAAGTTTACTTTTAAGGTAGCTATCTCTTTGACTGATTCTGTGATGACTGACAGAGGAGAGATGATATCATCCGAAAAGCAAATGTTCTCCTCTGTGGAGTATTTGCATTCTCTGAGGGACTGAACATATTGCTTTAGAAAGGAGAAATCAATGTGTATACATTATTTTCAGGATGCCCTGGAGGTCTTGCAATCCTTTAAAGCAATTGTTACCCCAACACTTCATATTCCTAAATAGAGTTGGGCGAAAGGTTCGCCCCGAGCATGTGTTCGGGCCGAACATTGGCTGTTTGCCCCGTTCGGGGAACAACAAAAATTGCAGGGTGTTCAATGGATGTTTGCCCCGCCGAATGCCCTGCGACATACTGCATGCTGCAAAAGTGTATTCTGTGCCCTGATTTAGCAAAACTTTGCCCAATTAGGGTGCAGTGAAAGCTAGTTGTTAAGGAGTGGGGCCAGTAAGCCAGCCACAGCGTCCTTAACAACCGATGAGTCATCAAGTGTCAATGGACTTTACTGCTGATAGCTGAATAAAAAAAACAGCATGGGGCCCCCCTTTCAGTCCATACATGACCCTCTGGGTTGGGTATAAATTTTAAGGGGAACCCCACATCAGAAAAAAAATGGGGTGGGGTCACCCCCAAAATCCATGCCAGACCCTTATCCGAGCATGCAGCCTGGCAGGTCAGGAAAGGGAGGATGAACGAGCGCCCCTTCCTGAACCATACCATGCCACATGCCCTCAACATGGTTGGATGGGTGCATTGGGGCAGGGGCTGTGGTTGTGGGGCTCTGCAGACAGGGGCTTATCAGAGTCAGGAAGCCCTCTTTAAGAAAGGGCCCCCAGATCCTGCCCCCCCCCCATGTGAATGAGTATGGCCTACCCATTCACCAAAAAACTGTAAAAAAAAGTAATAAAAACACAGAGGCAGTTTTTGACAATTCCCCTATAAAAAAAATAATAATAAAAAGCAATGTCACCGATGTAAATGCATCGTCAATCATGCCGCCTGCCACACCCAAAAAAAGAAAACAAACACTCTGCAATCATTGACGGACAACCGCCGAATGCCTCCTCCACCATTTGGCAGTTCTTATATAGGTAAGGGCGACGTCACCTGGTGGCACCGCTCTTTTGTGATGTCACCGACCCAGCATGCACCAGTCTGAAAGAAATCTTAAAAAGAATACTAACGCCGCCACCACATTTAAGAATTGCTAAGTTGCAGTATAATAAATGATTGCTTTTGGGTTTAATGCTGCTTTAAATCCTTTCTACTGTTATATACTGTAGACTAGACACAATATATTTCAACAAGGGCCATCCCAGTACAAACATACATTGTTGGAGGAGAGAGCATTTTTTTAAATTGATCTATGTGACTCCTCTCAGGTTTCAGATCTCACCAAACTAAACTCTCACGTACAGACACCTGTTAAACAACTTAATGCTAACCTTGGACTCTATCATTTACAATGGTTATATCAATATAGATGAGACAAAAAACATCCCATATACCACTTAAAATGAATGTGTCGTTCAGCCAACCGAAGAAAATACATTGTATTAATATACACAGAGCGCCATCATTTTGAATAAATCATGATTAATGCTGTAATGTGTCTTGCATGAAATATTCAGTTAATGCGCTTTGCTTAAAGAGTCACCAGGGTTTAGATCAAATCATTCTCATCACAGCCAGTCCTAGGTCAAGGTCTGTAATAGGTGCTGCCCTTACTATTCAATTCTGAAAATGTCACAGCGTGATCATGAACACAACTAATATGGAGAAGAATTAGATGAAAAGACATGCAAGAAAAAGGCACTGCAAAAAGCTTTTAGATAAGGGCTAAAAAAAAATGCAAATTTAATCACCAAATGTTTGCCTCCCCATAGGTTTTATTATGAAGCACCAGAAAATTTCCCTTACCCTACCTGCATAAAGGGAAGCATAGGGGGATATAAGTATAATTTTCTCACTTCTACTCATATCTTCCACTACCTATTGGATAAGTGGATGAATACAGTGTTTACTTGTCTGAGTAGCAAAGATGATTTAGGAAAAAAAGGAGTTGGGTAGCAAATAAATAATGGATAGTATATTTAGGGGTACTGTCATTATATACGTGCTAATGTACTGATTGCTGTTTCAATATGAACAGTGATATCTAGAATGTACCGTAGTGATGCTGCACTAGTCTGCTCCCTGTTTTATTTCTATATGATATTGCATTGTCTTGCCTATTGCAGTGATGGCGAACCTTGGCACCCCAGATGTTTTGGAACTACATTTCCCATGATGCTCATGCACACTGCAGTGTAGTTGAGCATCATGGGAAATGTAGTTCCAAAACATCTGGGGTACCAAGGTTCGTCATCATTGGATTGCATCCTGCGCAAAGTGGTCGGGGAGTAGCAGAGGAAAAAATGTCTGTTTTACCTAATCTGGAATGAATAAAACTTGTGATTCAGCAAAAAATATAGTGCAGTGTAGGGATGAGTGTCATGGACCTTGGAATGCTTCCAATAAAGGTCTTCCTGTTTGAACTTACATACAGCCTGCCTGGTGTTTTGTTCTTATGGATCCCGAATGGCACATAGCTGTAGTTTGGATCCCGGAGCCTTGGATGACCAAACCATCAGACGTTGCGATCTGCAAGCTGACTCAATAGTAGCAGAGGTGTGTCGGGAGAGCGGAAGCGAGCAAGGGTCTCGTTACATTGGTGGCAGCAGTGGGATGGTGATGCAGGACCCCGGTCAGTTGAAGACTTGTTTCAGCAACGAGTTAGAGAGCGGTTGGCATTATATGGTGCTAACCCATCAGAGACCGCCATACAGAATGCCATTAGAGACATCAAGCTGCAGGATGAGCGACAAGAGAAAGAACTAGAGCGACAAGAGAGAGAATGAGAGCGGCAACATGAGCAGAAAATGGCAGAAATACGGCAATCGAAGAAAACGCCTAAAGATGCAGCGACTTTCCGTAAGTTGCCCTTTCGGGCGTTCAAACTATTTAAGGAAGGAGAGGAGGAAATTGAAGCATTCCTGCAGGACTTTGAGAGACTATGCCAGATACATGAAGTACTGTCCCAAGATTGGGTTCTCCTACTGGCGAGTAATTTAACTGGCAGATTGGCGAATGCATATCGGGCCCTGGAGGACGAGGACACTAAAGACTACGACCGGGTAAAAGAAGCTTTGCTAGCCCGATTTGCCATTACACCCGAAGCCAGCCAGATTAAGTTTAGAGAATCCCGGAAACAAACCAACACAACATACGTGGAGTGGGCACATCATCTGCAGCGGAACCTTAAGAGCTGGTTCCAGGGAAGCCACGCTCATACCATAGAGGACATCACCCAGCTAGTACTATTAGAACAGTTCTTTATTCACACCCCTCCGGTAGTACAGGATTTGGCCGATGAATATCTGGACTCTCGAAGGTCAGGCGAAAACGAGCGCTATCCACTATCTCGGCCCAGCTTACCAGCCTCTAAGCCAACTTCAGTACCTCAGTGGTCTGCCTCTAGACCCCCAGCCCAACCCAACCCTCCTACCGGACCTAAGTGCTATACCTGTAACTGAACCGGTCATCTGCAACGATATTGCCCTACCCAATCCACGAGGTATTGAGAGACTAATCATCCATCCAGACCAGCGGCTCATTGCTTCCAGAATGAGCCCAACCATCGAGATGTTCAGGAAGAGTGCGGCGAACTTTTCGAAGCGGATTCTGTCCAAGCTGCTGCCGGAGATAATCGGCAGCACCATCTCCAGGCAGTATGGGTTAATGGGTAGCCGGCCCAGGGACTCCGCGATTCCGGGGCTATGATTACTCTCATCCAGCCTCACATGATTCCCCAGTCAGCCCAGACCGGCCAGACTGTTGCAGTCAGGGTAGCAGGGGGCAAGGTGCTACGTTTATCCACCGCCCAAGTCCTCTTGGATTGGGGCTCAGGGGAGCGACATGTGCGAGTGGGATTACTACACGAGTTACCCGCAGAAGTACTTTTGGGGAACGATTTGGGCCATTTAACTTCCTCGTATTCCCCAGAGGCCACCATGGCCGTGACCACCAGACGTCAGAGCCAACTTCAAGGCAACTCCACTCCTATGGAGACCCGGGTAAGACTACCTTCCCCCACATGTACCGTAGATCTGGCACAATATCACAGTCTAAAATGGGAATGTGACAAGTTGGCCAGTGAGAAATCGGAGATGCAACGACACTACGTCATGTATTATGAGATGTCCCGTGGCTTGAACATTGAAATGCACAAACAGGCTGAAATTGTCAAAGAGGTTAAATGGGATTTGTGCGCAGGTTCTGCCCTATCTCTCCCAAGAGCATCAACAACAGGTTTTGGGAGCCATTGAGAGAGCAAAGCAAGTGACTGTTCCACAACTGAACTCCATTATTCGCCTTCACCATCAGCTACCGTCCTGGTAAGCCAGATGGCAATGCTGATGGGTTATCCCGGCAAACAGACAGACCTGGAACCTTAAGACTACTTTTCCAACATCCTCGAGTTGACCCGTTCGGGGTCCCACTGTGGCTGTTGGACTGTTTCCCAGGGGAAGTAATGTCATGGACCTTGGCATGCTGAAGGGTATCTCTTTGAAATCTGTTACACAGCGGGGGGTCTTCTGCTCTGTCTTAAGGCCAGACAGCTTCATTGTTCTGTGTCTGGCTATTGTGTACATTGATTGCCCCCTGGGGCTTCTGTCTCATTACACATAACAGTCCCTCCATTCAATCTATTGGACCAATCCCTGCTGACTCATGTTCAAGTCCTCATTTGCATGCCTAAGAGGACCTGAAGGAGAACTTGATGTACTTTACAATTGACCAATAGGAAAGCGATTGTTGGGGGCGGGATGTTCCAAATTCTGTTTAAAAAGAGTGTTGTGTACTTCCAATTAGGCATGTGCAAAAGGGAAAATGTTGTTTCGTTTTGTTTCGTTTTAATTCGTTTTTAATTAATTTCGTTAAGTTAGGTTCGTTACATGTGTTAAATTCGTTTTCGGAACTCGTTGGTTTTCGACCGAATTTCGAAAAATACGGTCGAATCCGAAAATATTTCGACCGTTTTCGGAATTCATTCGTTTTCGACCGAATTTCGAAAAATCCGGTCGAATTCGAAAATATTTCGACCAGATTCGACAACAAATAGTCTCTTTTCGAATATAATTTCGAAATTCGATCAAATTCGAATTCCAAAACGAAAACCCGCGGACGAAATTCGATCGGAATTAAAAGAAAAAAAAAATCGAATTCCGATCGAATTTCGTCCGCGGGTTTTCGATTCGGAATCGAAAACGTTCGGATTCGGTAAATTCATTAATATTGCAATTCGGGAATTCGTATGCATCCGAATGTCCGAATAATGAAAAATTTGTCCGAATTTCGATTCGGAACGAAACGAAATGCACATGCCTACTTCCAATAAAGGTCTTCCTGTTTGAACTTACATACAGCCTGCCTGGTGTTTTGTTCTTATGGATCCCGAACGGCACATAGCTGTAGTTCGGATCCCGGAGCCTTGGATGACCGAACCATCAGACGTTGCTATCTGCAAGCTGACTCAATAGTAGCAGAGGAGTGTCGGGAGAGCGGAAGTGAGCAAGGGTCTCGTTACAATGAGCTTTATGTTCGAGTTGAACACCAATTAAAAGTCTATGGGAGAAATCAACAGTGCTAATTTTAAAGGTTAACCGGTTAAGACCCGGACCAATATGCAGGTTAAGGACCTTGCCCCTTTTTGCGATTCGGCACTGTGTTGCTTTAACTAAGAACTGCGTGGTCGTGCGACATGTCTCCCAAACAAAATTGGCGTCCTTTTTTTCCCACAAATAGAGCTTTCTTTTGGTGGTATTTAATCACCTGTGCGGTTTTTATTTTTTGCAACAAAAATAGAGCGACAATTTTGAAAAAAATGCAATATTTTTTACTTTTTGCTATAATAAATATCCCCAAAAAAGATATACATTTGTTTTCCCTCAGTTTTGGTCGATACGTATTCTTCTACCTATTTTTGGTAAAAAAATTGCAATAAGCGTTTATCAATTAGTTTGCGCAAAAATTATAGCATTTACAAAATACGGGAAAGTTTTATGGCATTTTTATTAATAATTTTTTTTTACAGTAATGGCGGCGATCAGCGATTTTTTACGTGACTGCGACATTATGGCGGACACATCGGACACTTTTGACATATTTGGACAATTGTCATTTTCACAGCGAAAAGTGCTATAAAAATGCACTTATTACTTTGAAAATGACAATGGCAGTAACCACTAGGGGGCGCTGTAGGGGTTAAGGAAGCTATTTGGGGCATTTTTTTTTTACCTTTACAACCCCATTAAATATATTTCCCCTAGTCATAAAAGTGAATGCTATGCAATGTGTTTTACATACTTGTAATAAGTGTCTTAAATAATCTGTATTGCCCCAAAGCAAAGATTGGAGAATGCACTTTGCAGTATATGAGAATGAAAGGGAGAATAAAAGACAAAAAAAAGCAGTATGTTTTCTCAGATTTCATAAGTGATAAACAAGGTCCTTTGATCATGGGAAATTTAAAAATAATTTAGAAGTATATCTAGAAAAATCATTATTCAGCGTGGATGTTCTGAATATTTCCACTTGTGAATGTATTATTGCTTACTAATTATAACAGACAACCTTTAATGCATTTAGCTTTGACTGGAAATGCTTTATCTTTGAGCTTGTGTTCTTTAACCATGTAGAAAAAATTATATTGTGCTAGAAAAAGTGCAGCGCTAGTAAGAATGGTTTCTAGCTGTCAATTCTAATCCTTATCATTCCACTCAAATCTTTGAATCTGTGTATGTCTATAGCTGACGGAGCAGTTGACATTGTAATGTGCGAATGAATGTGCTCAAGTCCCCGATGAGGTGGCCCTATTGAGTGTAATCTATAGGCCAAAAATTATCACGGGCAACTGAGCGCATCTGATTAGGATCAGTGACTGATAATCACAGACATCTCTTGGGAAGCAATGGAAGGGGGTCACAGAATCCCCAACATGACCTTGAACATGGCAGCTGCTATTCAACGATATAGCTCCTTATTATTCAGTAAGGTATACTACTAAGATGCAATCATCTTAGGGCTCACAAACACAGCTAAAAAGCTGTTTTCTCATTTAACTACCTAACTATTACAAATATATAAATCCTTAATGATTTGGCAGTTTGCTGCACAGACCAAATATTAATATGCAATTCCATTCCCATTCACCTAGGACTTGGTTAAAAAAGTAACCCTATTGAAATAATTCTGAGATCACAGTTTGCTAAGATCATGCAACATCAACTAGCTAGTCAAGAATCTTAACAACGTCAGCTCTTTAGATGTAGATAGTATGTCTAAACTATTAAAAACAAGCTCCATTGACGCCATGGTTCTCGGGCTCTTCCATTCTCCCCAGAAGCCCCACAAATGCCTTCAGGATGGTGAGTGGGAGGAACTGTCATTCTCCGACTGCTGTCATGGGGAAGCAGCTAATCAATGCATGATCTTTGCTGGATTAGCTACAGTGAAAGGTAGAGGAGACCTGATGCCGCGTGCACACGATAATTTTTCGGCTTGTAAAAAACAACGTTTTTCAGCCTCTTGAAAAAACAAAGTTTTTTCCAACTACATCAATAAAACGACGTTGCCCACACACGATCGTTAAAAAAAATGCTCTAGCAAAGCGCGGTGACGTACAACACGTACAACAGCACTATAAAGGGGAAGTTCCATTCGGGAGACGCCACCCTTTGGGCTGCTTTAGCTGATTTTGTGTTAGTAAAAGACGATTCACGCTTTTCTGTCTGTTACAGCTTGATGAATTTGCTTACTCCATTACGAATGGTAGTTTTACCAGAACGAGCGCTCCCGTCCCATTACTTGCTTCTGAGCATGCGCAGGTTTTTAACATTGTTTAACACCACACGCGATCATTTTTTACAACCCAAAAAATGACATCGTTTAAAACGTTGTTAACCACTTAAGACCCGGACCAAAATGCAGCTAAAGGACCAGGCCCCGTTTTGCGATTCAGCACTGCATCGCCTTAACTGACAATTGTGCTGTCATGTGACGTGGCTCCCAAACAAAATTGGCGTCCTTTTTTCCCCAAAAAATAGAGCTTTATTTTGGTGTGTTTGATCACCTCTGTGTTTTTTATTTTTTGCGCTATAAACAAAAATAGAGCGACAATTTTGAAAAAAATTCAATATTTTTTACTGCTTTGATAAATATCCCCCAAAAATATATAAAAGAACTATTTTTTCCCTCAGTTTAGGCCGATACGCATTCTTCTACCTATTTTTGGTAAAAAAAATCGCAATAAGCGTTTATCGATTGGTTTGCGCAAAATTTATAGCGTTTACAAAATAGGGGATAGTTTTATTGCATTTTTATTAATTATTATTTTTTTACTACTAATGGTGGCGATCAGCGATTTTTTTCGTGACTGCGACATTATGGCGGACACATCGGACAATTTTGACAAATTTTTGGGACCATTGTCATTTTCACAGCAAATAATGTATTAAAAATGCATTGTTTACTGTGAAAATGACAATTGCAGTTTGGGAGTTAACCACAAGGGGGCGCTGAAGGTGTTAAGTGTGACCTCATCTGTGTTTCTAACTGTTGCGGGGTGTGGCTGTAGGTGTGATGTCATCGATTGTGATTTCCTATATAAGGGAACACACGATCGCTGACGGCGCCGCAGTGAAGAACGGGGAAGCTGTGTTTACACACAGCTCTCCCCGTTCTTCAGCCCCGGGGACCGATCGTGGGACTCCAGCAGCGATCGGGTCCGCGAGTCCCACAGCCGCGGTCACGGAGCTTCAGACCAGGCTGGGCATTATACAATCACGTACAGGTACGTGATTGTGCCCAGCCGTGCCATTCTGCCAACGTATATCAGCGTTAGGCGGTCCTTAAGTGGTTAAAAAATGCAGCATGTTCGAATTTTCTTTTGGTCGTTTTTCAGAACCTGAAAAATTATGTGAAGCCCACACACGATCATTTTAAATGACATTTTTTAAAAACTTTGTTTTTTAAATGCCGAAAAATTATCGTGTGTACGCGGCATTAGGTGTCTAAAAGATCCCTGATGTCCCTATAAAGAGAATTTGTTATCTAATGATATCAAAAAGGGGCTTGTTGGTCCCCTTGTGATAGCAATAAAGTCAAATGATGAAAAAAGTTAAAATGATAAAAACTTAATAAAAATAATATTCAAAAGCAATCACCTCACCCTATACACACCCATAAATGCAAACACATGCATAGAGCATGCACATGTTTGTAAACAGTGATTGCATCACACGTGTTATACTGTATATCACTGTAAAAACTGGAGTGAGCGCAATAACTGTAAGTCCCTCAAGTCATTTATGGTTAGCCGTAAAAGCATTTAAAGCACCACCCATATATAATTTTGATTACCATGATTTTTGGGCATTTTGGGGGTGCATGCAGTTTTAAGTCTTGACAAATTTGGTATCTATTTAGTCAACACTACCTCATTTTTTTTATTTTGTAAAAAAAAAAGGAGATAAAATTGTGTTTGTGTGCAATAATTTTTTTGTTCCTGAAAATGTTGATTTTTCAAACTCAAATATTGTGCAACATACAACAATTGTAACTACTAACATATTATTCTCTAGGACCTCTGAACTTCGAAAATATATAATGGGGGTTCTAAGTAAGTTTATAGTCAAAACTGCAGAGTAAAAAATAGAAAAATTTGCTCTAGGGGGGGAAGTGGTTAATAAAAATTAACAGTGATTCTTGTGGCCATTTATTTTTTACGTTTTAATTAAAGCTTTCTATACTGTTACAACAGGTGAGCTTAGGGTTCAGGTCAAACATGAGTTTGACCTGAACCTGTCATTTGCAGGTTGGTATAATGATGGACTAATGTTGCAATTCGCTGCTATAGCAACAATAACCAATAATTTACTTCCTGTCCTCTGAACTGTGGTCAGGTGGCTTAGAAGGGCCAATAATGAGGGCTTTCTTATGTTCCAGCCCCACTCCCTATAAAAGATGTGTTTCCAAGCAGCCTTTTCTCTGTGTGTGAAGAGACCTGGAGTAGAAAGGGATAGTTGACAGGGTATTTGCAGGAATATAGTTACCATACATGATGCTATACTATACAGTGCTGATGAAAGTGCTATATCCAGTGAATTACAGTGTATCGGATATATTTTTGTGGGATACATAGTGTGCTGTTTTGTACTACATTACTATGTATTGCAGTGTGGCAGGCTAAATATTATGGTCCCTTCTAAAAACACCTTTTTGTGTGTGTATGCAACAATGTCAGTTGCTATTTAGCTGCTGCCCCTTTATAGTTTTTTTTTTCTTTAAAGTTTTACATTTTTTTAATAAACAAAAACATATGTGTAAGGGCAGAGCCAAAGCAAATACTATAGTTACCAGTCCAACTGTGTTGCAGGCAATTTTGCTCCCCAACGAGGATCTCCCTGATCTGAGCATCACCATTATGCTTGACACACTCCTCATCCCAGTGCCTAAAACCCTAACCCACCAAAACTGTGGGAGCCCACAGAGAATATGTACCCCACACACCCTTCCTTCAGCCACACTACAACTCCAGTTGTCTTTTTCAGTGCTCACCCCCACACATCTCATACACTCTGTCAAGCCACTCTGAGATTAGATACACTTGCGATCAGAGCTTGAGCAGTGAGTAGGCTTAAAAAAGCTAGCAGGCCCTATCTACAGTTCGGCTCAAGCATGACACAAAGTCACTCACTTCTCATTCAAAGCTGGAGCTCGAGCTGGACTGTTAATTATAGTTATCATTGCAAAACAATTCCCTTTCTTTTGAAGCACATTACTGCTGGGGATTGCAGTATTAAATTGTGGGACAGCCATTGGGTGAATATAGGCTCTTGCATCCTATGCTTATGGACACATCACCATTGCAAATCTCCATTGTTGCTAACTATATAAAGCAAAAAAGCAGTACCAAGCATACAGCACTCTACTACCTTATGAATGATCTTCTGGTACTACATAGTGTGACTCTTAACTTTTTGACCTAATACTGCACACCAAGCACGCCACATCCCTTCAACAGTACCATAACTTATGCCTACCAAACTCACAGGAGTTGTCACCATATTTCTTCTTCAATTGCTGATCAGTTCGACCTAATTTACCCTTTCCCTGTTGCTCAGTGCCTTTTTAAAACATGGCTAAATATATCAGCAAGCAACGTCCTCAGCTATACAGAAATAAAATTACAAAAGTAGACCAAAATAGAGTCTAAATCTCCCTCTTCTCCACCTGACTCACCTCCTTATAGCCCTGTGCCCAGGGTGCACCATGCCAGCCAGCCACCCATCCACAGCAGGGTGCCAGCCAGTCACCCACCCACAGCAGGGTGCCAGCCAGCCACCCACCCACAGCAGGGTGCCAGCCAGCCACCCACCCACACCAGAGTACCAGACAGCCACCCACCCACACCAGAGTACCAGACAGCCACCCACCCATAACTGGGTGCACCGTTCCAGTCAGCCACCCACCCACAGCAGGGTGCCAGCCAGCCACCCACCCAAAGCAGCAGGGTGACAGCCAGCCACCCACCCACAGCAGGGTGACAGCCAATCCCCCACCCACAGCAGGGTTCTCCATGCCAGCTATCTACCCACAGCAGGGTGCCAGCCAGTCACCCACCCACAGCAGGGTGCCAGCCAGCCACCCACAGCAGGGTGCCAGCCAACCACCCACCCAGAGCAGGGTACTCATAAGCCACCCATCCATAGCAGGGTGTACCGTGCCAGCCACCCATCCACAGCAGGGTGGCAGCCAGCCACCCATCCACAGCACTGTTTAACGTGACAGTCAGCCACCCACCCACAGCAGGGTACCAGTCAGCCAGCCAACCACCCACAGCAGGGTGCCAGCCAGCCTTGCAGAGATGATAGTTACTGATAACCAGCCATTTAAAATAATGTCTGACTCTGGATTTAAGCGGTTGATATCCATAGCTGAGCCAAGGTACACACTGAAGATTAAAAAGTATTACCAAACCAAAATGCTGGTAAAGATTCACCAATAGGTCATTGAGAAAGTAAAGACTATGCTGCAACCAGAGAATGCTGGGAACTCACTCTCATTCACTACTGACTCCTGGTCAGGACAAACAGAGTCATTAATGAGTCTTACATGCCACTTCATTGACAGCTGATGGACAAAAAGGCAATTGGTGCTGAATACAAAAGTGATGCAAGGATCCCACACTGGGGAGTACATAAAAAATTGTAGGCATGCTTGAAGACTGGGAAATAAACAAAGACTTAATAGAGTGATGCTTGTGCTTTGAGAAAGCGGAGCAAACATAGTGAAAAGAATGAGGCTGAAGTGTCAGACCTCAGTTGCACACACCTAGCACCTTGTGGTAAATGATGGTCTGTCAAGCCAGAGAGCTTTGATTGATATAATTGGCAAGCTGAAAAGGTGCGCAGGCCATTTCCATCATTCAATCCTTGCCAAGCAGCGACTGAGGTGCATTTAGGAAGACCTTGGCCTACCCCAAAACAACTTGATTAAGGCTTTTCCAGCATGATGGAATTCAACACTTCACATGCTGCAAAGAATGCTGGAACAGAAGTAGGGTTGCCAACCGTTCCGTAAAATACGGAATCGTCCCGTATTTTAAACAGACAAGTGCTGTTCCGTATCAAACTGATACGGAACGCACTTTGTTCCGTATTCCGTGGTACCTTATTGGTGTTCGTCACTTTCATCATGTAGTGACTGTCTGTGCGTCGGCGTCCCCTCCCCTCCGCCTATTGACCAATTCCGCAATGCCGTGCCGATGACGTCGTGACGTCACGACGTAACCCCTCCCTGCATTCCCCGCCCAGCGCCCGCGGTACCAAGAAGAAGAAGAGAAGAAGAGAAGAAGAAGAAGAAGAAGAAAGAAAACGAAGAAGAAAGAAAACTAGCTGCTGCTGCAAGAAAGCGAGCAGAGCACAAGAGAAAAAAGGTAAGCAGAAGAGAGAAACGGGGAGAAGAGCAGAGGAAAGGGGAAGGTTGAGCAAAGAAAAGGGATATTAGGCAAAGCAGTAGATAAGAGGAAGGAGAGCATCAGGAGAGCAAATAAAATGGGAAGAAGAGACAACAAAATGGGACGGAGAGCAGAAAAAAGGGAAAGAGGGGCAGAGGGAGGAGAGCAAAGGGAAGGAGAGCAGAGAAAAGGGAAGGAGATTTAAAAAAGGGGAAGAGGAGCAGAGAAAAGGGATAAGAGAGCAAAGAATAATGGAAGGACAGCAGAAGGAGCAAAGAAAATGGGAAGGAGAGCAAAGAAAAGGGGAAGGAGAGCAAACAAAGGGGAATGAGAGCAAAGAAAATGGAAGGACAGCAGAAGGAGCAAAGAAAAGGGGAAGGAGAGCATAGAAAAGGGGAAGGAGAGCAAAAAAAGGGGAAGGGGAGCAAAAAAGGGGGAATGAGAGCAAAGAAAATGGAAGGACAGCAGAAGGAGAGCAAAGAAAAGGGGAAGGAGAGCAAAGAAAATGGAAGGACAGCAGAAGGAGCAAAGAAAAGGGGAAGGAGAGCAAAGAAAAGGGGAAGGAGAGCAAAGAGAAAAGGGGAAGGAGAGCAAAGAAAAGGGAAATGAGAGCAGAGAAAAGAGAAGGAGAGCAAAAAATGGGGAAGAGGAGCAGAGAAAAGGGATAGGAGAGAAAATAAAAGGGGAATAAGAGCAGAGAAAAGGGAAGGATAGCAATAAAAAGGGGAAGGAGAGCAATAAAAAGGGGAAGGAGAGCAAAGAAAATGAATGGACAGCAGAAGGAGAGCAAAGACAGGGGAAAGGAGAGCAAAGAAAACAGAAGGAGAGCAAAGAAAAGGGAAAGCGCAAAGAAAAGTGAAGGATAGTAGAGAAAAGGGGAAGGAGAGCAGAAGGAGAGCAAAAAAAGGGGGGGAGAGTAGCAGATAAAATGGTAAGGAAAGCAAAGCAAAAGTTATGGAAGTATAATTATATAAAGATATTTGCACTACACTTACTTAAAATGTTGTCTTATTTTTTGCACAGGAAAAAACATCCCCGCCCACGCCCACGCCCACGCCCCGTTAATAATATGGATGGAGTAACAATATTGGTTCACTACTGTCGAAACTGACCAAACCTAATAACCCCAACCATACTACCTTGAAGATCAAACATCCTGATGCCTTCTACGGTTCCTGCCACAATTATTTACTATTTTGAATGCTTTTAAATTAATTGCAGAACAACATAATACCTCAAATGCCTCCATTACTACTGATGTGGTCTAGTTAGCAGTTAAACCCCAGCTAATACCAAGACCCGTGGCCCTAATGGATTTCTCATTAGATTTACTAATGAATTTCTCGTTGCTTTTGTACCACCATTTTGTACCAAATAAAAGTTTGTAAACATAAATTAGCCCTGTGTGGATGTTAGTTTTTTTTACCATTTTAACCCATAGTACTCCCTTTCTGGACTTTAACCACTTAAGCCCCGGACCATTTTGTTGCTAAAGGACCAGGCCCCTTTTTGCGATTTGGCACTGTGTCGCTTTAACTGACAATTGCACGGTCGTGAGACGTGGCTCCCAAACAAAATTGACGTTTTTTTTCTCTGAAATAGAGCTTTCTTTTTGGTGGTATTTGATCACCTCTGCGGTTTTTATTTTTTTTCCACTATAAACAAACATAGAGCGACAATTTTGAAAAAAAATGCAATATGTTTTACTTTTTGCTATAATAAATATCCCCTAAAAAATATATAAATGTATTTTTTCCTCAATTTAGACCGATACGTATTCGTCTACATTTTGGTAAAAAAATTGCAATAAGCGTTTATTGATCGGTTTGTGCAAAAGTATAGCGTCTACAAAATAGGGGCATTCAGCGATTTTTATCATGGCTGCAACATTATGGTGGACATATCACACACTTTTGACACCATTTTGGGACCATTGTCATTTTTACAGCTATCAGTGCTATAAAAATGCACTGATTAATGTGAAAATTACACTGGCAGTGAAGGGGTTAACCTGTAGGGGCACTGAAGGGGTTAAGTGTGCCCTAGTGAGTGATTCTTACTGTGTGGGTGTGTGGCTTGGTGTGTGATGTCACTGATCATCGTTCCCTATGACAGGCAACAGACGATCAGTGACACTCTCACTAGGAAGAACGGGGAAAGGTTTGTTTACACTTACCTCTCCCCGTCCTTCAGCTCTGTGACCCAATCGCGGGACACCGGCTGCGAACAGGTCCGCGGGTCCCGCAGGCGCGGTCACGGAGCTCGCAAGAGTGTCGCCGCCAGTGCATGCGCGACCCACGGCTGGGCTCTTAGGACGTACCTGTACATCCTTTTGCCCAGCCGTGCCACTCTGCCGGCATATATCATCGTTAGGCGGTCCTTAAGTGGTTAATGAAGCACATACTTCATCAACAAGGCTAAAAAATTGGACACCCCTCTATGGGAATTTGTACAGTGCTATCAGCTACCATTATATCTAACTATCCCCTTCCTTCTATAATTAATGCTTTATACATAGTAAAAGATTTTGCTGAAATAGAATGGCCAGTGCTGAACCATATATTATCACCAAGCACAATGCTGTGGCGTACAGCTGCCCACTGTAATGAAAGAATGTGTGTAAGCCGCATGCTGAGCTTATACAAACTCATACACACAGCATAAATCCCAGAGCACACAAAAGCAGTGTTCTGGGATTTACACCCATGCGCAAGTTTTCACCCTGTTTTATCAGTTAAAACAGGATTTCAAATAACAAATTGTAGTACAAATACAAAGAACAAGTTGCAGTACAAGTTAATGTACACCAAAAATTGTATATTAAAAAAGTCATAGTAGACATGTTTACAGGTTTACAGTGTAGGTGTTTGTAGTCACATAAAATCATGTTGTATCACATCCAAAATTATAAGTAGTTATCCAAGAAAAGCAGTCCAATATGGAGGGTGATATCAGAGATGGTAATGAGTTGATTAAATCTAAGGAAGGAAACTATCTATATTTATATAAAAGGAAAGAAGGTATGGACCAAAGGGAAAGGGAAGAGGAAAGGGGGGGATCGGGGATCGGGGGAAGGTGCCAGATGGGGCAGTGATTTTAAAGATGCTAGGATAATTCTTCCTCTGTGACCAATAAAACTTCAGGTGTTCTAGAAGTAAGGTAATTTATTTCAAATGTATTGGTACAAATGGATGAGCATTACATACTAAAAGAAAAAGCAGAAGTCACACCCAGACACAAGGTGTGTGACCTTTTTATAGAGTTAACAGGAAGAATTATATTGGCTAAAATTTCACTGGTGGCTCATGACGCATAACAGCTTTATTGCCAATCGCAGTGTCTTTTTACAATTTGTAGCAAAGCTAATGATTTTAGGAAGTAAGTTGAAACAATAGAAAAATATAAGTTAGAAGCAACGTGTCTTTAGAAGCCATTTTAGAAATTGGACTCCATTTTAAAATTCCTATAAATAGTCACACAATAGACATAAAAAAAAACTTTTCCAACAAAAGATTTACCCACATAGACGTCAGTGGGGTTCAGATTAAAGCTGGCAATTTTCAAAATTCACAATGGGTTTTGACAAATGGCCCTCAAAATTATCCCAGACAGCATAAATAGTAATAATTGCGGGCCCCTTTTTAAGTAACAATACTATCTGCCACAGGAAGGGTTAAATGCACTGTGCTAACAACACATCAAAGAACCAGACTGCCGCTTAACACAACTTTTATCAACCCATGAACAAAAGAAGAGATAATAGGTTTGTTTTGTCAGCTACAGTGCACCTCTTGACTCCTTTAAATACCCTTCCCCCTACAGTTATCTTGCTGAATTAAACCACAAATGCCCACAGGGGCCATAATGTTAAGACAAAATAAGGAAAAACATGTCACAGTGTGTACATTTTTAAGCTTGGTGCTACTACCTATACATCGGTTACCCTAGGGACTGGCACAGAAGAATCATTATAGTAAACACAATCCTGCCAGTACCAAAGCCTTTATAGGCCCTTAAGAGGTGGGTATGGCAATTTTTTTCCACGTGACTATTTCACATTTCTAAAGCCCATACTTTCTTAGGTGTTGATGGAATAAGATATAGTTAAAACTCCTGGCAAGCTTTTATTGTCCCATTTTGGAGATTTTCCTTTACTTCCTATCTTGAGCAAAAATAGAAAGAGCAAAGAGATGTCTCCAAAGTAAGGGAAATCCTCTTAAACAGTTATTCCACTTTAGAAAGTTCCCTCTTTATTCTTGACCCAGTAACAGCTCAAAATTACAGATTTTCTTTCACATTCAGTGCCTGTGACTATGGTTAGTAGAACAAACAGGAAGGACAGGACAAACAGTAATAAAGATCTAACAGAGGTTCAAACACTTCCCCATTCTATCCAATGTAAATATGGATTTAAATGCACGTTAAAACAATTCTATGCATATGTGGTTATTGACACCAGCCACCACACCTGCCCCTTTGTTTATAATTTTGCTGTGTGCTTGGAATTTGTCATTTGGTGTGAGTCTCCATTACAATAAGATGTATAAGTGTGTCTATGTGATTTACAAAAAAATAAAGTACTTGTAAAAGTGTGGGGTGTTTATTTACTGTTAAGTAAAGCCCTTGCCATCATCAACATGGGTCTGGTAGGGTCTGGCATGAATTTTTGGTGATCCAATTCCTTTTTTTTTGTTATTTAGTGAGCTTGCCATTTAAAAATCAGTAACAGAATTTTGTCAAAGATAAGGGTAATATTTAGTCCTCACTCGATCAAGTGTTATACCTGTCTGTAGTGGCCCCTTACACTCTCACAGGTTTTGTCATAAATCCTGTGACAAGGGAGCAGGGCCCCACAGGGGTGCAACCATAGGAAGTGTCTTTCAAGCCAAGAACGCCAGAGAGGGTCCCCAGAAAATGAGGATCAGGCTCTGCGCAGTTCCATTGCACAGAACAGGCAAGTATAACATGTTTGTTATTTTAAAAAATATATACTTTGCTATCACTTTAAGGCAGCCCCACGATTTGTTTTTACTTTTTTCCTCACTGTAGCATGCACTGTACTATAAAAAAAAGTATCTATCTATCTAGAATTTTTTCTTTTTAAAACAGTAATTTAAATTTCCCTACCAGCTTCTTTTTTTTGTAAACCCCTACCCCCCAAAGGTTTTCTCAAAATACATGCCAGATACTTAAGGGTCCAATATCTATGCTGGTGTAAGGGCACCAACAGCAGCAGAAGGGCTCTAGGACCCAGCATCTCTCTAGACACAAACAGCACGAAAAGGACTCTAGGACCCAGAATCTCTGCCAGCACTTCACATGTGCCTTTATAAGGAAGCCTGTCAGTGGCTACAGTTGCTAGTTGATCTTCGACTCCTCCAGTGCTTTATCTCTGTGATATTCCTGTTCCTTTGTCTTTTTGTGACCAAGTTTTATTAAAAGGAACATTTTTGGAGTGCGGCTGTCCCAGCTTTTTCTCTTCAATTTTGCATATCATTGCATTGCCGGCACCCATGGTTTGGATTCAGTGAGAAAAGTTCTCTGGTTCATCTGAGCGGTTATCTCTCTTCTCAACTTTCTTTGTCTCCTGTTACCGACCCGGATTGTCCTTGACCCGTCTCCTGCTTACATCCTGTGTTTGACCTCATCTATCCATTTGACCACATCTGATCTGATACCCACCTGGCTCAGGACCTAGGCTTCCTTCTGACTACGCTCCAGTCTCAGCATTATCAGAGTCCTGCAACATCTCAGGCACGCCTCCTGTCTGCTGATTCTACACCAGCACACCAGCTGTACTCTGGAACCTCCAGCACACAGTCCAGAAGGCAACCTGTGCTACTTTGGGCCTGACCTCTCCTGTTTTCACCCCCTGGGGGTCTGGAACTTAGCCGCAAGAGAAGCCCTCTCTCCATTGGCCTCCACCACCAGGTAAGTGGTAGTATTAACTAGCCAAGAGGCTGAGAGAGGTGCTTCCACATCAAAGGCCCTATGTCAGCAGATGATGGCTCTTACACAAGCAGTTCAGAGCTTACAAGATGGCTACTTTTAACTGGAAGGACACTTTTACTCCCTCACTGCCTCCATGACTCCTGCGGATTATAACCAAGCTACTAGGTCTACTGTCTCCGCTCCAAAGGCCATTCTTCCTGCTACAGCTGCACCTGCTGTGGGATTACCTCCTCCAGAGCCCAGAGTTCCCACTCCTGAGCACTTTTCAGGTGACTGTCAAGGTGGGTTTCATCATCTCACTTTTGTCAGATGAACCACAGTCCTGGGTTTATAACCTCCTTGAGAAAAAGAACTTAGTACTGGATACAGTTGCCACCTTCTTTGAAGCTATGGCTACTCTATATGATGATCCACAGCAAACTGCCACCACCAAGTCTGCCCTTCATGCTCTAGTACAAGGCAGACAACCGGTGGAGGATTAGACTAGACTGACGACTGCAGAAGTGATGGTCCGAACGCACCCAGACCTTTCAGCCCACATGATTAATGCCAAAGGTTCCAGGGCCAAAAATCCCAGGCTCTGTTCCCCAGTCAATCAATACTTCAATACTTCTCACGGGGGAAACCAATGCAAATTGACCTGCTCCACCTAGCTTTATCCTCTGAAGAGAGAGCATGCAGAGGACAAAGTCACTTGTCTCTATTGTGGAGCTTCGGGCCACTTCCTTCGCAGTTGTCCTTTTCGTCCAAGTAGGTCTAGAATTCCATGCCCCTCATACCTCCAGTTACCTCGCCAAGAACTTGCGCATACACCTGAAACTGAAAGAACAAAGACTTGACATACATTTGGCAAATGGCACTGCTTCCAGCTCTGGACCTGTAACTAAGGAGACTATCCCTGTCCTTGCCACCACAAATGCCAGCCATCAGGAATTACTCAGGTTTGATGTCATCAGGTCTCCTATATTCCCAGCCATCCTAGGGATATCCTGGCTGTGGGCCCACAACCTGCCAATCAACTGGCCCGAGGGAGAGATCATCTTCTTATCTTCCTACTGTCACCAACACTGCAGTGTCCCCACGCCTGTTAATCCTTCAGTATGTCTCTTCATTCAACCTACGCCAGATCCCTGTCATGTGGTCCCTTCGGCCTGACTTTATTTCCTTGATGTTTTTAAAAAGAAAGGTGCCCTGCCTCGCATCGGTCCTAAGACTGTCTGTTTAAGTTGCTACCTGGAGCCCAATATATGGATGAAAACGTAGTCAAAGGATTCATCCTCCCCTCCTCTTCACCTGCTGAAGTCAGCATCTTCTCCATTGAGAAGTAGGATCATGCTCTCAGACCATGCATTGATTATAGGGACCTTAATAAAATTACCATCAAGAACAGATACCTACTCCCTCTCGTTCATTAGTTCTTCCAAAGATTCCGAACAGCTCAGGTTTTCACAAAGTTGAACTCACAGGGGGCCTACAACCTGGTTCGTATTAGGGAGGGTGAAGAGTAGAAGACCGCCTTCTTAACACTCCTTGGTCAATTTGATTATCCTTGTGATGCCCTTTGGGCTATGTAATGCCCCCGTGACATTCCAACATTTTGTGAATGGCATCCTAAGGGAATACCTTGACTTGTTCTAAATTGTTTATCAGGACGACATACTAATTTTCCCAGCTTCACTTGAACTTCATTGAGAGAACATCAGAAAAGTATTAAAGACCTTAAGGATCCATAGCTTTTACACCAAAGCAGAGTAGTGCCAGCTCGAGAAACAATCTATCCAATTCTTAGGACTTATCATCTCAAATGAAGGGATCTCCATGGTTCTCCAGAAGGTCTCAGCAATCTTGGAATGTCCTGCACCTTCTGACAGGAAAGGGTCCAGAGATTTGTGGGCTTTGTTAATTTTTATAGGAAATTCATTTGAAATTTCTCAACTATCATTACCCCGATCAACCAGCTCACTCGCCTGCACTCACACTTCTCCTGGAACCAGGATTCTCAAATGGCCTTTGAAGGCTCTCTTCACCTCTGCTCCTCTGTTGCAATACCCAAACCCAGCTTTTCCCTTTGACCTTGAGGTGGAAAGTATCTACGGGAGCTGTACTCTCTCAGCATCAGGGCCCCAAAGGCCCTGCTTCACCCAGTAGCTTGTTGCTTCAGGAAGCTGAATCAGGCCGAGAGAAACTACGATGTGGGTGACAGAGAACTCCTGGCAATTAAAGTTGTCCTCTGAGAATTTTGGGAGCGCTAACCACCCAATTAGGATTTTTACAGATCACAAAAATCTGGAGAATCTACGAAACTAAAAAATGCCTAAGACCTCGAGAAGCCAGATGGGCCTTATTCTTTTCAAGATTTAATTTCCACTTGACAGACCGCCCAGGTTCCATAAATGGGAAAACCGATGCCCTGTTCAGGATGTTTCCAGAATCTATTGAATGTGCTGCTCCAATCACCATCTTATCCGCCCAGTTTTTTTTGCTGATTCAACCCAGCCTAAAGGCATCCATTGAATGAGCTTCTGCATCTTGCCCCTAATCCAAACATGACTCATTAAGGAGAATGGATGGATTACTTTGGCACCAGAACAAAGTCTTCATACCTCAGGAAGCAAGGTCTCAGGTTCTCAGGACATTCCACGACCACTAACTTTCAGGGCACTTTGGGGCCTGTAAAACTAACAAGCTCATTCAGTGGTCATTTTGGTGGCCTAACCTCAGTCAGTATTGTAGATCAATTCATGCACAATATGTCTACATAGCAAAGGCAACAAAGCCAAAGTCTGGGGGTTATTAAGACCTCTGCTTATTGTCCCTGGGAAATGACCTCTTTGGATTTTATTGCTGACCTTCCTCCCTCTCAAAGATCCACGACCATCCTGGTTGTGGTAGACCGACCATCCAACATGACCCACTTCATACCAATGATTGGTTCTCCTTCTGCTGCTGAAACAGCTCACACTTATATTAAGGAGATCATCAGACTTCACGGATTCCCAAAGAACATTGTCTCAGACCAGGAGGTGCAGTTTAACTCCAGGTTTTGGGGAGCCCTTTGTAAAGCCTTGGAAGTAGAACTCTGCCTACCATCCCCAAAGTAATGGGCAAATGGAACACACAAACCAAACCCTGGAGCAATACCTATGCTGCTTTTGAGCTTTTTTTTACATCCTTCAAAAATTGTATTGAATTTCAATAAGACGTCAGTATAGAAAAAGGTAATAATGAAATTTTGCAAACCAGAAGCAGAATAATCAGTGGAAAAAACTTGTAGAACCAGAATTTTTACATGTGTACAATAAGTATTATAGTACATACAACAAACACAATGCTTGAGGGTACTAGTAGTGAGTTGATGAGATCACCCCCGACACACTGTGTCATGGGGTAGCTGTAGTTGCCACCTCCCATCCCTAGACCTTAGAAGTCATGTTACAACCTTCAACTGGGATATACTTTGTACCTCCAAGCATTACTGGGTAACTGGATCGATTAGTTTAGTAAATTAGTGTCTAGATGGAGTCACAATGAAAACCATTTTGGATGGACAAACAAGTAAACGTTTAGTTCCTGGTTCCTGGTTCCTGCTAAAGATAAGGAACTCTGAACTTAAAGACAATGTTATGTGTCTATCTATCTTATAGTAAAGTAAAGAAACAAGAAAAGGAGAAAGGAAAAGGAAGAGGTAGAGTAGAGAAAAGTAGGAAGATACCTGTCGGCCTCCAAGATGTCCCCTCGTCCACTTATGTACAGCTGGATCCATGTAGGAGAGAGCTACCAACATGTTGGGCCCATGGTTTCCAGATCACTTATTTTTTTTTTAATAATCTAGAATAGTGATTACTATCATTTTTTTGGTCATTATCCATGCAATCTTTCTTTTAGTTGATTAGATGAAGATCTTGGGGTGTTTCCAGGCTTTAGCTATGGATCATTTGGTACCCAGCAGCATAAAGAGGATTTGTTTTGGGGTACATTTGGGAGTTTTGAAGATGGGGGTGTTAGATAGGGCTACTGAGAGAGTCTGCGGATAAGGTGAAATATTTTGTTCCTGTACCCTCAGATTTTTGGGCATTCCCACCATACATATATCATCGTGCCAAGTGTGTGAAATCCCCTGAAGCATAACGGGGAGGAGCAGGGATAAAATGTAGCCAATCTAGTTAGGGACTAAGTACCATCTTGTGAGTACCTTGAGGTTGGCTTCTATTAGAGTGGAGTTGAAAATTCCTTTGTAGGATCTGGAAAAGGATTTATGCTAATCCTCCAAATCCCAGTCCTTTTGGAGATCCTTCTCGCATGCCTCCATATATGGGAGTTTCGTAGTACGCCTTGCTATTGACGAGTAGACACATATACCTCAGTACGTAAGTTCTGTTTGATACCAAATAGTCCAAGGAAAAAAGGTGTATAGGTGTGTACATATACACTTGGATTCAAATATAGAGTAATGGGTCAGTCAGGGCAGCCACTGAAAAGACCAGAAGCAGGTTCCAGTGAAACTAAAATAAAACAAGGAGAGGGGCACCTCTGAGAATGTATCAATAATAGATTTAATAAACAGTAATATCCACTCACATGGGGGAATGTAGAGTTGAGTTAATAGCTGGGCTGAGGAGATGATGATAGGACTGCATGTCTTAGCAAGTCTCTCCTGTCTGGCAGCACATCAGATCCTGAGCAGAAGGTTTCAGGGGTAACAGAGCACAGCAGGTCTTCCTTCAGAGTCCCAGATAGGTCACACCGCAGTCAGGTGGGGTGTAGGAAAAGTCCATCTGGCATTGGTATGGGTTCCAAAAAGGGGTTAAAAGAGTAAGATTAGGGGGGACGTTTAACAGCTGATGGCTGGCCGCGCTGTGGCTGGTAAGGTTAGTCCGGCCTCTGTAGTGTGATGAAGGGACACAGCCATGTGATCAGAGGTCAAAATAAGGCTTGGATCTATGGATCTATGCTTGAGAAAGGAGCGCCGCTGTTATTCCATCAACAGCGAGCCAGCTTTGAAACACGTCGCAAGTCTATGACGTCACAGCCCAGCGCTGTGTTCTGTTGTGCTGTCCAAGCTTCGTTTTGACCTCTGATCACCTGGCCGTGTTCCTCCATCACACTACAGAGGCCGGACGAACCTTGTCATCCATCAGCTGTTAAACGTCTCCCCCCTAATCTTACTATTTTAGCCCCTTCTTGGAACCCATACCAACGCCAGATGGACTTTTCCTACACCCCACCTGACTGCGGTGTGACTTATCTGGGACTCTGAAGGAAGACCTGCTGTTCTCTGTCACCCCTGAAACCTTCTGCTCAGGATCTGATGTGCTGCCAGACAGGAGAGACTTTCTGTGATCTGCAGTCCTATCACCATCTCCTCAGCCCAACTATGAACTCAACTCTACATTCCCCCATGTGAGTGGATATTACTGTTTATTAAGTCTTTTATTGATACATACTCAGAGGCACCCCTCTCCTTGTTTTAGATTATGGCTATAACCTTCCTTTGCTCCATGACCTGGCCACACCACTGTTTTCAGCTTTTTCCCAAGATGACTAGGCATCCCTGCTCCCACTGGCAAAATTAACCTATAATAAGTATGTCCATTCATTTACGAACCAATTATGGATTCCACCTTGCTGCCCTGCCTGAAACTATGCCTGAAACTACTGTACCCGCCTTGCAAGACAGACTTGTTTTCATACAAAACAATGATTAGGTTGTCCATAGAGAAGGTGGATCACAAAAAACACTTTGATCGGAAACTAGGGCTGACGGTCGGGGGGGCACTGTCAGGACACCATCAGCAGGAGAAGGGCTCTAGCACCCAGCATCTCTCAGGACACCAACAGCAGGAGAATGACTCTGGGACCCAGCATCTCTACCAGCACTTCACATGGACCTTTATAAAGAAAGCCTGTGTCAGTGGCTGCAGTTGCTGGTTGATATTTGACTCTTCCAGTGCATTATCTCTGTAATGTTCCTGTTCCTGTGTCTCCTGTTACTTAACCTTGCTTGTTGTTGACCTGTCTCCTGCTTGCTTCCGGTTTTTTCAACCTTGTCTATCCAACTGACCATGTCTGCTTAGATACCCACCTGGCTCCAGATCTAGGCTTCCTTCTGACCACACTCCAGTCTCAGAATTATCAGAGTCTTGCAGCACCTCATGGGCACCACCTGTTTTCTGATTCTACTCCAGAACACCAGCTATACTCTGGAACCTCCAGCACACAGTCCCAGCAGGCGACACGTGCTACTTTGGGCCTAACCTCTCCTGTTTTCACCCTCAGTGGGGTTTGGAACTTAGCCGCAAGGGAGGCCCTCTCTCTCCATTGGCCTCCAGCACCAGGTACGTGATAGCTGTGAGTGTCCATGCTGTTTTGTTCAAAGAAAATTAAGCTGGCAGAAAAATGTAATTTACCATTATTTTATACAGCATTTTTTCTTTGTAAATGCCAGTTTTGCCATAGTATATTCTATGCATCATACAAGTGTGCTATTTTACCATTATGCTTAAGGTATTCCCTAGACATGCATTTTTAATGTTTCATCTTAACATTTTTAAAATCACTGCTCCCCACATATCCACATTTGGTCAATGACATCAATAGGTGTACATCGGGAGCAGGGTGTTGTGGAAGTGCAGTGAGCATTATTCATTGTGATGTGGATCTACATTGCTGGATGACATGATTGACTATGCTCAGCTTGTCATGTCCATATTTGGTCAAAGATCTCATCTCACTGCCTTGTTTACATTCATCTGCCAGCCCAATAACTGTCATTTGCAGAGGTTTTCACAGTTTTCTTTTGGCAACTCAACAGGCATCATCCATTATGATTCATGTGGATCTACATCCCTGGGCAATGTGATAGACGAGGGATTTACTTTGAACTTTTTTTTAAATAAAGGGCAAATCAAAGTGGACCCATGTGTTTAGTTGCTTTACATTTTGTTGTTGTTACTATGAATCAGTAGCTTATTCATGTAGTTTACTGATCAGTAATCAGTAACTGGAAAAACAATTGAATAATGAATAGGATGTTACAAACATTGCCTTGATGGCCGTGTGTTCCCTGTTTAAACCATTCTGTGTTAGAGAATCGCTTCCCTAACACTGACCGCCTCTCATCCAATCAGGTGCACCAGGTCTGGTTACCGGTCACCTGATTGGCTGAAGCCACATCGAGGACAGGAGAAGACATAGAGGGAGCATTGTGGAGGATGGCGCTGACCCGAAGCAAGGTAAGTGCCGTGATGGGGACAAACTGGCGGCATTTGGGGACAAACTGGCTATATTTGGGGACAAACTGGCTGTATTTGGAGACAAACTGGTTGTATTTGGGGACAAACTAGCTGTATTTGGGGACAAACTGGCTGCATTTGGGCACAAACTGGCTGCATTAGGGGACAAACTGGCGGCATTTGGGGACAAACTGGTTGCATTTGGGGAAAAGCTGTCTGTATTTGGACACAAACTGGCTGTATTTGGGGACAAACTTGCTGCATTTGGGGACAAACTGGCTGTATTTGGGGGGGGACTAGCTGTATTTGGGGACAAACTGGCTGCATTTGGGGACAAACTGGCTGCATTTGGGGACAAACTGGCTGCATTTGAGGGGGCAAACTGGCGGCGTTTGATGGGCACAGTGGCTGCGTTTAATAGGCACAGTGGCAGCAATTGATGTTTTTTTTTTCAGTTTGTTTGCACCCCCCCCCCCCCCTAAAAAAAATTTAGCACCAGCCGCCACTGATTAAGAACGATTACCATTGTAATACCTTGTTACATTCTCCTTGTAAATAAAAACACAAAGACTCATAACTACATTTTTGATATATTTAAGATGTTTGTATGTGTAAAATTTGTAAGTGATAACATTTTGGAAAAACATTAATTCTGTAGAGAACATAGTTCCCATCTTATTATTGATTGCTGACTCCAGCTGAGTCTAAAAAAATTCTAGGATAAAATGTCTTACACAATATCTATGAGTAACCTTATCATACGGTTACTATCAGCCATACCAAATAAATTCACTATTGGTTTATAAATGATTACTTCTGGCCTATTGCCCTGGAAACATTCTGTACCTGAATTGCCAGTTGTTACAGCCAACAGCCAAACCAAATGTGGTTTTCTCAAAATCATGGCATGACTGGGATTAACTGTTTGCAACTTGTAGTGAAATATGTATGCTACATAACTAGAACACGTACATTCATTCATACATATATAATAACTTAAAGTCTGTGTTGCTGTTAGTGATTTTCCTTCTCTGACTAGGAAAACCTGATATAGTAAGGGTAAACTTTTTACCAAAGCCTTTGTTGGCAGTAAAACCCCAACAAAGATTATAATACTTCCCAACTTTAATTAAAACATACACTTAAAGTTTGTTAGTTTAAAAGGTAAATTTCAATTGATCTTAAACTACTGTTAAATCATCAAATAAATTGAATCTAAACAACAACAAAAAAAAAATCACACACAGACTATTAAAATTTATTTTTGATGAAAGGCACGCTGTAGAAAAATACTTCTCTGTGGTTGTCTGGCATGCCTCCAGCTGAATCAGAGCTAGAGATGAGCAGGGGGTATGTTGGATCGCTGCAGAGAGAAGGCTGATCACACACAGATAGCAGGCTTCTGTTTTTTCTCTTGCTAAAAGTGAAGGTGAAACCTGCGCTCAGGATAAGTTGGTAAATGGAAGGTATGATGTGATAGCCAGACTGCTGCCCCCCTAAAGAATATTCTCCAGGGAAAATATAAACGAAAAACAAATAATAAATGTGGGGGTAGTGGCGCTGTCTGTGCACTTCCTGTGATGAGCAGGTTTTTTTTCTTGCTAAGGCTGATTTCCAATAAAAACAAACTTTAATGCCGCGTACACACGGTCGTTTTTCGGCATGAAAAAAAACAACGTTTTTAAAAACGTAATTTAAAATCATTGTGTGTGGGCTTCACATCGTTTTTCGGCTTCTGAAATGTCATTTTTCGGGTTGTAAAAAATGATCGTGTGTGGGCTAAAATGACGTTTTAAACCCGCGCATGCCCAGAAGCGAGTTATGAGACGGGAGCACTCGTTCAGGTAAAACTACCATTCATAATGGAGTAAGCACATTCATCACGCTGTAACAGACAAAAAAACGCGAATCGTCTTTTACTAATAAGGAATCAGCTAAAAGCAGCCCAAAGGCGAATAGAACTTCCCCTTCAGAGTGCTGTCGTATGTGTTGTACGTCACCACGCTTTGTTCATAATTTTTTTTAAATGATGGTGTGTGGGCAACATTGTTTTTAATGATGAAGTTGGAAAAACATCGGCCCATATTCTCTCTAAAAATCCGTGGGCTGCGCTTAAGGCACTTACACTCCGCTGTCCCAACTTACAGGAGCAAGTGTTGTATTCCCCAAACACTTGCTCCGTAAGTTGGGACGGCGGAGTGTAAATGCCCCGGCGTAGCCTGGCGGATCTCCAAGGGGGCGGCTTGTATTCAAATTAAGTGCGCCCCCGATTCTAATGAACTGCGCATGCGCCGGGCTTCAAAAAGACCAGTGCGCATTGTGAAGGACTTTTTACAAACCAGGTCACACCACGGGTACAACCTCCACGACCAACGGCGCCCTCACACCCACCAGCCGCTAGATACCAACCGCCTAACAGATCGGTGACATCTAGCCCTCGCTACCCACGCCAGGAGGACAACGAACAACGCTGCTTCCGGTGCAAACAGTTGGGTCACTTCAAGCAGAATTGCCCCATGAATGACAACACCAGGTCAAATTGGTCTCAACCTGGGTACCGCCCACCAGCAGCAGCCCATTGTGTAGACTCGGCTTGGGATCCCCAGGAGCTGGGTCAGGAAGAACCATTGGGCACCCCTTACGAAGCCCTCATGGTACAATCTGTTATTACGGACAACAGGGAACACCATTGTCAGCTGGTCATGGGCGACAGCCATGAGCCGGAGGGGCCTTGGAGGGAGCTGGGCAGAAAGAGGCACCGCCAGCTACCCTCCAAGAAGAAGAGGTCCTGGAAGTCATATAACCAGCGGACCTGGGAGGAGAAGAAGCGACTGGAGGAGATGGAATCGCAGCGGGCGCCCCAGATGCGGGCCGAAATGTTCGCCAAGGGCCCACCGGTGGCCCCTTACACCACCACCCAGTTCCTGATGATGAAGGACCACGTGGAAAGCCTGCAGGACATGAGCAAGCAGCATCTGATCCGTGAGTACATAGAGCTGGAGGAGTGCATAAGCCGCATGGAGGAGGAGAACAACCACCTGAGGTCACAGCGGGCTGACCCCCCCAGGCTCCATGAACTGGAGATGGAGCTGGAGAAGCTCAAAGAGGAGAACCGGCGGCTGCGGAGGGAGCAGGGGGTGGCTGACCTTATGGGGCTCTGAGTCCCGCCCCCCCCCCTGGACTCTGAGCACCAGTGCTACAGCATTTCAACAAATATAACTTTTTCTTTTTATGAATCTCCTGTGACTGTCACTTCAGAGCCATAACCTGCCCCCTCCCATAGCGGGACACCTAGATGGCGGCGCACAGACCCATTCGCCGTCTTCACACTGACTTCTGGTGACTCTGCAGATCGCACAAAGACTTGGGGACTGAACGGCGTGTGATCTGACGACCCGGTGGCATACCTGAGTCTGAAGCAGTTGCCAAGGGAGGTCAGTCACGCCAAACGGAGTTAACCTCGGACTAAAAGCTCTGAACCCGTCAACCCTACTGGACCAGGAAAGGTCCAACCGGGTTTGCCGGAGCAGGGTGAAAGGGGGGCCATTGTGAAGGACTTTTTACCTATATGCTTCAGGTTAATCCTCCCTGCTTGTTTAAGGCTGTTAATGGTATTTACCCTTCTGCAGCCAGTCCTGTTTCAAATGTTAATTGTTCTAGCCCTGTGTTTACTGGTTACTGTGATTAGATAAGTGGCTCATGTTAATTATGCTGATTGCTTCATTGTGGTAATTATCTCTCTATATGCGGAGCCGAACCGGCTAGATACTGATTAGTTCAAAGAAATATCTTTATTTCAAAGGAGCTGTATTGAAGACCCCCCACTGTGTAAGAGGGGGGCGGAGATTTGTCATTGTAACAGTTTTGGAAATGACATATAAGCTGTGTGATATAACATTAAAGTCTGTCTTGTTCTAGCAGTAAGCCTGGACTAATGTGTGGCTTAATGGGCGATCTCAGGAATATTCCTCCTAGTGGAATATTGGGTGACGTTCTTATGGAAGAAGGGAATCTTTGACGGGGATATCATACCAATACCGTCACACGCATGCTCCAGTTCTCGGCGGAAAACATCAATGACGCCGACGTGTGCGTCATTGACGTAAAGTCGTATTCAAGAACGACTTACGGAAACGACGTACCCGACGAAAAAACACGACGCGGACCCGACGCCATCCGTAACATGGCCTACGTGGGACTTGCGGAAATTTACTCCTCATATAGCAGGAGTAAGTTTCCGCTTATGCAAACGATGTTAGCGACGGTTACGTGACGCGAACTCGTTCGGGAATCGACGTAGAAGGATCATTTGCATACGCAAATGAGTCCTTCACGTAAATGCCATCTAGCGGCGGCCGGCGTCATTACATTTAAGATCCGCCAGTGTAAGTGACTTACAGATGGCGGATCTTAAGTGTATCTATGCGAAAATGATTCTAAGAATCAGTCGCATAGATACACGGGCCAAAAAAGGGAGATACGATGGAGTATCCTGAGATACTCCATCATAACTTCTATGAGAATATGGCCCATCGTTTTTTGGACATGCTGAAAAATGTCTTTTTTTTTCATGACGAAAAACGACCGTGTGTACGCTGCATAAGACGTTGCACATTTTTTTGTTTAAAACAAAAGTTAGATTGGGCATTACATGCTGCATCTATTTTGTAATGTATCAGTCAGAGAGGCAGCCTCAGGCCACGTACACACGGTCGGTCAAAACTGATGTAAACGGACTGAAGGACCGTTTCATCGGTCCAAACCGATGATGTGTGGGACCCATCAGTCAGTTATCCTTCGGTCCAAAATTTTAGAACTTGCTTTAAAATTGAACCGATGGACGCCTAACCGATAGGTCAAAACCGACGGTTAGTATGCAAAAGCATCGGTTAAAAACCCGTGCATGCTCAGAATCAAGTCGACGCATGCTTGGAAGCATTGAACTTAATTTTTCTCAGCACGTCATTGTGTTTTACGTCACCGCGTTGGACTCAATTGTTTTTTTAACTGATGGTGTGTAGGCACATCAGACCATCAGTCCGCTTCATCAGTTAACCGATGAGAACAGTCCTTCGAAACGTTCTCATCGGATGGACCGACCGTGTGCACGTGGCCTCAGCAGTAGACATGTGCAGAATGGAAAAAAATATACTGTATATATTTTGTTTTGGTTATATTTTTTTTATGTTAGTTACTAATTTTGTTTCATTGTTTTTTTTCTGAATTTGTTTAGTTTTATTTTGTTTATTAATTTTCTAACTAATTCCAAATGTTTGGACCCGACAAACCTAGGCGGTGGTTGAGGGGGTCTGCGGGAGTATTGTAATCTGGAATTCAATTGACTGAAGGAAGCTGTCTACATAATCAGATAAATGGCTAGTTAGTCCAACCATAAATCCATAGATACTACAATTGGTCTGCCTGGTGGGTGGTGTGGGTTCTTATGGACTTTAAGTAAGTAGTAGAAATAAGTGTGGAGAAAAAAATTTGGACATAAGAAGGATTTTTCATTAGGATTTAGAATGCCTTTTCTGTGGGCTTGCTCTACCAGGTCTTTGAGTTCATGTTTAGAAGCCTGTAGTGGATCTTGTAGGTATTCTGGTCAGATAACAGCCTATTCCCTTGTCTGATAATGATAATGGGTTTAATTTTAGATCTTGGAGTGCTTTGTACTCTTGAGGAGAAAGGTTCTCATGTGTAGCCTTTTCAGCACATATTGTCTTAAAGTCACTGTAGACCAAAGGATAAAATGTCTCCACATAAGGGACCTTGACTTAATATGGATTGAATTTGGATGGTGGTTTGAAGTCAGCATGGATTATTTTGGTGGACTCAACTGGTATTTGCCAGCTGCAATTAAAGATATGTTTCATAGGATCCTCAATCCTCAGGTGGCAGCCGAGATTAATCGTAGGTGAGATGGCTGAATGTACCAAGTTGATCGATTATTTTGGGTACAACCACCTTGCCGGTTTCATTTTCGTTTATCACTAGTGTTTGCTATAGCCGCTAGCAAAATTCACTGTCAAACACTGTCTTCTCCCACAGGGATGGCTTCCCCCGCCCAGAGCAGACAATTGCTCAACAGGAGGGATTCTCCTGTCAGCACTGTCTGTGTTGATAGGGGATTCGTGCAAATTTGTTTGCAGCAAAGAAATTTGCATGGTCTACGGCCTGCCTTAGCTGAGTTAGCAGACTAATGATTAGTTTTACAGCCCATACCTCCAAGACCATTGTTTTGCTTTTCAAGCATTGCATCATGCATTCATTCATTGTTTATTTTTATAGCTTCTGACAGAGCTCTTTCATTTACTCCTTTTCTCTACACTGTGGCAGCTCTCTTTGTAAGCTTGTATTTCACACTACTTCTGGCCATGCTTAGTCATGATGACTAAGCACAAGATGTGTGAAACATGTTCATCATTCATTTATTTCTGTGACTGCATCTGTCTGCATTACAATAAAGACATTTTATTGGCGTGGGATTAGAGTGGGATCTGTTGCTCCGGGCAGTGGATAGTTGTTTGGCAAGTCAGGTTACAGAACATCTATCCAAATGAAGAGTGCACAAAAAGATTGGGAGTCTGAGCTGCCCCCCATAGGACCTTATGCCAATATAACTAAAGCAATAATTTACATCAATACACTCGCATAATACAAAATAATAACAGACTCAATAATTAAAGTCGTGTCTTTATGATCTGTGTTTGTGTCCCTTCATTCCCATGCAATTGAAGAAACTACAGTGCTCCCAAAAGATGGGTTATCTTGGATCATTCTTCCCTTGTTGGTTTCTTCATGACCAAATACTTCAGCACATCCCATATGCAGGTGACACAGATATCACTGTCGATTTATCCACCATAAAGTGCAGACTAGCAAAAGATGCATTTGCTAGGTATTTAAAAATAAAATAAACATTTTAATAAGATTTTGCCTGTCATCATCTACTGTATGTGTCTTAACATAGAAAAATGGAATGAGGCTGTCTAGTGAAATAAAGTGCATATGCAGTACATACTCTAGGTTCATTAATTCTTCCTCTCTTTCTTCTTCCCCTTACACTGGCATCAACCCCACCTCCAGGTTCACACGTGCCATAACCTACACCTCCCTAAACATTTTCTCAACATCTAACCCACCAACCTCATTATTTCACCTCTCCCACAATTTCATCCACCTACTCATATCCCTCTGTCCAATACCCTAGCCATCCCTCATCTTGCCCACCTATTCCTTATCCAATTTCTGTCCCAGTACCATACACATTAGGACCCCCTAGAAGCAGGCCCGTCGGAACAGGAGAGGCAATGCAAGCAATTGCTTGGGGCCCCGAGCTGGAAGGGGGCCCCCAACGCGGGCGCTGTGGGGCCCGGTGAGGAGACACTACACCGCTTAGGGAGCCCGGCCGCACTGTCCTCCACGGAGCTTGCACTATCCACCAAGCAGCCGCCCTGACATGTCAAGCAGCAGCGCCGACACCGCCCCCCCCCCCTGGCTTGAGCTCTTCGCTCTGACACTGTGACAGAGAGCAGAGGGGGGGGGGCTGCCTTGTTCTGAATCTGAGCGGAGAGTGTAGAGGGGGATTGCTGGACACATGTGAGTCACATGTGTCCAGCAATCCCCCTCTACACTCTCCGTTCAGAACAAGGCAGCCCCCCCCCCCTCTGCTCTCTGTGTCCACAGGCCTCTCTCACTTCTCTCTACAGTGTCCAGCAGCACAGCGCCCCCCCCTCCCCCCTCATGCTCCCCCTCATGCTCTCCTGTCTGGAGCAGACATGGATGGTGCATCATGGGATATAGCATGGCACTGGCACCTGGCAGCGGCTCCCGGGCTTGGGGTCAGGTGGAGCCTGGAAGAGGCACGAACACAGCAAACAGCAGGTACACAGTACTATATTGTCAGAAGTTTGCTGAGCCCAAGACCGTCACCTGGTGACACTGGTGTGGTGAATAAAAACTGTTGTATATTGTATATATGTGATGACAACTTCTTGTGTAACTTGAGGATTTAGGTTGAAGATTGTCCTCCTGTTAATCACTAGTGTCATTTTGGAGTATCCTGATCCCTGAACCCTTCTCATGATCATTGACATAACATTTTTAAATGTGTTTGTGTATTAAAATATCCCCCACCCCACATTGCATTGATTGGCACTGGTGACGCTGTATTTGATGGTCACTGGTGACGCTGTATTTGATGGTCACTGGTGACATTGTATTTGATGGGTGCTGGTGAGGCTGCATTTGATGGGCGCTGGTGACGCTGCATTTGATGGGCGTTGGTGACGCTGTATTTGATGGGCACTGGTGACACTGTATTTGATGGGCGCTGGTGAGGCTGTATTTGATGGGCGGTGGTGACACTGTATTTGATGGGCGCTGGTGAGGCTGCATTTGATGGGCGGTGGTGACACTGCATTTGATGGGCGCTGGTGACACTGCATTTGATGGGCGCTGGTGACGCTGTATTTGATGGGCACTGGTGACACTGTATTTGATGGGCGCTGGTGACGCTGTATTTGATGGGCGGTGGTGACACTGCATTTGATGGGCGCTGGTGACGCTGCATTTGATGGGCGCTGGTGACGCTGTATTTGATGGGCACTGGTGACGCTGTATTTGATGGGCGCTGGTGACGCTGTATTTGATGGGCGGTGGTGACACTGTATTTGATGGGCGCTGGTGAGGCTGCATTTGATGGGCGCTGGTGACACTGTATTTGATGGGCGCTGGTGACACTGTATTTGATGGGCGCTGGTGAGGCTGCATTTGATGGGCGCTGGTGAGGCTGCATTTGATGGGCGCTGGTGACGTTGCATTTGATGGGCGCTGGAGAGGCTGTGTTTGATGGGCCCTGGCGACACTGTATTTGATGGGCGCTGGTGACGCTGCATTTGATGGGCGCTGGTGACGCTGCATTTGATGGGCGCTGGTGACACTGCATTTGATGGGCGCTGGTGAGGCTGTATTTGATGGGTGCTGGTGAGGCTGTATTTGATGGGCCCTGGCGACACTATTTGATGGGCGCTAGTGAGGCTGTATTTGATGGGCGCTGGTGACGGGCGCTGGTGAGGCTGCATTTGATGGGCGGTGGTGACACTGCATTTGATGGGCGCTGGTGAGGCTGTATTTGATGGGCGCTAGTGAGGCTGTGTTTGATGGGCCCTGGCGACACTGTATTTGATGGGCGCTGGTGAGGCTGCATTTGATGGGCGCTGGTGACACTGTATTTGGGCGCTGGTGACACTGTATTTGGGCGCTGGTGACACTGTATTTGATGGGCCCTGGTGACGCTGCATTTGATGGGCGCTGGTGAGGCTGCATTTGATGGGCGCTGGTGAAACTGTATTTGGGCGCTGGTGACACTGTATTTGGGCGCTGGTGACACTGTATTTGATGGGCCCTGGTGACGCTGCATTTGATGGGCGCTGGTGAGGCTGTGTTTGATGGGCCCTGGCGACACTGTATTTGGGCGCTGGTGACACTGCATTTGATTGGCGCTGGTGAGGCTGTATTTGATGGGCGCTGGTAAGGCTGCATTTGATGGGTGCTTCGTTATAAAGGTGGGGTATACATGGGCAGGGCAAAGGGGGTGGGGTCAGGGGTGGAGCCAAGGGGGGCGGCAAAATTAGGTTTCGCCTAGGGTGTCAAAAATCCTTGCATCAGCCCTGTATGCAGCCCTCCTTTTATATGTCATGCTATGCTGGGGCACTAGTGATTCATCTTGCCCCACCATCACCCCTTCCATCCACCCGGCTGTTGGTTTTCTGCTTGCTGTGGTTCTGCGCTGTGCGTGCGGTGGGGGGGCCTCCATGTCCATTTTGCTTGGGGCCCCCTAATTCCTTCAAACGGCCCTGCCTAGAAGCTAGCACCACTATATCACAGCTACGATTTCCTCCCACCACTCAACCATCCAAAGTCTTTACCACTTATCGCCACATTCACCTTTTCCCTCTGCTTGCACCAGTTCACCACCCTACCATGGATCAAACCTTAATATATGCTTACTCCACCTACCACCACCTGTGTACTTTAATTATTTTATTTCCCTGTTTGTTTTCTTTCTTCGAATTCTGTTGTTTTCTCCAAAATATAGGACCTTTGTTTGTATTTATATATTAATTCTGTAAATAAATATGTTTAAAAAAGTGTTAAAAAGGTAGATAACATTTTCTCAACCTGCATTTCATGTAATCTATGATGCAATAGGCACTTTATACATGTGTGTATGTGATTAAAATATCTTTTTTTTATAGGGTTGTGGAAGAACATGCTTTAGGTGCTGAAATGTCATAAATAAAAACACTTTCAGAAAATAATAGAAAAAATAAACTTACCTCAGTGTGATAACCAGCCCTTCAATTGGTGGGGTAAACCCATTAACTTGTGAAAACTGAAAAAGGTGGTCAATACAAGGGTAAGTGCCTTGAATCCACCGGGGGTTACCCAATGACGTGGATGGGTGACCCCGCCCCCTCTCACACATCATGGGGGTTTCGTTCCTCGCTGGAGAATGAGTGGAGACTGCAGCGTTGCTGGAGAATGGATCATCGTTGGACATCGAGAGACGGCATTACATCGCTAGAATTTATTTTTTATTTTTAAATAAAGGACTTGTCCAGCTGTGTCTGTGTGTTTTTTTTATAATTTTTTACACTTTCTTTGTGAAATGGTAGGGCTACAATGTACCCCGTTACCAATTCACATGGGGGCAGGATTTGGAGTTCCCCATTGTTAAAGGGGGCTTCCAGATTCCGATAAGCCCCCTGCCCGCAGACCCGCACAACCACCGGGCAAGGGTTGTGGGGATGAGGCCCTTGTCCCCATCAACATGGGGACATTCTTCCCAATGTTGAGGGCATGTGGCCTGGTACGGTTCAGGAGGGGGGTGCTCTCTCGTCCCCCCTCTTTTCCTGTGGCCTGCCAGGTTGCGTGCTCTGAAAAGGGTCTGGTATGGATTTTTGGAAGAACCCCATGCCATTTTTTTTGTTTTGGTATGGGGTTCCCTTTAAAATCCATACCAGACCTGAAGGGCCTGATATGGAATTTGGGGGGGACCACCACGCTTTAAAAAAAAAAAAGTGCGGGGTTCCCCTTAATATCCATACCTGAAGGGCCTGATATGGAATTTGGTAGGGAACCCACGCTTTTTTTTTTAGTTCAGGGTTCCCCTTAATATTCATACCAGACCCAAAGGGCCTGGTAATGGACTGGGGGGACCACTGCCATTTTTTTTTATCTTGACTTTGATCTGTATTGCCGGCACCCAACAATTCATGAATAGCTGTGAGTAGTTTTAAATTACTTTTTTTGCCTTTAGAAATGACATTTTGTGCAGGGACAGTTCTAAACATGGGAAACATGCACTACTTTACAGGCATACTATACACACACCCCCAGGTATGAAATTTTAAGGAATATTTCACTTTTTTTGTTTCACTTTAAAGCGGAGGTTCACCCTAAAAAACTTTTTTTTTTATCGCTGTACATACCGTTATATAGTTAATTTTATTTTTGTCCTCCCGCGGGGAATAGGCATTCCTGCGCAGTCAGCTCCTAGCTATGACTAAGCGCTGATACCCCTGTGCGAAACGCGTCAGCTATCCACCCCACTGTCTGCTGTGACTTGTAGTGCTGTTTCCATTTTTTACAATTAAAAGCAACTTTTTAAGAATTTCATGGAAGTGCGGCTGTCCAGTCTTTTCTCCGGTCTAGTCTGTGCGCAGGCGCCGTATAGCCCTGTGTCCCAGATCGGCTATTTTCGAAACGCGTGACGCGCCTTTTCCGCACGTCAATCATCTACGCCTCTTCATAGAAATGCCTATTCCCCGCGGGAGGACGAAAATAAAATTAACTATATAACGGTATGTACAGCGATAAAAAAAAATACCAGCATACTGTAGCTGACGCAAGTATGCTACATGTAATGGTACATAGATAATTTAGGGTGAACCTCCGCTTTAAGCATTATTAAAATCACTGCTCCCAAAATAACTGCAGTTTTTAAAACTTTTTTGCATTGATACATGTTCCCTGGGGCAGGACCCAGGTCCCCAAACACCTTTTATGATAATAACTTGCATATTAAAGGGGTTGTAAAGGAAAAAAAAAAATTCATAATAAGCATCCTTTACCTGCAGACATTCCTCTTTTCACTTCCTCATTGTTCGTTTTTGCTCAGAAGTTGCTCTATTTCTTCTCTGTTCTGTTCACTTCCTGCTTGTCTGATTTTACTGACCACCGTGATGGGAGGCTTTACTGCGGTGGTCAGTAACGTGCTCACACCCTCCTGGGAACTACATCTGTGTGGCAAGACGCTCTCTACATGTTAGAGACTTCAAGTAGGTGTGAATTACTGGGCGTGCCAAATTTATACTGGGAAATGTAGTTCTTACATGAATGAGTGATGCAAACCAGGAAGTGAATGAGAGAATGGAAACTAGAATGCCGGAGGTGATATAGATGAAGGAATTTAATAGGTATTTACTCGTTTTTTAACAGAATCATTACACTATTCTGTCTGTCTACCTTGCAGACATTAATTTTAGGCAATTTTTTTTTCCTTTACAACTCCTTTAACCTTTAAAATGAGCACTTTAGCTTTTTCATGTTTGTGTCCCATAGACTTTAACGGTATTCAAACAAATGTATTGCCTGTTCGCATGTTCTGGGGCAAACTGAACCGGAGGGGGGGGTGTTCGGCTCATCCCTAATTGATACATGTCCCCTAGGGCATGACCCAGGTCCCCAACCTTTTTTATGACAATAACTTGCATATTAACCTCTCCTAATGTTTTGAAATCTATAAATGATAGGTATCAATTGTTGTCTTTTACTCGCTAATGGGTCATGTATGATATGAGAGGAGGTTTCCTCAAGTGTACCGATTTACTGACATGTTAAACAGATAATATAGTTTATTTCACAATGAAAAGATGAAATCTTTGTGAGTTAGGCCTCATACACACGATAGGTTAAACAGAGGACAACGGTCTGATGGACCGTTTTCATCGGTCAAAACCGACCGTGTGTGGGCCCCATAGGTTATTTACCATCGGTTAAAGAAAAGCCAACTTGTTTTAAATTTAACCGATGGATTCCTAACCGATAGGACAAAATCGATCCTTAGTAGGCACGACCATCAGTTAAAAATCCACGCATTCTCAGAATCAAGTCGACGCATGCTTGGAAGCATTGAACTTCGTTTTTTTCAGCACGTCGTTGTGTTTTACGTCACCGCGTTTTGACACGATCGTTTTTTTAACCGATGGTGTGTAGGCGCGACGGACCATCAGTCAGCTTCATCGGTTAACCGGTCCGTTCTCATCGGATGGACCGATCGTGTGTACGCGGCATTATACTGTAAAACGTTAATACAATTTATTGAACCATAAAATTAACACTTTTGATTTCTCCCATAGACTTTAGCAGTGTTCCGCGGTTTTTAGAATTTGCTGCAAACACCCCAAATTGTTCGCTGTTCGCCAATGTTTGAGCTGAACTCATGGTCGACTCGAAAATAAAGCTCATCCCTAGCCATTAGATGTGATAGTGTCACATAGAAATGAGCAGATGAACTCATCTTTTCACCAACATTTACATGTAACTGAAGAATGTATCCACATGTGCACAAAGATCATTGAACATAACTCAGAACTGTTTTCTCTCTTCTCTATTAGTGATCACTGAATCAATCCAGTATCTTCACCTCTTTTTCAATCAACAATGCTTCGGCTGTTGCCAAAAAAGATTGCGGCTCAAGACAGCAATCTGACAGCACAAAAACATACCACAACATTAAAGCGGGAGTTCAACCAATTCCTTTTTTTTTTCCTTAGCTTCCTGCTCGTTCGGTCTAGGGGAATCGGCTATTTGTATTAAAATATGATCCGTACTTACCCGTTTTCGAGATGCATCTTCTTCCGTCGCTTCCGGGTATGGGTCTTCGGGAGCGGGCGTTCCTTCTTGATTGACAGTCTTCCGAGAGGCTTCCGACGGTCGCATCCATCGCGTCACTCGTAGCCGAAAGAAGCCGAACGTCGGTGCGGCTCTATACTGCGCCTGCGCACCAACGTTCGGCTTCTTTCGGAAAATCGTGACGCGATGGATGCGACCGTCGGAAGCCTCTCGGAAGACTGTCAATCAAGAAGGAACGCCCATTCCCGCAGCCCATACCCGGGAAGTGGCGGAAGAAGATGCATCTCGAAAACGGGTAAGTACGGATCATATTTTAATACAAATAGCCGATTCCCCTAGACAAAACGAGCATAAAGCGAAGGGGAAAATGTATAAGGTATGGGTGAACCTCCGCTTTAACAAAAAAAAGTAGTTACAATTAAGATGACAACTAATGATGTCACAGCAGAAATTGCATTGCATTGGCCCAAAAAAAATATTAATTAAAAAGTATTAACTACATAAAAAATGCATGTCATCTTGCATCATTATGCATTAAAAAAATGCAAACGAAAAATACATGGGAATGTAAACGCAAAAGTGTCAATCTATCCTATCCTAAATCCCAGTACTGAATAAGAACAGAAATAATTATGTTTGACTCTGTTATGCAGAGCATGCAATAAAGAGTGTTATATACCTTAAAAATTGTAAAATAAAAATGAGAATTTCACAAATACTCCCTGGCTGCAGTTATTTGGAAAATGGGTGCATAAATGACCAGCTTACGTATGCTTCCAGTGAATGAATATCAATATTTATGTAAACGTTCTACATAACAGTTGCACTATAACATTAAAAATTATCTATCTTTTTACAACAGCATCTACATAACACTTAGTTCTTTTCAAATAATTTTATTTCCCTTAAAAGAAATTAAATTAATGTTGTTGTTGCTGTGCACTGGACAATATCTCTATTAATCTTACTAGCCCAAGGTTTTTTTTGCAACAAGTCTGAATGTAAGTAAGATAATGCTGCAAGATGTAAATAAATGATATCATTTATAAATCATTTTAGAGGGGGCATTGATTAATTGTAGATATCAGATATAACAATAGCCTTAGGGGTCAAGAGTGAAGAAATTAAGTTAACTCCTTTTCTGTGTGAAATAATTATTAATTAATTAATACGAAGAAGACAAATGCACGTACTTACCTTTCCTGCAAACTGAACAAGTCAACACTGCTCTGTTGCAAAAAACAACTGTCCACTGAAGTGCACTGGGAAACCGACATTTCCAGAATTATCGATCTCCTTGGTCCCTTGCGGCTCTAACTGGTTCCTCTTGCTGACATTTGAGTTGTTACAATATGCAACAACAATGCTGATTTCAGCAGGAGGAACTATGGAGACAGAGCTGCAGAGATCAGGAAGATTGACACTTCCAGAAGTGCAGATCGAGGACCTGTTTTTTGCAAAGAAGCAGCATTAAGCAGCATGAGAAGCATGGGCAGCAGAAAATACAAACACTCTTTTTTGATTAGAAGGTTTTATGTGATAAGGTCTTTTTAACAACTTGCCAACCAGCTGGCATCAATTTACTGTGGCAATAGATACAGTGGCTGTGTGTGTGGCACTGTAGCCGATGCGCATGGCCGGTGGCCACGATGTCTGCTGGCCACTCCACAGAGAGACAGAACAAGGATGTGTCAATATAAACAAGTAGATCCCCATTCTTTCAGAGGAGTACAGAGTGATTGTCCATTCCTAGAGATTAGGAACAGTGATATCTCTGTACTCCCTGTGAGTCCACTCCCCCCCACAGTTAGAAACACCTCTCGGGGAACACATTTAACCCCTTGATCGCCCCCTAGTGTTAACACCTTCCTTGCCAGTGTAATTTATACAGTAATCAGTGCATTTTTATAGTGTCACTGGTCCCAAAAAAGTGTCAAAAGTGTCCGATCTGTCCACCGCAATGTCGCAGGCCTGCTAAAAATCGCTGATCACCGCCATTACTAGTAAAAAAATAAATATTAAAAATGCCATAAATCTACCCCTTATTTTGTAGGCACTATGGCCCAGATTCACAAAGCACTTGCACCAACGTATCTTGAGATACACCGCGTAAGTGCAAATATGCGCCGTCGTATCTGTGCGCTGTGCCCACAAAACGAAGATACGCCTAAAAATAGGCTTCATCCGACCGGCGTAACTTGCCTACGCCGGTGTAGACTGGGCGCATATTTACGCTGGACGTATTTGGCGCTCCCATTGATTTTCTATTCACATATGCAAATGAGGGAGACAGCCGATTCACGAACGTACGTCCGTCCGACGCAGTGCGTGCAAAGTCATACATCCGGCGTAAAGTTATGCCCCATAAAGGAGGTGTAACTCAGCAGCATCCATGCAAAGGGCTGCACCAGGTAACACAAGCCGACATATTTTACGACGTTTACGTAGGACGTTAATATGACTAGGCGTAGGTTACGTTCACACCGTAGGCAGTGATTCAACGTATCCTAGGCAGTTGTTCCGACATGATTGTGAGCATGCGCACTGAGATGCATCCACGGGACGACGCATGCGCAGTTGGCGATACGTATCTGTCTGGCGCTCGGCCCATCATTTGCATGGGGTCACGCCTCATTAGCATGGCTCACGCCCACTTCCACTTACGCCGACTTATGCCTTGGAAACCCAGCGTAGATTTGGAAGCACTGGCTTTGTGAATTCAGTGCTTGCCTCTCTGCGCTGCGTCGGCGTAGCGTAAAGGAGATACGCTACGGCGGCATAAATATGCGCCAGTGTCTGTGAATCCGGGCCAGAGTCTTCAGCCACCTTGATACACTGGGCTGGGATGATATAACTCCCATGCATGTAGAAACAAGGTACTTTATCCAAACACAAAACCCTGCTGGGTTGTTACAGCTACTATGCCTGAACTCAATGAAGTCATGAATGTCTTAACAGGATAAGGGATAAAAGAGGTGACACTTTTTAGGTGAGAATTGTATAGAGCAACTCATGAGTCTCTCTTAAAGCGAAGGTCCGCCTAAAAAAAAAAATATTAAAAGCCAACAGCTACAAATACTGCAGCTGCTGACTTTTTTTTTTTGCTTAAAGTGTATTTTTTTTGTGCGTGTAACTGAGAGAGGAGCCGGACTGCAGGAGTTGGGAGTAGGCAGGACTCCCCCAGAGGCAATCTGCCACCTTTCTCCATGCCCCGGGTGGCAATGGTGGGTGTGTGAGGGGGTCCTCCCACACAGCCCGCCCTACCTGCTCCGCTTTGAAGCCCAACGGGGCCGAGGGACTCCCTATAAGGGAGTGAGAGGATCTAGCCCGCTCAACCAGCCCCGTTAGTCCTTCGCCTCTCTTTTTAGAGACCGCGTGGTCAAAGTGCGTGCATGTTAACCCAATTTTGAGTGCGTGTAAGTGTGGTGGTTTTTGCGGGAGGGGGGTGGGCGTACTAAGCGCAAGCTTACCTCGCATAGCACACCCACCGGGAGCCGGGCTGAGACCACCAAACTCAATTCACATGTAGCTGAGACCGGGATCCGAACCTCTAGCTGCAGAGGTGAATGGCTTGTCAGCGCAGTGCCAATCGCGTTGAGCCACTGCAGCTCCAGCTGCTGACTTTTAATAAACTGAAACTTACCTGTCCAGGGTGCCCCCGATGTAGGCATCCGAAGCCGAGCAATCGCTCGGCTGCCCCCGCCGCCATCCTCTGTGAGGGAATCAGGAAGTGAAGCGTTGCGGCTTCACTTCCCGGTTCCCTACTGCACATGCGCGAGTCGCGCTGCATGTCCTCACTGGTCCCTGCTATCTCCTGGGACCAGTGGGTTTCCCAGAAGACAGAGGGGGGGACGGGAAGGGGCATGACTCCCGCGGAAGTATTTGCCCGGAAGTGGGTGCAAATATCTGTATTATACAGGTATCTGCACCCCCCTCCCCCCTGAAAGGTGCCAAATGTCACACCGGAGGGGGGAGGGTTTCCGAAAAGTGGAGGTTCACTTTTTGTGTGGACCTCCGCTTTAAGTGGAATCTTTTAAACATTAACATTTTACTCCTTATAAGACTCATTGTTTTACAGTCTAATCACTAAATTACACTTTACAAAATATGTTTCTCTACACAACAGACATATTAATCATAATAATTGTGTTAATACATTACCAACATAAAACTATGAATTAACAATCTTTTTATGTGATATAAATATTTTGAACTTCACATTTTATGTGTTTCTTACATAAAAATGTTTCTCTAAATTGTATAGTTTAAAATATGTTTACATCATGGGGTTTGAAAAAACAGAAAAAGCTCACTTGACACCAATAAGCAGTGTGTATACTACTTTATCAGGCATGTCATTAGATTTCGTATTCTGCTTATTACCATGGTAGCAGAATTGCCTGTGTATTTTGAATTTCTACTTCTGTGACTGGTGAAGACAGAATGATGAGTCCATTGAGACAAGCTTTTATCTATTCAGAGGATTGTTTATTAAAAGGATCTTATCACTGAACTAAATATGTCTCATTAGGCTCTGACTGAAGTATTTCCTGACTTAAGTTCCAATATTTCCATTGGTACTAGAGCTTCAAAACAGTTTAATTTAATTGTCCTACGCCTACTATGAATCATATAAGTTGGAAATTCAGAATGGCTGCTTCGGTAGAACCTTTGTGTTTTGTGATATTTTAAAAGTCAAACATGAAGGAAAAACTGCAACATGCATGTCAAACTTTACCCAAGGCTGTTCATGCAGTACCCAAATACATACAATCAATACAAGACTGAACCAATATAGAAAGCCACTTTCTTAGATTCTTGAAATTGATTTTGGCAAGGGTGTAATTCTTCCGTGTTCTATTAAAAAAAGATATGATTGTTGCCTGATAACAAATTTAATGTATAAAATATTTGTTTTTAACTTTGAAAAGTTTTTATTTTGAATAACAAAGAAAGAGCAATACATTGCTTAAAAAGCATATAATACAATAACTGCCAAAATAACAGAAATGTAGAGGAGATGGTTGGTAAGAAAGAAAGCTGGGCAAGCCCTTGTGGGGGAGTTTAAACAAACTTGGCCTAAGCAATGTAGGAAACTCCACAGTTTTATTTCGGGACTCGGGACTGAGAGGAACGGCACCCCATCTGTGATCAAACTGTGCCTGGGGCAGATACCACCACCACGCCTTACACTTTTGGCCTCCTCCTATAAGGTTTCCCTGGAAAAAAAAGGGCAATGCATTTGGAGAATAGCAGAGTAGCCCAGGTTCTGTTTCATAGTGCCCAATTTTGCTGTAAATTTTTTGTTATAACATGTCATCCTTCAAACACCAAAGACACTCTACAATAGGGGTGACGCTAACTTGGTTTAGTTCCTAATTTAATCCCTGTGATGCCCATTGGATCTCAGGCCCAGGTTGTACCTAATGCCTCAGTTGAGATTAAGCGTCACCTTTTCCTACCTCTATACACCCCCCCACCACCACCATTTAACTGTTAAACGGAACAGTAAAGTATGGGAATTTTTTGGAAAATTATACTTACCTAGATGGATGCAGCATTGGTCCAATCTGCATCTGTTCCCTGCCGGCTATAAGGCTGAGAACCGAGTGACCAAACACCACTGATCGCTCTGTGTCTGTCACCAGCTCTCTGCTCTGCCCCAAGACACTCATTGGAGCTCTGGGCTGTGAAAGGGTCGGGGCGGGAGCAGCTTGCTAAGAGGCTGAGACAAGTGCAGGTCCAGGCATGTGGGCAGATCCTGACATATGGTTGCGATCTTTCCCAAGTCTGGACCAGCTCTGTAACGTCAGCTGAAGCCCGCTGTCTGCTAAAAGCGATCTGCACTTCTATGATCCACAGGAGAAGTACAGACAAACAAGCTTTGGTTGTACAGTACTTCTCCTTAAAGAGCGATATAGAGTTTCTGGAATGCTGTCTCCCTATAGAGCCTAGGCTTGGTATCCAAAGGGAACACAGAAATCCAGACCCAGGAATAATAACATGACATAAAGCACAGTTCTTATGTTCACTTTTGTATTCATATTCACTTTAAGTCTGTCTAATCCTTTCAAAAGCATATCTTTAATGTTGTCAACTCCTCTTTAGATGGTACAGGGTCATAGAGAGGTTAAATTAAATAAGTGCTCAATGGACCCTAGCTATTGACAGTAGAGATGTCCCCCTGCTCGGTTCCCACCAGAACTTTCGTACATCTGGAAAGTTCAGAACTGAATAATGAACCCCATTGAAGTCTATGGGACTGGAATGTGAAAAATCAAAAGTGCCCATTTTGAAGGCTTATATGCAAGTAATTGGGCATACAATTGTCATGGGGTCAGGGTACTGCCCTGTGGGACTTGTATCAATTTAAATGTGCTGATTTATTGATGCTTAAAGTGGGATTCCGGGCATACTTTTTTTTTTTGCAAGCTAAAATTAATCACATTAAATAGTCCCTAAAACATATTATTAGCTCCCCAATCATTCCAAAAATCATTGCAAACACTTGCCTTATATCCTCCAGCTCATGTTGTGGCCGTATCCATCATATGTGTGGGCATGTGAAGCCCAGTTCCTTTTTCTTCCTGGTTTTCAGGGAGAGGTGCATGCTGGGCGATTTTTAGGCACAGTAATGCCCAGAGACAATGGGGTCTTAGGACAGGAAGTTGAACCACCTAGAACCAGGCACTAGGCAGATTACAAAATCTGCCTGGTAACAGCCAGATAGAAGTGAGTAAAAATTAAAAATGTTGATTTTTTTTTATTTTTACATTAAAGGAAAGCAGTTAATAGAAAGTTCATTTTTAGGGTGGAACTCCGCTTTAAAGTGAACGTATAACAATGAAAAATTCCTTTCAATATAGTGCCTGGGGGGGGGGGGGGTCCCCTTGGTCCACCTGTAAAGTGGCACATATGTACTTTGTAAAGAAGCTGCTGCAGCAGTAATTGCATCTATAAAGCCCAAAAAATGAAATTTTCCCTGGGGAGCCAGTCTGTATGATCAGGCAACAATGCAGTGCACAGGGAACAAGATTAGAGATTTTTTGGATAAATTCGGGTGTCTCTACCACAAACTTTGGATTTCTACTTCAGTAACGAATACGGAAAAATTGTTCTTTGGGTGTCGGTGGTGCCTTCACATCGTAATCCTACTCTTGATGAAAGCAATAATCGGCCTTGCTGTCAAAAATTGTAATGATATGCACCTGAATAATGAATGTAATTTACAGCCATTCAGGAAGTTATAAAATATAGAACTGAAAATATAATATAATAATTTATTGGTTCTTGTAAAATAAATTAAAATTAAATGAATGAATACATTTTGTATTATGTACTCTCTGTATCTAATTAAATCATGTCTAAATAATCAAGTTCTTTCTTTCTTTATTCAATTCATTTGTTTTCTCAATTCCCAAAGACCTACTTTAGATATCTTCCTGGTTTGCTCTATAACTTACAGATATAAAATAATAAACAATATCCACCAAGTAAATAAATCAAAAATACCCGAGTATAGGATTTATGTGCATGAATTAACCTTTCCATACCTCTTCTGGTCAGCTCTTGAACAAGGAATTTTGCCACACAGTACTTGCATTCATGCTGCGGATGTACTGTACATACCTCCTATTTTGGTCTCTCTTGGAATTTTCTTTTGGACTTGCTGGTTTATTTTTAATAATTTGACCAACAATACCATTATCCAATTTAGTAGGTTAGATCATTATAGGTGTGACTGCTACATTTAATTGATGTATGCCCAGCTGTGACCCATTGTTAGACAACGTTGTCTTTTTAATTTTGTTTTGGAAGATTTTCTCACTGTTTTTTCATGTTTTATTTATTTAATATGGTGCTTTTTCTACATTAAAATGCTTTAATTCAATTTGTGTCATTCTACAGATGTGACCTTTGTAGCTATCCTTCCTTTTTTGCCTATAGTATTGGGTCACGTGGACTGCGCCATATGCACATTCATATGGTGATTGTTTTTTTTATTATTTTTAGTGGATATATACTGAAATTCAGTTGGATCCAGGCTATTTTTTTTTTGGGGGGGGGATCATGACTGCCAATTTGTGTACCAGTGTTCTTTCCTCTCTGTAGGCTTATGTTCCTGCCTTCCTGAACCTCAGAGTCATAACCAACATCTGAATTGAGTAATGGCTGTACACCGTCAAGGACCAAGTGGCTGACACTGTGTTTCAATAACTCCGCTCACTCCTCCGTGCCTGATGCTGGGGCTATGGCAGGAATAGCTGTGGACAAGGAGGCAGGTTTTGCTACTCTGGCAGCTGCAAGCGACTGCTCAGTGCTCACTAGTCTCTGCTTGGGTGATGGAGGATGAGGAGGATGAGGCCGGTTTAGTAAGCCAGTCCACCACCTCCTTTGCATGCTGTGACTGGATAGCACAGGCAACATCACTAAACACATACACTGCTGGCCCCCTTACAGTGCCATGGGAACATCTGCCTCTCCTTGCTGTCTTCCCAGACATGATGGGGGGAGTGGGGGTTTCTTTTTAACAAAATATAATAAAGATTTGTAAATGTGTACGCAAATGCATTTTATTCAATGGAAAGTGGTGTTTGGTGCACTTTTTTTGAGTATTCACGACACAGACACACTCCTCGGATACATTATAATATACTGCAATATACTGCAAAGAACTATATGGTGTTAAACTTGCAGTAACGCAATGAAATATATGGCGTGAAACTTGCAGTGATGCAATGAAATATACAGTGTTAAACTTACAGTAATGCAATGCAATATATACATTGTTAAACTTGCACTAACGCAATGAAATATACGGCATTAAACTTGCAGTAATGCACAGAACTATATGGCGTTAAACTTGCAGTAATGCACAGAACGATATGGTGTTAAACTTGCAGTAACACAATGAAATATACAGCGTAAACTTACAGTAATGCACAGAACTATATGGTGTTAAACTTGCAGTAATGCAATGAAATATACAGCATTAAATTTGCAGTAACGCATTGAAATATACGGCATTAAACTTGCAGTAATGCACAGAACTACACAGCGTTAAACTTTCAGTAACACACATAACTACATGGCGTTAAACTTGCAGTAACGCAATGAAATATATGGCGATAAACTTGAAGTAACCCAGAACCCTATACGGTGTTAAACTTGCAGTACATTGACACTAATGTAAATGTAGCGCTCACCCCCGAAGGAGCCGCTGATTAGTTTGGGATCGGCTTACTGAGTTTTCTTCTTGACTTGGTCTAGGGGTGATTTCTGTGAGTGTGAATAAAGAGCAAGTGTCCAGACATCAATTCAGTTTTCAATGCTTTATTCCAAGGCCCAACACGGCCAACATCAACATGGCACACAACAGAGAAAGGTTGATGAGCGTAGAGAAAACTTTAGTATCAGGCCTTGGATATGAAGAGAGAGCAAGCCTGCTCTCAGCAATGATATAGCTCAATACGTCGCCACCCCAATCAGGGTGGGTAAAGTGCCCCCGGACAGGTGGTTATCTCAGGCCTGGCAGCCGGAGCGTCACTTGCGGATCACTGGGAGGAAACAGACCTCTGCCACAGGCCTGTCTCAGGGGATTTGTGAGATCAATTTGAGCAAATCCTCCCAGTTAGTTCAATCAGTGTCACCCACTGACAGCTTGAGCATACCTGTCATATGGTGTGGTGACCGGATCCCCGATGGTTCGTCTAGGCCTCCTGGACAACCTCTAGTTCTAGGTTCCCCCGAGCCGATCCCCCATCGCACAGCCTCCAGCTTAGGATCCTCTCAACAGAAGGTTGGGACCCAGCAAGTCGCTTGGGCCCCTCTCAATTTTAGGATGAGGCTCTGCATGGTGCACAACCTCAGCGAAGCAGGCCACGGTGGCGGGGCCCATGGATGCGCGTACCCTGAAGGTGGGTACCGCACCTGGAACTCGGGCCCCGCATAGAACAACCCGCCAAAAATGGCTGCCCCAGATATATCCCCCTCCCAGCATGCCCAACGAGGGAAGAACTCCTCTGCTGCTGGGAGAAGGTGGGTCCGTCAGAACCCCTCTAGCGCCAACTGCCGCCCAGGGGTGATAACATACCCCTGGAGCGCAGACTGACCTACAGGACCGATTCTGAAGTGGGCAGCAGCCTGAGTTTCCATAAATCACGAATGGGAGTAAAACTAACCCTTCCATTCCCTACTAACTTTAGTGTAGCGCCCGCACTGAAAGTAAAGGGGGCGCTACATAAAGATGAATGGTGGTCACTACACTCACAATGACTGAACTATCCCTATATTCACACTAATGTAAAGATGAATGGTCGCAGTACACGGAGACTGAACTAGCCCTAGATGCACACTAAACTGATATTCTACACTGACAATAGAATCAGAATAGAACACTATAGCACACTAACTGTCAAAAAGGAATGAACAGAGCCCTGTTCTATCTCTCTCCACACCACTATCACATTACAAATGGCTGCTATGGAAATAATACTTTTATAGTGTGGGGTGGGATTAAAGGATACGTAAAGGATATTTTTTGTTTGTTTTTTAATACAAACATGTCAGACTTACTTCCTCTGTGCAGTTGGTTTTGCACAGAGATGTTCTATTCTCCTCTTCTGTTGTCCCTCAATGGCACTCCTGGCTCCTCCTCTTCTCGAGTGCCCTGCTGGAGAGCTGCTCTCCCTCTGGTCACTCATTCAGGCATGCTGCCGTATCCTGCTGCTGCATCTATTGACACAGACAGCAGGGCTCGGCACTGCCCCCCGGCTCCCACATCATTAGATGTGCTGCTATCAATCTATCCAATTGCTGGAAAGACCGGGTTAAGGTAAGTAAAAGGGGGGCTCTGGGGGGCTGCTGCATTACAGGAGGTTTTTCACCTTAATGCATAGAATGCATTATGGTGAAAAACCTTAAGGGTTTACAACCCCTTTAAGAGCAATGAGCCATGATAGGATACAGTCAATCATGACATGGCTACAGATTTTTTTTTTGCTCTGTGTCTTTCGTGTTCTCTCTTAGCTGCCCTAATCGAACCCTTACATTTCTTGTTGCATTCTTTATAAAGTCTGAATGCTGATGATGATCCCTCAACCTTGTATTTTTTGAAGGCCTTCTCCTTTGTTTTTATATGCATTTTTACATTGGAGTTAAGCCCTCCAGGACTTGTGTTCGCTCTTTTAAATGTATCACCCAATGGGATGCATTGGCTAATGCCCTTATTTATTATGCCCTTAAAGCAAACCCATCTCTCCTACTTGTGCTGTGACCCAGATCTTTCATATCACAGCCCCTCCCCACCCCATACATACATCACAGGTTCCCCTTTACATTAGTGTCATCAGTCCTCCCTTTTACATCACAGTCCCCTGTATATCACAGCCCTCTTCACATCACAGTCTCCCCTTTACACCTTAGTGCCCCCCTTTACATCCCAGACCCCACATAGCAGCACTGATGATTACAGCACCAGAGCTAAAAAATTGCAAGATTTCCTGACTAAACTAGATAATGAAATCAAAAATAAAAAGGTTAAAAAATACCAACGAGATAAGAAAGATTATGTAGCAGGAAAAATTTATAGCTGGCAAGAGAATGATATAATACCCAATTCGAATAATACATCCCTCAATGACGAAATGGAAACGAACAAAACGCAGGGTGCAAGCACCTCCCAGGGGAAAATTGAGACTACTTGTGTGAAAAAGAAAGCAGCCACCCCGGCTGTTAAAAATATTGCACATAAATCCACCCCAAATAAAAACCAACAAGGGGGACCACCTCCACCTCCACCACCCCAACAACACTCCTACCCCCCTTATTATGGCCAATACTCCAGACCCTGGAGGGGAGGCCAAAGGGGTAGAGGGAGAGGATACTATGGCCAAAACTATGGGCCACCCCAATGGCAGGGGGAATGGAGGGACTGGGGGGAGTTTTTCAGACCACCTATGCCGGTTTTTCAGACCGGCAGAGGGGGGTGGAATCACAACCCCCAAGAAGGAGAGGGTACAGAAGGTGAAGCAAAAAGAAAAAGGGTGGGTTAGGTGAAGGGATCTTCAACCTAACTAACATTGAATTCTCCCAGGAGGAACTACTGGTATTAGACAAGGGCATTAAGTTTGCGCCAAACAGGGACTTTAACAGTTTTTAAACTTTTATAGATTTGCAAAAAAATTATAAGAAAATTAAACCAGTAATAACACACACTGAGAAGTGTTTATACAGTAAAGTCAAAATATAGCAGCAGAAAAATGAAAACTGTATTGTTTCCTGCTGCTTATGGCCTCATGGTGTTTGATTAATTTTTAGTAAATACATTTTTTTAATAAACACAGCTTTTGACCACTTAAAGTAATATAGGTGATAAAATGTTGTTTTTTGTAAAGTGTCCCTGGCAGCGTCAACCAGAGACGGTGACTGCTACACAGGGACCATTGCCAGTAGCTAAAATGACTAACATTACATCCTGTGTGGAGAATTAGCCATTACCCAAAACAGGCATAGACTAACATAGGATGCTAGTAACCAAAATTGGCGGAACGGACACTTCCGGTGACGGAGGCAAGATGGCCGCACAAGCACTTCCGGTTGCGGCGATAATACAGGGAATAACACACAGGGCAATAAGCGCGCGCACACGGAGGGGGGGGAGGTGCACAAACGAACGGAGGTAGCAGCGCACATAGCGCCCCACACATACAGCCACCCTGGCTGCTGGGCATATTTTTATTGCTGACACCCAGTAACAACAGCCAGGACTGGCAAATAGCCAGGTATCCAGTAACCAAAATGGGGGAACAGGAACTTCCTGTGCCATCAGCCAAGATGGTGGCCGGAAGACTTCCTGTTTCCTGTGACCACCTTGCAGCATTTCAGGGAATCCACAGGGGTATATACATATTTCTATTGCTGACACCCAGTAACAACAGCCAGGACTGGCAAATAGCCAGGTATCCAGTAACCAAAATGGTGGAACAGGAACTTCCTGTGCCATCAGCCAAGATGGTGGCCGGAAGACTTCCTGTTTCCTGTGACTACCTTGCAGCATTTCAGGGAATCCACAGGGGTATAAATACAGCTTAAACAGTAGTGTCCACAGCTCTCCTGACGACGCAATTAGCGAAACGCGTAGAGGCTGTTTGGACACGCACATAGAGGGTGCAGCACACCAGCGCGCCCGGACCCCTTGTAGCAATACATGCGGAGCACAGCGGGGCAAGCACACCTCTTAGGACGCCATTTAAATGCTGGTCAGCGGCTTTTAACGGTTGACACTGCCAAAGACACTCAGTGCCGGTCAGAGGCATTTTATATTGTAAGTGTTATTTTTTTACCTTTTTTAAATAAATACATATTTTAATATACTACACTATGATGAGCCCCTTGTTTTTGAGGAATTGATGACACCTTGTAAAAGGGAAAAGGAGGCAACACCCACTGACGGACAAAGAAAAGACACCACTTTGGAGCCTAATAATATCTGGGGTCTGGTGAGTGTTGATTTTAACCATTGGTGATGGTGGCACATCTTTGTCGGGTGGAAGAGATAGCGGCACTTTCCTCTACACAGTACTACCAACATTGAACCTTGTGTTTGCTGGAACCTATTGTATAAGCGCAAGATTGCCTGACATTTGGACTATTTTTAAGTGCAGTCAGCACATAGCACATATGTATGGTTGTTTGATAATTATTTCACTTTTTTGATATTTATTTTGTTCCAATATCGGTTATTGGACAACTCACGGTGCAGTTGGCATACTGCATATTGTAGTTTTATACACATATATACACAATATTTTTGGTAATATCTTTCGTATTGTTTTCACTATTTGGTTGGTCAGTAGCAGCAACAGCCATTTTTCTCATAGAAGCACTGTGGCATATGGATTGTATGCTGACACACTGATCTAGATATACGATTCAAGTTTGAAATCACTGTGTCACATTTGTATGACTCATATATTTCTCATATTTTTTTTATATATTGTTTGTATCTAGGTTATTCACATTTAAGATTGGGTACATTGTGGCCCTGATATTTCACTTATGTCCATACTCCCAGAGATTTAATACCTCTGGATAATTAGATCAGCGCAGTAACACTTTTCTTCCTCATGCACTATTGACCCCCACTAAGGGCACACAGTACTGCAGCAGATCACGGTTCACATTTATTTATTTATTTATTTTCTTTTGCGCCGGTGACATTCACAACCAATTGTTTTCTCCTAAATTACCGCACGGGCAGCATAAATGGAGGTATTCTCATTCCTGGCCAGTAGAAGGTTAGAAATGGGAGACCCATTTGAAAATACAGATGATATCCCCACAGTCAATCTGGAACAAGGGTTCAAACAGTTAAAAAACTTAATGGACAAACAAACAAGGGTGTGGTGGGACATTACAACCTTGGAAAAATACAAACAAGCCCACATAACACCACGTAGGTTAAGGTGGGATTTAGGACCCAATGATGGGCTAACAGAGGAGGGCCTAACACAAGCTTGGTATAACTTTTTTAATGGATGTGAAAACAAACTATTGGACATTATTATTGACAGAAGAAAGATAAAGCTAAAGAAAATTGAAACAACCATTAACGGCCTTAAAGAGAACATGACCCCACATAGCAGCACTGATGATTACAGCACCAGAGCTAAAAAATTGCAAGATTTCCTGACTAAACTAGATAATGAAATCAAAAATAAAAAGGTTAAAAAATACCAACGAGATAAGAAAGATTATGTAGCAGGAAAAATTTATAGCTGGCAAGAGAATGATATAATACCCAATTCGAATAATACATCCCTCAATGACGAAATGGAAACGAACAAAACGCAGGGTGCAAGCACCTCCCAGGGGAAAATTGAGACTACTTGTGTGAAAAAGAAAGCAGCCACCCCGGCTGTTAAAAATATTGCACATAAATCCACCCCAAATAAAAACCAACAAGGGGGACCACCTCCACCTCCACCACCCCAACAACACTCCTACCCCCCTTATTATGGCCAATACTCCAGACCCTGGAGGGGAGGCCAAAGGGGTAGAGGGAGAGGATACTATGGCCAAAACTATGGGCCACCCCAATGGCAGGGGGAATGGAGGGACTGGGGGGAGTTTTTCAGACCACCTATGCCGGTTTTTCAGACCGGCAGAGGGGGGTGGAATCACAACCCCCAAGAAGGAGAGGGTACAGAAGGTGAAGCAAAAAGAAAAAGGGTGGGTTAGGTGAAGGGATCTTCAACCTAACTAACATTGAATTCTCCCAGGAGGAACTACTGGTATTAGACAAGGGCATTAAGTTTGCGCCAAACAGGGACTTTAACAGTTTTTAAACTTTTATAGATTTGCAAAAAAATTATAAGAAAATTAAACCAGTAATAACACACACTGAGAAGTGTTTATACAGTAAAGTCAAAATATAGCAGCAGAAAAATGAAAACTGTATTGTTTCCTGCTGCTTATGGCCTCATGGTGTTTGATTAATTTTTAGTAAATACATTTTTTTAATAAACACAGCTTTTGACCACTTAAAGTAATATAGGTGATAAAATGTTGTTTTTTGTAAAGTGTCCCTGGCAGCGTCAACCAGAGACGGTGACTGCTACACAGGGACCATTGCCAGTAGCTAAAATGACTAACATTACATCCTGTGTGGAGAATTAGCCATTACCCAAAACAGGCATAGACTAACATAGGATGCTAGTAACCAAAATTGGCGGAACGGACACTTCCGGTGACGGAGGCAAGATGGCCGCACAAGCACTTCCGGTTGCGGCGATAATACAGGGAATAACACACAGGGCAATAAGCGCGCGCACACGGAGGGGGGGGAGGTGCACAAACGAACGGAGGTAGCAGCGCACATAGCGCCCCACACATACAGCCACCCTGGCTGCTGGGCATATTTTTATTGCTGACACCCAGTAACAACAGCCAGGACTGGCAAATAGCCAGGTATCCAGTAACCAAAATGGGGGAACAGGAACTTCCTGTGCCATCAGCCAAGATGGTGGCCGGAAGACTTCCTGTTTCCTGTGACCACCTTGCAGCATTTCAGGGAATCCACAGGGGTATATACATATTTCTATTGCTGACACCCAGTAACAACAGCCAGGACTGGCAAATAGCCAGGTATCCAGTAACCAAAATGGTGGAACAGGAACTTCCTGTGCCATCAGCCAAGATGGTGGCCGGAAGACTTCCTGTTTCCTGTGACTACCTTGCAGCATTTCAGGGAATCCACAGGGGTATAAATACAGCTTAAACAGTAGTGTCCACAGCTCTCCTGACGACGCAATTAGCGAAACGCGTAGAGGCTGTTTGGACACGCATATAGAGGGTGCAGCACACCAGCGCGCCCGAACCCCTTGTAGCAATACATGCGGAGCACAGCGGGGCAAGCACACCTCTTAGGACGCCATTTAAATGCTGGTCAGCGGCTTTTAACGGTTGACACTGCCAAAGACACTCAGTGCCGGTCAGAGGCACTTTATATTGTAAGTGTTATTTTTTTACCTTTTTTAAATAAATACATATTTTAATATACTACACTATGATGAGCCCCTTGTTTTTGAGGAATTGATGACACCTTGTAAAAGGGAAAAGGAGGCAACACCCACTGACGGACAAAGAAAAGACACCACTTTGGAGCCTAATAATATCTGGGGTCTGGTGAGTGTTGATTTTAACCATTGGTGATGGTGGCACATCTTTGTCGGGTGGAAGAGATAGCGGCACTTTCCTCTACACAGTAGTACCAACATTGAACCTTGTGTTTGCTGGAACCTATTGTATAAGCGCAAGATTGCCTGACATTTGGACTATTTTTAAGTGCAGTCAGCACATAGCACATATGTATGGTTGTTTGATAATTATTTCACTTTTTTGATATTTATTTTGTTCCAATATCGGTTATTGGACAACTCACGGTGCAGTTGGCATACTGCATATTGTAGTTTTATACACATATATACACAATATTTTTGGTAATATCTTTCGTATTGTTTTCACTATTTGGTTGGTCAGTAGCAGCAACAGCCATTTTTCTCATAGAAGCACTGTGGCATATGGATTGTATGCTGACACACTGATCTAGATATACGATTCAAGTTTGAAATCACTGTGTCACATTTGTATGACTCATATATTTCTCATATTTTTTTTATATATTGTTTGTATCTAGGTTATTCACATTTAAGATTGGGTACATTGTGGCCCTGATATTTCACTTATGTCCATACTCCCAGAGATTTAATACCTCTGGATAATTAGATCAGCGCAGTAACACTTTTCTTCCCCAAAGGATATTTTTTGTTTGTTTTTTAATACAAACATGTCAGACTTACTTCCTCTGTGCAGTTGGTTTTGCACAGAGATGTTCTATTCTCCTCTTCTGTTGTCCCTCAATGGCACTCCTGGCTCCTCCTCTTCTCGAGTGCCCTGCTGGAGAGCTGCTCTCCCTCTGGTCACTCATTCAGGCATGCTGCCGTATCCTGCTGCTGCATCTATTGACACAGACAGCAGGGCTCGGCACTGCCCCCCGGCTCCCACATCATTAGATGTGCTGCTATCAATCTATCCAATTGCTGGAAAGACCGGGTTAAGGTAAGTAAAAGGGGGGCTCTGGGGGGCTGCTGCATTACAGGAGGTTTTTCACCTTAATGCATAGAATGCATTATGGTGAAAAACCTTAAGGGTTTACAACCCCTTTAAGAGCAATGAGCCATGATAGGATACAGTCAATCATGACATGGCTACAGATTTTTTTTTTGCTCTGTGTCTTTCGTGTTCTCTCTTAGCTGCCCTAATCGAACCCTTACATTTCTTGTTGCATTCTTTATAAAGTCTGAATGCTGATGATGATCCCTCAACCTTGTATTTTTTGAAGGCCTTCTCCTTTGTTTTTATATGCATTTTTACATTGGAGTTAAGCCCTCCAGGACTTGTGTTCGCTCTTTTAAATGTATCACCCAATGGGATGCATTGGCTAATGCCCTTATTTATTATGCCCTTAAAGCAAACCCATCTCTCCTACTTGTGCTGTGACCCAGATCTTTCATATCACAGCCCCTCCCCACCCCATACATCACAGGTTCCCCTTTACATTAGTGTCATCAGTCCTCCCTTTTACATCACAGTCCCCTGTATATCACAGCCCTCTTCACATCACAGTCTCCCCTTTACACCTTAGTGCCCCCCTTTACATCCCAGACCCCCCCTCTTTACAATACAGACCCTTTTTATATTACAGCATCCCCTTCCATCACAGCCTTTTTATAAAATTACAGTGTCCTCCTTTACAATACAGCCCCACTTTTACAATACAGCCCTCTTTGCATCACAGCCTTCTTCACATTCTCCCCTTTACACCATAGTGCTCCATTTAACATCACAGAGCCCCTGTGCCCTCTTTGCATCACAGCCTTCTTCACATTCTCCCCTTTACACCATAGTGCTCCCTTTAACATCACAGAGCCCCCTCTTTACATCACAGCCCCCCTTTTTTACAATACAGCCCCCTTTTTTGTAATGTAATTAAAGCATCCCCTTCACATCACAGCCTCTCTTTGCATTAAAGTTCCCCCCTTTGCAATACAGCCCCCACTTTACAATACAGCCCCGGTTTTACATTACAGTGATGCCTTTACACCCCAGCCCCCCTTTAATCACAGCACTGCCTTTACAATACAACCGCTTTTGCATAAAAGTCCCCCCTTTACATTACAGTGCCCCTTTAAAACACAGCCACTGTTTGCATCAAAGCCCCCTCATTTACATCACAGTCCCCCTTTATTTCTCAGCATCTCCTTTATTTCATTTTTCTTAGTCCATCTTTACACCCAAATTCCCTTCACATAAAATTCCTCACCTTATATCACAGCCCCCTTTGCTTGAATCTCGTATTCACTGACCCTAACCTTTCCTTGAATTCCAGTCACCTTCACAGCCCCCCACGTTCTTGTTACCCTGTCCCCTTCACAGCCACCCCTTTCTTGTGTCCCAGTCACCTTCACAGCCTCCCCTTTAACATGTATCCCAGTCCCCTTCACAGCCCCCCCTTTTCCATGCATCCCAGTTCCCATCACAATCCCCCTTTCCATGCATCTCAGTCCCCTCCACACACCCCCTTTCCAAATATCCCAGCCCCCTCCACAGCTCCCCCTTTACATGTATTCCAGTCCCTTCCACAGTCCCTGTTTCTTATATCCCAGTCCCCTTCACAGCCCCCCTCCTTTCTTTGCATCACATATCCCTTCACAGCCCCCATTTCTTGCATCCCAGTCCCCTTCACAGCCCCCCTCTTTTCTTTGCATCACATACCCCTTCACAGCCCCCCTTTCTTGTATCCCAGTCTCTTCCACAGCCCCTTTTTCCATGCATTCCAGCCCCTTCACAACACCCTCCCTTTCCGTGCATCCCAGTCCCCCCCACAGCCCCCCTTAATTATATTCCAGTTCCCTTGCCTTACATCACATTTCCCCCTTCCAATCATAGTCCTTATCCAATGTTTCCAATCCTACCTTACACAGCAGTTAGTAGGTGTGGCATGTCTGGACAGAGGGCAGGACTGCCCTCCTTTTGATGATTGGCTGCTAGGACCACGTCCTAGCAACCAATCACTGACTTATAGACTTTAAAAGTTGGGCATTCCTGCCCTCTGTCTAGACATGCATCGCCTTCTGTCTACCAACTGTTGGTGTCTACAAATTGATGAAAGCTAAGGGGGCTTATAAACCAGAAGGGGACAATCAGGTTGCTAAGTGGCAGAGCTGCAGTTTAGATAGGACTCATTCGCCTCAAGTCCTGACCTAGGTCCATCATTTTGTGATCTAAATGTTGCTGCCTGCAATTAATAGAAGTACATACAATGAACAAAGAAAGTTCAAAGTCACAGGAAGGTTTTTCAGACTACTGCTACTCAGAGAATCATAGCCCAATGTAGATGTTTTATTTGGCTGAAAACCAAACTATTACAGTAGGTCATTTTAGCTTCTCATTGAATTGTGTGCCTGACTCTATAAAGGCAGAACTCCAGCTAAAAAGTAATAAGATAAAAATGAATAGCCCATTAACCACTTGCCACCCGCCAATGACAAATTGACGTTGGCAAAGTGGTTGTAGAATCCTGACTGGACGTCATATGACGTCCTCAGGATTCTGAGCCGCTGCGCGCCCCTGGGGCGATCGTTGTTGCAGGGTGTCAGTCTGACACCCCGCAACATTGATCAAGGAGACTCTTTACCACGTGATCAGCTGTGTCCAATCACGGCTGATCACGATGTAAACAGGAAAAGCCGGTAATCGGCTTTTCCTCACTCGCATCTGTCAGACGCGGGTAGAGGAGAGACGATCGGCTGCTCCTGTGACAGGGGGGGTTGTGCTGATCGATTATCAGCACAGCCCCCCCGAGGATGCCCACTGGACCACCAGGGATGCCAACTGGACCACCAGGGATGCCCACTAGACCACCAGGGATTAAAAAAAAAGGTATGCCACCCTAGACCACCAGGGATGAGAAGGACACAAAAATGGATGCCAATCAGTGCCACAATGGATGCCAATCAGTGCCCACAATGGGCATCACTGATTGGCAGGCATTGTTTGGCACTGATTGGCATCTATTAGTACAACACATACGATAATGCCCATCTATGCCCATCCGTGCCACCTATCAGTGCCCATTCATGCCACCTATCCGTGCCGCCTATACATGCCGCCTATCCGTGCCCAGCCGTGCCGCCTATCTGTGCCCATCTGTGCCACCTATCCGTGCCCATCCGTGCCGCCTATCCAAGCCCATCCATGTCGCCTATCTGTGTCCCGCCTATCAGTGCCCATCCGTGCCGCCCATCAGTGCCGCATATTAGTGCCCATCAATGCCACCACATCAGTGCCACCTCATCGGTGCCCATCAGTGCCGCCTTTTCAGTGCCCGCCTGTCACTAATACCACCAAAAGAAATCTCTATTTGTGGGTACAAAATGACAAAAATTTCATTTGGATACAGTGTAGCATGACCGCGCAATTGTCATTCAAAGTGCAACAGCGCTGAAAGATAAAACTTGGTCTGGGCGGGAAGGTGTATACGTGCCCTGTATGGAAGTGGTTAAAAGATAAAAAAATAAATAAAAAAAAAAAATCAGCTTTATTTGCAATATTCACTTCAATCCAGAGCTCCCTCCTGCAGTTCTTCTTTTCTGCCACAAGATACCCTCCATGTGGTGGCCAACATCATTCAACCCACTTCGATTGAGCCAAGACTGTCTTGAACCCACCTCTGTCTGTGACTAGAGAATGACTGCAGAAGCAGAACAGCAATGAGCTCATCTATGAACTGATTATATCCTACTGCTGCTTCTTCCTCTCAAACTCACACTCTGCTGAGTGGCTGATATAAGGTCAAATGCAGGTACTTACACTACCTTTCATTTAAAAAATGAATGTAATGATGGAATAATAATTATACTAATGCATGTCTTTCATAGTTGCCTAGAGTTCAGCTTTAAGTAAGCTTGCAAGCTTACATTTTATTAAAATATATTTCTAACCTGCTCTATATGATAAATATAATCTAACATTATCAATTGAAAATAATTATAATATAATTATAAAATAGTTCTATATAATACTTCTGTATAGGATCCTAAAAATGTGTTTTTACATATGTTTTTACATATGTTTGAGGATCTATGCATTTAATATTACAACATCTAGGATAGGGAGGGATTTCATTTTTACAGTTATTATTTAAAGTCTTACTTAGTTTTCGTTATTGCTCTGCTAAGATTTATCAAGAAGAAACTTTAATTTAACAGTGCCCCCTGGTGTTTGCAAATTGCATTTTATATAGTACGTTCCTAAATAATTACATTCTGTTCGTACAGAAGGAACAACTCACACTACCTACCATTAGGCATATTTTATGTAAAAAGCTGATTTGATGTGCAGAAATCAGTAACCTATAGCAACCAATCATATATTTTTTATTTTTTTTGTCAAACTATACAACAATTTATTTTGTTTGGATGTAATGATTTATAGCAATAATTTGTCTTATTAAAGGCTAATCACACAATCATTTTTCGGCATGAAAAAAACATAGTTTTTCAAAAACGTCATTTAAAATGATCGTGTGTGGTCTTCATATCATTTTTCAGGTTCTGAAAAACGAAAAAAAAAAAAAAAAAAAATCGAACATGCTGCATTTTTTAATGTCGTTTTTCGTGTTGTAAAAAATGATCGTGTGTGGGCTAAAACGACGGAAAAAAAAAACACGCATACTCAGAAGCAAGTTATGAGATGGGAGCGCTCGTTCTGGTAAAACTACTGTTCGTAATGGAGTAAGCACATTCATCACGCTGTAACAGACAAAAAAGCGCGAATCGTCTTTTACTAACAAAGAATCAGCTAAAGCAGCCCAAAGGCGAATGGAACTTCCCCTTTATAGTGCCGTCGTACGTGTTGTACGTCACCGCGCTTTGCTAGAGCATTTTTTAAAAACGATGGTGTGTAGGCAACATCGTTTTAATGATGAAGTTGGGAAAACATTGGCCCGGATTCAGAAAGCAATTGCGCCTGCGTAACCAAAGTTACGCAGCGCAATTGCTGACTTGCGCCGGCGTAACGAGTTCTCCTGATTCAGAGAACTCGTTACGCCGACTGCAGCCTAAAATCTGCGTGCCACGCAGATTTTAGGCTGCATTCTTGCGATGACCGCTAGGGGGCGCTCCCATTGTGGTCAGCGTATAGTATGCAAATTGCATACTTACGCCGATTCACAATGTTGCGCGCCCCCTGCGTACGCAAGTTACGTCGGTTGCGTATGGCGTCTTTAGCGTAAGGCTGCCCATGCTAAAAGCAGGGGCAGCCAATGCTAAAGGATACCCGTCGTTCCCGCGTTGCGCCGTTCAAATTTGACGTTGTTTGCGTAAGTGATTCGTGAATGGCGCTGGACGCCATTCACGTTCACTTTGAAGCAAATGATGTCCTTGTGACGTCATTTGCCGCAATGCACGTCGGGAAATGATCCCGGCGGGATCATTTACATTGCGCGCGCTTACGCCGGGCAATTTTGCCGGCACGCCCTCGCAATTTACGGAGCTACTGCTCCGTGAATCGAGGGCAGCGCAAAATATTTGCGGGGGCGCAGGGCAAAATCGTTGCCCTGCGCCTCCGCAAATAGAGCGCAAATCTTTCTGAATCCGGGCCATTGTTTTTTTAGACATGCTCAAAAACAACGTTTTTTTTTTAATGCTGAAAAATGATCGTGTGTACGCAGCATAAGTCCACCTTTCACAAACAATATTATTATTACACAGGATTTATATAGCGCCAACAGTTTGTGCAGCGCTTTACAACATGAGGGTAGACACACTATGATTTCAGTGATCACTGCCTTTGTGTTCTATTGACTGATGGCAGATGGGACCTGTAATTCAGTCATGCATAGAAACCTGTAAACAAATAATGTGGCTGTGTGAGCGGAGCCCTGCACAACTGTACACATATTAAATTGCACTCACACCCACAGGGTGTTATAGAGAAGGTTAAAGGGTGGCTTTTTTTTCGTACAATGTTACATCTTAACTCCTAAAAAAATGGTGTAACATATAACATTGTCCAAAAGGGGGAATTTAGGGGAACCTGTATTGGGAAAATATGGAAGGTGACCGGTCTTGAGAAAATATGGAAGATGTCGTTGACCACTTATTTGAAAATGCGATTTGCTGGCTGCCTTGCTGATCCAATGGCAAATTTTTCAAAATGTGGCTGTAGATGGATCAAAATTCAGCTGCTTCAGAAGGATCCGACTGAATTTCTATCCATGTGTGGCCATCCCTGTGCGGCAGAACAGGATTGTTGGAAAGCTTTTATCATTTAGTGCCTGCAGTATATTCCAGCTTGGAGGGGATTCCTTGATCAAACTAGCTTGTGTGTACTGTTTGTTATGTTGTTTTGCTATGGCCAGCTTAATCGCATCTGGACTGCTCCATATACATTTACTGTGGCAGGGCGGCCATGTACATGTACGTGATTTTGTGCATGCGGTTTAGGGGGCAAGCGCAGCCGACACCCGCTGTGATTGGACACAGTGGGAGCCAATCAGCGGGTCCGGTGGCCATGATGACCGCCATGACCCACTGATCGTTCACAGGAGAGCCGGAGCAGCCGTGAGCAAATGTAAACAAAGCAAACTGCTGCTCTGTCAGGGAGGAAAAGAGAGAGATTGTGTTTCAGCTAAGTTGAATCATGATCTCTCTTTTCCTCTAGAGAACTCACCACCCTACAGGTAAAACACCTCCTAGGAAACACATTTAATCCCTTGATCGCCCCGCGGTTAACCCCTTCACTGCCGGTGTCATTTATACAGGGATCAGTGCATTTTTAAGCACTGATCGCTGTAATTGTGTCACTGGTCCCCAAAAAGGGTCAGGTTTGTCTGCTGCAATGTCGCAGTCCGACTAAAAATCGCAGATCTCCGCCATTACCAGTAAGGACAATAAAAAAATAAAAAACTCCCTAAATCAATCCCCTATTTTGTAGGCAATATACAGTAAATTTTGCGCAAACCAATTAACCACTTCCCTACCGAGTCATTGTAAAATGATGTCGGCGGAAACCTTTCCTCCTTCAGAGTGGACGTCATATGACGTCTTTGCATTCCTGGCCGCTAGGGGGCAATCACGGCAGGACCATGGATCTGTGTGTGTAAACACACAGATCCATGTCCTGTCAGCGGTGAGGAGACTGATGTGTGTTTCCAGTACAGAGGAACACACATCGATCTCCTCCCCTTGTGAGTCCCCCTCCCCCTACAGTTAAAACACACTTTAGGGAACATATTTAACCCCTTCAGCGCCCCCTAGTGTTAACCCCTTCCCTGCCAGTCACATTTACACAGTAATTAGTGCAGTTTCATAGCACTAATTGCTGTGTAAATGTGAATGGTCCCAAAAATGTGTCAAATGTGTCCGATATGTCCGCCGCAATGTCACGGTCACAATAAAAATCGCAGATCGCCGACATTACTAGTAAAAAAAAAAAATGGCATAATTATATTCCCTATTTTGTAGACGCTAGAACTTTTGCGCAAACCGATCAAATATGCTATATTGCGATATTTTTACCAAAAATATGTAGAAGAATACGTATCGGTCGAAACCGAGGGAAAAAACTTTTTTTTTTTTTAAATTATGATATTTATTAAATCAAAAAGTAAAAGATATTGTGTTTTTTTCAAAATTGTCGCTCTTCTTTTGTTTATAGCGCAAAAAATAAAAACCGCAGAGGTGATCAAATACCACCAAAAGAAAGCTCTATTTGTGGGGGAAAAAGGGCGTCAATTTTGTTCGGGAGCGACGTCGCGCGACCGCGCAATTGTCATTCAAAATGCGACAGCGCTGAAAACTAAAAATTGGTTTGGGCAGGAAGGGGGCGAAAATGCCCTGTATGGAAGTGGTTAATATACACTTATTGGGATTTTTTTTACCAAGAATATGTGGTGGGGGGGGGAGGGGTATGTATTATAGCAAATTAAAAACTGTTTTTTTTTTCCAAAATTGTCAGACTTTTTTTGTTTACAGGTCAAAAAAAAAAAACGCAGAGGTGATCAAATACCACCAAAAGAAAGCTCTTATTGTAGGAAAAAGGGACATACATGTTATTTGGGTACAGGATCGCACAACCGTGCAATTGTCAGTTAAAACGTCACAATGCGGTATCGCAAAAAATGGCCTGGTCAGGAAGTGGGTAAAACCTTTCGGGGCTGAAGTGGTTAACATTGTCAAACTTACATATGAGAGCAACATCAGCTCATCTCAAGGGAAACAATGACACTCATTAAAGCGGGGGTTCACCCTGAAATTAGCCTTAATAAAGGCTGGTAGCGTTGTCAATTTTTTTTTTTGTGTACACTTACCTGTCTTCAGCCGCACTTCCGGGTCTTCGTCCTTGCGGGGAGTGGGCGTGTCGCTCCTTTTCCCCGACGGGGAGCTCTGCATAGATGATTGACGTGCGCGTCATCGCCTTCCGAAAATATCCGACGGGGTCTCGGCTCTTTACGGCGCTATACGGCGCCTGCGCCTGCCATGTAGAGCTGACTGCGCAGGCGCCGTAAAGTGCCGAGTCCCACTCTGATATTTTTGGAAGGCGATGACGTGCACGTCACTCATCTGTGCAGAGCTTAGGAACGCCTTCTCCCCGGGGGAGCGAGAACCCGGAAGCCGGGTGAAAACAACGGAAAAAGGTAAGTACAGACCAAAAAAAAAAATCCAGCATACTGTTGATGTCAGCAGTATGCTGGATAGAACAGTTTTTTTTTTTAGGGTGAACCCCCGCTTTAAGGAATGCTTACAGGTTAGGTTTGCCACCTGTCTGGGATTCACCTGGACAGTTCTGGCTCGGAATCATGGGTCCGGGTTTCAGACCACATTATTCAGAATGGATTATGGCTTCCCAGCAGGTTTGCTGGCTGTCGCTGTGTAAGCTGAGAGTGTTAGGCCTAGTACACACGAGAGGATTTATCCGCGGAAACGGTCCGGGGGTCCATTTCCGCGGATAAATCCTCTGGCGGATTTTGATCTCATGGTTGTACTAACCATGAGATCAAAATCCCCGCGGAATTCCGTCCGCGGTGACACGTCGCGCCGTCGCCGCGATGATGACGCGGCGACGTGCGCGACGCTGTGATATAAGGACTTCCACGCATGCGTCGAATCATTACGACGCATGCGGGGGATGGATTCGGACGGATTGATCTGGTGAGTCTGTTGGACTGGATTCCAGCCGAACGATTTCTTAGCATGTTAAGAGATTTTAATCCGCTGGAAATCCATCCCCGGGGGAAAAGATCAGCGGAAAAATATCCGCTGGATTGTACACACCAGGGGATCTATCCGCTGAAACCGGTCCGCGGATCAATTTCAGCGGATCGATCCTCTCGTGTGTACGGGGCCTTACACTCTCTTTCACACTGCCCAAACCCAGCACCAAGAAATCCCCCCCTCACACACACACAGACACACACACAGACGAGATGCACCTCTTCCACCCGCCCCTACCCCTCTGTGTCTGCCCACACTCCAATCCCTGGCGCTGGGGCTCAGAAAATGAAAGTTGGGGTGGAAAGATTGAAGTCCAGCAGCCTCAGATACACTAAGGTAAATCAGGGTTCTCAGAGCACTCATTACATCAGAGTTCCCCTTTACATCAAAGGCCACAGTGTTCCTCCTTACATCAGAGTCCTCTCGTACATCGGAGTTATCAGTGTTCCCCCTGAAATCAGGGTTCCCAGGGTTCAGTCTGCAGAGTCCCCCCTTACAGTGTAAGAAAACTCTGTGAGTTCAGAAGTAAACGGGAAACTCTGTGGACTCTAATGTAAAGGGGAACTCTTCTGATTAATGTCATCTTTCAATCTGATTGACATTGGAAATACTTTTGGAAATTTTGTTTTTCTTTTTTTTATATAAAAAATGGACACTATGGTAATGCTGGCTCGCCCAGGGCTAGACATGGTTCTGAGTCTGGCAGGTCTCCTGGATCAGTGGGCCTGGAGGAGCTGCACATTTTCCCCATACTGATAAAGTGCAAGAATGCAAGTCAGAACTTTTGACCTTCTAATTTGCAGACTGGTTCTGGGTCAGCAAATCATAGATAGCCAGGCAATAAGCACTTTCAGAAGGTTCACAATAGATCTGTATTTCTTTCTTAAAGGTTTCATTTAAAGGAGCTTGATTTAAAAAAAAAAAATAAAAAAAAATGCACCTTCTCTCTACATGAATACAAAACAGCCAGTTATTAGGCCAAAGTTGTATTCATGCTTTAATGTATTTTATCCATTTACACTGTAAGTGCCACTGTGAGACCCGTGGGAGTGTAGCTGACTATGTTAACATTGCCAATGCCATTCAAACTTTTCCTTACTTGCATTCAGTTAACAGATGTATTTCTGAGAGATGGTCCAGTGTAGCACATACATAAATTCATAGCATTCATACTATTAAGTGAATATATTGAGTACATTAGGATTTTCTGTTGCATATGTATATCGATTTATTTGTCAAAACTCCATAGGGATCTCATTCCAGCTCTGCACTGTACCTCACTCCTAATGCTAAAAATGTTAGAAAATAAAGTCTAAGTGCTGTACAAAAAAAAAAAAATACTTAAAATTCAGCACAAGGAACATAACTTACAGTCAGTAGGATGTGACTCTTGTGCTCATGCCCCTTCTGCTAGAAACTCTCCTCCATAGAACCCCCTGTAACTACCCTTACACATGAAAAAGATACAGTATGTTCATAAAAGCTAATTGTTTCACACACAGAACATACAGGCTTAGTAAATGGTCAACATGTAAAATTATATATTATTTCTACATTGTATTTCATTATTTCTAGCCTACACCTAATAATTAGGGATGAGCTTCGAGTTCGAGTCGAACTCATGTTCGACTCGAACATTGCCTGTTTGCCTATTCGGCGAACAACAAACAATTAGGGGTGTTCGCGGCAAATTCGAAAAGCCGCGGAACACCCTGTTAAAGTCTATGGGAGAAATCTAAAGTGTTAATTTTAAAGGCTAATATGCAATTTATTGTCCTAAAAAGTGTTTGGGGACCTGGGTCCTGTCCCAGGAAACATGTATCAATGCAAAAAAAAGTTTTAAAAACGGAAGTTTTTTCAGGAGCAGTGAATTTAATAATGCTAAAAGTGAAACAATAAAAGTGTAATATTACTTTAAATTTCATACCTGGGGGGGTGTAAAGTCAGCATGTGAAAAAGCGCATATTTCCCGTACATAGAACTGTCTCTGCACAAAGTGCCATTTCTTAAAGAAAAAAAGGCATTTAAAACCGGCTTTGCGGCTCTAATGAATTGTCGGCTCTGACAATTACAGAGATGATTCATTCATAAAAAATAAAAATAAAAAAGCTGGGGGTCCCCCCAAATTCCATTAACAGGCCCTTCAGGTCTGATATGGATATTAAGGGGAACCCCGTCGTCAATTGAAAAAAAAAATGACGTGGGGTCCCCCCCAAATATCCATACCAGACCCTTCAGGTCTGGTGTGGATTTTAAGGGGAATTCCACCCCAAATAAAAAAAAAAATGGCGTGGAGTTCCCCCAAAAATCCACACCAGACCCTTATCCGAGCACGTTAACCTGGCCGGCCGCAGAAAAGAGGGGGGACAGAGTGCGCCCCCCCCTCTCCTGAACCGCACCAGGCTACTTGCCCTCAACATGGGGAGGATGTCCCCAAACACTTTTTAGGACACTAACTTGCATATTAGCCTTTAAAATTAACACTTTAGATTTCAAATGTTCGAGTCCCATAGACTTTAACGGGGTTCTAAAGTTTACACGAACATTTGGTGTGTTCGCAAGTTCTGATGCGAACCGAACAGGGGGGTGTTCGGCTCATCCTTACTCCCTGCATGTTGGGCCTCTGTATGTACGCTGTGTAAAAGTCTCACACATGTGGTATCGCCATACTTGGGAGGAATAGAAGAATGTAAACTCACAATGCCTCTTTCTAAATACCTTGCAATGTCTTCTTTCCAAAAAGGGGTCATTTGGGGGGTATTTGTACTTTTCTGGCATGTTAGGGTCTCAAGAATTGAGATAGGCCGTCAGTACTTCAGGTGTGATCAATTTTCAGATATTGGCACCATAGCTTGTGGACCCTATAACTTTCACCCAGACTAAATAATATCCAATTTTTTTTTTTTTACCAAAGACATGTAGCTGTATAGATTTTAGGCCAAATTTATGAAGAAAAAATACTTTTTTGCAAAATTTTCTAATAGAAATGAAAACAAATTTTTTTTTTTACAAAATTTTCGTTCTTTTTTCATTTATAGCGAAAAAAATAAAAACCGCAGAGGTGATCAAATACCACCAAAGGAAAGCTCTATTTGTGGGGAAAAAAAGGACACAAATTTAATTTGGTTTTAGTGTTGTATGACCGAGTTTTTGTCATTCAAAATGTGAGAGCACCGAAAGCTGAAAATTGGTCTGGTTATTAAGGGTGTTTAAGTGCCCAGTGGTCAAGTGGTTAAGCAAAGTCTGTTAACTTTTCATGGTGATTGTCCTAAATTGACAGAAAGCTGTAAAAAATAAGCCCATCCTGGGGGGAAATTTACTAAAACACTCAGAATCTGGAGCAGCTGTGCATGGTAGCCTATTAGCTTCTAACTTCAGCTTGTTTAATTAAGTTTGATAATGAAACCTGGAAGTTGATTGGTTTCCGTGCAGACATAGATTCACATTTATATTCTTCCTTTATTAAAATAGCCAGCAGGAACAAATGTTATGCTGACATATTTCACGCTATTACGACTTGTAACACTGGATGTAAATGATCACCGGCGGCTTTGGCCTTCAGATCAAGTTGCACCTGTGGAAGGGGAGGGTAGGTTAGGTTATGACAGTGGAAAGGGGCAAAAAGTAGGCTCACTTTGTATTACCTTCTTTAGTCCTACAGTTATTTTTCTGGAAAGCATGAATAGATAGGTTTAGCTTGGAAGTAGTACACCACACAATGAGTTGCACTGTACTGATGTAATATATAATAAAAACAGCCTAATGTGTTCCAATGAAACTGACTTGTTTCTACCTACAGAAAATATTAGCTTATTGATTGTGAGTGAATTTGAGGTTGTTATTTTGGCACTGATCAACATAAATAGAATGTTTATGTCAAAGTAAAAACAGGTCTCTGCAAAGTGATTAAAATGAAGCACAATTAATAAAGATTTTAAGTAAATACAATGAAAAATGTACTTCGGTCAAAAAATGAGAACTTGCTTTAAAATTTAACCGATGGACGCCTAACCGATAGGTTAAAAACCGATCGTTAGTATGCAAAAGCATCGGTTACTAACCTGTGCATGCTCAGAATCAACTCGACGCATGCCTGGAAGCATTGAACTTCGTTTTTTTCAGCACATCGCTGTGTTTTACGTCACCGCGTTCTGACACGATCGGTTTTTTAACTGATGGTGTGTAGGCGCGACGGACCATCAGTCAGCTTCATCGGATGGACTGATCGTGTGTACGAGGCCTAAGAGGTTTTAACTGATTCAGGCTAGGTTCACACATGTCAAGTGTGAATTTTCCTTTTGTTTTCACTTCAGATTTCCAAAGCAGCTGTTCAGTTGCGATTTTCAGATATGGTTCACATGCAAATTTTTTGATCTGGGGGCCATCGGCATAGTTAACAATGGCTGGTTGTTAAGGAGTGGGCCAGGAAGCTGGCCACTGTGTCCTTAACAACCAATGACTCATCAGCTGTATGTCAAAAAAATTATTGCGGGCAATTAAAAAAATGGTGCGGGGGACCCCCCAAAATCCATACCAGACACTTATCTGAGCATGCGGCCTGGCAGGCAGGGAAGGGGGGGTGAGCAAGTGCCGCCCCCTCCAGGCCACATGCCCTCAACATGGGAGGGTGCTTTGTTGATGGGGACAAGGGCGTCTGCCTCATAATGCTGGCCGGTGGTTGTGGGGATCTGCAGGCAGGGGGCTTATCAGAATCTAGAAGCCCAGTTTACAAGGGGGCCCCATATCCTAGTCCCCCATGTTAATGAGTATGGGGTACATTGCACACTTACTCATTCACCAAAAAAGTGTAAAAAATAAACACACAGACAGTTTTTTAAAATGTATTTAAAAAAAAATAGAAAAACAATGTCCCACAAAGTAAATCCAATCACGATAAACGCTGCCGCCACCGACCTAAGAAAAAAAATCGACACAGCTCTGCTGTCTAACAGTTCTTAAATAGCTAAGAGATGGGGCCACCTGGCAATATCACTGTCCCTTGTTACATCATAGACCAATGCTTCCTGGGTTGATGACATCACAAGGGGATGGGGTTACCAAATCCATCATCGGATGGCCCCGCCCCTTGGTTATTTAAGAACTTTCAGGTGGTGAAGCTGTGAGATGACTGAAGCCAGTGACAGGTGTGGCCCTTTTTTTGGGGGGTCAGCTATGGTTCATTGTGATTGACGCTGGATTTACTGCATGATACATTGTTTTTTTTGGTCCTTTTAATAAAGGAATTGTCAAAAACTGTCTCTGTTTTTATTTATTTTTTACACTTTTTTTGGTAATGAGTACTCACTTGTTAAAGGGTCCGTAGAACCCCACAACCACAGGCCAAAGTTGTGAGGAAGAGACCCTTGGCCCCATCAACTTGGGGCAAGGTGCTTTCAGGGGGAAAGCCCCCCTGCTCCAAAGCACCCCCACATGTTGAGGACATGTGGCCTGGTATGGTTCAGAAGGGGGGTGCTCGCTCTTATCCCCCTTTACTGGCCTGCCAGGCTGCATGCTCAAAAAAGGGTCTGGTATGGATTTGGGGGGATTCCTCACCATTTTTTTTTTTTGGCGGGGACCCCCACACTGTTTTTTTTATCAATTTGTGTTAAAAATTGAGGACATTTGCGATTCAGATGCATTCCCATAGAAGTCAATGAGCCTGGAATTTGCCTCTGAAGTGCTCCACAGTGCTCAGAAATGCACAGGACTGTTTTTAAATTTGCAGTGAATTTGCATTGCTGCTGCACTGCAGATTTGTGAACCGGATCTATAATTGGTTCAAAATGCACCCAAGTCGCATATATGTGAACAGAGCCGTATCTTTGCGTAACCTACACTGTGAAGACTTTTGCAGATACTAAATATTCCTTGGAGATCACTAAAATCAATCATTAAATCAGTGTCAAAATAACAAAATTAAATCCACTGTGATTCAATGTTCTACGAAATGAAAACATGAAAAAGTCAAAGATGTGAATATGTTTTAAACACTGTATCCATTATTGGTCCATTACATAAAATGTTATTGTAAATTACTATGTATAAGTATTTTTTGGATGTAGAAATTGGTTTAAAAAATGTAGCAATCTCTTACACATATTAGAGCACTCAGAAGTGTTGGACAAATGACATACTTTGACTTTTGCCCATGAACATTTTTAATTTACTTTAATAATTTCCATTTTGCCTTGGAAGTTATTCCTTGTTCTTTCTGCAATATTAAAGATTCTGATAATATCTAATCACCATCTCTTTGCAATGGCTATGAGGTTAAAAGTGAACCATAATAACTCAGTGTCTTAGCCAATGCATTCCCCTCATCAGTAATAGTGACAGCCCAGATTTGATTATAAAAATGCAGAGTCTGGAACAAAGCAAGTGAAATCAGCCCAAATGCACAAATGGTTGTAATGGCAATACCAAATACAATTGATCCAAGCTTGCATGCTGCCAAATGACCTGCAAGTCAAAGGGTTAACATCTTAGCAATTCTATTGGTTATGCTATGTCTTGCTCTCTGCCCGGGAGTAAGAAAGTCAGAGTACTGAGCTTTTCATAAATCAACATTAGAACTGAACATGTAATGTGAATGGCTCAAAGGTGAGAAAAGTATGGCATGTGTACATCATCAAATATGTTAAGTAATTCCAGCAGGAAGCATAGGACTGAAATAAAATGGATTCTCAAATAAGTTGTCATGACATGAGGATAAAGGGTGAAAGACTCTGCAGTAAATGTAACTATTAAAGCGCTCACTCCCATGAAGATTCAGGATATTATTTTTATTACAAATGAAATAGATATATTGGTAAAGGATGAATTACTAAGATTTATGAAAAAAAAGAGAATTACTAAAACTGCTGTAGCATGTCTAAATGTCGGATTTCCCATAATTTGAGGTACTGTAATATATATATATATATATATATATATATATATATATATATATATATATATATGTATCTATAATCTGGTACATAACTATAGATCATGAGGCCCCATGACATCCTCTGTTCCCAATTGATACCTTGCATGGGGAAATGCGTTGGGTAGAGCACTAGCCCTTGACGTCACCACGCAAACAGCCAGGTGGCTTGAGCCGCAGCCGTTTTAAAACTTTTTACCTTTCACTGTGTTCTTGGATGTAAGCGTTGCTACATTTTTACAATAATTATTTTTTGGATATACTACACCATGAAGTCCCTCTCTTCTATCCTCTATTTTTGAGACCATCAAGGACGATCTGGAAATAAATGATGATCCTTGTCTTAAAGCCTCTTTTTAAATTGGATATCCCACTGTAACAGAAGGAGTATTTTCCCCTGAAAGGAGTCACAGGAGGATCGTATTCCTACCGGCAGGCTTGTGCACGGGAGTCTTTGATCTCTATAATTTGAGATCCTACGAATCTGGTAAGCGGCATTGATATTTGTTCCTGACTTGAGAATATTGGAAGATATACAGTGTCGAACATTGCGATCATTACATCTATGTGGACTACTGTTTATGAGCACATGCATTCATTTTTTTATTACTTTTTCACATTGATTATTTCATTCATCATGTTATGTGTATTTTCTTGATCATCTGCACTTTAAATTATATACCACTTCAATCCCTTTTTTGTACCACGTTTTCATTTTGTTTATTTATTCACTTTTGTTAATCGATTAGTAGTGGATGCGCGCTTGTTTCTTTTTTCCATACATTTTTACCTTCAGTATTTAGGCTATTTGCAAGCTGCAGCCACCCTGTTTTATATATTTTGTAGAGGTTAGTGCAGATATTTACTCTTTTATAACATGAGCCACCATATCAAAGTTTTGATGAGGCTCCTTGAAAACCCCCTTAAGCTGGCCATAGACTGTGATTTTTTTTCTCAGCCAGCAGGTACAATGGAAAAAAAAAAATTCTTCCATCCACACAAGCGAGGTAGATCCAGCCAGACCTATTTGTGTCAGAATACATTGATCAACCACAATTTTCCACCATGTCTCTTCGACAGAAGTCATGCAGGGACAGCCGCACACACTGATCAAAATATGTTCCTGCTGAATTGGCTAAATTTCAATCAGTGTATGGCCATCTCCACTCAAAAATGGTATGGTCAGCTCAAAATTGTTCTTATCATGCATAGGTCTTTATCAGGGGGAGGTGGCAAGAGATCTGTCAACATAGTCAGTACCAGATTAGAGACCAGAAGTTGTCAGGAAAATGGGGCATCAGTTTATGAAATTAACTATTAACCTTAATTATGACAAGTTTCTTGTTGTATGATCCCTTTAATATGTCCGGCACCAAACTCATGAAAGCCTTGTGACAGTTTTGATACCAGTTCTGACCATACCACAGATTCAAGTTGTTCTTATTTGTGTCACTTTTACAAAATAGTGCACACACTACATAGATTAACCGCATCCACTGGTAAGCTAAAGGGGTTGTAAAGGAATTTTTTTTTTTTATAATAAGCATCCTTTACCTGAAGACATTCCTCTTTTAACTTCCTCATTGTTCGTTTTTGCTCAGAAGTTGCTCTATTTCTTCTCTGTTCTGTTCACTTCCTGCTTGTCTGATTGTAACTCACCACTGTGTAGGGAGGCTTTACTGCGGTGGTCAGTGACGTGCTCGCCCCCTCCTGGGAACTACATCTGTGCGGCAGGACGCTCTCTACGTGTTAGAGACTTCAAGGAGGTGTGAATTACTGGGCGTGCCACAATGCATACTTGGAAATGTAGTTCTTACATGAACGAGCGCCGCAAACCAGGAAGTGAATGAGAGAACAGAAATTACAACGCCGGAGGTGATATAGATGAAGGAATTTAATAGGTATGTACTCTTTTTTTTAACAGAATCATTACACTATTCTGTCTGTCTACCTTGCAGACATTAATTTTAGCCCAATTTTTTTTTCCCTTTACAACTCCTTAACGCTTTAAGGTTTTGAAGCAAAGCCTTTAGCTACAGTCCTCAAATCCTGGCCACATTATTCCTGCGAGATTATTTTTAGCTATCGATAAAATTCATCCACATTGGAGGGGGACCAATATGGTTAGATCTGTCTCTAGACTTGAGACTAAATGGATTTTTAATATGAAATCTTTTGAACCTTTCGGCTTAAATGTCGATTGGGGGGCGTGGCCAGGCAGCTGATGTAACCGGACGCACTTTCAGCTCGCTCCGCCGAATCTCCTGACATCCATCCTTACCATCACCCATCCTGCCTGGTTTTGAAGCCCGATCGCTGCAGAACAGAGCCCTGATCACCCCGGTGCCCTCCGTTCCTAGATCCGAGGAGGATGTCGGCGAATAGGAAGCAAACTACGTCCCGGACCGCAGACAGCATGGCGATCCAAGATGGCGCGCAGGCCTCCCGCACAGCCAAAGAAAAGCACAGGGATGGAGCGGAGAGGCTCTTTTCCAGAGTACTGGCTACAGATCCCGGCACTTACCCAGAGAGGCAGAACGAGAGATCCGGGGGTTCATCCGATGCGGACGATACTGTCCCCCTGGAGGATGGCGGAGGCCCGGAATTCACATGGAGTGACGTGAGTACACCTAATGGCAACCCCACTAGGCCGCAGTCTCTCCCCAGTCCTGCTTCTGATAGTGAGCCCTCACTCAGAGACATTTTTGCAGCTATTAACACATGCAATACATCCCTAACTGCCCTGACTGCTGACATCAAAGGGGTTAAGGCTGAAATAACATTTCTGAGGCAAGATGCACAAAAATTGAGGGAAAGAACCTCTGCTGTAGAAGGCAGGATAAGCTCCATAGAGGATGACATGGCCCCCATGCAAAGGGATCTCTCATACAACAACCATCTCCTTACTCAGCATTCATCCCGTTTAGAGGAATTAGAGAACAGAATGAGAAGGAATAACGTGAGGCTGGTGGGTTTGCCTGAAAGAGCTGAAGGAAAGAACCCTGTCGAGTTTATTGAAAATTGGCTGGTGACTGCTTTTGGCAAAGAGGCTTTCACTCCATTATTCTCAGTTGAGAGAGCACATAGAGTGCCTTCCCGGCCTCTGCCACCGGGGGCCCCTCCAAGACCCTTTCTGTTCAAACTGCTCCATTATAAAGATAGAGATGCTATACTACGCAATGCCAGGCTCAAACCTGAAGCCATGAAGATAGATAATGCAAAAATCTCCTGTTTCCCTGACTTCTCTGCTGAGTTACAAAAGCAACGTGCTAAGTTTATAGACATTAAACGCCGTCTCAGGGCTCTGGACATAAAGTATGCTATGCTATATCCCTCCAAACTAAGGGTAGAAGCGCTGGGCTCCGTTCACTTCTTTGACCTTCCGTCTACAGCCGCACAATGGCTGGACAGAGAGGAACGCTCACTCCGGGATGGTCGTATCCAACGCCGCGCTCAACAGGATGGGTGATACACCGATTCAATTGCCACTGATAAATACCTGTTTGTTCTTGTTCCAAGGCGGAGAAGCTGCTGATGCTTAATCCACACTCCACTAATTGGGCTATTCGTTTTAGCTGTTGAGAAGTTTGAACGCTTTGGTGCACTTCCACTGTTGCCCCCATGTGGATCTGGCTTAGGCCCCACCTCGCCTACGGGCACATAAGTTTGGCCATGTTGGCCTATGGTTATATGACCTTGTTCTCCCTTTTACTATCTTTCCACCTACTGGACACCCTTGCTGTGGGACCATCTCTACCCGTCATGTTCCGATCACACTCTGAATTTGTCCTCTCTCTTGTGACTACCTCAAGTACCTATTATATGATGTCCTCTGCCTTATTCCTGCTACCAATGTCGCATGTATCGCATGCACTGTCCGGGTCCATGTTCTCCTTGCCGGTCTGCACTACTGTCCTGATACTCAGCACTGTAGTACTATCATTTCCATATATGTTTTACCTGTTCCTATACTACAATGGCTGCACTGACTAGATTTATGTCCTGGAATGTAAGGGGATTAAACAACCCGGTTAAACGCCTGGCCGTGCTTCGCACGATCAGGCGGATAGCTGCTGATATTATTTGTCTGCAGGAGACTCACCTCCCCCCGACCTCCACGCCCCAATTTGCGGTAAGGCAATTTAGCCACCAATTTCATTCCACTTTCTCAGTGTACTCGAGGGGGGTGAGTATCCTGGTCAAGCAGGGCACACAGTTTACTGCCCTGAAAACGCAAATTGATCCGGATGGAAGGTATATTTTTATCTTATGTTGTATACACGGTACCAAATGCATTTTGGCTGGAATTTATATTCCCCCTCCTTTTTCATCTAGCATATTGAAGATATTGACTGACTTCATGGCCCGCTTTACGGGTATACCTGTATTAGTGATCGGGGATTTTAATAATTGTCTAGATACTGCTAGGGATAGGATGTCTGCGCAGGGAGGGGTGGGGGGGCAGGGAGGGAGTGGGCCTACTCCATTTGCCCGTTTACTGGCGGAAATGGGTCTCACAGATGTTTGGAGGGTCTATAATCCAGAGGCCAAAGTTTACTCCTGCCAGTCTGCCTCTATTGGATGTCTATCCAGAATTGACCTAGGTTTGGGGAATGATCTGCTTTTACCAATGTTGGAGTCTTCCCAATATCACCCCAGACAGGTATCGGACCACTCCCCACTTTCAATAGACATCAGGTGTGGGGCCCGCAGGGGTAACACCCTCTGGAAGCTCAACCCCTTTTGGCTATCACTTATCCCAGATCCTGACCCTATCCCGGAACTCCTCACGAATTTTCTTGAACGGAACTTGAACACTGCAGCATTAGACGTGGTATGGGATACGACCAAAGCCTTCCTAAGAGGCCAATTTATTAGGGAAATCTCCAAGGTTAAAACGTCTACAAAGCAATGGGAAATGTCAGTGTTAGAGGAGGTGCGATCCTCTGAAGCCAAGTATGTTGCAGACCCCACAGACGATAATAGAAGATCGTGGTTAGCGACTCAAACCTTACTTAAAGACCTGTCCATGCAGTTAGCTGAAAATAAACGTTTTTTCCTACAACAGAATCACTTTGAAGAAGGTGAAAACACAGGCCATATGTTAGCATTACTTGCTAGATCACAACAGTCATCATCTTACATTGCGTCGATCACGAATCACGCGGGGTCCCCTTGCCACTCAACTAAAGAAGTTATAGAGGCCTTTAAACTTTTTTTTCAGGATGTCTATTCCTCCAAAGTTAATCCCACTCAGGACGAAATCCACTCATTCCTAGACAAATACCCCATTCCGTCTTTGTCTGCCTCGGATGTTGCTCTACTTAATGCCCCTCTGACTGAGGAAGAATTACTAGAAGCACTGGCACACTCGAAAAACGGCCGAGCCCCAGGGGCGGACGGGTTACCATCTGAGGTATACAAAAGATATGCTACCCAACTCCTCCCTGCTTTACTCAAGGTCTATAACCATGCACTTGACACAGGTTTCCTCCCCCCATCCATGAATGAGGCCCTTGTGGTGGTTCTGCTGAAGCCCGGTAAGGAACCCTTGTCACCGGACTCCTATAGGCCAATTTCGCTTCTGACATGTGATGTCAAGCTGTTGGCCAGGGCTCTGGCTAGCAGGTTGGCGAAATGTATACAAAAGGTGATTCACAGGGATCAGTCTGGGTTTATTCCAACGAGGTCTACCTCGCAGAATCTGCGCAGACTCTTCCTGAACTTACAAATCCCCCCAGATAATGTGGGTAACAGGGCGGTTCTATCGTTGGACGCCGCCAAGGCGTTCGACAGCGTAGAATGGCCCTATCTTTGGGAGGTCCTGGCTCGGTTTGGGGTGGGGCCCACATTTTTGAAATGGGTTCAGCTCCTGTATAGCTCCCCGACGGCGAGAATGCGCGTCAATGGGGAAGTATCAGAACCCTTTCATCTCGCTAGGGGCACTCGGCAGGGGTGCCCTTTGTCGCCCCTGCTGTTTGCCCTGGCTCTCGAACCATTGGCCATACATATCAGGCACATGCAGGACATAGTGGGGTTTCAGAGAGGGCCTAGGAAAGATGTGGTTTCCCTTTACGCTGACGACACTCTGATATACCTGGGAGACACAGACAACTCTTTACAAAATGTCATGAACCTGATTGCTGGCTTCGGTCAGCTCTCGGGTTTCACTATCAATTGGAACAAATCTGTTCTTATGCCCTTAGATCCCCTGCCGGGTCCATTGCCTGAGTGCGCAAGGGACATCGCTGTGGTGGATGAATTTCGATATTTGGGCATACAAGTCACGCCATTCCCGCTCAACTACCTAGACAAAAATCTGTCCCCATTGCTACAGAAACTCCGCCTAAAATGTTCAGCCTGGAGGAAGTTGCCACTATCTGTGACTGGTAGGGTCAACCTCATTAAGATGGTATGGGCGCCTCAGCTCCTATACATCTTTCACAATTCCCCAATCTGGATCACTCATAGATGGTTTACTCGGATAGACTCTCAGTTTAGGGAATTAATTTGGGGGGGTAAATCACCTCGTATTAGTCTACACTCACTGCAGCTCACAAAAGACCAGGGGGGTTTAGCAGTCCCACACTCTAGATTCTATTTTATAGCCTCGCAACTCCAACATCTTGGTAACTGGGGAGTGGTAGATAGCTCTGACCCGATTAGGTCACTGATGGTCCCAGTGGATTCGGCTCTCCCGGCTCTGGTGTATCTGGAGGCTGGTCTTACCCAGTTCCCTGATACTCTTCCCACAATAGGCCTGTTGAACAAACTATGGAAGTATGTGAGAAGTATTTTTAAACTTAAATCAATCTGCCAGTTCACTCCAATCTGGAGAAATAAATACCTGGGGGAACTCTTTATTCTGAAGGGCTTCGGCTCATGGGAAATGCTTGGGATACATTACGTCACCCAGTTGTTCTCTGGTAATGTCTTTAAAACTTTTGCTGCCATGAAAGAGGACTTTGGCTTACATAACACTCAATTCTATCAATATCTACAGTTGAGACACGCAGTACAGTGCGAGAGTAGACTCTCCCCGTTAGTTGTGACAGCACACCCGTTGATGAGAGATGTGCTCTCCACGGAGGATAGAAATGGCATGATTTCACGGGTCTATGCAAGGCTACTTCAACATACACATGATGCCAGTAAACTTCCTTGTAGACGTGGGTGGGAGCGTGACTTGGGACCTATAGACGGGGAAACCTGGGAGTTGTGTCTGACATCTGCCCCCTTAGTCTCAGTCTCTGCTTCCCAGAGACTGTCCCACTTATATCTACTACACAGGGTGTACAGGACCCCGGCTAGGCTACACAAGTGGGGCTTTAGAGATACCCCCTTGTGCCCTAAATGCACCGCACAAAATGGAGATCTGCTGCATATGATGTGGAAGTGCCCCAAACTATTTCGGTATTGGAAATTTGTTCTGGATACTATAGCTCAGGTGTTTCAGATACCAGTTCTTACTGACCCAATGGTCTGCCTCCTTGGTGCCTTGGAACTACCTGACCTGTCACCAAATGGCCATACTGCAGTGCTACGACTGCTTTATCTTGCCCGCAAGGAGATTGCTAAACTATGGATCACCCCTAGGGTACCAACGGGTGCACAATGGGTGAAACAGGCTAACAGTATTTTAATACGTGAGAAACTAACATATCAACACCGGGGTGCCTTAAAAAAGTTTTACTCTATGTGGCAGCCATGGCTGGATGTACCGGGACTGGGTCCCTTGCAATTGGTGAGAGACAGATTGCTACAGGGATAGAGTAGCTTACTCTAGTGAAAGGGAGTGTGATGATGCTGCGGGTGGGGAGAGAGAGAGGAACATGCTACATCATTTATTGGAGAACCTAAAAAGGCACGGGGAATATGATAGAGGTCCGCAGCTTTCTTTCTCTTTCTTTCTTCTTTTTTTCTTTCTCTCTCTTTCTTTTTCTTTCCTCTTCTTCTCTTTTCTTTTCCTCCTTCTCTCTTATTTACCCTCCTCCCTTTCCTTCCAACCTTAGTTTGTTTTATTTTCTTTTACCTCCTGAGATTGCAGTCGGATGCATCTGCACACAGTCAGATTAGGTTTCCCAGGGTGATGCTACATATGACATGCAGTACTGTAAAGTATAACATTTTCTCATGATTGTACTGGTTATGGATAAGTTGGATATAGGATTATATCCTGATTCTTCCCTGTAAACTGCAAATAATGTTGATCTGTCTGTGTACAATTATATGATTGTATTCCTATCTGTATACAATAAACTTGCTTTTTGATTTAAAAAAAAAAAAAAATGTCGATTGGGACATTAATTGTTTTATTAATAATTTATAATGGATCTCCCCCTTACCCTTTTTTCAATTTTCCTTGACTTTTTCCTCCATGTCCCTTTTTTTTTATATATATATACTGTATATATATATTTTTTAATGATTTTTTTTTTATAATTTTTAATATGCATCTTATTCAGTTTTTTAGTGTTTAACATTAAGTTCTTACTACTGAATTGCTTTTGATATTGGTTTACATTTATGTTGGAATTATTCCAATGCTTCGCCTCCTTCCTATTCCTTCATCCACTATAATGAATTTGCCTCTCTTAATTATTTTATTCCGCCTCTAGATGGCGAGGTTATACTTTTGTTTCTACTTCCTTTTTATTGGTGGCCAGCTATCAACATGGTGCCGCCAGTTTCCATCTATGAAAATGCGGCAATTGACAATAGTCAAAATGGTGCTATAGGCATATAAATCTACCTAACGTGATGACACATTCACTCGGCCTATCCCCAGTAAAAGTCCTTTTGTGACAAAACGTGTGGGGTGGAGCCTCCAACGGTGACGTCATCACGTTTTGTCCTTCCCAGATGGTGGATAGATGTTTCGTATAGGAAATAGAGAGAAGCAAATGGAGACACCGCAGCTTCTTATATCATCGCTGATTCTGATTGCTGTTTTGCTGACATACTAATATCGTTCCTGTAAGTGCATTCATATATTAAATCTATTTGAATCAACTTACTGCACTATGAGAGTATTTCTCTTTTATATTCTTGAGTAACATCTGAATATTAGCTGCTGTTCCGAATACAACTTGGGTCCCGGGGAAACCGATAATTCCCTGAGCTTGGTGAGGCTGTTTGGCAGTCACAGCCTTCTGGTAAGCAGGCTACCTCACTTTCTGGGTGTCAAGCTGATTGCACGCTGGTTGGTGTGAAGATTTGTGTCATGTATTTCTTCCTGCAACTCATTTTTACTTACCTGGATGTTAAGCACTGCATAGACCCATATGGACTTCAATTTGATTGTGACTCTTTAGTTTTTCTTCCTCACACTTTTTTTACATGTTAACTTTTTACAAAATTATTGTTTATTAGTTTTAGCGCTGCACTTCATATATTTTTTCCGCTCCCTCTGTAGTACATACATCGGAAGAAGAGAGCGACGGGCGGTCACGTGACCGCTAATCACGAGGACAAATAAAGTATTTAGAAGAAGAATTTTAAAAAACAGCATACACTGTATACTGCATGTTATCACAGCACAGGGGCTGGCAGTGATTGTGAGCAGTACCGTATTTATCGGCGTATTACATGCACAGGCGTATAACACGCACCCTAACTTTAAGAGGGAAGTATCACGAAAAATACTTTCCACTGCCCCCTGCGTATAACACGCAGGCACAGTTTACCCTCTATTTTCAGGGTAAAAAAGTGAGTGTTATACGCCAATAAATACAGTAATTGTTATACTGCTTAGAATGAAGCTCAAAGGGGAAGGAGGGGGGAGAGGACGGGAGAGAGCGGAGAGGAGAGCTGCGAATTACGGAGGCACATAATCTGACCATGGTGTCAGGGCTCAGCAGCCATGATAAACTATGGTCAGTTTACAGGGAGGAGGGCAGAACCAGGCAGGATCAGACAGGTATTTCAGCTGATACGGGGGCCAAATTACATAGCTCAAGCACTGTGCTGTGTAACATGCTTTAAAGTTGCAGGATCCATTTTTTTTAGGGTTACAAACACTTTAACTGCAAAATTACAGGCTGGGGCAGAGGGAATAACTCAATATTAACTGAAGAATAGAAAAGTTAGATCACAATCATAGCTTTTCAGTCCAGAGTTGTGTAAAATTTATATATGTATTTCAACTCTGTATCAACTGTATATTTATATTTTGGATGAGAAAGAAGTTTAGATTAACAGTTAAAAAAAACATTCAATAAAGAGTTATTATTAATACAAGCTTTTCTGAATTTCCGTAGAAACTATTCAAATTAATTTTATACTAGGCTGAAGTAAATTTTGATTTGAGATCTTAGTCTATGAGGGTAAAAAACCTTCAGTGTGCAGCTCCCCCCTCAGCCCCCCCCTAATACTTACCTAAGGATAATTTAGATACAGTGATGTGTACAAGAGCAGTGGGTCCCAGGTTTCTCTCTTATCATTGGCTGAGTTTCAGAAGCAGGAGTCAGTGGCTCCCACTGCTGCCAATCACAGCCAGTGAGGAGGGAGAAGGGGGCAGGGCTGAGCAGCGCTCTCTGTGTCTTACGGCAGGGGGAAGGAGACCTGAACGCAGACAAGGGACTCGAGAAGAGAAGGATCGGGGCTGCGCTGTGCAAAATCATTGCATAGAGCAGGTAAGTGTAACATGTTTGTTATTTTTTTATTTTTATTTTTTTTATTTTTCCTTTACAAACACTTTAAGATTAAGAACTCTTTAGTAAATAAGGCCTATGGCGTCCTTCATCATTTATGGCTAAGCACAGACATCAATGCAGTCATGGATCAGATTTTCATGTGCCTAACCAATTTTTATTCGCTTTATTCTGAAAGAATGAAGTCTTTGTTCAGTAGATGTGTTCAGCTATGCAGTTAACTTACTTGAAAGTTTATAAAGAAAGCTATAACCTTCATCTGGAAGGCAAGGCCTCAGTCCTATTAATATATCAGTTTGATTGGCAGTATAGTTAGAACGAGACAAAGAACAAATTGACTTGTATACAGCATCAGGTTTACAGAGTTGGTTCTGAAGTTCACTACTCTCTACATTGTCTACAGTGCAGTCAATCACCGGAGTCACCATCTGTTTTGCTCTAATAAATACAGTATTATCACAAAATGAAACCAAACAAAGTAACTTTGGCCATATAAATCTTTTTTGATGACAAATGAACCCTAACACTGGTAGACTGGAGTTGACGCTTCAATAACATATACTTTCAAAGATATTTAAAAATATATCATGTTTATCTGTACCATTATTTGGATCTATGTATTCTTAATTCATTGGTCCCACAATTTTTAAAGGGTTGATAATGGTTTTGTACATATGTTTTTTCTTTTATATTATAGTCACAACTAAAATAACACACTTTTTTATATACAGTATATATAATTTTGGTAAATATGTATGTATGTATGTATGTATGTATGTGTGTTGTAAGGGGTTAGCTCGGTAGCGGGTGTGTGACCCCTTGGATGGGTTCACTACACACTGAATTTATACAGACAGGCAGTCGAAGACGGTTGAAAACAAAGATTTTGGTTTATTCTTCCATCTTGCTGGAAACAAGTGCAAGCATCCAAACAGCATAAACAAAATCAAACATAAAATAAACCCTGGCCACTTGGGGCGTCTATCTTCACCACACAGGAACCTATCTATGGAGTCTGGCACAGCCTAGTGCTGGGCAGACACTGCTGGTCATACAGCAGAAAAACAATAGTCTTTTGATTTTTATAACACAGAAAAATCAAACACCTCCTCACCTCCTCAGAAGACTTTCAGCTACTGCTCTCTTTCACTCAGAAAGCCTCAGGATGCAGCAAATCAGTGGTAATCCTCTGGATTACTTATAGAGGCCTTAATTGCCTCATTCTGAACAGCTGAAGTTTTCCAACGCCCTTAGACCTTTTCTGGCTACTTTTGCAGCCGACGCCTAATAACAATTGTTGTATTGTCTAAACAAGGCAGAAATGTATGTCCCGTCTGTGACAACACCCACAGATTTACCTGACTTCCTGTCACATACCCCCTCCTTGTTTCAACCCTAGGGTTGGGACACAGGTTGCCAGGCAGGCATGCACTCGGGACAACCCATCTGCATTCCCCATTTTAGCACCGGGACGATGCGTTACCACAAAACTAAATTCCTGGAGGGCCAGGAACCACCTATTTATTCTCCTATTGGTTTCTTTGTTCTGTGCCATCCACTTCAATGGGGCATGATCCATCACCAGTTCAAACTGTCTACCCACGAGGTAGTACCGCAGAGAATCCAAAGCCCATTTCACCGCCAAACATTCTTTCTCAATGGTGGCATAATTCTCCTCATGGGTCTTCAACTTTCGGCTGAGGTACATAACAGGGTGTTCCTCCCCCTTGATAATCTGAGACAGTACAGCTTCTAAGCCCACATTTGACGCATCTGTCTGAACCACGAAGTCCCGTTAAAATCAGGCGAATTTAAAACTGGCTGACTACATAAAGCCTGTTTTAAAGCCTGAAAAGCTGTTTCTGCTTCGGGAGTCCATTTGGTCATGACAGACTCCTTCCCTTTGGTCAAATTGGTCAGGGGAGTAGCCTGTGAGTCAAAATGGGGGATAAAGCGGCGATAATACCCCGCGATCCCTAAAAATGAACAAACCTGTTTCTTGTTGGTGGGACGTGGCCAATCCTGAATAGCCTCAACTTTATTTATTTGGGGCTTGATTAGACCTCTTCCAATGGTATACCCGAGATACTTCGCCTCTTCTAACCCAAGGGTAAATTTTTTTGGATTGGCTGTAAACCCGGCTTTGCAGATTCCCAATCCTCACTGTGGATGACAACGTCATCGAGGTATGCAGCAGCATAGGCTCGATGAGGCCGAAAGGTCTTATCCATGGTGTGTTGGAATGTGGCGGGAGCATTCTGTAACCCAATGTAAGGTATGTGATCACACTGCGGTGTAGATCTAGTTGTTTGTGTTGGATCGCAGATGCAGAGGCTTGTCGGGTCTAACCACCAGCTACTCTCTATGTATTCAGAAAGTTCGGGGTTAAATCATCATATCCTCAAACCGAAACCAACATGACCTATAGCTTATTAACTCATAAGCTAATGTGTGGAGATAATAATGAGAAGTCTCATAAACTATAAGGAACACTCATGTGAGGATAATAAATGATGATGATGAACAATTTGTGAGTACTATATGATTCCTTCTTTGGTAAATGGTAATCTATAATGTTACTTCACATTGATAGAGATAACTTATATATAAATAAAAAGTGATTCAGCGCTGGAAAATAAATACAAATTAAACTAAATTGCAAGCCAGCACTGTAGATATAACTCAAGAATATCTCAAAGTGAATATATAGAAAAAATAGTGCAGCGCAAATAATACAATAAATACAATAATAAATCAATAAATCAATTTGGTAAAGTCCATAAAGTGCAAAGTGATAAAAGTGCTCCAAAAAATCAATGGTGATCAAAAGTGCAATAATCTTCAACAGATCCGTGACCCACAGGAAAGGGTTAACCTCCACCAAGAGTAAAGGGTGGCCTCTCACCTCAATACTTCGACCTGTGGCTAGGTCAAAAGGCAAGAAGCAAAATCTCCAGAGATAGGTAATCAGCTTTACATGGGTTCAATTCCAAAGAATCCACCAGATGGCACCAGCGGGCAATAAGCAAGGCAACACTCTCCCATACAGCAATAACATGGACCGAAAAGGAGTAAGAAGGACAATTCTAAGTGCTAACTGCTTAAAACGTTTAATGAAATTTAAAAGCATAAGATAAAAAACTCACATAGTCCTGCACTCATAGACCGAGTGCAGGTATAACAGCAGTTACCGGAACGAACGTCCGGATCAATGTACACAGCTTGTTGGGTCTCTGTGAGGCAAACGCGGATGACGTCGACGTAGCTCCTCCCCCTCGTACGCGTTACGTCCCAAAGTGGGCGGGACTTCATCAGCGTGGGGCGGGCAGCGGGACTTCCAAAATCTAGAAATAAATTGAGAACCACGATCCGAGATTATTTGAGAAGGAAGTCCATGTATTTTGAGAATATTGGAAATGAAGGCTTTCGCTGTCTCAAGGGAAGTTGGTAACTTCTTTAGAGGGATAAAGTGTGCCATCTTGGTGAGAAGATCAACCGTCACCATGATGGTATTGGCACCATTTGATCTAGGGAGATCAACTATAAAGTCCATTGACACAACATCCCATGGTCTGTTAGGTATTGGAATAGAGGCGAGTAGTCCAAAAGGGGGTTTCTTAGAATGTTTGTTGCGAGCACAGATTTCACATGACTTAACATATTCATGGATGGTCTTAGATAGATTGGGCCACCAATAGTCTCCTAAGATCCTTTGGTAGAGGGGAGATATCTCTAGTGAGTGATTGAGAAATTAACTGCCTGAAAGAGGTGGAAACACCAATGAATCTATTAGATGGGATAATAGAGAGAGGCGGAATCTCAGTGTGTTGGTCCTCATGCATTCGTGAGAGGGAGTCAGCCTTGATGTTTTGTGAACCAGGCCTATAGGAGATGTAGAAATCAAACCTGTCGAAGAATAGACTCCACCTGACCTGGCGGGCTGAGAGTGTCTTACATGTTTTTAGATGTTGCAAATTACGGTGATCCGTGAGAATGGTAATTGGGTGTGTAGAACCCTCCAGCAAATGTCTCCAATTCTCTAAGGCATCTTTGATTGCAAGAAGTTCTTTTTCTCCAATAGGATAATTCTTTTCTGCTGGTGATAGGGTTCTGGAGTAAAAAGCTACGGGATGTAATGGTTCAGAAAGGGTTGGGCATTGTGAAAGTACGGCACCTAAGGCATAATGTGAAGCATCCACTTCTACAGTGAAATGATATTGAGGGTTAGGCAGTTGTAGAATGGGTGCTGTAGTGTAACACAGTTTAAGAGAGTCAAAGGATCTCTGGGCTTCCTTAGACCAGGAGAAAGGTGTCTTCGTGCTGGTGAGGGCACTCAATGGTTTGACAATAGCTGAGAAATTTTTAATAAATTTCCGGTAGTAGTTGGAGAAACCGAGGAAGCGTTGGAGAGCTTTCCTTGATTGGGGAATTGGCCAAGAAATAATACAATCCACCTTAGAGCGATCCATCTGGATACCATCAGGTGTAATTTGGTAGCCTAGGAAAGAAATGCTAGACTGGGTGAATACACATTTTTCAAGCTTGGCATATAAAGAATGTGTTCTGAGCCTAACCAGAACCCAACGAACATGTTTAGTGTGTTCCTCAATTGTATCAGAATAAATCAATATGTCATCCAGGTATACTACCACACAGATGTCAAGCAAGTCTCGGAAAATGTCATTTATGAACCACTGGAATGTCGCGGGTGCATTGCATAACCCAAAAGGCATTACAGTGTATTCATAGAGTCCATAGCGAGTTTTAAAAGCGGTCTTCCACTCATCTCCTGGTCGAATTCTGATTAAGTTATAGGCTCCCCTGAGGTCTAATTTTGTGAAGACTTTTGAAGTTTGAAGACGTTCGATGAGTTCTGGAATGAGAGGCAGTGGGTAGCGGTTCTTTACGGTGATACTGTTTAAAGCTCGGTAATCAATGATAGGGCGTAGGGATCCATCCTTGTTTTTGACAAAAAACATGGCGGCACTTGCTGGAGATGTGGAAGGTCTGATAAAGCCTTTTTTCAAATTTTCATCTAGGTAGACCTTCAGATGTACAAGCTCTGGTTGTGAGAGCGGATAGATACGAGCAGTAGGAATAGGACTATCTGGAATTAAATCAATAGGGCAGTCGTATATACGATGAGGGGGAAGAATGTCAGCGTTAGTCTTACTGAAAACATCTAAGAAATCTTGTAAGTAAGTAGGTAGATCATTACAGTAAATTTCTGTGGAGAGGATCGTATGTATGGGATAACAAGTATTCTGGCAGAAGGTGGAATTTAAATTGAGAGAGTGGTTAGACCAAAGAAAAGTTGGTTGATGAAGTAGTAACCAGGGTAGCCCTAGGACAATCGGGAATATTGGAGATGGAATGACGTCAAAGACAAGAGTCTCTGTATGGTTATTCGCGCAAGTGACCAGTAGGGGTGAGGTTTGAGAGGAAATTGGGCCAGAAGAAGAACTAGAACCATCAATAAAAGTGACAGAGAGAGGATTTTGTTTAACCACACATGGAATTTTATTTGCATTCACAATTTTTAAATCAATAAAGTTGCCACAGGCACCGGTGTCGACCATTGCGTCAATGGTAATTCTATCTTGGTCCCACTGTAAGGTAAGAGTGACATACATAAAACGATTAGTGGTAGTACCAGGTGGAATAATCTTACATATGTTAGCTATGTTACCTTCAGAATTCCTCTTAAGGAGTGGACAGGTGGAGACAATGTGATCTGGAGCTGAACAATAAAGGCAGAGGTTATGAGCTCTGCGGCGTTGTTTCTCAGCTTGTGACAAGGGGCCTTTGACAGCACCAAATTCCATGGGGACATCTTTTGGTGGTGACTTAGACCTTCTGAATTGTGGAGGAAGATAAGTGTTGACACGTTCGGCCTTCCTTTCTCTGAGGCCATGGTGAGTGAAAGATGCATAAGATCTTCTAAAGTGGGAGGAAGTTCTACACGTGCAATCTCATCCTTCATTGGTTCAGATAAACCAAGTCTGAATTGGTTTCTCAAGGCAATATCAGTCCACTGGGTCTCCCGGCTCCAACATTTAAATTCTGATATGAAATCCTCTACTGGTCTTTTCCCTTGTTTAAGGCTTCTAATAGTATTTTCAGCAGTAAGCTGCTTATTAGGATCTTCATATAGAAGTGACATTTCATCCAAAAAAGTATCAAATGCACCAAGTAAATCACCATGTTCTTGTACATAAGCATCAGCCCAGACTCTAGGTTCTCCTTTTAAATAGGAAATAAGGGTGAGAATTTGAACCCTGTCTGAATAATAGGTGCGGGGGCGCAATTCAAACATGAGACGGCAAGAACTGATGAACTGACGAAAAATCTTTCGGTCTCCTGAAAAGGGTTCTGGGGGGCAAACCTTAGGTTCAGGTCTGTCCCTAGCTTGGACAAAATTTTGGTTGCGTAAAGCATCATTTTCTACACGAAGTTCGTTCATAGTGGTAGTGAGGTTGTCGACTCTTTGTGAGAGTCCAACAAGGTGGTTTGTAAGCTCTGCTGGATCCATTACAATTTCTTTTTAAGGGGTTCCGTTATTATGTAAGGTATGTGATCACACTGCGGTGTAGATCTAGTTGTTTGTGTTGGATCGCAGATGCAGAGGCTTGTCAGGTCTAACCACCAGCTACTCTCTATGTATTCAGAAAGTTCGGGGTTAAATCATCATATCCTCAAACCGAAACCAACATGACCTATAGCTTATTAACTCATAAGCTAATGTGTGGAGATAATAATGAGAAGTCTCATAAACTATAAGGAACACTCATGTGAGAATAATAAATGATGATGATGAACAATTTGTGAGTACTATATGATTCCTTCTTTGGTAAATGGTAATCTATAATGTTACTTCACATTGATAGAGATAACTTATATATAGGCACAGTCCGATACAGTCTGATGGGACACAAAGTAACCAGAACCTACTGCAGCCGACAATGTAAGCAGTAAATATGTAGACAGATATTTAGTATCAGGTACAAAGATACTTGCGGTTCTGCTGGGGTTTGTAGTCCTTGTGCAGCGGGTTCCTGGTTGTAATGAGACTGTCTCTGGAAGTGGAGGCTGTAAGGGCCAGTACAAGTCAGGCACAGATGATCAGAGGTCTCTGTGGTCCAAGGGTTGGAAGCGGCAGGGATGAGGAGGTCTGTGGAAGATCCTGAGGTTCTGGGTGCAGGCAGGGTGTTCCCAGGTGACGGCAGGTATCCGACAAAATAACGGAACACCCTGCCGTCATCTCTGGGGCTTTAAATAGCTCCGATTTCGCGGGGAAATCGGAGAGGAGCGCTGGTCGCACTTCCGCGTTCCAGCGTGGAACGCAGACGCCCGCGCACAGGAAGTGACGCGGACGTCTTACAGAACGGAGCGCAGCTGGCTGGATGAGATACAGCGGCGCTCGTTCTGCATAACTAACATCAGAGATGTTACACCCAAAAGGCATCCTCCGATATTGGAAAGATCCGTCTGGAGTTACAAATGCTGTTTTTTTCTTGGCCGACTCCGAGAGAGGAATTTGCCAATGACCCTTGGTCAGGTCTAACGTTGTCATGTACCGGGCAGTGCCTAGGCGATCAATCAGTTCATCTATGCAGGGCATAGGATAAGTGCCAAACTTAGTGATTTTATTCAGGCGGCAAAAGTCATTACAAAACCACCAAATTCCATCTGGTTTGGGCACTAAGACAATGGGAATGGACCAATCACTATTTGACTCTTCTATCACTTCCAGCTGAAGCATTTTTTTTTACTTCCTGGCGAATTGCCTCTCGCCAGGCTTCTGGAATTCTATAAGGCTTCAACTTGACCTTATCCCCTGGTGTGGTGATAATGTCATGTTCAACTCCGGAGACCCAACCTGGCAGGTCTGAAAACTTCTCCTTATTACGGAGCACAAATTCTTTAACCTCCTGTTTCTGAGTTTTTGATAGAGTCTACGCTATCCCAACTTCAGGGACAGCCAGGTTAAATGGAGCAGAAAATCGGGTAGTCTTAGCGACCAAGGACTCTCTATCCTTCCACGGTTTCAGCAAGTTCACGTGATAGAGCTGCTCAGGTTTTCGTCTTCCCGGTTGGCTAATTTTATAATTCACCACTTCCATTTTTTCCAACACTTCATATGGACCCTGCCATTTGGCTAGGAATTTACTTTCGACCGTGGGGACCAACACCAACACCCTATCACCAGGTGCAAAGGAACGGACCTGGGCCCCACGATTGTAAATCCTTTGTTGAGCCAATTGGGCTTGGGCTAAATGTTCCTTCACAATCGGCATCACTTGGGCAATTCTATCTTGCATTTGGGCCACAAGTTCAATCACACTTCGATGAGGGGAACTCTCACTCTCCCATGTTTCCCTGGCAATGTCCAGTAGGCCCCGGGGGTACCTCCCATACAGTAGCTCAAACGGAGAGAACCCTGTGGACGATTGGGGAACCTCTCTTATGGCAAACATCAGATAAGGGAGCAGATAATCCCAATTCTTTCCATCTTTATCCACCACCTTCCTCAACATTTGTTTTAAGGTTTTATTAAACCTTTCCACTAACCCGTCTGTTTGAGGGTGATATACTGATGTACGTAATTGGGTCACTTTCAGGAGTTTACAAAGTTCTTTGGTCACCCTAGACATAAACAGGGTGCCCTGGTCAGTTAGGACTTCCTTAGGAAGATCCACATGGCTGAAAACCTGAAACAACTCTTTGGCAATGGTTTTAGCAGAGGTGTTTCGGAGAGGAATCGCTTCTGGGTAACGGGTGGCATAGTCCATTATTACCAAGATGTGCTGGTGCCCTCTAGTGGACTTCAGTAAGGGGCCAACCAAGTCCATGGCGATCCTCTCAAAAGGGACCTCGATAATGGGCAGGGGTACCAACGGACTGCGGAAATGTGGCATGGGTGCAGTAGTCTGACACACTGGACAGGAAGAGCAGTACAATTCCACTTCTTTAGTGATCGCAGGCCAATAAAACCTCTGGGTGATCCTCTCCCGGTTTTTTTCTGCTCCCAAATGTCCCCCAAGAATGTACCCATGGGCCAGTTCCAAAACCATCTTGCGGTACGGTTTAGGCACTATCAGTTGCTCAATGGTGTCCTCTATCCTCTGTGACACTCGATATAACAGGTCCCTTTCAATAATGAAGTAAGGGAGGGCAACCCTCTCGTCAGGGTTAACTAACTCCCCATCTATCTTCACTACATTCTCCCGGGCTCTTAGCAATGTGGGGTCCCTCAATTGCTCAGTGACAACATTTTCTCTGTGCACCTCGAGGTCATCAAACCCTATCGGCCGCAGTTCCTCTTCTGAGGTAGCAGGCTCCACCCTAGGGACTGGTGTTTCCCCTGCTAATACTGAGAATGGAAACTCAGGAGAATCCTCACAGTTATAGGTTTCTGGAGTAGATGGTTCAGACTCAGAAGAACCACCTACTGGGGAATCTGGACAGTCCCAGAGTTCCCCGAATTTTGGGAAATCCCTTCCCACAATGGCGTCATGTGGCAGTTTGGGAACTAAACCCACCTGGTGACACAAGTTACAGAAGGAAGGTTTCAAAGGAAACCGTAGTCACCGGATATTCTCGAGTGTCTCCATGTACACAAACTACAGCCATTTTCCTCAGGTGTAAGGTTTTTCCCACCACTAGATCACTTTTCACTAAGGTGACCAGGCTACCTGAATCCAACAATACCACAACAATTTTACCATCTAAGCACATTCTATATAAAGGTTTCTCATTTCCCTTCACTGCAGTGCATGTGGTTGCAAAAAGGGACTGTCGTCTCTCTGTCAGAAAGTCACACTGCATGGGTTCATCACCTGCTGGGCAAACCACTGCTACATGTCCCTCTTCCCGGCAACGGTAACAAATCAACCTTCTGGTCCTCTCCTGTGGGATGGGTCTTCCAGGCCGCTCTCGCCAAACATTAGCAGTAGTCCCGATAATTCCTCTAGTTGCTCCTTGGTATCTCTCACCCCCATCCCTTAATGCAGTCTTACCTATAGGTGGGGAGGGTCTGGTCTTGGGGTGAAAAGTCTGTGCGTCTCTGGTGGAAGAGGACAAATTCTCTGTTGTTAGGTACCTTTCGACCAGGTCTACAAGTTTGTCTGCGGTTTCCGGACCACCATGGTTCACCCATTTCTGCAGGGTGTTAGGAAGAGACCTAAGAAATTTGTCCATGACTACTCGCTCCAAAATTTTTGGTCCGGACAGAGTTTCTGGCTGCAGCCATTTCCTAGCCAAATGGATGAGGTCATACATCTGCGACCGAGGTGGCTTCCTCTGCTGATAACTCCAATTGTGGACCCGCTGAGCACGGACATCCAGGGTTACACCGAAACGTGCCAATATTTCCTCTTTTAATCGATCATAGTTTTTTGCGTCTGCAAGCTCCAAATCAAAATATGCCTTTTGGGATTCTCCAGATAATAGGGGGGCCACTAGTCCAGCCCACTGGTCTTTAGGCCAACTCTCTCTTTCCACTGCTCTCTCAAACGTGGTCAGAAACATCTCAGGGTCCTCATCTGCAGTCATCTTTGGCAATAAGTGTCTTACCCGAAAAGTCGGTATGTTACTGGCCTGACTCCCAGCCTCGGTCTGCTGTCTCTGAAGCTGTTTCACGATGGCCTCCATTTGCTGCTGGTGCCTCTGTTCCAAGCCTGCAATGCTCTCTTGGTGAGCCTGTTGTTGAGCTGCAAGGCTCTCTTGGTGAGCCTGTTGTTGAGCTGTAATGCTCTCTTGGTGAACTTGTTGTTGAGCTGCAATGCTCTCTTGGTGTACCCGCTGTTGAGCTGCGTGAGCCTGTTGTTGAGCTGCAATGCTCCGCTGCAAACCTGCATTCGTCTGCTGTTGATTTGCATTTGCTATAGCCAGCTGTTTCAGTATCTCCTCCATTTTGGGTTTACTTTAATTGCCCGCGGCACTCCACCATGTGTAAGGGGTTAGCTCGGTAGCTGGGTGTGTGACCCCTTGGATGAGTTCACTACACACTGAATTTATACAGACAGGCAGTCGAAGACGGTTGAAAACAAAGATTTTGGTTTATCCTTCCATCTTGCTGGAAACAAGTGCAAGCATCCAAACAGCATAAACAAAATCAAACATAAAATAAACCCTGGCCACTTGGGGCGTCTATCTTCACCACACAGGAACCTATCTATGGAGTCTGGCACAGCCTAGTGCTGGGTAGACACTGCTGGTCATACAGCAGAAAAACAATAGTCTTTTGATTTTTATCACACAGAAAAATCAAACACCTCCTCACCTCCTCAGAAGACTTTCAGCTACTGCTCTCTTTCACTCAGAACGCCTCAGGATGCAGCAAATCAGTGGTAATCCTCTGGGTTACTTATTAGAGGCCTTAATTGCCTCATTCTGAACAGCTGAAGTTTTAGACCTTTTCTGGCTACTTTTGCAGCCGACGCCTAATAACAATTGGTGTATTGTCTAAACAAGGCAGAAATGTATATAAGAGATTAAATATATATTAACCTAATTAAAGAAGCCGCCAGTACCTATTACTCAAGATACCCAAAGTAAAAAAGACATAAAATACAAAAAAGGTACAGCGCTAAAAATATTGAGTGATAATAACCAAATAAGTGAAAAATAGTGACAAATTCAAAAGAATGTGAATAAGATATAAAATAAACGTTTGAAACCAATATTATATTAATGTAAAAGTCCCAAGTAGTGAAGTGGTTAATAATTTGAAAAAAGAAGGGAGGTGCACTGAAAAAATCTTCTTCCACCAAAAAGAGACACCCAGGTAGTGAGATGTAGTCTCCTTACCGAATCCACTGACCGCTATATCAGCGGTCAGTAAGGCACAGGGATGATTATAGTCTTCCCAATCAGACTTTCTCCAGCAGGTGAATGGAAAGGGCAGATCCTTAGCAACAGTCCCCAACACATGGAATAATATGGCTCAGTTTTACGGCATGGGATAGACAGAAAGTGGCGTTTTGATCCGATCCAGTCCTGTCAGCTGGTCTCCTTGTATGTGTGTATCTCCTCGTGAGCGTGATGAGGTTCCACGCAAAATCCGGCCATTCCTACGCACATTTCATCGTAAATGGCATCGTCGGGGATAGGCCATCGGTCCGACGGGCCAGTCTCATCGGTTTGGTCCGACCGTGTGTACGGGGCCTAAGTGTAAATGTCCAAATTGGGCTCAAAGTGTCAAAATTGGGCCCTGTCACAGAACAGCGGTTTGTCTTGTTTACATAGGCAGACCGCGGTTCTGTCTGTCTCCTGAATGATTGATGGGTCCTGGCGGACATCATGTTTGGTGGACCCCCTGATTGGCTCTTGCTGTGTCCAATCACAGCAGGAGTGGGTCGCCGGTGGCACGCATGCGTACCCCAGACCCGGAAGTGCCAGATCACGTACCTAGTAGTATATCTGCATGGGGAGGTCATGAAGAGGTTAATGATGTAAAACAAATGCCATCGTTTTTAAGTATTTACTTATTTTATTTGTATGACATCATCAGCTTCTTCATTCAGGCTCCTTTGCCCAGATGCTTGGGGGAGAAACTGGAGATGTGGTGCGTGCCAAGTTCAATATCCTTCCTATGTGGCAAGCTGAACTATACTTTAAATAATACCATTGGTATGTGAGCAGTGCTCAGATCTGTACTGTCAACCAGTGCCTATGGGCTGCTCACATCTGAGTGCTGCAGCTATTCTACCTACATACAAAAGAAACCATAACATAAGTAGTACACTGTTGACATTGAAGAGACACCATGAAGGAGAATATGCAGCCATCTTTTCCCTTTAAAGCAGAAAATTTGAATGTCAAGCTGCAAAAACTGAAACCACCTTAAACAGAAGAAATCAGGGGCATGTTGGAGAGGAAAATGAATGATACACATCCTATACCCACAGTTGACCTAGAGGAAGGCAACAAATGCAATAAAGCATGATTCAATTTGCTCCAGCAGGCGGGAAAAACTTCCTTCCTGATCCCTAAGAGGCAAGTGGATATTCCCTGGATCAATTTTACTTCAAAATTTTAGTATTCAGATATACTATATACATTTAGAAAAGAATGCAGACCTTTTTTCAAACAATCAACCAAGCTGACCAGAACCGTCTCTTGAGGAAGTCTATTCCAGATTTCTACTGATCTTACCATGGCAAAGCCTTTCCATATTTGGAGGTTAAATCCCTTTTCCTTCAGATGTAAAGAGTGCCCCTTGTCCTCTGTGATTACCTTAAAGTGAATAACTCAACACCAAGTTCACTATATGGATCACTTAAGTATTTACAGTATACATGTTGATCATATCCCCCCTCATCACCCTCTTCTCAAGAGAGAATAAATTCTGTTCAGCTAATCTTTCCTCATAGCTGAGCGCCTCCATGCCTCTTATCAGTTTGGTTGCACTTTCTCCAGTTCCCCGATATCCTTTTTGAGAACTGGTACCCAAAACTAAACTGCATATTCTGGTTGAGGTCTTACTAATGATTTGTACAAAATTATATCTCTCTCTCTGGAGTCCATACCTCTTTTAATACAAAAAATGATTTTGCTCAGTTTGGAAACCGCAGCTTGGCATTGCATGCTATCATCAAGCCTATGATCTACCAAAACACCCAGATCCTTCTCCACCATTAACTCCCCTAGTATGTATGATGCATGCATATTTTTAGCCCCCAAGTCCATAACTTTACATTTATCAACATTAAACCTTATTTGCCACATTGTCGCCCAATGAAACAGTGTATTTATTGTTGGTTTGTGAATTGGAGACATCCTGTAAGGAAGTTATTCCACTGCATAGCTTGGTTTCATCTGCAAAGACTAAAATTGTTCTTTTAATCACAGACTTTATATAATTTATAAACATATTAAAAGTTAAAGGGTTTGTAAAGGAAATTATTTTTTTATCTTAATAGCTTTCTTTACCTTAATTCAGTGCTGTTTTCATGTCCTCATTGTTTGTTTTTGCTCTCAAGTTGCTGTAATTCTTCTCTGATCTCCACACTTCCTGGTTGTCTGTTTCCTGATAACCACAGTACTGGGAGCTTTCTCTCTGTGGTCACTAATTAAGGAGGTGTGATTACTGTGTGTCTAAAACCCCTCAGCACCAATCAGTTTCGTTTTCCAAACCATCACTACCCTGTATTGGCTCTGTGGCTCTGTACATCACAGAAGCAGGAAACAACATGCAAAAACGAATCAAATACAAGGAATCAGTTAACTATTATCTCTCTATACCCTGTAAACAGTAATTTCAGCAAAAAAAAAAAAACTCCTTTAAAGGTCCCAACACTGAACCTTGGGGTACACCACTAATGACCTTAAACTTTTCGGAGTATGAATCGTTACTTAATAAAAAATAAAAATAAAGCACACAGCGCAAAAACAAAATCCTAACAAAAGCAGCTAAACACTGAAGGTCAATAAAAAAACTGTGACATAGGAGATTGTTAGCTCTCGTGGTAGATGCGTTTTTGTGTAGTGAGTCCACGCAGGGGTTTAAACGTTGTTCAGAAATAACTGAAAATACTAGCCCACCTGGCTACTCTTCAACAGCACTGCTGCTATAGGTACTGGTACCCTAAACCACCAGATCTTCCAGTCTCACAGTCTTGGATGCACACAACTTTGGGCTTCTTAAACACACACAGCTTGAAGTCCCTTAATGCACACAGCTTTAGGCTCCTTGGGCGCACACAGCTTTAAAGCCCTTCAACGCACACAGCTTTGAACTTCTTAATGCACACAGCATCTATCTTCACACAGAGACACTCAGTAGCAGCTACTGCTCCAACTCCACCTTCCTCTCTTCTGCTCTCCCCAGCCCTTCATTATATGAGCTGTGTACACCTGGGAACACACACTGCAGGCTGTCTATAAGATCTGGACACAGGGTTGGAGATCCCGTCCCACCCATATCTCTGAGGAATCTCCAAGCCACAGAGCCCCATGCACAAATATAAAAATCTGTGAAAACTTTCAGAGCAGTTTTCTCTGTTTTTAAATGTACGCTCTGTATCCTTGCTCTGCCACAAAACACATATAAAAGCAGTGCAGCGCTAGAAAAATGTATAAACTGAAATCAGATGGACAACTCCAAAAATATAACAAGATGAGGCCAGAGGATGTTTATAGTGAAGGACAACAGAAGAGGAGGACTACTTAGGCAGTGAATAAGGTGCTTGAAACAATCACCGTGCATCCAAAAAATTGTCTCCTTCACCAGAAGTACAAACCGCTCACCTGAAAGAATGGACCTCTGAGCAAACAGAAGGTCATTCACGCTGTCCCTTAACTAGGGTAATAGTAAAGATGAGAGGTAATGTCCGCTGAGGAAGTCCTTTACCACGGACAATACGCGTGCGGGGGGCTTTAGTAATGTCAGGACAGCCACCCACCTGGTTCTTTTATGTGTATTTTATATGACTTCAATCCGGGCACTGGGACAGAGTGCCGTGCTTGTGAGTAGTTATTCCTTTTAATAAATTAGTGTTGTTTATGCAAATGGAGAGCACTATGTTTTTCCTTTACATCTTTACATGATTCAATTTATATTACGAGTGAATTTGGAGGCCATCTATTGACTAAGGAATCTGAGTGAAGGACCTTATGTGAAGACATTACCTCTCATCTTTACTATTACCCTAGTTAAGGGACAGCATGAATGACCTTCTGTTTGCTCAGAGGTCTATTCGTTCAGGTGAGCGGTTTGTACTTCTGGTGAAGGAGACACTTTTTTGGATGCACAGTGATTGTTTTAAGCACCTTATTCACTGCCTAAGTAGTCCTCCTCTTCTGTTGTTTTTCACTATCAACATCTTCTGCCTCATCTTGTTATATTTTTGGACTTGTCCATGTGATTTCAGTTTATAAATGTTTCTAGCGCTGCACTGCTTTTATATGTATGAATCTTTACTGCTACTTTCTGAATATGGTCTTTTAGCCAGTTTTCTATCCACGTTTACCTTACAGCCAGTTCACACAGGGGCAACAGGGTTTGCCTGAGAAAACTAGTTTCTCTGCCTGTAAAGTTGCTTCAGTTAAGACAGGGGATCCGACTTGGAGGCGACTTCCATTGAAATCAATGTGTACAAGTCGCCTTGAAGTAGTACAGGAATCTTTTCTGAAGTCGGAGCGACTTCAGTAGTGTACCTTAAGATGGCTCTCATTCACTTCCATGTAATTTGTCATGTCAGGCGACTTGGGGCGACACAAGTCGACCCCTAGGTCACGGTAGTGTAAACGGCTCTTACACAACAGTCTGGTGTGGAGAACTGTATCAAATCTTTTAGCAAAATCCAAGTATAATGTATCCACAGGGACTCTTTCGTCGTTTACGTAAGGGGTCTTCAGGCTTAAAGATAAACCACCAAAAAGATGGCGCAGCTAATGTTAAGTATGGACGTCGGAACCGCGTCAAATTTTTCAAATTTTACGTCGTTTGCGTAAGTCGTCCGTGAATGGGGCTGGACGTAATTTACATTCACGTCGAAACCAATAAGTCCTTGCAGCTTAATTTGGAGCAATGCACACTGGGATACGACCACGGACGGCGCATGTGCCGTTCGTTAAAAACTTCAAATACGTGGGGTCACTAGTATTTTGCATAGAACACGCCCCCAACCAGCCTATTTTGAATTAGGCGGGCTTACGCCGGCCCAGTTACACTGCGCCGCCGTAAGTTACAGCGCAACTTCTTTGTGAATACATGACCTGCTGCTCTAACTTACGGCGGCGTAGTGTATCTGAGATACGCTACGCCCGCCGAAATCTATCTGAATCTAGCCCATTGTATTTAGTTATATATTAATTACCTGGCAGTTAATGGCATTTAAATCCATTTCAATCCTTAATTGCTCTTAAAATGCTGAAGTAAACCACCCTTATTGAAATCTCAACAGACAAAAGCCTTAATGATTGTGTTGCAGGATAACTCGTACACCATTAACCCCTTATTGTTAGTGTCTCTCAAGCTGTTCTGGAGTCACAAAAGGAGTTAACTTTACCATCCTATTGAAATGCAGAAGACTGGAGAAGAAATATTGATTCTAATCCACTATGACTGTGGAAATCTAACGACCAGTTAAAGCAGAGATGATATCTAGATGCATTTCAGTAAAATCCATATGTCAGAAATGACAGCAGAAGCCAATTCAGTCCGGCAAAGATAGCGTAAAGACACAAAAATCATTTAAAAAAATGAAAGGTCTGGAAGAGAAAGGATTAGATGGATTATATGAAAAACAAAGAGAGAGAAAGAAAGAGATTGAAAGTGTAACTGATATGTCCAGAAACAGTAGCATTGACAACTACAGTTTAATGCATTATTACAGATCAGCTGCACTGAAAAAAACTAAAGATTGAATAAGTCCTACAGTTTATGGTTTAGCCATTATTTTGGTGTAAACTAAAGATGTCCATGGCTGTCTAATCACAATATTATAGATGGGTTTAGAATGGCAGATTGGATTAATAATTCAAAAACAGAACAATTCAATATAGGTGAAACCTATGAAAATGTTAAAAAGCAAAAACAAAACAAAAATTTAAAATATGTCAAAACTAATATAAACAAACAAAACAACTTTCTTTGATTATAGCTGTGCTCGTTGGTTCTTTCCCAATATAAGGGTTGACTAGATCAAGAAAACATGCACACAGGAAAACCATTGAGGAAGTTAGTAAAGAAGTCATTAGCTTAAAGGGGTTGTAAAGGTTTGTTTTTTAAATAGGTTCCTTTAATCTAGTGCATTGTTGGTTCACTTACCTTTTCCTTTGATTTCCCTTCTAAAAGTTTTTTTTTCTTTGTCTGAATTTCTCACTTCCTGTTCCTCCTCAGTAAGCTGGCCCCCATCATCCGAGCCGTTCTTGATGGGGGTTAGTCAGCTTGCACGCACCCTCCTTTGGGACTACATCCCTGCATGGAGACACTGTGAATGTTCATTTAAACATAAAAGACATTTCCACCCTATTTAAGTCAATATGTTTTTGTTAAAAGTCTTCTTGAATTGATCTTGTCTGTTTTTCTTCTAGAAGGACTTGAGGATTTAGAAATAAAATCCATATTTCAAAATTATTCAATGGATGAGGTTTTCCCCCACTGTGAAATTAATGCTCTTCAAAAATAGACATCCTAACAATTACATTAAAAACAGAGGTTTTAGCTTCACATATATGCAATCATACAGTCACGTACCTTTCTGAGGCCAAGATGCTGAAAGAGGCTCCCATTGCTGCTAAGCACAATATAACCCTGAAGATGGTACAGAGGGTATAGGGCACAAAGAAGCATGAGTTACCAGCAGGGTATGGAGGTCTGGAGCGATGATCACTTGAAGATCACTTGAAGGAGAAGCAGGAAGCTGGAGGTAAGTCCTGAAATAGTTGTAACTCTGTACAGAGGTTAGTGCTTATAAAATGCTCAGCAAGAAATGTGGCTGAGGATCCAACCCAGATGATCAAGCTGGTAACTGCTGCAAGAGAGTCCATGGGACAAGCCAAAGTCATGCACAGGTAATCAGGCAGGAATAGTAATAACAAGTCCTTGAGGCTAACCGGGGTCATGCACAGGTAATAAGGCAGATGAAGCTAAAGGAAAGTCCTTAATACAAGCCAGGGGTCATAAACTGGTGAGCAGGCAAGTTAGGCAGTAGCAGAGACCTTTAAGCAAGCCGGGGTCAAAGCACATGAGAAGAGATCAGAGCAGGATGCAGATACAGGAACACAGGGGAGCTGAAAGACAATCCATCAGTTTGACATGAACATAAGCAGCCTTTTATAGGCCAGCAGAGGGATTCCTTAATTCACGATATAGGCACACCACTGTAAATGCGCCCGCACCGTCCTGTTCTGACGTGCATGCACGCGGGAAAATGCCAAGATGCCATAGTTTGGGCATGCTTCACTGTTGCCTGCAGACACTCATTATTGTACTGCTCCCCTTACTGTGCCTCCTGCTACAGCCAAATATTTCAAATCGTGATTAATCAGTCCAGAGCACCTGTTGACATTTTCTGCACCCCAGTTCCTATGTTTTCAAGAAAATTTGAGTAACTTAGCCTTGTTTCCACATAATAGGTATGGGTTTTTGGCTGCAATTCTTCCATGAAGACCACTTCTGGCCAGACTTTTCCAGACTGTAGATGGGTGTACCTGGGTCCAACTGATGTCCGAAAGTTCTGTGCTAATGGCACTGCTGGACATCTTCCAATGTCAAAGGGAAGTAGGCATTATGTACCTTTCATCTGCTGCATTAAGTATCCTTGCCTGACCACTGTGTCTATGGTCCTCAATGTTACCTAATTCTTCTTCAAAAGAGCTTGAACAGCACATCCTGAATCCCCAATCAGCGTTGAAATTTTTGCCTGGGAGAGACCTTGCGGATGCAGTATAACCAGAGCTTTTTTTCTCAAAAAATAGGTGCAGGAACTCAACCACGACCCCATTCAAATTTCACAAACAGTATAAGGGTCTTAATGGGGCAATAAATACCAGGATTGCATTACATACAGAGTGCAGAGTTCAGGGGGGTTACACACAGAGTGCAGAGCTGTCACTTGTAAACACAGAAACCAGACTTCTGTGTTTACAAGTGATTGTGGTGAGCAGGCACCAAAGGGTCTGAGCCAAAGGTGGTGGAACTGAGTTCCCCCAAGTTCCCCCTGAAAAAAAGCCCTGAGTATAACTACCTTATGTCTTTTTGCTGTTTCCTAGCTGTCTCTGGTGTCAATATTTTTTGGCCCATGGACCCAACACAAGCATTCAGCTAGTGAAGTTAAAGCCCAACTCCAGGAAACTTAAAAACTATGCCTTGCAATAGCACGATGCCTGCACTGCAGAGGTTAATTGCTTGTTTAGGCCTAATGGATAAGAAAAGAAGTACTACTTACCTGTTCCTCTACCCTGCTAGACCAGTATTTGCAGTGTCTTCTACCTGTTTCAGTGGGTCAAGGTCCTGACATCACCAAGAGAAATGCAGGGCCCAATAGGATGATGCTAAGAGACCCAAACATGGGGTAGCAGAGGCTCAGGTAAGGTAAAGTGCAAAAACTCTCTCCTGGGCTAAATGGGTAGCTAACCCTAACAGGGCATGTTAGGGTCAATATTCTTAATATTATTACTTAGCCTTACTTTGTGGTCTGCTTAATATTATTATTATTATTTTTAGGTAAGTACTGAGACATATGAATCAACATATATAAAAATCAATATGTGGTGTTGCGCTAGTGAGTGATGTCTCATTACCATAAATAAAGTGTACATCGCATGTGCAAAATTTCATAAAAAATGGCATACTAAACACTATATAATTGCATAGAATTCAATGTGCACAGAAAATTGAACAAATGGCATAAAAAATAATAAGATCAAAGTGCTAATGCTGGCACAGTATAGAAATAGAGTCCAACAGTGCACATAGGTATCCAGAAAAACTTGATCGATAAAGTGCAATAAATAAAGTGCTGTGCTCCAAGTGACAATCTGTGCAGATACAGTCTTTCAGTGAATAAGTAATGTGAATCCTCCTCAGTGTATAAACACCTCCATGTGCAATGGCTCCTTACCTTGCGGCTGTAAGGTAACAGCGTGATGTAAATAGTGATGATGAGTGAATCCAGGATTATGCAGTGGCTATTGCCTAGTATTCTTCATGTACAATGGTGTCCAGGGGAACATCGATGGTGTTGGTGTCCTAATATGCCTTGGTAACCTGATATACGATCCTCATATACAGTGCTATATTGCCTCTGTGTACCTCGGTAGCAGAAACAACATAATAACCAGGCAAATGGCATTTGAAAAGTAAAGTTTATTATTGGGATCCCACATATTTTTTTCAGCAATTTTTTTTCTTGACTGATTGTAGTGGCTGCAGAACCTGATAAAACGTACTGTATATTGCATCTTTTTCAACAAAAAATATAGGGCCAGATTCACATAGAATCGTGGCGGCGTAACGTATCGTAGATACGTTACACCGCCGCAATTTTTCATCGCAAGTGCCTGATTCACCAAGCACTTGCGATGAAAACCTACGCCGGCGGGCCAATTCAAATGGGCGTGTGCCATTTAAATTAGGCGTGCTCCCACGCCGGACCTACCGCGTATGCTCCGTTTCCGAACTCCCGCCGTGCTTTGCGCGAAGTGATGTCATTTTTTCGAACGGCGACGCGCGTAGCGTAATTCCGTATTCCCGGAAAAGGGCACCAAAAAAAAAGACTAACTTTGCGACGGGAAACTAGACTAGTGGCGACGTAGCGAACGCGAAAAACCGTTGTGGATCGCCATAACTCGCCTACTCGACGCTGGTTTACGACGCAAACTCCCCCCAGCGGCGGCCGCGGTATTGCATCTTAAGATCCGACAGTGTAAAACAATTACACCTGTCGGATCTTATGGCTATCTATGCGTAACTGATTCTATGAATCAGTCGCATAGATAGAACAACAGATACGACGGCGTATCAGGAGATACGCCGTCGTATCTGCTCTGTGAATCTGGCCCATACAGCCTGGTAACGGCCTATATTTATTATGCCGCATACACATGATCATTTTTCGGCATGTAAAAAACAACGTTTTTTAAAAACATCATTTTTTTGGGGTTCTGAAAAACGACAAAAAAAAATTCGAACATGCAGCATTTTTTAACAACGTTTTAAACCAGGTAGTCTTTGGGCTAAAACGACGTGTGGGCTAAAACGACGTTAAAAACCTGCTTATGCTCAGAAGCAAGTTATGAGACGGGAGCGCTCGTTCTGGTAAAACTACTATTCGTAATGGAGTAAGCACATTCATCACGCTGTAACAGACATAAAAGCGTGAATCGTCTTTTACTAACACAAAATCAGCTAAAGGGTGACATCATCCGAATGGAACTTCCCCTTTATAGTGCCGTTGTACGTGTTGTACGTCACCGCGCTTTGCTAGAGCATTTTTTTTAAACGACCATGTGTGGGCAACGTCGTTTTAATGATGAAGTTGGAAAAAACGTTGTTTTTTAAATGCCGAAAAATTATCGTGTGTACGCGGCATTAGGATAAGGGGCAGCATGCACAATGCATCCACCTACAGGAACCATAGCATTCAAAAATTATTTATTAATCTAACTGTAGTAAAGAAACATTGTAAACTGATAGGACGAATCAACATTTTAAGATGTCAAGATGGAAATCTTCCCATGGGGCACTTGATCGAGTAACAACTGTCTTAAAGAGCTATTTTCTCATTTTGCAAAGATTTACCCTAACTTCCTGTTACAGGAAAGTGAAGTGAAATCTTTCAAATGGGAAAAAAATGGCAAAACAATGGCCAGGAAGTTTAACTATTCTACACTGTATTTAAAGTGGGAAAAACAGCGTTGTCTTTCAAGATACCTGGGGTGAAATGTAAAAGAACGAACTGAGAAATGGGAGATGCACTTTAAGTATTTCTAACAAAATTGAAATATTAGTCAAGATGATGGTGGACACCTGGCTGCACCCGTCTTGTTTTTCTTTAAGAAAACAGAACATATAACCAGTAAGTGACATCATAACCACGTAGTTATACTAATAAGAACACTACTTTATACAAGTATTAAACACTATAAATTACTAATCACTGCATAATGTATATGTAAATGCTTATTGCAATTATGTCTGTATAAACAGCATGTTAACAATGCTCATAGTATTTTAAGAGCTCAGGAGGCAGTAGTAATTTTTTTGATGGATCAAAATTGTTTTGATTGGTACTCACCTCTCCGCCGGCTTCTGGGTCTTCAGGGAGTTCCGTCAGAGAGCCGGTGATGTCACGGACACCGGCGGGGCTTGCCGTGTCCTTCTGAATGGCTCCTTTGCTGTGCCTTCATATCTGCATGCCGGCAGGGAACTTACTATCTGCCACATGCAAGGGCTGTTACACTTCTCTAGCAACCTTTGATTCTACAGCCATCCACTGGGAGTTGTGATAATTTCCCTAACGGGACATCTACATGCCGACGGACTGATGTTAACCCCTCCTCATCTGGATTCAGTAGTGGTATCATTGTACACATTTTTATACCAGTATCATACTTAGCTACATGTTTTTATGACTGCTTTTGCTACCATTTGGTATTACTTGCAACATTTTTACAGTTTATATAGCTACATTGATTTTATCTCCAGTGCAATATTTATTTTGTTACCTACTTAAAGACTGTGACAGACTCACCCGGGACATCTCCGAACCATCTTAGGTCTAAAATCATCCTATGTCCACTAGGGGCATAGGATGACTGAGAAATGATATCTTGGACTACCTGAGATGGGATTATTATGTAATTATTATCCACAATATATTCCAGGATATCTGTAAAGAACTATTTACTGTTTGTTGATTCTGAACTCAACGGGTTAATTGTAAGAGTGACTCATTCATCATGTTGGCACACATACTGTTAGATGCTAATTGACCCTGCTATTGTGTGAAGATGTCCTGTGTTTACACTTATGGTAATGTGTATTTTATAGCAGGTGAGCGGAGACGGGACGTCTACTCTGAAATGTCATATCTGAGTCGCCTAGTCTGGGTAAATGATTAGTTAATTAGCTCATGTTAATTTATGTTCTGGTTACCCCTCTTTAAACTGTATATAAGGTTGCATTCTTGGTTCTATTAAAGACTCCATGTTTAGCACACAAACAAGTCTCGTCTCGTTGTGTGTTGAGAGCAGCTGGAATATCCGATATCTATATCCAGACTGATAGGAAGCGGTATATGACGGAAGCACTCAAGTGGAGTGTGGGACGTTCCGTTACAAAGGCTATAAAAGTTTTAATGCTATTCCCATCGAGCGCTGCCTTTGTGTGGTTTTTGTATCCTGCTATCCATTTTTCCAGTGGTTGGTAGCTGCACTAGAAATCAGCCTGCAAGGAGATCAGCGAAAAGTAGTTGGATCTGTATGTGCGTTATAATTCAGTAACAGCCCTAATATATATATATATATATATATATATATATATATATATATATATATATATATATACTATTCAAAAAAATTCAAGGAACACTTTTGAATCAGAACTCCTGAAATATTGATCTGCTCAGTTAAGTAGCAGAGGGGGAACGGTGTATACAGAGGGGGTTGTTAATCAGTTTCAGCTGCTTAATTGAAATTAACAACAGGTGCACTATTTGGGCAACAATGAGACGACCTTCAAAACAGGAATGTTTTTTCAGGTGGAGGTGTCTGACATTTTTTTTCCCCCTAGTTTTGCATTTGGCTAGAGTCAGTGTCACTACTAGTAGCACAAACCGATACTTGGACCCTATAAAGGTTGCAGGAGGAGATTCCAGGAGACAGGCAGTTACTCTAGGAGATCTGTACAGAGCCATACAAGGTCCTTAACCCATCAGCAGGACCGGTATCTTCTCCTTTGTGCAAGGAGGAACAGGATGAGCACTGCCAGAGCCCTACAAAATGACCTCCAGCAGGCCACTGGTGTGAATGTCAAACAATCAGAAACAGACTTCATGGGGGTGGCCTGAGGGCCCTACATCCTCTAGTGCAGTGGTTCTCAACTCCGGTCCAAGGGACCCACTAACAGGTCACGTTTTCAAAATAACTGAAACGTTTTCAAAATAACTGAAATTAACTGAAACATTCTCCTCAAGGTAATATTTAAAATCTGGCCTGTAAGTGGGTCCCGAGGACCGGAGTTGAGAACCACTGCTCTAGTGTATTATGTGCTCACTGCCGGACACTGTAGAGCTTGATTTCCATTTTCCATCGAACACCTGAATTGGCAGGTCCGCCACTGGTGCCCCATGCTTTTTGCAGATGAGAGCAGGTTCAACCTGAGCATATGTGACAGACGTGAAAGGGTCTAGAGAAGCCACAGAGAACTTCATGCTGCCTGTAACATCATTCAGCATGACCGGTTTGGTGGTGGGTCAGTGATGGTCTGGAGAGGCATATCCATGGAGGGATGCACAGACCTCTACAGGCTACACAATGGCACCCTGACTGCCATTAGGTATCGGGATGAAATCCTTGGGCCCATTGTCAGACCCTACGCTGGTGCAGTGGATCCTGGGTTCCTCCTGGTGCACGACAATTCCTGGCCTTATGTGGCGAGAGCATGCAGCGAGTTCCTGGAGAATGAAGAAATTGATACCATTGAATGGCCCCCACGCTCACCTGACCTAAATCCAAAAGAACACCTCTGGGACATTATGTTTCGGTCCATCCGATGCCACCAGGTGGCACCTCAGTCTGTTCAGGAGCTCAGTGATGCTCTGGTCCAGATCTGGGAGGAAATACCCAAGGGCGCCATCCGTCGTCTCATTAGGAGCATGCCCTGATGTTGTCAGGCATGCATACAAGCACTTGGGGACCATACAAACTACTGAGGACCATTTTGAGTTGTTGCAATGAAATTTCAGCAAAATGGACTAGCTTGTTGCATATTTTTTTCACTTTGATTTCAGCCCTCTGTAGGTGGAAAAGTTTAATTTCCATCAAATGATGTGCCATCCTTTCATTCCTAACACATTACCCAGTCCATATCAGTATAGATATCCAGCATGAGATTTTTGCCCGTTGAGATCCGATATGTTTTCAAAATGTTCCTTAATTTTTTTTTTGAGCAGTGTGTGTATATATATATATATATATATATATATATATATATATATATATATATATATACATATATATATATATATATATATATATATATATATATATATATATATATATGCCATCTATATTATAATTTCGTGACATAGTATGTGTCAAAATTATACATCAGTAGCATGGTATATGGTAGAATGGCACCTCAGTAATATGGCTGCTATGTTATTAATGCATACCAAGGAATATTCAATGTCTGGTAATGTTATGTTTTTGATAACAGGGTCTCTTTAGTAATTTAATTTTTATTTTGTCTCTTTCTGATTATGTTTGTTTCTGTGCTTATGGCAAAACAAGCGTATGGTTTAGTTAATGAGTTTAAGGCGCTAGAGGATCTGTACCTAGAGGCTCCTGTGCTATAAATCTAGCTGTGCTTATGCTATTCTATTTCAGTGTCAGTGCACTCATATAGATAAGGAAATATGAGCACTAATAGGTCTTATCTTTAGTCAATTTTCATTAATTCATGTCATCTACATATGTAATTAAAATGAAAGCATTGATTGTCCTAATTACTGCCGTATGCTTTCAGTCACCTGTTGAGGTTATGTACACTGCATTATTATACATTGCTGTTCACTCATTTTAGTTCTCTCACTTCAACATGAAATGCTATTTTAGCAGTTAACACCATCCAACATCTCATACGGGTTTTTAAATTATACAGCCTATAAATCAGGATTCAGAATCCCTCCGTTTAATAGCTTTTGTGTCAAAGGTATAGCTTCTAACCATTCTGAACAGCTTCCATTCAAGCAAATTCCACAGGGAAAATACTTCTTGCCTTTTACCAGAAAATGCCATTAATAACTTATTGACTGAGCATGCACTGAGCAAGAACATTGGTGATATTATTTAGCTTGGAGGCAGCTGTGCAAAGCATCTGTATGCCTAGGACGGTGTATTGCCATATATGAGTACAGTCCCGCTGCTTCATTTGGGATACTTTTGGAAGTAATATTTTCCTTTATTATTTTCTCTTCATGAATTGTATCAGTTAATGATAATTAACTGGCAAACAGCTTTTTAAAGTGGAACTAAACTAAAAAAATAAGGATTTGCTATGGAAAAGGGAACATCAAGAAATGTTTGTTGTGCTCAGATAGGACTTTGGAGAATGGACCTTTTGTCTTGCATTCTTCCTAAAATATGTTAATATGTGAGGATGTCTATGCAATCCTGTGCCTTCGGCCCTTTAGCTACAGTATATATCTGCTGCATGACATCTAAGACACTGCTGCCTTTGTCAGTCTCATGAGTGAGATTAAGTGATATACCTACTGTACTGTTTACTGTTCTCCATGTTGTAGGCCACAGGTATCAAACACAAGGCCGTGGGTCGAATCCGGCCCTCCAGGCCATTTTATGTGGCCCTTGCACCTCCTCTCCTGCAGCTGCCAGAGTGCTTCAGCCCTCCTTTGGTCCTCCTCCAGACCCTTACTTTCTGCTCCTAAAGCGGAGTTCCAACCACAATTAGCATTTTTTAAATGTATGTCCTTTCATCCTGCATTTTTTTATAATATAAATCTGGTCACTTACTATTTTACAATCTGCCACCGATCCGCATAGATATTCAAAAAAGATAGTTTATAAAACTATATCTACACCGTTGTCATTTTGCTTGTGGGCATTGTGAAGCCTACAGGCACTTACTTCCTGGAAGTATTGGATGGTGAGTGATGATTGGACAGCGCACTGCATCCTGGGAAATGATGACACACATTTCCCAGGAGCATTAGAGGGAGAGGATGTCAGAATCCTAGGTGGTTTCAAAGGCAGATTTCGTGGGACCGCATAGCAACAGGCATTTCCAGATGAGTAAAAAAAAAAAATTTCCTTTTTTTTCTTTTTTAGTCGTAAGCTACAGTTTAAAGCAACATTGTTTTTTTGATGGAACCTCCACTTTAAGCAATGCATCCAGCATCTTCCCAGCAGCAGCATAAGGTAAGGGGGGTGCACTGTGATGTAAGGGAGGGTGGGGGACTCAACTTTTGATGGTGGGTGGCTCTTGACATCTAATGTAAGGTGGGGTGCGCGGGACATCTAATATCACAGATACAACCAGACCTTTTGAGGGCAATCAAAATGCTGATGTGGCCCACGATGAAATTTAGTTTGACACCCCTGCTGTAGTCTCTGTTTACAAAGTCCAGTCTCTACCAAGATGGCCACCTCCATGTAGAGACACAGTGTAAAACAAGGAACCATAAGTCAATAAAGGGGAGAGATCCAGAAAGAAAACAAATGCAGGTGCCTCTAAGTGTAGACTATTAGGTGTGTATTTAAAAAATTACATTTATATTATAATGAAGGGTACATCTGTTCATAATCGCTCAGGCATCCATCACACTGGTCAAACAAGGGGGAGCTGTCTCTACCACTCTATAATCTCTCCTGACCAGCAAGATGATGATGTGGTGGAGGAGAGCTGAAGAGGAGACTTAGAATGCTCCTTGGACCACAGCACTGGTCGGGATTATGTCACAGGTGTGTGTGTGCGACGCATTTCCGGGCTAGGGCACCCTGATGGTGGGAGGAATGCACACTCTTTTTTTAAGCTGTTTTTAGATAAGTTAGATGTGCTGTTTTTATATCCAAGTGGTGCTGCCATCTAGTGGGGAATTTTGATCTGAAGAGCAGTTATAAAACTCATCGAATTTATACATTTTACCTTTGGCAACAAACTTTTTTTTACATGTTTGATGAAAGCATACGTTTTGCACAGGGGTTTGTTGCACCTATACATCCCGACAATGGGGATGAGGCAAAGCTGAGTGGAGGGGGTACAGTGTTAATATTTAAGTTTACTTGTGGATATTTTATTTTTAAGATCAGGGCCGCCATCAGAAATTGTGGAGCCCCTTAGACAGCTTTAGGCCTGCCCCCCCCCCCCTGGGCCTGACCACCAACATTCCCCAGGGTCCGCCCACTAGCCATCCTGCCAAGTCTTTTAGTGCACTCTTACAACGTCATATATGAAAATGAACAGTAGATTATTAGTCATCTGTGCTTTTGCCCAAAAGAGACATCCCAAACCAGCAGCTGTACACTCTCAGCCCCCTCACACATGTTCTCTCTCAGCCCCCCACAACTGTACGCTCTCAGCCTCCTCACCTGTACACTCTCAGACCCCCTCATACCTGTATGCTCTCATCCCCCTCCTCACACCTGTATTCTCTCAGCCCCCTCCTCACACCTGTAAGCTTGCAGACCCCTCACATCTATACGCTCTCAGCCCCCTCCTCACACCTGTATGCTTGCAGCCGCCCTCACAACTGTATTCTTGCAGCCCCCTCCTCACACCTGTATGCTCACAGCCCACTCACACCTGTACGCTCACAGCCCCCTGCACACCAGTATGCTCTCTGTCCCCTCACACCTCTACGCTCGCAGTCCCCCCTCACACCTGTATGCTCTCAGGCCCCTCACATATGTATATTGGGCACACAGACACACATATATGTACACGGACACATGTACACAGGCGCACACATACATGTACACATGCACACACATATGTACACAGACACACACATATGTACACAAACACATATAGGCACACACACACACATATATACACACAGATACACATATAGGCACACACATATGTACACAGACACACACATATGTACACAGGCATACACATATGTACACACAGACACACACACAGAAACACACATATTTACACAGAAACACACACATAGGCACACACACACATGTACACAGGCATACACATATGTACACACAAATAGACACACACATATGTACACAGGCACACACAGATGCACACACACATTTGTACACAGAGACATACACATATGTACACAGAGACACACACATATATACACACAGACACACACATAGGCACACACATATGTACACAGACACACACACATGTGCACAGACACACCCATATGTACACAGGCACACACATATATACACAGACACACACATAGGCACACATACATGTACACAGGCACACACATATGTAAACAGACACACCATCCCCTCTTCACTTGTACAACAGATCTTACATGTTAGGTGGTGTTCCTGGTCCCAGCTCTTGTGCAGCACACACAATGGGTGCACATGCTGGAATTTACCAGAGGTGGCAGCAAAGAGCCCGATGTCAGCTCAATGAAACAGCAGCAGCTGCTGACTCACACACGTTCTGAAAGCAAGCCACGGAGCTCTTATTCACCCTTCCCGTGAACATGTCCTCTGTAGTGACAAAACGCTTAGGGAGCAGCTATGTTCTGACATCCCCGCATCCCCATTAATCCCAGAAGTATACAGGCTGCTAACGAGAGTCAGCCGGCTCGATTTTTATGCTGTTGTTATCATCCTAAGCGTAAGTGTCCACTCGTCTTTTTTACTTATTAAATGTTAAAGGTTTTACACTATATAAGCCTTTGTCTTTTATGGGGACATCTTTAATCCTGATAACTGTGCACTAGGGTTACCATCATTGAAGTTGGTACATCCACTGCATGCCAGAGAGATCCAAGGATGGGTTTTTAGCCACAGGTACCCATTGATCCCTTTTAATAAGGGATCATAGCATTGCAGTAAGTGGCAGTGTGTACTTAGGTGGAGGTACTTTCCTATCCTCACTTCCTCCCGGGTGTCTTTTTGAATTATGTGTCACTGTAGAGCAGGGCTCAAAATTTCAAGCCCTGAGCTACTAGCCAGGCCTCAAGAGTTACTCGCCACCAGTTGCCCCACCTAATTCATACACTGCTCCACGCCTAATGGCGCCCCTAAACATGCCCTCGTAGATTATCTCATGGAATGACACTGTTAAATGTTTTATGCAGAATCAAGTTACACAATTAAATATTACCAAAAACAATTTTAACAAAATGGGACAGGGCACTGGAGACAGACCAGAGGGACATGGCACTGGGGGCAGACCAGAGGGACAGGGCACTAGAACTGGATCTCTTCCCCATTCTCTTGCTGTCTCCTCTGCAACTCCCATCCATCCATCCTCTCTCTCCCTCTCCTATTCATCTCATCATCAGGAGCCTGTATGTGCGGCTTCATGCTTGCATGTCCCCACTTCCCCCTTTTATTCAGGCTGGCAGAGAGGAGAGGAGCTGCAGCACAGCGGGAGGGAGTACAATCCAGCGCCGAGATCCACACAACTGCACAGCCATTGACACCATAGCACAGCGCACATTGACACCGCACAGCACACATTGAGACCAGTCTGCTCATAGTGCTCAGGCTGAACTGCTGGACACCTACATAGAGCACAAGGAGAAGAAAACTGCACAAACTAGAAGGCTGCCACTCTTATGTCAGGGCAACTTTCAGTGAGCGCTGCACTGCCTACCTGGGACACCCGGAGTGGTAATTTTCGCAATCCTCCACCTGACTCATTACTTCCTGCTCCCTGCTCTCCAGCTACATTGGGAGGGGGGAGGGGGGCAGGCTCCGAGAGGTCATACTGTTAGGTCCCATGGCTTAATGAGAATTGTAAGGAGAGCACCTGTGTACTGCTCTGCCTGTGCGCGGCTCACCAGACTACTTTTCCCAAGCATGCACCTTTCCTCTTCGGCCGCCAATCGCATCGGGGCTCTAAGTGTAGGCACAGATTGAAGGGACATTGGTCATGCAGCCCTGTCATCACTCGCCCCCAGCTTAAATTCACTCGCCAAATGCTAGCAGGCGAGTGGAAATTTTGAGGGCTGCTGTAGAGGATCCATCAACACATCTTATGGACTATTAAGTTTTTGTCTTTCATCAACATAGACATTTGTGCTTATTTTTCACAGCGCCACCCCTCGGAGTCCTATTATACTTCACTGTGTGTGTATATTTTTTGTGAGTCTATGTATATTAGACATAGCTGGACTTCAACATCTTTTTCTTTCTCACAGGTTTTTTTTTTTCAACCACTTGTGGTCACTTCGGTGTGTGTGGTTAAATCCTTTTGATTGTTTATCATTTGTTTTTTCAATTTCTGGTGAGTGCACCCACATCAGCGTTAGTGGACTAATGCTTCACAGCCAATTTTTTTAGCGCAGCTTTTTTCTGTACCCCCCTGATGGCGGCCCTGTTTAAGATTCAGTTTTTTTTTATATGTTACTGTCCTTTTTGGATATTGTCAGTCCATTTGTGATTGTGGAAGCTCTTATAATATAAAAGAGAGTTCCCTGACGTTACATTTTGGCATGTATAATGTCTCCAATGTGATAAAGTTGCAGATCTAAAAGGGGAGGGGATCAGCTGTAGAGAGACCACAGGTAAAACTGGTAAAACATTTTTTTTATCTTTTACTACCTTTTTAGGCATAGCTTCCATAATTCAGTTCCTATTTAGGGCTCATTCATACGTAACAAAGCTGGTGCCTCATTTGCACACATTCACCCACTTATACAAAGGGACCATCAACTCTGATGAAGATCCAATTCAATATTTCTACAATTGAGTTTGACAGTTGCATAACAGCATACAGAAAATTAATGTAACAATGTCCCCAAAAAAGTAGTATGCACAGACTGTATCCTATAGTAAACAAACTAGATTTTTATTGCTGGCATCCGTTAACAGATTATTTCTAATTAGTACTATATTATTAGGCCCCTTTCACACTGACACGTTTTTCAGGCGATTTAGCACTAAAAATAGCGTTGCTATACCGCCTGAAAAAATCGTGCCCTGCAGTCTTCAGTGTGAAAGCCCGAAGGCTTTCACACTGAAGCAATGCGCTAGCAGGACCACTCCAAAAGTTCTACTAGCCGCATCTTTGGAGCGGAATAGGAGCGGGGTGTTTACCACTCCTATACCGCTCCTTCCCATTCTGCAGAGGCGCATTGCGGGCGGTATTAATCCTTTTTTAGCCTCTAGCGGGGGTTAAAACCGCACCGCTAGCGGCCGAATATTGCGGTAAATACAACAGTTTATCGTCGTTTGGATAAAATATGAAAGTGTACCCTGTATGCTATTTTTTGACAAACAGGCATACCCCACTTTTAAGTACACAATGGGGTTTATTTGTATGTGTCCAATATGGGAGATTTCCCTTCAATTTTGTTTCCAAAGTTGCAACAAGACATTTCCACAGATTAAGGAGAATTTCCCATCTATACTGTTGTCAGCAGAAAAGGTGTCCTCATTGGAAGACTTATCCTCACCTCTTGTTCTTGTGACAACTCTAAGATTTTGTACATAGTTTTGGACAGTGTATATTTCTCCCCCACAATAACATAACGTGTACCTGTGCCCAGACCATGGACATTAAAGTTGAAATTCAAGTATGGATATTTTTATCCAGTTATAATAGTTCAGTTTGGACCAATGTAAGCATGTATGCAACATATCTTTTCACTACTATACTATACTGTATCTGTGCCATACTGACTGTTACAGCAGTGATCATTCCTAGCTTCTGGGTCCCATGCTGAGCAGCTACCCTACTGCTCAGTGAACACAAGAGGTTGCTCGCTCTACACAAACACCATGCAGTCAGAGAACATTTTTTTCAATGAATGCAAAGCATTCTCTAATAGGACGAGGTGGAGATTGTGATGTCTCTAACTGCCTCTCCACCTTGTGCAATCAGAAAATGCTTCACATTTATTTGGAATATGCAAAGGCCCAGATTCAAGAAGCTATTGCGCCCGCGCAACCTATGGTTGCGCGGAGCAATAGCTGTTTTGCTCCCGCGTAGCGAATGCCCCTGATTCAGGAACATCGCTACGCGGACTGCAGCCTAGGATATGACAGGCATAAGCCTCCTTATGCCTTCATATCTTAGGCTGCATTCTTGCGTTGGCCGCTAGGGGGCACGGCCATTGTGATCGCGTATAGTATGCAAATAGCATACTATCACCGATTCACAAAACTTGCCCGGGCCCAGCGCACGCCAGGTACGGAGTTTCCGTACGGCGGCTTTAGCGTAAGGCTGCCCCTTCTCATAGTAGGGGCAGCCAATGCTAAAGTGTAGCCGCCCTTCCCGCTCGTGAAATTTGAATTTCAGGTCGTTTACGTAAGTGATTCGTGAATGGCGCTGGACGCCATTCACGTTCACTTAGAAGCAAATGACGTCCTTGTCATTTGCCACAATGCACGTCGGGAAAGTTTCCCGACGGAGCATGCGTTGTTCGCTCGGCGCGGGAGCGCGCCTAATTTAAATGATTCCCGCCCCCGGCGGGATCATTTACATTAGGCGCCCTTACGCAGGGCAAATTAGCATAGCGCCCGCGCAATTTACGGAGCTACTGCTCCGTGAATCGCGGGCAAATCGAAATATTTGCGTGGGCGCAGAGCAAAAATCGTTGCCCTTTGCCCACGCAAATATTGCGCGGCTCTACCTGAATCTGGGCCAAAGTGTTCTCTGAATTTTCGTGGACTACTTCATAGAAGTATCCAAAAAAGGAAGGCTTTCCATCAAATATGCACAGAACTGCACCAGCAACAAATCAAATTCACCCTGGCCTTCCCAGCCACCCTTTGGCTCAAGGCCCCTAATGGCGACCAGCTCTCTTAACCAAGACCCATCCGAAGTGGAGGCCTTGCTATGGTCCCTTCACACAGGTCCATACCTCAGCCCCTCTTCCAGATCGGCTCAAATCAACCGAGATCTAGACCAAAGGAGCCCGTGCAAAGACTCTCCAAAACGATTCAGGTCCTCTGGCCCGGTTACAGATAACCCGACAGCACTCTCCTTCCTTGAGAAAATAGCTCTCACCAAAGTCAATCCTTCACAATTGAAAGACCTAAATGCACCCATCTCTCTCCCCTAGACATCAACCACCATTCAAAACATAGCCCCTTCTAAAGCCCCTGGCCCCGATGGCTTCACGGGCACATTCTAAAAATCCCTAAAAACACTTCTGGAACCCACCCTCCATAGGGTCTATCACTACATATGGTCAGGTGGCTCCTACCTACCTACGGGTAACCAGACCATCATCAAACTTTTATCTAAAAAAGGGTAAAGACCCCCAAGAACCAGGCTCTTACAGACCTATTTCACTTTTAAACCTTGGTGTCAAGATCCTCTACAAAATCATTGCCACTAGATTAGCCACCATCATCCCCTCCCTGATACACACTGCCCACAGCCTTTGATAATGACCGTTTTGAATGGCTCTCCATGGTCATCTAAAATGGGATTCACCAGCCCCTTTGCCCACCTTATAAACACCATGTACACTGCTCTGGCGGCCAGTCTGGTGGCGGCAGGCCTCCTATCAGATGAATTCCGCCTACACAAAGGCACGGGACAGGGTTGTCCCCTATCCCCGCTCCTCTTTAATATGGCGCTAGAACTCCTGTTTAGGTACCTATCCCAAAAAGCCCCATTACATGGCAACAACATCGGCAATCATGATTTGCATACTTCCCTGATGATGTCCTTATATTCTCAGCGAATCCCTGCTCAGAAATGCTCACAATCAAATCCATATTCAATTAATTCAGACTGTGCATAAATTATAATAAGAGCAAAATCCTTCTCATAGGCACTCTATCCAACCCTCCCTGGACCCACTATTCATTCACAGTTGCAAAATCCCACATCACCTACTTAGGAATCAAACTAGGCAAACTACCTTCTTCTCTCTATCACATCAATTATGCCCTTCTGCTCACAAAAATATCTCAGGAGCTTGACAACTGGATGGACCTGCCCCTTTCACTCCTGGTAAAATGTCATCTGGTGAAAATGGTCAGTTTTGCCCGCATACTCTACCCGCTTCAAACCATCCCGCTACTTGTACACCATAAACACACACAAATTCTCAACAAAGCCATCTCTAAATTCCTTTGGCAAAACAAGAGACCACGCATAGCCTTTACGAAGCTATGTCTTCCTAGACGTGAAGGGGTATCATTCTGCCATTCAGAAATTGATCTCCAACTAAACTTGGTGGGAAACCCAATTGAAAATTGTAGACCTGGCCCATATATCCTTTCTCTCAACTAAACAAGATCAAACCACCTTTACCTGCCCTCTCTGTCATCATCCCAGGCCTTCTCTGACACACCACTTCTGGATGTGCTCCTACATCTCCATCTTCTGGGATCAAGTCCTGTCCTACATTTTTTAAGTAACCCTGTTGAAACTACCCAAAGACCCCCTGCTCCTCATCTTCGCCATTGGGACCCTCAGTTACTGCCATGGTCCCCAAACACAAGCCCTCCTTATAAACACTGGTCTCTGATATGTCTCCTACTCGCCAGAAGATCATCTTGAAAACTGGACCTCCGACATTTACCCAAAAATGTCACAAGTCAAAAAAGACCTCCTGCATCTACTTTTTAAGGACAGACACAACACAGACTTCTCGCACGATAATGCCAAAACACGCTTCTACTACAGATGGCAAGCTTTTATGGTCTCAATGCTTACACCGGCTGACCTGGCAAACTTCGGACAATTTTCATTCTCATACTATGGGCCTCTCCCAACACCCACCGTAAAACTGCTCTCTCCTACTGAAAGACCCACAACCGATGGAACCCAACTTTCAACAGGACACAAAGCCTCCATCAAGAACACCTCTCGACCATCAACCTCAATCCCTCCTACAAACAAAATGACAGAAAGCTTCACCCTTTGTACCTCAGCCGCAACTTTGATGTCTACCCCCCTTCTATCTCCATAGCAAGAACTTGATGCTCACCCCCTTTCCCCCTTCCCCCCTTTCTTTCATCCTTCCCCCTCACCCCTACCCATTTTCTGATATTCTTTGTTTGTTCCTCCCAGTAACCCTAGGGACCCTTCATAATAGATCCATCCAGTTACCCCATTTTTTATATGTTTGAAACTGTTTTCTCATACATGTTGTCATCCCACATCAGGGGCCCACCTACGCAACCCCTAGGTTTCATGACATGCTCATTGCTATGTATCTGTTACTTTCGCTACAACTATTGCTATGAAAAAAATATATAAATACACTGTTGATGTTACAATCTGTATTATTTTTACCCATCAATAAAAATCTATAAAAAATAAAAAGAATCACACATTACCTGTGTTATGAATTTTAACACCTTCCGAACAGTGGCCCTTTAAATGGGTAGTGCAGCTTCCTGATTACATGACCACTGAAATTGGCTCTCACAGCAATCACATGATCAGGAGCCCATCCAGCTGACTCTTGATTAAAAGCTGTAGCCGGGAGCTGTTGTAGGCAGCTCAGTCAGTGTGCTGGGAGCATCCAGTTAGTGTGCAATCAGCAAACAACCTCAGACTGCCATGGACACATATGTGTAAATGCTGGGCTTGTTTTAAAGTACTTTTACTGTTTGTTTAAAATCTTAAAATAGTTGAATTTGCATGATCTGGTTCACTTGTAACTTGTCACTTGTAAAGTATATGTAAACCAAAACCATAAAATCTGATAACGGCTTTTTCATGGTAATATAATTTCAAAAGTAATTTTTAATATTTTTAAATCTGCAGCTTTCAGTAAAAGACCTAATTTTGGCTACTTCTTGTGGTTTTCAAGAGGCTGATACTAAATGACATTGAAGTACTGTTTGCATTTAGGAAATACATTAAATGACATTGGTATAATGCTATTAATGAATACAGAGCTGTCTTGATTTGGGTATTTAATATTTACTTACAGTTCCGCTTTAATAAATCTGATAAGGCTGAAGCTCAGCTGCTAACACATGATGTAAGCACAGTAATGTCCTTAGAATTGCCTTTAAATGGCATGCAGAAACTGATCTTTATTCATTTTGTCACCATTTTTTTTAAATAACTATTATTTTTAAATGATATTATTTAAGCAAGCTACTGCATTAAAAAAACTATGGGAAACATGACTAAAAATAAAGGATTCACTTAAGCAAGACTAAAAGTGAGCAGGATAAGTAAAGGAATCAAAGATAATGGAACACCATGGACTGCAATACACATCACTCCCAAATATTTGCTGCCAGCAAGCATTTCTTATGCCGCATACACAAAACTGTTTTTGATGACGAGAAAATGCAATTTTTAAATTGGTAATTAAAAACGATCGTGTGTAGGCTCCAGAGCATTTTTCACAACGTGAAAAATTTAGAACATGCTCTATTTTTTCTCGACGTTTTTCACGTCGTCGTTTCTCACATTGTGAAAAATGGTCGTGTATAGGTTTTAATGATGGGGAAAAAAACGTGCATGCTCAGAAGCAAGTTATAAGAAGGAAAATTTGCATAATCAAGCCCAAAGGGTGGCGCCATTTGAATGGAACTTCCCCTTTATAGTTACCTGTTCCACGGTCCAGCGATGCGGCCGCCCGGAGCGTCGCTCCTCTCCCCCAGTCTCCGCCAGCGCCTCCATTCAGACTGTGGGCACCCGGCCGGGATAGCTTTTGGCTTCACAGCCGGACACTCACTGTGCATGCACAATTCACGCCGTGCACTAGGAGTGGACAGGCAATCTCCTGAGACCTGTCACATGTCCCTGGACATCACCTACAGCAGTGGTTCTCAACTTGGGGGTCGGGACCCCCTCGGGGATCGAATGACAATTTGCCAGGGGTCACAGCATGGCTGGGGGACAGGGATTAGAGGTCAGCTGACTTGTGAGGAATGTGAAGTGGGAGGGGCTGGAGGAGACCCCATCTCCTGATTTCATCATAGGTGTCCCTGCTGCGAGACGCCACAGAGCTGGAGACACAGTGAGTAACACTATCCGTTTCCCATTCCCCCCACCCCCCCAGAAAGGAGTAAGAGAAGGGGGAACAAATAAGAATACATGGAAGGTAGAGGAAATAAGGGGGAGGAACAAAGAAAAAGGGATAGAAAGAATAAGAAAAATAACAAGAAAGATGGCTAGAGAGAGGGATGGGGGGTGGGGGACAAGAAATTTGGTAATTAGGTTAGAGAGCCATAAAAGGGAAAGAGAAGAGAACAAAGCGAGAGTAGTACATCCTAAAATGTACCATAAGGGGTTTTAATACTGTGCATGTGGAAGGGACTCAGGGAGCGCTAAAAGTATGTGGGTTAGGGGCACAAATTACTTGCCTTGCCTTGGGTGCTGACAACCCACGCTACGAAAATGTTACTGTTGGGGATCCCCACAACTTGGGAAATTTTATTAAGGGGTCACGCCACTAGTGTAAACACAGCTTCCCCGTTCTTCACTGTGGCGATGTCATCGATCGTGTGTTCCCTTATATAGGGAATCACAATCGATGACATCACACCTACAGCCACACCCCTCTACAGTAAGAAACACAGATGAGGTCACACATAACTCCATCAGCGCCCCCTAGTGGTTAACTCCCAAACTGCAATTGTCATTTTCACAGTAAACAATGCATTTTAAATGCATTTTTTGCTGTGAAAATGACAATGGTCCCAAAAATGTGTCAAAATTGTCCGAAGTGTCCGCCATAATGTCACAGTCACGAAAAAAATCACTGATCGCCGCCATTAGTAGTAAAACATTTTTTTTTATAAAAATGCAATAAAACTATCCCCTATTTTGTAAACGCTATACATTTTGCGAAAACCAATCGATAAACGCTTATTGCGATTTTTTTAACAAAAATAGGTAGAAGAATACGTATCGGCCTAAACTGAGGAAAAAAAACGTTTTTTTATATATTTTTGGGGAATATTTATTATAGCAACAAGTAAAAAATATTGAATTTTTTTCAAAATTGTCGCTCTATTTTGGTTTATAGCGCAAAAAATAAAAACCGCAGAGGTGATCAAATACCACCAAAAGAAAGCTCTATTTGTGGGAAAAAAAGGACGCCAATTTTGTTTGGGAGCCACGTCGCACGAACGCGCAATTGTCAGTTAAATCGACGCAGTGCCGAATCGCAAAAAGGGGCCTGGTCTTTTAGCTGCATTTTGGTCCGGATCTTAAGTGGTTAAGCACACCCCTAGATATTCCCATTGGCCCATCACTTTGATGAGCCACTTTAGGATTTTGAGAGTGCCAACACTTTGTTTGACAGGAAGGTTTGTGAGGTTGCTGCTGGTATATGGTTTTCTAGATGCCCTACCTCCACTAATATAATTATTTTAACTAGATGATTGCAGAATATATTTTTTTTTGAGCAGGACACAATTTAAAAAAATGGTCAGTTTCAGTGGCGGCTGGTGCTCAATATTTTTTTTTTTGGGGGGGGGGCGCAAATAAATACCACCAAAAGAAAGTTCTAATTGTGGGGAAAAGGGGATATCAATTGTATTTGTGTACACTGTTGCACGTCCACGCAATTGTCAGTTAAAGTGATGCAGTGCTGAATAGCAAGAAGTGGATTCCTATCTGTGGCTAATCACAAACACGTGGCCCCGCCCCCCTGCAGACATTTGCTGATCTGGGTATACAACTCTAATTGGCCATGTGCATGAGATATAGGACAACTATCATCTTATCTTACCTGTCTCTATACCTAACACACTTAAGGTAGATGTTAACTTACTATGACAATGACATTTAGCTTGCTAAAGCATGGTTTATTATAACAAATGCCATACACATGTATATCTCTGCTTTTAAATGGGCAAACAAAAATACATTAGGATAATCTCATATTTATTTTTCTTGCATAAATATATGCACACAGGCATAACTACATTAAAGGGGTGGTTCCCCTAAAAATAAAGTTTTGACATTGCATTTGCTATAGCGTTTGTATTATTCGTTCCCACCGCCACTTCCGGGTACGATGCTGGCGGTGGGCGTTCCTTATTGATGGACAGGCATCCGACCGACGCATCCATCGCGTCACGAGATGCCGAAAGAAGCCGAACGTCGTTGCGCATGCGCCGTATAGAGCCGCACCGACGTTCGGCTTCTTTTGGCATCTCGTGACGCGATGGATGCGTCGGTCGGATGCCTGTCCATCAATAAGGAACGCCCACCGCCAGCATCGTACCCGGAAGTGGCGGTGGGAACGAATAATACAAACGCTACGTACGGAGGTATTTTTTACATAAAACCAGCCGATTCTAACTGTAATTATTATAGCAAATGCAATGTCAAAACTTTATTTTTAGGGGAACCACCGCTTTAAGGAGGACCATGCAATTGAAAAGAAAACAGGCAATCATGATTTATAGGTTTTATTACTTTCTTTAGATAGAACAATCTACATACATACAGTATGTTCAGGTGAAATAAATAATTTGCTGTTTTCCTGCTTAGCAAACCAACACACTCACATCAGTAATAGGGAATCCTATGTGGTATTTACCTAAAGACATCAGGTATAAATGCATTTCATTCTATGCAAATAAACAACCTTAGATTGACAACCTGCTAACATTGCTGAAATGCCTAATTCCTCTCTCTCTCTCTCTCTCTCTCTCTCTCTCTCTCTCTCTCTCTCTCTCTCTCTCTCTCTCTCTCTCTCTATATATATATATATATATATATATATATATATATATATATATATATCTCTCTCTCTTCCAGTTTCCCTGTGGCCATGTTTGCAAAGGCATAGTAGCCCATTCATTTGAAGGGGATGCTGTATCTGCCGGAAACACAGGAAAAGTTCCTTGCACCTCTTCTAAGGCCTCGTACACACGACCGAGTTTCTCGGCAAAAACCAGCAAGAAACTTGCTGAGAGATTTCTTTTGCCGTGAGTACATTTTCGTTGAGGAAACTGTCGAGAAACTCGACGAGCCAAAAAGAGAGCATGTTCTCTATTTCCTTGACGGGAATGGAGAAAATTGGCTTGTCGAGTTCCTCGACAGCCTAACAAGGAACTCGACGAGGAAAACAATGTATTTCGCCCGTTGAGTTGCTCGGTCGTGTGTACGAGGCTTAAGATTGTAGCCAAAGGGAAACCACACAGTGCTATGCATTTCCCAGTATGGGAAAACACACTGCAATTTCCAGAGCATGGGGCAGGGGATTAAGAATTAATGGCACCCCTGTGCATCTGCTAACAAAAGGGAATTATTGCTGCAGATGCGGGAAAATGTGTGTGAATTACATGCAGTCACGTACCTGCATTCATGTGAACCCAGCCTAACTGCTAAGTGGGACCAAAACAAGCAAATCACCCATAGATTAACTCATTCACTTAATCAAAATGATCTGGTATTGTGCTGGCAGTCATAGAAGTATAGAAACATAGAAAAAGTCATGAGCAGTCCATCAAGTCGAATCGAGTGATTTTGGTTTCATATTAAAAAAACTGCCCTTCTGAACCTTATTCACCCTCTTGATGTATTTAAAGTTTCAAATTCAATCATGTCTCTCCTTTCTCTTCTTTCATCCAGACTGTACATATTAAGTTGCTGAAGTCTCTCTTGATTTGTTTTATCCCCCAAACCTTTCACCATTTTTGTTACCCGTCTCTGGATCTTATCAATATCTTTTTTCCAGAACTGGACACAGAATTCTAGATGAGGTCTCACTAAAGATCTGTGTAGTGTAAATAATAATGTGCTGTCTTAGATAAAGGGCAAGAAAAAAATGTAGATATAAAAAAAAATGTGTTAGTGTGTATTGAACATAATGCGCTGCTGCAACCAACCATGTGAGATACATCATGGAGAGCAAATGTTAGAAAAGCCCGCCTAATTCAAATGAGCCGGGTAGGGGGCGTGGAGGATTTAATTTAGGCTCCTTCCCACGCCGAACGTACTGCGCATGCACCGTCCGTAAAATATCCCAGGGTGCATTGCTCCAAATGACGTTGCAAGGACGTCATTGGTTTTGACGTGAGCGTAAATGGCATCCAGCCCCATTCACGGACGACTTACGCAAACGACGTAAATTTAAAAATTTCAACGCGGGAACGACGGCCATGCTTAACATTGGTTTCCCCTCATATCGCAGGGGCAATTTTACGCGTCGCAAATCTAACGGAAACGTCGTAACTTCACTGCGTCGACCGCGCATACGTTTGGGAATTTGCGTATTTTGCTAATTTGCATACTCAACGGGGAAAACGACGGAGGCAACACCTAGCGGCAAAAAAAAAATTGCATTTAAGATCCGACAGCATAAGAGCCTTACGCCTGTCGGATCTAATGGATATCTATGCGTAACTGATTCTAAGAATCAGTCGCATAGATACGACGGCCCAGATTAGGACTTACGACGGCGTACATTGCGTTGCGCCGTCGTAAGCCCTTTGAGAATCTGGGCCTATAACTTTTGCACAAACCAATCAATATACGCTTATTGTGATTTTTTTCCAAAAATATGTAGAAGAATACATATCAGCCTAAACTGTGGAAAAATGTAGTTTTTTTATAGATTTTTTGGGGATATTTATTATAGCAGAAAGTAAAAAATTATTGCATTTTTTTTAAATTGTCACTATATTTTTGTTTATAGCGCAAAAAATAAAAACCTGCAGAGGTGATCAAATACCACCAAAAGAAAACTCTATTTGTGGGAAAAAAAGGGAGTCCATTTTGTTTGGGGGCAACGTCGCACGACCGCGCAATTGTCAGTTAAAACGATGCAGTTCCCGAATCGCAAAAAGTGTATTTTTGGACCACTCATGTGCAGAACCTGCACTGTTATTCACAGGAATATAAAGAAATATTTTGTGTTTATTGTGCATTATTTTTGTTTTAGATTGTCTGTGTGGGATAGATTATGGTTATGTGAAAAGGAATTAGAAAAAAAATATGCTCACATGCTTAAAATCAGTACATTTTTGAAGACCATGCCACTGAAACTGATATATATATATTTGTAATATTGTAAGCAAGGTTTGCTGACAAAAAACAATGGAGAGCAAGAAGGAAGGGCGGCCCACCTGGAATGAAAGACAATACATTTATTGAGGATCTGTAAAACAATGAAACAATAAGAAAAAACAAGGTTGGAGATTTATTTCTGTAAATGCAATTTAGCTATTTAATTGTGTAGTTTGAAACAACAGTAAATGAGGAATGGAGAAAAAGAATGCCAGGAGAAAAATCTCCTAATGAGATATGTTCTTTGGTATCAAATTAAAAAAAATCTAGGAATCTAGCAGTGAGAATAGTATCAGTTTTGTGGCAGGGAGGTGCAAGAACCTTAGTAATCCTTTATGTTACTGGCCGCTTCCTGTATATGGATTCATCGGGTAGTGTGCGGGTATTCCGTCACTTCCTCTATGCCGCAATGTCTCCTGGGAGCTTTTGTCATTGTTCCCAGGGACATTGCGAAGGTCTGCCACAAGTTATCGTGGGATTTAGAAAGAACATGCGGTTTAGTAATTATGCATATGAGCGTATAATTATTTATTTTTTTGGTGGGGGAGTGGATCTTGGGTGGGAGTTCCCACACTTTTTTCCCCAGGACTTGACCCCTGTTAGTATTGTATTAAGCATATGCTTGAACTATTGGATAGAAATGTAAAATAATGTAAAAATAAAATTTCTATGCAATATTTGATAGATTTTTGACTAAAAATGCAAAACATATATATATATATATATATATATATATATATATATATATATATATATATATATTTTTTTTTTTTTTTTTTAAATTGTAGGCTTTAATTCTGAACATAGTAAAGATTAATATATACCAAATGGTATGCATTACCTTTAAATCTGGATGTTGGAAATGTTATTAATGCAATATACATTAAAGGGTTAATAAAGGATTTTTTTTTCTTTAAAATAACAAACATGTCATACTTACCCCCACTTTGCAGTTCGTTTTGCACATAGTGGCCCCGATCCACGTCTTCTGGGGTCCCTCGGCGGCTGTCTCTGGTCCTCCCCGCAAGAACTCACCACATTCTTGCGAGAGAGCTTGCATGGAGTCCTTGCGGGCGCGCTCCCGTGATACAGCGAGCAGCCATAGCCGCTCACTGTATCACTCGGCCCCGCCCCTCAGCGCGCTGCGTCACTTAATGTGATTGACAGCAGCGCAGTAAACACACAGCTCCCGGTCCTGTCAGGGGAAGAAATGCCTGACCGTCTGTTCATACAATGTATGAACAGCAATCAGTCATTTCCCCAAGTCAGTCCACCCCCCTTCAGTTAGAACACACCCAGGGAACATACTTAACCCCTTACTCGCCCCCTAGTGTTAACCCCTTCCCTGGCAGTGGCATTTTTATAGTAATCAATGCATTTTTATAGCACTGATAAAAATGTCAATGGTCCCAAAAATAATGTCGCAGTACCGATAAAAATCGATGATCGCCTCTATTACTAGTGAAAAAAAAAATATTAATAAAAATGCCATAAAACTATCCCCTATTTTGTAAACGCTATAAATTTGGCGCAAACCAATCAATAAACACTTATTGCGATTTTTTTTTTTTTTTTTACGAAAAATATGTAGAAGAATACGTATCGGCCTAAACTGAGGAAAAAACATTTTTTTAATATATATTTTTGGGGGATATTTATTATAGCAAAAAGTAAAAAATATTCATTTTTCTCAAAATTGTCGCTCTATTTTTGTTTATAGCGCAAAAACTAAAAACCGCAGAGGTGATCAAATACCACCAAAAGAAAGCTCTATATGTAGGAAAAAAAGGACGCCAATTTTGTTTGGGAGCCACGCTGTACGACCACGCAATTGTCAGTTAAAGCGACGCAGTGCCGAATCGCAAAAAGTGGCCTGGTCTTTGACCAGCAATAAATATGGTCCGGGGCTTAAGTGGTTGTTGTGGTTAATAGACAGATCACACTGACAATAACACTGATAATAACAACTTATCTTGCTTTTGGGCTTGTGATGCAGCTGCAAATCATTAGCAATAATTATTATGAATGGTGTTCTAAAGTAGAGGCCCTTAATTAAACATAATAACTTTGTGCCTTGGTTGGAAAGGATCCAAACAGATAAGCGCCTTTTTTTCTGTACTTTTTATTTACAGAATATTACTTTTCTGTACGAACTAAAAGGGACTTATTAACAAGAAGTGTGTTTTCTAATTACACTTGTCCTTGTTTGTATGCTATTCATTAACTACTTAGAGTCAAAGCCAATATGATCTAATTTCCTGTACAGGACAAAACTCTGAACCTGACTAATGTGTGATCTTATTTTATCTGACATGATTCTACATCACTGTGAACTAACCTCTGAGTTAATGTGCTGCCCGCTTACAAATCTATTATTGGCTTTAAAGAAAGAGTATCTTACACAAAAGCCAAATCTTGCATTTCTAAAACTGCCTTTGTTATATGAAAATAATGTGTATTTTTTTTTCTTTGCTAAGACATTACGTTTCGAAGATTCTACATGAAAAATGGGAAATGTTTGCACACACAGGTTTTATGAACTACATATAATATATTTCTAATACTAATTATCATTTTAGAATTGTGCATCAGACAGGAATTTTGGTTTGGTAAATTGGTAGAAGTAAATAGTAGTAGTGAAATTTCAACGCATTTTGGTTTATTATAGAGAAAATTCTTTAACTGTATGCATGATACAGCAATGCAAATGAAATAAGACATCTATATCATTAGGCTATCTATCTATCTATCTATCTATCTATCTATCTATCTATCTATCTATCTATCCTTTTTATAAAATAAAAAAAAGAAGAAAAGAGTGTTATTAGGTTACATATAGATATTGATAGTTAACAGAATTTAACTTTTCAAGTCATAGTTACAGGGTTATCAATTTTACCGCTATGTGAGATTAGCGATGAAATATAGGTTTGGGACTAACATGGGTTTGATTCATAGCCTGTCAATTTGCTGACCTAGTGAACTAAGGCCTCGTACACACGATAGGTTAACCAGAGGACAACGGTCTGAAGGACCGTTTTCATCGGTCAAAACCGATCGTGTGTGGGCCCCATAGGTTATTTAACCATAGGTTAAAAAAAAGACAACTTGCTTTAAAATTAACCTATGGATTGGTAACCGATGGGACAAAACCGATCGTTAGTAGGCACAACCATTGGTTAAAGATCCACGCATGCTCAGAATCAAGTCGACGCATGCTTGGAAGCATTGAACTTCTTTTTTTTCAGCACGTCGTTGTGTTTTACGTCACCGCGTTCTGACACGATTGGTTATTTAACCTATGGTGTGTAGGCGTGATGGACCATCAGTCAGCTTCATCGGTTAATCTAGGACAACGGTACATCAGACCGTTGTCCATTGGTTAACCTATCGTGTGTACGAGGCTTAAGGCACAATTTCAGTGCTATAGCAACCACCTAACCACAATGACCTTGCTGTCATTTGAACTTAAACAGATGGCATAGTAAGGCCAATAAAGGGGCATTTAGATTTCATTCCCTGCAGCCATATTGAAAATGTGTTTAGCTGAAATAGGAAAAATAAAGAAAGTGCGGCTAATAAATTGCATAGGGACCGATTAGTGTGGGGCTTGTAAGTACTGGTCTGTTAAAGTAGAGGTAAACCCTCATTGTATGTGATGTAGATAGCAAAATGTCATGTATCTGGGGGGAGGATAGGTTTTACATCTTAATGCTGATGATATCCTGCCGTTTCTTCACAGTCTGTTCCTGTCCACATGCACTAAAAGTCATAACAGGCTGTATTTGTTTTTTCTTTTTCTTTTTTTACAGGCTATATTTCCTAATTGTTGCTGACTGCGATTGATTCTTTTTTCACAGCCTGTCCCTGTGCACATACACCACAGTGATAACAGGCTGCATGTGTTTTTTCACAAGGTACATTTCCTAATTGCTGAGTGCTATTTTTTTTTAACAAATTGTTTTCTTTGGGAGAGTATGTGACAGGATGATTTATAGGCAGGAGTTTTCAGGAGACAGCGGCAGAGCTTTGTCATCCATAGCACAAAGTGCCCAAACAAAGACCTTTATTTCAGCAACACCAACTGTTTTTTTTTTATGAAACCCAGATATTAAAATAACATTTTATTATATTTATATATATTATATTTGCTTTACTGCACACAAAATGTGTACAGCCACATTCACTCTAGTTAATTGGGCTGTGTGAATGAGCCCAAATATCTGTGGCCACTGACAGCCTGTCATTGTAGTGTGTGGGCTAAGCAGCAACAGCTATCCACACACAGCTGTCAATCCCAGCCACAGAAATCAGTAAATTCTTGCTGCTGGGGTTTACACAGTGGCTAAGCACCCATGCAAATGCAGTCTAAAAGTAAAATTAGAACAAGCAAGGCTCAGTGCAAAAAGCAAGGGTTGCAACCATTATAAAACTACTTTTATCTGTGAATAGTAAAACGGTTTGTAACAGGGAGAGAAGGTAGGGATAATAGTCTAAGAACTCTACTGCTTTTACATGAGGATGGAAAGAAGAAGCCCCCCCAGTCGTACTCATGTCAATAGATGCTGAAAAAGCTTTTGACAGAGTCGACTGGGGGTTTATCATGGAAACTCTGCAAACTATAAGATTGGGACCTAGATACATGAAATGGGTGGAAAACCTATATAATTACCCGACGGCAAGGGTGAAGGTCAATGGGAGTGTGTCGTCTGAGTTTGAAATGATGAACGGAACCAGACAGGGCTGCCCGCTCTCGCCCCTCCCGTATTTGATATCGTTGGAACCATTACTGGCCAGGATACGGAGCAATCCGGGTATGGGGGGGTGGGAGTGGGAGAGGAGGAGCACAAGGTTGCGGCATACGCAGACGACATACTCCTATATGTGACCAAGCCTAGACTCTCTCTCCCCAACGTAATGACAGAAATAAAAAAATATGGGGAACTTTCTAATTTTAAAATCGGTCCTATAAAAACGGTAATCCTGAATTTGGGAATAGATGCGAAAGAAGAAAAAGACTTGCAACAAGAATTTCCATTTATCTGGGGAAAAAAAACATTAACATACTTAGGAATAAAGATTACACCTAGAGTAGAAAAACTATATGTGGGCAATTATATTCCATTAGTCAATGAAATAAAACAGGATCTGAAAAATCTAGCAAAGAGACCGATTTCCTGGGTAGGCAGGATCAATGCATTTAAAATGATGATTTTACCAAATGCTCCCCATAAGAATTCCACAAAGCTTTTTCAAGATAATAAAAACTATAATCTTGAAATATATTTGGCAGGGTAAAAAGGCTAGAGTAAACTATAGTATTCTAAGTCGTAAAAAAAAACTGGGGGGTTGGCGCTCCCAGATATAAAAAGATATTATCAGGCCGTGGTGTTGGCAAGGTTGGCTGAATGGACAAATATATACACTAAAAAGAAGTGGGCACAGATAAAAGACACAAAAAGTTCGACACAATTAAATAAAAATGTTTGGATTCCACCTAAATTTCGAAAAATAGACACGGACACACACAGCATAACGAAGAATGTATTTAAAGTATGGGACACACTATATAGGCGGGAAAAGTGGGAATATAACTCCCCATTAATCCCATTAGCAGGCACAATTTTTTTTCCACCAGGTAACAAGACACGAATGGGAAAGTACTTGGGCACTAAAAAATTAGGGGAAGTGGTTACACAAGGAAAAAATAAGGTCAAGAAATGGTATTCAAACACAGGAAGGGGTTCAACAGTTTAGTGATTGGGAATACTTTCAATTAAAACATTTTGTTAGCACCTTACCACAGCCGATAAGAGATGATACAACATTAAACCCAATAGAAAAATTATGTTCCATCGGAAAACCATTAAAACATGGAATTGCGGTACTATATGGGATATTAACAGACTTAGAGATGAAGGGAATATTGACATGCGTAGAAAAGTGGGGACAAGACATAGGGAAAATCTAGAGGACTCACAAATGATAGGTGCAGTGTTCAACTATGCTACTGACATTACCACAATCGAGATAAATTATAAATGTATGTTTCGCTGGCATCTGACCCCGGAGAGAATGAATAAAATTCACCCAAATAACTCTGCGCAGTGTTGGAGGGAATGCAATCAAGTAGGAACCACTGTACACGTTTGGTGGGACTGCCCGAGAATACAAGAGTACTTGGAAAGAAATCTTAGAATATATAGAAGAAATTACAGGTGAAAAGATCCCACGAAATCCCTTGACCTGTTTGTTCCACGGAACAGAAAGGTAAAAAAAAACAGTATGGATCGACTCTGGTTCCAGTGTTGCTGAATGCAGCAAAGGGTTTAATCCCAAAAAACTGGCTACACCCACAGAGGCCTTCCATAAAAGAATGGATACACCGAGTTGATTATATATCAGAAATTGAATATCTGGGACGTGGAGAAACGGGAGGTGAGACTAGAAGCAGAACAGTCTGGGAGAAATGGAAAGTTTTTAAAACGTCAGAAAAATTCACACAGGCAATGATAGAAATAGATAGGTGAGACTAGGTGAGAATTCAAATCTAAACAGTGACAGAAAGAACCGAAGGGAGATGGGGGGGGGTTAGGACTTGGGGGGAACAAAAGATGAAAGAAGAGTAGTAACTCAGGGGCGGGATTCTTTCTATGTAACGTGGGTTAAAATTAATAATGTTCATTTAAAAGTGATTTTTCTTGAAAGGATAGTTGAAAGGAAAAAAAAAAAACATACAAAAAAAAACCATACAAATAAAAATAATATAAAAGAAAAAAGAGGTAAATAAAATGGATAAACCACACGTGATGTGAGACCACAGAGGAGACGTGAAGGGCGGAGTTACCGTGAGCAAGTCTCGCTGTCCCGCTCCCTGGTTTGAGACTGATGTGGGAAAAAAAAAGAAAAAAAAATAGTAAAACGATTTAGACCTGAAATTTGTAGGACTTGGTGCAGTGTGTGTGAAGCACTCATGTACAACACCAAGACTCCTGGATTTTTAGTATTAATAAAACCAGCTGCATGGCCTCATTTACACTTGTGTTTGGGGTGGGGGGGGCAGTAAAAATGTGCGGCTTAAACCAAATTTTCCATCCCTCAAATTGCTTCCCTTTATGCTGCACAGTCAGTAGAGGGAGGAGAGCATATGTAGCAGCTGTGATGTTTTGCATTGCAGTGCATTAAAATGTATCTTTTTGTATAAATTAGTCTCCACCCACTGGATATGACCTACTGAATGGAGGCGCTCTGAAATTGTGCACAATACAAGTGGTTGTGGTGTACTAGGGCATGGTTTAAGGGTTTTAAACTGGCAGTGAGGAGGCAACACAATACCTGCTATGAAAAAGGACATTTGAAAATGTGAAACGCGTTAGCTCCTGTATTCCGTTGTTTGCTGTGGCTTGCATTTTTTTTGATTATTACCTTTTTTAATAAAGGCATTGATTTTCAGTGCAGATGTCCAGAATGTTCTCCTCACCCAATTGCAGTAAAATGTATCTTTTTATATAAATGTATTTCCACCCACTGAATATGACCTACTGAATGGAGCCGCTCTGAAATGATGTACAATGCAAGTGGTTGTGGTGTGATAGGGCATGGTTTAAGGGTTTAAAACTGGCAGTGAGGAGGCAACACAATACCTTCTCATTCCTGTCAAATGCCCTCTCTAACCACTTCCCTTCACCATGTGATCAACTGTGTTCAATGACAGCTGATCACGATGTAAACACGAGCCGGCTTGTGTGAAAGGGACAACGACACTCATAATAAGGCGACTGATTATCAGTGTGCTGATTATCAGTGAAGTCCAAACAGTGTCTACCAATGCTGCCCATGAGTGCCCACCAGTGCTGCTCATCAGTGCCCATCAGTGTTACCTATTAGTGCTGCCTATCAGTGTCCATCATTGCCACCTACCAGTGCCTATCAGTGCCTATTGGTGCCACCCATCCTTGCTTCCTATCACTATCCATCATTGCTGCCTATCAGTGCCACCTACTATTGCCTATCAGTGATGCCTATTAGTGCCCATCAGTTCCGCCAATCAGTGCAGCCTCATCAGGGCCCACCAGTGCTGCCTCATCAGTGCAGCCAATCAGTCCCCATCAGTGCCGCCTCATCTGTGCCCATCAGTGCAGCCCCATCAGCGCACATCAAAAATTTAAACGAATTATGAAAAAAGTTTTTTTTCCCCAAAAATTTCAGTCTTTTTTTGTTTGTTTAGCAAACAATAAAAATAAAAATCAAATAAAGCTCTATTTGTATGGAAAAAATATTAACATTTCATATGAGTACAGTGTAGCATGATAGCGCAATTGTTATTCAAAGTGTGACAGCGCTAAAAGCTGAAAATTGGCCTGAACAGGAAGGGGGTAAAAATTCCCAGTAGTGGTTAAAAGCTTTCAAATAGGTATTGCTTTTCAGAGGGCAAACTTAGTACCAACTAGCCCTATCTTTGCCTGGTGTTTGGTGACATATTCATCAATGAGTGACACAGCTTTCTGTGCTAAGAGGATTGTGATAATCTGCGCTCCCTAAAACCCTATGTGTGTTTAAAGCTGCTTCTATAAAATGCTTGACTATCCAAAACATGACATCTAAATGTAATTGCAGTGCTGAAATCAATATTAAATATAAATATGTACTGTAAATTGTGAAACACGTGTAAATAATCCATGGATCTTAAAGTGCATTTTTGCACTTCAAGATTCACCCATGTCAGCCATCCCCATAGTGTACCTCATTTGTCCCTGAAGTGCTAGCTGGGCATAGTACTGACTGGGCAAGATTGTGATACTACTGGAAGAGAGTGAGACATATAGGGAGGGAGAGCAACAGAGTTCTGTAACAGCACAGTGCTCACTCACCCGAGAATGGAGGCTCCAACAGCGGCATCATTCCTGCAGACATTTTTGCTATTTAAGCAGCTTAGCTCATTTCCTCCTTGCCCTTGCGTGGTCTATGATCTCTAAGTGCCTTCCTTCCTGTGCTCCTGTGCACGACTTGGCCTGGCTGACTTCCCTTCCTATCCCTGTTCCTGATTGTTGCTCCTGACTATGCTGACTTCTGGTTTCCTGCTCTGGCATCCAAACCCTGGCTTTTTGATGATGTTCCTGAACTGTGTTATTTCTGTCATTTCATTAACGGTGTGATTTTAACTCTACTCTCTGTCTCTGTCTGGTTTATGGTTCTTGACAGTGGGGAGTGCAGGCAGGGAGCACAACAAAGTGGAATCTGCACTTCAAGAAGCATTATAGAACTGACACTTTGGGGTTGATTTACTAAAGGCAAATCCACTGGAAGTGCACTTTGAAGTACAGTCACTGTAGATCTGAGGGGAAGATCTGAAATGAGAGGAAGCTCTGCTGATTTCTATCATCCAATCATGTGCAAGCTTAAATTATCCAATCATGTGCAAACAAAAATTCAGTTTTTTTATTTTCCTTGCATGTCCCCCTCAGATCTACAGTGACTGCACAATATCCTTTAATTAATCAGTGCTTGGTTCTTTTGCTATTCAGTTTATATATGCTAGTTTATTCATATTTGAATCGTCCATATGTACATTTGCCCACCTGTACAGATATATACACTTTATTGGCTTATTTTCAGTTTGGGTTGAGGCTGAATTATCATATTACAATACATATGCTTTAGGACTTGAGTGTCTTTTGGCAGAAAAATCAAAGCGAGAAAACAAAACGGAGTGCAAAAAATGTAACCATTTTAGCTCCAGAAGATTTGAACCAACTGCGATTGTACCCCAGATTATTTTTCACACAAATAGAGCTTTTTTTTGGTGGTATTTGATCACCACTGAACTTGTGATATAAAGAAAAAAGACTGAAAGTGTTAAGAAAAATATGTTTTATTATTTATTGTTATACATTTTTTTTTATTATTTTGCTATAAAACATTGCCAATAAAAAAATTATAAAAATCAAATTTCTTCATATATTTTTGCCCAAATTTATTCTGCTGCATGTTTTTGACAAAACAAAATCCCAATAAGTGTATATTGATTGGTTTGCATGAAAGTTAAAGAGCCTACAAAACTATAGTATATATAAACTGGAGTTTTTTTCTTTCGTTTTATACTACTAATGGCAGCGATCAATGACTTATAACAGAACTGCGATTTTGCAGTGGACAATCTGACACTAACTGACATTGAGGGGAAATTACTAACTGCCACTGACATCACCAGTGCCATTATTACCGTGATCAGTGCTAAAAATATACACTTTCACTGTACTAATGACACTGGCTGGGAAGGGGTTAACATCTAGGGAGATCAATGGGTTAAACATGTGCCTAACTATGTGTAATGTGTGTACAATGTGCTGCTTTTAAGTAATGATCTCTCAATTTCCCATCCCAGATCCCTCCCTTTGTACAGATTAAATTTTAACACAGACACAGGCTGTGAATGTAAACCCAGAATTAGGCAGTGCCAGTACCAGTACTGCGAACGGGCGATCATTACGTGGTTCATCAAACTTAAAGTGTTACTAAAACGCAGGACCCTGCATTCACTATATCTGGTCTGCCACAATACACAGAAAATATGAATGAATACACAGAATGAAATAGTTTTAGTAAATATAAACTGCTAAACTCCTTTTCTCAGCAGTTGGAGCAGTCTTGTGACTTCTATTAGTGTCTGTTTAAAGCTTGTAGGAGGAGTTTTCATGACTGTCCTATAAGGCAACAGGACCCCTGACCCTCTGTCTGGACAGTGCTGATTTACCCAATGCTGATCACATAAACTCTCACAAGAAAAAGAAAATCTCTAGCAATACACACCAAACTGAGCATGTGCAGTTTGCCCTCAAACCTCAGGAGATGGATTGGGGACATGTGGAAGAAGAAGTGATCAGAGAAGACAGCATCAAACATCCTTTTTACACAATGCAGATGATTAACCCCTTAGGTTCCATAGAGTATAATACTGCATATACAGACTGATTTTACTGTTGTAGGTTCAGTAACACTATAACCACTTGCCAATATACTGCTAAAGGGCAACCCCTGTGTGCGGGATCACGTATATATACAGTATTCTGCACTTCTGGTTAGCAGGCAGAAATGCACACCAGCGGCTGCTCGCCCCCGCTGTGTATAATCAGCGGGTACCACAGACTCGATGTCCGCTGGCACCCATCAATCATTCAGTACAGAGGCAGAATGGCAGTCTGCCTATGAAAACAAGGCAGATGGCTTTTCTGTCAGTAGGGAAGGTATGGATACTGTGTTCCTGCAAAGTAGGGACAAGGATCCATGTCTTCCCTTAGTAAAAGCACCTCCCACACTGTACAAAAACACTGGCTAGGCACACAGTTAACCCTTTAACCCCCCTGATGTTAACCCCTTCCCAGTCAGTGTCATTAGTACGGTGACAGTGCATATTTTTAGCAATGATCACTGTATTAGTGTCATTGGTTCCCAAAAAAGTGTCCGTGTCTGATTTGTCTGCCGCAATATCGCAGTCCCACTATTAGTCACTGATTGTCGTCATTACTAGTAAAAAAAAAAAATCATAAATATATCCTATAGTTTGTAGACGCTATAACTTTTGAGCAAACCAATTTATATAAGCCTATTGGGATTTTTTTATTTTTACCAAACATACCTAGCAGAATACATTTTGACCTAAATTGATGACGACATTTTTTATTTATTTTTTATTGGATACGTTTTGTAGAAGCAAGTATATTTTTTCAAAATTGTTGGTCTTTTTTGTTTATAGCGCTAAAAAATAAAAACACAGAGGTGATAAAATATCACCAAAATAAAGCTTTTTTTGTGTGTGTGTGGGGGGGAGACACACATTTTATTTAGGCACAGTGTCACACGACTGTCCAATTGTCAGTTAACCACTTGCCGACCGCCCACCGCCGTTATACGTCCACAAGGTGGCTCGGCTGGGCGAGAGCACGTAGTATGACGTCCTCTCTCCCAGCCGCCACTAGGGGCGCGCGCGCGCCCCCCGCTCGCCCCCGACTCCCGTGCGTGTGCCCGGCAGGCGCGATCGCCGCCGGGCACACGCAATCGCTCGTTACAGAGCGGGGACCGGGAGCTGTGTGTGTAAACACACAGCTCCCGGTCCTGTCAGCAGGGGAAATGCTGATCTTCGGTTCATACAATGTATGAACCGAGGATCAGTGTTTCCCCTAGTGAGGCCACCCCCCCCCCCCCCACAGTAAGAACACACCCAGGCATACTTAACCCCTTCCCCGCCCCCTAGTGTTAACCCCTTCACTGCCATTTGCATTTTTATAGTAATCCAATGCATTTTTATAGCACTGATCGCTATAAAAATGCCAATGGTCCCAAAAATGTGTCAAAAGTGTCCGAAGTGTCCGCCATAATGTCGCAATACCGAAAAAAAAATCGCTGATCGCCGCCATTACTAGTAAAAAAAATATAATAAAAATGACATAAAAATACCCCCAATTTTGTAAACGCTATAACTTTTGCGCAAACCAATCAATAAACGCTTATTGCGATTTTTTTTTACGAAAAATATGTAGAAGAAAACGTATCGGCCTAAACTGAGGAAAAAAAATGTTTTTTTATATATTTTTGGGGGATATTTATTATAGCAAAATGTAAAAAATATTAATTTTTTTCAAAATTGGCTCTCTATTTTTGTTTATAGCGCAAAAACTAAAAACCGCAGAGGTGATCAAATACCACCAAAAGTAAGCTCTATTTGTGGGAAAAAAAGGACGCCAATTTTGTTTGGGAGCCACGTCGCACGACCGCGCAATTGTCTGTTAAAGCGACGCAGTCCCGAATCGCAAAAAGTACTCTGGTCTTTGGGCAGCAATATGGTCCGGGGGGTAAGTGGTTAAAGTAATACAGTGCAGTATCGTAAAAAATTGCCTGGTTATGAAAGGGGGGGTAAATCTTCTGGAGCTGAAGTGGTTAAGCTTCAGGACCACAATGCAAGCAGGAGAGAGGACACAGATTAAATATAAACATTGTAGTGCATTATTTGAGAGACAATAACCACAAATATTTACATTGGCTGGACAGTATGTAGGAGCTTGGTAAGGTCTCAATGTAAAAGGAGGAAATACAGCAGTGTTTAGTTTGAAATAAATATTAGAATCTAATATTTGAAAGGCAAAAGCCACAAAAATTGTACCATGACAGTATGTGAGCTGCCTAATTAAGCCATAATATAAAAGGTTTTATTTTAAAATAAACATTTAGAATGTATTATCTGAGAGACAATAGCCACACATATTTACCCTGCAGGATTTACTCTGCGGCTAACAGTGTGTCAGTCGAGTTAATGCTGAGGAAACATTGCGTGGCACCTTTATAGTGCTGGAGCAACAGAGTACGCTGCAAACTTTGAGACACAAAGCAGAATTTGCCCTTCAGCGAACATTAAAAATTTGTCAGCTGAGGTCCAGCTAAAGAAACAATATATGTGGTATCTTTACAGTGCCAGAGCTCAGAAACAGACCATGAACGTTGAGGTGCAATGCAGCATTTACCCTACAGTAAACATTACAAACTTGCCACCTCAGGAGGAGCTGTGAAAAGAGCACGCGCGTGCGCCCACAGCGAGCTCTGTGACCGTGCCCGTGGGACCCGCAGACTTGATATCCACCAGGTGCCCACGATCGTGTCATGGAGCTGCAGAAAGGGGAGATATTGCTGGTTTATAGATTACCCGTGTGCCATGGAGTGACACTCTCAAGCCTATCTGACCCACTGCCACATGGTATGCGTGTCCACCTTATTCTGTAAGAGTACCCATTCACTACACTCTACCTGGAGATTTTGATGTTATTTGGCCATCTCAATAGTGTCCAATGAATTAATCTCTCCGTTCTTCAGTTATACCGCTGATAGAACTGGATTATACTGTTTACCAATTTACTTCTTATTCCTTTTTGCTTTAAGGTTGAGCCATCATCCTAACATTCCACCATTTGACTCACAAACTCTGACTGAATTCCATGTTTATGGTCCTACATTCTCTCCATACACATTTGTATGTTTGCACATATATTTCATGATATTGTGTTTATTTCACAGCGCTACACTGTTTTGTATTATTCCATTGTTAACTTTGTTTGTTAGAGTGTTGGCAGCTTCTTTATATTTCTTTATTGGTTTAGCACAGTTTTTTTTCTCTTTACTTTCACATTTCCCTGTTCTGCCTAGTGACAGAACAGTGATCTATTGCTCCCTGTCATCAGGAGCAGTGATCACTGTCTTGTCACTTGTAACCCAGCCCCCGCAAAGTTAGAATCACTCCCTAGGACACACTTAAACCCTTCATCTCCCCCAAGTGTTTAACCCCTTCCCTGCCAGTGTCATTTACACAGTAATCAGTGCATTTTTATAGCAATGATCGCTGTATAAAATGACAATGGTCCCAAAATAGTGTCAAAAGTGTCCGATGTGTCTACCATAATGTCACAGTCATGATAAAAATCACTGATCGCCACCATTACGAATAAAAAAATAATAGAAAAAATGCCATGAAACTACCCCCAATTAATATTGTTTTTTTTTATTATTGAGATTTTTTTTACCAAAAATATGTAGAAGAATTCATATCAGTCTAAACTGAGAAAGACATTTTTTTTTTATATATATATATAATTTTTGGCGATATTTATAATAGCAAAAAGTAAAATATATTGCTTTTTTTTCAAAATTGTCCCTTTTTTTTGTTTATAGTGCAAAAAATAAAAACAGCAGAGGTGGTCAAATACCACCAAAAGAAAGCTCTATTTGTGGGGAAAAAAGGACGTCAATTTTGTTTGGGTGCAACATCGCATGACCACGCAATTGTCAGTTAAATCAACGCAGTGTCGAATTGCAAAAAGTGCTCTGGTCAGGAAGGGGGTAAATTCTTCCGGGGCTGAAGTTGTTAAAGGCCAGGTTTTTGCTCTTCCCTTCTTGTTTCAGAGATGTTGGCCTCTCACTTGTCTAATCTGATTCCCTCTGCAGAAACCTCCTTTTCCATCTATTAGCGACATTCCTTTCTCTGCTCTCACCTTCAAGGTAATATGCTTTGTAGCCACCATCTCTGCAAGGCTAATATCTAATCTTGCAGCCTTATCTTGCAAGCACCATTTTTGGATTACAAACATAGGGACGAGAGGGTCCTGAGGCATAGGACTTTCTTCTATTCCCCCAAAATAATGCTTAGAAACAAAGAAAAAAAGCTTGAGGAGGAAAGGGTACATTAGCAGCACCCATACGCAAATGGTTGCTTTATGTCCCTAACCTTTACATTGCAAGGCCTTGCACTCTACATTTAAATTTAGATGGCCAGACCATATTTGCAATTTTTCACAATTTCTTTATTTTTTAGTTACAGCTTTAATGCCTCGTACACACGACCATTTTTCTCGGCAGGAAAAAAAAAACGTTTTTCCCGACATGATTCCTCTCCAGCCTGACTTGCATACACACGTTCATGCAATAAAAAGTCTGACCAAAGCGCAGTAACGTACAACATGTACGGGACTAGTTCCTTTCAAATGGCGCCGCCCTTTGGGCGGCTTTTGGGCTGCATACTTGATTCTGAGCACGCACGTTTTTTTTCCCCTTGGAAAAGCAAACACACGACCATTTTACGGGAAACGCGACGAGAAAAAAAAGAGCTGGTTTCAATTTTTTTGCGGGCAGTTTCTTCGTTGAGAAAACTGCTAGGGAGCATACACAAGACCAATTTTCACGACCAATATAAAAAATTGCAGTGAAAAACAGTTGTGTGTACAAGGCATCAGAGTTCAGAAAAGACCCCCAAACCATTAATTTTCTGAAAGCATGGGATGAACTTTAAGGAGCTTTATATAAGTGAATGAATTCACATGTTTTCTGTGAACATTTTAAGCTACCATTTAAGTTAGATGCCTCCAGTTCTAGCTTTGAAGCTCTCAGTACAAATGTATTCACTGACTTTGAATGTATTTTGCAGTGGACCTTCCTGTAATTCAATTCCGTACGTTTTGATGGATGCAGGCATAGTTTGTATGCATCCTTAGTGCTTTGCTTTGTATAGTAAGCACATTGAAATGAATTTAAATTGTCCACCAATACTACTTGTACAGTGGTCATTATTATCGAGAAATCATCTGGCTGCCTAAGGTTGCACTAATATACTGTATTATACTGCGTTCCCTACTGCAGGATGTATATTGCCAACAATATGCTGAATAAGAGGCTCCTATATATACTGTATGGTTAGCCCTCTTAGATTATACATTATGGAAATTTAAATATTGTCTCTATTTCCTTTTTCTTATACCATGCAGAGGCAATGTGATTCATTAAACTCACATCACTAATATTTGCATGCTCTAAAAATATATGCTATTTAAGATTGATCTCTCACTGCCATGGGATCTTTATAGCACCTGAAAGTGCGTTCTTACTCCTTTAAAACCTTCAAGATACATGATTGTCACTGAGAAGTGGATTGGGTTATAAATCATATTTTGGAGACATTATATTAAAATGTGTTATGCATATGATATCGTAGTACAGTTCTTCCTATTAAGACCATCAGTATGGTAAATGTATGGAATATACAGTACATCTTTTTTTAATTTTTGTAGGATCCTACTAAAGGTTTTAATTGTTGCCTTTTTTTTTTTTATCTTGTTTTCTGGTTTTGCTATAAAGATTATCGCTTTTATAATATGATAGAAGAATAAAAACAATTGGCTTACCCAATTTAAGGTGGCCATGTGCGGCACCAAGCCGCCCGAGCCATTGACCCCACACGGTTGATGGGGGGATGTACAAAGATCTCTGGGGGGCATAATGAAATAAGAATTTAAGGTGCAGAGCACTAGTGGAAAAGGAGGGGGGAAGAGGGGAAGGAGTGGGGAAAAGAAGGAGGGGGGAAGAGAGGGAGCGGAGAAAGAGAGGAAAGGAGGGAGGGAAAGGGACCACCCGTGTGGGGGAGAAGGAGGAAAGGGGATAGGAGGAAGGGGGGGAGGAGAAATGAAAAGGAGGGGGGGAGGAAGGGAGAAGGGGGAGGAGGGGGAGGGAGGTCGAGTGCCCAAAAATTAGGATAGATGACACCAATTAAAGTAGAAGTGCAACCACAATTGGTTCACCGAATGGATAAAAGAGAGTAATATAAATACCTAAAAAAAGGAAAAAAGTGCAGCGCCAATTAAAACAAGTTTGCCCTCCTGAGCAATACCATATAATGTATCCGTAGGTGAGTCAGAAAAACGCACCCAAACACAATGTGTACACAGAGTAATTACAATGTGAATAAGAAGTAAATCACACAGAAGTGTCTGATATACCCTCACAGACCTGGATGGTCAGTAAAGTATAAAATCTTCACAAACATAAAATTAGAAATATTGTGAATCTCTGAGTGCAACAACCTAACAAAAAATATACCCGAAAAGACCATAACAGTCTCACAAGATGTGCAAATATGTAATCAATAATAAACAAACATGATATTCGTTCAGTGAAAAAATGAATCTATAATAATATATAGAATAGAGTGCAGAGTCCCATTGAATACACAGAGGTATTCCTATATTCTCATAGGTGGAAAAAACGCTCTCCTCTCTGATATGTGGTGTCTCATCCCCAGGTGAATAATCTTTATAGTAAGAGTAAATGCCCTTACCAGATGTTGTAGACCCACAGCTCACCGTACGGTGGGGGGTCCTCAAGGTGGGGGAACCATCAATGGAGAGATCCGACGTGCTCGTTTGTGGGCCGAGGCCCGTTAAGTGAGCTCCCCAACCTGGAGACGCCCAGATCAACGCCAGGTGGCGGCGCGTGATGTCACCAGGTCAGTTTCTCCGTGCAGCGCAGGTGCGTGTGCGCATGCAGGTGCACGTTCAGCCTGAGCCAAAGGGCGATGAGCCCGGCTCGGGAAGAACAAGAAGGGGATGAAAGGTGGTCACCCCTGCCAGGGGAAACACAAGTCCACCGCTGGGGAGAAAGAAACGGGCAGCAACGGGCCGCACAGGACCACCAGGAGTTGCCAGTTACAGATTACAATTAGGCATATAATAACATTCGAATAAACAATATGAACAGTATACAATGTAAGGGGGTGATATAAAACCCCCTAAAACGATTACTTGTATGTTAATGAGACATACAGAAAATGGTCACAGGGAAAGAGCTAGTGGGTCATTGGGACAGTCTTGGCTGGATAAGGCCATTGAAATAGGGGAAATCATATGATCGGAGCCATAAGCCGTCATTCACGCACCTGCGCTGCGTGGAGAAACTGACCTGGTTACGTCGCACGCCGCCATCTGGCGGTGATCTGGGCGTCTTCAGGTTGGGGAGCTCACTTAACAGGCCTCGGCCCGCAAACTAGCATGTCGGATCTCTCCATTGATGGTTCCCCAATGCGCGGCAGAGGTTCGGAGGTACCCTCAGCAAACCTCAATAGGTACGTTTCCGTGGTTCTTAAGGACATTACTTGTCCTTGATGTTACCATTACCACTACCAGCGATACTCTCTTTACTTTTATATTTATAGATCCCCATCAATTTGGTTTGGGCAGTTACCTGGCCTGCCGGATCTATTTCTACTCTTTTTACCCATTGTCTGTATGTTATCAGTTAAAGCGGACGTACCCTACCTTAATTGTCTCTGCCCAGGCAGTATCATCAACCATCATATGACTTGGTATTTATATTACTCTCTTTTATCCATCCGGTTAACCAATTGTGGTCGCACTGCTACTTTAATTGGTGTCATCTATCCTAGGTGTTGGGCACTCTCCCTCCCCCTCCTCCCCCTTCTCCCTTTCTCCTCCCCCTCACCTATTTTTCATTTATTTCCCCCCCTCCCCCCTCCCCTTCCTCCTATCCCCTTTCCTCCTCCCCCTCCTCCATCTCCCCCACAGGGGTGGTCTCTTTTCCTCCCTCCTTTCCTCTCTTTCTCCTCCCCCACTCTTCCCCCCTCCCCCCTCCTTCTTTTCCCCTCTCCTTCCCCTCTTCCCTCCTCCTTTTCCACTAGTGCCCTACACCTTAAACTCTTATTTCATTATGCCCCCCCAGAGATCTTTGTACATCCCCCCCTGTCCACCGCGTGGGGTCAATGGCTCGGGCAGCTTGGTGCCGCACATGACCACCTTATATTGGGTAAGCCAATTGTTATTTTTATTCCTATTCATTTTTATGCTGTATTTCTTTCATTATACCAATTTTTTTTGTTGTACTGTATTGTTTGTTTTATAGAGTGGTTCTCCCGAAGAAGTGGTTATACCACAAAACTAGTCGAGACTCAGACCATTCCATATATTTGTAATCACAGATATTGCCTGGAGTCACTCCAGGCCTCTGTTTTTTCAATTTTAATTATGTATCAACTGTATAATTTTTTATATGTAATAAATCTTCTTTTTACATTATATGTATGCCAATCTTAGTACCAAGATAGTCCTTAATTTTTAGGGGGAGGGAATGTTATGGGGTCAATCTCAGCCACTGTCCCTTGTTCCCTTTTTTCCCCCATCTCCTTTTGTTGTTTCCCACTTACCTGCATGATGGTACACCCATAATGATTATTAACCTGTTTACATGAGACTATACTCAAAATTCTTGTACATCCTTTCTGAGGTATTGGGTTTGGAGAGGGATTGGCTGATATCCAGACAGTTGTAAAATCAGTTGTAGTAATCTTTAAAAATCAGGGCAACTTTGTAGGGGTGCAATGTTTGCCTTTTATAGAGACTGGCGAGGTGAGGTACAATGTGTTTATATATATATTCATATATGTAGCGCCTGGTTACTATAAAGTACCGGTGGTATTTAAATTTAAATGGGGATCAGAGTTGATGTAGTTAAACTCTGATCCAAATTGTTATGTTTAAAACAGGGTCTCTGTCTCAGCTTGGCTGTGCTGTGGGCTCATTCTGTTCTGTTCTTCCCACCCCAGTGCAGTATATGGCAGCAGTGGAGTCAGGTTTTGGATGCTCTTCCCCAACAGCCAATCAGGAGGGTTGAGCCTCGCTGTGCATGCTGGGAGAGGGTATTTATGGGACAGACACCATTGGTTCTGGGTCTTCTTCGTCCAGTGTGGTACCCACCTTTAGGGTGACCACATCACTGCGCCCCGGCGATATGGCCTACCTGGCCGGGGCGTGCGTGCCACGCGGTGTTCCTGGTTCCAGCACCATGTTGGTCCAGGACATTTAAGCAGCGATGGGGACCCAGTGATTGACTGGGTACCCACCGTTGAGGATCCCAAGCGGTGTAGCTGTTCAGTGGGGAGTCCGTCTGAGGAACGGCAATGAGAGGCTGACGATCTAAAAGGATTTCGACAAACCACCGGGGATCAAGGTAGCCGGACACTGAAGGATTGATCACCTGTCAGTCGGTACCTGGGCGACATCAAGAAGGAGATCCAGGCGTAATTCACCTAAGGAGGATTGCCTCCGTAACTACATTCAGAGAGGGCCTGTGGCAGAGGTGTCTTCCTGACGTTCATTCTAAGGAGGGTCTTTATCCTACAAAGGTTTGAGTGATACTCCGGCTGCCAGGTCAGTGAGAGAGGTCTGTGCGGGTACACTAAACCCACTCAGGCAGGAATGGTGCGGAAAGTGTTACATATGGGAGCAGGACTGTTCAAAATACTACGCCTGAATTCACCATTCACCCCTAGGAATTCGGAAGAGCCATGAGGTAAATGTGCCACCCAAAACAACCAGCAGCTCACCCGGGGGTAGTGCTACATATATATATATATATATATATATATATATATACAGTGATGAAAATAAGTATTTGAACACCCTGCTATTTTGCAAGTTCTCCCACTTGGAAATCATGGAGGGGTCTGAAATTGTTATCGTAGGTGCATGTCCACTGTGAGCGACATAATCAAAAAAAAAAATCCAGAAATCACAATGTATGATTTTTTTAACAATTTATTTGTATGATACAGCTGCAAATAAGTATTTGAACACCTGAGAAAATCAATGTTAATATTTGGTACAGTAGCCTTTGTTTGCAATTACAGAGGTCAAACGTTTCTTGTAGTTTTTCACCAGGTTTGCACACACTGGAGGAGGGATTTTGGCCCACTCCTCCACACAGATCTTCTCTAGATCAGTCAGGTTTCTGGGCTGTCGCTGAGAAACACAGAGTTTGAGCTCCCTCCAAAGATTCTCTATTGGGTTTAGGTCTGAAGACTGGCTAGGCCACGCCAGAACCTTGATATGCTTCTTACAGAGCCACTCCTTGGTTATCCTGGCTGTGTGCTTCGGGTCATTGTCATGTTGGAAGACCCAGCCTCGACCCATCTTCAAAGCTCTAACTGAGGAAAGGAGGTTGTTGCCCAAAATCTTGCAATACATGGCCCCGGTCATCCTCTCCTTAATACAGTGCAGTCGCCCTGTCCCATGTGCAGAAAAACACCCCCAAAGCATGATGCTACCACCCCCATGCTTCACAGTAGGGATGGTGTTCTTGGGATGGTACTCATCATTCTTCTTCCTCCAAACACGGTTAGTGGAATTATGACCAAAAAGTTCTATTTTGGTCTCATCTGACCACATGACTTTCTCCCATGACTCCTCTGGATCATCCAAAGGGTCATTGGCAAACTTAAGACGGGCCTTGACATGTGCTGGTTTAAGCAGGGGAACCTTCCGTGCCATGCATGATTTCAAACCATGACGTCTTAGTGTGTTACCAACAGTAACCTTGGAAACGGTGGTCCCAGCTCTTTTCAGGTCATTGACCAGCTCCTCCCGTGTAGTCCTGGGCTGATTTCTCACCTTTCTTAGGATCATTGAGACCCCACGAGGTGAGATTTTGCATGGAGCCCCAGTCCGAGGGAGATTGACAGTCATGTTTAGCTTCTTCCATTTTCTAATGATTGCTCCAACAGTGGACCTTTTTTCACCAAGCTGCTTGGCAATTTCCCCGTAGCCCTTTCCAGCCTTGTGGAGGTGTACAATTTTGTCTCTAGTGTCTTTGGACAGCTCTTTGGTCTTGGCCATGTTAGTAGTTGGATTCTTACTGATTGTATGGGGTGGACAGGTGTCTTTATGCAGCTAATGACCTCAAACAGGTGCATCTAATTTAGGATAATAAATGGAGTGGAGGTGGACATTTTAAAGGCAGACTAACAGGTCTTTGAGGGTCAGAATTCTAGCTGATAGACAGGTGTTCAAATACTTATTTGCAGCTGTATCATACAAATAAATAGTTAAAAAATCATAAATTGTGATTTCTGGAATTTTTTGGGGGGATTATGTCTCTCACAGTGGACATGCACCTACGATGACAATTTCAGACCCCTCCATGATTTCCAAGTGGGAGAACTTGCAAAATAGCAGGGTGTTCAAATACTTATTTTCCTCACTGTATATATATAACATTTATTTGTCAGTAGAGTAGGGGCTTTTTGTTTCCAAAATTGAGAGAAGTTTTGTAAATGTCTTAGTTGCTTGTATTGGAATTTTATTGATAAGATGGTATGTAATTTCCATGTGGCTAGAAGATGCCTGATGTCCCTAAACAAGGAAGGGAAGTTTTCATTGTATAAGGGGTTGTATATTGTAGTGCCTTACTAGTGTTTTTTCTATATTCCCTACAGCTATATACTTAAAGTGTTTGATACCATCATGTGTGTCACTGGCAGCTCCTCTATTATAACCAGGGCTGCTGATAGGGGGGACCACCAGTCCTCCTGTAGGGGGCCCTGGGCACACAGGGGGGCCCAAACAGCAGAGGGAATCAGTGCGGTTGGACGGAGGGACAATTACAGGATGCCCTGTGCGGTTTTCTGCAGCAGCTGAAAACTGGTTTCCCTCCCGCCGACTTTCAGCTGCTGCAGGGAGAGACACAGACAGCTGCTGGCTTCCCTGTCCCATTAAAAAAAATAACAAATTGTAACCCTGTATTGTTTTAATTCCTTCTAAAACTCAATACAATTCTTGGAAAAATAAGTAATTGTAAAAAAAAATTGCAAAAATTGTAAAATAAAATAGATTTAAAATTATAAAATGTTTTTGTTCAAAATGTAAAAAAAAAAATGTTTAAAAAAAGGGCTAATTCACACAGCTTTTCTGTTATCTTTGTGTCCCGCTAAGAATGATTTTAGTATATTTTTTTGTGAAAATGTTGTTTTGATATATTTAAGGGGGGTCCTGCCAGGTAGGCTGTACGGGGCCCCCCGTGATTTCTAACAGAAGCCCTGACTAGTCCTAACACACAATGTAAATGTTTTATGAAAACAAAGCTTGTAAATACCGTTTTAGAGCGATCTTCAGGCCCGGCCATGTGACATCCCCTAATTGAGCACTAATGGGAAAGTGCTTCATGCATAGCACTAGAAGGAGTGTTTTTGAGTGAATATAATTACACAGCCAGCCCCTGGACATTTTTGAGTGTGCATCTAAATGAAGTGGATGCCAACTTTGTTTAAGTTGTTTGAGTTTCATTTCAAGATGGACTGCCAGATTTTGACCTCTTGATACCAAATTATGGGCTTAGTATATAGTGAAATGTGCCATTTCTGGAGTTATATTTTCTTTAAAACTGAATATTAAGTATGAATTGTATTACATAGATACATTGGTCCAGCTTGGAGCAATGCAAGTATGCATATGTCAGGCCGGAATCACACTAGTGCGTTGCTTTTTTGAGCTGCGTTGTCGTTGCAGATTTCTCTAGAGGGTGTTCTGCAGATCAACTGCGGTTTAGCTGCAGATCAGGTGCGAATTTGGAGACCTGGGAGAACTTCCGGGTGAGAGGAGAGTGGGGGAGAATTGTATTGAGCTGAATGAGAGAAACTCCTGCAGAGAACTGAACACATGTGCGAATTAGATGCGTACCCATAGAAGATAATGGGACTGAATTCGCACCTGAGCCGCACCGCAAGACATAAAAACCTCATGCGGTTTGGAGGCAATACGCAGTGCGAATGCATCGCACATATGTGAACCAGCCTCATTGAAAACAATGTATTTTGAAATGTCCTGCGAATTAGATGCGGTTTAAACCGCACTCAATTCGCATAGGTGTGAACCTAGCCTCATACTGGAGCAATCACTGAAGAAGCCTCAAATCACTGCAGTGGCTGCAGCTCCTACACTGATAGCAGCAGTCTTCATGGCCCAGTGCCAAGCGGCTGTCATTCTGCATAGCAACCATATGGGATTGTTTGAAAGGCACTGCCACCATTTACAATACTGTGAATAGAAAAAACTGTGGTATTTAACTGAATGTGACAAGCTGAAACTCAAGATGTTATACAACACCAATGACCATTTACAATACACCTTGATTTTTTTGAATGAACCTCATTTAATTAGAGAATGTGAAAGCATTTTACATTTAGTGATAGCAATTTCACTTGTAGCGCTACCCCCAGAAAGAGCCACTGGTTGTTGTTGGGATCGGCATATTAAGTTACCTCAGTGTTGTCTAGGGGTGTATTTGATGAGTAGAGTAGTGAGCGAATGTCCAGTCATTGAATACATTTTTTCAAATGCTTTATTTCCAGGCCCAACATGGCCAACATCAACATCAAATAAGGAGAAAAGGTTGATGAAGCGAGAGAGAGAACTTTGCAGTATCAGGCCTGGATATGAACCAAGCAATCCTGCTCTCAGTAGTATCAATTGCAATCCGTGGCCACTCTAGCCAGAGTGGGTGAAGTGCCCCCGGACAGACTCCTGACACAAGCCTGGCAGCCGAAGAGTCACTTTAGGTTTCTGGGAGGAAAAGGCCTAGGTCACAGGCCAATTACTTAAATGAGCTAGATGAACAGATTGAGATTGAGCGAATCCTCCCAGTAAATTAAGCATAGGTCACTGGATGAAAGCAATAGTGTACCTGTCAACATTCCGGTCACCAGATCCACGATGGTTCGTTCAAGCCCTGTTGGATAACCTGTCTCCGGGTTCTCCTTAAGCCGACCCCCCAATCGAACGGCATCCTGCCTGGGATCTCCTCAACAGAATTGGGGACCCTGTAAGTCACTGGGGCCCCTATCAGGAATGTGGAACTCCGCGTAGAATATGACCCCGGCCTGGTAGGCCATCACCGGGGTCCGTTGGATGCACACACCCTGAAGGTGGGTGCCGCACCTGGAACCTGGAACCCGCCAAGGACCAAGAAAAATGGCGTCTGCCACAGATATACTCCTCCCCAGCATGCTCCGCGAGGGAAAACTCCTCTAATTGGCTGCCAGAACCCCTCTAGCGCCACCTGTCGCCCAGGGGTGGAACCAACACCCCTGGAGCGCAGACTGACCTACAGGACAACTTGAAGAAATTAGAATAAAGATAGACAATTGTGTTAAACTCCTTGAACCATTTAAATCAGATCCAAACTTTGATAAAAGTAACGACCTTTTGAAAAAAGAAGTTGAAAGAACACAAAAATATCTAAAAGCAAGTAAACAGGAAAAATTAAAAACAAAACCTAGCTGACTGGGAAAGAGAAGATATCTTTGATCCCACTATACCCAGAGGCAGGAGTAGATCCCGCAAAGGACGGGGTCATAGGTCCAAAACCCCTCAACCAACTAACTACTCCTCAGACAGTGATCTTGATTCCCAGGAAAAATCTGTCATTTTTTTAGAGAAGGGCGGGGCCACCGCGGAAAAAATAGGTACCAAAAAAGGAATAAACAAACCAATACTAAAAGGAAGAGCAGGCACCAAAAACCATGATCAGGACCACGCAAGCGGACGAGACAGCGACAGACCAACGAGAGAGCTCCGATCCAGACGTCACTAATCCCTGCCCTATCATTATCACCCACTAAACCAACAACACTGACCTCAAACCATACTGATATGAAAGTTGTTAATTTATCAGACTTCCAATTGAATGAGCATCATATCTCCCTCCTACAAAAGGGACTTTCATTCTCGCCCAAATCGGCATCGAATGAATTTGAAGTATATAAAGACATTAGCCTCTTTCTTAGAAAAATAATCTTTAGATACTGGCATAATGAAAGAGAGCAGAAACCAGATATGACTGACACTAATAAAGAGGAACGAGAGGCCCTTGATGCACTAGTCTCCCTCTTACAAGAAAATGAGGACTTTGACTCGGAGGACGACACTACAGTTCCTTTATCTGATGCCCCACGCAATTCCAATCTTAGAATAAAATCATTAAAGATGCCGGCACTGTCAAAACACAAATGGATCCAGCTTTTCCTGGAACAGGTACAAAAAGACCTGTCCAGGATTAATTGGAGCTGGAGAGGGATTGATAACATTACCAAAGAGGAGAGAAAGGCATGTAGGGAGCTGGAGATGGCTACAGATATAGTTATCAAGAGTAGTGACAAGGGGGGCAATACGGTCCTACTGCCCCAACAAATGTATGAAAATGAGGTGATGCGCCTTTTGGGCGACAAAAATACCTATCAAAAACTTGTGAGTAACCCCTTTGTCGCTATCATTGATGATCTCAACTATAGACTTAGGTTCGCCCTTGAGGAACGTTTACTAACAAAGCGAGAATATGAATATATAAAGGTCACTGAATTTAATACTCCCACCTTTTATATTATTCCTAAGCTCCACAAATCAGCTACTAATCCCCCTGGGAGGCCTATAGTGTCAGCAGTCCAAGGACCCCTGGAGAGAGTGGGGAAATATATTGATGCACTCATCAAAGACCTGGTTCATGGGCTCCCCTCCTATGTTCAGGATACTCGGGATGTTTTGAGTCATCTTGATGGGGTGGTCTTACCCCATGGGGCCCTACTCGTGGGGATCGACGTTGAATCCCTGTATACGTCGATACCCCATGAGTGGGGACTCAGGGCGGTAGACCACTTTCTTTGCCAAAAATTCCCCAACCTGGCAGCACAGAATGAGTTCATCATTGACACTCTGCAATTCATGCTTGAGCATAACTGCTTCCAATTCATGAATATAAACTATCGCCAGACCAGGGGAACCTCAATGGGAGCCCCCTGGGCACCATCCTATGCATGTCTACACCTAGGGCTTTGGGAACATAAAATAGTGTACGCCTCATCTTTGTACCTCGGCCACTGTTGCCTGTGGCTGAGGTACATAGATGACGTGATCATGATCTGGGTGGGTACCCCCCAAGAGCTAGATTCATTCATGGAAGAACTAAACCAGAATGAGAGGAATATAAAGCTGACCTATACCTGGCATAGGGAATCTTTGTCTTTCCTTGATCTAACCCTATTCGCCCAAAATGACAAAATTCTGACCAAAACCTTTAGAAAAGAGACTGCGGCGAACACACTCCTCTACGCTACCAGTGACCACCCTATATCGCTTATTTAATGGTATTCCAGTTGGACAGTTCCTCCGAACTCGAAGGAACTGTTCTAACGAAAATGATTTTGCACTTGAATCACAAGACCTGTACAGCAGGTTTAGGGAGAGAGGATACTCCCATAACTGCATTCGTAAAGCCAAGAAACGTGCATACCAAACGGATAGAAAGGATCTTCTTGCTAAACGAAGTGTGGATAGGTTACAAGCACCTAAAATTCAAACCACCCCAATCAGGATAATAACAAAATATGGTGAACAGTGGGAAAAGGTAAAATCTATACTTAATCAGCACTGGCACATTTTATCTGAAGCACCCATCCTGGGAAGTACGTTGGTGATCGTCCCCTTCTAACAGCAAGAAGATCCACTAACTTAAAAGACTGCCTGGTACACTCTGAGTACCAGAGATCTACTAAATCTAACTGGCTTACAGATCTGCCACCTCTAAAAGGGATGTATCCCTGCGGTAGATGCTCCATGTGTAAATATATAAAAATAAAACTGACACCTTTTATAGTGCCGATGGCACTAAACACTTCAGAATCAACAGTTTCATTAACTGCTCGACTACACGAGTAATCTACCTACTCACCTGTCCGTGCGGTCTGATGCATGTCGGTAAGACTAAACGTCAACTAAAAATCTGCCTGAGTGAACATGTCCAAAGCATTAACAAAAAAGATGACGATCGACCACTATCTCTACATTTTCTAAAATACCACAATGGTGTCCCTGATGGACTTAGATGTAGGGGTATCTACAGGCTTAATCTACCCCCAAGGATGGGCGATTTTGACAGGATTCTCTATCGCAAAGAGAAAATGTGGATATACAATATAGGCAGTCTCCAGCCCCTGCCCCACTTCACCCCCACAATACTACATCTCCTCCCTCCCCCCCCCTCTCTCTTTCCTGATCTGCCTGTATATGAGACCTATACCTGAGTGCCTTCAGACTATATGCAATACCTGTGTGCAAAATTGGGAGATATGGCACTGAGTGAGGAATGGAAATCTATGTAAAATATCCCTCTGCGACTTAAATGGTTAATAACTTCATTGGCTGATATACCCCCTAGATTTACTTATACCATTTTTCCTCAAACCAGTGTCATCTTCCCAATTAACAGGATATATCCTGCTATACAACCTTTATTTCTAATGTGATAAGATAATTATTCTTTATATTCACTATTTTTATTTTTTAGTTTTTACTTGGGTATTTAAAAAATTCGGGCAATATGCTACCATATTACTCCACTAGTTAGTCTGTTTGTCTTGAATGTCACTGTGTTGGATGTATCTGATTTCTAATTAACCCAGCTGAAATCAAACAATTACTAATTACCCTGGGCTATTTAATGGGAGATCTTGAACACACATCTATGCTCCGATGAAGATCTGTTAGGATCGAAACATGTAAGCATCACGCTTATCAGCGATGAAGCAGGACTGACCATCATTTCAGCCACCTGATTATATCTTTACTGGGGGCCTTTTCTCCCAACTTGAGAATTTATTTATACTGCAGCAAACATCACTGCATGGACATTACCTTGAGACATACAGCAAGTATTTGAAACTGCATGCTGACTTCTTATTGCCTATCTACACTGCCATCTACTGGCATTCAAAGACATTACAAAGGCATCTATTCACCCTGGAACTCAACCCTCTGGTTTTTGTATGCAGAGGACCTGAATTGAGGGCGCACTTCCTATCCTAATGCTGGAGGAACTTGCAAAAACGCCGGCTTCTGTAACCAGAGGAATTTCTGAAATCTATAGAAACTGACTATTTTCCAAGGGTGGTAAGATCTAAGCAATAAGCAGTCTCTGATATTGTGATCTTGTTTTTCAGCTGTACCGAAGTATGGTACATCTTGCTGATTGCAGCCTCTACAGCAATCCTTGCTTGGTTCAAACAGATCCTACTATATGGTAATCACACCTATCACTGCCAAACTAGCAGTGTTTCCAATGACTCATCTGCTGCTGTCTACCATTGAATTGTAGTTTATTCTACTTCATCTCCATGTGGAATTAGTCCTCTATGAACTGGTGATAGAATTGATTGGAACTGTACCTAGTTTCACAGATTTTTTTGTGGCTATATTATCCTCAATCTAGCCCTGTGATTTATATATTCTTTATCATGCCCCAGTTCTTTGATTCCTGCAGGTGTATGTAAGCTGTGTGTATGGTTGTGGTGGCCACTCGTCCTTGTTTAGACTAATGTCTAATTTTACTAGTGCTGTGGAGATACTGGCACTTCTTGTGTTATTAATGTGTTTTTATGTGGATAATTAATAAATTGCAGTCATATTTATCCGTATTCCTTTCTGACCAATTCTTTTTCTCTCCCATTTTTTGATATGCAGAATTAATTCAGAGGAATGCAGATAGTAGTATTTAATGTTAAATCTATGACTACCATCAAATCGGATAAGATGATTTGGTTAGTGTGACTAATGCAGGATTGCTTTTTGTCACCTACCTCTGACTGCCTTGGATGAGTCACCAATGCCTATATTTTTGTGAATTATTTTGACCTAAAGGACAGTTCACGAATGACAGCAGCCCAAATTTAACAAATTGCGAATGGGAGCAAAATAACTCTCCCATTCCCCACTAACTTTAGCGTAGTGCCCATACTAAAAGTAAGGGGGCGCTACACACTATAGCAAAGCAAAGGAAGAATAATCATCTTACTGAACTTTGTGTGTCAATAAATATGGCAATACCATCAAATCTCTGAGGGAAAACAAGGGGGCATCATAAGTGCGGACATGTCAGGGACATGAATGTTTGCTCCTAACCTGAATAGTAACTAGTTGAGCAATTATCATACAACATACTGTACATAGATGGAAATTGCAGACTAAAGGATATTATTATACTTGTGTAGCACTACCCTCGAAGGAGCTGCTGATTATGTTTGGTCTGTACTCTGCCTATCAACCCCACTATATGTGGCTCGAACCCTCCTTTGGCACAACTGGATCACAGTACGATTGTGGGACCCACTGGTAGTTGGGGACCACAATTATATACACAGTAAATAGATTGCAATTAATTTGAGATTTTCCTAGCTTGTGACGGAAAATATTAATTATATGAAGACAGGAGGCGAGTATCTTATGCATTATCTTTCTTTAATAATGCCCATAGCAGAAATACAGTAAACATTTATTGTAACTTAAAAAATTCAAAGAACTACCCTTCCCAGCAGTCCCTGGGCCAGTGTAGCCCCTCCCAGACCGTAGCCTATATAAGGGACTGTCTGAGGTAACCTATTCCTCTTTCTTCATGCAAATTAGTGTAAACAGGAACCGAAAGTCCAATTAGACATCTCCGCGGCTGCCGGGAACCTTCCGACCGGAACACAACATCCGAATCTGGAGGAAACGAAAGGACAAGGCCAACACGGACCAACTTCATCCGGACCAACTTCATCCCAACGGGGACTATAGGAAACCCAAACCATTCGGAGCCGACCGGTCAGTTGTCCTCAGGAACATGGACCAACGGATTCAGTCAACGGCATCCCGACTCTGGATCTGGAACGCAGTAGGAACCTCCATCTGCGGTGAACTAAACCCATGGATCGAAACGGACAGCAATCCCAACGGGGATAGTGAAAACGAACTCCCGGGGCGTACCAGCCTCCGACTTGCAGGGTGCGTGGTTCATCAGTCTAGAACGAGAGAGAGACAACCTCGTGACAGGGTTGGGTTGGGAGGGAAGATACTCGCCTCCTGTCTTCATATAATTAATATTTTCCGTCACAAGCTAGGAAAATCTCGAATTATACATCAGACAGGAGGCTCATATCTTATGCAAGTTCAAAGCTATAACAATGCATATGACCAATAACAATCAAAATAATCCACAACACTGACATAGATATGTGTACCTCCTGTTCAAAGCGGGATTGGCGGAAAAACGGTCGCTGACAACAGTCCGCCGCTATAGTAAGTCACAGAGGAAACCGGGAAGAGAGGATTAACGTAGAAAACGAGGAGTTGAAAGACTTGCGAAGATCGCAGCGAGGCTGTCAAGGACATATAAGTCTGTAGACAGCGGACCACATACAGTTGTGGATGTGCGGGGAAGAACGGGTAGAAAACCGATCGAAGTACCGTCTGGTTCAACGCACGACGGAAAAAGACTTGAGTCTCTGAGGCGAGGAATGACGCCTGGATATGTCCAAAGCCTTGACGTCTGACCCACGATGATGGAAATCAGACACAAGAAGACAGTAAGCTCGAAAGACAGTAACCTCAAAACAGAGTGTCAACGTCCCCCAGCCCAAGAACATGATCATGACTTTGGAAAAATCCCAAGTGTGCTGGTACATTGGGCGATTTAAACTTAACGCCTTCAAAATTGACACACCAACGGATCCAAAGAGTCCGCCAGATAATTGGCTATTACAGACCCTGGCGCTTGAACGGGGTCGACCCGTCGTTGATCACACCAAGTAACCCAGAGTCCCCAGGTAGATCGAGATGCCGATCTAGTCCCGGGGGCCCAGTCCAAGGCAAGGAATCCCTAGCTGTTCCCGAAAGGTCGTAGTCTGCGACCGGAACCCCGATACTAACCATGTGAGGAGAGGTAGGATGTGCTTCGTGAGTAGAGGGTGCAGATCCCCGTTCGGACCAGCGAGGAGGTGGGGGGAATGAGGAAACAACCTGGGGAGTTCCACCGTCGTCCTCAGAAGGAGGGGAAACCATGGCTGCGTCGGCCACCACGGAGTGAACCGCACGACTGATGCCCTCCGGCTCGCTAAGTGAAGGAGGACCCTGAGGGTCACCGGGAACAGGGGAACGCGTAATGTGTCCCCTGTGACCACGTTTGGTGGAGGGCGTCCACATGGTGCGCCTCCGGATCCGGCCTCCGGTTGTAAGAGCGCGGAAACTGGTGGTTGATACGGGGAACGAACAGGTCCATAGAGAAGGATCCGCGAAGTGAGCGAGGATCAGGGACCCTGACCGGTGCGGTCGCCAATTGTTGGAATCGGTCAGGTAACGAGAATCCAATCTGCCACCCTATAGGGATAGTCTGTGGCATATCCCGCAATCGGGACGATGTTGCATTCCAGGCAGAAGTGCCCGAAGTCTTACTAGATCCGCTAGGATTCTGGATCAGGGGCCCACCAAGCAATTGACGTACAGGACTGCGGGTACGTTGTCCGAACGCAATAGCACACAGCAGATGGACGTGCGTGGCAACAGACTTCCGATGGCAAAAAAGGCCGTCAGGGGTGTACGTGTTGATGTGCAGCCGAGGGTTCTCTGCGGACCACGTCCTACCGGAGGACGAGGGACTGCACCGAGCACCCCAGCCGAGGCGGCTGGTATCCGACCCTATGACGAAATCCGGTGAGGAGTTGAAAATGTCTCGCCGTTCCGTTTGACGGCATGACGTAACCACTACCGTAGGTCCACCATGGCTTCACTTAGTTTGTATAGCGAAGCCCCTAGCGAAGATGTAGAGTCTCGAGTCTCTGGAGGGTTCGACAGTGAAGAGGGGCTGGAGAGTGGCCTGGATTGACACCGGGAACAGGCCGACTAAGCGAGTCAGTCCGCGTAAGGACACCCGCTGCTGCCCAGCATGATACTGATGTCTTTGCGGATGGCGGCTAATTGGGTATGGGTAGCCAAAGGATCGCTCGGTTGGTGTCCACCAAGAACCCCAAAAACTCTATCTCCTGAAATGGGGAGATAATAGGTGTTCGTGATCTATGAGGAGTCCCAGATCGCGAAGCGATCCGACCATCCAGGAGGCGTGTTCGCTCGCTAGGCGAGGGGAACAAGCCATTAGAAGTAGGTCGTTCAAGTAGATGTTCAACCTCACCCTTGTTCCACAGGGCAGTAAGTTGGTGAGATTTCTCAAGCTGCCACCGGACGAAAAACCGCCTTTCTTCTTCCTGATCGGGAAGATGTTGTTGAGGAAGTTCAAAGAGAGCGGGTCCATCTCTACTATCGGCTGTTTGGTCCAAGGTCTAGCAACCTGTTGTCCATTAGGACGGTGTTTAGGTTTGAAAAACCGAATGGGATGGTGAACCAGGTATACGCCTGGTAATATAACTCCATTTGTCCTACCGTCTTAAAGATATCATCAATTAGCGTGATCCCATTGTGCTAGGTCAACCGGCTTACAGAGGCGGTAGCCTGCTCACTAAGGCGTAGGGTTAGGTGATAGGTCCAGAGATCTAAGACCCAGTACTGTGAGGTCCCAAAGGCCCTCTCTATTCCCTTCCTGGAATACTGAATGATTATGGGGTCCACCTCTGGAGTGAGCACCACCGTATTTGGTAATGGAAGGGTGAGTATTCCACCCTCAACTTGTCCGGTTAGCGTACCGATCGATCTCCGGGTCCAGCATTCGATCTATTGGATCACCTCAGGTAGAGGTGCCCAGTCACCGGAGTGTGGGTGGCCAATCACCCCCTGATCGAAAAATGGTACTCCACAAGAGTCCAATAAGGTTTTACCCTGGGACCTAGGGTTGGCGTCGTCATGGAGCGCCATGTGCCCACTGCTCACATAATCATCATCATTATCATCATCATTTTCATCCTCAGACTCAAAGGTGTTAGCCGCCTCGTACTCCGCGGATGACTCTGGAAGAGTCCACGAGGAGTCTGGCTCAGTCCGTCTAGCGGATCGCTGCCTCTGCCTGTGCATCTCCCCGAGGCTCGGGGGTCGATTGGAGTCTGGGAAGGCAGTGGGTCGGCAGGCCCGGGAGGGTACTGCCTGGGGCATGTTATTTACTTCCCCTGCCGGGGAGTCCGTGGGTCGGCAGTCCTGGGAAGGTACTGCCTGGGGCATGTTATGTACTTCCCCTGCCGGGGAGTCAGAGGGTCGGCAGTCCTGGGAGGGTACTGTCTGGGGCATGTTATTTACTTCCCCTGTCGGGGAGTCAATGGGTCGGCAGTCCTGGGAGGGTACTGCCTGGGGCATGTTAATTACTTCCCCTGCCGGGGAGACGGAGGCCACATTAATGTGACGGCGCATACGGGACGCCATGCCCTACTCAGGGGCGTTATATTCTTGCCGGGAGATCCGGACATAGGGGTGCATGTGGGTTAGAACAACCGATGCCCTGGTAGTCTGGACGGACCTACCGACCAGCTCAGGAACCAGTGCATCACTGAGGTAGGTAGGGCCTTCCAGGGCTGCGTCCACCACTTCAGTGGCACCAGTAGGGAGTAAAGGATCTGTCGCCAGCCACAGGAGAGGAGTCAGCTGTCTGCGGACAGCACACCGTGCAGCACAGGAAGATACGGAAGTTATGTACTATAACTTGTATAGTAATTTCTATAATTCATTCAATTATTGTTATAATTTGTTTATTTATTTATATATATATATGTATTTATTTATTCAATTATATATAAAGTATAGTTTAATAGTTTATATTTTAAAATGTGTTTATTATATATATTTATATATTTATTTATTTATTCAATCATATAGATTGTATAAATTATTTATTTATAGACATTTATGTTCATTGATTTATTTATATTTATTTAATAAGTCAATAATTTATTCATTCGTATAATTATTTAAATTTATTATTTATTTACATGTATTAATATATTCATTATATGTAGAATAGACTACAGGGGAATAAATTCCCAGAACAAGAACTGATGTTTAATGTAACTGAAGGTGAAGGAGTGACAGAAGCAGGAGAGGGGAGGAATTCCCCACCAGCTAGGTGTGAGTGACAGAAGTTAGATGAGGGGAGATATTCCCCACCACAAGGGGAGCTAGACGCGAGGCTCGGGGCCGTAGTCTCGCGAGACTACGGCCTAACGTGATTCGCATAGATCAGTGAGATCTACACAGAGTTCCAACCATACAGCCGCCCGCACCCTGGCGTGGCGGCGATGGGGAGAGACGGCCTAGCACACGGAGGATGGGATCCCCAGGACAGGTCCGCAGCAATGGCGCCGTCGATTCGCGACAATAGCGCGATTGGTGCAGGGAGATCCTCACCGCCACGCCCCCCTCAGAGATGAGACGCTCTGAGGAGAAGGAGAAGAAGGGAGGTAGGAAAAAAGGCGCCAAGATGTTAAAATGGCGCCGTCCTACCTCCAGTCAGAAAACGAGCAGTGTGCAGAGCGCACCGGGGGGGAAACAAAAGAAGCAAAGCAGCGGTATATTGTAAAATAAACAAATAAAGAAGCCCAATGACTGTAAAATGTACACATCAGAGGAAACCGCGTTCTCTACAAAACGGGTGGCACAGATAGCAAAGTGGGAAAATCATACAGCAAAAACTAAACGTTTATCATTTTTAGAAATATCAGTTGTGCTTCATAAGACAGAAGGTTGATAGAACAACACACAGATGAAGGTCTGAGGGGATCAGAGGGTATATACAGATACAGGTGGAAGTTGAAGGGAATAGCGGAGGAGGGAAAAACCTCCGTAGCTGTAATAAAAGCCGGGGTGGGAGGGGGGGGGGATCCCCAGCACCCTGTGGAAAGACGATGTGACATTAGGATCTACACAAATTAAAAAGGCTGCTGATAACCAAATAACAAGCAAGCCTACATAAAAATTATAAACATAGAGTAATGTACTTATCTGAGTTCTGGCTATGAGCAGAAAGAAAGAGGAATAGGTTACCTCAGACAGTCCCTTATATAGGCTACGGTCTGGGAGGGGCTACACTGGCCCAGGGACTGCTGGGAAGGGTAGTTCTTTGAATTTTTTAAGTTACAATAAATGTTTACTGTATTTCTGCTATGGGCATTATTAAAGAAAGATAATGCATAAGATATGAGCCTCCTGTCTGATGTATAATTATGGTTACCTTGTACTGCCCATCTGTCCAGAAAGGCAACAGATAAACTCCACACACGTCTGATTAACCAAGAGGGAATTATTTACTTGGTAAGAAAGATAAATAAAACAAAGTTAAACAAAAACAGTTGACTGCCTACAGGGCCAGCAAGAGTCAATAATAATATTTAAACAGGTTCAAATGTCACAAATCAAAGTACAGACCTGTGCCAGAACACGGTGGAGGGGTCTCTCCAGTACAGTATTATCAGCACTGAAGTACCTCTCCACCAGGCCTCACCCAGCTCTCAGGAACAGCAACACTGTACAAAATGAGTATGAAATAATTACTCTATGTATAGGGGTCTATAACTCTTTAACTCCCCCTAGCGGGTAGTCCTTGAACACGTGTCCTACTATGGTGGCTTTGTTGATCAGACTAAGCCGTACAATTGTTCCTTTACTGTTAGCTGAAGTCTTTGCTAGCATTAGTTGGTGCCCGTAAATAATTTGTAATCCAATGGGAATAGGTAAACTGGAAACTAACGTTAAAGTAAGTATGGCGTGTTGGCAACACAAACGCCAATCCTCTAATGCTCAGTCACTGCCGGATGCAACGTATCCCTGCACGTGGCGTGCTAACCTCCAAACAACAATGGTGAGTTTATTAGATCCACCTTCCTGCGACACAGTTATTATATCGTGGGCAGGTGCCCTACTCACCCAATGAGGCCTCACCTCTCTGGTATGCTCCGTCTGTAGTATCCGGGTCTCGGCCTCTCCGCAACTGACAGTCCCTGGTCTTCCTCGCAGTCATCACAAGATGCCGGTGAAGGGGTGACACTGGTTGCCCTGGGACGTAGCAAAACACTCCGTCAAAGATCCCCTCTCAGGATGGGCGATCCACGCTGGTGACTGTAGGCCCAGGCTTCTGAAGCCTAGGCTTCCTGGAAGCAGGCCTCAGCACAGGCTTCCTGCTTGCTAGAAGAGGCTGTCCCAAGAGAGCGAGCCAAGGCCTTTCTTCCCCTTAAATCCGGTCACCCAGCAGGCTGTATATCACTGCCAAATTGGGGAAGTTTACCTTCACTTCCTGTTCCATAGCCAAACCTCTCCAATGTGAGGAATCCTGGGAGTTTTACCAGGGTTATCAAAACTAGTGTCCCCATTGGAAGATTTCTCCTTTATACTGTTCTGGTGTCAACTCAAAATTTGGTATTTTCTTTTATCTTCAGTTTCCATGATAATGGTAAAGAGGACATATGGTGAATATCCATAACAGAATACAGACAGCAATAAAAGCAGGTGCTCTAATCCAGTGTTTCTCAACTCCATTCCTCAAGGCACCCCAACAGGTCATGTTTTCAGGCTTTCAATTATTTTTGCACAGGTGATTTGATCAGTTTTCACTGTTTTCGTAATTGCCGCAGCTGTTTTATCTGAGAGAAATCCTGAAAATATGTAGCCGGATTCAGGTATGAGAGCCTATCGTTAGTCAGGCGTAGCGTATCGCATATACGCTACACCGTAAGTCAGAGAGGCAAGTGCTGTATTCACAAAGCACTTGCGTCCTAAGTTACGGCGGCGTAGGGTAAATGTGCCGGCCTAAGCGCGCCTAATTCAAATTGTGAAGAGGTGGGCGTGTTTATGCTAATGAATTGTGACCCGACGTGATTGACGTTTTTTACAAACGGCGCATGCGCCGTCCGTAGACATATCCCAGTGCGCATGCTCCAAATTATGCCGCAAAGACTTATTGGTTTCGACGTGAACGTAAATGACGACCAGCCCCATTCACGGACGACTTACGCAAACAACGTAAAAATTTCAAAATTTGACGTCCATACTTAACATTGGCTAGGCCAGCTTTTTGTTGGACTAACTTTACGCCTGAAAACGCCTTACGTAAACGGCGTATCTTTACTGTGACGGGCAAGCGTACGTTCGTGAATAGGCGTATCTCGCTGATTTACGCATTCTAGGCTTAAATCAGCGTACACGCCCCTAGCGGCCGGCCTAAATAGACAGCTAAGATACGACGGCGCCCCCGCCGTCGTATCTTAGCTAGATTTAAGTGTATCTCAATTTGAGAATACACTTAAATTTAGGACAGGGCAGATTCAGAGTTACGACGACGTATCTACCGATACGCCGGTGTAAACCTCTCTGAATCTGGCTAAAGATCTGTTGGGGCGCCTTGAGGACAGGAGTTGAGAAACACAGCTCTAATCCTTCTCCAATCTACCCAAAATTAAAAATTAAAGTTTAGCCTTTAGTTATTCTTCAATCCTTTTCCTGCCTCTAACCCTCTCCTTGCCCATAAAGCGGTACTACAAAAACCAGAGAAGGATCTTACACTCTGTCAAAATCATAGGCCCATCACCCTCTTGAATACAGACACAAATCTTCTGTCTAAACTTATGGCTGTTTTTGGATACACTACATGATCACATAATGCATACCTGGAGCCTTCAGGCATGCATTTTATGTCTAACCTATCAAAAAAATTGGTAAATATATTATTAATATACAGTATCTCAAGTTAGCTCACTTTGAGATAACTTTTTTCTTTTCTTGTATTGTAAAGAAAGTACATAAAAATACTATTTTATATCAAACGCAGCTAGTTCTGAAGCAAACATTTTTGTCACTATATCAAAATAAAATTGAAAAAGTAGTAAGCCAGATCACTGTTCCTGCATTTAAGATCTGCCAAGATCATGTTACCTATTGTGCTGAACAACTGTCACACAGTCATGAAACCACGAATGCTGGCTCCAGGATGCCTATGAATACTTTGGCACTGGAAATAGATAATAACACCATGCATGTTGGAAAGTGAAGGCCATTTTAGTGTTCTATTAAATTAACAAATGCTACATTAGATAATTCAGATTCATGAAAAAAAAATACATGCACTGTATACACTGTTGTATTGAATTCCCCAGTATCTTTTCAAATGAGCTCATTAGGAGAGATGTACTTAATATGTTGGAAAGTGATGTCTACAGAGTCTAGTAGGTACTAGGATCAAGAGAAACGTTATGTGCTTTGAGGTAGAATTCAAAGAGCATAGCTACTTAGCTGGCTTCCCTTTATCAATGGGGAGCAGTGCCTCTTGTTACAAGTACAATCTACAAATTTCTCTAGGCAGAAATACTGGAGGACTGTAAATTTCAGTATGAGCATGCCAGGGGACATACAGTACCTAAAAGAGATAGTCCTGTTTTTCTGGTCTTAAGGGTGTAATTATATTAAAAAAAAAGGACACCATAGTAAGATCTCTTATGTCTTCAACCTGCAGGTTAAAGGGAAAGTATGATGTTTTTAATATGCTTTTTTGATTTACCATGTTCAGTACTAAAAAGGCAACAATATATGTTGTTCCAAACAGGTAAATAAGAATTATGGCATTTTATTATTTCAAAGTTACCACTTGCATTTAGCCTTGTGCAAGATGTGAGCTTTATGAAATGTCTTTCTTACAGCTGTTATGCTAAAAATAGACCTGAATATATGCAGGCGAGTTCAAACACACCTCCATCTGAGCTAAAAAAGATGCAAATGTCTTATTATAAAGACCAGCATGTAGTACTTAGTGTCATGTAGGTATCCTGTAATAACTACCGTATTTATCGGCGTATACCGCGCACTTTTTTGCCCTGAAAATCAGGGCAAAGTCGTGGGTGCGCGGTATACGCCGATACCCGCTTTCCCGCGCCGAGTTTGAATACTGCGCCGACATATACCGAGCGCAGTACACTCGGGTATAGTCGGCCAGTCTCGGCTCCTTCCGCGCTCACGTCCTGGACGTACAGGACGTGAGCGCGAGAGTTGCCGAGCCTGCCCGACAATACACGAGTGTACTGCGCTCTGTATATGTCGGCGCAGTATTCAAACTCGGCGCGGGAAACGAGCGGGGAGGACGCGAGGACGCCGCAGAAGGACGCCGGACCCGACGAAGAGGACACCCGAAGCCCGCAGACGGACCCCGGACCCGACGAAGAGGACACCAGAAGCCGCAGAAGGACGCCGGACCCGGCGAGGCCGCCGATGGACGCCGCGCAAGACACCAAAACTGTAAGTACAAAAAAAAAGTTTTTCCACAGGATTCGGGCAACTTTAGGGGTGCGCGGTATACGCGGGAGCGCATTATACCGCGATAAATACGGTAATAGTTTTATTGTATAAAAATAAGTATATGGTGAAATAAAACATTGCTATTAAAACTTGCAAACTTAAAAAAATGTGCATACAAATAGAAATGTTGGGCCAGATCCACAAAAGAGATACTCCGACTTAACTGCTGTTCAGTCTGTGTGTAACTTTGGAAACGATCCTCAAAAGGCTTTTTCCAAAGTTAGGCAGAAGATCAGGCATGTGTAATTGAATTACACTGCCGAATCTTAGGATGCAGTACCGCATCCGCCGCTGGGGGCATTTCGAGTCGAAATGCCGTTTCTAGTATGCAAATTAGCACTTAAGGCGATCCACAAAGCTTTCCAGCTTCCTTTTTGCGCCGTAAGTGTTATTTTGCAAGTGTAAAATTAGGGCTGGTTCTACAAAGTGTAAACTAGTCACACCTTGTAAAAGCCCATTCCAGCGACGGCATTTGGTATGCTTTCCCGAGGGAGAACTCCACGGCAATTTGTAAAAACAAAACCGGCATGGGTTCCCCCCCAGGAGCATACCAGGCCCTTAGGTCTGGTATGGGTTGTAAGGGGACCCCCCCTACGCCGAAAAATCGACGTAGGGGGTCCCCCTACAATCCATACCAGACCCGTATCCAAAGCACGCTACCCGGCTGGCCAGGAATGGGAGTGGGGACGAGCGAGCGCCCCCCCCCCTCCTGAGCCGTGCCAGGCCGCATGCCCTCAACATGGGGGGGTTGGGTGCTCTGGGGCAGGAGGGCGCACTGCGGGCCCCCCCACCCCAGAGCACCCTGTCCCCATGTTGATGAGGACAGGACCTCTTCCCGACAACCCTTGCCATTGGTTGTCGGGGTCTGCGGGCAGAGGCTTATCGGAATCTGGGAGTCCCCTCAAATAAGGGGGCCCCCAGATACCGGCCCCCCACCCTAAGTGAATGGATATGGGGTACATCGTACCCCTATCCATTCACCTGTAGGCAAAAAGTTAGTTAGTAAACACACAACACAAGGCTTTTTAAAATATTTTATTATTCTGCTCCGGATGCCCCCCCTGTCTTCGTTATTAGCTCAATTAGCAGGGGGGGCTTCTTCTTCCGCTCTCCGGGGGTCTTCCACTCTCCGGGGGTCTTCCGCTCTCCGGGGGTCTTCTCCGCTCTCCGGGGGGGGCTTCTCCGGACTCCGGGGGGCTTCTTCCATCTTCTCCCCTCTTCCGCTGTTGACTCGGCGAACCCCGGTTCTTCTGCAGCTCTCCGGTGCCTTCTTCTTCAGCGCTGGCTGCCTGCTATGTTTGTGTGTTAGCTCAATTTCTAACAGGCAGCCGGCGCGGTCTTCTGTGGCGTCAGGGTCTTCTGGTCTTCTCCCCTCTTCCGATGTTGCCTCGTCGCCTGTTGTCGCTGTAATGATGGAAGCGCGCCTTGCATCCCATTTATATAGGCATCACCGTCCCATCATGCTCCGGCAGGTACCCACGTGGTGGGTGCCTACCCACGTGCACCCACCACGTGGGTACCTACCGGAGCATGATGGGACAGTGATGCCTATATAAATGGGATGCAAGGCGCGCTTCCATCATTACAGCGACAACAGGCGACGAGGCAACATCGGAAGAACAGAAGACAAGACCCTGACGTCACAGAAGACCGCGCTGGCTGCCTGTTTGAAATCGAGCTAACACACAAACATAGCAGGCAGCCAGCGCTGAAGAAGAAGGCACCGGAGAGCTGCAGAAGAACCGGGGTTCACCGAGTCAACAGCGGAAGAGGGGAGAAGATGGAAGAAGCCCCCCGGAGTCCGGAGAAGCCCCCCCCGGAGAGCGGAGAAGACCCCCGGAGAGCGGAAGACCCCCGGAGAGTGGAAGACCCCCGGAGAGCGGAAGAAGAAGCCCCCCTGCTAATTGAGCTAATAACGAAGACAGGGGGGGCATCCGGAGGAGAATAATAAAATATTTTAAAAAGCCTTGTGTTGTGTGTTTACTAACTAACTTTTTGCCTACAGGTGAATGGATAGGGGTACGATGTACCCCATATCCATTCACTTAGGGTGGGGGGCCGGTATCTGGGGGCCCCCTTATTTGAGGGGACTCCCAGATTCCGATAAGCCTCTGCCCGCAGACCCCGACAACCAATGGCAAGGGTTGTCGGGAAGAGGTCCTGTCCTCATCAACATGGGGACAGGGTGCTCTGGGGTGGGGGGGCCCGCAGTGCGCCCCCCTGCCCCAGAGCACCCAACCCCCCCATGTTGAGGGCACGCGGCCTGGCACGGCTCAGGAGGGGGGGGGCGCTCGCTCGTCCCCACTCCTTTCCTGGCCGGCCGGGTAGCATGCTTTGGATACGGGTCTGGTATGGATTGTAGGGGGACCCCCTACGTCAATTTTTCGGCGTGGGGGGGTCTCCTTACAACCCATGCCAGACCTAAGGGCCTGGTATGCTCCTGGGGGGGGAACCCATGCCGGTTTTTTCTTTGACAATTGGCATGGAGTTCTCCCTCAGGAACGCATGCCGCTGTCATTTTTTTTTTTCCCGACGCAACTTTTTTAAGCCGTCGCGATCCTCAAAACTCGGCGTAACGTAACTTCGCGCATGCGCAGTACGGCCGGCGCGGGAACGCGCCTCATTTAAATGGGACTCGCCCCATTTGAATAGGAACGCCTTGCGCCGGCGGAATTTTAGTTACACAGCCTGAAATTTCTAGATAAGTGCTTTGTGGATCAGGCACTTAGGTAGAAACTTTAAGGCAGTGTAACTTAAATGGGATTTTTTAAGTTACGCCAGGTTTTTGTGGATCTGGCCCGTTGTCCCTAGGCAGCAAGTAAAGTCAAGTTGTGAAGTCTGTTATGAATGGTAGTGAAACTAGACTTATTACAGGATTCTTGGATAGTGCTACAGCAGGGGTTCCCAACCAGTGGCCCGGGGACCACATGTGGTCCGCGGAGCCCTCTGATTTGGCCTGCGTCCTTCTGCTCTGGGATGGAATAGAATAGAATGCTGTTATTAAAGGTACGTTTATTTCTAAAATCACAGTGTATATATTGGCATATCTGTTCTGCAGTGGTTACTCGGCTGCTTTCAAACTTTTTGACATGGTCAGTCCGACCCAATTGGACCCTCCATTCACCTCTAAGGTGAATCCATCCGTTGAGAATGGTCCGACGGACCGTGTTCATCGGTTCACCGCTGAAGCAGGTCGATGGTCTGATGTGCGTACACACCATCAGTTCAAAACCCAATCGGGTCAGAACGCGGTGACGTAAAACACACGACGTGCTGAAAAAAACAAAGTTCAATGCTTCCAAGCATGCGTCGATTTGATTCTGAGCATGCGCAAGTTTTGAACCGATGATTTTGTGTACTAACCATCGGTTTTGACCGATGGTCAGCCGTCCATCGGTTCGATTTTAAAGCAAGTTCTATAATTTTTGTCCGAAGGACAACAGACCGATGGGCCGTACACACGGTCGGTTTGGACCGATGAAATTGGACTTCAGGCCGTTTTCATCGGTTTGGACCGACTGTGTGTACGCGGCCTTAGGAGTAGCAGATGTAAATGGACTTTTAAGAACGCCTACCCCCAATACGATCTGCAAAAAAAGTAGAGTGGGCTGCCATCCACCCGCTCCGCTCATTGTGGCCCGCGACCGTTTGCCAAGTTGCTTAGTGGCCCTAGCTCTTCAAAAGGTTGGGCGGCCCTGTGCTACAGCCTACTGTCACTGTACTATGCAACCTCAAAATGGAAAATACTGCATTTGGCCAGTAGATGGTGCTAAGTATTATAAGAAATTCCTGTGATACTTAGTTCTAAGGATGGGCTCAGGCGTGTTCACAACTCCACGTGCCCACACCCACCAGGAAGCTGACACTGTGCAGTGCTAATCACAGACAGTGAAACATTTCACGATACGTGGCTGCACTGACCAGGAAATGTCTCACTACCTGTGATTAGAGCTTTCTTTTGGTGGTATGTTATCACCTCTGCGTTTTTTATTTGTTGCGCTACGAACAAAAAAACACTGAACCATCTTAAAAAGAACCAATAGTTATATATTTAACAGCAGGGCCTGTTCCTACGTTCAACAAGAGTATCTGTGAGGGGTTTCAGCGTTGTGGCACCACCACCACCACCACCTAAGGCCCAATTTTTCTGGCCCTGTTTAACAGAAGCATGTAATTACAATTCTTAAAATAATATTTCACAACAGGGCTCGTTCCTGCGCCCACCAAGAGTAACTGTGAGGGCTTATGCCGGGTACACACGAGAGGATTTATCCGCGGATACGGTCCACCGGACCGTTTCCGCGGATAAATCCTCTGAGTATTTCGATCCGCTGGATTGTACTCACCATCGGATCGAAATCCGCGCCAATTTACACCGCGGTGACGTGTCGCGCCGTCGCCGCGATGATGATGTCTCGAGGATTTGCGCGGATTTCCATGTGATGGAGTGTACTTACCATCGAATCAAAATCCACGCCGAAATCCTCTGGCGATGACGTGTCGCGCCGTCGCCGCGATTATGACGCGGCGACGTGCGCGACGCTGTCATATAAGGAATTCCACGCATGCGTCGAATCATTACGACGCATGCGAGGGATCCCTTCGGACGGATGGATCCGGTGAGTCTGTACAGACCAGCGGATCCATCCGTTGGGATGGATTCCAGCGGATAGATTTGATAGCATGTCATCAAATATTTATCTGCTGGAAATCCATCCCAGGGGATAAATATCCGCGGAAACAGATCCGCTGGAGTGTACACACCATAGGATCTATCCGCTGAAACCCATTCGCTGGGATTTTTCAGCGGATGGATTCTATCGTGTGTATGGGGCCTTTCAGTACACCACCACTATATAGTGGGGACACCTACCCTATTTTTTTAAAATTTTAATATCCATACCAGAACCAAAGGGCAAGGTAATGGACTGGGGGGAACCCATGCCATTTTTCTCAATAATTTAATCTATATTGCCGGGACCAGACAATACTTTACAGCCGCAAGCAGTTTTAAATTACTTTTTTTTTCCTTTAGAAATTACATTTTGCTGTGGTATTGTTCTAAAGATGGGAAAACTGCGCCACTTTACAGGTATACTATAAACACCCCCCAGACACAATATTTAAAGGAATATTTTATTTTTGTTTCACTTTAAACATTATTTAAATCACTGCTATCGGAAAACTGGCTGTTTTTAAAACTTTTTTTTGCATTGATACATGTCCCATGGGGCAGGACCCGGGTCCCCAAACACTTTTTATGGCAATAACTTGCATAAAACCCTTTTAAAATTAGCTATTTTTTTGCCAAGAGCACACCCAAACAATGGACCTGTTAATGCTATTCAGACTCTCTTACACAAGCAGCAAATAGATAATGGCCCAGATTCAGGTAGATCCGGGCAATATTTGCGTGGGCAAAGAGCAAAGATTTTTCTCTGCGCCCACGCAAATATTTCGATTTGCCCAGCGATTCACGGAGCAGTAGCTCCGTAAATTGCGCGGGCGCTATGCTAATTAGCCCTGCGTAAGGGCGCCTAATGTAAATGATCCCGCCGGGGGCGGGAATCATTTAAATTAGGCGCGCTCCCGCGCCGAGCTAACAGCGCATGCTCCGTCGGGAAACTTTCCCGACGTGCATTGCGGCAAATGACGTCGCAAGGACGTCATTTGCTTCTAAGTGAACGTGAATGGCGTCCAGCGGCATTCACGAATCACTTACGTAACCGACGTGAAATTTAAATTTCACGAGCGGGAAGCGCAGCTATACTTTAGCATTGGTTGCCCCTGCTATTAGCAGGAGCAACCTTGCGCTAAAGTTGCCGTACGGAAACTCCGTACCTTGCGTGCCCAGGGCCCGCGCAACTTTTGTGAATCGGTGGTAGTATGCAATTTGCATACTATACGCCGATCACAATGGCCGCGCCCCCTAGCGGCCAACGCAAGAATGCAGCCTGAGATATGAAGGCATAAGGAGGCTTATGTCTGTCATATCTTAGGCTGCATTCGGTGTAACGAGGTTCCTGAATCAGGAGCACTCGTTACACCGGAGCAAGTAAGCCCTTGCGCCGCGCAAGTGCTTCTTGAATCTGGCCCAATGTCTTGTAGATGGAGGAAGTCAGTGGAATTGAGGGGCAGCCATAATCAGGAGCCTAACTCAACCTAACTCTCATGATTGAAGTTGTTGGGGGAGGAGGTTGGAAGGTACTAAGGGTGGTTCCATCTTCTTCTCACTTCAGACAGGAATGTGTTCAGGAAAGAGGCAGGCTGCCTATACCAGAAAGAAAAAGTAAGGCTTGAATTTAGCTTTAAAGCGGTTGTATACCCGCATGTTTTTTTTTTTACACCTGTAAGGCAAAAGCCATAATGAGCTAGTATGCACCGCATACTAGCTCATTATGAAATACTTACCTTAAAACGAGGTGTAGAGAACTTACCTGGTCCACGCCGAGCGAGATGTCTTCCGGGTATCGCCGCTCCAGCGCTGTGATTGGCTGGAGCGGCAATGTCGTCACTCCCGCGCATGCGCACGGGAGATTTCATTCTAGCAAGGTCTGGCGGCTGCCGGCCCTTTAGCCGAGGATCCCCGCTGCGCATGCGCCGCTGCAATCAGCGGCGCATTGCGGGGGGAACATCTCCTAAACCGTACAGGTTTAGGAGATATTCTTTATACCTACAGGTAAGTCTTATTATAGGCTTACCTGTAGGTAAAAGTAAAAAATGTCCCTATACAACCACTTTAAGATGTCAAAAGCACTAACAGGTCCTTGAGTCAATGTAATTTATTTACAAGTACACTCTAGTCAAACACTGCATTAAACTGAAAAAAATGCAAGGTGTTCTAAACTATGAGAAATATTAGCAGTTCTGGGCTAGCCAGTGATGCTACAGTACTCATGCAGGCCCTTATGCCCTGTACACACGATCGGTTCATCCGATGAAAACGGTCTGATAGATTTTTTCATCAGATATCCGATGAAGCTGACTTTCATCAGTCTTGCCTACACACCATCAGTTAAAAAAACGATTGTGTCAGAACGTGGTGACGTAAAACACAACAACGTGCTGAGAAAAATGAAGTTCAATGCTTCCGAGCATGCGTCAACTTGATTCTGAGCATGCATTGATTTTTAACCAATGGATTTCCCCACAGACGATCGTTTTTTTCTATCGTTTTTTTAACCATCAGATAATTTTAAAACAGGTTCTAAGTTTTTTCACCGATGGGAAAAAAACTGATGGGGCCCACACACGATCGGTTCATCTGATGAAAACGGTCCATCAGACCATTTTCATCAGACGAACCGATTGTGTGTAAGCGGCATAAGAGGACATACCAGTTTCATTGATTAAAGATAATCTGAGCAAAACTGACCTTGTCTGTATTCATTCTGAATTTCTTGCTTTGTATATGAATAAATATTCAAGCCATTATAGATGCTTAGAGACTATGGCCCAGATTCACAGAGAGCAAACACCGTACGCCACGCCAACGTAGCGCGGAGGGGCAAGCATTGCATTCAGCAAGCTAGTGCTCCCAACGCAGCGCCAGCATGGCGTGGGTTTCGAAGGCGCACGCCGGCGTATGTGGAAGTGGGCGTGACCCCATGCAAATGAGGCGTGACCCCATGCAAATGATGGGCCAAGCGCCAGACAGGTACGTATACACAAACTGCGCATGCGCTGTGGCATGGACGCATGCACAGCACCCCCCTGCGCCTGCTCACAACCACGCCGGCACAACTGCCTAAGCTACGCCGGATCACCGCGTACGCCGTAAACATAACGTATGCCCAGCCAGACACACGTCCAACGCACAATACGCCAGCTTGTGTTCCCTGGTGCAGACCTGTGCATGTCTTTTGACGGGTTGCACCTCATTTATGGGGAATAACTTTACGCCAGACGTACAACTTACGCGCATCTCGCGTAGCATGCGCCGGGCACAAGCACGTTCGTGAATCGCCGTATTTCCCTCATTTGCATGTTTGAATGGCTAATCAATGGGAGCAGCCCCATGCGTCCAGCCCATATTTGCGCCCACCCAACGCCGGAGTGTGCAAGCTACGTCGGTGGGGTGTAGCCTGTTTTTAGGCGCATGTTGGTTCGTGGGTCTGCCGCACACATACGCCGGCGCACATTTGCACTTAAGTCGGTGTAACATGTTATACATTGGCGTAAGTGCTTTGTGAATCTGGGCCTTAGAGTCTATCTTGATAATAGTTTAGGAGCAAAATATTCTTATTAAATTAATTAAAGCAGAACTCCAGATAGGCAGCTAACACACATACAGTATTTTAGATACATGTTAACTGTTCACTTTCTTACCTGCTAATGAATTTGGAAATGTATCCAGCAAATTTTCTTATTAAAACACCTCTGTCACGCTGCACAACCAAAACATTTAAAAGATGGGAAAAGAAAATTTAAAAGATGGGTGCACCACCTTAGATTGTCCAGTCCATAAAATGTTTTATTCTGCAACAAAATACAAAGCATTTCAGGGGTCCAACACACCACCTTCATCGGGGCTAAAATCAAGACAATAAGGAAAGCGAAAAGGTAACATAACATTTTTTGTTAGAAATTGTTTTATTAAAACCAATTGGTGAAATACTACACTATGTGGCTCTCCCTCTGTACTGTAATCCCCTCTATGAAGTCTATTTTGGCTTAGGAGTTTAGGGAGCTTTTGTATTCTGGATTGTGGTGTAAGTGTCTGCTATGCACTAAGGGCCAGATTCTCAAAGGCGTTACGACGGCGCAACACCATTAGCGCCGTCGTAACACCTCATCTGGCCCCGGGTATCTATGCGACTGATTCTTAGAATCAGTTGCGCATAGGTACCCATTAGATCTGACAAGCGTAAGGCTGTTACGCTGTCAGATCTTAAAAGTAATTTTTTTTCCCGCCGCTAGGTGTCGCATCGTCGCTTTTCCCCGTTGTCTATGCAAATGAGGTAAGTATGGCGATTCCCGAACATACGCGAGGTCGACGCAGCGAATTAACGTCGTTTGCGTAGCGTACCCGACGCGTAAGGTTGCCCCTGCTAATTAGCAGGCGCAACCAATGTTAACTATGGCCGTCGTTCCCGCGTCGAATTGAATAAAAATTACGTTGTTTGCGTAAGACGTCCGTGAATGGCGCTGGACGCCATTTACGTATACATCTAGGCAAATGACGTTGGGGCGACGTCATTTAGCGCAATGCACGTCGGGTAATTTACCCGACGGAGCATGCGCAGTACGCTCGGCGCGGGAGCGCGCCTAATTTAAATGGTGCCCGCCCCATTTGAATTGGGCGGGCTTGCGCCGAGCAATCTAACGCTACACCGCCGCAAGTTTACAGGTAAGTGTTCTGAGAATCAGGATTTAAACCTGTAGACCTGCGGCGGTGAAACGTAGAGCTCATACATTACGCTGCCCAGGAGCAACGCTAATGTATGAGAATCTGGGCCTAAGTGTTCTGAGAATCAGGATTTAAACCTGTAGACCTGCGGCGGTGAAACGTAGAGCTCATACATTACGCTGCCCAGGAGCAACGCTAATGTATGAGAATCTGGGCCTCAGGCCCCATACACACGATAGAATCCATCCGCAGATAAATCCCAGCAAATGGGTTTCTGCGGATAGATTCTATGGTGTGTACACGCCAGCGGATCTCTTTCCGCGGAGAAATCTCCTCTGGAATGGATTCCAGCAGATCGAATATTTGTTGTGCTGCACAACATATCCATCTGCTGGAATCCATTCCAACGGATGGATCCGCTCGTCTGTACAGACTTACCGGATCCATCCGTCCAAAGGGATTCCCCGCACGCGTCGTAATGATTTGACGCATGCGTGGAATTCCTTATATGACAGCGTCGCGCCCGTCGCCGCGTCATAATCGCGGCGACGGCGCGACACGTCATCGCCAGAGGATTTCCGCGCGGATTTCAATGGGATGGTGTGTACACTCCATCCCATCGAAATCAGCGGATATCTTTGAGAGGATTTATCCGTGGAAACGGTCCGCTGGACCGTATTCGCGGATAAATTCTCCCGTGTGTATGGGGCCTAAGACATTTAGTGATCTACTTTTGGGATCAGTGCAGCTGTAAGAAGCTCCTTTTACCGTTTCCAGTGATTCCTTTCGGGAGCACTTTTCATGGTGGTGCACATTATCATAATTTTTTTTACCGCAAGAGAGCAGAAATGCTGATATTTTGTAACTGAGTACTATTTGCACTATAATTTGTGTACAATTTTTGCACATGATATATTAATTTGGTTTATATGAATTTGTTATTATAAGATGAGTTATGAGATTAGTATATGTTTAAGACACTTTACTGTGTTTCTTATGAGATGTATTCATTTGTATAAGAACAGCGCACTTTGGAACATTGATTTATTACACATCTTTACCAGATTGGTGGTTTGGATGCAACAGTTAAACATATATTTAAAATGTATTTTTGTCACTTAGTTTATTCACTAATAGCAAACGCACAAATACTGTTTGGGTTTGTAGAAATGTATTTACCTTTATTTTCAATGCTTTCCATCCTTTCCAAGTGGCAGCTCGGAAGGAAATAAGAAGTGTAGCGCCCTGCTCCCAATGACCGGGGCGCTATTCTAAATTTAGAGGGTGTCTGAGCCAATTAGTGGGCTCAGACTTTATTGAATTTCATTGAAATTGGCCTCTGTTCTGGCTATGGTTGTGCTTGATAGGATTTTCCCCTGTTGCCTGTAGGTGGCGTTACCACCTCAGGCCAACAGGCAAACCATAGTGTATTGGGTGACCCTTCTCAGGAGCAGTCAAGTGGGAGTGGTGCCCCGCTGTGCATGGCGGAAGAGGGTACTTAAGGGGCAGACGCCGTTTTCCGGGGTCCTTCGCTTTGTGGCCCTCCTGGCGCGAGGCACATGTGTGTGATTCCAGCCCCGTGACCACGTTGGTCCGAGGCTACATCTCTATTGAGTAGGCCCAGTTATGCTGGCTGGGGCCTATGATTCAAAAGGGGATCCCAAGCTGTCCATCCAAAAGGAAGAAGCTGCTTAACGAAGAAAACCGGGGGAGGACCTGACCTGAATGAGACCAAGCAAGGCAAGCTAATGTCTCGGGATAGGCCTGGTGACTTCATTATAAAGGGATCCACTATTCTATTTGTCTTCTTACAGTCCGAAGGATCGGCTTAAAGGCTCTTTTACTGAAAGGCTGGAAGTTAGGGACTTAAATCCTGTGGCAGAGGATTCCTGGCTATCCATGATCATTCTCAGACGGTCTGTGGCAGAGTCTGTTCTCATACTGTTCGTAAATCATCCCGGCTGCTAGGCCATGTGAGTGGGGTCTATCCGAGTGAGCAATACCCACTCAAGAGAGAGTGGTGAATACTGGAACTCTAGATATTTTTGTGCATTCTGTACTGTACCTGATCTTTCCCCTTTCTTCACAAGTTTTATGCAGCAAAAATAAAACCTAACATTTGAAGGTTTTACATCTTGTGTGGACATTGCAATTTCTAAAGACTTTCTTTCCCTGACAACAAACTTAGAGGTAACGTGCAAAACCCAATCTAAACCAGCAGCTCCTTTGGGGGTAGTGCTACAGAAGCAATTCAGAAGCAACTTAAAGAAGAACAGCTTTTCACACAATTTACATAGTTTGTTTGGGCCAAGCTGGTCCAAAGAACTGTGTCCCTCATTAACCTGTGAGGCCTCTGGATGTGTGCTTATAAACTGTATGTAGCTGTGGCTACATCCAACATATTGCAGTATGTTTCGAGTGGGAGCTAAGACTTCCTGTCTCATACTTGGAACACAGAAGAATCTACAGAAGTGGAGCTCAGCCATTCAGTGGGAGTGATGTATTCTATCAATGAATACAAAGCTTCCACTGATTGTCAGAGGTGTCTCATCATCAACTTACCTTTCTGACTCAGTCAATCAAAGGAAGCTTTGTATTCATTGATAGAATACATTGTTCGCTCTGAATGGCAGAGCGCCCCTGCTGTAGACACTCTTATGTTTTTGGTATGAGACAGGAAGTTTCCACTCACACCAATAACACAGTGCGATACGCTGTATGTAGCTGCAGCTACATACAGTTTATACCGCACACCCAGTGGCCTTGCAGGTTAATGAGGGACATAATTAGTTTGGGCCAAATTGTGTGAAAAATTGGAGTTCTTCTTTGAATGCAACCCCTTTACACTCATAAATACAAACCCTAAGGCCCCATTCACACCCCAATTTTGTTTAAATCCCATGGTTTTCAATTGTGTCTGTTCACAGCTGAGCTTCAAGCTTGTAGCTCAAAAAGCTAAAAGCTTCACACATCAAGCGTTTTTGTCCCCCAATAGACTGGTTATAAATAATTGCAAATGGTAAATAATTGGCAGGTAAAATTTTTAATCATGTATGGCATATATTTTTAATATTTAGCTGCTTACACAAACAATCTATTGATTGATTGATTGATGCTATATGTCTACATTTCTACCAGTTGACAGTGAGGTATTGCCATCTTTTTGATTAAAGAATAAATAAAATCAATCTATTAAATGTGTAGTGGACCTTCCCTGCTGTAAAAATTATAATATGTTAATTTGAATCTGGGCCATCTGTTTTCAGAAACAGTAAGCCACTTTAATTCATTTACATGATTATTGCTTAGACTGTAGCAGTGTAGCTTACATGTATATTACCCTTGTGACTCATCGTGATGTTGGCAGATAAACAGATGATTAAGTAATTGGCCTCAGGTCACAAGGTGCTGAAGCTTGGATTAAAAGCCTGTCCAAAGCATGGAAACACGTTTACAGGTTAAAGATGTTACTGCAGAATCCCAGAAAACCATCTAAATCTGTGTACAAAAAATAAAAAATTGTAAGGTCTGTGTAAGTAAAATGTACTTAAAAATAGGAAAACCTTAGAATATTCCCCCAGATGCTTTAACTTTTTCAACTGTTTTCTAGATTTTGTTAAATAGCACCCAAAGTTATGAGGATTTGAACTGCTTCTTTCCCTAGCTATACCCTCAATCACACATTGACAACGGGCTTTTCCTCCAGCTTTAATCTGACTTAATAGTGCATTTTCTATTCTACTGGATCTGCAATCAAGTGAAAGCACTCGGCCATATAACACCCTCTTCATCATTTGAATGGAGCTGTAAGTTGGAGGCAAAGGTCACTTACCAACAGACAATAATATCAATCATATGCCTGCATCCACACGAATAGGATATTGTGGAAATGCCATAGTCATTCTCAAACTTGCAGGCAAATTTGTGGTTTAGTGAAGGAAAACGAGTAGACCAGCCAAGATGAAGATTTCACTGCAGACCTCAATCATTTTTCCTTCAATAAACATCTAGACAGGATCATTTACAAGTCAGGAGAGTATTCCGGATGTGTCTTATTTCTCCATGAATGGAGGTGAACCTATTCTGCAAAGCAAATGTGTGTTCATGGAATGCTGTGTGTCCTTGCAGCCTTACCCTATTTCTGAAGGACATGTGCCTCTTTTATTGACATCAACTTAGATATGCTTGGATAAAGCTAGCATTGTTTTTAAGATTTCAGAGAGCCTTTATCAAGGTGAAGTGATGCAGTAACCAGATTGTAAAATAAGCAAGAGAAAAAAGTCAGTGAAACAATCAATCAACAACCAAAATGTAATAGAGTGCTTGTTGCGCTAATTCTAATATATATATATATATATATATATATATATATATATATATATATATATATATATATATATATATATATATATATAAAAATCTTCAGCAGCTGACACAATATTGTTGGATACAATGGAAAATAATGAAAGTTGTGGTGTAGCGCTAAAATAATAATAAAAAATTCATATGTAACATTCCAATAAATGACAATTGAAATGTGGATCCAATCCAAAGTTCATATGTATCACTCCAATAGATGACAATCTGAAATATGGATCCAATCCAAAAGAAATCCAGAAGAGAGGAGGAATCAAGTACAAGGATAATAGCCGAGCCTCCACCAACACCAAAGCACACTGACCCTTAGACCTCGTATAGACGAGGGGACAGTCCGCTGAAAACGGTCCGATAGGCCGTACAGACGACCGAACTTGTCTGCTGAAACTGGTCTGCGGACAAGTATCAGCGGACAGATCCGGTCGTGTGTATGGGGCCTAACCGTCATGCAACCCAACCCAAGGAACAGATGGAACTCTTGATTCACAGGATAATAGATCATTCAAAGACAAAACATCCACCACTCCTCCTTCTATGGACTTGTAATTTCAAAGTGAGCTTGGAGATCAGCAAGGCATATAACCCAATAGACTCCAATAGCATGAACACATGTGTAGGAAATGAAAACAGAAACACAGCTCATTGCGCAAACATCCCATTAAACACAGGTTTATTTTAAATGGTGTAAGGATGCACTCACATGTAAAATATAAAAAACAGGCATGTAGTTATGAAAGCGACCTGCGCTTTCTATCAGTAAGATGGCGCTCTTCCGCTCAGCCCTCCAATAGCAAAATAGCATTAGCCTTCCTCCACTGGCACAAAATTTCTCCACCAACGTGTTTAATGGGATGTCTGCGCAATGAGCTGTGTTTTTGTTTTAATTTCTTACACATGTGTTCATGCTATTGGAGCCTATTTGGTTATATGCCTTGCTGATCTCCAAGCTCACTTTGAAATTACAAGTCCATAGAAGGAGAAGTGATGGATGTTTTTTCTTTTGAATGATCTATTATCCTGTAAATCAAGAGTTCCATCTATTCCTTGGGTTGGAATATCCTACATGTGCATTTTATATGTACTGACGGTAAGGGTCAGTGTGTTTGGGTGTTGGTGGAGGCTCGGCTATTATCATTGCACTTGATTCCTCCTCTCTTCTGGATTTCTTTTGGATTGGATCCATATTTCAGATTGTCATCTATTGGAGTGATACATATGAACTTTGGATTGGATCCACATTTCAATTGTCATTTATTGGAATGTTACATATGAACTTTTTATTATTTAAGCGCTACACCACAACTTTCAACAACCAAAATGTAACCTATATATAACCTAATCAGGTTATATATAGAATATTACATGTACAGTATACCAAAGTTATGTGCAAAAGGCCCACAGTATGCTCTAAAATCCTTACACTGAAGGGTAAAGTCGACCATACATGGATCGGAACTAGTGTTGAGCAGAATACGCCATATTCGATTTCGCGATATATCACGAATATATAGCCGAATATTCGAGAAATATTCGCTAAATTCGAATATTCGTGATATTTTATCGAAATGAAATGATTGCGAAATTTCGCTATTGCGAATGCGAACATAATTGCGAAATTTCGGAAGGAGCACTCTGGCTCAGAATATTCTTGATATTTTTTCGAAATTTCGCAAAATGCGAATGCGATATTTATTGCGGAATTTCAACAATTGCTGTAGGAGCACTCTGATTGGCTCAGAATATTCGTGATATTTTATGCGAAATTTCGCAGAATGCGATATTTATTGCGGAATTTCGACAAATGCTGTAGGAGCACTCTGATTGGCTCAGAATATTCGTGTTATTTTTTATCGAAATTTCGAATGCGAAATCGATTGCGGAATTTCCCCAAATGCTGTAGGAGCGCTCTGATTGGCTCATTCTGAAATCGAATATTCGAGATATTTTATCGCAATTTCACAAAATGCGAATGCGAAATTGATTGCAGATATTTCGACAACTGCTGTAGGAGCACTCTGAAATCGAATATTTGTGATATTTTAGCAAAAAAAAAAAATATTGAGATATATATATTGCGAAATTCTTGATCGCGCATGCGCAATCGCGCGAACAACACGCGCCCATTTCCTGGACCCGTGCCAGTTTCCAACTTTATGTTCGCATCGCAATTTTGTGCTGCCCAAGTGACCATTCCTTGGAATTGTAAAATGGTTGGAAGCAATTTCTCACCCGCTGAGGAAAAGATGCTGATTAGTGTAAGTATTTTGACCACTGTTATTTCATTATCTTTAACTGCATTTTAGACTAGTTTAAAAGTTAGTATATAAGATCAGATATTAGTATTTCCCAAACAATGTGTCTCCTGTTGTTACAAAACTACAACTCCCAGCATGCCTGGACAGCTGCAGACACCCTGGTTGGTAAATGTGTATTTAGGCACTTTCCTTGCTATTTAGCATAATGAATTTAACATGTTGTGGACATAGGACGTATGCGAACGTCCTGACTTCAGGGTCCTTAAGGCCCAAGGACGTTCGAATACATATTGCCCTTTAGATGTTGCAGAACTACAACTTCCAGCATGCCTGGGAATGCTGGCACTTCTAGTTTTGTAAGTTCTGCAGGCCCACATTTTTCAGACCTTTATGCACGGGTCCAGTGGCGGAATTTTCATAGTCGCAGCAATCGCAGCTGCGACCGGGCCCTGTAAGTCCGGGGGGCCCACCTGACTGTCACACACAGTGTTTGTTGGCTGATGCGGTGCGAAGGGTTGCCACTCGTACGGGATTCACCCCACAGTACGGGTTTTGAATCCTGTGTACGGGAATCAGTCTGCCTGAGCCCCGGACACACACAGTGCTGCAGAGTCTCCAAAGTTCCCCATGCAGGTGGCTCCCTCCCTGCACTGCCCGGCGAATCTCCGGCGCTGTGACAACACATTACAGCAGGGTGACTGTGTGCTGTGAGGGGGAGAGACGCGCTAGTGTGCCTACTCATGCAGACACAGCCTCAGCATGTGACCTGTCTGGAAAGTGGGAGGAACAAACACAGCCGGTGTACAGAGCCTGCCGTGCAAACTAAGGGGACACCGACCACGACCGCTGGGTGAGTGCAGAGCTGAGGCTCTTTACTTTCCTACAGATCAGTCTCTCTCCAGTGTGGGGGTTTGTCATGGTGGTCTTTCCAGGGAGTCGGGACATAGCTGAAGATTGCAGTCTAGTGTTCTCCCTACAGTACCATCCTGGCATAATTACTGTATGTGCAGTGCTCACTCAGTAGACTTTATCTATCTATCAGCTTTGATTTTTTGGGAGTTTTATTTGGTAATTAAAAGTCCACTGCCTGCTGACACCGCTCACTGCCCTACTGACACCGCTCACTGCCCTACTGACACCGCTCACTGCCCTACTGACACCGCTCACTGCCCTACTGACACCGCTCACTGCCCTACTGACACCGCTCACTGCCCTACTGACACCGCTCACTGCCCTACTGACACTGCTCACTGCCTACTGACACTGCTCACTGCCTTGCTGACACTGCTCACTGCCCTGCTGACACTGCTCACTGCCCTGCTGACACTGCTCACTGCCCTGCTGACACCGTCCACTGCCCTGCTGACACCGCTCACTGCCCTACTGACACCGCTCACTGCCCTACTGACACCGCTCACTGCCCTACTGACACCGCTCACTGCCTACTGATACTGCTGACTGCACTTCTGACTGACAATGTCCACAGCCACTGTTCACTGCAGCGCGCTATGCGTGCCTCCTTACTACTCTCCTAGGGTACCTCAAAGGTGTCCCAAATCTCCTACCATCCTATAGCGTGTACTACAAAAAAAATTGCTGTACGCCGCTAAAATGTTCGGGTTTGGCTTGACGAAAAGGTGGCAACCCTATGCACACTGCGTGCTGTTCGTTCAGCCGCGGGGCGTGCTTTTGCCGCTGAGCCTGAGGCAGCGTCTCACTGAGATTGTGGACCGTCCCCGCCTCCGCCTATCCAGAGACACAGACAGACAGATGTAGGGAGGCGGGGTGGACTCTGCAGCAGCGTGCGCGTGTGTACCTACCCGGTGTCCCAGGCATGAGGCAAGGCATCCTGGCGGGAGAAGGCACAGCACAGCCGCGCACAGTGAAGGTGACAGAGTGACCCAGGCCACAGAACAGAAAGTGGGGGATAGACTGACGGTAAGTCAATCAAAAGTGACAGTCAGAGTCTCAGAGATCACTCAGCTCAGCAATTGATACCATCCTCCTCCACCACCTGGCTGTGCCTCTTACTGATCCCATCCCCCCACCACTGATCTCATCCCTATCCCCCCATTACTTCTACAACAGAGGTGATGGGGGGGATAGGGATGAGATCAGTGGTGGGGGATGGGGTCAGTAAGAGGCACAGGTGGTGGTGGGAGAGGATGGCACCACCGCTGCCACCTCCCACAAGTACTACCAGTCCACCGCTGGTACTTGATGGGGGTGGTAGCGGTAATACTTGAGGGGGGGGTGGCAGCAGTGGTACTTAAAGAGGGGTGGTAGCGGTGGTACTTGAGGGGGGGTGGCCATGGTGCGTGGGAGGATGGGATCAGTAAGAGGCACAGGTGGTGGTGGGAGAGGATGGCACTGCCACCCTCCCTCAAGTACCACCGCTGCCACCCCCCTCAACACCACCACTGCCACCTCCCCCTCAAGTAACACAGCTGCCACCCCCCCTCAACTACCGCCGTTGCCACCCCCTCAAAAAAAAGTATCAATCATGCTTTTTCGGGGGGGGGGGGTCCTTTGTGATTTCTTGCACCCGGGCCCAGAAGTTTCTAGTTACGCCTCTGCACGGGTCTCTAAACTGTGGCGCCCTAGATGCAGCAAAAGTAAAATTCTTAGCATGCACTGACAGACCATGGCTGATGGGAGTAGTAGTTTTGCAACAGCTGGAGGTGGACTGGTCTTGAAACCCTGAGTTAGGTAACAAACTCGCAGTGTTTTGCAACCATTCTGCCTCCAGCTGTTGCAAAACTACAACTCCCTGCATGCAACTGGCTGCAATTACCCCCCCCCCCTCTCCCCCAATGTGAATGTACAGGGTACATTCACATGGGCTGTGGCTTACAGTGTGCTTCTAGCTGAAGCAAATTTGGCGCTGCAGCTCAAACCCTCAGCGGGAAACTACTGTGAACCCCATGCCCCTCTGACTGTACCTTAAAAACACTACACCACACTAAATATAAATTAAAAAACAAAACATATACACATACCCCTACATAGCCACCCTCACCTCCACATTAAAAGAAAACATCTTGTACGGCACTGTTTCCTAAACGGAGCCTACAGCTGTTGCAAAACAACTCCCCGTTATTACCGGACAGCCATTAACTGTCCAGGCATGCTGGGAGTTAAAGTATAATTGTTGTACAGCTGGTGACGGTGAGCTACATTGTGTATCAGAGCATGCTGGTAGTTGTAGTTGTTAAATAACATCAACTCCATTATTTATTCAAAATTAATTCATCAAAAAGTCAAAAGAAACAAACATATTATTGTTCCTATATAAAGATAGGGATGAAAAAAAATAATCTATTGTACAGGCCCATTATAAGTGTCCAAGTGTCCATCAACATTTCGTGCAGCAGCAACCGCAGCCTCCCAGACACTGTTCAGAGAGGTGTACTGTTTTCCCTCCTTGTAAATCTCACATTTGATGATGGACCACAGGTTCTCAATGCGGTTCAGATCAGGTGAACAAGGAGGCCATGTCATTAGTTTTTCTTCTTTTATACCCTTTCTTGCCAGCCACGCTGTGGAGTACTTGGACGCGTGCGCTGGAGCATTGTCCTGCATGAAAATTATGTTTTTCTTGAAGGATGCAGACTTCTTCCTGTACCACTGCTTGAAGAAGATGTCTTCCAGAAACTGGCAGTAGGACTGGGAGTTGAGCTTGACTCCATCCTCAACCCGAAAACGCCCCACAAGCTCATCTTTGATGATACCAGCCCAAACCAGTACTACACCTCCACCTTGCTGGCGTCTGAGTAGGACTGGAGCTCTCTGCCCTTTACCAATCCAGCCATGGGCCCATCCATCTGGCCCATCAAGACTCACTCTCATTTCAGCAGTCCATAAAACCTTAGAAAAATCATTCTTGAGATATTTCTTGGCCCAGTCTTGACGTTACAGCTTGTGTGTCTTGTTCAGTGGTCGTCGTCTTTCAGCCTTTCTTACCTTGGCCATGTCTCTGAGTATTGCACAACTTGTGCTTTTGGGCCAAACTGGTGGCAAGTGGCATCTTGGCAGCTGCACGCTTGACTTTTCTCAGTTCATGGGCAGTTATTTTGCGCCTTGGTTTTTTTGAGAGAGAGAGAGAGAGAGAGAGAGAGAGAGACTCTCTCTTGCAGACAGGCTAATGCTCGCAGTGTAAAGGCTGCAAACCAGGGTTTAACATAAAGTTCATTGTTTTAGTTACACTTGCTGTTACGATCCGGTCTTGTAGCGGAGGCTGTTGGTGGATCTGCTGTGCCAGAGAGGTCATGAAGCATTACTCAACATGGAGGCTGCAGTAGTATTAACATATAATGTAATTATCACACAGGCAGCATTTACAAGCAGTAGTGGTAATAGTACTAGATAGCATCTAAACACTTGGCAATACTTTACAGCATCAGTAGTGGCTATAGTGTCAAATAACTTGTGACATAGGTGTCTTGACTGAGCAGCAGTAGTAGTACTAGTATTAGACATTGACAATACATAATAGGGAATCTTTGGAGGGAGCTCAAACTCCGTGTTTCTCAGCAACAGCCCAGAAACCTGACTGCTCTAGAGAAGATCTGTGTGGAGAAGTCCTCCAGTGTGTGCAAACCTGGTGAAAAACTACAAGAAAGGTTTGACCTCTGTAATTGCAAACAAAGGCTACTGTACCAAATATTAACAATGATTTTCTCAGGTGTGCAAATAATTGTTTTCATCACTGTAAATACATCAGGGAATGCATGACAAGGGACCCTTCAGCGCCCTGAACCGACGGCGGGTGCCAGAAAGTCACTGCCGATCCAGGACTCATTCATCTTAATGAATGTGAGTCTGTCCACAGAGTCTGTGGACAGACGGGTCCTCTTGTCCGTGACCACCCCACCTGCCGCGCTGAATGTCCGCTCAGATAGTACGCTGGAGGGGGGGCAAGACAATAACTCCAGCGCATACTGAGCGAGCTCGCGGCAGGTGTCCAATCTGGCAACCCAGTACTCCATGGGGTCGTCGGTAATCATACTGTCAGAAGCACCGACGGATGCCATGTAATCTGCCACCATGTGGGCCAGCCGCTGGTGGTGACTGCTGCTGCTGGTACTGGGTCGCTAAGATTGGAAGAACATCCTCATCTCACCCATTAGGTCCCCTGCTCGGCTGCTGCTGGGTGCAGCCACCTGCTGGGTGAGATGAGGGGGGACAACTGGAAGCCGGGGAGTTGCCTGCTCCAACCGGCTGACTATGCCTGCCTGCAGTTCCTCCATCCGGCGCTGCCTCAGTCTGGCTGGGATGAACTGCTCCAGTTTCCCCTTGCACCTGGGATCTAAAAGGGTGGCCACCCAAAAATCATCCCTCTCCTTGATGGTCTTAACCCGGGGGTCCCTCCTGAGGCATCTCAGCATGTGGGCAGCCATGGGGAAGAGCACAGCCCGCTGTGACTCCTCATCGCTGCCCGGGTCCATGACGTCCGACTCTTCATGCTGGAGGCGCTGCTGCTCGCGCTCAGAGATGCCCAACCCCCGGACTATCGGTGCCACCAACACCGGCTCTCCCTCCTGACCAGGCCCTGACTCCAGGACGACACCAGTAACCTCCTGATCATCATCATCCTCCTCCTCCTCGTCCTGGGCCTGGTCTTGGTGAAGCAGTGCTGCCTCCTCCCGCTCCACCAAGGCACTCTCCCCAGCTTCGAGCAGGCGATCTAGTGTCTTGTCCAGCAGGAACACTATAGGGAGCATGTCATTGAGGCCGACATGCTCCCTGCTGACCATCTTGGTCGCCTGCTCGAAAGGGCCCAAACCTTGGCAGACCTGGTGTATCTGCCCCACTCCGCACAGGTGATGTACGGGAGTGTTTGTGAAGGCCCGTCAGTGCCTAGCTCCATCAGGTACTCCCTCACCGCCCTTCGCTGCTCCCACAACCTCTCCAGCATGTGGAGGGTGGAGTTCCACCGCGTCACACTGTCCACAATCAGCCTGTGAAGGGGCAGCCTGTTGACCCGCTGCCACTTGGACAGGGACGCGGTAGCGGTTGGGGAGCGCCTGAAGTGGCTGGCAATCCTACGCACCCTTAGCACAATGTCACTCAACCCGGGATAGGTGCGCAGGAACTTCTGCACCACAAGGTTGAGGACATGTGCCAGACAGGGCACGTGGGTCAGACTGCCAGCCTTGAGGGCGGAGAGTAGGTTGCTGCCGTTATCACAGACAACCATACCTGCCTGGAGCCTTCGGGGTGTCAGCCACTTCTGGACCTGAGCCTGAAGTGCGGTCAGCACTTCTTGTCCAGTGTGTCTCCGGTCCCCTAAACTAACAAGCTGGAGCACGGCCTGACAGCGTACGTGCCCCACACTTGAGTAGCTACGGGGCGCTTGCTGGGAGGCTCAGCAGCTGCGGAGACAGAGGCTTGACGGAGACCAGCAGTTCTCCCCTGGACACCCCGGGGCGGCACCACAAAATCTGTTGCCGCCGATCCCTCCCCGGCGCCTCGGAGGGAAACCCAATGGGCCGTGAAACTGATGTAGCGCCCCTGCCCATGCCTGCTGGTCCAGCCATCCATTGTGAGATGCACCCTGTCGCTGACAGCGTGATCCAGCGACAGGGTTACATTCTGCACAATGTGCTGGTGTAGGGCAGGGACACCAGTCCTGGCAAAGAAATGGCGGCTGGGGACACGCCATTGGGGTTGGGCCTGCTCCAACATCTGCCTGAAGGGGTTGCTGTCAACGATGTTGAAGGGCAGCAGATGTTGGGCAATAACCCTTGCCAGGAGCCCATTGAGGGAACGCACACGTCGGTCTCCAGGGGGGAAGGGAGTGGTGCGTTCAAAGGCGTCTGAAATCGACGCCTGGCGCCGGACGGCAGTGCAGGACACAGACGGGGAGGGTGCTGTGAAAGTAGAGGTCTGGATGCCGGTACCAGTACCTCTACTAGAGGGAGCGGGGGGGCATGACCTGCTGGGAAGAGATGAAGCTGTGGGAGGGGCTGCTGTACCCTGCTCACTTGTGGTGGTGGTGCTGCTACCACCACCACGCTTCATCTCGTCATACACCCGCCAGTGGTTGATTCGCAGGTGCTGGTTCAGGGCTGTGGTACCCACCCGAGCCAAACACTTCCCTCTCTTCACCCTGACATGACAGATCTGGCAGATGGCCACGGTAGGGTTATCTGCCACCAGGGTGAAGTAGGCCCAGACAGGTGACTTCAGCACCGCCCTCCTGTCAGATGGGGTGACGCTGACTTGCACCTGCTGGGACTCGGTGCGCACAGGTGGAGCTGCCTGCTGCTGCTGCTGCTGACCCCTCCTGCTGCCATCACCAGTGGAGACCCTGACGCTGGTCTCCCTGGTGACCTGGCGCACCGGTTCCCCAGGGTGCCTACCTTCCTCGTCGTCACTGCCGAAGTGAGCCGACAAGTCAGATGGCACCCATGTTGGGTCACCCTCCTCTTCGCCCCCAGATATGTCAGACCCAGGGCTGAAATGTGGTGGTCTGAGGGAACCAGCTGACATGGAGCCACTAGCCTGGCTCCGCTGTCCCCTCACCCACGCTTGGGTCTGACTAGGTGCTGTTGTTGCCTGCACCAAAACAGCAGCACCACTTTGAAGGGATGTCTCTGGGATACTGACAGCAGGTATCCCATCCTCCTCATCCATCCCTTCAAAAAGGTCCTGACCATCAGGACAGAGCGGGAGGTCTGCCTGATGCATGGCCTCCCCCAAGAGATCCCTCTCACTGTCGCTGTCAAACAGTAAGATGCTGGACTCTTGGGGGCTGGGGGGGGGTACTAAAGGCACCGGTGTAGTTGTGGTGCTACTGGTAGTCGGGACTGATGACTCAGTGGCACTGCTGTGCCCCATATAGTCCACCACTACTGGAGCCTGAGATGGCAATATCGGGCGGCTGCCCGATGAAAAAAAATCCCGGATGAGGCGGACTCCCGTTCCACCCAATCCTCTGCCAATAGTAGGGGCGCTAGAGGTACCCCTTGCTGGCAGCGAACCATCACTGGGAGTAACTCCCCTACCCCTGCTGCCACGGCCACGCATGCCGCTCATAATTGCTGATGTGGGGGGGGGGGGGGTACACTTTATTGGGGGGGGGAGAATGTGAGGAAGTTTTTTTTTGTTTTTTTAAAAGACAGGCACGTAGACAAAGACGTAGACAGACAGCTACTAAACTATAATAAAACTAGTACACCAAAGACAAGGACTACAAAAAATAAAAAAAAATGCACTAAACAAACACTAACTGCTTACACAAACTTATATGACTATAAACTAAAGCTAATTTTTTTTTTTTACACTGACTGACAAGGACTACAACTACAAAAAAAATGCACTAAACAAACACTAACTAATACATTTTTTGGGTTTTTTTTTTTTACACAAAACACAGACACTAAACACACACTAAGCTAGCTGAAAGAAATGTACACTAACAGTATGTACACTTACTACACAGAAATCTATCTAACACTAAGCTAAACTAACCTGGACAACACAACACAAAACGTAGCTTTTAAAAAAGCTCTTGGGTCTTTTGCTTTGAAAAAAGCAGTTTAGAATAAGATAATATGAACTGGAATCACTAGCAATGAATCACAATGCTGATACTGCAAGATCAAACAGGAACACAGAAACAGTCCACACTCTCTAGCCACCTTCTGAATCTGCAATGAAATGCTGCTGGGAGTGACCTTATATAATGGCCGTGCAGGCAGGTTCCTATTGGTTGCTATGGAGGTTGCTAACCTCTGACAACTGTGGTAGGAGAACTCTGATTGGCTCTGATGCAAAAGAAGGGCGGAGAAAATAATCGTGCAATATTCCTATTGCCGAATATTCGCATTGCGAATATTCGGCAATATAAAATGATCGCTTCAGCTACTCGGCCCAAGGTCTCTAATCATACCAGCAATGCTTTTAAACGTCGATGGAGATCACTAGGATGTGATCTGTTTTAAAAATAAAATCGAAAAAATCGCTCTGATGCAGAAGAAGGGAGCAGAAAATAATCGCGCAATATTCCTATTGCCGAATAATCGCATTGCGATTTTTCGGCAATATAAAATGATCGCTTCAGCTACTCGGCCCAGGGTCTTTAATCATACCAGCAATGCTTTTAGACATCGATGGAGATCTCTAGGATGTGATCTGTTCTAAAAATAACATTGAAAAAATCCGAATATTCGGAATAGCGAATATTGACCGCGAAATTCGAAACATTCGCGAATACTCGAATATGCCATATTCGAGCCGAATATTCGCAATGCGAATATTCGTGAGCAACACTAATCGGAACATGGTTTAACAGGGACTGGATGAATTTCAATCCATGTATGGACACCCTGGTTGTGCCAAAGTCGATAGATATATCAATCAACTTCTGTACAAACACCCTGTTGTTTTTTTTCCAAATGATCAGTGCTGTCAGCTATAGCCGACAACCAGGGCCAACAGGGGGGTACAGGCAGTACACCTGTATATAATTTATTATTATTAAAGGGCCCAGAGGTTCTTGTATTTTTTTATATATATATATATATATAATATTATTATTATTATTATTAATATTATTAACCAGTTCCCGACCCCCGCATGTACATATACGTCCACAATATGGCACGTACAGGCACATGGGCGTACATGTACGTCCTCGCCTATTAGCGGGTGGGGGGTCCGATCGGGACCCCCCCCGCTACATGCGGAGGTCGGGTCCGCTCGGGGAGCGATCCGGGACCACGGCGCGGCTATTTGTTTATAGCCGCTCCGTCGCGATCGCTCCCCGGAGCTGAAGAACGGGGAGAGCCGTGTGTAAACACGGCTTCCCCGTGCTTCACTGTGTCGGCGCATCGATCGCGTCATTCCCTTTATAGGGAAGACACGATCGATGACGTCATTCCTACAGCCACACCCCCCTACAGTTGTAAACACATACTAGGTGCACCCTAACTCCTACAGCGCCACCTGTGGTCAACTCCCAAACTGCAACTGTCATTTTCACAATAAAGAATGCAATTTAAATGCATTTTTTGCTGTGAAAATGACAATGGTCCCAAAAATGTGTCAAAATTGTCCGAAGTGTCCGCCATAATGTCGAAGTCACGAAAAAAATTGCTGATCGCCGCCATTAGTAGTAAAAAAAAAAAAAATTAATAAAAATGCAATAAAACTATCCCCTATTTTGTAAACGCTATAAATTTTGCGCAAACCAATCGATAAACGCTTATTGCGATTTTTTTTACTAAAAATAGGTAGAAGAATACGTATCGGCCTAAACTGAGGAAAAAAAATGTTTTTATATATGTTTTTGGGGGATATTTATTACAGCAAAAAGTAAAAAATATTGCATTTTTTTCAAAATTGTCGCTCTATTTTTGTTTATAGCGCAAAAACTAAAAACCGCAGATGTGATCAAATACCACCAAAAGAAAGCTCTATTTGTGGGGGGAAAAAGGACGCCAATTTTGTTTGGGAGCCACGTCGCACGACCGCGCAATTGTCTGTTAAAGCGACGCAGTCCCTAACTGTAAAAACACCTTGGGTCTTTAGGCTGCATATTGGTCCGGGGCTTAACTGGTTAAAGGGCCCAGAGGTCCCCAGGGCCCCAGGGCCCCGGATGGCAAACCCCCTTTTTTTTTTGTTATAAAAAAATAATAATTGTTTTTATATTATTATTTATTTATTTATTTCCCCAGGGCCCCATGTTGCAGACCCCCCTTTTTTATTTTTTTTATAAATGTTTATTTTTTAATTTTTGTTTATTTTTTTCTTTAAAGGGCCCAGATGTCCACAGGGCCCTGGATGGCAACCCCCCTTTTTTTTTTTTTTTATAAATGTTTATTTCTTTTTTTGTATTTATTTTTTATTAAATGGCCCAGAGGTTTCTTTTTTTTTAAATTTTTCTTAAAGGACCCAGAGGTCCCGGATGGCAACCCCTCTTTTTTTGTAATTTCTTTATATATATATATATCTACATTTATTTATTTATTTATATATATATATATATATATATATATATATATATATATATATATATATATATATATATATGTATATATATTTTATTAAAGGGCCCAGAGGTCCCCAGATGGCAACCCCTCTTTTTAAAAATAAATACATTTATAATTTTTATATATATTTTTTCTTTCTTTTTTTCTTTCTATTAACGGGCCCAGAGGTCCGCAGGGCCCCGGATGGCTACCCCCTCTTTTTTATATATATTTTTCTCTATTTCATATTTTTTTTGTAAAGGCCCCCCCCACTTCTCAATTCGCGGCAGCCCCCCCCCCCCCCGCTTCTCAATTCCAGGCGGCAGCACCCCCACTGTTCCTCTGCTCCAGGGGGCCCATGCCTGAAGCTGTGTAAGGGGCCCCATAATTCCTGATGGCGTCCCTGCCGACAACGCTGATCATTAAGTTCTGGTCATGGGAAAGGCTCCCTTCTGTAACAATATCATACCTCAGTGGGAAGGATTTCCCCATCCACCTTGAATGTGTGGATAGGGAAATAGGATATATATATATTTTTTTTATTTCAACCTCATTTTGCTGTGCTGCAGGTAATCAAAACAGATCAGGGAAGGACACCTCCCAAAAGTACAATAAATGGCCACTGCCCCCACCTATAACTGGCGTTTGTGGCAAGGAAGGGTGATGTATGTCAAACGAGTCCAAAAAACTTTGCCAGCTAAACTCACCAACCAATTTGCAACCAACTGAATTATCCTGTCTAATGGCATGCGTACACACGATCATTTTTCGGCATGAAAAAAACGTTGTTTTTCAAAAACGTCATTTAAAATGATCGTGTGTGGGCTTCACATAATTTTTCAGGTTCTGAAAAACGACCAAAAAAAAAAATTCGCACATGCTGCATTTTTTAACGTTGTTTTAAACAATGTCGTTTTTCGGGTTGTAAAAAATTATCGTGTGTGGGCTAAAATGACGTAAAAAACCTGCGCATGCTCAGAAGCAAGTTATGAGACGGGAGCGCTCGTTCTGGTAAAACTACCTTTACTTCTTTTTTAAGGACTTAGGGCCAGATTCACGTAGAATTGCGGCCGTGTAACGTAACCCGTTTATGTTACACCGTCGCAAGTTTTCAGTGTAAGTGCCCGATCCACAAAGCACTTACCTGTAAACTTGCGGCTGTGTATCGTAAACACGTCCGGCGCAAGCCCGCCCAATTCAAATGGGGCGTGTACCATTTAAACTAGGCGCGCTCCCGCGCCGGACGTTCTGCGCATGCTCCGTTCGCAATTTTCCCGACGTGCTTTGCGCGAAATTACGGCGGCGCGACGTGTTTGTGAATCGCGACGTGCGTAACGTACTTACGCCGGAAAAAAAATTCAAAATCGATGCGGGAACGACGGCCATACTTTAACATGGCTGGTGTAAAGTTAAGCAATGAAAAAGATTGCTTAACTTTGCGACGGGAAACTAAGACTTGCGTCGACGTAACGACCGCGAAAACCATCGTGGATCGCCGTAACTGCTAATTTGCATACCCGACGCTGGAATACGACGCGAACTCCACCCAGCAGCGGCCGAGGTACTGCATCCTAAGATACGACGGTGTAAGACAATTACACCTGTCGGATCTAAGGGCTATCTATGCGTAACTGATTCTATGAATCAGTCGCATAGATACTCTGAGAGATACGACGGTGTTTCAGAGAAACGCCGTCATATCTCTTCTGTGAATCTGGCCCTGAATGCAGAAAAGAACAATGCAGTATACAAGGTGGTATCAAATGAGTTTTGTAACATGCCAACAGATGGCAGCACAAGGTTGCAGGACATATCACAAGGAGCCATGACCTTCATAAGTCAATGATATCATCCTGTGTACATCGGGAGCTGTGCAACTGGTGCTATTCTTACCATGTGCGTTACCACAGTATCAAACAAAAATGAGTATACCCCTCACATTTTTGTAATTTTTTTATTATATCTTTTCATGTGACAACACTGAAGAAATTAGACTTTTCTACAATGTAAAGTAGTGCGGGTACAGCTTGTATAATGGTGTACATTTGCTGTCCCCTCAAGATAACTCAGCATACAGCCATTAATGTCTAAACCGCTGGCAACAAAATTGAGTACACCCCTAAGTGAAAATGTCCAAATTGGGCCCAAAGTGTCAATATTTTGTGTGGCACTATTATTTTCCAGCATTGCCTTAACCCTCTTGGGCATGGAGTTAACCAGAGCTTCACAGGTTGCCACTGGAATCCTCTTTCACTCCTCCATGATGACATCACAGAGACCATGCACTCCCCCACAGATGCTCAGGGTTTAGGTCTGGAGACATGCTTGGCCAGTCCATCACCTTTACCCTCAGCTTCTTGAGCAAGGCAGTGGTCATTTTGGAGGGGTGTTTGGGGTCGCTATCATATTGAAATACTGCCCTGAGGCCCAGTCTCCAAAGGAAGGGGATCATGCTCTGCTTCAGTATGTCACAGTACATGTTGGCATTAATGGTTCCCTCAAACTGTAGCTCCCCAGTGCCGGCAGCACTCATGCAGCCTCAGACCATGACACTCCCACCACCATGCTTGACTGTAAGCAAGACACACTTGTTTTTGTACTCCTCATCTGGTTTCCGCCACACATGCTTGACACCATCTGAACCAAAAAAGGTTAACTTGGTCTAATCGGACCACAGGACATGGTTTCAGTAATCCATGTCCTTAGTCTGCTTGTCTTCAGCAAACTGTTTGTGGCTTTCTTGTGCATCATCTTTAGAAGAGGCTTCCTTCAGGGACGACAGCCATGCAGACCAATATGATGCAGTGTGAGGCGTATGGTCTGAGCACTGAGAGGCTGATCCCCCACCCCTCCAACCACTGCAGCAATGCTGGCATCACTCATACGTCTATTTCCCAAAAACAACCTCTGGATTTGACGCTGAGCACGTGCACTCAACTTCTTTGGTCGACAATGGTGAGGTCTGCTCTGAGTGGAACCTCTCCTGTTAAACCCGCTGTATAATATTGGCCACCATGCTGCAGCTCAGTTTCAGAGTCTTGGTAATCTTCTTATAGCCTGATGGAAAACCTTGGCACCCCAGATGTTTTGGAACTATATGTCCCATGATGCTCAACTACACTGCAGACTGCATGAGCATCCTGGGAAATGTAATTTCAAAACATCTGGGGTGCCAAGGTTTGCAATCACTGGCCTAGGCCATCTTTATGTAGAGCAACAAAGCAGTTCAGATCCTCAGAGAGTTCTTTGCCATAAGGTGCCATGTTGAACTTCCAGTGACCAGTATGAGAAAGTGAGAGCTATAACACCAAATTTAACACACCTGCTCCCCATTCACACCTGAGACTTTGTAACACTAACAAGTCACAGGACACATGGGAAGAAGGGGGGAAAAAAGACAATTGGGCCCAATTTGGACATTTTCACTTAGGGGTGTACTCACTTGTGTTGCCAGCGGTTTAGACATTAATGGCTTTGTGTTGAGTTAGTTTGAGGGGACAGCAAATTTTCACTGTTATACAAGCTGTATACTCACTACTTTACATTGTAGCAAAGTGCAATTTCTTCAGCATCTTCACAAAGGTATAATGAATTATTTAAAAAAATGTGAGGGGTGTACTCACTTTTGTGAGATACTGTATGTCAGTTAATAAGTTAGTAATGTAAGAGTACACTAAAATAATAAGGTGAGGAGCAGAGATATAGGTGCCATCAGCATAGAGCTGGTATTGGAAGCCATGGGAGGTTATCAAGTGACCAAGGTAGGAGGTATAGATACAGAATAGAAGGGGTCTGAGAACAGAACCTTTGGGGACTCCTGCAGAAAGAGGAAGTGGAGAGGAAGATGCAGAGTTGTAGGTAACACTAAAGGAATGCTGTAACAGGCGGAAGGAGAACCAGGAAAAAGCAGAGTCTTGGATGCCAAGGGAGTAGAGCTTTTTGAGGAGGAGTGGGCTGTCAACAGAATCAAGGACAGCAGAAAGGTCCCGTAGTATGAGTATAGGGTAGTGGTCATGGGTTTTACCAATTAGTTAATCATTAGTAGGTTTTAGTAAGTCAGGTACAGTGGTGTATTTAGGTTTTGTGCTGCCCTAGGCCTAACTAAACTCGTGCCCCCCCCCTAATTTAAATATAATCCACCCATTCCTGTCAAGGTCACACCCCATCCTGTTTAAGATCTGCCCTAAAATTTTCCAGTTCTGTTCTGAGGGCCTTGGGGGAGGGGATTCCCTTAATCTGCAGAGATTTCCTCTCACTTCTTGTTTGGCTATAGTTAGGGAAAAAAAAGAAATGAACGGATGGCAAACATTTTTCTTAAATTAACAGGGGCTATAACCATTCCTTACTCTATCCATAATGGAAAAAAAAGTGTTGCTTATAGTTTCACTGATAGGCACTGATAAGGTGGCACTGATGAGATGGCACCAATGAGGTGGCACTGATAAATTTATGGAGGACTAGGAGGATATAACCAGGCCAGTGGTGCAGCAGAAAACATGTTGTAGTACGGTGATGAATGTATGTGGTCCAGGCATGAGCAAAGGAAGGATTGGGGGCAGGAACAAATAAATCTATTTGTTTATTTTTCTCATCAGAAATCAACAGAAATACAATTAAAGGGGTTGTAAAGGATTTTTTTTTTCATAAAAAGCATCCTTTACCTGCAGACATTCCTCTTTTCACTTCCTCATTGTTCATTTTTGCTCAGAAGTTGCTCTATTTCTTCTCTGTTCTGTTCACTTCCTGCTTGTCTGATTGTAACTCACCACCGTGAAGGGAGGCTTTACTGCGGTGGTCAGTGATGTGCTCGCCCCCTCCTGGGAACTACATCTGTGCGAAAGGATGCTCTCTACGTGTTGGAGGCTTCAAGGAGGTGTGAATTACTGGGAAATGTAGTTCTTACATGAACGAGTGCCGCAAACCAGGAAGCGAATGAGAGAACAGAAACTAGAACGCCGGAGGTGATATAGATGAAGGAATTTAATGGGTATTTACTAGTTTTTTAACAGAATCATTACACTATTCTGTCTGTCTACCTTGCTGACATTAATTTTAGGCATTTTTTTTTTTCCTTTACAACTTTTTTAAGATTCCCTAATATGCACAACTGACACAAGCAAAGGATTGCAGGAGAGTCCTACTACCTACATGACAGGTATAGGTGACCATGTCAGTGTCCCTTGTGTCCGCACCATCCCTATCATACCGGCAGTAGTGCGGCCGCTTTATGGGGGCGGCCCAGTCCACCTCAAAAGACTGGTGCTGCACTAAAAGTGTAGCGAAAGCTGACGGGGACTCTTTTCATGCTGCCCTAGGCCTGGGATGTTGCTTTGCCTGCTCATGCCATTCTGCCGACGTATATGTACGTGTGGCAGTCGGCAAGTGGTTAATGGTGCCCACTCCCCCCTCCCCCCCTTAATACTCAAGCCCGATTTCGATCCAGCGCTATTCACGTCTGCAGCAGCTCTTCTCCCCTCTCCCCGTCTCACAGGCTTGGCTTAGAGCATTGAGAGCCATTGGCTCCAGCTGCTGTCAGTCAAAAGCTGTGAGCATAGCCGGGGGCAGGGCCTAGTCCCACTTTCATTGTGTCATTGTCAATTAAGCTTTTCATATTGATGTAACAATTTAAAAGAGACAGCGCATCCAACCAGTTATAGTGACATTTCTTTGGGTGTTGATGTATTTAAATACATTTTAAAGTGTTGCTTTCTCTGAGAGTCACAATTCTTTTCACTGTGTAATTTAACCACTTAAGCCCCCGACTATTTGACTGGCCAAAGACCAGGCCACTTTTTGTGATTCGGCACTGCGTCGATTTAACTGACAATTGTGCGACGTGGCTCCCAAACAAAATTGACATCCTTCGTCCTTTTTTTCCCCCACAAATAGAGCTTTCTTTTGGTGGTATTTGATCACCTCTGCAGTTTTAATTTTTTGTGCTACAAAAATAGAGCGACAATTTAGAAAAAAATTCAATGAGCTAGATTCAGAGACATTTGCGTATCTTTAGGCAGGCGTAGTGCATCTCATATGCGATACGTCGACGTAACTTAGAGAGGCAAGTACTGTAGTAAATGGGCCTGCGTACGCCCACGTAATTCAAATTTGGAAGGAGGTGGGCGTGTTGTATTACAATGAGCCGTGATCCCATGCAAATGAGGGGCCTAACGAACGGCGCATGGACGTGGACGTATCCCAGTGCGCATGCTCAGAATCACGTCGGATAGAATGCCTAAGATACGTCAAACACTGCCTACGACGTGAACGTAACTTACGCATAGTCCTATTTACGTACACAACGTAAAATTCGATGGCTGTTCCGACGTCCATACCTTAACATTGGCTGTGCCTCATATAGCAGGGGTAACTTTACGCCGGTCGTACGCCTTACGTAAACAGCGTATATTGATGCGCCGGCCGTACGTACGCTCGTGAATCGGCGTATCTAGCTCATTTACATATTCTATGCGTAAATCTACGGAAGAACCCCTAGCGGCCAGCGTTAATATGCACCCTAGATACGACGGCGTACTAAGACTTACGTCTGTCAGATGAAGCAGAAATTCAGGCGTATCTTGTTCCCTGAATACCGCGCATAGATACGGCGGCGCATCCTTTAACTTACGCTGCGTATTAAAAGATACGCTGGCGTAAACTGTCTCTGAATCTAGCTCAATATGTTTTACTTTTTGCTATAATAAATATCCCCAGAAAATATAAAAAAAATATATATTTTTTCCTCAGTTTAGGCCGATACGTATTCTTCTACATATTTTTGGTTAAAAAAGGCAATACGTTTTTATTGATTGGTTTGCGCAAAAGTTATAGCGTTTACAAAATAGAGGATAGTTTTATGGCATTTTTATAAATATATTTTTTTTTACTAGTAATGGCGGCGATCAGTGATTTTTATCGTGACTGCGACATTATGGCGAACACATCGGACACTTTTGACACTATTTTGGGATTATAAAAATGCACTGATTACTGTAAAAATGGCACTGGCAGTGAAGGGGTTAACCTGTAGGGGGTGCTGAAGGGGTTAAGTGTGACCTAGGGAGTGATTCTAACTGTTAGGATCGTGGCTTGCCATGATACGTCACTGATCGCTGTTCCCGATAACAGGGAACAGACGATCAGTGACATGTCACTAGGAAGAACGGGGAGCTGTTGTGTTTACCCGATCGTGGGACACCGCGGACATTGAGTCCACAGGTCCCGCAGACACGGTCATGGAGCGTGCGACCACATGGCGGCAAATTAAAGGGGACGTATTGATAAGGATTGACCCCTGATATAACCTCAGGGCGAACCCCATTTCTGCTGTTTGACCCAAATCATAATAGTGAAACATGGAGACCAGAGAGAAAAAATCTACATCTTCACCTTTCCAACATTTAGCCTCAAGAGAAAGAGGTGGAGCATGTGCAGCTCCTTTTATTCACAACATGACATCACAAACATAAGCATACAGATTGGTCAGTTCATACAGTTCAGTCTCTTATTACACGCCCCTGTGACGTCTGCTCTCGGCATACTACACACGTTCTCCTTGCAAGTCCATATATGGTATGGAGCTTTCATGGCACAAACAGTCCACGTGTCATACAGGCATAAGAGTTCCTTGTGGAATGTCCATGAACAGGGGCCCATCCCCAATCTTCCAGGGACTTCACTCGTAGGGGAGGGCTTTGGAATGAGGAGCGACCGGGGATGACAGCTGGTTTTGATATTTAGTCTTTTGTCTTCCATTTCAAGTTGTAACTTTAAAACATTATATCTGTCATAACCTCTTTTAAGGAGAATAAACACTTTTGTGATATATATTTTTCACACATGCATATGTATATATCATATATAGATAAACAAATAAAAACAATATAAGAATATAAAATAAATAAAAGAATATAAGAAGAGAAAAACATTTCAGTGGTTCTAATAAAAGAATTAGCTTAACACAAAATAGGAATTTTAGTAACCTCCATCACAGTAGGCATTTCGTTTCGTTCCGAATCGAAATTCGGACAAATTTTTCATTATTCGGACATTCGTATGCATACGAATTCCCCAATTGCAATATTAATGAATTTACCGAATCCGAACGAACGTTTTCGATTCCGAATCGAAAACCCGCGGACGAAATTCGATCGGAATTAAAAAAAAAATTTTTTTCGAATTCCGATCGAATTTCGAAATTATATTCGAAAAGAGACTATTTGTTGTCGAATTTGGTCGAAATACTTTCGAATTCGACCGGATTTTTCGAAATTCGGTCGAAAACGAACGAATTCCGAAAACGGTCGAAATATTTTCGAATTCGACCGGATTTTTCGAAATTCGGTCGAAAACGAACGAGTTCCGAAAACGAATTTAACACATGTAACGAACCTAACTTAACGAAATTAATTAAATAACGAATTAAAACGAAACAAAATTTTCCCTTTTGCACATGCCTACATCACAGTATATATACGCCCATTTGCGCAGCCGTGCCATTCTATCAATGCAAAAACTTAATAGTCACCAAGTGCAGACATTTTTTTACACAATCGACAAAGTCAGTGAGTCTCCGAATCGAGCACGCACAAGTGCCCCATAGCAGGCAAGGGGAGGAGCCAGGAGTGCCGACGGGGGACCTGAGAAGAGGAGGATCAGGGCTGCTCTGTGAAAACCATTACGCAGAGCAGATAAGTATAACACGTTTATTATTTTAATGAAAAAATTGTAAAGCTTTACAGTCACTTTAAGAAGCAAGAGATTTTAAAATTGAGAATTTTACAATTTTATTGGAGACTAGAGAAAGGCTTAACCTCCCTGGCAGTATGATTCTTTCAGAAAAAACATGCTGAAAGCGGTACCATTATTTGCAAGGAAATTTGGCGTTTTATATTGTAGGTCTGTAATTTTTAGAAATAACTCACTTAAATCTGACCAAACAAGATTCTAATAGGCATCCCGGGTATGACATTTTTTTAAAAACAAAATTATAAATTATAATATAATAAATAATTATAAATAATTATAACAAATAATAATATAATTATAATAAAAATTATTCAATAATGTAATCAAATTAAAATCACTGAAATTTGCTCAGTTGCAGAATTGTCGCTGTCATTATTTTTTTTTTTTATGACGAATTTCCCCACAAATCGCTATCGCACAATTCTGCAAGTGATTATAATTTATTATCGCTGTTTTTTAGCTGATCTAAAACTATTTTTGACATAAAGGGACACTTTTGGTTGCTATGGACAATCTACAGTTTGCAGGGAGAAAGAAACGTTTTTATTATATAAAATGACATGCATGACACAGGACAGACCACTAGGGACAAGGGGGGGTGTGTTTTTTTTACATACAGTACTGTAATCTATAAGATTACAGTATACTGTATGTAAGGTGTTTGTTTACGTTTTTGAATTTGGCGCCGTTCTCTGTCCCCGTGCGTTGTAACGTCGCAGGGAACGGAGATCGGCGTCACACGGAGGCACTATGTGAATCGAGCGAGGTCCCGCTCGCTCACACAGCGCGGTGGCATCGCTGGATCCAGGGACAAGGTAAGTAAAAAGTGCCTGTGGATTCAGCGAGGCAAGCCGAGACTGACTCGGGGTTACCGATCGTAGCAGGAAAATCTAACCCCGAGTCAGTCTCGGGAATACCGCCAGGCAGGTTAATACTAAAGTATAGATTGTGAGGGCAGAAAAACACTTTTTCTGAATAAAGCAGATCCTCTGCCCTGGATAACAGGAAATAATTCCCTATATATCTTGTGAGGAGAATGTGTAGGAATAGAACAGTTATTAAAAATGTATATGACATTCCCTGAGAACTTGATATCTTCTCCTAGTTATGGGAAATGTTTCATTACAGGATTTAATTGTATATCCTGTTCTTGGGGCGAAGCTAGAAGATCCCTGATGTCTCCATTGAGAGGACCTTGTTGTCACTACTGTCACATAAGGGCCTTGTCAGTACATACATATATAAATGGTTAGGACACATGTTAATACATAAACACCTATTAAACATCCCTACACACCAGAAGAAGTAGCCATAGAGCCCCTTCCAGCCTTGCAAATGTGGCCTGGGCATCCAAGTGCTCATGAAAGGATTAAATAAAAGAGGAAGCAATTCAAATGTAAATATACTATTTTTTTATTGTGTGTTTTATGAAAGTATAATTTTGGATCTATACACATTTGTTCCTTTTCCAACTATATATACTCTGAATAAACCAAGAGTCCTTTGGTAAAATCAATTGGCCAGAAGTGAAGATCTAGTGATCCTCTCGCCCATTCGCTGACACACTTTTGACCAAGAGATTCAAAGCCTGCCCACCACGGCAAGGTAGACTCTTCTAGGGCAGGACCTACACTAAACTACACTAAGCTACCCTACTGGATGCTAGTCCAGGATGCTAGTCATCCTTTTTCTAATGTTGGGTGTATGTTTGTAGTACGGCTTCATCCTATATTCTGTGTGTGTGATCTACTCTCTCCTAATTTGGTTGTCTGTCTGTGTGCATCTCTCTAAAGCATGGAGTGGTCAGTTTATGTACATCTGGATGTCCTCTGTTAGTGTAGGTCAGTGCATGCCAGTCCAGTGTGTGTCAGTAAATAAACGTTCATCAGTAATCAACAGAAAAAAATAAAATTAAGATTCCTAAATATGTACAACTGACACAAGCAAAGGATTGCAGGAGAGTCTTACTACCTACCTGCCAGGTATAGGTGACCACGTCAGTGTCCCTTGTGTCTGCACCATCATACCGGCAGTAGTGCGGCCGCTTTATGGGGGCACCAGACTGATTTGTCTTGCGGCCCAGTCCACCTAATAACCCGACAGGGACTCTTTTCATGCTGCCCCCCCTGCAAAGTGCTGCCCTAGGCCTGGGCCTTGTTGGCCTAGGCCAAGATACAGCTTGGGTCAGGTAGGAGCCCAAACCGTTGTACACTACTTATTTTGGAAGTTTAGTGGTAAATAGGAGAAAGGAAATGGGTGTTAAATTGTTTATGCTGCTGGGGGCTTTTTAATCTGGGGGTGTTCATGCTTTAGAGGGGAGAGGAGGGTGCCAGTAGAGAATGAGAAATTGAAGATGTGAGGAAGCATAGAATAGAGCAATAGGGTCACTGTAGTAGTTGTGAAGGAACAGGGTGGTTACGGGGCTTCTGAGAAAAGTTTGGTGACCTCTTCTGTAAATGCAGCATAGAAAACTTTTTTTCCAAAGAGAATATACAGTATAATATCCTTTAGTACTGAATATTCTTTGCACTTTTTTGCAGATATAGGCCAGTTGCATTCCTCAGAGAAGTTAGACAATTAGCTAGATTCACATAGAGTTAGGCCGGCGTATCAGTAGATACGCTGACCTAACTCGGAATCTGCGCCGTCCTAAGTTTAAGTGTATTCTCAAACAGAGATACACTTAAACCTATCTAAGATACGACAGCTTGCGCCGTCGTATCTTAGGGTGCAATATTTAGGCTGGCCGCTAGGTGGCGCTTCCATTGCGCTCGGCATAGTATATGTAAATCACTAGATACGCCTATTCACGAACGTACGCGCGCCTGTCGCAGTAAAGATACGCAGTTTACGTAAGGCACTTTCAGGCGTAAAGTTATTCCATCAAATAGCTGGACTAGTAATGTTAAGTATGGCCATCGTTCCCGCGTCGGAATTTGAAAATTTTACGTCGTTTGCGTAAGTCGTCCGTGAATAGGGCTGAACGTAATTTACGTCCACGTCGAAACCAATACGTCCTTGCGGCGTACTTTGCCACAATGCACACTGGGATATGTACACGGACGGCGCATGCGCCATTCGTAAAAAACGTCAATCACGTCAGGTCACCCCCTATTAACATAAAACACGCCCCCTCAGCATAATTTTAATTAGGTGCGCTTACGCCGGCCGCATTTACGCTACGCCGCTGTAACTTATCAGGCAAGTACTTTGTGAATACAGTACTTGCCTAGCTAACTTACGGCGGCGTAGTGTAAATACGATACGCTACGCCGCAGCTAAGATGTGGCGGTCTATTTGAATCCAGCTAAATGCATTGCTTCCACGATTTTTCAAATGTAATTGACACACATTTGGAAAAAGAAAATTGCGCTAACCAAAACAAATGTGATTAAATAAATGAATATACAGAAAGGCAGCAATAACGTGACATAACACAAATATATAAGAAAAAAAGAAAAAATCGCGCCAGTCTAATTACTGACACTCAAGTCCTTGTGAAGGACTTGAGTGTCAGTAATTAGACTGGCGCGATTGACACACATTTGCATTCCAGAATAACATTTATTAAAATTGAAGCGCAAATATTTTATTTGTATATTTACATCTAAAAATATGGTGGTGACAAACAGGATTAGGTTGTCTGCTTGACTCTTTTCTTGTTTGTTCTTTTGTTAGACAGTTGACATTAAAGATATTATTCCTTCAGTTCTCGTATTGGAATTGCTTTGTGTTTATTAGACCGTTAGAGCACAGCATACTACATCCATAAAAGAGAATCAAAATAAATCTAAAGACTGCAGATATCTTTAAAGACATATAGGAGAAAAGGGATTTTGTTGTGTACTTGATTTATTGCTGCGTTGTTTAGCAGTAGTAGTCCCATTGCATTATGCTGTTTATTTATGATAGGCGTCAAAATATTCAGAAATCTCAAACACTGTCACTGACCTATTCTGCTTCACAAGTTATTAGGTCTAATGCTTTTTCACTGGATGTTAAGACCCTCAGTTAAAATATGTTTACCTTCTATTAATGTATTAATTGCTCTTTTGTTATTGCTGCTTGTTAGTGCTGATAGAGAAAGATAAAAACTAGCTGATTTTTTTACTCAAAAAGCTGATCTCCAGGACCTTTCCTCCACTACCATTTATACCCCATCCATCTCTCATTGCTGAGTTCAATGCTTCCTCACTGCCAGGGGAGGGCTGGGCCAGGGGGCAGGGTGACAATTGCCTCCCAGGCCACTCTAACTTATGTTCAAAATGGCCGTCAGCCGCTACCCGCTACCATTTTCTTTTTTTATTTTGCACTAGGAAGTCGGGCCGGGGGCACGGCCACAGCGGCTGACCACTAGCTGTTGCATTCCGGAAGTTGTAGTCGACGCTTAAGCTCCCGGAGGGTGAAAAACAGGGCAGCGCAGAGGAAACTACTGTACTACTCCCTGGGACCGGATTCTCGGAAGCAGGCAGAGGCAGTGCGTTCCAGGGAGTCGGGACGCAGAGCTGCGGGGCTGGGCTCTGGTTGCAACTTGACCCCAGGACCAGAAGGATTACCCCCCCAGAATGCCATGGCGTGCAAGGACCTCCTGAGGTGAGAGACCCTGACACGCCTAGCTGACCCCCCGACTCCCCCCCATACACCCCATGTAACCTGCCCCAGTGATCAGGCTGCATTGATGGGCACTGGAGTTGGCTGCACTGATGGGCACTGGTGAGGCTGCATTGAAAAACCAGGTGGGTCATGAATGGTGAGCTCATTCGGCTGTCCAATGGGCCACTTGACTGGACTTGCCCCCCAGGCCTAAGGCTGCCAGCCCTCCCCTGCTCACTGCATATGGGAGCCTGGGTGACATGAACATTTCTTATTTGCTGTTCAACAGTGGGATCCTCTCATTGGATGACAATGGTTTGATGCCATTACGATGAATGGCGACAACAAGATAAGGTAGACCCAGGCTGCAGCAATGGATCATTGGTCCCCACTCCTGGAAGAGGTGCCATTGAAGGACATGTTACAGCTGAGTTAAAATTGGGTTTTTAAAGTGGTTCCATTGCCAGGAGATTTTTGTTCCTTCATACACGCTATGCATGAAGGTAAAAAACCTTCTGTGTGCAGCAGCCTCCCCCCAAGCCCACCTAATACTTACCCGACCCCATTGCGATCCAGAAAAGTGCACGAGAGCAGCGGATCTCCAGGGACTATCCCTCCTCATTGGCCGAGACAGAAGCAAACACTGTTGACTCCCGCTGCTGTCAATCACAGACAGTGAGCCAATGAGGAGAGAGGGGGCAGAACTCAGCTGCTGCTCTGTATGTGAATGGACATGTAAAGCAGTGGCTCGGGAGCGAGCCTGCTCGGGTGCTTTGACTCATGAAATGCTTTGTCTAAGACTGCTATGTAAGGACCCCACTGATTGAGCTACTTCTCTCTGGACCAATGGAAGCATTATGTATGAGTAGTGCAGTGATCCCGTGTTGTGTCATACTATTTACCCTGTGATTCTGCTGGATGGTCCCTGCTGTACTGTATTGCTACCACTTCTAATGAACTGTGCTTAATGCATTACATTGCTGCCTCTGTTCCTGTTACATTGGATTGCTACGAATGGACTCCAAACTTACCCCTTTTGCTGTACCATGTTTCCATCCTAAGATCCTACTTATTGTCCCTGGTTGCACCAAAGGTTGCTGTCTCTAGACCTTAGACTTACCTCTTTTCTATACTATTTTGCTGCCTGCATCTCATTGGATCTCACCCCAGTTTCACCACATTGCTCACATGTACTGTGGAGTTCAAGTGCTATTCAGGCCAAAAACTTTTTTTTTTTTTAACCAGACCTCTTCCACCCACCTCTTACCTAGTCTTTTACCTTTCCACCCCACACACATCCCATACCTTGTGAAGCCACAAGGTAAGGAGTGGGGATTTAACTTTTGCCTTTAGTACTAATGAATCCTCTGTTTCTGAACCTTTAAATAAAGAACCCACACCTGTGTTATTTTCTGCCCATACTAGTGTTGCCACCTGTCCAGAATTCACCCGGACAGTTCACGTTTGGAATAATGCATCTGGGTTTCAGACTGCCTGAAACCCGGACACATTTTTCAGAATGGACTGTGGCTTCTCAGCAGGGTTGCTGGCTGCAGTTGTCTAAGCTGAGAGTGTCTGTTACACTCCTTCACACTGCCCAAAGCCAGCACTAACAAACCCCCCACCCAAACACACACACACAGACGGGAGAGGGCTCGATTTGCACCTCTTCCCCCCACCCCTACCCCTCTGTGTCTGCACACACTCCATGCCCCGTGCTGTGCCTAGAAAAGGAAAGTTGGGGCTGGAAATTGGAAGTCCAGAAGCCTCAGATACATCTGGATGAGATGTGCTGACTGCTAAGGGGTGAGTGAGCTTCCCATCCATCCCTGTCTGTGACTGAAGTCTCCCCCCTTCTCTCTCCTGCCTCTGAGTGAGTACACTAAGGCAAATAAGGGTTCTCAGAGCACCCCTTACATCAGAGTTCCCCTTTACACCAGCGGCCACAGTGTTCCCCCTTACATCAGAGTCGTCTCCGTACATCAGAGTTCTCAGTGTTCCCCCTTAAACCAGGGTTCCCAGAGCACCTCTTATGTTAGAGGCCCCAGAGTTCTTCCTTACATCAGAGACTGCAGAGTCCCCCCTTACAGTGAAAGGGAACTCTGCAAGTTCAAAGGTAAAAGGGGAACTCCGTGGACTCTGATGTAAAGGGGGACTCTTGATATTTACTTCATATGATTTGAAATGTTATTTAATAGCAAAATATATGTACAGGTTATACAATAAAAAAATTGCTGTGTGCCGCTAAAGTGTTCGGGTTTGACTTGGAGAAAAGGTGGCAACCCTAGCCCACACCTCTGTTACAACCTCATAGTTACTGAACACAGTATGCAAATATAACAAGGCTGTAGCTGCACCTGCTTTGGTGAATGAAGCCATGTTTGGAAACTTTTCAAATATAAGCAGCAAGACTTCTCAAGTGACCAACTATGTCACTTGTTTTGATGAGGTTACATTGTGGTCTACCAGTTTGAAACCTTGAGTATCACAAAATACAGGTGGTAGTGCATATAAATCCCTGCTCTAAAGCCCTTTTCACTGTGATGCTACAACTAAACTGCAAAAAGAGCTACTACCAGGGCAGCCATCACAAATTTTGGGGCCCCTTACACAGCTTTAGGCAGGGCTACCCTGAAGCAGAGAACCGAGGGGGGGGGGGGTGCTGACAAACAAAAACAAGTGGGGGGTACCCTGGGGGCCCCTTACAGGTGTAATGCAAAAAGAAAAACGGGAGGGGGGCCAGCCAGGCATGTAAGGGGCCCTGGGGACCATCGGGTCCCTTACAGGTTTAATGCAAAAAAAAACGCCTCCAGGGCTACTACATCCAGATTTGTCTAAACCACTTTCGTAGTTCTTGCAGGTTGTGGTGAATTCCATATAAATGTTTAAGGCTGGGCTCATACCTATGGGAATTGAATGCAGGTTTACAATATGCATGACAGGAGATTGTGACCGGCTCTCTATGGAGACAGTTTACATATCTCCATTGTGGCTGTGGAGCGGCTTGCGTAGCAACACTGTGGGTCTTTGGCTCCGTTTAGGGCCCTGATTTGTCCCTGAAATGGAGAACAGGAACGCATCGGGCCCCTCCTGCAAGCCGCATCAGTCGGAGGTGTGAACCCAGCCTTAAGAAAAGCCCTAGTTTATGGTCTCGATTAACATTCACCAATTCATGTATTTTCTTCGACCTCTAGTTTGTCAGATAAAGAATGAAGTCAGTCATTCAACCATTCTTATCACGATGAAGTATGGATTATGCCATTTTAAAAATTCAAACTGAAAGTCACTTGTGAATTCAGGTAGCTTCTAAAAACTCATTGGTGCTGGAGGCAGAGCCTGTACTATTGGATTTGTTTAAAGAACAGTGAATTCTCATTAATGGAACGTAACATAGATTCTTAAGCAGTTAAACCATGAGCAGTTTTCTCCTTCCTTCTATAAATCCTTGGTAAAGTGTATAAAAATGCTAACAATGGTCTCTTATTTGCTTCCCTTTGGATTGCTAATTATCTAGTTAAAGTGCTTTGTTTTATCTGTTTGATAAGGGCAAAAAAAAATACCTGTTGATTTTCCCCCAAATTTTGCTAGCCGATTACTTTCTGTGCTCTCTGCCTAACCTGACTTTTATCAAGAAGGCCAAAGAAAAACCTGAAAAAATAACCACTTAAGCCCTGGACTATTTGGCTGACCAAAGACCAGAGCACTTTTTGCGATTTAACTGGCAATTGCGCGGTTGTACAACGTGGCTCCCAAACAAAATTGATTTTTTTTTCCCCATAAATAGAGCTTTCTTTTGGTGATATTTGATCACCTCTGCGGTTTTTATTTTTTGTGCTATAAACAAAATAGAGCGACAATTTTGAAAAAAAAAAAGCAATATTTTTTACTTTTTGCTATAATAAATAACCCCCAAAAATATATAAAAAAACATATATTTTCCTCAGTTTAGGCCGATATGTATTTTTCGACATATTTTTGTTAAAAAAAACAACGCATTAAGCATTTATTGATTGGTTTGCGCAAAAGTTATGGCGTCTACAAAATGGGGATAGTTTTATGGCATTTTTATAAAAAAAAAATGTCACTAGTAATAGCAGCGATCAGTGATTTTTATTGTGATTGCAACATTATGGAGGACACATCGGACACTTTTGATGCCATTTTGGAACCATTGTCATTGATACAGCGATCAGTGCTATAAAAATGCACTGATTACTGTAAAAATTACACTGGCAGTGAAGGGGTTAACCAGTAGGGGGCGCTGAAGGGTTTAAGTGTGTCCTAGGGAGTACCTCTAACTGTAGGGGGATGGGCTATGTGTGACACGACACTGATCACAGCTTCCGATTACAGGGAGCTGTGATCCGTGTCCTGTCACTAGGAAGAATGGGGAAATGCTTGTTTACATCAGCATTTCCCCGTTATCAAGTCTACACTCGCAGAGATCGTCTTAAAGGCAATGGCGTAGCAAGGGGGGCAGCAGGGGGGGCCGTGGCCCCGGGTGCAATATTTAGGGGGCGCAATTTCAAGCCAGCGTGTGTCAAACTGGCTGCGTCCGCCTAAATTTCATGTTCTGTGTCCCTGGCCGCCCCAAGCTCCGACCGCCATCTTTCAATGCTTGGTGCCCTGTGATTGGGCCATGGGGGTCATGTGTGGCGTGGGGCTGGCCTGTCCTTGATCCTGAACTCCAGCCTCTGACCATGACCTCCATACACCCAATCACAGTGCGGTGTGCGCGGAACACTGAACAAACATGGTGGCCGCCTCCTCCTATCCTCCGGACCCCAATGTCATGATGCAGCCTGCAGGAAAAGCAGCAGGTGAGGAGGAACACGGACTGGGGAGAGAGGCAGAGTGGCAGAGAGACACGCAGAGAGACACATAGAGAGGCAGAGAGAGACAGATCGGCACAGAGAGAGAGACAGAGCGGCACAGAGAGAGACACAGACAAAGAGAGAGAGAGACAGAGGCAAAGAGAGAGAGAGACAGAGGCAGAGAGACAGACAGAGGCAGAGAGAGAGAGGCAAATAGAGAGAGGGGCATAGAGAGAGAGAGAGGGGCATAGAGAGAGAGAGGGACAGAGACAGAGAGGGGCAGAGAGAGAGGCAAAGAGAGAGAGGCAAAGGCAAAGAGAGAGAGAGGGGGGCAAAGGCAGAGAGAGACAGAGGCAAAGCCAAAGAGAGGCAAAGAGAGAGACAGAGGCAAAGAGAGAGACAGAGGCAAAGAGAGAGACAGAGGCAAAGGCAGAGAGAGACAGAGGCAAAGGCAGAGAGAGACTGATGCAAAGGCAGAGAGGGGCAGAGAGAGAGAGAGAGACAGATGGGCTTAGAGAGACAGATGGGCAGAAAGAGAGAGATGGGCAGAGAGAGATAGAGAGTTACTGTAGGCAGGACAGTATAGTGGTCAGTGTAGTGTAGTTCTCAGTGTAGTGTAGTTCTCAGTGTAGTGTAGTAGTCAGTATAGTGTAGTAGTCAGTGTAGTATAGTGGTCAGTGTAGTATAGTGGTCAGTGTAGTTCTCAGTGTAGTGTAGTGGTCAGTGTAGTGGAAAAATAGTATAGTGGTCAGTGTAGTGTAGTTTTCAGTGTACTGTAGTTCAGTTATCAGTGTACTGTAGTAGTCAGTATAGTATAGTGGTCAGTGTAGTGTCGTCCTCAGTGTAGTGTAGTGGTCAGTTTAGTGGAAAAATAGTATAGTGGTCAGTGTAGTGTAGTGGACAGTATAGTATAGTGGTCAGTATAGTATAGTGGTCAGTGTAGTGTAGTGGATAATATAGTATAGTGGTCAGTGTAGTGTAGTGGACAGTATAGTATAGTGGTCAGTGTAGTGTAGTGTAGTGGACAGTATAGTGGTCAGTGTAGTGTAGTGGATAGTATAGTATAGTGGTCAGTGTAGTGGATAGTATAGTATAGTGGTCAGTGTAGTGGATAGTGTAGTGTAGTGGTCAGTGTAGTGTAGTGGTCAGTGTAGTGTAGTGAACAGTGTAGTGTAGTGGATAGTGTAGTGTAGTGGACAGTATAGTATAGTGGTCAGTGTAGTGTAGTGGATAGTATAGTATAGTGGTCAGTGAAGTGGACGGTATAGTGGTTAGTGTAGTGGTCAGTATAGTATAGTGGTCAGTGTAGTGTAGTGTAGTGGACAGTGTAGTGTAGTGGACAGTGTAGTGTAGTGGACAGTGTAGTGTAGTGGGCAGTGTAGTGGACAGTGTAGTGTAGTGTAGTGGGCAATATAGTGTAGTGGACAATATAATATAGTGGTCAGTATAGGTATCAGGTTGGTCATTACTATTGTATTTGAAGGGACTCGGGTAGTGCTAAAAGTCCGCAGGTAGGGGGGCGCAAATTATTTGCCTTGCCCCGGGTGCTGACAACCCACGCTACGCCACTGCTTAAAGGGCAACGTATATATACGTTGATCTGCCCAGACGTTTGGCAAGTGGATAATGTATGTACCATGTCTAAGGATAGAAAGATAGATAACTAGATACATAGATCATTTAAACAGGTATATAGCTGTATTCAGGTAGATGAGCCTAACGTTAGGCAGGCGTAGCGTATCTCATATACGCTACGCCGCCGTAAGTTAGAGAGGCAAGTGCTGTATTCACAAAGCACTTGCGTCCTAAGTTACGGCGACGTAGCGTAAATGTGCCGGCCTAATCGCACCTAATTCAAATTGTGAAGAGGAGGCCGTGTTTTATGCTAATGAATCGTGACCCAACGTGATTGACGTTTTGAACAAACGGCGCATGCGCCGTCCGTGGACATATCCCAGTACGCATGCTCCAAATTACGCCGCAAAGACTTATTGGTTTCGACGTGAACGTAAATTACGCCCAGCCCCATTCACGGACGACTTACGAAAGCAACGTAAAAATGTAAAAATTTGACGCGGTTCCGACGTCCATACTTAACATTGGCTGCGCCATCTTTTTGGTTGAATAACTTTAGGCCTGAAAACGGCTTACGTAAACGGCGTATCTTTACTGCGACGGGCAAGCGTACGTTCGTGAATAGGCGTATCTTGCTGATTCTAGGTGTAAATCAGCGTACGCGCCCCTAGCGACCAGCCTAAATAGACAGCTAAATACGATGGAGCCCGCGGTCGTATCTAAGCTAGATTTAAGTGTATCTCAATTTGAGAATACACTTAGGCCCCGTACACACGACCGGATCTGTCCGCTGGGATTTATCCGCGGATCAGTTCCAGCAGATAGATCCGGTCGTGTGTAGGGCCTAGCAGACATTTTCAAGCGGACATTTGTCCAGCCGACGGTTTTCCAGCGGATACAAATTTCTTAGCATGCTAAGAAATCTATCCGCTGGAAACCTGTCCTTTGGACTTATCGGGTCGTCTGTACAGACTCACCGGATAAGTCCGTCCGATCCCCATCCCTCGCATGCGTCGAAATGATTTGACGCATGCGTGGAAGTATTTACCTTCCAGGGTCGCGCACGTCGCCGCGTCTTCGGCACGGCGACGGCGCGGCCACGTCACCGCGGATGTTTTCCGCAGGGATTTTGATCTGATGGTGTGTACAGCCATCAGATCAAAATCCGCCAGCGGACATATCCAATGGAAACGGTCCGGCGGACCGTTTTCATCGGATATCCGCCCGTGTGTACAGGGCCTTAAATTTACGACGGCGCAGATTCAGAGTTACGACGGCGTATCTACTGATACTCCGGCGTAACTCTCTCTGAATCTGGCTAATAGTGTATATTTTTTATATTTTAATAGTTTAATTTTGCTGCAGGACTGTTCTACACATGGGAAACATGCACCACTTTACAGGCATACTATGGACACTCCCCAGGTACTTTTATTGTTTCACTTTAAGTATTATTAAAATCTCTGCTCCTGAAAAAAGGTCTGTTTTTTAAACTTTTTTTTGCATTGACACATGTCTTATGGGGCAGGACCCAGGTCCCCAAACAGTTTTTATTACAATACCATGCATATAAGCCTTTAAAATGAGCACTTTTGATTTTTCCGATAGACTTTTAAAGGGTGTTTCAAATTTGCCGTGAACACAGCAAATTGTTCGCTATTCGCTATTTTCGGGTCGAACTTACGTTCGACTCAAACATCGGGCTCATCCCTATTCATCAGGGCACTGATGATCAGTGCCCTAATTATCAGTGTAAATGTGCCCTGTAACAGGAAAGCCGGTTATCAGCTTTTCTTTCCTTAGACAGTGACAGCATTGAGGAAAGAAAATGGCGATAACCGGCATTTGTTTACATGTGATCAGCTGTGATTGGACACCTGCACGGGGGGCACGCATACATGGCAAGATTGGGAGGACATCATATGACATCCTCCCAGAGCAAGAGCAATCCAGCCCAGCCGTCATTGTACAATGGGCCGGATGGGAACTGATTATTAAAGAGGAAGTAAACCCTTGGTTTTTACTTTTTTTTTTTAAATACACCTGCAAGAGAATGGCATAATGAGCTAGTATGCACAGCATACTAGCTCATTATGTGTCACTTACCTGAGATCGAAGCCTCCGAAGTCCGCCTCGGTCCCGTCCACCGCCACCACCATGTCCCCTCGTCACTATTTCATGTTATTGCCACACCGGCGCTATGATTGTCTGGCACAGCGATGACGTCACCCCGTTAATGCAATTCACAAAAACGGCTTTGCTCAGTGCGCCTGCGCTGTTGTCTACGGCGCGCATGCACCGTGGACAGTGGTGCCTGTTTCTGTGAAAATAACTCCTTAACCTTGTAGGTTTAGGAGATATTTATTGCACCTACAGGTAAGCCTTAATCTAGGCTTACCTGTAGGTGCAAGTGTTAACAGTGGGTTTACATCCACTTTGAAAAATGTTTGTGTCTGATTTAATGGAGTTTTAATTTTCTCACTTCTTGTTCATCTTAAAGTCACAAAATATCATGTTTTCTAGAGGGTTACACAGGCATGTGTAAATGTTTTATGTTTAGTCCTGGTCATCTTGGTGGGAAGATGGTGAAAAGTGCCAAAGATTATGTTTTACTTGACTCTACTGTACATGTCTGTGGTGCTACCCTTCCCGTGACAAACTGTTCTTATTAAAGAAAACATACCGACAAAATGTCCTGACAGATTAAAGCCGTTTTTAAATAATATTGTACTACTGCATTGTTATAGTGGAGTAAAATGTTGCTGACATGTATTTATTCAGCACTTTTAATTCCACCATAAATTTAATAATAACAGTTGAATTCCACAACCTTAATTAATTTTCTGGATTTGGGTGATTTCATTTGTTGTGCCACTGAGCTGCAACCAATATATCGATAAACAGAAGGGATGAGGTTCACATTTTCCCAGTGCATAATAGTCTCTGTATAAAAGGGTGGGCTCACAGCAGTCATAGTGACTTAGCATTTTGAAACTGTTATTGGGAGTGCTAACAATTAGAGTTGAGCTGAACACCCCCAGTTCGGTACATTCCAGAACACTTGAACATCGCAAAAGTCCAGACCCGAACCCAGAACCCTATTAAAGTCAACATTATTTTTTTTAAAAGATTGTTTTCACAGGAGCAGTGATTTTATGATGCTTAACGTGAACAATAAAAATAAAAAATTCATGTCAATATAATGCCTGAAGGGTCTGCCTGTAAAGTGGCGCATCTGTACAGTTTATAGAACCTGCTGCAACAAAACTGACATTTAAAAGGAAACAAAATGACATTTAAATTTCCGGCAGTACAATACCATTGCCGGTAATACAAAAGTGTAAAAACAAAACGGTATGGAGGTTCCCATCCCCCAATCCATACCAGGCCCTTTGGGTCTGGTATGGATTTTAAGAGGAACCCCACACCAAAAATGTAAAAAAAAAAAAACTGTGAGGGGCAACCCAGACTTCCCCCCGGTCTTTCTAGCAGCTGAATGGTCCTATGCGGAGATGTTGGCCAAACAATTCTTCCATAGAGGTCGATTATTGAGACGCACTGAGCTTGCAGAGCTATCTAACACTGATTCCTTTCCTTTCTGGCCTTACATCCAACTTAAACCCTATTAGCCAGATTCAGAAAGACTTACGCTGGCGTATCTAATTATACGTTGTATCTATGCGCTGTATTCACAGTACAAGATACGCCTGAATTTTGGCTTCCTACGACCAACGTAAGTCTCCTACGCCGTCGTATCTTGGGTGCATATTTACGCTGGCCGCTAGGGGCGCTTCCATTGATTTACGCGTCGAATATGTAAATGACCTAGATACGCCAATTCACGAACGTACTTGCGCCCGTCGCAGTAAGCTACGCCGTTTACGTAATGCGTACGTCCGGCGTAAAGAGAAACCACCAAATAGCTGGTCTAAGTCGTGTAGGGTTTTACGTCAATTGCGTAAGTCGTATGTGAATAGGGCTGGGCGTAGGTTACGTTCACGTCGTTGCCATTGAGGCGTCGTATCTTAGGGCGTAAATTTGATGTGATTCTGAGTATGCATGTACCGTTCGTTCGGGAAGTCATTTACATGGGGTCACGGCTAATTTTAATACAACACGCCCACTACCTTCCTAATTTGAATTAGGCGGGCTTATGCCGGCCCATTTACGATACGCCGACGTAACTTAGGGAGCAAGGGCCAGATTCACGTAGAGCGGGCGCAATTTTACGTAACCGGTTTACGTTACACCGCCGCAATTTTTCAGATTTAGTGCCCGATCCACAAAGCACTTACCTGGAAATTTGCGACGGTGTATCGTAAACAGGTTCGGCGCAAGGCGGCCCAATTCAAATGGGGCGGGTACCATTTAAATTTGGCGCGCTCCCGCGCCGGACGTTCTGCGCATGCTCCCGTCGCAAATTTCCCGACGTGCTTTGCGCGAAATTACGACGCGCCAACGTTTTGTGAATCGCGACGTGAAAAAAGAGTTACGCCGAGAAAATTAAAAAATTTAAAAATAATTCAAAAGCGACGCGGGAAAGACAGGCATACTTTAACATGGTGGAGTACTTTTACACCATGTTAAAGGTGCACTATCTTTGCGACGGAAATCTAACACTCGCGACGACGTAACGACGGGAAAAAGCTTTGTGGATCGCCGTAACTCCTAATTTGCATACCCGACGCTGGTTTACGACGCAAACTCCCCCCAGCGGCGGCCGCGGTACTGCATCCTAAGATCCGACAGTGTAAGTCCATTACACCTGTCGGATCTTCTGCCTATCTATGCGTAACTGATTCTATGAATCAGTCGCATAGTTGGAAACAGAGATACGACCGCGTATCAGGAGATACGCCGTCGTATCTCTTTTGTGAATCTGGCCCCAAGTGCTTTGTAAATACTGGCCTTGGGCCAGATTCTCCAATAATCTGCGGCGGCCTTGCGTAAGCTATTTACACTACGCCGCCGCAACTTACTGGAGCAAGTGCCGTATTCCTCAAGCACTTGCTCCGTAGTTTGCGGAGGGGTAGTGTAAAAGGCCCGGCGTATCCCCGCTTATTTCAAAGGGGGCGGCTTATATTTAAATTAAGCGCGCCCCCGTTCCGATCGTACTGCACATGCGCCGGGCTAAAAATAGCCCAGTGCGCATGCTCCAGTTCTCGACGTAAAACGTCAATGACGCACACGTCTGCGTCATTGACGTTTTCCGACGAGTCGTATTCAAGAACGACTTAGGAAAACGACGTACCCGACGGGAAAAGACGACGCGGACCCGACGCCATACTTAACATGGCATACGTGGGACTGGCGTAAGGTTACCCCTCATATAGCAGGGGTAACCTTACGCAAACGACGTAAGCGACGGTTACGTGACGCGATTTCGTTCGGGAATCGGCGTATCAGGCTCATTTGCATAAACAAATGAGACCTGAATGTAAACGCCACCTAGCGGCCGGCGGCAAATTACATTTAAGATCCGACAGTGTAAGTGACTTACACATGTCGGATCTTCAGCGTATCTGCGAAAATGATTCTAGGAATCACTCGCATAGATACGCGGGTCAAAAAACAGAGATACGACGGAGTTTCCTGAGATACTCTGTCGTAACTCTTCTGAGAATATGGCCCCTTGTCTCTCTATTTTACGTCGGCGTAGCGCATATGAGCTGCGCTACACCCGCTTAAACATACACCGCTCTACCTGAATCTGGCTATATCTAGATAATTCACCTCATAGAGAAGGATTCACTAAGCCACCTAGAGTATTTGACGAACTCTGCTCCACGTCCTCTCTCCAGAACCATGTGGTCTCTACACTTTATGCTGCTATGTTTGATGATTTGTCTGCTCGTTTTTGCTCGGATCTCAGATCCAGGAATGAGGCATTGGGGAGAGAGATAGATGAGACTAGCTGGGAGCGCATTTATCTCTCTATATATAAAGGGATCCCTGAATGTCTCCACTCGATAGAATGGATATAAATTGAAAAAGCGGTTGTATAGAACACCAGATTTACTTCCAAAATGTTTCCCTTTGGCCCCTGATTGATGTTGGAGAGGTGGCAAAGAGAAAGACACTTTCCTCCATATTTGGTGGGACTGCCCGCTGATCCGGTCTTTTTGGTGTAAGGTACATGATACGACAATGGCGGTCTCTTCGCTCCCGTTGAAGTTCACCCCGCCACAGTACCTCCTTCATTTTTCCAAGATATCTAAGAAGCGATTATAAATTTGTTACTATGCATATGTTAAATGCTGCTAGGCTTTCCAGCTTATTGGAGGTCTATATCTCCTCCTTCGATGAAAAAAAACATTGTTTTTTTGTTTTTTTTTTCGGGTCCGGCAGTGGCATTGTAATTGATGATGGATATACATCGGGGAACATTATTTTTTTGTTTAAATAAAGGAATTGTCAAGAACTGCCTCCTGTCTTTATTTATTTTTTACACTTTTTTGGTGAATAGTTATGGGTACAATGTACCCCATACTCATTCTCATAGTTGGGGACTGGGATCTGGGGGCCCCTTTGTTAAAGGGGGCTGCCAGATTCCAATATGCCCCCTGCCCGCAGACCCCCTCAACCACCACCCAGGGTTGTCAGGAAGAGGCCCTTGTTCCCATCAACATGGGGACAAGGGGCTTCGGGAGAGGCCCCCCACCCCAAAGCACACCCCCATGTAAGGTGTTTTGCTGTGTGCCACAAAATGTGCCCTGATCCCTTGTCCTACTCCTACTCTCATCTACTGTGCCCTGTTCCTATATAATGTGACCTTCATCCCCCCTGTACTGTGCCCCCCTGATCCCCTGTGCTTTGCCCTGCGGCCCCCTGAACACTTAAATTAGACCCAAAATTGAGCATATGTGCAAAAAAAAAAAGCAAGCACAAGTTTTACAAGGTAGGTTTTAATACTGATTGTATTAAATAATGCGATTTTTATGATAAATTGTTATATTAACCACTAGCCGACCAGCTGCCCCAGTTATACGGTGGCAGGTTGGCTCGGCTGCGCGAAATCACGTAGGTATACGTCATTTCGCATTCTAGCCCCCTGCTCGCCCCTGGTGCCGACACGCGTGCCCGGCGGGTGCGATCAACGCCGGGCACCCGCTATCGCTCGTTACAGAGCGAGATCCGGGAGCTGTGTGTGTAAACACACAGCTCCCGGTCCTGTCAGGGGGAGAAATGACTGTTCGTCTGTTCATACACTGAACCTTCAGTTAGAACACACCTAGGGAACATAATTAACCCCTTCCTCGCCTCCTAGTGTTAACCCCTTCCCTGCCAGTGGCATTTTTACAGTAATCAATGCATTTTTATAGCACTGATCGCTATAAAAAGGCCAATGTTCCCAAAAATGTGTCAAAAGTGTCCGAAGTGTCCGCCATAAGGTCCCAGTACCGATAAAAATAGCTGATCGCCACCATTACTAGTAAAAAAAAAAAATATTAATAAAAATGCCATAAAACTATCCCCTATTTTGTAGACGCTATAACTTTTGCGCAAACCAATCAATAAACGCTATTGCAATTTTTTTACGAAAAATATGTAGAAGAATACGTGTCGGCCTAAACTGAGGGAAAAAATTGTTTTTTATATATATTTTTGGGGGATATTTATTACAGCAAAAAGTAAAAAATAGTTTTTTTTTCAAAATTGTCGCTCTATTTTTGTTTATAGCGCAAAAAATAAAAACCGCAGAGGTGATCAAATACCACCAAAAGAAAGCTCTATTTGTGGGAAAAAAAGGACGCCAATTTTGTTTGGGAGCCACGTCGCCATCCGCGCAATTGTCAGTTAAAGCGACGCAGTGCCGAATCGCAAAAAGTGGCCCAGTCATTGACCAGCAAAATGGTCCAGGGCTGAAGTGGTTAACAGCTCGCTGATCACACCAATGTTCCATGAGCTGTAGATGTGAACATTATTTCAGGGGTTCTCAGAGATTTAAAACTTTTTTCCAAGGGTTCCTCCGAGATAAACAGATTGTGAAACCCTGCCCTAGCAGCTGACTAACTATCTGTTTATTCTAAGTTACAGAGAAGCCAGGGGATGAGATACCATTATTTCGTATTGCAATGACATAGCAGTTGGGTGGAACTGTATTCTGATGTGTATATCTCAGTGGAGTTTCTAAGAAATACAATAAGCCGGCATGTGATTTTTTTCCTTCTAGCAAACAAGCAAATCTAAAATGTCAGTTGTGGGTATATTTAGCCTCTAAATGCACGATTGCTTGGAGCCAGTAATACCACTTTAAGAGAGATGTTTTCTCGTACAGTGATACAATGTGTATCCTTGTTATTAATGCCACTGCCATGATTGAGAGAAGGCTGAAGGGGAAGCAATCCTTTGACATGGTGTTGAGCAGAAATTTCATGAAATTCAGATGAGTTTGTCTTGGTTCAGACATTATTCTCAGCAGGCCCCACTTTGGCAGCTTCACATTGGAATAGTAAACAGAGACTAGAAAGTGCATCTAATATTCGTGCCATATGCTTAGGGGAAACATATGCATATGCCTATTGGTGTCTTCAATGTACAGTGAAAGGGATCTCATGAATAAAAATGCATGCACGAAAGCTTGACTTCTAGATGCAGTTACTCAGGAGTGTGCAGCAAAAATAACTTTTCAAATGAATTATGGTTTTGAAGCATTCTTATTAAATCTACAATATGTTTAAAACGGCTATAGATTTTCTAGACAAATCCCTATATAAATACGGTAACTCTGTCTTCAAAAGGTTTTTAATTATTTCTTAATTATTTTATAACCATTTGCAATCATTGTTATTATGCGTGCCTCCCAATAGTCCTATTTTCCAAGGAAAATATTATAGGCCATTGGATGATCATTGTCATCAGTGTCATTAGTAAATTCAGAGCAAAACAGTTCCCGCAAACGTCACAGACGTAACTCTAAAATCACTGCCCTTAGGTGAAAGTCACTGAGCAGCCAGCACTTAAATTTGTAATACCAGATTGCTAAAACATAATAAGAAAGTATACAAGCCAAATTACCTGAACCAAGCAAGTGTAAAGTAAAAGAATAAAAAAAGAAATGATATATATATATATATATATATATATATATATATATATATATATATATATATATATATATATATCCTTTAAACATATAACAAATAAAAATTGTGAAAATAGCATATACATATACTAAATTATGTAAATTATGAACTGAATAAAAAAATCCCACTTTTCTGTCCCCTTGCAAAATTATATATGACGAAATGCGTAGGACGGGGTCTTATGACATGACATCATCACACATGTTTACCGGTGGTTGGCTGGAATGGAACTTCTGCCCACTGGGATTGAATAAGCATATTTTTATCCATCTGCTGTTTGTGAGTATGTACTTTATTATTTTAATAAAGTTTATATATTTTAACTGTAGCACGCTATGGAGTTTCTGTTAAAGCTTGATGGTGTGAATGAGATCAGGCAGCATTAACCCCTAGAGCACTGTTTTGACAATTTTACATGTAATGGTTATAGCAATCCGGTAAGGATCCTATGTGTTTCTGTGGGTGCACGATTAAACATCTTTGACATCAGTGATCACAGAGGAAAGATTGTAACAGCACTGATTATGGACTGTGGATTGTGGACTGTTTATAGACATTTTTTATGGATTGTTTATATGAATTTTTCACCCAGTTCATGAATTGGTATATGTTTGTGCTATTTTTAAATATTTTACAGTATATACATTGTTTGTTTGAGTTATATGTTTAACCAGGGCTTTTTTTCATGGGGAACTTGGGCAAACTCAGTTCCACCACCTCTGGCTCATACCCTTTGGTGCCTGCTCACCACAATCACTTGTAAACACAGAAGTCTGGTTTCTGTTTTTACTAGTGACAGCTCTGCACTCTGTGTGTAACCCCCTGAACTCTGCACTCTGTATTTAATACAACCCTGGTATTTAATGCCCCTTTAAGACCCTTCTACTGTTTTTGAAATCTGAACGGGGTCGTGGTTGAGTTCCTACGCCTATTTTCTGAGAAAAAAAGCTCTGCGTTTAACAGATAAATCTGCACTGAGAACCGAGCCACAAACACCGCTGATAGCTTGGTTCTCACTCCTCCCCGAGCAGAGCGATGCTGACTGTCAGTCAGCATTGCTCCTGCTTTGATCCTCTTCTACACCCATTGGAGCAATGAGCTGTGGAGGGGAGGGGAGCTGACACGCTGAGACTGCCAACAATCAGGGCAGCTGGCGGATTTAGACTTGGGAAGTCAGGATGAAATGCTGCTTCGACTGATGGCAGTGCCATCAGCAGAGAGCAGACTTCAGAGTGCAAAACGACACAGATTTAAAATTAGTCAATTTGAAAATTAAAAAGGCAGTAAAAGGCAATAAAAAGCAGGACTGGAATTATAACAAGTCTACAAGGAGAAAGTCCAATCAATTATAGGTAGTGTATGTTGGGGGCTGGTGGTGGTAATGGCAAAGTCTTTTATAGAAACAAGCACAGAGGGCAGCTCTTCTCAGGAGTAAAGCCAGCTCACAGATCACAAAAGTCCCTCTAAGTAAATTGTTTAATAATGGTAAAATAAAAGTATCCAACACTTACATATCAGTAAGTACAGATGTGCTCCTAGGAAATCAGCATCTCATGATGATTGTTCCGGTGTCTGAAAGCGTGTCCAGAGCTGTCTCACAATCTGGGCTATGAGAGCTGCAAGGTGCCAGGGGGAAAGCCAGCTGTTTCCTTCAGTGGAGATAGTGAATGTTTGCTCATGGACCGGCGTGTGATGTCAGCAGAGTCAAAGGGGACACAACATGTTTCAGAGCATGCACAAGTCCCGTCCCCAACAGAAGGGTCAGCCCACTCAGGGTCAGCCCAGCAGGAGCAGTGTGGCGTTCGCATGGAGATGGAGTGTTAGGCTGTTGGCGCTTTTGAGAGTATCTCCTCAACCTGGTGGGGGATGTGACCAGGAGGCACAGGAGCAAGGAGAGGACAGCAGGAGAATACTGCCAAGCAAATCTCCAGGGAGAAAGACAGCCACATGGGCTGATGAGTGTTGCAGTCAGAGGACTGAGAAGCATGCCTGAAGGGACTGGGTGAAAGCAGTCTGGGATAGATGCAGAGTCAGTCTGGGAGGACTGTGGAGAAGTAGCCAGGAGGGCTATTGAAAGGGGCAGATGCAGCCATGTGGGCTGGCAGTGCCTGAAGAGGTACTGGGAGCAGTAGCCACAGGAGAGGACAGCTAGTACCAAAGACCTTTATTTTTGCTACAAAGGGTATTCACTTTGGATCTGACTGAGTCACATCAGTACTAGCTGGTCCTGGGAGTTGCAGTTCTACAAGGTAGAATAGGTAGAATGGAAAGAGTGTGTATATACTGGATGTATATAGTTGTATATTGTTGTGTCCCTGAAGAATTTCTGCTGATCAAGTGGGCATCCCTTAATAACCCCATCCCCATCCAACTTAAATTTCCCTAAATAAAAACAAAAAACAAACCTGCAAGGACTGTTTCTTGTCTCAGGAGTGATTGAGAAATTCATGTGCAGGGCGGGAGATAACCAACATTCACCAGTGGCTCCTGTGGGGGTATATACAGAATGCACTACATACAGAATGTTTAACCACTTCCCGCACAGCCTATAGCAAAATGACAGCCAGGCGTTGGTTCAGTTATCCTCATATGACATCCAGCAGGATATCTGCCAGCGTGCGGCGCAAAACGTGGCGATCGGTGGTGTGTTGTGTCAGTCTGACACACCGCTACACCAATCTCGGTAAAGAGCCTCTGATCACAGTGTAAGCAGGAAGAGCCGTTTATCGGCTTTTCCTCACTCGCGTCTGACAGACGCGAGTAGAGGAGAGGCGATCGGATGCTGGACCACCAGGGATGTCCACCACACATGGATTACCAGGTATGCCCCCCATGGCCACCTGGGATATCACACAGTGCCAAAAATATGCCAATCAGTGCTCAAAAATGGTGACAATCAGTACCCACTACTAATGCCTGCCAGATGTCTCCTCATCAGTGATGCCCAGCAGTGCCATGTATCATGTGCAACCTAGCAGTGCCACCCATAATTACCCATCAGTGCAGCCTTTCAGTGTCACCTATCAGTGCCCATCAGTACCACCTATAAGTGTCCATCAGTGCTGCCTATCAATGCGTATCAGTGCTGTATACCAGTGCCACCTATCAGTGACCATTAGTGACCATCAGTGCCACCTCATTGGTGCCCCCTCGGTGCAGCCTCATCAGTGCCTATCAGTGAAGGAGAAAACGTACTTATTTACAAAACTTTATAAACAGAAACAAAGAAAAACTTTTTTCTGCCCAAATTTGCGGTCGTTTTTTATTTGCTGCGTAAAAAAAAAAAAAAAACAGCAATGATCAAATACCACCAAAAAAAATCTCTATTTGTGGGAACAAACAAAATGATAAAAAATGTGTTTGGGTACAGTGTAGCATGACCGTGCGATTGTCATTCAATGTGCGACAGTGCTGAAAGCTGAAAATTGGCTTGGGCAGGAAGGGGGTGAACGTGTCTGGTATTGAAGTGGATAATCCAGTAATTTATTTGATTTAAGTTTTTTATTTATAAAATAAAATTATAACATAAAAAATGTACAGTGTTATCCATAGTTTAAAAGGATTTTGTAATTATAGGTATATTAAGCATTCTTAAAATGAGCGTGCCATACGGTGCTTCGGAAAACTAAAGCAAAGAAAAATTATGTATTTTTTGTGCTAAAAGCACAAACAAACATACAGACATACATATACATCATTTTGCATTATTTGACTAGAAATGTTGTTAGAAAGTGCAGACTTCGAAAATGTCATTATGTCCCAGGCTGTTCTGTTTCAGAATAATCCCCTAATGGCAAAGCTGTTTTACTGAGGGTCCCAATTTAATTTATACCTGTGCGAAACTAGAGGAGATTGGGAAATGTGAATTATGGAATCTGTTTCTCGAAGACTGGTGGATGACTGGGACCTACGTTGATGAATATCATGATCTCCATCACATCAACAGTTCCACAGGGGAAGGAAGATGGTGTGTTCAAAAGATGGATATCTTCACTTAACTAGGCAGCTGTCATTTCTCTTAATTATGCCTGGATTTCAGAGCGGGCAGTTGCTTGCATCAAAACAGTGTAATGTGAAACTTCAGAATTCAAACACAGTGTTTGAGATATAAATGTAAGGTATACTTAGCATTGTACAGGTATATTGTTAGCATAGCAGAATAGGCAGATGTCACTTGGTAAAACTCTTAAGGCATTCTGCATTAAGTATACTGTTCATATTTGGTTTTTTAGAAAAGCCCTGAAAATGTAAAATATTTAAATACTGAACAGTGTTTCCTCTACAACTTTACTTCTATAAGGTCCATTTCACACAGGCGCCTCCGCCTGAGGCCTCGTACACACGACCGAGGAACTCGACGGGCGAAACACATAATTTTGCTCGTCGAGTTCCTTGTTAGGCTGTCGAGGAACTCGGCGTGCCAATTTTCTCCATTCCCGTCGAGGAAAAAGAGAACATGCTCTCTTTTTGGCTCGTCGAGTTCCTCGACAGTTTCCTTATCGAAAAATGTACACACGACCAGTTTCCTCGGCAAAAAAAGCAGCAAGTTTCTTGCTGTTTTTTTCCTGAGAAACTCGGTCGTGTGTACGAGGCTTCACAGACTCTGCTGGCTCAGCGGGGGATCGCTCTGCGGAAAATCCAAAGATCTGGGACATCTGTGCATCAGAGGGGGTGAGTAACTGGGCAATAGAGTGGAAGCGGTGGGGACTGTGAGTTCACATAGGACAGAATCCCCCACTTGCAAAACTTGTGGGATATATGTATATACTGTATCTAAACAAAAATCGTAAACCCACCTCCCCTGGTTGTGGACAGAATTCTGCTAGCCCAGATAACATGTATAGAAAAGGAAAAAATACTCCCAATGGGTCTATATGCTTTTTTCAAGTAAATAACTACTTGTATTTATAAAAATATATTTATTGTTTTTATAAAAAGAGTTTTCTTGTATCGCATTACATCAAAAATTATATCATAAGGCTGGAGAGGGAAAAATACATACACAAAAAGGGACAACAGCAAGAGCTCTGGTGTACAATATTTTTTTCATAATGGATGTCCAAATATTATAATAACAGTATGCAATTTACAACAGTGGCTTGCCGTTAAGATAACCCCAATGTGTTTCAATCTTAATGTTGGATACGATCTTCTTCAGGGGTAAAAATGTGAACATCTATAATGTATCAAATACACAATATTAGTGTTTGTTATCCACTTAAAGACCTTAGGTGTTTTTCAGATTTGGTGTTTGCAAGACTAAAACAGTTTTTTCTGCTAGAAAATTACTTAAAACCCCCAAACATTCTATATTTTTTTTTCTAACACCCAAGAGAATAAAATGGCGGTCATCGCAATACTTTTTGTCACACCGTATTTGCGCAGCGGTCTTACAAGCGCACTTTTTTTAGAAAAAATTAACTTTTTTGAATTAAAAAATAAGACAACAATAAATTTGGCCCAATTTTTTTATATATTGTGAAAGATAATGTTACACCGAGTAAAATGATACCCAACATGTCACGCTTTAAAATTGCGCCCGCTCGTGGCATGGCGTCAAACTCAAATCTATAAGTTGCATTTTTTGAGCTACAGAGTAGCTCTAGGGCTATAATTATTGCTCTCGCTCTAACGATCGCGGCGATACCTCACTTGTGTGATTTGAACACCGTTTTCATATGCGGGCTCTACTCGCGTATGCGTTCGCTTCTGCACGCGAGCTCGTCGGGACGGGGCACTTTAAAAAAAAAAAATTTTGTTTTCTTATTTAATTTTATTGATTTTATTATTTTTTACACTAAAATATAAAAAAAAAAAATGATCACTTTTATTACTATTACAAGGAATGTAAACATCCCTTGTAATAGAAAAAAGCATGACAGGTCCTCTTAAATATGAGATCTGGGGTCAAAAAGACCTCAGATCTCATATTTAGGCTTAAATGCAAGAAAAAAAAAAAAAAGGAAAATTTGTCATTTAAAAAAATGACAAAACAAAAATTGTCTCTTTAAGACGCTGGGCAGGACTGACGTTTTGAAGTCACTTCCGCCCAGCAGAGCTATGAGGACGGGTGGGGGCCATCTTGCCCTCACTCAAGTCCTCACTCTCCAGGCGGCAGCATCGGATCTCCTCCGCCGCAACCGATGGCTCCGGTAAGCGGCGGAGGGCGCGGAAAAGCGGCGGGAGGGGGGGGGGCCCTCTCCCGCCACCGATAACGGCGATCTCGCGGCGAATCCGCCGCGGAGACCGCCGTTATCGTTTACACGGCCGCCCGCTGAAAACATGGATATCTCAGTTGTGGCAGCAGCTGCTGCCGTTACTGAGATATCCATGTTTAAAAACAGGACGTACATTTACAATACGCGGGTCGGGAAGTGGTTATAATACTAATTTAGTAGATCTCCATCTCTGTAAGGGGGAGAAATTACTGTTCGTCTGTTCATACAATGTATGAACAGTGATCTGTCATTTCCCCTAGTCAGTCCCATCCCCCCTTCAGTTAGAACACACCTAGGGAACATAATTAACCCCTTCCTCACCCTCTAGTGTTAATCCCTTCCCTGCCTGTGGCATTTTTACAGTAATCAATGCATTTTTATAGCACTGATCGCTATAAAAATGCCAATGGTCCCAAAAATGTGTCCAAAGTGTCCAAAGTGTCCGCCATAAGGTCGCAGTACTGATAAAAATCGCTGATCGCCGCCATTATTAGTAAAAAAATAAAAATATTAATAAAAATGCCATAAAACTATTCCCTGTTTTGTAGATGCTATAACTTTTGCGCAAAACAATCAATAAACGCTTACTGCGATTTTTTTTTTAATGAAAAATATGTAGAAGAATACGTATCGGCCTAAACTGAGGAAAAAAATTGTGAGTGTTGGGAGTGGGTATTGCTCACCCGGATAGGTCCCTCTCACCGGCCTAGCAGCCGGAATGGTGCACGGAATAAAGTACAGTCTCTGCACAGACCTTCCTTTATGAGGAGACACTTTTGGCCAGAATCCCCTGCCACAGGATTCAGCACCCGGATCTCTCCAGATTCACTTCTGTAGAACTCAGATCTGTCAGGCGATCACCATCAAGCCTCTCAGCATACGGTGCATCCCTCAATGAAGTTTCCAGGCCCTCTACCAAGACACCAGCCTCTTGCATGGTCCTCTCCAGGACAGGTCCTCCCCTTGCTTCCTCCACCAAGTGGCCTCCTCCTGCAGGACGGACAGCACAGGATCACCTTGAAAGTGCAGACCCAGTCTAACTACTGGGCCTACTAAGCTAAACCACAACCCTGGACCAACGTGGTCCCAGTGCCAGGATTCAGGAGCACGCACCCCCGGCCAAGCGCGCCACGAGGCGCGTGGGATGACAGACCGACCACCCCGGCCCAAAGGCGTCTGTCCCTTAAGTGCATGCACAGCGGGACAACCACTCCCCTGATTCGCTGCCGAGGGGAACACCCAATACACCCTGACTCTGCTGCTGCCACCCTTGGCCTGGGATGGTAATAACACCCCTGGATGAACAATGGTGGTTACTCCCAGCACAGCCATGGCTGGAACAGAGGCTAAATTGCCCATAATTACATTTGCCTGAGTCAAATAACAACTCAGACCCCCTCTAAATTTAGAGCAGCACCTGTTCAGCAGGAGCAGGCCGCTATATAAGTTTTCCTTTTGCTTTACAGGTTTATGTATAATAAAACAATGGCAAGTTCCCTGTATGCCTAAAAAAAATTCAAGTATTCAAGACTGTCAAATCAGTATAAGCTATCATAACTGAAAAAAACTTTTTTGAACAATGATCCTTGTACAGTATGTGCAGTAGTTCCATTTCATAGCACTAAAGTATTCAACTAAATGCACTTGTTAAGAATTTATTCTTAAAAGTTGTAACACTCTAAATACCTAAGTGATCACCTATCCTCTATTCCCAGCTAAATGAGTGCTGGGGGAGGAGAAACAACATACACTGATCTTCCCAGAGTGCAGTGGGGGAGCTAGAGAACTGACACAATGTGCTCTTCTGCTTAGTGTGGTCAATTTCTTAATAGGGAAGCAGAGGAACTGTCAGGAACACCAGGGATTTTACACAAAGGAAGCAATACAAAGAGAACAGGATACTTTTTCATGCACCTACCTGATACAGTAGGCACGTATCAGGAATATGAAATGTTGGATTTACATATTCTTTAAATATTGTAAACCATCTACATAATAAGTAGCAGAAAGTTGGCAACTATTGATGAAACTTACATGTCTGGGTTTGATACAGTATGTCGGATGTTCTGCAAATTTCGAACATAAATCGAACTCCATTGAATTTAATAAGAGTTGAATCTTTAAAATCAATTCTGTCCATTTTCAAGGCTATTAGACATGGGATTGTCAAACAAAGTGCATGTAAGGCTACTTTCACACTGAGTCGCTTGGTGCACTGGCGGTAAAGCGCCGTTATTTTTAGTTAGTTTTACGGTCGTGTTTGCCCCGATTTCGGGCTCTAGCGGGGAGATTTTAAGCCCTGCTAGCTGCCAAAAAAAGAGTTAAACCCGCCCCGCAAAAACGCAGCTTTGGGGAATTTTCGGGCGGTTTGGAGGCGCTACCCCATTGATTTTAATGGAAGGGGCGCTATAGGAGTGGTATTTTTACTGCGCCTCAAAGATGCGGCTGGCAGAACTTTTTTTAGCATCCCGCTAGCGCAAGGCTTTCACACTGGATAGAAAGGAGCGGCTCATTCAGGGCGAACTGCAGGTGCTATTTTTAGCACAATAGCGCCTGCAAAGCACCTCAGTGTGAAAGCAGCCTTAAGCTGGGCACTGCCAGGAGGGACATGCACCAAAGCAATATATATATATATATATAATATATATATATTATATATATATATATATATATATATATATAAATATATATATATACTGTATATATATAAATCAATGTTCAGTGTCAAGGAAATCTTTTCAGGTGATTAAATGGCAACTTTAAAATACAAAAAAAACTAAAAGTAGCATGCTTGGTTATACTTGGGCATGCCTTTAATTTGTGTATAGTGTTATATAATAATTTTGATGGACAGCTTCAGTAACACAATATTCTGGCACCACATACTTTGTTTTTGTTTTTAAAACAATTTTTTAAAAGTATTATTTTATTTTACAAATTATTGTTTGCCTTACATACAGTAGCTATGGTATATTTAAACTAAATATGGGATTTTTTTGGTCATTTTTGCAAGAGATTTTTTTTTTCATTGTGTAGCAGTAACAGGCCTGAATTAAGCAGTAGAAGTAGCAAACACGATAGATCTAAAATCTATCAAAAGGAATGCACTTGGGAAAAAGCCACCAACTTGGTTACAGTTGCAAAGAAAGAGGCAAAACAAGTTTCATAGCATAGCTTGTGATCTTATTTTCAGTACCACTCTGTATTTTGTACAAAGTAAATAAAATGTCAAACACCTCAAGACTAGGGATGAGTCGAACACTCCCCGTTCGGTTCGCACCAGAAACTTTGAACGGACTGATCTTTTGCGCAAACTTTAGAACCCCATTGAAGTCTATGGGACTCGAACATTCAAAATAAATGCTAATTTTAAAGGCTAATATGCAAGTTATTGTCGTTAAAACGGGTTTGAGGACCCAGGTCTTGCCCAGGGAACGTGTAATCAATGGAATTTTAATCATTCTTAAAGTGAAAAAAAAATTGAAAAATTCATTTTAAATATCGTACCTGCTGGGGTGTCTATAGTATGCTTGTGAAGTGGCATGTGTTTAGAACTGTCCCTGCACAAAATGACATTACTATAGGAAAAATTGGGCCTTAGGCACTGGTTCCACAACACAGCAACCCTCACAGATACTCTAGTTGGAGCGCACTAATGAGCCCTGCTGCAAAGTATTGCATTGAAAATTTTAATTACATGCCTCTGTTAAACAGAGGCAGAAAAATTGAGCCTTAGGCACTGGTTCCACAACGCAGCAACCCCTCACAGATACTCTAGTTGGAGCGCGCTAATGAGCCTGCTGCCAAAGTATTTCAACAAAAATTGTAATACATGCCCCTGTTAAACAGGGGAAGAAAAATGTGTTAATGGGAATGGGCCCTGCTGTGAAATGTTAGATCAAGAATTGTAATTACATGCCCTGTTAAACAGGGGCAGAAAATTGGGCCTTAGGCCACTGGTGCCACAACACTGCAACCCTCACAGGTACTCTAGTTGGAGCGCAGAAATGAGCCCTGCTGCAAAGTATTGTATCAAAATTGTAATTACACGCCCCTGTTAAACAGGGGAAGAAAAATTTGACTTAGATACTGGTGCTGGTGCCCAGAACCAAACTGTTCTTACAAGCTATCTGCATGATCATTGGGGAGGAATAGGATAGTCACTCATCGTAACCGGATAGTACTCAGCATCAGCATAGGCAGTCTTGAAGGGATCTGACATTTAAAAAAAAATATTTGGTTACATCAGCCATCAGATGCTTGGAAGCTGGTGGTGATCCAAGCCTGATTCATTTTTATGAAGGTCAGTCGATCGACCGAGTCGGTGAAGAGGCGCACCCTGTTATCGGTTACAAAGCCTCCAGCAGCACTGAATGTGCGTTCCCAAAAGAACGCTGGATAAGGACAGGGCCAGTACCTCAATGCATTACTGTGCAAGCTCTGACCCAGTGAATCCATCCTCAAGACCCACTAAGCCAGAGGATTTCGGTGGGAAAGGTGTCCAAGTCTGATCTTGCCCCTATGGTATTTACGCCACCCATGTAAAACAGACGCTGGCGATGGTTGCTGGAAACCGGTCATCCTTGGGGCTGCGGACTAAAAAATTGTCTGAACGCATCGGTCAGACGGCCACCTTATCCACCGCTCATTCTGTGACTGACCAAAGCAACACGTTGTCCAGGACCAGGATTTTGTAACCTCCCAGTCTCTGGGAACGCATTGCACAGACCTTTCTGCAAGGCCTCCCGAAGATGTTTCATCTTCTGCTCCCTTCTGCGCTGGCAAGATAAGGTCTGCAACCTTACCCTTGTAACGTGGATGAAGGAGGGTTGCCAGCCAGTAATGATCCCTCTCCTTGATAGCACGAATACGAGGATCCTTCCGCAGGCTTTGCAGGATCAGGGAGGCCATACAGTGTAGGTTTGCTGAGGCATTTGGTGCAGAGTCCTCTGGATCACTGAGGATGACAGGCTCCGCAGCCACCTCGTCCCAGCCACGTACAAGTCCATGGGTTTCTTTGGACTGTAATTGATCCCTTGAAGACTGCTGCTGATGCTGAGTGCTAGGCTCCACCTCCATGCTGACACAATCCTCCTCCTCCCCTCGTCTTCTTCCTGTGTTATAGGCGGGCAAGCAGGAACACTGTTTGGATAAAGGGGGCCTTGAGAGGTAAGGAAGTCCCTCCTTTTCCTCCCTCTATTCTGCCTCAAGGGCCCTGTCCATTATTCCAGCAGCGTGTGCTCCAACAGGTGGATAAGAGGGACAGTGTCACAGATGCATGCACTGTCACTGCTCACCGTCCTTGTGGCCCGTCCTTGTGGCCTCCTCAAATGGTGACAGGACAGTGCATGCATCCATGATCTAGGCCCACTGGCGTGGGGAAAAAAAAACAAGCTCCCCTGACTCTGTCCTGCTGCATCTTGGCACAGATACTCATTGATGGCCCTCTGCTGCAGTTGTGCAGCTGCTGCAGCATGGCCACAGTAGAGTTCCACCGGGTACCTGCCAAAACTGCTGCACCCCACCAAGTTAAGGACATGAGCAAAAACAGGGCACATGGGCAGTCTTGTCCCTGTCGCAGTGGGGAGAGGAGATTGGTGCCATTGTCGCAAACCACCATTCCTGGCTTAAGCTGGTGTGGCGTCAACCACTTCTGAGCCTGTCCCTGCAGAGCTGACAGAACCTCTGCCCCAGTGTGGCTCCTGTCCCCCAAGCACATCGGCGCCACGTTACTGCTTGGTGTGTGCGACAATATATTTTTCGCACCGCACAAGCAGGTTTTTCTTTCCACCTAGGCTGACATTGGGTAGATGTACTGGACCTGTAGGGGTGGATTCACTCATTCAGGCACAGACGCCTCCCCTTCCCTGCCACGCCCACGTGATGCTGGGTGGGACATGTTGGTTCAGCTGGGAGCATTTAAATTCCCCTCACTTAGTGTCTATCTGTCTCTCTGGCAACATCTTCATATGCAAGCTCTCACTTATGCTTGGTTCCTTAATTCCATGTGATCCAATAAGGTAACAAAAAAAATTACAGGCTTCACCCTATACCTTTAGCACTTAATTTATTTATCTTTATGGTTTCTCCATCATCCTTTCTCTTTTTTCTCACCCACCTTCATACTTGGTGTTTGCTCAGATCCTTTCATCTGACCTGGTGGCATGGGCCTTTTTTCACACTTCTTAACAATACTATACTTCCTTAGATACACTGATCTCAATCCACAGAAGTGTCGGGCCCACTGTCTTCCACATGCACACATCGGGAATCCACAGTGCATCCCTGTTTGTCCACAGTGTCCCTACCTCAGCTCCCATGCCAGACAATTTTAACGGGCTTTGGTCCTGTGCTCACATCTATACAGCTGATGTGAGTATTTATAGGGTTATCTATCTTGTTTTGTATATTTAATTTTATTCTACTACATAATTATACCATATGGTTATGTCTCTTTATAGATCACCATTGCATTCGCCACTGAAGAGTTGGTAGATTCCAATGAAACGCGTCAGTATTACATAGATGCATGATGTTCATACAGATGATTTTATGTTTTTTATACTGTCTTACTCCTATTTTCTAATTATACTATCAAGCCCCTCCAGTGGTTCATGTTGTGCAGGACTTGTCCTTACTCCACGATATGCCAAGTACCATGGTGTTATTATGCATATGTAATTTGTAACATGTTTATGTGATTTTGTGGATGCAATTTTTGTCATTCAGTATGCTTTATACTATATCACAAGGCATAATAAAATGCTCTTTGCTAAGACTGCTCTTTGTTATACACCTCTCATTGGAAATTCTCAACCAACTCCCCCCTTTTGTGTTGGAACCTAATTAAGCAATACTGTATACCTTATATGCTTACTCCGCATGGTGATTGGCCTAATTTAAAGTCCCGATGACCAAACTCTCTTTTCTCTGTTCAAGCACACCAGCTCAAGCACCGCATGGCATCTCTTTGCCTGCAAACCTGCGTAGCCCCTTGAACGCCTACGGAGCACCGCTGGTTCTGAGGACACATCAGCACAGGAAGAGGCCACTAGGGAAGAAGAAGAGGAGGGGGTGGAGGAGAGAGGTGTGTCACAACCAGTAGTAGCATTTTGAAGGCGGGGTGGCAGAACAACCTCCAACACTACTGTACCTTGTCCTGCATCCTTCCCAGCTGCCAGCACAGTCACCCAATGCGCCGTGAAAAATAGGTAACGTCCCTGTCCATGCCTGCTGGACCATGAGTCAGCGGTAATATGCACCTTACCACTGACCGCCCTGTCCAGTGAGGCATGGACATTGCCTTCCACATGCCGGTAGAGAGCAGGAATCGCCTTCCGTGAGAAAAAGTGGCGTTTGGGAACTTGCCACTGAGGTGCCGCACATTCCACAAACTCACGGAAGGGGCAGAATCTACCAACTGAAAAGGCAGCAGTTGAAGTGCTAGCAATTTAGCTAAGCTAGCATTAAACCACTGGGTATGTGGATGGCTGGGAGAGAACTTCTTTCAGTGCTGCAGCAGCTGGGGCAGGGAAATTTGCCTGGTACAATCTGACTTCGGTGTACCGATAGTAGATTGCCCGCAAGTACTTAACTGTGACACACCTAATTCTACACCTTCAGTCCTATCAGTGCAGGCTTCAGAGGACTGAGGGTATAGTGGGGTTGGAGATCCCAGCTGATGAGGAGCAAGGAGAGGTCCTCTTTGTTCTTTGGTGTGGGTCTTTGAGGTACGCTTGCCAACGAACCGCATGGCAAGTCGACATATGTCTGGTCAAGCATATGGTGCCCAAGCGGGTGATGTTTTGGCCACGCAAGCTACGCTTGCGACATATGTTGCAAATAGCAGTGGTGCGATCTGATGCACTCGTCTCAAAAAAGGCCCACACCAAAGAACTTTTGGAATAACGTGGAGAGACAGCAGCGCCCTGCACATGCGGAGCTCTGTGTTGTGATGCAGTTGGTGTGCTGCCCTTAAGCTGGCCCCTGGAGGGCATCCTGCCTCGTTGGAGATGTGCCTCCTTCTCCTCCTCCTCTCACCTATCAGGCACCCACGTGGAGTCAGTGACCTCATCATCTCCTCCCTCCTCATCACTGTAGAAAACCTGGCAATATGCTGCAGCTGGGGGAACATGACTGCCAGATTTCTGTCCTTCTTGGGCAACCCTTCTCTCTGGGCTCATGTTACTGCCTTCCTCTAGCTGTGTACCATCATCGGAGCCTTCAAAACGCTGCGCATCCTCCTGCAGCATGTACCCAACACTGTGGTCAAACAGTTCGGGGGACTCCTCAGGAGGACATGGCGGGGCTAGGGAAGGAGTGACTGATGCCATTGAGCAGAGGGAAGAGGCTGCATTGGCAGCTGCTTTGCCAGACAAAGTACCCTGAGCCTGGGTGAGAGAGGATGGGGAGGATGAGGACGGCTTGGTCATCCACTCTACCAAGTCTTCGGCATGTTACGGCTCAACACGGCCAGCTGCCGGAAAATAGGACGAGCTTGTCCCACGGCCATGTGCTGATGAGGATGCACCGTGTCCATGACCAGCACTGTTGCCTCTAGACGCAGAGCCTGCTTGTCATCTTTTATCGCCTTGTGACTTTCTGCCTCTCCTTGTTGTCATTCTAGACATACTAACGGCCTGCAGGGAGATGTAGCTGCACAAATACTGACAATACTTGCTGATCACTGCCTGTGGTATTAATCTGAGAACACCAGCATTTGTATTCACGTAGCTTTATTTGCACACTATGCACACAGTACACCATGTGAAAATACTTGCAGATCCCCTGCCTGTGGTATTAATATGAGCAGATCCCTGCATGTGGTATTAATATGAGCACACCAGCAAATCTATTGACATAGCTTTAGGTGCACACTGTGCAGATGACACAGTACACCACGTGAAAATACTTGCAGATCCCCTGCCTGTGGTATTAATATAAGCTGATCCTGGCCTGTGGTATTAATATGAGAACACCGGCAAATCTTTTGACAAAGCTTTAGGTGCACACTGTGCAGAGGACACAGTACACCACATGAAAATACTTGCAGATCCCCTGCCTGTGGTATTAATATGAGCAGATCCCTGCCTGTGGTATTAATATGAGAACACCAGCAAATCTATTGACGTAGCTTTAGGTGCACATTGTGCAGAGGACACAGTACACCACAAGGTGAAAATACTTGCAGATCCCCTGCCTGTGGTATTAATATGAGAACACCAGCAAATGTATTCACGTAGCTTTAGGTGCACACTGTGCAAAGGACACAGTACACCAAGTGAGAATACTTGCTGATCAGCCACTGCCTGTGGTATTAATATGAGAACAACAGCAATTGTATTCACGTAGCTTTAGGTGCACACTGTGCAGAGGACACAGACAGTATACCAAGTGAAAATACTGCAGCTAGCACAATCACCTGCCTGCCTGTCAGTATATTAGGAAGAGCGGATCTAGCTAAACTCAATACAGTGTATAAATATATATACAAAACCTGGGATGCATATATATCCTCTACACACTGTAACTGGCTCGCCTGCCTGCTTTATCTAACAAGAAAAATTACTCTCTGTCTCTCTCTGTCTTTAACCACCAACACACTACACAAGGCCACCATGGAGGCAGCCTTATATAGTGTGGGGCGTGTACTAAACCCCCTGAGCCATAATTGGCCAAAGCCACTCTATTTTTTGTGCGCTGTGATTGGCCAAGTATGCGGGTCATAGTGCATGGTTGGCCAATCATCAGCCAGCAATGCATTGCAATGCCGCAGTGAATTATGGGCTGTTACGCGCCACTCGAATTTGGCGCGAACGGCCCATAACGTTCGTAATTCGATCCTACTACAGAAGAATCTCATCCCAAAGTGTTTCGGGTGACAACTAGGATGTGGCCTTAAGACAGTTTTTCAGTTGAGGCACCATTTAAAATTATAGACAATCTCAAGGCACCCTTTAAAATTATGGACTGTCTTGAGGCACCTCATTCTAAAATGTAAAAAAACTATTCTAATAGCTTTACACAATGCAGCAACATTAATATGTAGGACACCCAACGCTAGAGGTGATTTATTCTTCCAAAGAAAAAACATTTTGCACCCTGGTATTGACTAGTATTCCATTGTTTCTCTTCTCCCTGAATTTTTCTCCATCAGTCAGCTAATGTCACCCCAGTGCTGAGGGAAATTACTGCCGCCCACTCAAGGATATACAATCCGATCCTTCCAATTGGCAATGAATTCAAAATAAACAATGTACTAGTAAATGTACATGTTCAATAGTAGATATGGAATTATATTAATAAAAAAAAAATAAAAGTAATGAAAATATAAAATTAGGAATGCTACCGAAAATTGGAAAATTTGATAGTATGGCCTCACATGCGACACCTTGTGATAGCGGAGAGTAAGTGGTCAAACCCAAAATATGGTATTGATTCACAAATGTCACCATCATGTGGCGGCCATCGGTAATACTCATCACAGCCTACAACTAACATATATCTCATATGGCAGAAAAGCTTAGATTGGATAAAGGACACCTTTTACAATATAGATAAAAACATCATATTCACTAATAATTAGACAAAAAACAATTCAGATCTATATCGACATTAATACCTGCCGGATTAAAAAAACACACAGTTTCGTTTTTTTTTTAAATCCTCTGGGTCATGTTCCCCCCTCTCCAGTGGGGCTCTACCCTATCTATACCAAAAAATGTTGCTAAACGTGGGTCTCTATTATGGTACATTCTAAAATGGCTTGAAAGAATTACATGGCTGGCAACAACAATACAGTCAGAACAGCTTCAAAATCAATAGAGAGAGTTGCAACTAGGACAGGTTAGAGATCAGCAGAGGCAGCAGACAAGCCTGCTTAATGATCAAAAAGGAGATAAATGAAGTCCTATATCCAAAAACAATTTTAGTTGCCTCCAGTCATCAAAAGAAAAAAAATACTGCTTTTCAGGATCTGATACAGACACAATAGTGAATCAGTGCACTGAACTTGATTTAAGCCTCCAACTGAAAGCTGTAGAGCTTCAGTATTACCATGCTGCAATGCTACATGTCCATGCAATAGGGTTATTTAAATAGGTGCAAGCTGAAGCAGAAACTTCTATCAACCTTAAGGCTCCATGTACACTGAAGCTGATAAACTGCAGTTTATTGGCGTTTTGGCTTTTTTTTTAAAGCCCATAAACTGAACTCTATGTTAGCCTATGTGCCCATGCACACCTGGGTGTTTTTTAGTGTTAAGGAGCTGTGGAGTTTATTGGCTTTTTTTTCTGAACGCCCGAAATTTGCGTTCTAAGTGCGTTTTTTTTATCCATTGAAAAAAAAAAAAGTAAAAAAAAAAAAAAAAACTACACTCAAAAACTCTGATTAAAGCTATTGCAAAAACGCTAAACGTTGAAAGGCTCCCTGCAAAGCTACTGGCGTTTTTTTATAGCTTTTATCAGCTTCAGTTTGCATGGAGCCTAAGGCATGGCTCCCCTCCCACATCCTGGGAGGAGCAGTTATGCATACATAAAACATGAATAGAAAACAACACAATATATACAATAATTGCAACAATATATACACTATTTACAATATGTATACACACTGACATGCATGTAAAAAATGAAAACATTAGACAGAAACATAAGGAAACAATACACTTTGAACAATAAGTCTGGCACTGCTTAATTAGCAGACATGTGAACACAGGTTAACCCTTCAAGTGCTGGAATTAGAAATCAAAAGCATTGAATGTTAAGAGCTTAATCACCTGATGATTTTTTTTTTAAACTGTGACACCTGTTACATATTACCTAAAACTAAAGGTGTAACCCCCCGTTATTGAGTTGTCACCAGAACAGGAATAAAGCATAGCTCCCAACTGTCCCTGATTTTGAGGGACAATCTCTGATTTGAAACAGAGTCCCTCTGTCCTCCCCATTTGTACCTCATTTTGGTCTGATCTATATAGTTGTATATAAAATATACTTTTCATCTTTCATCTTCTAGAGCTAAGTCTTTCATACAATTTCTAAATTACTGCATTTGTAAATTTCAAAAGCCAAAATAAATGAGTGGTTAAAAAAAGCACTTCTGGGTTTAACTAATCTTTTTTTTTTTGTATAATTCTCCTTTAAGGAGGCGTGTCGGGGGTGTGCCCTATGTCTACATAGTTTTTCCAATACGTGTCCCTCATTCTCATCTCAAAAAGTTGGGAGGTATGATAAAGGGGAAATCTTCCACTAATTCTGGTGCCCGTAATGACAACAAGGGATTCCTTCAGTTTGGGGAATTTCCTCTCACTTCCTGTTTTGGCTATGGGACAGAAAGAGAAGGAAAATCTCCCCAATGAAACACAGATAGTTAAAAAAAATATCACATGGGTTAAAACCCTCTCTTACACTATCCAAATACCTTTCCTGATGCCTATCCATGACATCATACATGTGTTAGTAGCCCCGCCTACTTCCACCAACAAGACCAGTGCATAGGTATTAAGAGTTAAAACCCACAGAACAGTCCATTCCTTATACATTGCTAGGAAAAATGGTGGGTTCAGTATACTGCCCTGGATAGGCATCAGGAAAAGAAAATGATGGTAAATATGATACAATTTTCCATTTTCCTGGTGCCTCCATGGCAGCAGACATGTGGTAGATCGATAACTAGCTATCAGGGTGGGAAGCTTCAGCAAATCCTATTATAAGAAAGTAAGTAAGCTACTGGCTTCCTGCCAAAGACAGCTGTAGTGAGGACTACTAAGCCTATCAGTAGTGCTGAAAGAATGCACCGTAATAAAACCTGTTTGGCTCCCCTGCCTGTCATGTTGGCTGACATCTCTGCATTAAGGATTGGGCTGTTGTGTTTCTGGAGAAGTCCAGCCTGAGATTTTTAGGCTGGGCTTCTCCTCTGGGTCACAGGAGTGCAATTAGTTTTGCACTCCTGGGACCTGTTTTCAGCAGAGAGCGGTCTAAAGTCTGCTCTCCACTGGCGTAATTAAGTTCAGTCAAGGCAACGCGTCATCCCGACTTCTGAAGTCTGAATCTGTCAGATGTCTTGACTGATGGAAGTCTCTTCAAGCCGCTGAGATGGCCCATCCAAAACTCAACGCTCCAATTAGCATGGAGGAGCTGAGCAGGAGAGGCGGCGGAAGACAGCTGCAGCATCTGATGCTCCGTTCTCCTAGGTAAGTATGAATATAAAAAATATATATATATATATAAATATAGCTATGCACTGGTCCTGTGGGCAGAAGTAGGCAGGGACATGTATGCTGCCATGGAGGCACCAGGAAAAAGTTTTAACTTTAGTTTTACTTTAAAGAAAAATAATACATTCTGAAAAATGTAACATATCAAGCATTGCTTCTCATGAACATTTTGCACAGTGCCAAGAGACAGCTGCCAACAGGACAAATGATCAGGAGTTTTAAGTTATATATCTGGTTTATGGTGGATTGTAACTTGAAAGGGTTTCAAAGCTAAATTTCACCTGGTTGTAAAGGCACAAGTTTTTTTATCTTCATGCATTATAAGCATGAAGGTAAAAAAAACTTCTGTGTGAAGCAGTCCCCCCAGCCCCCTAATACTTAGCTGAGCCCAGTCTCGATCCAACTATGTCCATTAAAAGAGCCTTGGTTTTCTGGGGACTCGCACTCCTGATTGGCTTTTGGCAGCAACGGGAGCGATTGGTGCATAAAAAGCCAGGCTCCGTGTGTGAATTGACAAACAGAGCTCCATCTTGGCAGGAGTCAGGAGCACTGGCATTGAACCCAAAAAGAGGAGGATCCGGGCTGCTCTGTGCAAAACCACTGCACAGAGAATGCAAATATAACATGTCTTCTTTTAAAAAAAAAATACTTTAATACCACTTGAAGCTACAAAAAGTGAATGGTGATCTTTTACCAGTAAGAAAGATCTTACCTTAATATGTAGCATCTAAGAGATTCCAAGGCCCAATTTATAGCCTCATATTGTTTTTCTAAGGCCTTTTTTACACAGACATCATCCGTTTAGTCACTCAAATTTTAATGGAGAAAAATAAATAAATGTATAAATGGTTCACAAACATCAAACATACATATCCCTCTCACTCATGTACAGAGGCAGGTAGAATGCTCACCAAAAAACATTGACCCACTAGCCATGCATAGGTCACTAGCGCATAACATATAAATGTCACAAACTCGCTTCCAAGTCTTAGAAATAATGGGGCAGATCCACAAAGCACTTACGCCGGCATATCTCGAGATGTGCGGCGTAAGTGTAAATATGCGCCGGCGTATCTATGCGCCGTATCCCCAAAACGAGATACGCCTGAAAACAAGATTTTTCCGACTGACGTAATCTTTCTACACCGGCGCATCGTGGGCGCAAATATACGCTAGACGCACCATTGTTTTGATGAGGGAGATACGGCGATATGAGGGAGATACGGCGCAGGCTACGCGCAGTGCGCATCAGCTGTACGTCCAGTCTAAAGTTACCCCTAAATAAAAAGAAGCTTTTACTTTGCACCAGACGTGTGCAGGTCAGCTAAAGCAACACTGTTAGGACGAGCTGAGCACACACACTTGCAGGACAACAATCTGTATGCCAACATGCCAGGGGCATCCATGGTCATAGCTATACTACTGGCTTTAGATGCGTGCAGAAGGAGGAGGGAACGGAGGAGGAGGAGGGCACGAGAGAGGAGGGCACGGGAGAGGATATACCGACCGCGCATAAACGTCTTTGGCATGTGTGATTCGGAGGTGTTTCGCATCTTCAGATTCACTCCTACTGCCATCCTGGATTTAACCACAACCCTGAAAGATGACATCACCAGCCAGACAAAACGCTCACATGCAGTGGAGCCACTGGTCAAGGTACTGGCAACACTCCATTTCCTTGCCAGTGGCTCTTTTCAGCGTACAAGTGGAGTCGTGGCTGGGATGGCACAATCCTCCATTAGCAGATGTGTGCACCAGGTTATCCCCGCAATCCTCAGATGCATGGCCAACCAAATCATCAAACCCACCCAGGAGGACCTGCGGATGAAGGCAATGCGTGATTTCTACAGAATTGCAAAATTCCCACGCACCGTGGGGGCCATTGATTGCACACATGTGGCACTACGGCCCCCCCGTGACACAGAGCACCTATACCGTAATCGGAAGCACTGGCATTCCATCAACGTACAGGTGATAGCCGATGCCCAATGCCTCATATGGCACGTCCGTGCCAAACACCCCGGGTCCAGCCACGACAGCTACATATACCGTCAGAGCCCCATCCCAATGGAATTCAAACAGAACATGTATGGGGACAGCTGGCTGGTTGGTGAGTGACATGGGAGTCAGGCATGACTGTCCCACCCCATGATGCAGACATCACGAGGGGCACATGCACGACTAACATCCTCCTGTCTTTTCCCTTCCAGGTGATGCAGCATATGCACTTGGACCCCATCTCATGACTCCATTCCAGAATCCCCAAACCCCTGGAGAGGAAAGATACAATGAAGCACATGCATGTACCCGTGGAGTGGTGGAACGCACCTTTGGCCTCCTGAAGTCCCGTTTCCGATGCCTGGATAAGTCTGGGGGTACCCTGTTGTATTCCCCAAACTTTGTGTGCCAGATCATCGGTGCATGTTGCATGCTGCACAACTTCGCCGTGAGAAGGGGCCTGGAGATTGACATACGTGATGACCTGACCCCCGAACCACGCAATCCCCCCCCTAACCGAGGGTACCCCGTCTTCTGAGGGAGCAGCAGTCAGGAGAAGCCTCGCAGTAGGCATCTTTGCACGTTAAACACACACATTAATCATGGCACAATGAGAATGCACGCATGCACACCTCTGTGGTCCCTAGCACACACACCCCACATCCTCATCAAATTGGATTAGACCAAAGTACACCGCACGGGACTTGGGAGCAGCAACGCCACGCCAAGGCTCCAATTATGTCACTGTACATTCATACACCATTCACACGGACCTGGGATCACTTCTCCCTGGTCCTGGGGAACCCTTCTCCACCACAACTGAGGGTGACACCCCTTTTCCGGCAGGAATGTCACCCCCACATCATTCACAAACATAAAACAAATCATAATCACAGTAAAAAAAAAATTAAAACACTGAAAACAAAAAAAGACAAAAACTTAAGGCCGCTGGAGGCCAGGCTCTCCTCCATCCGGCCCAAAGTCTGGGTGACCTGACCCAGATGGCGGGTCTGACGGGCCTGGTCCCTTCTTAGGTTTTCCGGCAGAACCTCTGCCACCCCCCTGGTCTTGCATGTCACCTTCCTGCCTCCAGATGAGGCTTGTGACCTGGGAGTAGGGGAGACCCCTGGGGGGAGCCCTGTTGGGGGAGGAGTGGGAGGGGCTACCCCTGATGGAGGCCTGACTGCTGCCAGCCACAGGGGGAGCCTCCTCCAAATGGAGAAGTACCTCATTGGCACTGGTGACCTCCTCCTCCTCAACCTCCTCATGAGGTGAGCTGGGGCCACTCCCCTGCACAGAGGACTCCCGGCTTGCCTGGGGGTCTTCCTCAGACTCATGTCCGGTGGAGGCTGCGGACTGGCCAGATGGCCCAGCACCCTCCTGCACATCTGTGGATGACACAAAACATACACAGGTTGGAGGATCCACACACTTGGCACATATTCCCTCCCCCCCACACATGCTACACACCAGATAGAAAAAAAAAAACGCTTCACGGCCTCCTCAATGGAGTCAAATCCAGGCAGCCCCTCCACTTGCTGCCTGTGGAAGCACTGGGCCACTGCACGCTCCTCAGCAGTGAGCCTAATATTGCATGGTGGTTCCCCTCCAGTGCCCCTGGCATGAGCTGAAATCTTTGCCAGCTTCCCACGGACCACGCACCTGAGATCATTTATCTTTTTTTGGATCCCACTGCGGCTCCTGGTCTCACCCCCCAACGCATTGACATCATCTGCGATGTCTTGCAGGATCTGCCTCCTCCTGGCCGGGGTGGTGTTGGCACTCTCAGGGCCATGCAGATACCGACCAAATTGGGTAATGGCCCTGGTAATAATCTCCTTCTCCCGCAGAGAGAAGTTCAACTTCCTCTTCCTTGTTGCCATCTCTGCAACAAACACTCACCAAAAACAATCACCAAAAACAATCACCAAAAACAATCACCAAAAACAAACACCAAAAACAAACACCAAAAACAAACACCAAAAACGCTCTCCAATAACACTCTCCAATAACACACCGACACAAACCAACAGACAGCAACAGACAACGGAACAAAAGCACCTTACTTCAGGGGGGGAAACAAATGGATGTACTTTTGCAATTGAAAGGCGTATGTTTGGGCGTATTTATGCACTGGGCGTATCTCACTAATTACGACGGGCCTAGTTCATATCTCACTGATTACGCCGGGCCGAGTTCTGAGCATGCGCAGTGAGGCGCTGAACATAGTCAGTGTCATGCGCGCATTCACAGTCCGGCCGGCCCTTCATTTGCATGGGGTTATGGCTCATTTCAATAGAACACGCCCACTTCCTTCCCACTTTCAGTTACCCCGCCTTACGCCTCGTAATTTACATTACGCCGGCACATATTTGGACGCAAATACTCTGTGTATACGGTACTTGCCTCTCTTAATTGAGCCGGCGTAACGTAAATGAGATGCGCTACGCCGGTCTATATATGCGCCGATGTACGTGGATCTACCCCCATGTATGCAGATGGGATTTCATACTAGATGACTATGACCAACTATTAGATGTAGGGCATCCTGTGGGCCGAATGAACCACCAATCCAATTGTTTTGTTTTGTTTTTCACAGGAGAGAGCGGAGATACAGTGGTACTTGGAAGCAGACTGATTCTCCAAATTCTTGGTACAGTTTCTGTAGTGAGCCAGAACAATTAACCATTGCATTCCACTGCATTCACACTCTGCATCAGATTTCTGTTCTTTTGAAAAAAAATGGATTGGTGGTTTATTCGGCCTACAGGAGAATGAGAGGTCACATCATTAAGCTGGACCAGCATGGGCTGGCGCAAAGGGGAGAGCTGGCAGTCTTTTCCCTGTTTTTTTTTACTCCGCAGGTGCCGTTAGCCGCGCTATCTCCGGGCAGCAACAGCCAGGGTGCTTGTAGCCGAGCAGCGTATTGGTCCCTTTGAACGGGCGGTTTTCCGGTGCGGACAAAGCTGATAAAGGAGCCAAGTGCGGCGGTCCCCTCAGACCGTTTCCTGACGGACAGCGACGACAGCGACGTGAGCTGCTGCAATATGAAGCGCCGTTCTCCCAGTGGTCACGAGGTGCTCCTAATGCCAGCTGTTGAAGAAGGCGGAAGGCAGAGGCGGGGACGAGTGGTTGATGCGGTGCTTGAAGGAGGAGAGCAGCCCGGTCCCGCCTGCATTCACTCCCCATGTGACTGAGAAGAGCTCACCTTCGGTCAGGGGTGGTACAAGGCAGCAGCCATGAAGAAAAAAGAAGTACCAGTGTACAGCTGCTTCTCCTCAGCTGGAAGCAAGTCAGGAGAGAGCAGGCAGTTTCCCAACACAGAGTTCATCTCGCCCGTGGGAGAGCAGCGCTACTTCCCCTCCACATGAGGTGGCTAGTGAGCAGTCTGTTGCAGCTCCAGATGGTGAGAAACATGGTATTTCTAAATTCTCAGTTTTAGTTGACACTTTGGCTAATGTGTTAGAGCAATTTAAAGGGGCACATGCTAGTGGTGCTGATATGGCTGTTGATATGCAGAGTGCACGGGGGTCTGGTGCAGAGCATGCTCTACAATACAGGAGCATTGAGGTTGGTGAATGTTCAGGAGCACAAGCGATTGGTGCAGAGCACAGCATGCAGCTGCAAGATAATGCAGGTGCATGTCAGAGGGCACAGGTTTCTGGTGCTGAATATGGGTTCTATAATGATACGGCTGAAGTGAATGCTGATGATGTTAAAGTTAATATGCAGTATGTAAATGATGTGGGTGCTATTTGGCAGGATTATAGTGTTCCATTGCAGGACACGGGGAAAATGGCTAACCGCCCTAGAGTTATTAGCCCTCCAATATCTATTAAATCAGCACTACCTCTCAGACCCTCAGCAGTGACGGTTGGGGAGTCTTCCTTTAGGGAACCCCTTCCTTGTGCTTTGTCCCTGCTGGGCTTCCATCTGCCCAAGGCGGTTAAGAAAAAGATTTGGAGGGGTGATTTCCTTGATATCCTATCTTTATTACCAGTTTCTAAGGAGTTCCTATCCAAAACCGATAAGCAATCGGGTGAGAGATCTGAGGAAGAGAGAAGACAAGCTATCCCCAAAACTTTCCAGAACTGGCTGCAGGCCTTTTGCATCTATGCTGCAGTCATGGGCGAAAGCTTCCAGGGGAAATGCTCGGGTTTGTTCCAACATGTGGATATAAATGCTGAAGCATTTCGCCATTTTGGGGGTTCTGCCTGGTTCACATACAACAAGAGTTTTCGCCAGAAATTGGCAGTCCATCTCTCCTTGCATTGGGGGTCTAGGGACGTTGGTTTGTGGCTGAATCTCATGTTAACAGCAAAACCTCAGTTTACCCCTCGGCAGCAAGCTAGCTCTCCGGCTACATTCCGCAAGGGCTTTTGCTTTGCCTTCAATGAAGGACAATGCAAATTTTTGACAAATTGCAGGTATAAGCACGAGTGCTCTTACTGTAATGGAGCACATCCGGCAAGTAGGTGTTTTCGGAAGTCAGCTTTAACCTCTTTCCAGTCGTTGCCCCGGGACAGTCATGGAAAGAGCAGCGACGCCGGTGAGCCTAGCAAAAATGCATCCTTGGTTAGAGCGCTATCCAGACCACAGGATGGTGGCTCTGTTAATTGATGGATTTAAAGAAGGTTTCCTGGTCCCTTTGTTTCAAGGCCCGGGTTGTGTCATGGTTCAGAATCTATTTTCTGCTTATATCCATGCGGATGTGGTTCAGGATAAAATAGATAAAGAACTGGCTGATGGTAGGATTGCCCCTTTTCTTTTCCCCCCTTTTTGAATTTTCGCCTCTCCCCATTAGGGATAGTTCCTAAAAAAGAAAGTGGTTGCTACAGAATGATACATCATCTTTCTTATCCTTTTGATGCCTCACTGAACGATGAAGTCACTAATGTTTTAGCCCCAGTCTGCTATTCCTCTTTTGATGAAGCCCTGGTTTTGTTAAGGCGGATGGGTCAAGGTTCCTTGTTGGCTAAAGCCGCCATCAAATCAGCCTTTCGCTTGTTACCTGTTCACCCTCAAGGTTTCAACTCTCTGGGGTTTCAGTTTAGGGGCCAATTTTACTTTGACAAATGTATGCCCATGGGGTTTTCTTTATCCTGCTTTTATTTTGAAGCCTTCTCTACTTTTCTGCAATGTTTTTTTTCCGAATCTATTCCCCATGGGGCTGTTCTCCATTATCTGGACGATTTTTTATTTATTGGTTCAGAAGGGTCTGCTGAGTGTTTGGAGGCCTTGCAGGCATTTTTTGTTATTTGCAGGAATTTCGGTGTGCCACTTGCACCCGAGAAAACAGTTTTTCCTTCTACTTCTATTGAGTTTCTGGGAATAGTCATTGATTCTGAAGGCATAGAGTTCAGGTTACCAGAACAGAAGTTACAAAAAATGAGATCTTTGATCTTGATGTTTTTGGCTAAGAAGAATGTTCTTTTAAAGGAAGCCCAGTATCTCCTGGGGATATTTGCATTCGCAGCAAGAATTATTCCTATGGCTAGGGTTTTTTAGCGCAGGTTTTCCCTGGTCCTCAAGGGTATTAAGAACCCACGGCTCACGTTCGTATATCCAAAGGGATTAGAGAGGACTTAAACATTTTGGATTCCTTTCTGAGCAATTTTTTTTTTTTTTTTTTTTTTTAAGTCAAGTTTCATTTTAATAAAAATTCCAGAGAAAATGGACGAGGAACATCTGTGTGTTTAGCCTGGTGAAGGTCATGTCCATCTATTCATGTTGTTTTTTTTTGTTCCATAAATTTTTATTAAGAGTAAAAAGGTATGGACAATGTTGCATATACAACCTTTACATCAACAAACATAACATGTCCTCACAAGAGGATTCACAGTAACATGTTCACATGAGGGGGGAACGGTACAGATTAGGCAAGTGAGACAAGTATCCTATAACATTGACATATTCCATGTGAATTACCTCATTTACATATACTTCGTAGGGGAAGTGCGTAGTAAATCGATCTAGAGGCAATATTTCTACTTGCATCTATTCAGTAGGCCTCCATGTCTTCCTAAAAACAACAGCTAACCCATAACCCTTGTCTACTTGTCTTATGGCCCTTATTCACTACGTGGATCCTCTCGGTATAAGTAGGATGGGTGCGGGGATCGACTCGAGGTCACCCTGTTCGATCTCAACGTCCAACCTCAGTATACAGGCAAAAGAGAAGAGCGAAAAAATAAGAGAGAAGAGGGAGGGAAGAAGGGAGAAGACGAGAAGGAAAGAAAGAAGATGATATAAAAGAGGAATAGAAAGAAAGAAAGAAGAAAGAAGGAGTAAAAAAAAAAAAAGGGGGGGGTGGGAGTGGACTCATCACAGGGGAGGGGAAGGGGGGGCATATCACCGGACCCAATACTCTTTAGGAGGTAAGTGGGGAGGCCCACCACCCCCGCCGTCTACCGTACAGTGGAAGCTCCACTTGTTAGCTATGTCACACATCAGTCGTCATTTGAACAAGTCCTTCAAGATCTCAATTCAGGGCTTGGTACTCTGTTGAGTTGCGGAAATCGAACCACACAGTCCAGATGGAAGTGAAGTCAGAAATTCTATCGCGTGCAGTGCTTATCAGCTCCTCCATCGATGCAATGCGGTCAATGCGTGCCATCCATTCCTTGACAGTGGGAGGTGTCGTGGCTCTCCAGTGCACAGGAACACACAGCCTGGCTGCGTTGACCATATGTATTGCTACTGAGTTGCGATATCGCTTTTGGGCAATTTTTGAGAGATGAAGAAGGTATTGTGCTGGTGAAAACTCCAGGGGAAGCGTAGAGACCGCTGTCGTCACGTCATGCACTTTTTGCCAATACGACTGAATCAGGGAACATTCCCACCAAATGTGGATGAAGGTACCTAAGGCCTGTCCACACCTCCAGCACCTATCTGTTACGGCTGGGGCAAACTTGTGTACAACATCCGGTGTCCTGTACCACCGCGTCCTAATCTTATATCCATTTTCCTGAATGCTCACACTTATTGAGCCTTTAAAGATAAACCAATTGATCTTCTCCCATTCCTTCATCTCAATTGTTCTGCCCAGCCGGGTTTCCCAGGAGGCTTGTTCCACCTGCACAGACACAAAGGGCGCTTTGTACAAGGAGGCGTACAGCATCGAAATGATATGTCTCTGAGGTGACTTACTAGCGCACAGTGACTCAAGTACCGTGGGTGGTGTTGTAAAATCACCCCTGGTCCTTGGATCATCTAGAAAGTGTCTCAGTTGGAGATACGCAAACATAGGAAATTTCTTCGTTAGGGACATCTTTTCAAGGTCTTTCAGAGAAAGGAACCTATCTCCTGAAAAGAAATGTTTGGCCAGCATATCAGTATGTGGCCTTTCGGCCACCAGGTAGTCATCATCTCGTCCCGGGACAAAATCTGGGTTACCCCTAAGAGGGGTCAGTCTACATTTTGTTTTTGATACTTCAAACTTATCACAAGCTTTCGTGAACGCCGATAAGGTTGCTCCAACCATTGGATGAGACAGGACGTCAGGCGTCCAATGCCTCTTGGAGATCCAAGGTGTTTTCTCGAGTTGGGCTCCCGTGATCTGAGTTTCCAAACGTACCCAGTCCTTACAGCGTGTGTGTATTCGCCAATCCACTACACGTGTTAGGTGTGTAGCCCAATAGTATCGTTGTAAATCCGGGAGACCAATACCCCCCTCTACTTTGGGCAATACTAACTTCGCCCAGCTAATTCTGGGTGTTTTAGATCCCCACAGAAACTTCCTGCATATTCTTTTGTAGGTTGCGAAGAAGGAAGGCGGGAGTGCAATCGGGATCGTCTGTAGTTTATAGAGCATGCGGGGAAGTATCGTCATTTTCAAGATAGCAGCTCGCCCAAACCAGGAGATCACAGGTGACTCCCATTGTAACATATCTTGTTGTATAGCCTTCAGTTCAGGCAAAAAGTTCTTCTCATACAGGTCGGAAAGTTTACCTGGGAGCCGAATGCCCAGATAGGTTATATCGTCAGATTTCCAGCGGAAAGGGAAATTCTCCTGGCAGCGGAGCACTAGCGATGGAGGCAGAGAGACATTTAGCGCAAACGATTTGGAATAATTAATTTTCAGGTGCGAGATGTATCGAAACTGTTTAAACACTTCTAGTAGATTAGGTAAGGCTATCAGGGGAGAGGACAGGAAAAGCAAAATATCATCGGCAAAGGCCGCTAGTTTGTATTCCTTTTGGCAAATTTGAATTCCTGTTATATCAGGATGGGCCCGAATACAGCAAAGTAAGGGTTCCAGTGTGAGGATATACAGTATGGGAGAGAGGGGGCACCCCTGTCTGGTGCCGTTGTGGATGGAGAAGGCCTCTGACAGGTGGCCATTGACTCGGACCCTGGCTCGTGGGGTTGTGTAGAGCGCTCCAATAAGGGCCCTCAGTCTGGTCCCAAGACCAAGTGATTCCAGGGCCGAGTGCATATAGTCCCAGGCCACCCTGTCAAAGGCCTTCTCCGCATCCAGTGACAGAAAGAACCCCTCAGTTTTTGTGGAAGTAAGCCAGTGATGTAAATTAATGGCCTTGATGGTGTTGTCCCTGGCCTCCCTGCCAGGGACAAAACCCACCTGGTCGAGACCTACCCACGCTGGAACATAAAAGGCCAACCGCGTCGCCAAGATTTTTGAGAAGATTTTTACGTCGACGTTTAGGAGCGAGATCGGCCTGTAGTTCGCCACGTCTGAGGGATCCTTGCCCTCTTTCGGTATTACTGCAATATAGGCTTCCAACAAGGTGTTAGAATTAGGTGGGGAGCTCGCCAAAGAATTGAAGGCTTTGAGGAAGCCCGGCACTAAAAGTTCAGAAAAGCATTTATAATATTGTGCCGTTAGGCCATCTGGGCCTGGGCTCTTGCCCGGTTTGGTGGCCTTCAGGGCTTCTACCCATTCTTCAGAGGTCAATGGCGATTCTAAGGTTTGCTGATCTTCTATGGACAATGCCCGAGGACAATATTTACTTAAAAAGTCTTTGATCAGGAATTCCCTAGTATCTGCTGGGCCCACCCCTTTCTCCTTTGTTCCAATATTATACAACGTGCTGTAGTACTCCTGAAATTGACGAGCAATGTCTTCTGTCTTAGTATGGATCTTACCTAGCTTATCTCTCACGTGATGAATAGTGGAGGCAAGGACACGTTTCTGCGTGAACCTCGCTAATAGTCTACCCGGTTTGTTTCCATGTTCATAGAACAGTTTTTGTGATAGCATCATACGTTTGCGTGCCTTTTTGTATAGCTCTTCTTGTAAGCGTGATCTAGTCTCCGCTAGTTCCACCGCTACCTCCACGGCCCTGGAGCCCTTGTGTTGCGCCTCTAGTCTAGCTATTTTATCAGTAAGCTCCTGGATAAGAGCCATATGTTCTCTTTTCCTCCTCGCTGCTATGGATAGTAGATGACCTCTCACAACACACTTATGTGCTTCCCATTGGGTCATGGGCGACACATCAGGTGTATCATTATGTAGGAAGTATTCTCCGATTGCCTGTTTAAGAGTGGCTACGTCTGCAATATCTGTAAGTAAGGAGGCGTCAAGCCGCCAGACCTTCGTGAAGGGCTCCCTCTGCGGGAATCGTAGGGTTAGGGTCACCGGATGATGATCTGATAATACTGAAGTTTCGATTGTCGCATCGTGTAGGTACGCAAGATCTTTTTGGGAAAGAAAAATATAGTCCAACCTCGAATATCGTTGGTGAGGGGACGAGAAAAATGTGTAATCCCTTCCCTTGGGATTCAAGGTGCGCCACGTATCGTGAAGGGCCAAAGAGGCCAGTCCTATTTTCGCTTGCCTCAATGCTGAGAAGGGGAGGGATGAGTGGCCTGTAGATGTATCAAGAGTCGGATCTAGGGCCATGTTAAAATCTCCTCCAAGAATCAGAAGACCCGATCTGAAAGCGGTAAGTTTCGTAAGCGTATCCTTCAGAAAAGCCACCTGTTTGGAATTAGGGCAGTATATGTTAGCAAAGGTCATCAGTTTATCTTTCCAAAGCCCTTTAAGAAAGATGAATCTGCCCTCCGGGTCAGCCATCTGGTCAGTGAGACGGAATGCAAGAGATTTTGCGAACAGAATTGCTACCGCCTTCGTTTTAGAATCAGCACAGGTCGCATGGAAGACCTCAGAGTATCGCTTGTCGGTAAGACGCTGTATACTGTTTGATTTGAAATGCGTCTCTTGAAAAAAGACGATATGCGCCTTCTGTCTATGTGCTTCTGCGAGAAAGCTTGAACGCTTCTCGGGAATGTTCAGGCCCCTGGCATTTACCGAGAAAACCTTGAGCGATAGAGGAGCTGAAGACTGCGTTATGGGAGCCATGAGCGTTAGGTAGAGGATTTAACACCTACTTTTCAAGGTGGTAGACGGAGAGGGTAGTAGGCAAGTGGGGGAAGAGGATAGAGACAAAAAACAAAAAAAAAAAAAAAAAAAGGGGGGGGGGGGCGGGGGAGAGAGAGATGGAGGGTGGATAGAGAAGAAAAATTAAAGAGAAAAAGGAAATGGGCGGTACTCCCCAAAAATGGAGGGAGACAGAGATTATCTGTGTCTTATGTGAAATATGATAAGTACAGAGCACTAGGGTGTCCACTCAGAGGGAAGAAGGAGTTATAGCGAGACGGACAGAAGAAGAGAGAAAAAGAGACAGAAAGAAACCCCTATCGTGGGGCAGAGAGAAAAAAAAAAGAAAAGAAGAAAAAAGGGGGGACAAACCGGAGGTAGTCTAAGGCCTGCTGAGCTACCTATAAGAAGTAAAGGGTAATCCCAAAAAAAGGAAAGACCCCGATCCTATACCGGAAAGGAACAAGAGGGATCCAGCCCCACTTGAGGTGGGGAAGTGAACCTGTACCCGAACTGTCCGAACAGTCCCACCGTCCAGACCTCCCAGACCCCAGGAAAGTCGTGCCTGACCTAAGAAACCCTCCCGCTAATGCCAAGGTAGGGGGGTTGGATCATGAGAACACCCACCCCTAAGAGTCATGGGTTCCCCATAACCCCCCCCCCCATTTACCTATGTGGCCCGCTAAACCCATCCTAGGAGGAACGGTTAAGTTTAAGTTTTCCTGTTTTCCAGAACAGTCTGGAAAAAAACACCTGGAGTCAACATGTGTTGCCTGACACTGGATTGTGCGTCGACCCAACCCTTAAGAAAGTAGCCACTGTATAGAATTCTCGAATGCAAGTTCCATTTCCAAAATGCTTCCCACTGAGGAGGCCTAACCGGTTTCTCGGACTCGCATAAAGTGGACAGCACACATAACAGCCGTGCACTGTAAATCAATTGTATAACAAAACATTGAGAGCAACCTCATTTTGTACCAGCTTCTGCATTTAGCCCCCATAGGGGCGTTGCCGCAGATATGGATCCCCATTAGTACGTTCATGTTTAAGTGGCCCCAGAGGACCTTATATAACTATACATTCTGTTAACACATAGTTACCTTTCAGGGACCCTCCCTGGGACCCCCCTACTCCACCTAGGCGGAGCCCGAGCGGCCACAGCGGGTGTACCCCTCAGCGACCATAAAAACACAAATATTCAAATACAACATCAACAGACTGATCTCTTCGGCCTCCCCCTTTATCCCACATATACTATAAGCAAAAACATGAAGGCCCCATTAGCATAGGTAGGACACGGTCACTGTATAAGGGGGGTGGGAAACAAGGGGAAGGTTGAAATGGGAAGGGGAAAAGGAGGGGGGAAGGAATAAAGGAAGGGGAATGGTGGGAAGTGTCAGGGAAACGTAGAGGGAGGGGGAATAAGGTAAGGGTGGGGGGAGGGGGACCCAGAGAACTCCAATATAAGCTATTCAATACTGCAGTATGGCAGCTATGTACAATTATGTACCCAAGTTGTCCTATGCGCTAGTGATGAAGCTGTGCGGTGGTTATCTAGGTGTGAAGACGTTCTTCATGGTGACACAATGGCGGTGCTGGGGGAGAAAACAGTCACATAACATGCCTTCAGGAAGCTTTTGTTTCAAGCACCCAAATAGCACCACATTGCAGCAAGAGGGGACCCAGAGTACGGAAGGTGTTAGCTTACCTCCCTGTTACTGGGTTATATTGTACATGAAGAAGGGGGAAAAGTCATTCCTGCAACCAGGCCGTGCCCCAGAGCTCGGGGTAAGTCCATCACTCGTTCCCCAAAAGTTCCACCCACCTGCATAGGCGGCAACCTAGGCCATACCATCAAGGCAAGAAGATCAGGAGTAGACTGGAGTTCAATGTGAAACAGCGCTGGGGTGACCATGTGTTCAGTCTGTGCAGTAAGGCCCCAGTGTGCACAGGGGGGGGGGGGCTAGTATATGGCAGGTGGAAGAAGTCAGCTTACCATAGTCCGCAAGGCGTACCTAGTTCTCCGTCCGTCGCCGTACGGAGGATGGCGACGCCCGGGGGCTCTCCTCAGTCTCCATGTCTCCTCGGACTCTAGGTGGAGAAGCATCAGAAGGTCTGCGTCGTCTTTGCCTGCTCCTCTGTGATCTCGGGGTGTCATCCATCCTGGTGGGAATCCAGGGTTCAGGTTGGAAGAACGTACTGTACCAGTCAGGAACGTTGGCTACCGGGAAGCCTAGTGTATCACAGGACTGTTGTAAGTCTGCGGGTGTTCTCAGCGAGGCTGTTCTGTTTCCAGCTGTGGCTTGTAGGCAGAATGGAAACTTCCATTTATATAGAATGTGTCTGTCACGTAACAGTTGCAGTAAGGGGCGCAGGTCTCTCCTATGTTGCAATGTAATAGCCGACAAATCTTGATATAGTTGTATGCGAGCCCCTTCGTATTCCAAGTTAGCCTGGTTGCGTGCTAGGCGCAGTATGTCCTCCTTTTGAATAAAGTTCACCAAACAACATACTATATCCCTGGGTGGGTCTGTGTCTCTGCCTTTGGGTCTAAGCGCCCTGTGACATCTCTCCATCTCTACAGGGGCATCAGGTGGCCTACCCAGTAAAGTGTTGAAAATGGCCCAAACCGCTTGTTGTAGACGTTGGGGTCCCTCCACCGACTCCGGGAGCCCCCGGACACGCAGGTTCCGCCTGCGACCCCTATTGTCTAAGTCCTCAAGGTGTCTATGCATGTCCATGAGGTGTTGAGCATGGGAGTTGGAGGCCCTCTGCACTTGTTGTATGGCTGCTCCATGTGTCATGGCGGCTGACTCCACGTGCTCCACTCGTGTTGCGATTGATCTGATCTCCCCTTTCAGGTCAGCAATCGCTGCAAACATGGCATTTTTAATGTCCATGGCTACCTGCTGCAAGTCTGCCATGCATAGCGGGCGTGGTGTATGTGGGGGAGCCATACCTTGTGTCAGGCCCGAGGCGGCGGTAGCGGAGGACGGGGTCAGCTCCAAACTCAAGTCCGCGGCTTGAGATGCGGCCTGCGCGTCCGGCGGCACTGTGCGGAACATCGCCGGAATGGTCTTGCTGAGCTGCGTGGAGGGATCTATCTGCGAGCGGGTCGGTGCCTGGTTCCTGCCCGTCATTGTGGTAGGTGAGAACCGAGGGAATCAGCTAATTGTAAGCAAGTCTGAGGGTCTGGACAGCGGAGCTCTCACACTAGGCTGCCATCTCGCTCCGGTGCCAGGCCACGCCCCCCTTTCTGAGCAATTTTAATGGCTCTACAGTTTGGCAGCAAGACTTTGTGGACAGCAGCCATTTGGAATTCTTTACAGATGCAGCCGGGTCTTCAGGTTTTGGGGCTTTCTTGAATGGGCATGGTGCGCTAGCGAATGACCTGAGGAGTGGCGGCAGAAGGATATTTTACAGAATTTGGTCCTTCTGGAGTTATTCCTGGTCGTGGTTGCCGTGGTAGTTTGGAAAGAGGCCTTTTCGAATCGAAGGATTCTGGTTCACACTGATAACAAAGGTGTATTTTTTGCTGTTAATACATTATTTTCTAGATCTGAACCTGTGATAAAATTATTGCGCTTCCTGGTGTTACATTGTATGCGTTTTAACATTTGGTTAAGAGCTGAGCACATAGCTGGCATACGTAATAACATTGCTGACGCTTTGTCTCGTTTGCAGTTCGAGAAGTTTCGGGGCTTGGCGCCGGCGGCAGATCAGCATGGGACCCCTTGCCCAGATTTCCTCTGGGGCTTAATATGGGATTGATATTCTGTAATCTCAGGAACTCTGTATCAAGTAAGACTTGGGAGGATTATAAAGTTTCATGGTCAAGATGGTGTGTTTTCTGCCAAAGGGAGGGTTTGGATCCATTAGTTGTCACCTCTTATGTAGCTTTGTCTTTCTTGTCTTCTCTTATGCAGTCACATCTTAGCCCGGCCTCGGTGAGCAAAATTCTGGCCGGGGTTTAATTTTTTTCTGAAGTTCGCAGGCCTTCCCGCTCTAACCTCCTTTTTTCAGGTTACCCAAGTGCTCAAAGGTTTTAGGAGGTCCAATCCTTCCTATGATAACAGGAGGCCTATTTCAGTTTCCTTGTTGATGGACCTAATGGTGACTCTTCAGGAAGTATGTTAATCGGATTTCAAGACCCTTCTTTTTAGATCTGCCTTCTCAGTTGCCTTCTTTGGAGCCCTTAGGATTGGGGAATTTACGGCTGTTAACAAGGGTTCTGTATCTTTTCTCAAGTTTGATCACGTTTGTATAATTTTGATTATAATTTGATATAATTTTTTTAATTTTGGCATAGGGTAGCCCTTAAAATCCATATCAGACCCGAAGGGGATCCCACGCCGTTTTTTTTATTTATTTTTTCAATAGCCAGGTGCTGGAAATTGTAACAGCGAGAAATTTTAAATAGGATTTGACTTTTTTTTCCTGTAGAAATTAAATTTTTGCTGTAGCATGTTTTATGCACTGCTTTACAGGCATATTAAGGTGAACCGCCAGGTACTATATTTAAAGGAATTTTTCATTTTTATTGTTGCACTTTAAGCATAGTTAAAATCACTGCAGTACCCAGACCCCCATACCCCTTTTATGGCCAGTACTTGCATATAAGCCTTCAAAATGGGCACTTTTAATTTTTCCTGTTCGGCTCCCATAGACTTCAATTGGGTTCCCCATTCGGGATACAACATTTCCCCTGTTCGGGAGTTCTGTTGCAGACCAAACAGGGGAGTGTTCGGCCCATCCCTACTCTTACAACGCACAATGCTGATGTTATAATGTAGCGGATAGTTACTACTAGTTACTATCATCCACCATGTCACCCTGCTGCCAGACCTCCATATATCACTCTCAGAGACAATGAACAGTCATTTGCTTTTGTTTTGTTTTTGTTTATTTGGGGGATATAACTTAGTTGGGGAAAGGTGTATGGGATGCCCATAGAACATATCACTTTGCCATCATTGTTAAATCAATAGCACTGTGAATAAATGATGAACGATAACATTTACAGTCTCTCCTCTACACCAACTCCTGCAGACTGTTATTCCCAGGACTCTTCTCCTCCTGCACAAACTTGACTGTAACCTGTTCGTATCTCCACTCCATCATATTTACACTGCACTTGGGATCACTCTGAATAATCCCAGGTGGTTATTTGACTTGCTGAATGCTGATAGGCCAGGGGCCTGCAGTACCCCTTTTTGGCGGCCTTGTTGTTTAGCAGCTTGAGTTAGTTGGTGGACAACTGATCCCAGCTAGCCCAACTTGCAAATCCTGTACCCGCAGGCCACATAGATTTGACACAAAACCCCACAATTTCTCCTCTGGCCTTGCACCCAGCTCCCCTAGCATGCCTCCTCTAGATATCCACTGTGCCTCACTCATGACCTTCTCCTGCCCTGGGTCCTTGGTGAAGAATTTACCCGGACGTGCGTACCGCCTGCTTCTCCAGCTCCTCTGTTCCAGGACACCTCCTCCATGACCGTGTAAGGATGAGGCTTCCTCCCAGCTCCCGAGCTCCTATCCCCCCCCAGATGGGGATAGGCCTCCTGCTGCAGTCTAACACTCCATTCTCCACTTCACCCAGCTGACAACTTCCCTCCAGTGGGCTAGGCCTGAGCTTTTGCAGGATGTTTCCCCCCCCTTGCCAATTCCAATTGGGGATTGTTCCGGGCTCCTCACATGAGCTCTCTGTCACTCCAATTCCCAGCCCTGCCTCTCTTCCAGAACATTCTCCCTGGAAGCAGGGTAGGCGCCCAAGAACTGAAGCACAGGTGGTCACACACACTGCTACACTAACCACTCCCTGCCCACCAAATCAAAACAAGCATGCCTAGCAGGAAGCATAGGCCTGCCTAAATTTACCTGCCTGGCAGCTATCACATGAAAACCTCACCTCTAACACCTACCTATGGTAGAGGGTGCTACATCAAATGAAAAGTGTGTGCCATAGGAATGGATGGGAAAAATATGAATGGGAAAAAAGTCTGCAAACAATGCTTGCAATTACCTATAAGTATCTGTTTGTAGCTTGGAATTACTAAACATTTCTAATGTCTTTTGCAATTTTTAAAGTATGGGTGAAGTTCCTCCTTAACTACTTGAGTACCAACCTATAACAGTGGCGGCCCAACCATTAGGGGTGCACAGGCGCCATCCATGTGTCCGACCCCTTAATCTGCATGCAGGGTGCCGGAAAAATGGATTGGGTGGTTTATTTTGAAGTACGAGATTAGACCCAGAGGCTTTATTAGGCTTCAAAAAAGTGTAATCTCGGGGCGCAGAGCACTGCGCTCCGAGTCCACCCAGTTGTGTGACAATAGCGAATAAATATTCGCTATTTTTACACTGATTCTCCTCTTGACCAATCAGGAAGTGGGTCCTGAGACCCGTCACCCGATTGGCTGAAAGGGCAGGGGATCCTTTTGGATACCTAGGAGGAGGAGGGAGAAGCCGCCGTAATGCAGAGGAGGAGGAGACGCCACCCTTCGCCCATAGGAGCGCTGCCTGCCAACAACCTAGATGAGGTAAGTGCGGAGCTGGATGACCGACTGACTGCGAGACCCCCTTGGGGGGGGTGGTGACCCCACCGACCCCCCCGGGGGGGTTGTTTGCACCAGCCGCCACTAACGTATAATATCCCTTTGTTGCCAGGGTAAATAATGAGCCTCTGGTCCACTATCTAAAGAAGTACCCAGATAAAGTAGGTGTTAAACAAAAGACAAATGAACAACATAATTATTTCTGAAAAGATTGTTGAATTATATTGATAAAACACATAACTTATTTAATTTCTGTCTTAAAAATAAATAAATGCACCTTCAAGGGTTAACAAAGGCATTCATGTTCTAGTCTCAGAACTGTATGTCTGCGGTAACCACCTGTTTTGTTTTATAATAAGGAATCATTTTCACCAGCAGTGGCATATGCAAGACAACGTACACGTTTATTAAATGTCCGTATTGGTAAAATGGAAGTATGGAAAAGAAACAAAATGGAAAAAAGAAAAAAACAAATACATACATTCTCTCTTGCTGAGCTTTGATATACATCACCATAGCAACAGTGTTTCTCCAAGACTGGGAATTCCGCCAAAACATCTTGATGTCCACACATTTTGTGTGATGATGATAAAGGTAATTTTTGCTATCCACTTAAACAGTTTGGCCGTTAAGAACACCTAGAAAGATGCAAAGAAAGTGAGAGGAACTAAACTCAAAGCAGCTGGAAACATGTGCTCTAGATTGATACCTTATTTCTCTGTAAGCGACTCCAGCTTTCCCCAGTTGACGGGGATTATACTACAATGTGCAGCTTTGCTTAGAATTGCTACAAATGGTGCAGTGAAGAAATAGAAAATATACTGGAATAAAAGTGGTGAAGAAATATCAAATCTTCAATGCCAACAAAATAACATTGCTTGGTGTAATTATAATATTTAAGGCACTTCTAATAATGTACTACAATTCAACAAGTAGATAATTAAATCAGCTAAATTGTGCTGTTTAAATAATATTATCTATTATTTATGCATCTATTTTATATTTGTGCAAATATGCTTCTTCGTTATGCTGTTCATGACCAAATGTCATTTATGCCCAGGCCAAATTTAGTAGCATCAGCATGTATTTGTTAACTTGAAAATAACTCTGTAACTAATTTTTATACCTAAATATTATAAAATATAATATTTAAGTACATCTAATGCCGCGAACACACGATCGGTTAAAAAATGTGAAACTTGTTTTAAAATTAACCATGCATGCTCAGAATCAAGTCGACGCATTCTTGGAAGCATTGAACTTTTTTTCAGCACGTCGCTGAAGGACCGTTCTCATCGGTTAACCGATGAAGCTGACTGATGGTCTGATGTACCTACACACCATCAGTTAAAAAAACAATCGAGTCCAACGCGGTGACGTAAAACACAACGACGTGCTGAGAAAAATGAAGTTCAATGCTTCCAAGCATGCGTTGACTTGATTCTGAGCATGCGCAGGTTTTTAACCGATGCTTTTGCGTACTAACCATCGGTTTTGACCTATCGGTTAGGCGTCCATCGGTTGAATTTTAAAGCAAGTTCAAAATTTTTGGACTGAAGGATAACTGACCGATGGGGCCCAAACACGGTCGGTTTGGACCGATGAAATGGATCCTTCGGTCCGTTTTCATCGGTTTTGACCGACCGTGTGTATGCGGCCTTAGAGCTAATTTATAATAGGAGCTGCTCTCTGCTAATCTATTTTAGCAACCTCCTTTGACAAAAGCATCTGTCTGATTTTGTCTAAAAAGTTGAAAAATATGTTCTCAGGCTGATAACAGAGGAACCATTCAGAAGAGAGCTATACGACTTAGCTCATTGAAAAGAGATAACAAAATACTGCAGATATTTGTGCCCAGATCAAATTTCATGAATCGAGTTTACATCCACTTTAAAGTTAAACCCTAGTCACAATGATTTAACATCTTCAGACAACTCATTAGTTAAATCTGTCATATAGCAGTTTTATGTCTAATTTGCTTTTAGTTGTGTGTGTTAGTGCAGCCTTTGCCCCTGTATACTTTTTCCCATTCGCAAAACAACCTGTGATGACACTGCAGCCATGTGTGCACCATAAGGGCAGCAGTGTTATCACAGGCTGTTTTTTGTAAATCAACAAGCTTACACAGGATCTGCCAAGTTGCGGAAGCTGTACACAACAAAAAAAAAGGTCTAATATTATACTGTTAGAAAAGAAAAGCAAAACTGCTACATGGAAGAGGTAAACAGCTAATAACATTTCTAAATATATTAAAATCACATGGCCACAGCTCAACTTTAAAGTATTTTGAAGGAGAAAATTGTATTATTGGCATGTCAGATCAGCTGTACTCAGTCATACAAAAAAGTAGTCATTACTAATCTACAATAGTCATTGTCCTATCAAGGAAGAGCAAAATATGCAACATCCGGTGTTAATTCTGGGAATGTATCAATTGAACTTATTTCCTCAGCCTGCAAACAATCCACCTTTGTACATGTAATAAAACGGATAATTGTAATTACTAAAGCTACAGTAGTAAAAAAATACCAAACACATGCATAGCTTCCAACTGTCCCTGATTTTGAGGGACTATCCCTGATTTGGAAAAAAAAAAGTCCCCCTGTCCCTCTTTCCTCCTCATTTGTCCCTCATTTTGATCTGATCTATATAGCTGTATATAAAATGCATTATTTATTCAGTGCTAAACCTTTCATCCAATATCTTTTTTTTTTTTTTTTTTTTTTTTGTCTTTTTTTCTTTATACACATTTGATTATTTAAACAAATCTTTCATATCAAAAAAGTTCCAAGAACCAACAACCTTACTTGTTTGTTACTTAATCTTAGTGTGCAATACATCTATTATAAAAATTAAGAATATACATTGAACATCTTGTTTATATAAAGGGAAAGGGAAGCAACATCCCGTGAAAAGGATGAGAAAGAGAAGGGGAGAAAAAAAAAAGAAAAAAGGAAGGAAAAAAAGAGAGAAAGATAAAAATGCTCAGATCGTCCCCGTTACAGGAGGCTGTTCTTGTATCTATTCACAATGTGGTTGGTACCTAAGATTTTCGTTCTTAACTTTATGTATCTAGACCCTCCCCCCATTTTTCTCTTTCCCCTGGTGGGGTTTCGAAGCCAGCCTCGGATTTCCTAAATGACACCTGTCTAACTTTATTTTTAAGAATTATTTTATTTCTACCTCATCCCAGTTATATTTCTTACCCACTAGAGGGGTAGGTCCTTCTGTTCCAGCCAAGGTCTCCACATCTCCTCAAACTCCTTAAGGTTACCTCCTTTTGTATAGACTGCTCTTTCTTTACATATTGTCTCATTTACTGCTCCCTCCCATTCCCTTATTGTTGGAGGTGTTGTCGCCTGCCATCTTAACATTATTAATTTCCTTGCTTGGAACAGACATCTCAATAATACTACTGTGGTGCTTTTCTTCTCGTTCCGTTCCCTTCTATATCCCAGTACACATAGTGTGGCTTCTGCCTCCAGAGGTTCCCCCAAATGTCTCCCCTATGACACTTACGACTCCCTCCCAGTAACGAAACAGCTTTGGGCATCGCCACACCATGTGTACTAGGTCTCCGGTCCCCTGGCATCTAGGGCATTTGTCATTTGTTCTTCTCCCAAATTTGAACAGACGTTTAGGTGTATAATAGGCTCGATTCACCAGCATCAGATGGGAGACCTTCTGTGGGGGTGAGACCGAAACTTTCGGCCCCATCTCCAGAACCCTCCGCCACTGATCCTGTGTCATTTCCCCCAGGTCCTCCCCCCATTTCTCTTTTGTTTTTAGCAGATGCCGGCCCATATTAGCCTTTTTACCCATCTGTTTGTATAATTCAGAGATGAGTCCCTTGGTTGGTCCTACCTTGCCTAGTTCTTGGAGGAGGGGCATTTCACACCATACTAGTGTTTGTGTCCTAAACTGGGCTTCAAGGGCATGCCCCACCTGTATATAAGTGAAAAATGAATATTGAGGTATCTTAAATTCCTCTCTTAAATCCTGAAATTTCCTATATTTATCCTCTTTATACAGTTGTTTCAACCTTTTAATACCGTTTATTTCCCATGCTCTGACCTTTCCTATCTGGAGGACTTCCTTCAATTTATTGTTGTTCCACAGAGGAGAGAGTTCAGAAAACCCGGTATAGCCCATCAATTTTTTAACCGATTTCCATATTTTGGTTATCATTTTTGTTGTTGAATTCCTATATCTAAAGGAATCAGCCTCTAGTGCTTCAAAGATAGTGTCGTGAGAGACCCCATTCATCATTATCCTCCCATTAGGGGTACCTCCTCCTGGGATATTACCTCCCCCTATTTGTTGCAGTTGTGCAGAAAAATAATATATCTCGGGTTGGGGCACTGCAAGTCCTCCCTCCCCTACCGGGAGTTGTAATGTGCGAAGGCGTATCCTAGCTTGTCCCCCTTTCCAAATTAGCTCCCTAAAGAGAGATTCAATTTTATTGAACCATTTTTTTCCAATCCAAATTGGGGAGTTGTGCATTATGTATAAAAGTTGTGGTTGCCAAATCATTTTGATTAAGCTACACCTGCCCGCCACTGACAGATGGAGACGTTTCCAAATATAAATTTTTTGTTTGAACTTAGCAAGTAGAGGGATGAGATTTTTAAAAATGTATTGATTAGGGTTTTTTGTCACCAATATCCCCAGATATCTCATTGTATCCACCACTGATAACTGTGGCAATCCACGTATTGCCGTTTCTCCCAGTGGATCCAACGGCAGTAGCTCGGACTTCCCCCAGTTTATTTCTAATCCTGAAAAACTCCCAAACTCCTCCACCAGGCTCATTGCTTTTGTCAAAGATTTTTCCGTGTCTCCCAGGAAGAGCAGGATATCGTCGGCATAAAGCGCGATTTTTTCTTCTCCCGTCATTCTCTGGAAGCTGGATATCTCGATATTTGACCTAATAGCAATTGCCAGGGGTTCCATCGCTAGGGCGAAGAGCAGGGGTGACAAGGGGCACCCCTGTCTCGTCCCCCTCTCGAGGACAATTTTTTTTGAGAATTCATTATTTATTTTTAACTTAGCACTAGGGTTATCATAGAGCATTTTTATCCACCCTGAAAAAGTCGGGCCGAACCCAAATTTATCCAGCACCCTCCAAATATACCCCCATTCTACGCTGTCAAAGGCTTTGGTCACATCCAGTGACAATACGGCCCTTGTTCCCTCATTCTGTGTTGGGGTTTGTAAGTTTAGAAATGTCCTCCTGATGTTCATACTGGTAGATCTATTAGCTATAAACCCCGTCTGGTCTGGGTGAATTAATTTTGAAATAACCCTATTAAGCCTTGTTGCCAAGACCTTTGCTATAATTTTAGCGTCAGAGCACAAAAGGGATATAGGTCTATATGCCACAGGGTCCAGTGGATCTTTCCCATCTTTTGGTATAATTATAACCGTTGCTTCCAGCATTGAAGCAGGGAGTTTACCTTCTACCGCCGCTCCATTTAATGTTTTTATAAGCTGAGGTAACAATATATCTCCATAATATTTGTACATTTCTACTGGGAGCCCATCTGGTCCTGGCGATTTTTGATTCGCCATACTTGCTACTAGTGTTGAGCAGAATATGCCATATTCGATTTCGCGATATATCTCGAATATATATTCGAATATTCGAGATATATTCGCTAAATTCGAATATTCGTGATATTTTATCGAAAGTAAATGATTGCGATTTTTCGCTATTGCGAATGCGAAAATAATTGCGATTTTTTTGATAACTGCGGTAGGAGCACTCTGATTGGCTCAGAATATTCGTGATATTTTATCGAAATATCGCAACATGCGAATGCGATATTTATTGCGCAATTTCGAGAAATGCTGGAGGAGCGCTCTGATTGGCTCAGAATATTCGTGATATTTTATCGAAATATCGCAACATGCGAATGCGATATTTATTGCGCAATTTCGAGAAATGCTGTAGGAGCACTCTGATTGGCTCAGAATATTCGTGATATTTTACAATACAAAATAATTGCGAATATTCGGCAAATGCGGAAGGAGCACTCTGATTGGCTCAGAATATTCTTGATATTTTACAATACAAAATAATTGCGAATATTCGGCAAATGCAGAAGGAGCACTCTGATTGGCTCAGAATATTCTTGATATTTTACAATACAAAATAATTGCGAATATTCGGCAAATGCGGAAGGAGCACTCTGATTGGCTCAGAATATTCTTGATATTTTACAATAGAAAATAAAAAGTGTTTTGCATTGGTGGTGATTCTTTACTCTATCCATCTGTCACAGCCGTTTGTCAATCAAACACCTTAAAGATTGAACACGTTCATGCTGCATGCTTTGGACTTTTTTTCACTTCACATATCAAAGACATTTTTATGAAAGATTATTTTTCTATTATTGGGACTATATTTCTTTATATATTTGTTTCACTGTGTATTTCACAAGTTATTTGCGCTTGCTTATTTTATAATTTGCCCACATGTCTTGTCACTAGACATATTTTTTATTCTTGTAGAGCGACTCCATTTTCTGTCTTGTATTAATTTATGTTGTATAACATTTTTGAGTTGCTGCTGTATTCTCCCCTTTTTTAAGGTATGCGCAATTTTTTCCTTCTTACAAAAAATAATAATATCAAACATACAAATATTCATAACATACACATACACAAAGCCCCCCCCTTTTGCATCAAAGACAATCAGAGTTCTCCTACCACAGTTATCGAAAATTCGCAATCATTTTCGCATTCGCAATAGCGAAAAATCGCAATTTTTTTTTTTTCAATTTGGCAACATAAAAGGATCGCCTCAGCTTAGCTACTCGGCCCAGGGTCTCTAATCATACCAGCAATGCTTTTAGACGTCGATAGGATGTGATCTGTTTTAAAAATCAAATTGAAAAAATGCGAATATTCGGAATTGCGAATATTCACCGCGAAATTCGAAATATAGCGCGATTTCTCGAATATGCTATATTCGAGTCGAATATTCGCAATGCGAATATTCGTGAGCAACACTACTTGCTACTGCCACCTGTAACTCCCCAAGTGTTATTGGATTTTCTAGTTCTTCCCTTTCTAATTGGGATATAAACGGGATTTCTAGTCTCTCCAGGAAGTCCTCCATTTCTTTCTCCATTCCTCTCTTTTGTGTAGTGTATAATTTCTGATAATATGCCCAGAAAATCTGCACTATCTCTGAGGTGTCCGAAGTTATCGCACCACTTGTTAATCTAATGGACCGAACGCCGGAGGAGGAAGAATTAGATTTTACCACCTGCGCCAGCATCCTTCCAACACTTTCCCCTTCTGCAAATGAGGATTGTCGCAAAAAAAGTCGTCTGGTCTCTACTTCCCTTGTAATTACCGATTTATACGCTTGTTGTTTTTCAAGCCATATTTTCTTTCCCTTCGGCGTTGGGTCCCCCACATAGTTATTTTCTGCCTCTAACACCTCCCTACGGGAATTTTCCTCCACCTCTCTTGCTTTTTTATTAAATTTTGCTATCTGCTGGATCAGGACTCCTCGTAGGTACGCCTTCAGGGTGTCCCATAATATCCCAGTGCCCGAGGTGCCTTCATTGATATCTACAAATTCCTTCAGTTTGGGCAGAACTTCATCCGACTTTTTTATTAACTCACACCAGTGTGCATTAATTTTCCAATCTCTCTGCATTTTTTGTCCACCTTGATTTAGGGTAAGAACCATAGGAGAGTGATCAGACACTCCTCTTGGCAAATATATTACTTTTCCCACCATCTGTAGTGCTAAATAATTCCCCAGGGCCATATCAATCCTCGAGAGTGTATTGTGTGTACTTGAATAACAAGAATATTGTTGAATCCCCGGATTCCTTACTCTCCACAAGTCTAACAGGCCAACCTCTTCCAAGAATTGACCCAGGCGGCTATTTTTCATGAGGTCTGGGACCAACGGCGTGGGAAATCTATCCACTCTTCGGTCCAAGACCTCATTGAAATCTCCTACCACCAACACCGGTATCTCTTCCTTCCCCATTATGAATTCATTTAATCTGAGCATAATATCAATCCTAAAGGGCGGGGGGACATATATATTTGCTATTATATACATTTTGTTGTCTATTATACAATGCAAAAAAATAAATCGACCATATTCATCTATGCTGACCTGTCTGCAGGAAAACCCCACTCCAGCTCTCACCAGGATACTCACTCCTCTAGAATATGTAGAGTGCACTGAGTGGTACTGAGTAGGGTATTTTTTACTCTGTAATAGGTAACTTGTATTTTTCATTAAATGGGTTTCCTGCAGACACATCAGCCCTATTCCATGTTTTTCCAGCGTGGCAAAGACTGCAGCCCATTTAGCTGCAGTTCCCAGGCCTCTAACATTCCATGAGCTTAAGTTTAACATTTTACTTTACGTCTAGCAACCACAGATATACCAGAGGGGGACAGGGGCATCCATCCCAGAAAATAATTTATGTAGCTATTCATTACCCTAGTTATCTATGTGTGTAAATAATCTTTACTAATTTTACCGTGTCTATTAGAACTAGTGAACTGACATCCCCAAGAAGTGTATGTGCTATTTTAGTGTTATTTCCATATAGGTTTTCAAACTCTATTTTCCCATACAAAATTTATACCCCTTATGAAATATTTTAGTATTTTCCCATTTTCCCAAACCTTTGTGCATTATCATTACCTTCTATACTTTTCTTTGGTTCGTGTTTTACGTATATTTTACTTATTAAAGTGAACATTTTTTCCCTGTGTATCATGTACTTATCTTCCCTTCCCCTCCCACCCTTCCTCCCTCTCCTCCCCCTCCCTCCCTTCCCCCCCCCCCTCCGCACCTACCCAGGTGTTCCCCTAAGGGGTTTCCTATGGCCATTTCCCATATCATCCTTTCCTCTCTTAACATACTTTCATTCACTCCCCCCTTCCCCCCCCTCCCCACTTCTCCCACCCCTCCTCATTCACAATCCTCCCTTCTCTATTCAACTCTTGACCAATTCCTCTCACTCGTTTAAGTGTGCACCTTTCCTCCCACCTCCCCCCCTCCTATCCGTGCAAGTTACAAATTAAACCCCTTACTCCTAGCTCCCCCCTCCCTCCTTTAATTGCGTTTCCATCCATAATGCTGCATCTTCAGGTTTATCAAAAAATAATGTCATTCCCAGCGCTGCCCCCCGTAGCCTCGCTGGGTATAATAAAGCATATGGAAGTTTAGCCCTCTGCATTTTCCGTTTAACCTCCAGAAACCCCGCCCTCCTCTTCTGTAACTGGGGAGAAAAATCAGGGTAAAATGAAACTTTAGAACCTTCAAAAAAAACCTCTCCCATTTCTCTACTCTTTCTCAATAGGGACTCTTTATCTCGGTAGTTCAAAAATTTTAGTAGCATTGATCTTGGACGCCCTCCGGTGGGGGGAGGCTTAAAGGGGACTCTATGCGCTCTTTCTATTGTAAATGCTTGTGAGAAGCTTTCTCTACCAAATAGTTTTACAAACCAGTTTTCCAGAAATTCTATTGGTCTAGCCCCCTCGCATTTCTCCGGTAGCCCCACCAGCCTAACATTGTCCCTCCGGAGTCTATTTTCTATTTCATCCATTTTCTCTTCTAATGTCTCCACTTGGGTCTTCATATTCTTTACATCTTGTTTGAGAGGGTGCATTTCATCTTCCATTTGTGAGATCCTCCCCTCTGCTTCTGATATCCTTTCATTAGTTTTCCTTAATTCCTGTCCCACTGAGACCAGTTCTTCCTTGACACTTTTCATTTGGTCACACAGTTCTCCCAGTGCTTTTTTACATTCACTCACCACTAGGAATACGTCTTTTATTGTGGGAGCATCTTCAGGCCTGGGGGTTACGTTTGGATCCATAACTATGGGCGCTGCGTTCTTATTAACTGCAGTTTTACTTACTGCCGCTGCCGCTGTTTGGCCTTGGCTTCGTCTCTCTGTGTTTATTTTGGCAGAGGCCTGGGACATTGAGCCATTTTTAATGGGGGTCTGTTCTGATAAAAGAACATATTTTTCTAATTTGGCTGCTGCTACGGCAGCTACCCCCACCTTGTCTTTTGCTGACCTTAATGCTTGCGGCCCAGACATTCTAGAGAGAGGAAAAAAAAAAAAAAAAAAAAAACTTCTGTTTCTTTCCCCCTTTCCTCCCTCTCCCCTTTAAAGAAGAGAAAGAAAAAAGGAAAAACAAAATAAATTGACCATTAATGCTCAATCTTCAGCTGATCCTGATCCTGGTAAGCAATATGTAGTCACAATGAGACCAGTAATGGTTATTAGAACAATAACTCTGTATTTTCAAGCGTATAATAAAGAAGTCCCTTTTATCCTCGATACGGTATGCAGTATGCGTATTCTCACTTTACTTCCTTGTGCAGCTGAATTCGTTTAGTTTTAGGATTTTAATCAGTCCATTTATCAATGCGCATCACCGCACGATACAGCACCATTAATTCATTTAAAACCAGCGTAAGTCCAGCAACTCACATAGGGCCTCCATAGGTAGCAACAAAGCCAATCAGTGGCGCAGTGTTCAATCGTTTGAAAGTGCTAGACAACAAGTCCAAAGGCAGTTCAAAGACAGGATGTCACACCAGCCGTGTGCCAGAGGTCATAAATAGATAATGATCAGTAGCCCTGCTTCACAAGTGTAAAGTGGAGAAGTCTCACTTTTCTTCAATGCAGTGTACAAAGTATATACTCTCACTTCACTTTACTTCGTTTTACTTCACTGAGCAGTTACTTCATTAAGCATATAGCCAAACCATGTCTCAATGCACCGCACAGTACAGCACTATTGGTACCTTTGATATATATCCAGTCCAGACAGCATACCACAGTACAGGCCCATTCAAGGCACAATGTAATCCATACGTCACTATTTGTGCAGGGTTTTACTCACTTTTATGGTGTTTTTTTTGCAGGTTTTCCCCACTGCTTCTTCTCCTTTAAACAAGACTGTGAGGTTTTTAATATAGCGGTACAAGGAGGGGGTAAGTCTTCCTTTTCAATCTGGTTCAGCTCTGCAGGGTAAAGCAGACCCCCTGGTTATCTCCCGTGTCTCCTCAAGCCTCCAGCAGCCAGGAAACGCCGATTCGCGCTGGGACTGACACGGCCGGTCACATGGGCTAGTCAGCTGACCACCGCCGTCCAATCATACAGTTAGCTCGCCTGCTGCAGCTACGCCTCCACCCCGGGTCTCCTCCGCTCTCTCCCTGGCTCCAGAAACTCCCCGGACGGGGCGGAAAACGAGCAGGTAAAAAAAAAAAAAAAAAAAGGGCACAGGGCATCAACAGCTCCCGACCAGCGATGCAGGTAAACCGCCTCTGTCAGAAAGGCTATGGAACAGATACGGCGTGGTAGGGGAGAAAAATAAGTTCAGCAGGTAGGGGGACCAGACTCCAGCAATTTAAACAGCGCTCCCAGCATGGCCATTTCATATGCCCGTAGGAGGGGAGAGATACATGGGAGGCTTAGGCACACGCCTCTCCACTTCTCACATCTCTGCCTCGCTCACTCTCCACACTCCACGCTCCACACTCCTACATCCGGCCACACCCCCCCTTTCATCCAATATCTAAATTGGTGTATTTCTAAATGACAGTAGTAGGGTTGAGCGAACCCGAACTGTAAAGTTCGGGTTCGTACCGGACTTTTGGATTTTTAGTACCCGGACCCGAACAATTTACTGTAAGTTCGGGTTCGGGTTCGGTGTTCGGCAATGCAGGTGCAGGGCAGTCAATCAACATTTGTTTTACTCGTGTGACCTAGAAGCCATCACAGCCATGCCTACTAATGGCATGGCTGTGATTGGCCAGTGCAGCATGTGACCCAGCCTCTATATAAGCTAGAGGCACATAGCACAGCACGTCACTCTGCTTTAGATAGGGTAAGGAAAGGCTGGCGCTGCTGCTGAGAATTAGATAGGAGTCAGACTGTCCTGCTTCAGAAATCAAATTGCTCAGCGATCTACATAGCACAGCAAGTCACTCTGCTTTAGATACTTTAGGGAAAGGTTCCTGCTGTTGTTTTTAGGGAGAGAATTAGATTGGAGTCAGTCAGTCCTGCTTCAGAAGTCAACTTACTCAGCGATCTACATAGCACAGCAAGTCAGGCCCCGTACACACGACCGAGTTTCTCGGCAGAATTCAGCCAGAAACTCGATCGGAGCTGAATTCTGCCGAGAAACCCGGCCGTGTGTACACTTTCGGCCGAGGAAGCCGACGAGTTCCTCGTCGAGCCAAATAGAGAACATGTTCTCTATTTCCTCGTTGTTCAATGAGGAAAGTTGGCTCGCCGAGATCCTCGGCGGCTTCACACAGAACTCGACGAGCAAAATGAGTCGAGTTCCTCGGACGTGTGTACAGGGGGTCTCACTCTGCTTTAGATACTTTAGGGAAAGGTTCCTGCCTGGTTTTGCTTTTAGGGAGAGAAATAGGAGTCAGTCCTGCTTCAGAAATCAAATTACACCAGCACTGCATATGTTCCTGTGAGATCAGGGCCAGTGCAAGGATTTTTTCCAACTAAGGCGAAGGTGCATTTTGGCAGCTGGAGAGGACAGTGAGCAGCTGCGCCGCCGGGGTGGAGAAGATGAAGATCGTGACACAGGACTCAGGAGGGAGGACTTGGAGAAGAAAACACTGCGGCGGTGGGGAGAGCGGCCTCAGGGAAGGAGAGGAGGAAGGAGAGGAGGAGGGAGAGGCGCACTCTGGTGCTTGAGCGCCTCCACCTCTGTGGCGCCCGGGTGAACTGCACCCCGCGTGGCGCACTCAGTCTTGGCCGCTTTTTTTGCACCCTGTTCCTCAGCTGGCACTGTAAGGCAAGTGCCAAAGTTGCCTTGCGCTAGCGCTGGCCCTGTGTGAGATACACCCTTTAGATATTTTTCTTCTATTGTGCTATTCAAAAAACATCCATTTAGGGAAAAAAAATTGCAGTGTTTCCTCCAGTGTTTCCTCCATATCTGTACGTGTGAGATAAACACTTTGGGCCAGATTCACGTAGCTCAGCGGATCTATAGATCCGCTCGATCTACGTGAATTAAGATCCGCTCCCGCAAGTTTAGGAGGCAAGTGGCTAATTCACAAACCACTTACCTCCAAACTTGCGACGGCGGATCCTAAATCCCCCGGCGGAATTCTAATTCCGCGGCTAGGGGAGTGTACTATTTAAATCAGGCGCGTTCCCGCGCCGATTTAAATGCGCATGCGCCGTCCGGGGAATTTCCCGGCGTGCATTGCTCCCACTGACGTCACTAGGACGTCAGTGGTTTCGACGTGAGTGGGACTTGCGACGCGCGTGTTCGTGAATCGGCATACGCAAACGACGTTGGAAAATTCAAATTCGACGCGGGAACGCCAGCTATACTTAACATTGGCTGCGCCTGCTAAAAACAGGGGTAAGTATACGACGGGAAAACCGCTACGGAAACGACGTAAGAACACTGCGACGGGTCCGCGTACATTTGTGAATTTGCGTATCTCACTGATTTACATATTATTTAGCTCCATTTTTAAATTGAAAAAAAGATCCGACATTGTAACACAGTGTAACACTGTCAGATCTTAGCCCTATCTATGCGTATCTGATTCTATGAATCAGGCGCATAGATAGGACCAGTGTAAGTCAGAGATACGATGGTGTATCTGTAGATACACCGTCGTATCTCTTTGTGAATCTGGTCCTTTAGCTACTGTTCTTCTATTTTGCTATTCAAAAAACACCAATTTAGGGCAAAAACATATATTTTGCAGTGTTTCCTCCAGTGTTTGCAGTGTTTCCTCCATATCTGTACGTGTGAGATAAACACTTTAGCTACTGTTTTTCTATTTTGCTGGGACCCTACACACTTTATGGCGTCACCTCCTAAATCACCCTCGCCGGGCAGGTACCTACGGTGCAGTCTTTTCACTATTATATCTGCACCCTTACCACTTTTTTACTTATGCTTATCTTGAACATGCTGGTGCATGTCTTCACTCACATGTCTACCTCTTTAACCTTATACCTCACTCCCTACCCGTCACTTTTAATTATTTATTTATTTATTTACTCCACAGATACCTCTGGGTCTTACAACAGACTTTATCACCTCTACCACTGTTGATATCCACTATCCGATGTTCATAGCCAATACTGTTTATTGTTGCTGCTACCGCCGTGCCAAGGTGTCAACAATTCAGCTCCCGGGGATGATGCTATTTACAGCTGCCCCTTTCTTACAGTACCATCTTATGATTCTACCCTTTCTACTATAACTAGGTGAGAGTGTTTGGGACTATTATTGTTCCCCCTCTTTTCTATGTTCCCCATTATGTCTATAACTTAATATGGCATTTCTTCTCTATTATAGATACCCGTACACTGTGTATCTGCTCCTGATGAGTGTTAAAGTGAACATGAAACGCGTAGAGCCATTATACGATGAAACGTCACAGTGTACATGTACAATATCTACCCTTTAACATTGCAATTTTATGAACCAATTCATTATTATTTATTATTTTTTATATGCTACCCCTACAAAGCCGGTTCTCATATACCAGATGCCCCACTATGATTACTTATCATAGACCATCATGTACCCCCTTGTTTCCTCTAGATTTATGTACCTAGACCCATTACTATTATGCATTACCATGTATGTTTTGTTGGACTAATTTGTACTATTATGTAAATTCTAGGTGGTTACTATTTTTACCATTTTATCATCTTAATGTGTATATGTCATACCTCCTTTGTTTGTATATTAAATACTTTTACCATATGTTTTTGGTTCATATGCTAGTAATGTCCTTCCTCAAAATCCTACCCTTAGTTTCTTTCATTCTTCTATTTTGCTATTCAAAAAACACCCATTTAGGGCAAAAACATATATTTTGCAGTGTTTCCTCCAGTGTTTGCAGTGTTTCCTCCATATCTGTATGTGTGAGATAAACACTTTAGCTACTTTTCTTCTATTTTGCTATTCAAAAAACACCCATTTAGGGCAAAAACATATATTTTGCAGTGTTTCCTCCAGTGTTTGCAGTGTTTCCTCCATATCTGTACGTGTGAGATAAACACTTTAGCTACTGTTATTCTATTTTGCTATTCAAAAAACACCCATTTAGGGCAACAAAATATATTTTGCAGTGTTTCCTCCAGTGTTTGCAGTGTTTCCTCTAGTGTTTGCAGTGTTTCCTCCATATCTGTACGTGTGAGATAAACACTTTAGCTACTGTTCTTCTATTTTGCTATTGAAAAAACACCCATTTAGGGCAAAAATATATATTTTGCAGTGTTTCCTCCAGTGTTTGCAGTATTTCCTCCATATCTGTACATGTGAGATAAACACTTTAGCCACTGTTCTTCTATTTTGCTATTCAAAAAACACCCATTTAGGGCAAGATCCAACATTTGAGAAATATGAGGAGAACGTCAAATAAGGGACATGGCCCCGGTCGTGGTGCTGCTGGTGGAGCTCCTGTTGCAGTGAGAGGACGTGGTTGATCTGTGCCAGCTACACGCACAAGTGAAACACCTTCCTCAGGTCCGAGTAGGCGACAGAGCCTGCAGCGATATTTGGTCGGGCCTAATCCGGCTCTACGAATGTTGAGGCCAGGAGCAGAACAGGCAATAGTAGATTGGGTTGCTGACAGTGCCTCCAGATCCTTCACATTGTCTCCCAACCAGTCTTGTGCTGAAAGGTCAGAGTTGGCACCTGCAGCTGACGTCCATCAGTCTTTCACCTCACCCCCTTGCAAATCAGCCAAGCAGTCTGAGCCCCAAATCATGCAGCAGTCTCTTCGGCTTTTTGATAACTCTGTTAGCATGGTTTCCCAGGGCCATCCACCTAGCCCTGCCCCAGAAGTGGAAGAGATTGAGTGCACCGATGCCCAACCACTTATGTTTCAAGATGAGTACATGGGGGGGACTATTACAACACGTCTCGGATGATGAAGAAACACAGTTGCCAACTGCTGCTGCTTTCGCAATTGTGCAGACCGACAAGGAGGGCAGTGGTGAAGACTGGGTGGAAGATGATGTGGAAGACGATGAGGTCCTCGACCCCACATGGAATCAACGTCATGCAGGTGACCTGTGTAGTTCGGAGGAAGAGGCGGTGGTCGCAGAGAGCCACCAGCACAGCAGAAGAGGGAGCAGGGTGCAAAAGCAGAGCGTCGGGGGGCGTGGTCTGCCAGCGCCGAAGATGGATGCCTAGACCGAGAGCTCGCTAGCTGAGGGGGACAGAACAGCAGCAAACGGCCCGTTCCTGCTCACGATCGACCGCCAGCCACTCAACACACATCCCCGCAACTGAGGAGAACCATGTCGCGGAAGAGGGTGACCGAGCTGAAGCCGCAGAAGCTGACGGCTTTCTTCACCACGCCGCAGCATAAGGTCAGTCAGCTGCAAGATGGCGACGGCGCGGCAGCAGCTCCGACGGCGTACACGGATCTCCCAGACGAGATTCCGGATGGATCTAGGTCACACAGCCCGCCGCTATCCCCCACGGCCAGAATAAGGGAAAACCCCATCACAGGCAGCCCGGCCAAAGCCCGCATACGGCTAGATCAACCACAGGCACAGGCAGCATTACTCGAGCCCCAGGCCTTTAGTCCCCTGACTTCCAACCAGGCCCTGCAGTCATCCATGGCGTCCTTCCCCACATCAGGACAGCCTGTTCTGGATACGACACTAAAAGACATGCTATTATCTCTGCAGGGATCCCTGATGACAGACCTGTCCTCTCTACTTACTAAAATGTCGGCTGACATGACAGTTATTGACAACAGAGTGACACGCCTGGAAGACAGTATGGAGGAATGCACCTCGACAGTCAATGATCTTATAGATTCACTACATGAGGTAAAAGATGACCAAGCCTGGATGAGAAGCCAGTTAGCAGATTTGGAGGATAGGTCCAGGAGAAATAACGTGAAACTGAGAGGTATTCCTGAATCTATCCTCCCACCTGACCTTCCCAGATATACAAAGGAATTAATGCGCGCGATTCTCCCTGACGCGTCGCCCAGGGACCTAATTGTGGATCGTATCCACAGAATTGCCAAACCCTCACACCTCGCAGCTTCAGTCCCCAGAGACGTTTTGATGAGGGTGCATTTTTTCCACATTAAGGAAAGACTTCTCATGACTGCCAGAAACAATCCGTCACTCCCTGGACCCTACGAGGGGATATCATTGTATGCGGATCTGTCTAAATATACCCTGCAAATGCGGAGGCAGCTTAACCCGGTCACCAAAGGACTGCACAATCACAGCATCCAATTCAAATGGAGATACCCTGCATCTTTGCTGATTACTAGAAATGGGGCATCGCATGTGATACATACCCTGGACAAGGGTCTCCAACTTCTGCACTCATGGGGGATCATCCCAGACCCGCCACAACCTTCCGAAACCCCTTTGGAGCAAAGGGGCCCTCGCCCGCCGCGGAGCTACCAGGATAGGAAGCTCACCTGAGGGAAGGCACGGATCCTGTACTTAACGGGCCAACAAAGCGTCATGGAAGATCTCCCCCTCGGCTATTAGCCATTCACCTCCACTGACCTCTTTACTGTTCTTTTTTTGCGTTTGTTCCAGGTTGCCAGAGTTTTGGTTAACTTGACTTTGTTGCCCCTGCAGTGGCTTAGTAGGGCATTGCTGACCCTCTATCCCACCGGTTGCTACGGTTGGTGGATACTCCACCTAGTTCGCTATTCAGCGTTTTTAGACTGGTTACAGCTCAATATTAGTGTTTAGTTTATCTTCAGCTTTTTACAGATATTTCCTCGCAAGTGCCAACTACGTGTAACCGCGTGGACGCCGCCAGTGTTACTGCTCGGCTGCATATTCCAACTCCTGGACCGCACGCTCGCAGAATCCTCACACAACCGTAAGTGCTAACCTGCCAGTGATACACAACCAGCACAATGCCAATTAACATACTTTCCATCAATGCGAATGGACTTAACCATCCAGCCAAGAGACACTCATTATGGAAGACTGCTATGGACCTCAAGTGCGACATCCTGTGCGTCCAGGAGACCCACTTTATCTCCACAGCGGCTCCAATTTGCAGACATCGACATTTCACTCAGACTTTCTCTGCACCTTTCACCTCAAAAAAAAGAGGCGTTATGGTGGCAATTAAAGACTCGCTCCCGTTTCAACTGAAGCAGTCGATAATAGACCCTGAGGGTCGATATATCATTCTCATTTGTAACATTAACAATGTAAGGTTCACCCTGGTAAACGTGTATGCTCCGAATGTGAAACAGATGAGATTTTTCAACAAACTGATGAAAATCTTAAAACCCTTGAAACAAGGCCGCCTACTTATTTGTGGCGATTTTAATCTGGCCCCAGAGGTACACCTAGATTCCACAACGGCAGCGAAAAGGAGGGAATCTCCTCTGAAGCCATTCCTGAGCAGACACGATTTGTTGGATGTATGGAGATGCTTGCATGGATCGGAGAGGGATTATTCCTATTTCTCCCCCTTCCATGGAACATATTCTCGTATTGATTTATTCTTATCAGACAAGTGGTTACTTCAGGAGGTATGTGCAGCAGAAATCCACACCACGTCTTGGTCGGACCACGCACCTATCACGATCTCCATAGCAGATATACCCAAACCAAAACCGTCTCACTTATGGAGAGCGAACAACTATGTCCTACAACACCCTTCTTACACACATGAAATTGCAGATAGTTTAACGGAATACTTCCATAACAATGTTGGCTCGGTGTCCGACCCGGGCATGGTGTGGATCGCTCACAAGGCGTATGTAAGGGGCGTACTAATCAAGCTTAGTTCCCAACACAAGAAAAACAGAATTAAGCGTACAGATACACTTATCTCACAGATTGACAACATGGAACGTCTAAATAAACAAACTACATTGCCGTCTCGCTCGGCGCAAATTTTAACACTGAGGCAAGAACTGAGAATGCTCCTCCTACACTCATTTGAGCATACACAGAGAAAGCTTAAGGCAGTCTCGTACTCCACATCGAACAAAGCGGGCAAAGCTCTCGCCCATCGTATCAAGGGTCGCAGGCTGAAAAACAAAATAGAGCGAATATATCACCCACACACCAATGCGGAACTTAGGGACCCTCAAAAAATAGCGGACGCCTTCAGCGACTATTACAACGACCTTTACAACTTAAGGCAGGACCCAGACACTCACCAGCCTACACCTGACGAAATCAATGATTTTCTTAAACAGGTTCAATTACCGGAGCTGACGCGTGAACAGCTGTCACGACTGAATGACCCTTTCACAGCTGACGAAATCCTAGCTACCATAAATTCACTCCCAATGGGGAAGTCACCGGGTCCCGACGGACTAACGGGAGAATACTATAAACAATATGGACAGCAACTAGCCCCGCACATGACCTCTCATTACAACACTATAGTTTCCTCCTCTGCATTCCCGAGTGAAACCCTACAAGCAGTAATTATTACTCTACCTAAACCAGGGAAAGATCCTATTTGCCCGCAAAACTTCCGCCCCATATCGCTTTTAAATCTAGATTTAAAAATTTATGCCAAAACCCTTGCCACTCGTCTGATTGACGTCATGCCCACTCTGATACACAGGGACCAGTCCGGGTTCACTTCTGGTAGACAAACCTCAGATGCCACTAGGAGGCTGATCGACATCATTCACCATGCGGAGTCTACGGGAACGCCTTCTCTGCTCCTGTCTTTGGACGCAGAGAAGGCGTTCGATAGGATACACTGGGGATACCTTAGGAGGGTGCTGGAAAAATTTGGATTTCAGGGGCAGATATTGAACGCTCTGCTTGCTCTTTACACTACCCCCTCGGCCAGAGTGTTCTCGGCAGATATGCTCTCATGCCCATTTAAAATAACTAACGGTACGAGGCAGGGGTGCCCGCTATCCCCACTAATTTTCAATCTGCTGATAGAACCATTAGCAGAACACATTCGACGGAACCCTAAAATATCAGGCTTTACAATTGGACCCCACAGCCACAAAATTAGTCTATTCGCGGACGACGTTATTCTCATGCTAACGAATCCCACATCGTCTCTGATAGCAGCGCACGACACGCTTCAACGGTTTAGTAAAGTCTCCTATTATAAATTGAACGCTAGTAAATCTTTTGTACTAGACTTAGTATTAGACGCCACGTCCAAGAACCTTCTCCAGAACCAATGTCCCTTCACATGGGTAGACCAAGAAATACCGTACCTAGGAATCAAACTCACGAGATCAACAAAGGCTTTATATTCAAGCAACCATAAACCCTTCCTCGCCAAGCTTCAAGGGGACGTGCAAAACATTGCAAAACACAAGCTATCCTGGTCAGGGAGGCTAGCAGCTTTCAAGATGATGTACTTACCCCAAATTCTATACCTCTTTCGCACTATCCCCATTCCTATACCAAAAGCATTCTTTAGGGCACTTCAAACACTTCTTAATAGATTCCTGTGGCAAGGGAAGACGCCCCGATGCGCCAAGCACATGCTCATCAAACATAAATTAGCGGGAGGGGTGGGCTCAATCGATTTTGAAGACTACTACTGGGCGACAATACTGACTCAACTTCGGAGTTGGTTCCGACTACCCCTGGACTCCCTCTGGGGCGCGTTGGAAAAGACTACACTCCAGCACCCCGACCTGAAGAGTTGGCTACTGGGGATCCCGATGGGAGTCCCAGTGTCCAACTCGCTTCCCCCCACAATGAAAGCAGCCGCCACCGCGTGGCAAAAGTTAGTAAGCTTGGGCCATACCTACAACTTCACGCTAGCTCCACCTATCCCAATAGGAACGCTACAACATTTTACTTCAGACCTCTCTCTCAGACATTGGTATTCTCAGGGAATAAAACTCCTAGGCGACATTCTCCAAGACGGGTCTCTTCTGCCCTTTTCGCTATTGCAAGAAAAGTTTAACCTCAAATGCACAGAGCTATTCAATTACCTCAGGATAAAACACTGTGTTAATCAGTTGTCCAACTGGCTGTATACTCTTCCCCCGGAAGTGTGGACGTTCCTGACTAATTCTAAACCACACTTGAAGGGGATCTCCCTATTTTACAACATCTTCCAACAAAAGAGAACCTTTACCAAAGTAAAACCTCACTTCCACTGGGACGCAGATCTAGGGCACATCTTCTCTGTGCCACAGTGGCAGTTAGCACTCCGATCCATTTACGGATCCACCAAAAACTCAGCCTTCTGGGAACTTACACAAAAAATTTCACTTAGATGGTACCTTACCCCGACGAGACTAGCGGTCTTTAGTCCTGCAACGCCAGACACTTGTTGGAGATGCAACAAGGAAAAAGGTGATCTCCTACACATCCTCTGGCAATGTTCTATCATCCAGCCTTACTGGACAACAATATTCCGAATCCTTTCGGACGTAACTAAAACTCAGGTACCCCTCTCACCGGCCTTGGCATTACTAAACCTGACGATAGAGAAAGTCCATGTTTCACATAGAGTAGTAGTGACTAACATACTTCTGACGGCCAGAATGTCCATTACAAGACTGTGGAAGTCCACACAAGTTCCCTCCATCGAGCAGACATTAGATCAGGTTAACACGCACCACAACTACGAAGTCATGTTGGCATCTAGCGCAGGGAGAATCCAACGGTCCCGAGACATATGGGCTCCCTGGACACAATGGTCCAGGGCAGAGGATTATCTGTGATCAGTACACTACAAGCAGTTTGACATGTAGATTATACCCTTGGTTTTAAGCACACGCTAAGAGTGTCATATATATCTTAGAAGACAAAGGAAAATCGAAGCAGAATGTAACTGAAACTTGGAAAGTATACCTGTTTGGTTGAGCTGTTATGAAAATGCATCTAAACTGTGTGTATGACATTAGATATGCATAGTAACGCTAACCGTATCTCTTCTTTCTGTACTCATCTTAAAACCGCAATAAACATTATTGATTAAAAAAAAAAAAAAAAAAAAAAAAAAGCAGAGCGTCCGTCCCCTAGACAGTACGCCTGCTACTGCCCAACGCAGCAAGGGACCAAGCACCCCAAAGCCAGGTCCAAGGAGTTCCCTAGCGTGGCAGTTCTTCACACAATGTGCTGATGACAAGACACGAGTGGTTTGCACGCTGTGCAAACAGAGCCTGAAGCGAGGCATAAACGTTCTCAACCTGAGCACAACCTGCATGACCAGGCATCTAAGTGTAGAGTAGACACCTCAAAAACCAAGAAAGGTCTCTGGCTCCTCCTGCTTCCTCTTCTGCTTCAGTCTCGGCCTCTTCATCCACCTCTGTAGTGACAGTGCCACCTGCCACCCTGCAAACAGAGGATCTGCAAGCAACACTACCACCTGGGTCACCAAACATCTCCACAATGTCCCATGGAAGCGTTCAGCTCTCTATCTCCCAAACACTGGAGCGGAAGAGGAAGTACCCCCCTACCCACCCGCAATCCCTGGCCCTAAATGCCACTATTTCAAAATTCCTGGCCTTTGAAATGCTGTCATTCCGTCTGGTGGAGACGCAGAGTTTTAAAAGCCTGATGGCATTGGCTGTCCCACAGTTTGTCGTGCCCAGCCGCCACTACTTTTCCAGGCGAGCCATCCCTTCCCTGCACAACCAAGTGGGGGACAAAATCAGGTGTGCACTGCGCAACGCCATTTGTGGCAAGGTCCACCTAACGGATATGTGGACCAGTAAGCACGGTCAGGGACGTTATATCTCCCTAACAGCACACTGGGTAAATGCAGTGGCGGCTGGGCCTGAGGCGGATAGCAGTTTGGCACATGTCCTTCCACCATCGAGGATTTCAGGGCACTTCAGTTTGCCTCCTGTTGCTAACTCCTCCTACTCCGCTTCCTCATCCTCTACCACCTCCTCATCCAGTCAGCGTAACACATTCACCACCAACTTCAGCACAGCCATGGGTAAATGACAGCAGGCAGTTTTAAAACTTTCCTGTTTGGGGGAAAAAACCCACACCGCGCAGGAGTTGTGGAGGGACATGGAACAACAGACCGATGAGTGGTTAGCGGCAGTGAGCCTCAAGCCGGGCCTGGTGGTGTGCGATAATGGGCGAAATCTCATAGCAGCTCTGGGCCTAGCCGATTTGACGCACATCCCTTGCCTGGCGCATGTGCTGAATTTGGTGGTGCAGAGGTTCCTTAAAACGTACCCCGATATGCCACAGCTGCTGCAGAAAGTGCGTGCCGTCTGTGCGCACTTTCGGCGTTCTCACCCTGCTGCTGCTCGCCTGGCTGCGCTGCAGCGTAACTTCGGCCTTCCCGCTCACTGCCTCATATGTGACGTGCCCACAAGGTGGAACTCCACCTTGCACATGCTGGCCAGTCTGTGCGAGCAGCAGCAGGCGATAGTGGAGTTTCAGCTGCAGCACGCACGCGTGAGTCGCTCTGCGGAACACAACCACTTTACCACCAATGACTGGGACTCCATGCGAGACCTGTGTGCCTTGTTGCGCTGTTTAGAGTACTCCACCAACATGGCCAGTGCCAATGACGCCGTTCTCAGTGTTACTATCCCAGTTCTATGCCTCCTTGAAAAAATGCTTTGGGCGATGATGAAAGAGGATGTGGCACAGGAGGAGGAGGAGGAGGAATCGGTATAATTTCCAAGGCTTTCAGGGCAGTCATTCACAAGTGGCTCCGAGGGTGGGTTCCTGCACCAACAAACGCCAGGTACCGAAATTGTCCAGCAAGGGCACAGTTCTGGAGGATGACAAGGTGGAGGATGAGGAGGAGGAGGAGATGGAGGATGAGGAACCATGTTCACAGCAGGGGGGCACCCAGACCAGCTCGTGGCCATCACTGGTGCGTGGCTGGGGGGATACAGAGGACACAGACGATACACCTCCCACAGAGGACAGCTTTTTGTTGCCTCTGGGCAGCCTGGCACACATGAGCGATTACATGCTGCATTGTCTCCGCAACGACCGCCGTGTTGCCCACATTTTAACAGGTGCCGATTACTGGATGGTCACGCTGCTGGATCCCCGTTACAAGGACAATGTACCGTCCTTAATTCTCTCACTGAAGCATGAACGCAAGATGCGCGAGTACAAGCACACGCTGGTAGACGCGCTGCTGGTGGAATTCCCATCTGACAGCGGGGGCACAGTGGAAGCACAAGGCGAAGGCATTGGAGGAGGAAGAAGTCGCCAACGCAGCCAGGGCACTGCCAGCACCTCAGAAGGCAGGGTTAGCATGGCCGAAATGTGAAAAAGCTTTGTCAGCACGCCACAATAACCAGCACCACCAGATGATATGGAACGTCTTAGCAGGAGGCAGCATTTCACCAACATGGTGGAGCAATACGTGTGATTACGCCTACACGTACTCAATGACGGATCTGCCCCCTTAAACTTCTGGGTCTTCAAATTGGGCACATGGCCTGAGCTTGCCCTTTACGCCTTGGAGGTGCTGGCCTGCCCTGCAGCCAGTGTATTATCTGAACGTGTATTTAGCACGGCAGGGGGCGTTATCACAGACAAGTGCAGCCGCCTGTCCAGAGCCAATGTGGACAAGCTCACATTCATTAAAATTAACCAGGCATGGATCCCACAGGACTTGTCCGTACCTTGTGCAGAATAGACATGTATACCGGCCTTACCCGACCATTCTTGTATTTCTGATCTTTCTCACTCTTTTGGGGTGTACCCTAAATTAAAAAATAAATAAATTAAAAACAAAAACCTGTGTTGGCTACCTGGTCCTCGTCCACCACCGCTTCCACCTACACCACCACATCCACCGCCACCTCAACCTCCTACTCCATATGGACCTCGTTCTCCTAGGTCAAGATTATTAATTTTTTTTTTTTAGGTATTTTATGTTATTTTAAGTTATTTCCCTATCCACATTTGTTTGCAGAGTACTTGCCATGCTCTTACCAACATTTTGCTGCCATTTGCAGCCCTCTAGCCCTTTCCATTACTTTTTTAGAGACATTTTAGTACTCAAAAGTTCGGGTCCCCATTGACTTCAATGGGGTTCGGGTTCGGTGTCAAGTTCGGGTCCCGAACCCGGACTTATTTCCGAATTTCGGCTGAACCCGTCGAACCCGAACATCCAGGTGTCCGCTCAACTCTAATCATGAGCAATTCAGCACAGCAAACACAGAAGGGTCCAAATATATGATTCAGATCACTGTACTGTATACATTCAATCCAGATTCATATATAGTACAAGCATTTTAAATCACCCCACAACCCATGCACCTACAAATGATTACACACATCTAGGGACCCTGTACCATGCAGGAAAACTAAAGGCAATCTCCAGACAGAATCAAATGCCCTTCCAATTCTAATAGGATGCATCCATGTCACTTGGAAGCAATGTGGGTAATGACCCCCTCGCACTGCAACACAGAAGAAAGGTGATCAAAATAATCATACACCTATGACATAAAAAAAATGTGCAAGTCAAATATCAACTAAAGGCCATTATCTATATTCCTTCAAAATAAACCCCCACTTTCACCCGGAAAGGCACTGTAAAAAAGAACAAATACAGTACATATTTGTTAAAAAGCACATAAAATCATTCAAAATCGACTCATTGTGATTGGCATCCATAAACCACAAGCTTCATAGACTTTTGATTCTATAGAGAGTTAAAACAGCAAAATCTACCCCCCATAACCTCAGTTCATTTACTGTTTCCACTTCTTCCTGTCTATCAAAAGCAGTAAACTTCCCCCTGAACTGCCTTAGGCCCATATTCTTAAAGAAGTTCCGCCGGCGTATATGGAGATGCGCGGCGTAAGTGTAAAGATGCGCCGTCCTATCTAAGCGCCGCAGTCACAGAACCAGATCCGCCAGAAACAAGGCTGCTCCCGTTCGTCCTAGCTCGTTTAAGTTTACGCGGCGTAGGCGCATATTTCCGCTGAAGGCATCCTACGCGGCCATAGAATTAGTATTCAAATATGCAAATGATGTACATAAGCAGATTCCCGAACCTACGCGCGATCGGCGTAGGCTACGCGCTGTGCGCGTAAGACGAATGTCCGGCTGAAAGTTACTCCTCATAAAGCTCGGTTAACTTTGCTCCAGACCTGAGTAAGTCAGCTTGAAAGCAAATACAGCAGCACCATCCCGGACGAGCTGAGCAACCACACTTATAGGACAACACATTCGTATGCCAACATGCCAGGGGCAGGCGAGGTCTTAGCACTACTAGTGTATGCAGAGGCAGAGGAAGAGGCAGAGGCGCATAGAAGGAGGAGGGCAAGTAGGAGGGCACGTGAGAGGGTATACCCACAGCGCATTAGCCTCTTTGGCATGGCTGATGTGGAGGTGTATCGGCGTTTCAGATTCAGCCCTGATGCCATCCTGGAAATTACCAGAGCCCTGCAGGATGACATCACCAGCCCAACACAACGCTCACATGCAGTGCAGCCACTGGTGAAGGTCCTGGCAACATTGCATTTCCTGGCCACTGGTTCTTTTCAAAGAACAAGTGGAGATGTGATTGGGATATCACAAACCAGCATGAGCAGATGTGTGCACCAGGTTGTCCCTGCAATCCTAAGACGCATGTCCCACCACATCATCAGACCCACCCAGGAGGTCCAGCGGCTGAAGGTAATGCGTGAGTTCTGCGAAATTGATGGATTCCCACGCACCATCGGGGCCATTGATTGCACCCATGTGGCAATACAGCCCCCCCATGAGACACAGCACATTTATATTAATAGGAAGCACTGGCATTCCATCAATGTGCAGATGATCGTGGATGCCCATGGCCTCATATGGCACGTCCGTGATCCAGCCATGACAGCTTCATCATCTACCGGCAAAGCGACATCCCAAGACAATTTGAAGAGAACGTGTATGGGGACAGCTGGCTGGTTGGTGAGTGACATGGGTGTCAGGTATGACTGTCCCCCCCCATGATGCAGACATCACGAGGGGCACATGCATGACTAACATCCTCCTGTCTTTTCCCTTCCAGGTGACTCGGCATATGCACTGGGACCTCATCTAATGACCCCATTCCGGAACCCACAAACCCCAGGAGAGGAAAGATACAATGCTGTACACATACGCACCCGTGCAGTGGTGGAGCGCACCTTTGGCCTCCTGAAGTCCCGTTTCCGATGCCTAGATAAGACTGGGGGTACCCTGCTGTATTCCCAAAACTTTGTGTGCCAGATCATCGCTGCATGTTGCGTGCTGCACAACTTTGCAGTGAGAAAGGGCCTGGAGATTTACGTGATGACCTGACCCCACAACCAGACATTACCACGTTAACCGAGGGTACCCCGTCTTCTGAGGGATCAGCAATCAGGAGATGTCTCGTGGAACGAATCTTTGAACGTTAAAAATACACATTAAACATTGCACAATGAGAATGCACGCATGCACACCACTGTGGTCCCTAGCACACACTCCCCATGCACATCCCATTGGATTAGACCGAAGTACACCGCACGGTACTAAGGAGCAGCAACGCCGCGTCAAGGCTCCAATGATGTTGCTGTCCATTCATACACCTTTCACACGGACCTGGGGAGAACTTATCCCCAGCGACCGAGGGTGACACCTCTTACTGGCAGGAGTGTCACCCCCCCCACATTCACACACCATTCACACTGTACTATGCACTACTTTGTGCAGCACCCAAAAAAAAAATAAGCTCTTACTCAGAGCATAAATAAGAAAAATAAGCTCTTACTCAGAGCATAAATAAGAAAAATAAGCTCTTACTCAGAGCATAAATAAGAAAAATAAGCTCTTACTCAGAGCATAAATAAAAAAAAAATCACTTGCCCCGGCGCGGACTGCGCCTGGTGCCCAGGTTCCTGGCCCTCACTTGCCTGGGGGGAGCCTCATTTGGGGGGGGTGGGGCATCAGGTGGAGGAGCATCCCCAGGTGCCTCCCTGGCTGGCTGTCTGCCCTCTAGAGCCACTGCTATGCGGGTGAGCAGGGCCTCCTGGCAAGCAGTCTGGGCCTGAACAGCCTTCCGCAGGCACCTGACCTCCCCCACAAGTTCGGCTGTGGTGGTATGCAGCTCACCCAGGCTGGTGATTGTGGCTGCAGAGTTTCCAGCCACATCCTGGAGAGCATCGGGCACTGCTCCAGAGGAGGACAGGATATTATTCAGCCGCCTCAACTCCTCCACAATGTCCCCCATATGGCGGCTCTGCTGGTCCTGCTGCCTTGCCAGCTTTTCCTGCAGGACTCCTGCCACACCCCTGGTCTTATGAGTGGCCTTCCTGGGGACAGGAGTGCCTGTGGCCCTTGAATAGGGGGAGGGCCGTGAGGGGCTGGTGGTGAGGGGCATGGGACGGGAGGGGCTGGAGAGGGTATTGGAAGACCCTGAGGGGCTGGAGATGCGGTGGTGGTGTGATGGTCCGGGCACCTCATGCGAGTCCTCTAGAAATAAAAACACCTCCTGCTCGCTCTGGACCACCTCCTCTTCATTGCCCACCACCTCCTCATGGGCAATCTCCTCCTCAACCACCTCCTGCGCGGAGGACTGCCCACTCCCCTCCAACAAAGCCTGTTGGTTTCCCAGGGGGTCAGCCACTGAAGCAGGCTGCTGGGGGGATGGTGTTGGACAGACACTGCCAGCAGTAGACGGCCCAGCTCCCTCCTGCACACCTGTGGATGACACAAAAAATTCACATGTTGGTGGACCCACACACTTGTCACATGTCCCCCCCCCCCAAAACATGCTACACATCAGATAGAAGATAAAACACACTTACCTGTCCTCATGGGCGGCTCACTGGAGTCATGGCCCTCCAGGCCCTCCACCTGCTCCCTCCGCAGGCAGCGGGCTATCACTTCCTCCTCCTCTGTAAGCCGGATCGGACAGGGTGGCCCACCTCCAGTGCCCCTGGCATGTTTGGCAATGGTGGCCATTTTATTTCGGACCACACCCCGCAAGTCATTCATTTTCTTGATTATGTCCTGGGGGGTCCTCACCTCATGGCCAAGGGCATTGACCTGTGCCGCCACTCTTTTTAAAATCTCCTCCTTTTTTATTTTGCTCGTGCTGCCACTATCAGCACCATGGAGCCTGGCATCAAAGCGCTCCATTGCTGAGACAACAACTGCCCTCTCAGCATGGCTGAAGTTTTTTTTTCGTCGGTCTTTCCTTGGGCCTGGCATAGCAGCAGCAACGTGTAAACTCCAAAAAACGAAATCCAAGGGAGTCACTTTGCACTAGCTGGGCGGATGTGCTGAGGCTTTTATACACTGGGCCGGCCCAACTCAGCAGGGATTTACGCCTATTGTCATTGTGCGCATGCGCAGAGGGCGGGGCACGTCCGGCGCATGCGCCGTTCGGTCTGGACATCATTTGCATGGGGTCACGGTTCATTAGAATGCTTCACGCCCACATCCCTCCTACCATCACTTGCGCCTACTTACGCCGACACATATAAGTTACGCGAGCGCTGCGTAGGACGCATGTGGTCCAGGAATTTGGTCCGGCTCTCGCCAAGTTAAGCCGGCGGTGCGCATCGGAAATCCGCTACGCCACACTAAATATGCGCCGATCTACGAGAATATGGGCCAGACTGTCTACATCTACAACAAACCTCTTCCTGTGATTCTTTTCAGAACCAACTACTTCCCCAATTCTCATTCAGGTTCTAATTGTATTCACCTTTCTTCTTCCATTCATTTCCTTCATTGGCTCTGCCCATGTCCATACAACTGTATCCCTCCATCTTCCAGATTGTGATGTAGAGGTAGACCGATATGGATTTTTCTCTGGCCGATGCTGATATTTAGAAATTGGGGCGGCCAATGGGCGATATATGATGCCAATTTTTGTGGCCAATATTTTAGAGGCCCGCCCAGATACCATCCCATTGGCTGGTGTAATATAGCTGCTGGCTGGTGTAATATAGCTGCTGGGTCCCGCCCACCCCGGCCGGGTCCCACCCACCCCCGACATCGAGCTGACAGCTCCTCTCTCTCTCCTCTCTGTTACTTGTCAGTTTCACACTCAGCGCGGCGATTGATGCTGCCAGAGCCGCTGAGTGTGGAGAAGGGAGGAGGAACGGCGGTCAGTGTAAAATATCGGCCTAATTTTTATAATAATCGGCCAATGCCGATTTATCAAAAATGGCCAAATATCAGCCGATATAGCGGTCTACGGCTATTGTGATGGTCCTCACACAAGGTGTTCAAAACAGAGCTAATAAAACATTCAGTTGGGAATTAGTACACATATAAATTGAAATGTATGGGGCAGATCCACAGAGCAAGTACGCCGGCATATCTACTGATACGCCGGCGTACTTTCAAATTTCCTGAGTCGTAGCTTTAGTTTGAATCCTCAAACCAAGATACGACGGCATCTGGGTAAGATCCGACAGGTGTACAGCTTCGTACGCCTTCGGATCTTAGATGCAATACTTCGGCGCCCGCTGGGTGGAGTTTGCGTTGTTTTCCGCGTCGGGTATGCAAATTAGCGATTTACGACAAACCACGAACGTACGCGCGGGCGTCGCATTTTCTAACGTCGTCTGTAGTCGGCTTTTTCCGGCGTATAGTTAAAGCTGATATTTTTCGGCGTATAGATAGACTTGCCATGTTAAGTATGGCCGTCGTTCCCACGTCGAAATTTGAAATGTTTATTTTTTTTGCGTAAGTCGTCCGTGAATAGGGATGGACATAACTCACGTCTAAGTTAAAAAAATGATGTCCTAGCGACGTCATTTAGCACAATGCACGGCGGGAAATTTCGGGACAACGCATGCGCAGTTCATTCGGCGCGGGGACGCGCTTCATTTAAATGAATCACGCCCCCTAATCGCCGATTTGAATTCCGCCGCCAGAAATACACTATGCTGCCGTAACTTACGGTCAAAATCGTTGAGGATTCGAAATTCTGCCAGGTAAGGTACAGCGGCGTAGCGTATCTCTGATACGCTGCACGGATGTAATTCTCTCTGGATCTGGCCCTATGAGTTTATATTTACACCCTATAATTGTGTTTAACTTTGGGAATTCAATACATTTGGATAGAATAAATAAATGTGTTTAGTTATAAAAAAAGTATTACTTTATAATATGCATTATAATATTAAATTATCATACAAGAAAAAGAGAAAGTTGGATGTTGGTGGAAAAAAAAAAAATTCAGAGTAGGTTGCAATGACAATGTTTGAATGCGTAATAACTGTGCTTCTATAAATTTGGGCTTATTAAAAAATGAGTGCCTTGTGTTTTGGGTTTTTAAACTTTTGACAACATTTCCAATTGGGGGTTCTTGAGTTCTCGAGTCTTTGACCTCCAACACATGCATATTGTCTAACCAGTGGAGAAAACTTACACAGAAAGCCTTATTAGTTTCCCTGTGTCAGTAGGAAGCTGACATAAGGGCATTCAATCCACATCAGACATATAATACTGTACACGCGCTGACCTGGTCTTTAGAATCTCTTTCACCTGTACCTTTCTTTTCACATATATTCAGCGAGTAGAGGGACACAAAAAGCCCTATTAGTTTCCTTAAGTCAGCAGGAAATTGACAATAGGGACATTCAATCCAGATCAGACACATAGTACACATGCTGATCTTTAGCATCTCTTCCACCTCTACCTTCCTTTTCACAATTATGCCGTTGAAATCGTGGCTGTAAACAATGTGGGTGAAGGCATTTACTAGCCATGTTGAAATCTGTTTTCACACTTTGAATCACTATGCAAATTGGACTGTCTATTGTGCTTATAAAGGCTGATGAAGAAAGCTGCGTTTCTTAAAGTGGATGTAAACCCCAAATTTTGTATTATTTTTTTTTTTTATGTCACAATGTAGAGTATAAGATTTCCTCATATTATGATAAACATAACATAACATATGATAAACATGTCCAAGCTAGATATGTAAATAACTTGTCACTCAAAGCAAGGAGAGAGGAATGGACTTTTTATTTAGGCAGGGTTTTATCTGAAAGTCTAATAATTTTCACTGAACAATAAAAGAGGATTGCTCAGAGCTGGATTAACTCTGTGTGGCAAGACTGGGCACAGATGATAGGAAATCTTATACTCTACGTTGTGACATCAACAAAAAAAAAATCATTTTGGGCCAGATCCACGTACATCGGCGCATATATAGGTCGGCGTAGCGCATCTCATTTCCGCTATGCCGGCTCAACTTAGAGAGGCAAGGACCGTATCCTCAGAGTATTTGCACCCAACGTTGCGCCGGCCCAATGTAAATTCCTAGGCGAAAGCCGGCGTAATTCAAAGTAGGAAGGAAGTGGGCGTGTTCCATTAAAATTAGCCGTGACCCCATGCAAATGAAGGGCCGAACGAACGGCGCATGCGCCATGACACTCACTATGTTCAGCACCTCTCCGCGCATGCTCAGAACTAGGCCCGGCGTAATCAGTGAGATACGCCCAGGGCATAAATAGACCCAGACATGTGCCCGTCCAGTGCAAAAGTACATCTGCTTGTTTCCCCCCCTGAAGCAAGGTACTTTTTCTGGCTTCTTTGCTGCTGTATTTTTTTGAGCCATGTCTGCTCCAGCTGCTGAGAAGAGGAGGAAGTTAAATTATTCCCCACAGGAGAAGGCGGTGATTATCAGGGCCATGGCCCAGTTTGATACCTTTCTCCATGGGGCAGAGAGTGCCAACACCACCCAGGCCAGGAGGAAGGAGATCCTGTCGCAGATTGCGGCAGATGTGAATGCTTTGGGTAACGAGGTCAGGGACTCCAAATGACATTCTTAAAAAAATCAATGATTTGCGTCGCCTGGTGAAAGGTAAGCTGGCCAAGATGAGGACTCATGCCAGGGGCACTGGAGGGGGACCAGCAACTACCCTGACGTTGACTCCTGAGGAGCAGGTGGTTGCCCAGTGCCTCCACAGGCATCAAGTGGAGGGAGTTGAGGGCTTTAACTCCGTTGAGGATGCCTTGAGGACAGGTAAGTGTGTTTTATGTCCTATCTGGTGTGTAGCATGTGTGGGGGTGGAAGGGAACATGTGACAAGTGTGTGGATCCTCCAACATGTGAATGTTTTGTGTCATCCACAGATGTGTAGGAGGGTGCTGGGCCATCTGATGCTGGTGGCCAGTCCACACCATCCCCCGGACATCAGTCCGAGTCAGACCCCCTGGCAAGCCAGGAGTCATCAGTGGAAGGGAGTGGCCACACCTCTCCTCAGGAGGTGGTTGAGGAGGAGCCGGTGACCAGTGGGAACGAGGTCAGGCTCAATTTAGAGGGGTCTCCCCCTGTGGCTGGGACCAGTCAGCCCTCCATCAGGGGTAGCCCCTCCCGCTCCTCCCCAAACAGGGCTTCCACCTCAAGGGTCTCCCCTTCTCCACAGCCCCAAGCCTCTTCTAGCCACAGGAAGGTGTCCAGGAAGACTAGGGGGGTCTCTGATGGAGGGCCCGCCAGACCCGCAAATCTGAGTGAGGTTGCCATGCATGTGGAACGCACGGCAGACAGCATGGCCTCCTTTCCCACTATGTCAGAAGCTGTCCAGGACGTTGGAGCAAATACGTCTGCTGTGGTCACCTGCCTGGGGGAACTGCAGGCCACCACAGCAGGCCTTGTTGATGAGGTCCACGCCCTGACAGAGGCTGTCAGGGACAACACCGCAGCCATCCAGGCGGAGGGGAGGCAGTCCAGGCTGCTGCAGGCGGACACAAATGCGGTCCTCACCCGCATCGCCCTGGCGTTGGAGGGCAGGCCGCCAGGCGTGGAGAGACCAGGGGATGCTCCTCCTCCTGATTTCCCCCCCTATGAGTCTCCCATGAGGAGTCAGGCCGGGCCCGCGGCAGGCGTGGGGCACGTCAGCGCCGTTGATTTTTTTTGTTTTGTTTTTTGTATACTCAGGTTATGAGTTTTTTATGTTTATTTTTTTGATCTACTCAGGTTATGAGTTTTTTATGTTTTCTAGCCCAAGCACATGGTCAGTAGTGCAGGCTACAGTGTGACTGGTGTTTGAATGTGGGGGTGACATTCCTGCCGGAAAAGGGGTGTCACCCTCGGTCGTCGGGGAGAAGTGATCCCCAGGACCAGGGAGAAGTGATCCCCAGGACCATGTGAATGTGGTATGAATGGACAGCAACATAATTGGAGCCTTGACGGGGCGTTGCTGCTCCCAAGTCCTGCATTGTGGACTTGGGCTAATCCAATGTGATGAGGATGTGGGGTGTGTGTGCTAGGGACCACAGTGGTGTGCATGCGTGCATTCTCCTTGTGCCATGATGAATGTGTGTGTTTAACGTGCAAAGATGCCTACTGTGAGGCATCTCCTGACTGCTCTTCCCTCAGCAGATGGGGTAGCCTCATTTAGGGGGGGGAATGTCTGGTTCGGGGGTCAATCTCCAGGCCCTTTCTCACGGCGAAGTTGTGCAGCATGCAACATGCACCGATGATCTGGCACACAAGTTTGGGGAATACAACAGGGTACCCCCAGACTTATCCAGGCATCGGAAACTGGACTTCAGGAGGCCGAATGTGCGTTATGTATGTGTGTGTGCATGGTATGTGTGTGTGCATCATTGTATCTTCTCTCTCCTGGGGTTTCAGGATTCCGGTATGGAGTCATGAGATGGGGCCCAAGTGCATATGCAGAGTCACCTGGAAGGGAAGAGACAGGAGGATGTTAGTCGTGCATGTGCCCCTCGTGATGTCTGCATCATGGGGCCGGACAGACATGCCTGACTCCCATGTCACTCACCAACCAGCCAGCTGTTTCCGTACACGTTCTGTTCAAATTCTGTTGGGATGGTGCTTTGACGGAATATGTAGCTGTCGTGGCTGGACCCTGGGTGTTTGGCACGGACGTGCCATATGAAGCATTGGGCATCGGCTATCACCGGCACGTTGATGGAATGCCAATGTCACGGTCTGGGGTCAAGCTCAGAGGCCAAGGCTTAGTGCCACATGTGTGCAATCAATGGCCCCCACGGTGCGTGGGAATCTTGCAATTCTGTAGAAATCACGCATTGCCTTCTCCCGCAGATGCTCCTGGGTGGGTCTGACAATGTGGTGGACCATGCGTCTGAGGATTGCGGGGACAACCTGGTGCACACATCTGCTAATGGAGGATTGTGCCATCCCAGCCACAACTCCACTTGTACGCTGGAACGAGCCACTGGCAAGGAAATGGAGTGTTGCCAGTACCTTGACCAGTGGCTCCACTGCTTGTGAGCGGTGTGTCTGGCTGGTGATGTCATCTTTCATGGTTGTGGTTAATTCCAGGATGGCAGCAGGGCTGAATCTGAAGATGCGATACACCTCTGAAGCCCCCATGCCAAAGACGTTTAAACGCGGTCGGTATATCCGCTCCCTTGCCCTCCTCCTACGCGCCTGTGAAGCCAGTAGTATAGCTATATCCATGGATGGCCCTGGCATGTTGGCATACAGATTGTTGTCCTGCAAGTGTGGATGCTCAGCTCGTCCCTAACGGTGCTGCTGAAGCTGCTCTCCAGCTGACCTGCACATGTCTGCTGCTGATTTACCCCTGCTTTGTGAGGGGTAACTTTAGGCCGGACGTACAACTTAGGCGCGGCGCGCGTGGCCCGCGTCGGGCGCACGTCCGTCCGTGAATCGCCGTATGTCCCTCATTTGCATAATTGAATAGCAAATCAATGGTGCGTCCAGCGTATATATGCGCCCACGATGCGCCGGTGCAGAAAAGTTAAGTCGGTCGGAAAAAGCCGATTTTCAGGCGTATCTAGTTTTGTGGATACGGCGCATAGTTACACTGGGGTATATACTGTATACACTTACGCCGCGCATCTCGAGATATGCCGGCGAAAGAGCTTTGTGGATCTGTCCCTTTGGGTTTACATCCACTTTAAGTTAGGAGGCACTTATGGAACTGTAATCAGGTTAAAGTAAATATTCCATAATAGAAATATAGAAGCTTCCATGTCTTTCCTACTGAATATACTAGTAATTTTATTTTAAAATTGCTAGATGGTTTACTTTTTTGCTGGCCCTCTGTCTTGAATACTTTCTAAATTATTTACCATTTACAATAACCCATTTACCCATATTAGAAAAGTTAAAGGTCCTTAACTGCATCCTTTTATCAGTTAGCGCCTCAGAGTATTGACTGTGAGCATGATAGCCAGGAAACTGATATTGACAGTGTACCTACACGGTTTAGGAGATATTTGCAAAAAAGACAGGCACCGATGTCTACGGCGCATGCAGCATGCCGTTTCTAGCGGCGATTGTGGCGGTGGCTCCCGCGATACCTGGAAGTCACTCCGGGAGACAAGTTGGTGACAGAGGAGGGAAATGAGGACCGATGCGGGGGCTTTGATCTCAGGTAAGTAATTCATAATGAGCTAGTATGCTATGCATACTAGTTCATTACGTCTTTGTCTTGCAGGGTGTATTTTCTTTTTCAGGGGGTTTACTTCCTCTTTAAGCTACAACTATGGTTAATTTGAGAATAAATTGGGCAGGGTTATTGCAGGTCAGGCTGGATGGTTCTACACAGGCATGTCTCTGTAACCCCCCCCCCCCCCCCCCCCCCCGCCGGACCTGGTAGTTTGGAGATACTTCTAGACGTTAATGGGAGGACACCAGGAAGACCTGATCTGCATGCTTAAAGGGGTTGTAAAGGAAAATAAATAAATTCCCTTAATAGCTTCCTTTACCTTAGTGCAGTCCTCCTTCACTTACCTCATCCTTCGATTTTGCTTTTAAATGTCCTTATTTCTTCTGAGAAATCCTCACTTCCTGTTCTTCTGTCTGTAACTCCACACAGTAATGCAAGGCTTTCTCCCTGGTGTGGAGAAAGCCTCTTAAGGGGGGAAGTGGTGAGCAGGAATGTCAGGACGCCCACTAACACACAGCTCCTTTCTCTATCTGCAAAGTAGAGAGTGTCCATACCCTACTGCTCGCCCCCTCCCCCCTCAAGAGGCTTTCTCCACACCAGGGAGAGAGCCTCGCATTACTGTGTGTAGTAACAGACAGAAGCACAGGAAGTGAGGATTTCTCAGAAGAAATAAGGACATTTAAAAGCAAAATCGAAGGATGAGGTAAGTGAAGGAGGACTGCACTAAGGTACCTTTACAACCCCTTTAAGGGAGTCTGACCAGGGGCAGCCTATCCATCGCCGCCTCCCCTATCCATGCATCCAGGCCCTTTCAGGACACCGACGTATGGATTCCAACGTGGAGGGGCTGTTTTTTTGAAGCACCGATTAGAGACAGAGGCTTAAATAAGCATCAATATAGGGTGGGCTCAGGTCGCAGAGAGTGCGCTCCAGGCCCACCCAGGTGTGTTACAACAGCGAATCAACAGCCATTTAGGAAGTGTGTTTTGAAACCGGTCACTCGATTTGCTGAAAGGACAGGCGATCTTTTTGGATGCCCAAGAGGAGGAGGGGAGGAGCTGTAATTCAGAGCCAAGCTGCTGCACCACGCTCCCTGCCACCCAAGCACTAGACCGACTGGCAAACAGTGGGCTGCCGCTCGGGGGGGACATCAGCCACCACTGAGTCTGATCAATCCCCAGGTAGAATGTCCAGGCAGGGTGGATGGACCAGCCCTTACATATGACACAGCAGGGAAGTTGGGTGAAAGATGGAGTGCTGAGGGGGCTGTCGGTGGTCTATGAGGCCTATGAGGGGACCGCTAGGTCTTGGGGGGGCTCTACCTCCAGGCCAGGCTTGAGCTGTATTGGGAAGATCCTATCAGCGTCGGTTTGAGGAGGAATCTTGCTTAAGGGGTAATGAGCAAAGAGGACAGAGTAAGTACATCATCACACCCAGGGATTCACAAGGGGAGAGACTGCCACGTGTAGCAAGCTTTCAGGAGGACAGCGCTGTGCTTACCCCTTCTATCCCTCTTGCAAATCTTCGGGGCAGGCAGGTGGGCTGGTGCAGGGCCGTGTTAATAGCATCATGGGCCCCTGGGCAAAATAATGCTCTGGGGCCCCTACAATGTTGACAGTGCAGGTAAACAGATATCAAGTAGGTAGGAGGCAGATAAGCAGAGCTTCCCCTTTTGGGTGGAGTGCCACTTTCACTACATGAACAATTATTCTGTACACCAAAGAAACAGTGGAAAAATACTATATACATAAAGTAACAAAGCTGTCCTGTGCATATAATATATCTGCTAGAATGATGCTCAGGACAGTTGTAACAAGTATAGACATGGCCGCCAATAAAAATCATGAGGCACCATCCAGCCGGACAGGGCCTCATATACCCCCAACATTGTAACCCCTCTACATTTTGTATACATCCAGCACTCTTAACTCTACCCAACCAACCCCCCATACACACACAGTTTTCCCCTACCATTGTTATCCTGTTAACACCTTCACACCCCCTGGATTCTCAACCTCAAATACCTCCCAAGCACTACGGCCCCTCTAAATCCCAGATATCCCCCCAGCACTGACCCCGCTACACCCTAGATATCCCCCCTAGCACCCTGATCCCTCTCTGCACACTAGATATTCCCCCCAGCACTGTTACCAAAAGATACCCCTTGTATTGTGACCCCACTATATCCCTGATACCTTTAGCACTATAGCCACTCAAGATATCCTAGATCCCCCCTCAGCATTGTTCCCTGTCCCATACACTCTTGATATTACCCAGCACCATTATTCCATCCATGTAGTACCCCCTTTTCCAGTGGAGATACACCTGCCTACTCAGCATCTCCCACTCCAGCTCCTACCCCACGGCCTCTGAGTCCCGAGAATTCAAGCTGCATGGGGTGGGGTTAGAGCATCACTGGCGCTCTGGCCCCACCCCTCCCTGCTGGCTGTGAAGTCGGTATCGTTCTGCGCAGCGCACCGCTGCCAGCCTGCCTCCCCGTGTATCGATCACTCTCAGTGCCATCATGGGGCCCCCAATTTCTGGGCAGCGTGGGCTCAAGTAGCAGCTGTTTTGGGAAAAGTGCAGGGGCCCCCCATGCAGCTGGGGCCCCTGGGCAATGCCCAGGTGTGCCCGGTCATTAAGATGGCCCTGGGCTGGTGGAGAAGCAGCCAGGAGAGCTGGTAGTTTCTGCAGGCAGTAGAGCAGGGATCAGTTTCTACAGAGGAGAGGAGATACTCCTGTAGGCAGGTTACACCTTACCAAGCTATTTTCCAAGGGGTCTTAGAGCTCCAAGTCCTTTAAGAGACTTTTGCTTTTCACTACTAAAGACTGACCAGGAAGGAGAACAGTTCAGGATCTTGTACATAAGAAGGAAGTTGTCCCCAATTATTGTATGGTCAAGCTGGGCATCCCATAACCCCCATACCCCATGCAAGTTATTACCCCTAATTAAACAACAAAACCAAGCTCAGAGACTTGTGTCTGGATTGCAGTGAAAAATGCTTGTTGCCTGGCGATGCAGGGATAGGAGAACCAGTTGTCAGCATTTGGTAAAAATCTAAACAAATACCTTACTATTTTTATTTGCGTTTATGACAAAGTAACACTGATTTATGGGAAAATACAGCTTTTCAGCACTTTCCTACCTGGCCATTGTTAAATGACGTCTGCAAAAACACCCTGCTATCCCGCGTGGACGTCATATGACGGCCTTAGGTTCTCGCTGTCACAAAAAATAAAAAACCCAGTGGTGATTAAATACCACCAAAAGAAAGCTCTATTTGTGTGGAAAAAATGATAACAATTTTGTTTGGGTATAGTGTTGTTTTTTTTTTTTTTTTTTTTATAGTGTTGTTATAGTGGGTATAGTGTTGTTGCATGACTGAGTAATTGGCACTACAGTATAAGCTGAAAATTGGTCTGGGCAGGAAGGGTGTATAAGTGCCCTGTATTGAAGTGGGTAAATACCCATTCCATGGGAAAAAACACTGGTGCCAAAAAGAACTGCATGTTTGTGAGCAAGACCTTTTTAGGAGAAAATTAACACGAGATAAAATAACAGAATTCAAGTAACTTATCTATTCTTGGAGAATTGAGCCTTGTGTGTTGTTGTTAGTAGCACCATTGGGCCAGATTCACATAGAATTGCGGCGGCGTAACGTATCGCATTTACGTTACACCGCCGCAAGTTTTACGGGCAAGTACGGGGAGAGGTAAGTGTAAACAAACCTCTCCCTGTGCTTCCTAGTCAGACTGTCACTGATCGTCTGTTCCCTGTCATAGAGAACGATGGTCAGTGACGTCACACGCCAAGCCACGCCCCCACACAGTAAGAATCATTACCTTAGGTCACACTAAAACCCTTCAGCACCCCCTACATGTTATACTCCTTCACTGCCAGTGTCATTTTCACAGTAATCAGTGCATTTTTATAGTACTGATCGCTGTAAAAATGACAATGGTCCCAAAATGGTGTCAAAAGTGTCCAATGTATCCGCCATAATGTCGCAGTCACGATAAAAATCGCTGATCGCTGCCATTACTAGTAAAAAATATATATATTAATAAAAATGCCATAAAACTATCCACTATTTTGTAGACGCTATAACTTTTGCACAAACCAATCAATAAATGCTTATTGCAATTTGTTTACCAAAAATATGTAGAAGAGTACGTATCGGCCTAAACTGAGGAAAAAAATATGTTTTTTTTTATATATTTTGGGGATATTTGTTATAGCAAAAAGTAAAAAATATAGATATTTTTTTCCAAATTGTCGCTCTATTTTTGTTTATAGCACAAAAAAAAACCGCAGAGGTGATCAAATACCACCAAAAGGAAGCTCTATTTGTGGGGAAAAAAGGACGCCAATTTTGTTTGGGAGCCACGTCGTACGACCACGCAATTGTCAGTTAAAGCGATGCAGTGGGGAATAGCAAAAAGTGGCCTGGTCCTTTAGATACAAAATGGTCCGGGGCTTAAGTGGTTAAAGTGACTGGTGCCCATCTTTTCATGTCTCACTATTGCCCAAGTAAGCTACACCCTGAGGTAAAATGTCAGCCCATCTTGCCTCCAGGCATCAGGGGGTGCTACGCCAAATAGTACACAAAACAACATGAGTCAAAAAAATCAAAAAAACTTCTAAATTTAACAGAAGGATTGTCAGTCCAATGAGGGACTATGAATATCCTAATGAATAATCCTATTTTACATTCTTTATGTTTTTAGGGACACTTTTGTTTTGTGCTGGGTGGAGAATGCACTTTAATTAGGAATGGGACATTTTAATATTTGTTTAGCTACCTACAACTTTTAGTTCATACAGGTTATTTAAAGTGTAGCAGCTCAACATCTCTTGCAGAGAATACAGGGATAAACACCATTTACACACCAAACATATTTGACAATGCCCTTTCTGCTAAGCCCTGAAGCACTTGTTGTGGCTGCTGACGGCATAATGGTTTTTATAGGTGGTAAAAATCCAGTGTAATAAAACTAGTACAGATCCTGTCGACCAGCCTAATATATTGTACAACGTAGTGAATACAGGACAGGGGTCAGGAGTATAATGTACAGCATAGCAACTACAGTGTACACGATAGTGAATGCAGTGCAGGGGTCAAGAATATAATTTATAACATAGCCTATACAGTGCAGGGGTCAGGAGGCTAGCATAAAAATCAGCAAAAACAGTGCAGGGGTCAAAACTATAATGTAATGTACATCATAGTGTATATAGAACAAGGGACAGGAGCATAATGTATAACATAGTGAATGTTGTGCACATGTCAGGACTCAGGAGTATAATGTATAACACACTGCATACAGTGCATGGGTCAGCAGCATAATGTACAACATAGTGGATGTGTTGCAGGGGTAAGGAGAATAACAGAGCATATATATTGCAAAGGACAGCAGGAATATATTGTACCACATAGTGAATGCCGTTCAGCAGTAAGGAGTATAATGAATACAGCGCATGGGACATTACAATATAAGATACAGTCTTCCCCCTACCCTCTTGTGATGTCAACCACCAGGCATGCCCCAGGTGGTAATGTCATAAGGGGCAGGGCCACCGAGTGGCCTAGTCCCTTAGTTTATTTTGCACCGGGAGGCGGCAGAGCTGTCAAACAGCAGGAGCCAGTGTCTGGTGCGGATCTCCTTTTTTTTTTAACGGGTCAGCGATGGTGGCAGTCAGCATTATTGATAATGGATCTACAATGGGGGATGTGTCAAAAACTGTGTCTGCCTTTTTATTTACTTTTTGAGCACTTTGGTGAATGAGTAGGTATAGAATGTACCCCATACTCATTTACATGGGTTGTAAAAGGGGGGCTTCCAGATTCTGGTAAGCCCCTGCCTGCAGACCCCCACAAACACCGGCCAGGGTTGTAGGGAATATGCCCTTCTCCCCATCAAGGGACAAGGTGCTTTTGGGGGAGCCCCGTGCTCCAAAAGCAGAACCCATGTTGAGGGCATGTGGTCTGGTATCGTTCAGGAGGGGGGTGCTCGTTTTTCTTCCCCCCTTTTCTGGCCATTTGGGTTGCATGCTCAAAAAAGAGTCTAGTATAGATTTTGGGATGACCCCATGTCCTTTTCTTTATCATTTTGTCGTGGGGGTTCCCCTCAAAATCTATAATAGGCCCAAAAGGCTTGGTATGGATTGGAAGGACCCCATGCTGTTTTTTTACGTGATTTTTTAATGCCAGCAAACCTTTTCTTTACATTCAGCTGTCAGCCGGGAACCCTGCTGACAACTAATGACTAATCAATTGTTAAGGACGTTTGTAAACAACAAGCTATTTACTAATGGCTGTTAAGGACGCCAGCCGCAAGCCTTCACTACTAAAATAATGCATTACTTCATAAGATAGCACATGCTGTATTTCAGTAGTGTTCTTTTGTAAATGCCAAAAAATTTTTTGAAAAAACGCTGAGTGGTAATCCTGGATACCACTTTGTGAATGGAGCCTATTCTACTGTATAAATAGCTAAATTTGAAAGATATCATACATTTACAACATTCTTAATGAAAGTAGATATAAACCCAATTACAAAAATCTTACTTAACCACTTCAATACCAGGCACTTATACACCTTCCTGCCCAAGCCAATTTTCAGCTTTCAGCGCTGTCGCAATTTGAATGACAACTGCGCGGTCATGCTACTCTGTACCCAAACACAGTTTTATCATTTTGTTCCCACACATAGAGCTTTCTTTTGGTGGTATTTGATCACCTCTGGGGTTTTTATTTTTTGCGCCAAAAAAAAAAAAGACAGAACATTTTGAAAAAAAAAATAAGGTTCTCTTTGTTTCTGTTATTTTTTTGTAAATAAGTACATTTTCTACTTCAATGACGGGCACTGATATGGCGGCTGAACTGACGGGCACTGATAAGGTGGCACCAATGGGCACCGATGAGGTGGCACCAATGAGGTGGCACTGATGAGGTGGCACTGATGACGGACACTGATAGGCAGCACTAATTGGCACTGAAATGCAGCACTGATGGGCACTGATAGGTGGCACTGGTATGTGGCACTGATGGACACTCATAGACGGCACTGATGGGCACCAATAGGCGGCACTGATGGGCACCAATAGGCAGCACTGATGGGTACTTATGGTGGCACTGATTGGAACTTATGGTGGCACTGATAGGTGGCATGGATGGGCACTGATGGTCACTGATAGGTGGGCACGGATAGGCACTGGTGGGTGGCACTGACGGACACTGGATGGCACTTATGGGTGGCATTGCTGGGCATCATTGATTTGCGGTCTTTCACAATGGTGCCAATCAGTGCCCATTTGTGGGCACTGATTGGCACATATTTGGCATCAATTTGCATATGTGGATGGCCATGTGGGATGTACCTGGCCATCCACATGCTTGGGACTTCCCTGGTGGTCCTGGCGGCTTCCCTAGTGGTCCAGTGTGGGCATCCGTGGGGGGGGGAATCAGCACAAGCCCCCCCTGTCAGGAGAGCCGCCGATCGGCTCTCTTCTACTCGCGTCTGTCAGACGTGAGTCAGGAAGAGCCGATCAACAGCTCTTCCTGTTTACATCGTGATCAGCCGTGATTGGACACGGCTGATCACGTGGTAAAGAGTCTCTGCCGGAGGCTCTTTACCGAGATCGAAGATGCAGGGTGTCAGAATGACACCCCGCATCGCCGATTGCCGTGCTGCGCGCCCCCACGGGAGCGCACTGGCATGTTATCCTGCTGGACGTCCATAGACATCCAGTCAGGATAACAAAACAACTTCCCGGATGTCAATTGTCTATTGACCGGGGGCGGGAAGTGGTTAAACATGATAACATGCTGATGTATATGATAGGGTGATAACAATCTGTCACTGTCTTCCAATTGTGCTCCTGCATTGTCACCTTGTCACACATGCTTCCAATGGTAACTACAAGAAGCCATTTAAAGACAAATTATGCTGTCATGGTCCACTGTTGTCGCAGTCAGGAAACCTGACCTGAAAAATGCCATGCAGCCATTGCTGGAGTACATTAAATGACTGCAAAGAGACTGCAGGAGATCAACACTAGTGAGATTCAACCAAAAATGAGAATAGGTGAAAAATAAGACTCTATTGCAAAATATGACACTTGTTTAGCAAACTAAATGTCATTCGGCTAGGTTTTTCTTTACATGAGAAAAGTTTAAGTTCCTGCCTAATTTAAAACATTAACAAATAATTTCTTGGTTCAGTTAAAGGCATTATAATTAACAGGAAAAATGTGGCAAACTTTTAGCTTTTGTGATTAAATTAAACAATTACTAATTCTACATATAAAAGATAGTTTAGGAAATAGTATGCAAATTATGCAGGATAATAACAAGCCTCTTTGTGGAAATGAATATGATATAGTCAGCAAAGTCCCTAGCTTTATGATTTCAGGAAATATAAAGCAATTTTCTAAATAGTAGCGATATTTCCTTTTTACATTTTTTACTCTTAAAGCTATGATAAATGCAAAAGGTATGTGTGTTTTTACTTGAATCTTGCTGTTCTTTGTGTTTTTCCTGCAGATCTGTGCAGCAATCCAGTGTAAACCATTGTCTCTGTGCCTGAGCTTCCTATAATAAAGACCGGTCACTGTGAGGCCACGTACACACGGTCATTCCAAACCGATGAGAATGGACCGAAGTTCAGTTTCATTGGTCCAAACCGACCGTGTGTATGGCCCATCGGTCTGTTGTCCTTCAGTCCAAAATTTTAAAACCTGCTTTAAAATCGAACCGATGGACCGGTGACCGATCGGTCCAAACCGATGGTTAGTACAGAAAAGCATCGGTTCAAATCCCGCGCATGCTCAGAATCAAGTCGACGCATGCTTGGAAGCATTGAACTTAGTTTTTTTCAGCACGTTGTGTGTTTTACGTCACCGCGTTCTGACCCGATCGGTTTTTGGAACGATGGTGTGTACGCACATCAGACCGTCAGGCCACTTCAGCGGTGAACCGATGGAAACGGCCCATCGGAGCATTCTCATCGTTTTGGATCGACCGTGTGTATGCGACCTTACTGTCTCTCCTTCTGCATGGTGGCAGGTCTTGTATCCACCTGCTTCCTGTAGTTTTCTGCAGGTAGCCTGTTTTGGGTGGACCTACTGGGTTGTTGGAAATAGGGATTAGCTTTGGGTTTGGATTTAACATGATTTAGACCCAAAACCGTCCTGTCTGCAAGTCAGCAAATGAATGAACAAACTGCTCAGTTCACCCACCTAAATCTCCAGCTGATTTTTGTAAACAAACTCATCACTACCCTTTTGAGTTGTTATGACAGCAGATCAACATTGTAGAGTGTCGCTCATCGGGATTTGATATGGATCACTTGACCACCTAGTTGACGTTAGATTATATTGAGGGAAACCCTAAATTGCTGCACCCATTGCAAGGTACTCTCCCAACGTTGTGGGTTTGTGGCCTGGTATGATTCAGGAAGAGGGGCTGCACACTTGCTGCCCCTTTATTTGACCACCCAGGCTGCATGCCTAGATAGGGTTCTGATTTGAAATATAAGGGCAATCTCTTGCCACTTTTTTGCTTCAAGGTAAAATATACATTTGTATTTAAAAATTGGACTATCCCTTATTTTAAAAAAATAATTGGGGTCCCCCCAAAAAAATCATTAAAAAAAAACCTTATCCAAGCATCCATATCCTCACTCTCCTGCAATGCACATTCTCTCCGTGTTGATGGGAACAAGGGCCTCAACTCTACATTCCGTCCCCCAAAGGGGATGTGAGAGTCTTTTGGGGTTGGGGACTTATCGGGATGTGGATGCTCCCTTTAGAATAAGGGGGCCCTCTAGATTATGTAACAAATTAGAGAGTAAAATATGGTTATAGAATTACTGCATTTGCTTGTTTGGTGTCGAGCCAGATGGTTTGCTCTTAAGATGTATGGGTATTTTTTCTTTATATAATTTCATTGATTACCAAAAGATCCTTTAATAAACTTATATGCATGAACAATTCTTTTTGCATTGCTTAATACTCACCCCGGTGATTTCATAAATAGTAAAATCATATTATAGTTTGTTAAGTGCATATTGGCATTTCACTTAAATTTGTAGCTGGCAGACCATGTCTAGTTCAGTGACTTATTTTGATACAGCTGTAACCAATAATTAGAGCTAAGTCCATAAATCCACTTTTCTCTCTTCATTGGTTGATTGAGCTTGCTCTTGTGTAGATGTCTAAGGTTCAGTGAAACACTCCGTTATGAAGGCTGCAAAGTCAAGGGGAAAGAAAATGAGTTTCTGCCAATTGCGGTGCCTTCTGTCCAGGTTTCAGTCAAGCGTTCTTTCCATAATGCATTATGTATCTTAAACAAACAAACATATCTAAGTCATTCATCCATAGGCTTTCTGATTTAATTCTAACCCTCAGAGGAATCGTGCTAAATCACATCCAGATAACGCCTGACCATTGGTTAGTGCGCTGTAGACTTTATCAGTCACTGTAAGAATACTATAGATAAAAGCAACAATTACATTTACCTGGAAAAAGTTTGAGCAAACAGAATCATTTTGCTGTGTGCTTGTTTTTCCTTCTTGCTGCTAATCCAGCTACCGACAATTAATCTTTAAAGTTTGAGAAGAAAAAGTAACAAAAGCAATATCATACCATTTGGAAAGTGAGATAACCAATGACACGGTCATATAACACCACAGGAAAAAAAAAGTCATGGGTTAGGGATTGAAAAGTGTGGATTTTTTTTTAAATCTCTTCTACAGCAAGCAATACAAAAATGTTCAAATTGGAATGATACTAAAAGTGTACATTGCCATCTCAGCATAACGCGGATTGGATGACATAACGGCAGTGAAGAACTGTAGCTGTGCAATATATATATATATATATATATATATATATATATATATATATATATAGTATCAATATGAGCAAACTAAAGCTGCATTTAATCCATATGTAAAACAAAAACATAAAAGGGAAATATTGATGATGCTTGTATGTCGATGAATGGTGCAAATGTTTTTTTTTAATTGCAAAAGTGCTGGAATATTTATATTTTGACACAAAAATTTTAAATGTATTATGCTCCTCCATCTTTAAAGTGTAATGCCTTGTACACACGATCGGAATTTCCGATGGAAAATTTCAGACGGAATTTTTTCATCGGATATTCCAACAGTGTGTGTGCCCCATCGGAGTTTTTCCATCGGAAATACTGACGGACTTAGAAAGAAAACATGTTCTCTTTTTTTCCAATGAAAGGAATTTCCGTTTATCTGTATAGAACTCCGACGGAGAAAAAAACATGCATGCTCAGAATCAAGTTGACACATGCTCAGAAGCATTTAACTTCATTTTTCTTGGCTCATCGTAGTGTTGTACGTCACCGCGTTTTGGACGGTCGGAATTTGGTGTGACAGTGTGTATGCAAGACAGCTTGAACGGAATTCCGTCAGAAAAATCCATCTAAGTTTATCCCAACGGAAATTCCAATCGTGTGTACAGGGCATAAGGTCACCTTTTTTCAAAAAATGAAAAAGTAAATGAACACACTACACTCTCCCGACCTCGCTGGAGTTACCTCAGTGGATGATTAGCTTTCAATGTGCACGCAGTCAGTGCAGTGATCCAGGGATTTGAAAGCCACAGTCTTCTTCTACTTCTTTCCTTAATTGTAGAAAGAAATGTTTGGACAGCCGCACTCTGGAAAAACCTTCTCGGTTGCCTTTTATTGATAAAAGTTATCAAACACCATACATCACAGCAAAGACAGGGGCATACAGCTGACGTTTCGCACTACAATCAGTGCTTACTCATAGCTTCTTTCCTTAGGTATGCCGTGGTGGATCAGAGAGATTCTGATTTGTCAGTGCTGGCACCTGACCATTTTAAATCGATTTGATCCATCTCGGTGTCCTTGAGGTAAAGACGAACATTGTTTCAAGCCCCCAAACTGATGCATGAGCTGTAAAACCCAATCAGCTGATCATCCATGGACGTAAATGCAAACAGGGACATGGGGGTGGGGGAGGAGGAGGATGGGTTTAGGGTGTAGTGAAATGAGCAGCACAGTGGCTAAGTGGTTAGCACTTCTGCCTGGCAGTACTAGATTCATCAGTTTGAATCCCAACCAAGCACTACCTACCTGGAGTTTGCATGTCCTCCCTGTGCCTGTATGGGTTTCTTTGTCACAATGAAGATATTTGCCAGCACACCATGGAACGACATAAATAGCGTCCAATCGGATAATTTATTGCATGATCACAACACAAGGAGAGTGCAACATTTCGGAGTCATGCAGGACCCCTTCGTCAGGCATTGTGTTGTGATCATGCAATAAATTATCCGTTTGGACGCTATTTATGTCGTTTCATGGTGTGCTAGCAAATATCTTCATTGTGACTTGAACCAGTATCCAGCTGGTTGTTGCTGCAGCACCCAAATTTGAGAGCTTACCCAGGAATGTGTGCGATGGGAATATAAAGTATGTATGGGTTTCCTCACACACTCAAATGACACATTGCTACTGTAGGTTCATTGGCTCCTGTCTAAATTGGCCCTAGTATGTGTATGTATGGATGTGAGTTAGGGCCCTTAGAGTGTAAGCGCCTTGAGGTCAGGGACTGATGTGAATGTACAATATATATATTTAAAAAGCTGCTTAAATTGTCTGTGCTATATACAAGTACTTGTAATAAATAAAAAAATTAAAGGTGTAAAGGTGAACTAACATTTTAAAAGGCCCATGAACAGGGAGTATAATGTGATTCAGTGTCAGATTAATGTTGCCATCTTAGAGCACACACAAGCTGACATGCTGGAACGGACTGAGCATTTCACAATTGTTCCTAATGTAACACAGGCATGTGCTATGGTCAGTATAAGGCCTCGTACACACGACCGAACATGTCTGCTGAAACTGGTCCGCGGACCAGTTACCGCGGACATGTTCGGTCGTGTGTATGCCTGACCGGACAGGTTTCCAGCGGACAAATGTTTCTTAGCATGCTAAGAAACATGTCCGCTGGAAGCCTGTCCGTCGGACATGTCCGACGGTCAGTACGACTCATCGGAACATGTCTGCTGGCCCGAGAACCCGCGCATGGTGTCAAAGTGATTTGACGCATGCGTGGAAGCATTGAACTTCCGGGTTCGCGCACGTCGCCGCGTCATCGTCGCCACCACGTCACCGCATCGTCAACGCGCTGTCTGTCCGCGGGGATTTTGGTTTGATGGTGTGTACAACCATCAGACCAAAATCTGCTAGCAGACATGTCCGATGAAAACGGTCCGCGTTTTCATCGGACATGTCCGCTCGTCTGTACGAGGCCTAACATGTGTAATGATGTGTGTTGTGTGTGCGGGTGGTGCATTGCTACAGTGTTTATTTTTTTCATTTTTTTTAGCTCTATGCACATCATTACATCTTGATGCAGTGTGGTGCGATGTAACATCTTGTTGTATGTTGAGAAATGGAGACATGCTGCATTTTTTTGCAACAAACGCCATTATCCCTGTGTCCTTGCATTGACAATATTTATGATGCCCCTTTCACACGAGAGGACCGATCGGGTCCAGCTGTCCATTTTTAGCTGGTTCTTGCCACCAGACTCCAATCTGGTTGGTGCATTTTGCTCATACCTTATTTATTAATATTTTTTAGACAGACTCCCTGGCATTTTCCACCCTGTGACCACCATTCTGACTCAACACACCCCCCTCTTTGGCTACCTGTCCTTATGAGGTACTCCAGCCCTGCGTTTCAGCTGCACTTGGCGCAGTCACCCCAGTTTCTGGGACTGATATCCTCTTTCTGGCTATGGTTCAGCACTCGCTCACTCCCACCATCTACACCATATTTTTGGTATGTAAGCTTAGGACTGTCATCCATGTCCCTCATATTATGCTTAATGTTATTGTAGACTAAAATACTATTTAATCCTCCAGATTTGGAAGCATCAGCCCCTGATGAGTGCAGTCAGGATAATCAAGGATGCCAATTCATTCCATATCTGATCCACTAGCAATCATGATCTACAACTTTTCACCTCATGTCTTTTAATCGCACTGTGCCACTTTACCGAAGTATGTGTGTCCTATCTCACACTCATGGGAAGTTGTTCATTGTTTTTCATACTGTTTTGTATTACCGTATTTATCGCCGTATATCGCGCACTATTTTCCCCTTAAAATAAGGGGAAAATCGTGGGTGCGCGATATACGCTGATAGCCGCTTCCCGCGCTCAGTTTGAAATCCTGCGCCGACATATACCGAGTGCAGTACACTCGGGTACATTCGGCTAGGCTCGGCTTAGCTCGTGCTCACGCATAAACGTCACAGAGCGTGAGCGCGAGCGAAGCCGAGCCTTGCTGAATGTACCCGAGTGTACTGCACTTGGTATATGTCGGCGGAGGCGTTCGAACTGAGCGCTGAAAGCGGGGACTCGACTTGAGGCGCGTGCTGGAGAAGCCGGGAGGACACCATCGAGGCCGCAGACGGATGCCGGACCGGACGATGGACGCTGGGAAGACACCAAAACTGTAAGTAATAAAATCATATAACATTTTTTTTACAGGAATTTCGGGGGCAACTTTAGGGGTGCGCGGTATACGCGGGAGCGCATTATACCGCGATAAATACGGTAATTATTGATGGCATTGTATGTCCTTGATGTCCATGTTTCATATGTGAAGCCATATGTCATGAGTTCCCTAGTTGATGTTAATATGTATCTCTAATGTCCATTATAATCATGTTTCTATGCACAGCCCCATTGATTCAGAGAGTGTATTACACATTATTTTTCATGTCACTAAACATGTTTTCCTTTTATAGACTCCCACCCTGTCTTGAACCTCATTTAAAGTCCCAATGTCCTTGTTTTATATTTGTATTAGGGATGGAAGCGCAGATATGTGCTTCATTTAAAGTCCCACCTATGCTTCTGCATAGTTCCCCCCTCCTTTGTTGTACTTTAATAGGGATGGAGGTTCTTGACTTAGCTGGCAGTTCTCCCCTGCCATCTATGTGGGTAGTTCCAGTTCTCCTTTGTGGCCATGTACCACTATTGGGGACCTGCTCTCATTCTAAACATGCTCATCCTGTCCATGAGACTTATGGCACCGGTGCTGTTTGCAGCAGCTCCCCCACCCCACCTTATACTTACCTGACTCCCATCTTGATCCTGAAATGTTGCACGAGAGACTTGGTTGCCCGGGATTCCCCCTTCTCATTGGCTGAGACAGCAGCAAATAGCCATTGGCTCCTGCTGCTGTCAATAAAGTCAGTGAGCCAATAAGGAGAACGAGGGGGTGGGGCCAAGCCTCTACCCCCATGTCTGAATGGACACACAAAGCAGTGGCTCAGCTCAGGTGCCCCCATAGTAAGTGGCTCAGCTCAGGTGCCCCCACAGCTGCTTGCTGTGGGGCACTCAATAGATGGGATGGGCCAGGGGCGCTGAACAAAGACCTGAGAAGAGGAGAATCGTGGATGCTCCGTGCAAAACCACTTCATGGAGCAGGTAAATATGATATTTTTTATTTTTATTTTAGTATCACTTTAATTAACCAAACTTCGATATGTGTAACCAAATATTTTAATTTTAATTTCCCCATCTTAAGATTTTACATTATAATACATATTGCTAATTAATTAGCAATCCAGATGGAAAAGGGTGAGAATCTCATCAATTTGTTTAAACCTTTCATTTTCAAAGTAATTAACATGAAAATGATTATGTATGGAAAAGTAATTTTGCTTAGTACAGGTTATTCGCATTGACTTACAGTTTTTGAATACATTAGCACAGACTGAAATGAGATTTCAAGCTTTAAAAATCAGGGTTGCCCCCATGCTGTCATTTAGAGGAGTAGTCATTTAATATTCAGCTGTTTATACAACAGAAAAGCATTGTTGAAAGGTTATACGGAATATTCTCCTTATCAGTCAAGTATGGCAGAACAAAAGCGCCCCATCTAAATGAACACTGTGCCACATTAGACATCCTTGCCTTCTTTCTTACTGAAGGCCAGAAGTTAACATGTTGACAGTGCAATGCAACAAAGAACTTCATTATCAAGAGGGCCTTCAGACAGAGAACAGTTTGACACATTATACACCAGGCTTTATAAAAAGAAGTCTGGCATCATTGTTAGCGGTACAATAATGGGTTTTACAAGCTGGTTAGCAGATATTAATGGCCAATATTCAAAGCTAAGCTATGAGTACACAATGTACTAAATCTCTTGACTCACAGTACAAGCTGTGTTTGTGATTTTCTGTAACAGTAACAGTTCATTTAAGGCTAATGTAAAGGGTCAAATTAATCTTACCTTGACAATACAGTTTTTTTTTATGAATTATTAGTGATTAACATAGTTGTAGTAGTTATTAACATCTATTTGAGTTAAAGAAATCTCTGGTACCTAATTAAAGAGTTCTTCAGAGCACTAACTATTTTGCCTCTTTTTTGGGTGATGGGAATATTTACATATAGCAAATCTGAACTGCATATTGCGGTCTAGCTTTAAAATAAATGCAGTAAGCACGCTGCACCTGTTACCAGACTTACCACTGACAAGAATTTAATTCTGAGGAGGTATAAAGACTACATACACAGCTTGCCCTCTGGTTCGGTTTGCACCATTACATTTCTAAAGGACAAAATGTAATTTAAAACTGCTTGCGGCTGTAATGTATTGCCAGATCCCAAAAATATACATAACAAATCATTGAAAAAAGTGGCGTGTGTTCCCCCCCAGTCCATTACCAGGCCCGGTATGGATTTTAAGAGGAACCCTGTGCCAAATAAAAAAAAAGTGTTGGGTTCCCCCCCAAAATCCATACCAGACCCTTATATGAGCATGCAACCTGGCAGGCCACAGGAAAAGGGAGGAAAAGAGCGTGACCCCCTCCTGAATCATACCAGGCCACATGCCCTCAACATGGGGAGGGTTCTTTGGGGTCCCCCCAAACCACCTTGTCCCCATGTTGATGGGGGAAAAGGGCCTCATCCCCACAACCCTTGCCCAGTGGTTGTGGAGGTCTGCTGGCAGGGGGCTTATCAGAATCTGGAAGCCCCTTTAACAAGGGGGCCCCAGATCTTGCCCCCCCCCTATGTGAATGTGTATGGGGTGTGTATTATACCCCTACCCATTCACCAAGAAAGTATCAAAATTAAACATCGTCTTTGGATTTATTTCTTATGGACTCATTGATTTTCTAAGCGCTGCACTACCTTTTAATATTTCTTTATTGCTATTTCATCAATATTATGCTAGCTGACATTTATGTTGTTATATCATCTTAGCTGTGGATATAAGCGCAGCACATCTGTACATTTTATATTTTCTATGGAAACATTTAGTGCTGCTGCTGTATCCGTCACATTTTCAGTATGGACATTTTTCATTTTCGGGCTACACATTCAATTAATGTTGAAAATATATTTAATGTCGATAATGTATCATCTGATGATTTAGGTGGTATGTTTATTAGATTGAAGAATTTGGTTATGTCAGAGTTGCACACCAATTGGGACATTGCTTTCTTTGATAATTATATTTCAGAAAGCATGGTTCCTAGGAGTCTGAGATTAGAGGTAGCCGCCCAAAGTGATATCTCTGATCTGGCTGAGTGGTTTCAATATTTTAATAGAGCAGGTCTAGGATTATTGGGCTATACTCTCAGTAAGAAAAAACTCAAATTATTAAAATTGGATGAGGAAATCCATATAAGGGTAGCAAGGATAATAACACAAGGTCAGACAACCTAAAGAAACACTTGGAAAAAGAGGAAGCAGAACATATTACTATAAAAATTTGTTCTGGCAAACTAAAAAAGGAGTGGGTGGTGGATTAACTGTAGAGCAGAAAGGGGTTGTTGCAGCACCCAATGTTTTAATAAAATAAACTAAACATACCTCGCTTGAATAGTAAATTATGGAACCAATACATTTGGCCAAAAAACGGGGCAAATTTTTGGGCAAATTTATTGGTTCCATAATTTACTATTCAAGCGAGGTATGTTTTGTTTATTTTATTAAAAACTAATTCATTTTTGGGTTGCAATCGCTTGTTAATCAAGTGAATTTGATCCATTTGTACCTTTTTATATACAGTGAGGAAAATAAGTATTTGAACACCCTGCTATTTTGCAAGTTCTCCCACTTGGAAATCATGGAGGGGTCTGAAATTGTCATCGTAGGTGCATGTCCACTGTGAGAGACATAATCAAAAAAAAAAAATCCAGAAATCACAATTTATGATTTTTTAACTATTTATTTGTATGATACAGCTGCAAATAAGTATTTGAACACCTGTCTATCAGCTAGAATTCTGTCCCTCAAAGACCTGTTAGTCTGCCTTTAAAATGTCCACCTCCACTCCATTTATTATCCTAAATTAGATGCACCTGTTTGAGGTCATTAGCTGCATAAAGACACCTGTCCACCCCATACAATCAGTAAGAATCCAACTACTAACATGGCCAAGACCAAAGAGCTGTCCAAAGACACTAGAGACAAAATTGTACACCTCCACAAGGCTGGAAAGGGCTACGGGGAAATTGCCAAGCAGCTTGGTGAAAAAAGGTCCACTGTTGGAGCAATCATTAGAAAATGGAAGAAGCTAAACATGACTGTCAATCTCCCTCGAACTGGGGCTCCATGCAAAATCTCACCTCGTGGGGTCTCAATGATCCTAAGAAAGGTGAGAAATCAGCCCAGGACTACACGGGAGGAGCTGGTCAATGACCTGAAAAGAGCTGGGACCACCGTTTCCAAGGTTACTGTTGGTAATACACTAAGACGTCATGGTTTGAAATCATGCATGGCACGGAAGGTTCCCCTGCTTAAACCAGCACATGTCAAGGCCCGTCTTAAGTTTGCCAATGACCATTTGGATGATCCAGAGGAGTCATGGGAGAAAGTCATGTGGTCAGATGAGACCAAAATAGAACTTTTTGGTCATAATTCCACTGACCGTGTTTGGAGGAAGAAGAACGATGAGTACCATCCCAAGAACACCATCCCTACTGTGAAGCATGGGGGTGGTAGCATCATGCTTTGGGGGTGTTTTTCTGCACATGGGACAGGGCGACTGCACTGTATTAAGGAGAGGATGACCGGGGCCATGTATTGCGAGATTTTGGGCAACAACCTCCTTCCCTCAGTTAGAGCTTTGAAGATGGGTCGAGGCTGGGTCTTCCAACATGACAATGACCTGAAGCACACAGCCAGGATAACCAAGGAGTGGCTCTGTAAGAAGCATATCAAGGTTCTGGCGTGGCCTAGCCAGTCTCCAGACCTAAAACCAATAGAGAATCTTTGGAGGGAGCTCAAACTCCGTGTTTCTCAGCGACAGCCCAGAAACCTGACTGATCTAGAGAAGATCTGTGTGGAGGAGTGGGCCAAAATCCCTCCTCCAGTGTGTACAAACCTGGTGAAAAACTACAAGAAACGTTTGACCTCTGTAATTGCAAACAAAGGCTACTGTACCAAATATTAACATTGATTTTCTCAGGTGTTCAAATACTTATTTGCAGCTGTATCATACAAATAAATAGTTAAAAAAATCATACATTGTGATTTCTGGATTTTTTTTTTTTTGATTATGTCTCTCACAGTGGACATGCACCTACGATGACAATTTCAGACCCCTCCATGATTTCCAAGTGGGAGAACTTGCAAAATAGCAGGGTGTTCAAATACTTATTTTCCTCACTATATATATATATATATATATATATATATATATATATATATATATATATATAGTGATCCGGTCTCATGTGGTAAGCCTGCTTGCGATATTATTCTGCACCTTGTTTCCATCCCCTGTATCCCCTTGTTTTATGATATATATAGTGATCCGGTCTCATGTGGTAAGCCTGCTTGCGATATTATTCTGCACCTTGTTTCCATCCCCTGTATCCCCTTGTTTTATGATATTTTGTAGTATTACCTGTTCAAGCTCCTGAAGAAGCTCAGTTTGGAGCGAAACATGTAGAGCGAGCAAATACTGCAACAGGTCTTCTTACACTCATGTTTTGAAGTTAACAACTCAATACCCGTCGGATGGTTTTTATATATTTATTGTTATGAAATAAAATTCTTTATTTTTCTACATTTCTATTCTATTTGTGTTATTACTCTATCAGCACCGTATTAATTCCCCCTTCTATATTGTAGAACTCAGCAATATGACTCCCCCCAATTCACTGGCCTTCCATTCAGGGGAGTTCCCCCGTGGTTGGGGTAGAAGCTGAGGAAGGGGGAGACGGCCCTTTATTCTGAATGGGAATCCAATTAGTACCTCTAATAGGCTTGATCCTCTGATAAGGTAGGAGAATTGTGGTACTGCTTGAATATTTGAGTTTGAATTTGAATATTCTGGCGGGGGAATTCAAGTAATGGCCAAAATAATAGTTTTTTTTCCCGGGGGATTTCCTAACTCAAAAAGGTCAATAGACCAAACATAGGTTCAGGAGGGGAGGCGGATCCGCTCTAAAAAGAAGGCAGTCTGGAGAATGCAGGCCTCTTTAATTTGAGTACCGCCATTATTTTAAATGAAGAAAAGTATGTATTGAATCTCCTCTCCACCTCTGAGGCATGCGACACCGCAACCCAAACTGTGGGCCTCGGGTGAGGATCTCTGCCTGGCAGCAGGTCCAGCCAGTCTGGTAGTGGGATCGGCTTCATCCCCAAGAAGGCGAACAGGTCTGGGAGATCCGTGTAGTGGCACAGCCACAAAGAGTCGTCGTTCTTGAGGATATTCAGCTGGAGGGGGAGGCCCCAGCGGTAGGGCAGCTCTGAGCGCCGCAGGATTTCCAGTAGGGGTTTTAGCATTGCTCTCCACTGTAGTGCAGCTCTTGACACATCAGGGAAGATGGATAACTTCCACTTCATCTAACTCAATCTGTTCCTTGGCCCTGTTCCTTCAGTACATAGTGGTGGAGGTGGCAGATCACATCGTGGGGGCGGTCTGGATCAGTTGGCTTGGGCCCCAGCGCCCTGTGCACCCTGTCAAACTCCAGTTTGGCAGGAGAGTCAGAGTCCAGAATTTTTAGCATATTAGTGCACACAGTTTCCTGGAGATTCTCCGGACCTGTCGCCTCTGGCAGCCCCCGAGGCCACAAGTTGTTTCTTCTGGTGGAGCTGCATCTCTGCCAGGCCTTCCTGATGGGATGAGTGACCCTGTTCCAATTGGGCAATGCGCAGCTCTAGGGTGCTAACAGTCAACTCCCCCTTAGACAGGTGGCCGTCGAGTTGCTGTACCTCCATGTGCAGTTGCTGGAAGTCCCGGCGGTGTTGTTCTTCCAACACCAGAGCCTCCATATGGGCCCTCGTGGGGAGAGCGCAGATTAGGGTTCTGATGTCTGCATCATCCTGGGAGGTCTGTGTGAGGGAACCCAGGCTTGGGAGGTTGCAGCCGGTCCAAGATAGCCGGCAGGCCTGCCAATGAGCTGGGCAGCTGGTGGTGCGAGGTGGCCATTCCTGGGGAGAGAGAGCTCACAGGCCCATGATTGCTATGTGTCACTGAGGAGCACGCTCCTGGGAGATACACGCCTGCTCTGGGAAGTAACTGCTAATGGGAGCCGCTGCAACAGCTTTAGACGATCCCCTAGTCCTCCTGTAACTCATGGTGGTCCAAAAAGCGGCTTAAAGTCAGCATATCAGCCGAGTTGTGCAGGTCGAGAGTCAAGAGCTCAAACAATGAGCGTCTTCACCATGTCCCTTCAAATTTTTTTTTATATATTTTAAGTAGACTGTTAATGTAAAAAAACATTTTAGGGTGGACCTCCGCGTTAAGATTGCCTGTTTGCACCTCTTTACAGCCATTTTCAATCTAAGTGCTCTCCAGCAGTCGATGCATGCCATTTCCTAGGGTAGGTTTCCTGATGGTGACAACAGTGATCCATGCCTGCATAATGTGAACTTAAAGTGGAGGTTCACCCAAAAAAAAAATTTTTTAACATTAGATTGAGGCTAATTACTGGAGGCAGAATCGGGTGTTTTGTTTAAAATCAATGCAATACTTACCGTTTTAGAGATAGATGTTCTCAGCCGCTTCCGGGTATGGGCTGCGGGACTGGGCGTTCCTATTAGATTGACAGCCTTCCGGTCGCATACAGCGCGTCACCAGTTTCCGAAAGTAGCCGAACGTCGGTGCGCAGGCTCCGTATAGAGCCGCACCGACGTTCGGCAACTCGTGATGCGCTGTATGCGACCGTCGGAAGGCTGTCAATCAAATAGGAACGCCCAGTCCAGAAGACCATACCCGGAAGCGGCGGAGAACATCTATCTCTAAAACGGTAAGTATTGCATTGATTTAAAAAAAAACACCCGGTTCTGCCTCCAGTAATTAGCCTCAATCTAATGTTATTTTTTTTTTTTTCGGGTGAACCCCCGCTTTAAATTAGCATTTGTAGCCTGCCTTTGATAGGGTAACAAAGAAGGAGTATAACTGGAAGACGCGGACACATAATTGCTACCATAACACAGGAAAATCCAGAACAAGGTTATTCTTGGCATAATTACCAGGTATTATTTTAATGAATACTTCTAATTATTATAAAATTAATTTTGAAACCACAGTAACATGATAAAGCTTTCATGGGATTTTAGTGTTTGGAGTTACATATACATTAATAGAGATCTTCTTTAGAGGACCTTCAAGTCTGCCCATTTTATTGTAGTATGTTACTGCATGCAGGCAAAGAAACTAAAATAAAACTTGCACTTTATGCAAAAAGTACATTTTGGGCCGCTGCAGTGTAGGTTCATCGGCACCTACTATACTGTGTCTTGGGGTGCCGTTCTAAAGCAACGGCACTGTTATTATTCACACAGAATGCCTTTTGTTACCATGAAGGTGGTCTAAATACAAAAACTCCCATTCAAGTAATCTGATGTTATCTTGTATACCCAAAAATGTATAACACTTTCAAAGGGTATGCTGATATAGAGCGCTTCGGTTGCAAAGTCCAGGCCCCAGCTAGTTGGACTAGCTAGAATAAATAACTTTTTTATTCTATATTGATTTACTCAATAAAAACTATATTATTACCCACTAGAGTTGAGCGAACCCGAACTGTAAAGTTCGGGTTCGGTACGGACTTTGGGGTTTTCCCGAACCCGGACCCGAACCCGAATAATTGGAAAAAGTTTGGGTCCGGGATCGGAGTTCGGGAAAAAAAAATGCGCGGAGGTCCCCGCAAATTCAATAACCAGACCCTTTAGGTCTGGTATTAATTTATTAAGGGGAACCCTGCCGTCAATTTAAAAAAAAATGACGTGCGGTTCCCCCTAAATTTCCATAACCAGACCCTTCAGGTCTGGTATGGATATTAAGGGAAACCCCGCCGGCAATTTAAAAAAAAATGACGTGCGGTTCCCCCTAAATATCCATAACCAGACCCGTTATCCAAGCACGTTGACCTGGCCGGCCGCAGAAAAGAGGGGGGGACAGAGTGCGCCCCCCCCTCTCCTGAACCGCACCAGGCCACATGCCCTCAATATGGGGAGGATGTCCCCATGTTGATGGGGACAAGGGTCTCATCCCCACAACCCTTGCCCGGTGGTTGTGGGGGTATGCGGGCGGGAGGCTTATCAGAATCTGGAAGACCCCTTTAACAAAGGGGACCCCCAGATCCTGACCCCCCACCCTGTGTGAAATGGTAATGGGGTACACTGTACCCCTACCATTTCACGAAGGAAGTGTAAAGTATTGTAAAAAAAACACACTGACACCATTGAATAAAGTCCTTTATTAAAAAAAAAAACTCCAGCGGTGAGAAATCCACTCGTTCCCGGCTTCCTGCGTTGTTCCTTGCGGGTGATCTCCAGCGATGAGAAGATCCAGCGACGGGTGATCTCCGCTCCAGCGATGAGAAGATCCATCCATCCGGAGCGCAGCATCGCCGACCTCCTCTCACCGCTGGACACAGCCCAGCGAATGACGCGCTGAAGCTGTGACATTACTTATATAGAGGAGGCAGGGCCACCCATCACGTGACCCCGCACCCTCTGACGCACCCTCTGCTACGTCACTGGGGAAGCCCAGGAAGAGGGAAGACTCTGGGCTTCCCCAGTGAAGTAGCAGAGGGTACGTCAGAGGGTGCGGGGTCACGTGACGGGTTGCCCTGCCTCCCCTATATAAGTAATGTCACAGCTCCAGCGCGTCATTCGCTGGGCTGTGTCCAGCGATGAGAGGAGGTCGGCGATGCTGCGCTCCGGATGGATGGATCTTCTCATCGCCGGAGCGGAGATTACCCATCGCTGGATCTTCTCATCGCTGGAGGTCACCCGCACTCGTCGCTGGATCGGGACAATGTTGGAGCATGAAGCCGGGAACGAGTGGATTATCACCGCTGGAGTTTTTTTTTTTTTTTTTTATTAATAAAGGACTTTATTCTACGGTTTTGTGTGTGTTTTTTTTTACAAGAATTTACACTTCCTTCGTGAAATGGTAGCGGTACAGTGTACCCCATTACCATTTCACACAGGGGGGTCAGGATCTGGGGGTCCCCTTTGTTAAAGGGGTCTTCCAGATTCTGATAAGCCTCCCGCCCGCATACCCCCACAACCACCGGGCAAGGGTTGTGGGGATGAGACCCTTGTCCCCATCAACATGGGGACATCCTCCCCATGTTGAGGGCATGTGGCCTGGTGCGGTTCAGGAGAGGGGGGGGCGCACTCTGTCCCCCCCTCTTTTCTGCGGCCGGCCAGGTCAACGTGCTCGGATAACGGGTCTGGTTATGGATATTTAGGGGGAACCGCACGCCATTTTTTTTTTAATTGACGGCGGGGTTCCCCTTAATATCCATACCAGACCTAAAGGGTCTGGTTATTGAATTTGCGGGGACCTCCGTGCATTTTTTTTTCTAAAAGTCTGTGTCCCATTGACTACAATGGGGTTCGGAGTTCGGGTTCGGGAACCTGAACTTTTTTTTTAAAGTTCGGGTTCGGACCCGAACCCGAACATCCAGGTGTCCGCTCAACTCTATTACCCACCAAATTATTTTTCTGCATACTTTATAATTAAACTAACCAGTAAAAGGGGGGGGGATTAGGATTGCTGCTATGGTTGTTATTTTTATGTAAATATGGTCCGTAACTTATTGTTAGGTCTACAGAACATGATTGCGTTATTGCTCTATGCTATGTTATCCATATTTCAGTACTACAATAAATGTTGTTAATTTTTACTCACTTTTTAGCCATTTATTCACACCTCATATAAAGTCCCACCTCATTTTTGCTTATGCATCAAACAAACCAGTTGTGACCTGTCATCTAAATACACCAGATACCCAAATTTAGTCAAGATAACATGATATACATTGCATTTACTTCCATACATCCAATCCAAATCCAGAGATCTGAATCTGTAAATTTCTGATCCCAGCACACTTCTTCCCTCTGTATGTCTCACTGCAAACAAATAGTTGCCAGGACAGTCTTCACAGTCACATGAGACCTACCAATAATTCTTACTGGAGTGCCACTACCTTTAGGCCGGATTCACACTAGTGTGGTGCGAATTTCAGCTCTCTTATCTCTGCAGAGAGATAAGAGAACTGTTCAGCAGATCAGCTCCGTTTTAGATGTGAATTTGGAGACCTGGGAGAGGGGAGGGGGTAGGGGTAAGTCTCCTAAACCGTCGTATCTTGGGCGCATATTTACACTGGCCGCTAGGGGGCGCTTCCATTGATTTACGCGTCGAATATGTAAATGACCTAGATACGCCGATTCACGAACGTACTTGCGCCGGTCGCAGTAAGCTATGCCGTTTACGTAAGGCATACGTCCGGCGTAAAGATAAACCACCAAATAGCAAGTGTAAGTCATGTTAGGGTAGCCGACGCAAGTTTGGGAGCGAGTGCTTTGTGAATACTGCACTTGCCTCTCACAGTTACGTCAGCGTAGCGCATATGAGATGCGCTACGCCGGCATAAAGATATGCCGATCTACGTGAATCTGGGCCATAGTGTTTAAATCAAGGAATTAATATAGAGGCATATACAGCAGAAAATACATTAGAGCAGAAAAAAAGAGTCCCATAAGCTGTGATGAGAAAATAGGATGAGCACCTCAGGCCATCATCATCAAACATTTTCAAAGTCTCCCAGGTGCCATTGACCACAAACAAGGCTTTCCAAATAATGCAACCCTCCATAGAAGAGTGGTCACATGCGCGTAGTGAAATTCCCCCAGGGAAAGGGCACTCTCTCCAGCCTTGACTCGCAGGGAATCGCTGCGCCACTGGTAATTATCTCAGCAGAACAGCTGACAGCAAAATTACTAGTGTCTCTGTGGATGAGTGGAGGCTGGAGGGAGGGCCCTTACCCTGGGGGAATTTCACGCTGTCTACCTGGTCCCATCCAGTCATCTGCCAACCAGTTCCTGACAGCCTATTCAGTACCTGCGAACAGGTTTCTACCAGCCTATCTTCTGCCAAGTCCAGGGACCTCTTTGCTCATGCTGCCACCTGCTGTCCAGGCTATCTGATCTGTCCCTGGTGATGAACTAGCTACTTACCGTGCCTTGAAAAAGTATTCATACCTCTTGACATTTTCCACATTTTGTCATGTTACAACCAATAATGTAAGTTTTTTTTGTGGGATTTTATGTGATAGACGAACACAAAGTTGCATATAACCGTGAAGTGGAAGGAAAATTATAAATGGTTTTAATATTTTTTTTACAAACAAATATGTGAAAATTGTGGCATGCATTTGTATTCAGCCCCTTTACTCTTATAACCCTTACTAAAATGTTATGGAACCAATTGCCTTCAGAAGTCACCTAATTAGTAAATAGTGTTCATCTGTGTGTAATTGAATTTCTGTATAAATACAGCTGTTCTGGGAAGACCTTAAAGGTTTGTTAGAAAACCTTAGTGAACAAAAAGCATCATGGAGGCCAAGGAACACGCCAGACAGGTCAGGGTGAAAATTGTGGAGAAGTTTAAAGCAGGGTTAGGGTATAAAAAAATATCACAAGCTTTGAACATCTCACGGAGCACTGTTCAATCCATCATCCGAAAATGGAAAGCGTATGGCACAACTGCAAACCCACAAAGATGTGGCCGTCCACCTAAACTGACAGGCCGGGCAAGGAGAGCATTAATCAGAGAAGCAGCCAAGAGGCCCATGGTTACTCTGGAGGAGCTTCAGCGATCCACAGCTTAGGGGGGAGAATCTGTATACAGGACAACTATTAGTTGTGCACTCCAAAAATCTGGCCTTTACGGAAGAGTGTCAAGAATGAAGCCATTGTTGAAAGAAAGCCAAAATAAGTCTCATTTCCAAGAAGCCATGTGGGGGACACAGCAAACATGTGGAAGAAGGTGCTCTGGTCAGATGAAACTAAAATGTAACTTTTTGACCTAAAAGCAAAACGCTATGTGTGGCAAAAACTAACACAGCACATCACCCTGAAAACACCATCTCTACCGTGAAACGTGGTGGTGGCAGAATTATGTTGTGGGGATGATTGTCTCCAGCAGGGACCGGGAAACTGCATGCAAATTATGTGATGTCAGGATATGGTGTCATTAATACAGTAATCATAGTATTCTGTAAAACCTCATACATCTCAGAGTAAGCATGTCATTTGAAGAATTGATGTGTTTCCCATTTTGTGTTTGAAGTTGCATAAAATATAAGGCCATCTTCCTGCTGAACATTAACTTTTAAAATTGTTTTAGCACTGAAACATGCTATGGCAGTGCCCAGCTCCCCATGCCATTCTTTGACAATCCCTAGCTTCTAATGCCCTGTACACACGATCGGAATTTCCGATGGGATAAAATCCAATTTTTCATCGGAATTCCGTTCAAGCTGTCTTGCATACACACTGTCAGACCAAATTCCGACCGTCCAAAATGCGGTGACGTAAAACACTACGAAGAGCCAATAAAAATGAAGTTCAATGCTTCCAAGCATGCGTCGACTTGATTCTGAGCATGCTTTTTTTTTTCTCTGTCGGAGTTCCACACAGCCGATGGGAATTTCTGATAGGAACGAGCGCTCCCGTCTCATAACTTGCTTCTGAGCATGCGCAGATTTTTCACGTCGTTAAAGCCTACACACGACCATTCTTTACAACCCGAAAAACGACAACGTTAAAAACTTCGTTAAAAAATAGAGCATGTTCCAATTTTTTTTTTTGCCCGTTTTTCAGAACCCAAAAAATGCTCTGAAGCCCACACACGATCGTTTTTAATGACATTTACAACCCTAAAAATGATTGTGTGTACGCGGCATTACAGAAGATAACTGGACAAGATGGAAATATTGTTTACGATTTCTGTTCAATTCACAGGTTCTTAAAGGAACACTTGGTTTCTCTCAAGAGTAAGAGGTGTTTTCTGTACTTGCTGTCAATGAAAAAAAATATAAATCTAATGTAGCCACGAAATTTAAAGTGGAGTTCCACCCATAAATATAACATTACATCAGTAGTTTTAAAAAAATGTCATTAGTCCTTTAAGAAAAAAAAACATTTTTTTTAGATGCCTTCAAAGTGTTGTTGCTAGGCAAAATAGTTAATCTTCCCTCTTCCTGCACTTAGGTGCTTAAGCTTCCTAACCTACACCGCACAGACTCCTGGGAATGTAGTGGGTGTAACTTTCCAGGAGTCTGTGCACTCCCCAGTCTCGAAGAATCATGTGACTTGGACAGTACAGGTGCTGAAACCTGATCTGAAACCTATTACACTGCTTGTGCAGCACTGAGCATGTGCGAGATCTGCAAGACGGAAATCCAGGAAGTCATACAGTCTGGCTTCATGATGCCCACACTTAAGATGGCCCCAGTCAATTTCTATTTTATAAAGTGTCTAAATGCTGTAACAACCTAACAAAACGGACCTTAGCTTACAGACTAACTTTACTAGAATACATTAAGCTTGTGTATTACAGGGGTATTTATATTTAAAAAGTGAAATTGTGGCCGGAACTCCGCTTTAAGGACTGGTAAGCATTATATTACATGTTTGCATCCTTGTTCTTGGGTTTAACTATTTTTTAAGGAGAATGAATATATTGTTTATTCCAATGATGGATTTCTGTTTGCTTCTCATATAATGAATTATCTGTATTTTCCTGATTGGTTTTGATTGGTGAAGTAGATTTGCAACAGCCCAAGCAGAACTAGATTAGCCTAAAGGAGTTAGGATTAACAACGGAGTATATGTGATATGCTGACCATTTACCTTATCTACAATATTGAGGTTTAAATCTTGTTTTTATTTCTTGCAGTGGAAAAAGCAAGGAAAATGAATAAGCACAAGTGATTGATGAAGTGTTGAGGCTGAGACTTATGAAGCTGTCAAAGTACTTATGACACAGAAGGACATTTACATATAGAAAGCCAGCTTTAAGCCCAGGAACATCTTGTCTCATTTACTGCAATGCATTTTAGAAAGAAAGAAAGAAGTGATTTCTGAAGTCTAAATGGGATGCGTTTTTTTCAGTATTATGTGTGATCTGTGAGTTAACCGCTCACTTACAACTTCATCAACAGAAATAGCTAAAGCAATATGATCTACAGGGCAACAGACAGACATATGTATATGTGAGCTTACATTTTAATAGCATATTTGTCAGCATTCTAAAGCCAAAAATACTAAATACTAAAAAAAAAATTTCACCAGTACACAGATGCATATAAACCACTCTTGACAATCCCGTTATGGAGTAGAATTCAAAAGTGATGCTGCTACTAAAGAGCAAGTCATTTTTCTGAAACAGCATAGATTTGGAATTCTGAACTGGGGATCAAACACTCAAGATTTAGGCCCCATACACACGAGAGGATTTATCCGCAGATACGGTCCAGCGGACCGTATCCGCGGATAAATCCTCTCGAGGATTTCAGAGGATTTCTATGCGATGGCGTGTACACACCATCGCATTGAAATCCGCGCTGAAATCCTCTGCCGATGACGTGTCGCGCCGTCGCCGCTATTATGACGCGGCGACGGGCGCGACGCTGTCATATAAGGAATTCCACGCATGCGTCAAATCATTACGACGCGTGCGGGGAATCCCTTTAGACGGATGGATCCGGTAAGTCTGTACAGACGAGCGGATCCATCCGTTGGAATGGATTCCAGCAGATGGATTTGTTGAGCATGTCAGCAAATATCCATCTGCTGGAAATCCATCCCAGGGGAGATTTATCCGCGGATAAATATCCGTTGGCGTGTACACACCATAGGATCTATCCGCAGAAACCCATTTGATGGGATTTATCTTCGGATAGATTCTATGGTGTGTATGGGGCCTTAGTGTGGCGAGAATCAATTTCCTTCACCCTACATTTTACACCCTCTTTCCCCATCAATGTGGTGAATATACAAATTGCACAAAACTGGGTGAATAGGAAACCAAGCCATACATTTAAAAAAAACTATACATAAATTGTAAGATAAAACATTTAGGCTGGCTAAAGCAATTTAAGCAGCCCATAGATGCAATCGCTTGATTCCCCCATCAACACAATCAGTATTGATGGTGGAATGCCTCCTGCAGTGCTATTGGGTTCTGCGGACAGGGGGGGGGGCATGGAGAGCCACCCTGGACAGCAGAACACAGTGATTACCGCTAGTGACTATATTTGCTGGCAATAATCACATGTAAAAAATCTGACAGGCTGGTTATACCCAGGTTAATCAATGGATTGACTTGGGTACAATCAGCTTGCCCATAGATGGACTTAATCTCATCCAATCCCTGATGAATCGTCTGAATGTTGATCTATATACAGTATGCCCGGCTTTAGTCTTTAGTGTAAAGGGCTTGTACTGTAGATCCTCTGTGCAGCATGCATGTCTGATGGCAGTGTGTTTGGGGTGCAGTCTCATGAGCACCTGGTCTTTATCAGAGCTCCTGATGGTGTAGATGAATTTTGCTGAGGGACAGCACCCGGGTTGTAGCCCCCAAGCACACAAGTGCAGAATATGTCAGATCTTATTTACTGCACTCACTGGAGTCAAGAGATAAGAAAACAGCACAATAATTCTGAACTCAAAGTAAGGCAAGAGTTCACAGGGACACACAGGAACTGGGAGACAGGATTCTAGTTTGAGTGCACACGAGACAAACTGAAGGAGAATGCTTGATGTGGTGGAGAGCATTGGGAACGTACTGGAGCTGGAAGACTGGATGTGTATGGGCTCTACAGGAAAACACTGGACCTGAAACAAGTACTAGGAACTCAGAAAATGTACTGGAAATTAGGGCCTGCTACTAAAAATGCCACCTATTGTCCAGGCACATATTGCTAGTTAGAGCCCATCCTAAATAGTGGTGCTGATTGACAGACTGGGCAGAAACTACCCAGGAAGCTACTATATTAAACAGTGGGTGGAACTGGGTGACACATAAAGCTCTTGAATATATGTGTGTAGGGCAACAGATAACAGAGGGGCTTAGTATGTTGAGCTGTAGGACTACAAATAGCAGATATCCCGCTGGTCCAAGGGGCTATGAATAACAGATACACTACAGGCAATAAACCAAGCTTGCATGTCTAATGAACCAGTAAAGCCCTGTACACACAATCGGTCCATCAGATGAGAACAGTCTGATGGACCGTTTTCATCGGTTAACCGATGAAGCTGACTGATGGTCAGTCGTGCCTACACACCATCGGTTAAAAAAAACGATCGTGTCAGAATGCAGTGACGTAAAACACAATGACGTGCTGAAAAAAACGAAGTTCAATGCTTCCAAGCATGCGTCGACTTGATTCTGAGCATGTGTGGATTTTGAACCGATGGATGTGCCTACAAACTATAGTTTTTTTTTCCATCGGTTATGCCGCGTACACACGATCGGTCAAACCAATGAGAGCGGTCTGATGGACTGTTTTCATCAGACCAAACCAATTGTGTGTGGGCCCCATCGGTTAATTATCCATAGGTTAAAAAAAGCAATCTTGTTTTAAATTTAACCGATGGATACCTACGGTTAAAAATCCACATGGAAGAAAAAAGTCACGCTACTAAAAAATGTGAAAGGACACCAATAGGTGTCAATTGGATCAGTAAAAATTAATCAGTGAAATTTATGTGATAACATAAAATGATCATAACAATATAAATACAACATGATTGACCATAGTGCAGTAAAGAGAAATGAAAAAAAAAACGGAGCCAAAAGGCTTGAACACAGTCCCAAAGTGTAGTGATGAAAACAGCAGTAGATCCCAAGGTGCCAGATACATCCACGACGTAGTGATCAATACAGACAGGAGACCTCCACCCACGGGTAACACTGACTCTTACCGCAAATCAAATTAAAATTAGCATAAACACAGATATCCAGTCTCCACTGCAGGGCCAGATTCAATCCTTCATCTAATAGTGAAGCCTCAATGGTGAATATCCCCATTTAGTGTCAGCCCGATGCAGAGCTCCAAAACATATGAAGAAACCAAGGAGAGCACATAGCGTGATACTGTATAAAGGTTTATTAAAAAAACAGCAGATTGCGTACTTACATCAATCCCATTTAAAACGAGCATATAACGAGCATAAAAAAACACAGTCGGCCGGCCTGTATGGAAGCGTGCGCCCGGAACATCCGGGTCCTTACACGTGTAAACGCGGTGACGTCAGACCGCCTCCTCCTGATGTTTCGTCTCAACAGGAACTTCTTCCATGTTTGTTTGATGTTGTATGACATCTTTGAGACGCAGCTGGTGCACTTATTTTTGTTATTTGGGTATGCGCAATATTTTCTGGGTTAAAAATCCACGCATGCTCAGAATCAAGTCAACGCATGCTTGGAAGCATTGAACTTCGTTTTTTCAGCACGTTGTTGTGTTTTACGTCACCGAGTTCTGACATGATAGTTTTTTTAACCGATGGTGTGTAGGCACGACTGACCATCAGTCAGCTTCAGGTTAACCGATGAAAACGGTCCATTAGACCGTTTTCATCGGATGGACCGATCGTGTGTACAGGGCTTTAGGTATCCATTGGTTAAATTGAAAACAAGAGTGCTTTTTTTTAACCTATGAATAATTAACCGATGGGGCCCACACACGATCGGTTTGGTCCGATGAAAACGGTCCATCAGTTGTACGGCATAATGGGTCAACCTTGCATGTCCATAGAACTATAGAAGACAGATCATCTTTACAGCTTATCTGTGACAGTATGCTTATCCTGTACCAAAGGAAATGGAGGTTTAAATTGTGCAGGAGAAAGTGATAATATTATGAAAACAAACAAGCAGCTGGCAATTACACAAATTGTGTCAAAATACATATAAAAACAACAATTGCCATGCTAAATAAATAATAATATAAACATGTGAAATAAAATAAAGTGACAATGATCAGTCCATAGGATTTCCATATAGAAACGAATGTGATAAAATCATTGCAACACGTGTCCAAAGGATAGTGAACGTCCATACACCCAAATGTGCCTTCCACCGCATTTAATACAAGATGTGACCTTACCAGATAGCTAGACTCCATGTTATAGGAGTCAAGTCAGATATGGAATCACACATAATGAAGGATCCATCCAATGGATGTAGAGAAGGGTAGCATCACGGCCACTGGTGCTGGTCAGTCACTCTTTCCCATGAAGGTATATGAAAGAAAGGCAAAAAGTTGCAACATACAGTAGCTTAAAACCAGGGAGGTTTTATTAAAAAAATGTCATTAAAAGTGACCACAGGTCCGATACAGTGTAACAAATGGATAAAAAAGTTTCTACATAAAAAATCTGAAGATTAGGATAGCATGGTAAAGCTGGACATAGACTCCCCACCTGCTAGTTTTGTCATACATGACGTCATCGGGGGCATGGTGTCTATGCCAAAAAACATGCTTTTATATGGTCTATGACAGAAAGAGCACAGCTGTTTAAACAAAATGGCCGCCAAAGTTTAAAGACAGGTGACCAAGCCTCATTGTGAAAAAATAATAAAAAGGAAGTGGATTGGCCATTATACAAGAACCAAGACCTTATTGGTGTTGCACAATGGCCCTCCATGTCAGATGGATTAACCAAGCCCCATTTTCATATTAGCATGGCCGCAAGGGTAAATGAAGGGCCAAGCCTCATTTCTAAGTTAACATGGCTACAATTCAAAGTAGATAGGAAACCAAACCTTGATCTGAGTCAGAGGAAGGGAAACAAGCCTCATGTCCAAAAGAAATCTTTCAGCGTCACCTCGGAGCTGACAAATATGGAGCTGGTTAGCACGGGGACAAACGGTCCCGCACCAGACACGTGACAGCTACCATAGAAAAAGGGAGTGACTAAGGCAGACATAAACTGGCACTGTGTGCCCAACAAAAAAGAAGATGTGTTAAATAGAAAGGCATTGGAAAATGTAAATTAATAAAAAAAGTTCTTTAATGTAAAATATAAAAAAAATGAAATTAAAAATATAATGCTGACCTCTTTCCGCAAAGGGCCAACACATTGGATGCCTAAATATAAAATAACACCACACAAAAAAAATAGATAAACTGTCTATAAGAAACTAAAACGAATGCTGAGAGGGACATCAAGCAAGTCCCAATAAATATTCATACCAAAAGGATTGTAGGATTTTAATTCATAAATCCAGTCCACCTAACTTCCATCTGAGAAACATCCCTTTTAGGATACCCTCCTCTCCACCACCTTGTGCTATCCAGCTCCATATTTGCCAGCTTTGGGGTGATGCCAAAAGATTTCTTTCGAAAATGAGGCTTGATTCTCTTCCTCTGACTCCGATCGAGGTTTGGTTTCCTGTCTACTTTTTATTGTAGCCATGTTAATTTAGAAACAAGGCTTCGTTCCTCCCTCTGGTTCAAGGCTTAGCCCTTCAGTTACATGCTAATCTGAAAATGGGTCTTGGGTAATCTATCTGACATGAAGGGCCATTGTGCAACACCAATGAGGTCTTGTTTCTTGTAAAATGGCCAATCCACTTTTTTTTTTCATCACAATGAGGCTTGACCATTTGTCTTTAAACTTTGGTGGCCATTTTGGAGAAAATTATTTTATTTGAACAGCTGTGCTCTTTCCATCATGGAACATATGACAGAACATATGACAGCCCCTGATGACATCATGTATGACAAAACTAGTATGTCCAGCTATACCAAGCTATCTAGATCTGCAGATTTTTTATGTAGGAACTTTTTTTATCCATTTGTTACACTGTATCGGTCACTTTTAATGAAATTTTTTCAATAAAACCTCCCTTTTTTTCATGCTATTTGGTGACTTTTTGCCTTTCTTTCATAAACCTTCATGGGAAAGAGTGACTAACCAGCACCGGTGGCTGTGATGCTACACTTCTTTTCCAGTGAATGGATCCTTCATTATGTGTGATTCCATGTCTGACTAGACTCCTATAACGTGGAGTCTAGCTATCTGGTAAGGGCACATCTTGTATTAAATACAGTGGAAGGCGCACTTGGGTGTATGGTCGTTCACTATCCTTCGGACACGTTTTGCAATGATTTTATTACATTTATTTCTATATGGACTTATATGGAAATTCTGTGGACTGATCGTTGTCACTTTATTTTATTACACAAGTTTATATTATTATTTATTTAGTGTGGCAATTGCTATTTTTATATTTATCCCTTACCAAAGCTTGAATCTTTTTTGGGCTGCAGAGTACCTGGCAAGCAAGTCACTGGTCTCACTGTGCTATAGCAGCAAAGAACAGGATGTAAGTGCATTCCTTTACAGTAAGTCAAGCCTTCTTTCAAGTGGTTGTAAACTTCAGACATGAAATACACTCAATTACCAAAATTATTGGGACATCTGCCTTTACACACACATGAATTTTAATGGCATCTCAGTCTTAGTCCATAGGGTTCAATATTGAGTTGGCCCACCCTTTGCAGCTATAGCAGCTTCAACTCTTCTGGGAAGGGTGTCCACAAGGTTTAGGAGTGTGTCTATGGGAATGTTTGACCATTCTTCCAGAAGCGCATTTGTGAGGTCACAGTCTTTGCCCTAATTCATCCCAAAGGTGTTCTATCAGGTTGAGGTCAGCACTCTGTGCAGGCCAGTCACGTTCCTCCACCCCAAACTCGCTTAGCCATGTCTTTATGGATCTTGCTTTGCGCACTGGTCCAAATCATTTGGTGGAGGGGGGATTATGGTTTTGGGTTGTTTTTCAGGGGTTTGGTTTGGCCCCTTAGTTCCAGTGAAGTGTCTTTATGGATCTTGCTTTGCGCACTGGTCCAAATCATTCAGTGGAGGGGGGATTATGGTGTGGGGTTGTTTTTCAGGGGTTAGGCTTGACCCCTTAGTTCCAGTAAAGGGAACTCTTAAGGTGTCAGCATGCCAAGACATTTTGGACAATTATATGCTCCCAACTTTGTGAAAACAGTTTAGGGATGGCCCCTTCCTGTTCCAACCAGTTCAAAAACAAGGTCTATAAAGACATGGATGAGCGAGTTTGGGGTGGAGGAACTTGACTGTTATGCACAGAGTCCTGACCTCAACCCGATAGAACACCTTTAGATTGAATTAGAGTGGAGACATTCAAGTCAGGCCTTCTCATCCACATCAGAGGCTGACCTCACAATTGCACTTCTGGAAGAATGGTCAAACATTCCCATTCGACTAAACCTTGTGAACAGCCTTCCCAGAACAGTTGAAGCTGTTATAACTGCAAAGAGTGGGCCAACTCAATATTGAACCCTACAGACTAAGATTGGGATGTCATTACAGTTCATCCAAATACTTTTGTTAATATAGTGTAACAAAGCATATACCTCCATAGTGTGAACTTGCCTCAATTAAGAGCACTAAGTGACCATTCTGTCTGCTGCCTCCTCTGCTATCAGCATAATTCACTTTTCAATTTTGAATTTTGAAGTTTTCTTGACACCACAAACAAGGTGACGGATAAAGCTCTAGCACACAGCCTGAGATTGACAGTCTTAGCTCTGCTCCTGTGTACTGTGTGAAGGTAGGTGTGTCCCTCAATCAGTTCTCACTGAGCTCTGCAATGTGCAATTTCAGCCCTATGTCCCCTTCTTTCTGACAGCTCAGACAAGCTTTAGCAATTCTGCACTTTGAACAACTGTAGAGAAGAGAAGATAAACAAGTACAACTTATGTAGAAGGATTTGTTTAATCTCTGTGTATCACCCGAGGCCTGTCATTTTACTGGGTATATGAAAGGGTTTACAACCACTTTAATGGCTGTGAAACTTATTTAGCTGGCTGGGTAGAAGTGCAAGGTTCCCTGCTCCTTTAAAAACATCCCTACGCGTTTCTCTAACTATACCTTTTTAAGAAATCCTTCTCTCTAACATAATAACTGTTCAATTTGACTGCCACATGTACAACTATATTTTGTAAGAGAGCTAAATACAATTATTTTTTCCACAGATAGATCTTCACTTTAACTCACACAGTTGTACTCTAAAAAGCTTGTGAAGCTACTTTCAGAAATAACGAATCTGCCATCGTGCATGACAAGCACTAAACGCATATGGTTTTGGAACAAAGAGTGAGACTTTGCTTGACCTTGCTGAGTTGCTGAGAGAACTCGGCAAATGGCAATAGATGATAATTAGGTAACGCACAGAAAATTCAGAGCATAAAAGTATGAAAGATAGGACATGGACCACCAGGTATTGTCTAGCCTGCATAACTAGCTCCTATTATTATTTTGTTCTCCATTACATCCTTGCAGTCCTTTCCCCTCCAATATTCCCCATGATTAAACCCTGTAATTAGCCAGTAAAAATTCACTGACGAGCGTCTTGTAACCCTTGTCAGAATGGGGCATAAACGGAACTGAGGGAAGAATATTAAAGTTTCTTACTAGCTGAGTTAGCAGTGCCTTTTTGCCCATTTACTGAATTTATTGTTTCCAAGCCACAAGATCTCACATTTAAATGTGTGTTAATAATTCTGTCATCAAAGACAACGACCTTCTCCAGCCATTGCAATATATGATTTGGCTGCAAGGTAAAACATCCGTTTGGTTCTTGCCAGTATGGGGGGGGGGAAAAATAATTTAAGAATAAAAAAAAAACAACAAGGAAATAAAAAGCTTTAAAAAAAAGTATCGGTGATTTTTTTTTTTAAAGGATATAAAAGTGTTGAAGGGTGAATGTTTAAATGTCAGAATGATGCCTTTTAACCATATGTTTTGCCTGAAATTGTTAGCCTTCTACGAAAAAAGCCAAACGATGGCAGTAAAAAGTGAAGTGCTTAGAATTGTTTTAGAAGCAATTATCCCATTGGACCTTGCACTCACCCTTATAGAAAACACTTCAAAGAATCTGTTTTCATTTATAGGGCAAAGTTCCTAAAATTTGAAAGTTTGGTGGATGCCAAAATAAGTTATTTTTAATCAGTCTGAGGTAGTTTAATTGGAGTTTAGTAATTGATAGTAAGCATGATGCTACAAAACAGATTTATCAATTGAATACTGGAGCTCTTCAAGTGGTAAACTGCGATAACCATCAGGATTTCATTAGCCCAATGTGAAAGGTTTATATTACTGATATGCATTGTGAATAAAAAGCTTGCCATGGGTATTTTAATCAAGAAATCTTGTCCCCAATAAGTAGACATGTGCACACTGAAATATTTTGTTTCGTAATTTCGTTTTCGTCCGAAAAATACATTTATTTAGTTACTCCCGAAATTCGTTTTTTTTTTTATTTTGTTTTTCGTTAAAAAAATGCATTCGTCCGAAAATCCAAATTAATTAAGGTCGAATCTGTCATTGAAGGCTTATGGTGTCTGTCAAATGTTCTAAGAAAAAAAAAAAAGATTTGATAGAATCTTTAAAAAAAAAAAGAAAGATTAGACAGAGCAACGAAACTGTCTCTCTATGTCGAATCTTCATGTCTCTCTATGTCGAATCTTCATGTCTCTCTATGTTGAATCTTCATGTCTCTCTATGTCGAATCTTCATGTCTCTCTATGTTGAATCTTCATGTCTCTCTATGTCGAATCTTCATGTCTCTCTATGTCAAATCTTCATGTCTCTCTATGTCAAATCTTCATGGTCTCTCTATGTCGAATCTTCATGTCTCTCTATGTCAAATCTTCATGTCTCTCTATGTCAAATCTTCATGTCTCTCTATGTCAAATCTTCATGGTCTCTCTATGTCGAATCTTCATGTCTCTCTATGTCAAATCTTTTCTCTCTATGTCGAATCTTCTTCATGTCTCTATAATGTCAAATCTTTTCTCTTTATGTAGAATAATATTGGACTAATAGAGTTAAGCTTAGGCACATTCAACCGCAACGAAAACGAAAATAAAGCATTTGTTTATGTCGGATCTTTCGGTTTTCGTCTTCTGTGCTTTCGTTATCGTTTGTTAAAACGATAACGAAAATACCTGAAATTCGGACAAAAATGCATTCGGACGAAAACGAATGCACATGTCTACCAATAAGTTAATCTTTTTTTATGCACATTAACATACGTCTGAATACCATGATCATGCTTGGTTTTTAGTTTAAGGACCTAGGACACAATCCTGGAGAATAAGCAGTTTTTAGCTAAAGTATTTGAGGCAAACACATGCATTTTTTCCCATGCATTGAAGAGATGAAAATCATCCAGCGCAAGTACTGGATCTGCATAGTTAATATAGAATTGCTGTATTAGTCCTTGTTGTAGTTACATAAAAGCTCTGGTGCCAGCCATCCCCAGAGTGTAACCAAAAACTGTGTAAGAAATTGGGAAGAAGGAAAGAAAGGGACCTTCCTTTCCTACTTTTCCCATTTTCTCCCATGTGATGCTTTTAGCCCTCTTGAACTTGTAAACAGAGCACCTAGACAGTGTTGCTCAATCCCAATAATGTCAAATAATTAAGTCCACAGCCCAACCCCACTCAGCCATCACCATTTCTTTAAGGCTGGGTTCACACCATTTCCGCATCCGAATCCCAGCAGGGATCCGGTGCATCCTTATCAGGGATGGACTGGCCATTGGGACTACAGGGAGTTTCCCGGTGGGCCAATGGCTCAGTGGGCTGGCTTTAGTGACAGCAGACCGCCGCCCCCCTCCGTTCCTCTGTCTCTTCCTTCCTGCAGCGCTCACCTGGGGGGAACAAAGAAGCAGGGGGAGGACCAGAGGAGCAGGGACGACGACAGAGGAGCATGGGGGAGGGGACAGACAGCTGACTCAACAGCTATGGCCTGGGAGTTACTCACTTCTGCCTAATCTTGTCCCATAAGGGGGAGCACCGAACTGATTCTTTGCCCCGGGTGAAATAATGTCTAGCTTCCCCACTGGTACTGCCTATAAGAGTACCAGTACCAGCCACTCTACTCTAATAAAGTAGAACGGCTAGTGAAGAGGGAGAGGGGGCTTGGGTGGCCGGGCGGGGGGGGGGGTGGTAGCCATGGGAGAGACCTGTCAAAGTGGGCCAGTCTGGATGAAGTACAGGGCCAAATTTTTGTCCCAGTCCAACCCTGGTCCTTATCCACCGTTACAGGTCCGATTTTAGCCCGAATTTTGGACTGAATTCAGACCTGAAATGGACCAAAAGACGCACAGCATTTTTGTGCAAAATGCACTGGACCTGCTGCGGAGATATGTGAAGCGGCTTCATAGAGAGCCGGTCAAAATGTCCTGCTATTGCTAATTGGATGCGGAGAACCCTATGGAGTGAACTAGCACATTATGACTTCAACTGATCGTGGCCCAATTTTTTTTTCTTTTTTGATGCGGTTTACTACCATTCTTCAGAAGTCTGTAAGGTTTACAGGTCCTGTTCTGCTAACAGCAAGGCTTTCACATGGTTTCACCTATAGCAGCCATCTTTACTTTAAGGCTAGTGTGTTTATGAGTATTTGAATGCCCACAAAATTTTAAGCACAGTACTAAGTTTGCAATATTGGCATGACTCCCGGTAAGCCCAGAGAAAGAGTTCATGCACCATGACAGAATGCGCAATGGTTCAAGATAGGCAAAAGTAGCAGGAGTGACCAGGATTAGAGACTAGCTGGGTGCCAAGCTTTCAGGGGTCAAAAAACATGTTGTGAAAAATTGTGGCGACAATTGATGGGCACAGTGGCGACAATTGATAGGCACTGTGGTGACAATTGATGGGCACAGTGGTGACAATTGATGACACAGTGGCTGCGTTTGATGGCATGGCACAGTGGCTGCTTTTGGCATTGCACAGTGGTGACAATTAATGGGCACAGTGATGACAATTGATGGCACAATGGCGACAATTGATGGCACAGTGACTGCGTTTGATGGCGTGTCATAGACGTGACAATTAATGGGCACAGTGGCAACAATTGATGGCACAGTGGCTGCGTTTGATGGCATGGCACAGTGGTGACAATTGATGGGCACAGTGGCGATAAATGATGGCACAGTGGCTGTGTTTGATGGCATGGCACAGTGGCGACAATTGATGGCACAGTGGCATCAATTGATGGCATAGTGGCTGCATTTGATGGTACAGGCTGCATTTGATGGGCAGAAGGGCTGCCTTTGATGGGCACAGTGGCTGCGTCTGATGGGACAGTAGCTGTAATTGATGAGCACAGTAGCTGCGTTTGATGGGCACAGAGAGGCTGTAATTTTTTATTTTTTATTTTTTGTTTGTTTGCGCCGCGACTGAGTACAACCATAGCTTGGAATTTCAAACAATTTCAAACAAACTTTGGGAATTTGGACCAGTTTTTGACATCCTAGGGTTACAATGCTTGGGCACTCTTGTGTTCATCTTCGTTATTGAATTTTATAAGTTTTAGTGCATGTGCCCCTTTTATTTTCTCTCCTGTGGTCCACAGTTTTCTTCTTTTAACTGGACTTGACCTCTGCCTTTGAGATCCTATGGATGTTTTGTGAACCCCTTTTGGGCAGACATATGTTCAGGGCCGGCGCTACCTCTAGGCGAACTAGGCAGCCTCCGAGAGACTGAGAGGCTAAAGCCTCATGTATGAAGTTATTGCTGTGCCAGATTCCACAAAGGCACAGATATTGTGTTTATGAGTAGTGAGACATGCATGTAGGCTAATTACGGTGTTGTTCTCCTCAGGAAAAAATATATGTCCTAGCAAAGTTACCCCCCACAACCCATTAGGGGTTTCTTGGTTTAATTAAGCAACTTCTTGTGAAATGGCCCTTAGTATCATAATAGAGACAAATGCCAAGGTTCCTTTTGCAAAGCTTCTTCTTTCTGGAGTAAGGGGAATAGCTGCAATTACCTTAAGCTAATTGGGAAAGATAATGGCGGCAGAAGCTTCTGGTAATGGTAAATAGAAGAGGAAGAACTGGTGAACCTTTCAAATCAGTGCTCACAAACATACCAGTTGATACAGATTGCCAGCTACATGGCTTCTTCTAGCATCTCAGATGTGAGGTTATTAACATAAACATTTTGATAGCTTTGTACAGCCTCACCAGTGGCGGCTGGTGCTCCAATTTTTTTGGGGGGGGGGCGCAAACAAGCGAGAAAAAAACAAAAACAAATGCAACCTCACTGTGCCATGCCATCAATTGTCGCCACTGTGCCATCAATTGTCGCCACTGTGCCATGTCATCAAATGCAGCCACTGTGCCATGCCATCAAACGCAGCCACTGTGCCAACATTTATCGCCACTGTGCCCATCAATTGTCACCACTGTGCCATGCCATCAAACGCAATCAATGTGCCATAAATTGTCGCCATTGTGCCCATTAATTGTCACCACTGTGCCATGCCAAACGCAGCAACTGTGCCATGCCATCAAACGCAGCCACTGTGCCATCAATTGTCGCCACTGTGCCATGCCATCTATTGTCGCCACTGTGCCATCAATTGTCGCCACTGTGCTATCAATTGTCGCCACTGTACCATGCCATCAAATGCAGCCACTGTGCCATGCCATCAAATGCAGCCACTGTGCCATCATTTATCGCCACTGTGCCCATCAATTGTCACCACTGTGCCATGCCATCAAACGCAGCCACTGTGCCATCAATTGTCGCCACTGTGCCCATTAATTGTCGCCATTGTGCCATGCCAAATGCAGTCACTGTGCCATCAAACGCAGCCACTGTGCCATGCCATCAAATGCAGCCACTGTGCCATCAATTGTTACCACTGTGCCATCAATTGTCGCCACTGTGCCCATCAATTGTCACCACTGTGCCCATCAATTGTCACCACTGTGCCCATCAATTGTAGCCACTGTGCCCTGTAAATGCTGCCCGATTACCCCCCCGCCCAGCACATACCTTTCTGGGGTCAGCCATCCTCCTTCCATGGTCCCTCGACATCTTCTCCCACCCTCGATGACGCTTCAGCCAATCAGGTTACCGGTAACCAGAACCGATGAACATGATTGGCTGAGACGCCTGTCAGTGTTAGCCAGGGAACGCCCCCTCGTGCATCCCCTGGTTAACTATTTGGAAGCCGATTACAGCCCGCTGGCTCTGATAGGCACTTCCAAAGCCAACCAGCTTCCGTTATTCAGATGGCCGGCACTCACCAGGGGGCCGGCCATCTGAATAGTGGGCGGCAGTAACAATACATAGATTCATGCAATGCATGAATCTGTGTATTGTATTCAGTGGCAGTGCAGGAGCTAGAGGGGGCGGCGCTCCTGCGCCCTCTATGGACACACCGCCACTGAGCCTCACTATAAACTAGCTACAAGGTGTTGGATCATTCCAGCTAGAATCTGGGGCCTATTTCCAGAACTTAAAACAACATTGGTGAGTGGGCAGTCTGCTTTGACGTGAATGATAAAGAATTGCTTCTGCCATGTGCATGCAGTCAGGGTCATGTAGAAGAGACCTAAAGCATTGAAGAATGTGCCCACAGAAGCTAGAGCAGGATCAGAGGATGGTAAACTGAAGGCCCAGAACAATAGATCCCCCTGGAGTAATAATGTTACACCCTTAACGGGGTTGTTAAGGTATTTTTTTTTAAATAACAAACATCTTATGCCGCGTACACACCATCACTTTATGTGATGGAAAAAAACGACATTTTCTGTGAAGTAAAAAATGACGTTTTTGAAACTTAAATTTTCAAAGACGAAGTTGCCTACACACCATCGTTTTTCTCACAATGTTCTTGCAAAGTGAGGTTACGTTCCACCACGTTTTACCATTGAAGCTTGCTTCATAAGTAGCTTCTGGGCATGCGTGGATGAAAAAACGTCTTAGAGAACGACGTTTTTTGCTACACACGGTCAATTTCTGTGAAGTAAAAAGTGCACTTTTGAAAAACGACACATAAAATTGAAGCATGCTTCAATTTTTTTTGGTAGTTTTTTACAAGACATAAAACGACGTTTTCCCCCACACACAGTCAATTAAAGTGACGTTTTTAAAAACGTCATTTTTTTTCATCACATAAAGTGATGGTGTGTACGCGGCATTATACTTACCTCCACTGTGCAGCTCGTTTTTCACAGAGTGGCCCCGAACCTGGTCTTCTGGGGTCCCCCGGTGCCTCTCTCAGCTCCTCCCCACAAGAACTAACCCCCTTCATGCAAGCTCTCTCCCATTGTGGTTAGTTCTTGCAGGCTCGCTCCTGTGATACAGACAGCGGCCATGGCCTCAGACTGTATCACTCAGCCCCGCCCCTCGGCGCGCCGCCTCATTGGATGTGATTAACAGCAGCGCGAGCCAATGGCTGCGCTGCTTTCAATCAACCAATAAATGAGCCGAGAAAGCCCGGCCAAGAAGCCAGCGGCGTGGGACTTTTGAGGGGTCAGGTAAGTAAACGGGGGGCTGGGGGCCGCTAATCCTCGGATGTTTTTTCACCTTAATGCATAGAATGTGTTAGATAGTTACTGTGTCAGATGATTTCAGGATATGGAAGGATTCAAGGTAGGCATAGTATGCAGGAGTGACCAGGACTAGTAATTGCCAGAACACAATGGCCCGGATTCACAAAGCACTTAAGCCGATGTATATCGATATACCCCGCGTAAGTGTAACTATGCGCCGTCGTATCTGTGCGCCATGCCCACAGAACTAGATACGCCTGAAAATAGGCTTCATCCGACCGACGTAACTTTCCTACACCGGCGTATAGTGGGCGCATATTTACGCTGACCGCCTCATTGCAAATATGCAAATGAGGGAGATACGTCGATTCACGAACGTAGTTGCGCCCGGCACATAATATACGCGGTTTGCGTAAGGCTTACGTCCGGCGCATAGTTATTCCCCATCTATGAGGCTCAACTCATGCAAAGGTATGGACCAGGGAACAGCCGTCGTATTTTACGTTGTTTACGTAGTAGTATGTGAATAGGGCTGGGCGTAGGTTACGTTCACGTCGTAGGCAGTGGTTCGATGTATCTTAGGCAGTTTTTTTGATGTGATTCTGAGCATGCGCACTGGGATGCGGCCACGGGACGGTGCATGCGCCGTACGTTATTTGTATCTTTATGACGCTCAGTCCATCATTTACATGGGGTCACGCCTCATTAGCATGGCTCCCGCCCACTTCCACCTACGCTGGCTTACGCCGAGGAAACCCAGCGTAGATTTGGGGGCGAGTGCTTTGTGAATACTGTGCTTGGCGCTCTGCGCTACGCCGGCATAGCCTAAAAAAGATACGCTACGCCGGCATAAATATGCGCCAATGTATATGAATCCAGGCCTAAGCTTACAAAGGTCAGGGCTGGAAGTAGACAATGGCAGAGATTATTAGCAAGCTTCATTGCAGGTGGCAATCCCTAGCTTACCTATTACCCAGAAGCTTATCTATTACCCAGGCAAGGGCCATGGCAGGCAGAAATCAGTAGCTTTCTCCTCAGGGGAATTTAACCGCAGCAGTCCACAATAGTGCATTATACAGTCAAGAATTATGTAGGAATGTGGGGAAAAGGGGAAGCGCAAGTTGGGTCACTAGTTTAGTAGGTGTCCTTGATAAAGGATACCTATAGGGGGTCACGCGTCAAGTGACGGTGCTGTTACTGTAACCTTATATGCATAAATATGCATTATACAGTGCCTTGAAAAAGTATTCATACCCCTTGACATTTTCCACATTTTGTCATGCTACAACCAAAAACTTAAATGTATTTTACTAGAATTTTATATGATAGACCAACACAAAGTGACACATACTTGTGAAGTGGAAGGAAAATGATACATGGTTTGATTTTTTTTACAAATAAATATCTGAAAAGTGTAGCGTGCATTTGTATTCAGCCCCCTTTACTCTGATACCCCTACAAATCTAGTGGGACCAATTGCCCTCAAAAGTCACCTAATTAGTAAATAGAGTCTACCTGTGTGTAATTGAATCTCAGTATAAATACAGCTGTTCTGTGAAGACCTCAAAGGTTTGTTAAAGAACCTTATGCCTTGTACACGGAATTTCCAATGGAAAAAGTCAGACGGAAGCTTTTCATCGGATATTCCGTCCATGTGTATGCCCCATCTGATTTTTTCCGTCTGAAATTCTGACGGAATTAGATAGAGAACATGTTCTCAATTTTTCAGATGAAATTTTTTTTTATCTGAATTTCCGTTCGTCTGGATGCAATTCCAACAGACTAAAAACCACACATGCTCAGAATCAAGTTGACGCATGCTTGGAAGCATTGAACTTTGTTTTATTCAGCACGTCGTGTGTTTGACGTCACCGCGTTCTGACCCAATCGTTTTTTGTAACAATGGTGTGTACGCACATCAGACCATCAGGCCACTTCAGCGGTGAACCGATGGAAATGGCCCGTCGGACCATTCTCATCGGTTTGGAACGACTGTGTGTACGCGGCCTGAGAAGTCCCATCTGCAGCTTGTGAGAAGCCATGTGGGGGACCCAGCAAACATGTGGAAGAAGGTGCTCTGGTCAGATGAGACCAAAATTAAACAATTTGGCCTAAAAGCAAAACGCTATGTGTGGGGGAAAACTAACACTGCACATCACCCTGACACACCATCCTCACTGTAAAACATGGTGGTGGCAGCGTCATGTTGTGGGGATGCTTTTCTTCAGCAGGGACAGGGAAGCTGGTCAGAGTTGATGGGAAGATGTATGGCGCCAAATACAGGGCAATCTTAGAAGAAAACCTGTAGAGTTTGCTAAAGACTTGAAACTGGGGCGGAGGTTCACCTTCCAACAGGACAACGACCCTAAACATACAGTCAGAGCTACAATGGGATGGTTTAGATCAAAGCATTTTCATGTATTAGAATGGCCCATTTAAAATCCAGACCTAAATCCAATTGAGAATCTGTGGTAAGACTTGACAATTGCTGTTCACAGAACGCTCTCCATCCAATCTGACAAGGGGGGGGGGCTGAATTCAATTGCAAGCCACTTTTTTTACGTATTTATTTATAAAAAATGATGTAAACCATTTATCATTTTTCTTTCACTTCACAATTATGTGCCACTTTGTGTTGGTCTATCACATAAAATCCCAACAAAATACATTTACATTTTTGGTTGTAACATGATAAAATGTGGAAAATTTCAAGGGGTTATGAATGCTTTTTCAAGGCACTGTATATGCTGAAGGAATTTATATTTATTGGAGGAACATTAATGCCTCGTACACACAATCGGATGTCTGATGGAATCTAATCCGATGGATTTTTTCGTCAGATATCCGTTGAATTTGATTTTCATCAGTCTTGCCTACACACCATCAGTCAAAAATCCGACCGTGCCAAAACGCGGTGACGTAAAACACTACGACGTGCTGAAAATGAAGTTCAATGCTTCCGAGCATGCGTCGACTTGATTCAGAGCATGTGTGGATTTTTGACCGATGGACTTTCCCACAGACGATCGTTTTTTTTTCTATCCTTTTTTATCCATAGGAAAAATGTAAAACAAATTGAAAATATGTTAATTCTATGAAATAGTTGATAGAATTAAACATGTATTCATTAGTACTTTCAATAAAATCTATTTTACAAAAGGAAAACATTCCATAAATCAAAGACTAGTCAACACAAAGGGCACAGTACAGGGGGGGAATGCACAAGGGCACAGTACTGGTGGGGGGGATGTCAGGAGGGCACAGTATAGGTTCTGGGACACTTCCCAGGACACAACCATATCGGAACAGTTTAGTAAAAAGCGTGACTGTCCCGGCAAATCTGGGACAGTTGGCAAGCATGATGTAATGCAAGATTATTGTGGGGCCCCCGTGTACCTGGGGCCCTTGGGCAGTGCCCAGGAGTGCCCTTGCATTAAGATGGCCCTGCACATACTGTCCACTGTCATACCTCCACAATTCTGTACATAATGCCTGCTGTCACACCATACACACCCCATTCTCATTCTTACTGCCTGCTCCTATTCCCTCTGCACAACTCTTTTCACATACTATCTGTTATCATTTCATCTGCATTTTCCTGAAACACTTATTACATGCTGTTATACTCTATGCACTCCTGTACTGCACATCTGACTTTTCAAAATTGTAATATTTTCACCCTTTCTCCTTCTGGAATAGGTAAACTTTTGCTAGTAATCTAAAAAAAAGAGTGCAATTTTAACTTTCAGAAGCCAATTCATCCCAAAATTTCTGAGTTTTAATTCTTTGTAGAGGTTCCAGCAGGGAAAGGGTAAAAGAGAAAACTGGGAGAGAATGTGTGAATCAATTTATTCGTAATTTATAAAATGTGTACATTTTTTTTTTTTTTTTTGGTTCCCATAAGTAGACAGAGCCGAAAAGCTTTGGCTTTAATGGTTTATAGCAGATCAAGAACTTAACCTTAAGGACTTCTGTGGGAAAAGCAATAATCATAGGCCCATTTGCTGTTGCTTCTCTCGGAACAAGCAAATCCACTCATTCAATGCAGATAAAAAGGATAAAGATGTCGTTGGGTGACATGCCGCTGTGAGGAACTTGAATGTTCATTACCTAGTCATCAGACTGCAGAATCGATTTCATTTTCACAGAGTTTATAGCAGTTCAAAGCTTGGTTAGCTTTAGTCTTTCAGTACTTACTTTGTGTTCCTAGCCAGACATCAAAGAAGGGGAGGTATTAGGAGAGGTCAAAAAGCACTTAGGAAAAAAAGACAGTTGGGAACAGATGCATTTAAAGTGTAACACCATCAATGAATGTATATATAAACACATTTATTCTTCTATTTGGTGCTATGATTGCTGTTATTATGAGAGAGGCTTTTTTTTTCCCATCTGAAATGTTAACCTATTTCTTCTGATTGGGCAATTTCTTTTGCACACAGAGTAGAATCTAGGTAATGATTGATATTCCCAGGGGGCCTCTGATCAATAATAAGACATCCCAGCATAGAATGATATGTAGAGATAGAGAGACAGATAGATAGATAGATAGATAGATAGATAGATAGATAGATAGATAGATAGATAGATAGATAGATAGATAGATAGATAGATAGATAGATAGACTGACAGACAGACAGACAGACAGACAGGGGATAGATAGATAGATATGGGATAGATAGATAGATAGATAGATAGATAGATAGATAGATAGATAGATAGATAGATAGATAGATAGATATGAGATAGATATGAGATAGATATGGGATAGATAGATAGATAGATAGATAGATAGATAGATAGATAGATAGATAGATAGATAGATAGATAGATAGATAGATAGATAGATAGATAGATATATAGATGGATAGATAGAGATAGATAGATATGGGATAGATAGATAGATAGATAGATAGATAGATAGATAGATAGATATGGGATAGATAGATAGATAGATATGGGATAGATAGATAGATAGATAGATAGATAGATAGATAGATAGATAGATATGGGATAGATAGATAGATAGATAGATAGATAGATAGATAGATAGATAGATATGAGATAGATAGATAGATAGATAGATAGATAGATAGATAGATAGATAGATAGATAGATAGATAGACAGATATGAGATAGATAGATAGATAGATAGATAGATAGATAGATAGATAGATAGATATGAGATAGATAGATAGATAGATAGGTAGATAGATAGGTAGATAGATAGATAGATAGATAGATAGATAGATAGATAGATAGATAGATAGATAGATAGATAGATATGAGATAGATAGATAGATACTTGTTGCTATGTTGGTAGATTTTTTTAATCTTCTGCATGGGCGACAAGTTCTATTGATTAAAGCGATGAAACGCCCGTAGCAAACGCCCGTTGTCGCTCAAGTCGCGCAAGTCGCTTGAATCAATTCCATTACTTTTTATGGGAAATGGAAACGCTCAAATACGCCCAAACCGCCCGATACGCGCGACAAAAAAGGGTCCGGAACGTTTTTTGGCTACAGGCAATGGGCGTCAGGCGCATCAGCGTTCAAATGTGAACCATCCCCATAGACTTACATGTATTTTGGTCCCTCTGGCGTTTGTGAGTGTCGCGATACAGGCGACAAAACGCCTAGGTGTGAATGGGCTCTAAAGTAGAGCTCTAGGAATTATATCTAAAAAAGAAACAGCAGGAGATAGGTAAAAAGTGTTAAAAGACTGCTATAGCCAAACATAATGTATTCTGGTAAGTAAATGCAATTACTACTTGTAATGATGATATTAACCACTAGAGCACCGGGCCATCGTCAAATGACGGCTCCACGGTGACTCTGAAAATTCAACAGGACGTCAATTGACGTCCTGTATTCTTGCGGCCACTGGGGGGCGCGCGAGCGCACCGGCGGCGGCGCGTCCCCGAGATGCCGATGCGCGTGCCTGGCGGTCGCGATGTCCGCCAGGCACTCAGAATCGGCGGCTACAGGGACAAGACGTGGAGCTCTGTGTGTAAACACAGAGCTCCACGTCCTGTCAGGGGAGAGAGGAGACCGATCTGTGTCCCTTGTACATAGGGACATAGATCGGTCACCTCCCCCAGTCACCCCCCTTCCCCCACAGTTAGAACACAATTTAGGTATACATATTAACCCCTCCCTCACCCCCTAGTGTTAACCCCTTGAATGCCAGTCACATTTATACAGTAATTAGTGCATATTTATCGCATTAATCGCTGTATAAATGTGAATGGAGCCAAAAACGTGTCAAAAGTGTCCGATGTGTTCGCCGCAATGTCACGGTGACAGTAAAAAAATCGCAAATCGCCGCCAATACTAGTAAAAAAATTAATAAAATAAAAATGCCAGAAATCTATCAGCTATTTTGTAAACGCTATAACTTTTGCGCAAACCAATCAATATATGATCATTGCGATTTTTTTTACCAAAAATATGTAGAAGAATACATATCGGCCTAAACTGAGGAAAAAAAATGTTTATTTTTTAAAAAAATTGTGATATTTATTAAATAAAAAAGTAAAAAATAGTGGCCCAGATTCAAGAAGCACTTGCGCCCGCGCAACCATAGTTGCGCGGCGCAAGTGCTTACTTGCTCCGGTGTAACGAGTGCTCCTGATTCAGGAACCTCGTTACACCGAATGCAGCCTAGGATGTGATAAACATAAGCCTCCTTATGCCTTCACATCCCAGGCTGCATTCTTGCGTTGGCCGCTAGGGGGCGCAGCCATTGTGATCGGCGTATAGTATGCAAATTGCATACTACCACCGATTCACAAAAGTTGCGCGGGCCCTGCCTACGCAAGGTACGGAGTTTCCGTACGGCGCCTTTAGCATAAGGTTGCTCCTGCTAATAGCAGGCGCAGCCAATGCTAAAGTATAGCTGCGCCTCCCGCTCGCGACGTTCAAATTTAACGTCGTTTACGTAAGTGAACCGTGAATGGCGCTGGACGCCATTCACGTTCACTTACAAGCAAATGACGTCCTTGCGACGTCATTTGCCGCAATGCACGTCGGGAAAGTTTCCCGACGGAGCATGCGCTGTTCGCTCGGCGCGGGAGCGCGCCTAATTTTCTGAGAAAAAAAGCTCTGGTCATAGCTCCTGATGATGGCTGCAGTTGTTGTTGTTGTTAATATTTATTTTTGTACCTTAATTCTGTCTAAAACAGTGTAATTTCATGGTGGTGATAAATAACATGTACTCAGAATGGTCTGGAGTGGTAAGTGGGGTACCCCAACGCTCTCTCCTGGGCAGGGGCATTGCTAGATTCCAAAAAGACCAGGGGCTTCAGCCCGAAGCCAAGCCAGCACCGGGGGGGGTGGGGTGCGGGCGCGGCCGGTGGAGTGGCGACCTGACTACACTGACCTGCATTGCATACACTGACCTGCATACACAACACTGACCTGACCTGCATTGCCTTGCATACACTGACCTGACCTGCATTGCATACACTGACCTGACCTGCATACACAATCACTGACCTGACTACACTGACCTGACACCTGACTACACTGACCTGACCACACTGACCTGACCTGACTACACTGACCTGCATTGCATACACTGACCTGACCTGCATTGCATACACTGACCTGACTACACTGACCTGCATTGCATACACTGACCTGACCTGCATTGCATACACTGACCTGACCTGCATACACTGACCTGACCTACATACACAATCACTGACCTGACCTGCATACACTGACCTGACCTGCATACACTGACCTGACCTGCCACACTGACCTGACCACACTGAACTGACTACACTGACCTGACCTGCATACACTACACTGACCTGACCTGCATACACTACACTGACCTGACTACACTGACCTGACTACACTGACCTGACCTGCATACACTACACTGACCTGACCTGACTACACTGACCTGACCTGACTACACTGACCTGACTACACTGACCTGACCTGCATACACTACACTGACCTGACCTGACTACACTGACCTGACCTGACTACACTGACCTGACCTGACTACACTGACCTGACTACACTGACCTGACCACACTGACCTGACTACACTGACTACACTGACCTGACTACACTGACCACACTGAGTTGCATTGCATACACTGACCTGACCTGACCTGCATACACTGACCTAACCTGCATACACTGACCTGACCTGCATACACTGACCTGACTACACTAACCTGACCTGCATACACTACACTGACCTGGCTACACTGACCTGACCTGACTACACTGACCTGACCACACTGACCAGACTGACCTGACCACACTGACCTGACCACACTGACCTGACCACACTGACCTGACCTGCATTGCATACACTGACCTGACCTGCATACACTGACCTGACCTGCATGCACAATCACTGACCTGACCTGCATACACTGACCTGACTACACTGACCTGACCACACTGACCTGACCTGACTACACTGACCTGACCTGACTACAATGACCTGACCACACTGACCTGACCTGACTACACTGACCTGACCTGACCACACTGACCTGACCACACTGACCTGACTACACTGACCTGACCTGAATACACTGACCTGACCTGCATACACTGACCTGACTACACTGACCTGACCTGACTACACTGACCTGACCTGACCACACTGACCTGACCACACTGACCTGACTACACTGACCTGACCACACTGACCTGACCACACTGACCTGACCTGCATATACTGACCTGACCACACTGACCTGACCTGACCACATTGACCTGACCTGACCACACCACTGACCTGACTACACTGACCTGACCTGCATACACTGACCTGACTACACTGACCTGACTACACTGACCTGACTACACTGACCTGACCTGACCACACTGACCTGACTACACTGACCTGACCACACTGACCTGACCTGCATATACTGACCTGACCACACTGACCTGACTACACTGACCTGACCACACTGACCTGACCTGACCACACTACACTGACCTGACTACACTGACCTGACTACACTGACCTGACCTGACTACACTGACCTGACTACACTGACCTGACCTGACTACACTGACCTGACTACACTGACTACACTGGCCTGACCTGACTACACTGACCTGACCACACTGACCTGACCTGCATACACTGACCTGACCACACTGACCTGACCTAACCACACTACACTGACCTGACTACACTGACCTGCCCTGCATACACTGACCTGCATTCACTGACCTGACCTGACTACACTGACCTGACCTGACCACACTACACTGACCTGACTACACTGACCTGACCTGCATACACTGACCTGACCTGCATACACTGACCTGACCTCACTACACTGACCTGACTACACTGACCTGACCTGCATACACTGACCTGACCTGACTACACTGAACTAACCTGACTACACTGACCTGCATACACTGACCTGACAACACTGACCTGACCTACATACATACACAACCATTGACGTCACCTACCTCAGCCGTGATGTGCCCGTCATAGCAATGAAGCCAAGGAGGAGACAGGAGAGCCGCCGAGCAGGGAGTGGGGATGTGGCGTGGCGGGCAGCTGTGGTGCCAGAGGAGAGGAGGCTCAGTCAGCCAGAGGAAAGGAGGCTCAGGAGCCGTGGAGAGCCTCCGAACCGAGCGGGGATGTCGCATTGCGCGCCGGGCGCGGGCGACATTGTAATTTCCGCCTTCTAAGCTTGCGGCGCCTATGATGGACGTCACACGTCCCGCAGTCCCGGATTGGACCAGTGGAACATCCAAGGCAGGACCTGCTCTGTCACTCGGCGGCGCTCGGAAACAAAATGCTCCCTGCTCGGCGGCACTCTGGGCTATTTATTAAATGCTCTAAGAGCGAGACTCGGGGCTTTTCACCGACCCATTTGGGGCTCCAGCCTCCCCAGCCCACCCCTAACAACGCCCCTGTTCCTGGGACCAATTATGTTTAATTTATTTATAAACTAGCTGAATACCCGGCGTTGCCCGGTCTTCCTATCTTAACCTTTTGGGGAGGAAAATCATAGTAATATAAATATACCCATCTTTTATATAAGGGTGTAGGTAAGGGTTAATTTAACTGTCATATATTTTTATTTGGCATATAAGTAATATGTGTACCAGGTATTATTGAAATATCTCCAGGCGTACAGAAGTTATGTGGGAACATACATTTCCCATTGATTTGCATGGGACTTTAAACAAAAACCCCGACCCTCACAAATGAGGGTAGTTAAGGGATAAATTAACTATCCTATAGTTTAAGTGGACATATAAGTAACATGTGACCAAGTGTTATCGAAATATCTACAGCCGTTTGGAAGTTATGAAATAACATGTATTTCCCATAGAGTTGAATGGGACTTTGGGGGTGGGTAAGGGTTAAACCACCTATCCTATGTTTGTTGCTGACATATAAGTAACATGTGTGCCAAGTTTCATGTTAATATCTTTAGCCGTTTGGACGTGATGCTGGAACATACATACATACATACATACACACACTTGAGTTTTATATATATATAGATTATATAGAGGATGGGATAAATAGCTCAATCTCAGTGTTCTCTGACGATACAAAAATAAGCAATATCATTACAGCAGGATATACAGGTAGAAACTTTACAAGAAGACCACAATAAATGAATAGGGTGGGCAACTACATGGCAAATGAGGTTTAAAATTGAAAAACGTATAGTAATACACTTGGGGATTAAAAATATAAACACAAGGGGCTAGATTCAGTAATAGCCTATCTTTAGGCGGGCGTAGCGTATCTCATATACGCTACGCCGCCGTAACTTTGAGAGGCGAGTCCCGTATTCTGAAAGAATTTGCGCCCGAAGTTACAGCAGCGTAGCGTATATGGGCCGGCGTAAGCCCGCCTAATTCAAAATAGGCTGGTAGGGGGCGTGTTGTATGCTAATTAATCGTGACCCCACTTAATTGACGCTTTTAACGAACGGCGCATGCGCCATCCGTGAAAGTAAATAGTCAATGCTTTTGACGTGAACGTAACTTACGCACAGCCCTATTCGCGTACGAATTACACAAACGACGCAAAATTCTACGCTGTCCCGACGTCCATACTTAACATTGGCTACGCCTCATATAGCAGGAGTAACTTTACGCCGGAAAAAGCCTTACGTAAACGACATAAAAACAATGCGCCAGGCGCACGTAAGTTTCTGAATCGGCATATCTAGCTCATTTGCCACCTAGCGGCCAGCGTAAATATGCACCCTAAGATACGACGGCGTAGGAGACTTACGCCGCTCGTATCTAGGCAACATTGAGGCGTATCTGATTCTATGAATCAGGCGCAGAGATGCGACGGCCCGCATTCAGAGTTACGACGGCGTATCTGGAGATATGCAGACGTCACTCATTTATGAATCTAGCCCAAGGTATTTACTAAGGGGAGTACCTCCTGGGCAAATCCAGGATTGAGAAAGATCTGGGGGTCCTAGTAGAAGATAGACTGAGCAATAAAATGCAATGTCAACCTGCAGAAAGCAAAGCCAGCAGACTATTAGCATGCATTAAAAAGGGAGATAAAATAATAATCCTGACACTTTATAAAACTCTGGTTTGGCCACATCAGGAGTATTCCATCCAGTTCTGGTTACCAATCCTCATGAAGGATGTGCTGGAACTGAAGAAAGTCCAGAGAAGTGCAACAAAATTAATAAGTGGACTGGAGGACCTCAATTTACGAGGAACGACTACAAGCACTAAAATTATTCTACGTAACTGGAAAAAGAGATGCTTGAGAGGAGATATGATAGCAATTTAGCGATCTCAATTGTGATCCCAATGTAGGTAGGAAACTATTCAGTCTCAAAGAGTTTAAGAGGACATGGGTCCACACAATGAGATTGGAGGAGAAGAGGTTTAACCTTAAGCTGTGTAGGGGGTATTTTACTGTCGTACATTGGACGTACATCTTAGCGAACACAATATGCAGGGGCATGGAAAATAATTATTGGCACACACACCCACACAGGTTGCACTGAATGTACTAGTGTCTTTATTCAACCTTACCAACTAATTATATATATATATATATATATATATATATATATATATATATATATATATATATATATATATATATATATATATATATATATATATATATATATATATGTATATTATAATATGTGTATTGTATACAATCTATATATTCTTTGTATAAATACATTTATATATTTCTCTATATTGTGTTTTCGTTGCCCATATAATCCCAACATAAGTGAGTTTTTTTTCATATTAAGCTCTTAAAGGGTCACTAAAGGAATTTTTTTTTTTCGCTAAATAGCTTCCTTTACCTTATTGCAGTCCTGGTTTCATGTCCTCATTGTTCGTTTTTGCTCCGATGTTGCTGTAATTCTTCTCTGTTCTGGACACTTCCTGGTTGTCTGTTTCCTGATGACCACAGTATTGGGAGATTCTAGTTTCATTTTCCAAACCATCACTGCTCTATGGCTCTGTATAGCACAGAGGCAGGATAACATGCAAAAACCAAATTAGATGCAAAAACGAAACTAGAGGTACATTATATGATTGATTTTTATCTATTTTTAATCAATTTTAAAAGGAATCAGTTAACTATTATGTCTCTACGTGGCAACTACGTGTTTGGATGCATGAGCTGACCAAATTCAAATAATTTCTCATCCTGTCAGATAGACTGCCTCTATTTTGGCATGTATCATGGCCTGTGTAATTTTATGTTTGGTCTCAAGTACACTAAGATGAGGGGACTTCCAAGATTTTGCAATAGTTTTTTTTTGGCTGCAGTAATTATCTGTAATAATAGCTTGAATTGATGAAAGGTTAAATCTAAAGTTTTTTTGAGTACAGCCATTGCTGGGTCTGCAGTTATTGAGGTGTCCAAAAAGGTGGAGAGCATTTGAAAGATCTCCACCTAGAAGGCTTGAGGTACTGAGCAGACCCACCAAATATAGTGGTGAGTTTTGTTTACTATATGCTTTCAGTATCCTAACAGAAAATGAATAAATAAATGTGAAGACTAAAGAAAAAAAAAGAAGAAGAGGAAGCAAAAAGTGATAAGTAATGAAGATGAAGATGGTAAGAAATAGGAGGAATGGAATAGAAAGCAGAGGAAGAGGACAGAAGGGAGAAGAAAGAGGGATGCAAAGAAGAGAAAAAGAGAAGCGTGGGTGAGGGAAAAAAAATAATTTAATTATATGTCTTTACCAAGCCAATTCTCCCTTTTCTCTAGCAGCACAGAATAGGAAACTGAAAAATAAAATATTAAAAAAGTATTTTAATACATACCAATATGTGATTTTATATAGTTTGTGGGACTCTGAGTATAGGGAAGGGATTTAAATGCTTTACTGGTTTCTGGCTCAAGTTCCTGCTCATTGAAAAAAGTTGACGACATCAATTTTTTGTGTGAAACTAGAGACGGAGAGGTGACATAGGAAACTGTATTGTTGAACCAGGAAATAAGTACTTTACCTACCTGACTGTGCAGCATGCAAGGTCTGGGTAAATCACAGGATTGGCTAACTGCAACTACAAATCCTTTGACGGGTAAGAAAGTTAAGACACGTATGTCAAATTCGTATTTTTGCTATTTTTCCAGAGTTAGAGTATAATATGTAGTTTTACTCTTCTTGCTATCCTTCAATGTAAAAAGATATTATCCTAGCCATAGTTTAAATGAGCGAACATTGCCAGTACTAAACAGTGTGTCATTAAGACCCACAGTCTTGGCAATCTTTCTCTAATACCTTTAGGATTCCTATTTTTTTCTTTCCGCATTGAAAAAAATAACAAGCTTCAAATACCTGTGGACTCACACAGCACACGCCGTGGTGATTTAGAAAAAGTTCACACCAGGTATGGCCTTTCTTTTACAAAACATCATTTCCACCACAGTGCACCTCTACAGCATGCAGCAATTAGCTGTACACATATGAACTAAAAGCTCTAGCAGCCCCCCTGTGTCTAAAATTATGTCTGAATAATAAAACAATTTTCTTCAGATTAATTGAGTCCTGGTAGAACATTGTGTTTATATTGGGCATAAGGCATACATTTTCTTTGTGCAGGAGAAAAAAATAATTACTGGGACAAAGATCACAAAGTAGCCTTTAGAAATGTGAGAGCATTTTCCAAGTACATTTTGTGGTGGAGTTTGAGAGCATCGGACCCCTGCATAGTGCTGCCTATGGTGTCTGAGATAGAGCAAGATTTACTGTATCTTAAAAAGCAAATTCATTCAATGACCTATGCAACTGTTTTTACTTTTCAGTTTACATTTTCTTTACTCCCATTAAACCATTTAGTTATCTAAGTGGTCTCTTTAAGTAGTATTAAACCCAAAAAGCTAACATTTATTATACTGGAGCTTACCAATTCTTGTGATGGCTGTATTAGTTTTCTTTTTTAAAGTGATTGTAAAGTCTTGTTTTTAATAACAAACATGTTATAGTTATCTGCTCTGTTGCAGTGGTTTTGCACAGAGCAGTCCAGGTCCTCCTCTTCTTGGGTCCCTTTATGGCGCTTCTGGCCCCTCCCTCCTGTTAAGTGCCCCCACAGCAAGCAGCTTGCTGTGGGGGGGCACCCGAGCCGAGCTGCAGCTCCGTATGTCCATTCAAACTCTGAGCTGTGGTTCGGCCCGCCCCCTCTCCCTCCTGATTGACTGATTTTGATTGGCAGCAGTGGGAGCCAATGGCACTGCTGCTGTGCATTAGCCAATCAGGAGGGAGAGTCCAGTGTGGCCGAGGGACTCGTGGACAACACTGGATAGAGAGGGGGCTCAGGTAAGTGTTAGAGGGGCTGAGGGGGGGGCTGCTGCACACAGAAGCGTTTTCATCTTAATACATCTAAAACGCAAACCCCCCCCCCCCCCCCGTGTTAATGAATATGGGGTATATTGTATCCCTACCCATTCACCAACAAAAATAAGTGTAGTGCTACAAAACACAAGAGACAGTTTTTGACAAGTCCTTTATTAAAAGCCGCGTCTTCTCCCTCTGGTGTTTCTGCTCCCTCTTCTCTCTCCTGTGGTTTTTGTCTTCCTCTGGTGTTTCTTCTCCCTCTTCTCTCTTTGCTGGTTTCTTCTCCCTCTTCTCTCTCCGGTGATGTCTTCTTTGTCCGCACCCACACGCTAAAAATAAAAAACACGGTCTTCCCTCGATGCTGGCTGCCTCCGCTGTGTCCGCTCCCACTTCTTATATAGACATGGGGGCGTTTCCATCCGGTGACATCATGCAGAGACCCCGCCCCTTGTGCCATCACGTGCCTGATGACTCATTAGTTGTTAAGGATGTGGTTGCCAGTTTCCCTGCCCGTTTCTTAGCAACCAGCTTTTTACAGTGGCCCAGATTCACGTAGGAAGCGCGTATCTGTGAGCGGGCGTAATGTATCCTATTTACGCTACGCCTCCGCAACTTTGACAGGCAAGTGCAGTATTCACAAAGGAAAGTTGCGGCGGCTTAGCGTAAATAGGCCGGCGTAAGCCCGTCTAATTCAAATGTGGAACATGTGGGCGTGTTTTATGTTAATTTATTGTGACCCCACGTAAATTACGCTTTTTACGAATGGCGCATGCGCCGTCCGTGAAAGTATCCCAGTGCGCATGCTCCCAATTAACCCGCAAAAAGCCAATGCTTTTGACGTGAACGTAAATGACGCACAGCCCTATTCGCGAACGACTTACGCAAACAACGTAATCAACGGAAAATTAGACGCTGGCCCAACGTCCATACTTAACATTGGCTGCGCCTCATATAGCAGGGGTAACTTTACGCCGGAAAAAGCCTAACGTAAACGGCATATCTGTACTGCGACAGCCGGGCGTACGTTCGTGAATAGGCGTATCTAGCTGATTTACATATTCTAGGCGTAAATCAGCGTACACGTCCCTAGCGGCCAGCGTAAATATGCAGTTAAGATACGACGGCGTAGGAGACTTACGCTGGTCGTATCTTAGACAAATTCTGGCGTATCTGATTCTTTGAATCAGGTGCCAAGATACGACGCCTCACACTCAGAGATACGACGGCGGATCTGGAGATACGCCATCGTATCTCCTACCTGAATCTGGGTCAGTATGTTTAGAGGGGGAAAAAAAAAAAAAAAGCAAAATGCATCCAGTTATGTAGGAGGATTTGTTTCATCTCTGTGTATCACCTGAGGCCAGTCACTTCATTGGGTATACAGTATGAAGCTTTATGACCACTTTGAGGTCCCTTCCAAATCCTATACCAGAACCCTCTGGCACTGTGGTTATGGGATTCTGTGGACTGGGGGCTTATCAGAATCTGGAAACCTTAATCTGAAACTCTATAACAATAAAAGAGGCCCCCAGATAAAACAGTAAAAATACACACATATCTTTTTGAAAAATCCTCAAAAAAAAAAACTCCAAGAAAAGTGCTCACCATCCTCCAAAAAAAATAAAAGCATCCCACCTACGCACCTCTAGTCTCTCCAGTTCACTCCCACCAAATGACACGTTCTGGTGGATGACGACTCATATATTTATGGGGGAGGGTCTCCTGGGTGACATAACTGACCAACTATGGACATGACCATATTTGGTCAATTAAAGGAACACTAATGGTTCGTTTTTTATTAGATCAATTGATTGCTGTAAGCTAGAGCATTTAAAAATCACTTACCGGGAGGCACCCGTGATGGCTGCTTAAGCCGGGAGCTCCGCACTGACCCGGTCATCTAGCCGCCCTAGCCCGGAACGAGAGGCAGCCGACGGCCCGAATTTTGGCCACACACCTGGGGGAAACTAAGTACTGCTTGTCCATGTACAGCAGTGCGGTCCGGAGGGACCCGAGGACCCGTTATTCGCCGGTGGAGATACCGAGCGATTCCAAGATGGCGACCGCGCCTCAGGTAACAGACGCCAGCGCTGGGGGAAAGCAAGAGGACAGACAAAGTATGTCACAAAAATCCATCTCCTATGCAGACATGACTGCTCATGGCGCTCCCGCTCTCCTGTCTATCTCACCTACAGCCATAACTCCTAATATGGAGAATTCCTCACAACAGCACTCAGCCTCTCCTGTCTCCCCCATGGGAGCTGCACTATCCCCCTCAGGCGCCATTTTCTCCTCAGGCATCCCTGACCCCATTATGCCTCAAAATGCAGGGGAACTTTTTCTAAAACTCTCTGAATTACTGGAGAAAGGCCTAGCCAACACTGCCAACAAAATAACTAATGACATTAGAAATGATTTCCAAAACCTTGGCTCCAGAATGGAGGTGATAGAACAGAAATTGGATATCACTGTCTCTAGGGCTAATCAGAACACTGACCATATACATGATTTGCAAGAACAACTTGACACTGCTTTGAACAGAATTGACGACCTCGAAAATCGTTCAAGGAGAGAGAATTTTAGGGTCAGGGGGATCCCAGAATCCATTTTGGACGTTTCTACAGCTGTGCAGGACCTTATAAAGCACCTGCTACCGTCAATAAACGCTCATAAATTAGAATTGGACATGGCACACAGGTCTTTTGGCCCTCTCAGAAAGGACGGTTCACCTAGAGACATTGTGGTAAAGCCACATTACTACACAGTTAAAGAGGAAGTAATGAAAGCCTCTCGTCAACATCCCTCCATCCTGTTCCAAGGAGTCAATGTACAAATATTTGCGGACATTTCACCTCTAACCATCCAAAGGCGCAGGGCCCTGAAACCTTTGCTATCCATTCTGATGCAGAAGGAAATTCGATACTGGTGGGCCTTCCCATTTGCCCTGAAGTTTTCACTTAAGGGAAAAACTTATTCCTTCACATCTCTTCATGAGGGGGAAAAAATTCTACTTTCCCTGAAGCTTATTACGCTGGATCCAGCAATGGACACCTCCACCCCACAGGCAGGATCATCCAAACGACCTACTCCTACCAGCCCTATCTCACCGCCATGGAAATCCAATAAGAGCAGACGTCTTAAGGACTCAGTCACAACCTGACTTTCTTTGTGTCATTAGATAGGCTTTCTTTTTAGGGTTCCTGTAATGCCCGTGACGGGGCATTTTTTACCCGGGGTTTTCCAACAACTTTGGGAGATCCCTGGTACATTTGGTTCCCTACTTCTTCAACCACCTTGAGTTGTCTTTTTCTCCTTCACAGGATTGACTTTTGCGAGACTTATATTATATTTTATATGCTACTGATGCCACCGGTTTTGATCCGGGACCCTTCTCAGTTAGGCGGGAGGGACCGGGATCAAAGCTTCTTTGGGGTTTTGCTACTGACACCCAAATTTATTTTTGAACCACTCAGGCTTCCATACATATAGCCAATGACTCACGGTCACTTGACCTAGTCTAAACCTTAGTAGTATTTTTGTTCTGTTACATTGCATTCTGATAGGTATTAATCAGATCCCTTATTCTTTGATCTATGGGCTTCGGCTGCCCTTGTTCTACTTGTTCTAAAATGTTACAGTTTTCGGTATTATATATTACTAATAATTTTATGTGCCTTATTCCTCTCAGGGATGGCTATGACCGGGGCAGATGCCTTGTGCCCCCGTCCAACCCTCGACTGTGGATTATCCGCTGTCGGGAGTTGGACTGGTAACCCTTGACTTGGGTTACATGTATGTTTTGTTTGGCGGGAGGGGGGTGGGACCTCTTCCCCCCCACTCTTGCCGGTTTCATTTATTTTGCTTAATTTTATGCTCCTTTCTTCTTTTCTCCTGCTTTTCTAGTCTTTTCTCTAAGGTTGCCAAGCTACGGACAGAGTTCCGCATTAGCCCTTCTTCGGGTCCAGGCTCCATATATGCCATCTGCTCTCGGATCCCACGCCTCCTATCCCCTGGGGTAAGTACACATAGCTACCATATGCTCCTACTATTTATTGGTCATGTCACGTAACTCCACTCCATCTCCACTTCTTCGAATGGTATCCCACAATGTCCAAGGTCTAAATTCCCCTGTCAAGAGGAAGAAAGTGTTCCAATCCTATCGCTCCCAAAAACTAGAGGTACTCCTCCTTCAAGAAACCCACTTTCCTACAAGTTATTCCCCTTCATTCATCCACACTCACTATCCTCAATTCTTCCTGGCAAATGCAGAGGACAAGACAAGAGGGGTTGCAGTGCTCTTCGCCAGATCTTGCAAATTTAAATCTTTATTAGTGCACAGGGACCCTGAAGGGAGATTTATTCTAGTGAAAGGGTGGATAGATGAGCAACTTTTTTCTTTTGTGTCTTATTACGCTCCTAATAGAGGGCAACTTAAATTTTTTCAATCAATGTTCAATGCCTTAGAAACACTTTTGGAAGGGATTGTCATATTGGGGGGGGATTCCAATGTGGCGTTCGACCAGAGCCTTGACAAATCCAGACCTATGTCATCACAATTGACCCGTCCTACTAGGACTAGTTCACAAATAGCTAAACTGATTTTTCAGCGAAATTTAGTGGATGTTTGGAGGGAATTTAACCCCTCCAAAAGGGATTATACCCATTTCTCCAACCCTCACCGCTCTTACTCGAGAATAGACCACATCCTTGTCTCCTCGAGACATGTCCCTCTGATCACTAAAGCACGCATAAAAGAGACAGCTCTTTCTGATCACTCAATGGTGATCTGTTCCCTTAAAGGAAGGACAGGTGTCTTCCGTCAGTTTCACTGGAAGCTTAACGAGACCCTCCTTAAAGACCCTATGGTTGTCTTGGAAATCGAGAAAGCACTACAGGAATATTTTAGCCTAAACGATGTGGAAGGGATCTCGGCTGAAACTTTGTGGGCTGCGCATAAGGCTACGATCCGTGGTAAGATCATACAAATTGCTGCTAAAATAAAAAAGGACAAAGCTTTGGAAATTGAAAAATTAGATAGGGATTTTACAGATTTGTGCAAACAGCACAAGAAAGATCAAGCTATGATCCGAACCTCTCAGCTGGATGCTGCTAGACTAGCTCTTAACTTAGCACTTACTGTAAGGGCTGAGAGGTCTCTGGGATGGAGCGAAGCGAAATTTTACCAACATAAGGATCGAATGAGTACTATGCTTGCCACCAAACTTTCACCGACTTACCGCACATTTTCTCTCCCAAAAATCAAAACTCGCGAGGGGACTGCCACCCTTAACCCCGAAATCATTCTCAAAACTTTCCAAGGATTTTATTCTGAACTTTACCAAGCCGGCGACTCAGCTGAGATTCCTGAGATTCAATCCTATTTGGACAAATTGCCTATCCCTAACCTTCACACTGATCATGTGGAGCTTATGGAGGCCCCTATATCTGTGACGGAAACCTTGGATGTGATTAAAAATTTGAAGGGAGGTTCAGCTCCGGGGCCAGATGGCTTTTCGACCCCTTATTATAAAAACTTTGCGGATATTCTTGCCCCTCACCTTACAAAATTTTTCAACTCTAAAAGAACGGGGGAGGACCTGCATCCCCAGCTGAACGAGGCATTTATATCTGTTATCCCCAAACCTGATAAGGATCCGGAACAGGTAGAAAATTATAGGCCCATCTCGTTGATCAATAACGACATGAAAATTCTCACGAAAATTTTAGCTAACAGAATAAACTCATTTATTACCCATTATATACATAAAGATCAAGTAGGTTTCATACCAGGGAGACAGGGTCCGGACCAGATCAGGCGGGCGATAGATATTGTTTCGTTACTACAGTCGGGGTGGGATGGAGGTCCTCCCCAGGAAGGATTGCTTCTGTCTTTGGACCTTCAGAAGGCCTTCGATTCCATATCATGGCCTTACCTATTTGAGGTCCTGAAACGGTGGGGGTTTGGGGAGAATTTCCTGGGAACATTGTGCTCCTTGTACTCAGGACCGCAGGCAAGGGTCAAATTGCAGGGATATTTCTCAGATCCTATATTGATCAAAAGAGGGACCAGACAGGGATGTCCCTTGTCTCCTATCATTTTTGCTGTGGCAATAGAAACCTTAGCTATTGTCATCAGGTCCAATCAAGATATTACTGGAGTTTCCTGTGGTCAGCAAACTCACAAATGCGCTTTGTTTGCGGACGACTGCCTCCTTTTTGTTACCTCCCCGGGAACCTCATTGGCTGCTATCTGTGAAGTGCTTGATTCTTTTGGACATGTCTCAGGATTAAGGGTCAACATGAAAAAATCAATGGCATTGAACATTAATATTCAACCTGCTCTAGTAGAGCGACTGAAGACTTTGTTTAGATTCCAGTGGGCTGACTCCTCTATTCGTTACTTGGGGATAAATCTGACTAATAAGTTTGAAAACCTTTATCAGGCTAACTTCCCGCCTATGTTCCGTAAACTCGAAACTGATCTACAAACATGGGCCACTCACAAAATATCCTGGCTAGGAAGGATCAATTCGGTCAAAATGACTCTCCTACCTAGACTGCTATATTTATTCAGGTCTCTCCCAATCGCAATTAGGAAAGATCAACTTAAAAAATTCCAGGGCAAAGTGTTGAAGTTTATTTGGAATGGTAGAGGATATAGGCTGCCCCAAAATGTCTTATATGGTCCCATGACTAAAGGAGGGTTGGGTTTACCACTCCTTTATCGTTACTATCAGGCAGCTAGATTGTCCCAACTGTCTTCCATCTACTCCAGCCGAGAGAAACCAGATTGGATTGAGATGGAGGGTCAGGCAGTTCCTAATGATCCTCTGGACGATCTGCTCTGGTGCTCCCAAAAACTAAGACCGGCCTTAATGGCCCCAACTCTCTCTCAGGCATTTAAGCTTTGGGATGACTTAAGGAAATCTCCTGCGCTAATCTCCGATATGCGACCTTTAGCTAATCTGTTCCAGATTTCTCACTTTAATCCGAATAGAGACTCTACGATTTTTCGATGGTGGATGGATAAGGGACTTTATAGGATTGGACACTTTCTTTCCCCAGTGGGCCTGATCTCATTGGCACACTGTGTGGGATCCTTGGGTATGCCCGACTCTGAAAATGATAGATATTCCAGGATATCCCATTTTCTTACATCAATTTGGAAAAATAAACCAAATCCCCCTGAGTTCACCCTTTACGAAAGATGGTGCATTAGCAATAATGAACAGAGAGGTGGCATTTCTATTGTATATAACTCACTCTCGGAACCTACTTCCAAATTCTCTTACATGGAGGCGTGGGAGAAAGATCTACGGATATCCTGGACTCTGGAGAAGTGGCAGGAGGTAGGATCGAGATCTTCTAAAGGTCTTATTAATATCTCTTTGATTGAAGCTAACCTTAAAGTATTAATGAGGTGGTACTTGGTCCCTTCCAGACTAGCAGCTATGTTTCCAACCACTTCTTCACTGTGTTTCCGAGGTTGTCAAGCCCAGGGTTCCATGTTGCACATCTGGTGGGAATGCCCTAAAATTAGGGGATTCTGGAACAAAATGTTTTATCTAATCAGGAAGGTAACCGGTATACCGGTTGAAAAATCTCCCCTAATAGCATTACTAGGGGTCGGCGTGCCCCAAACATCTAAATATACTCAAAGATTAGTAGCCTTCATGCTCACAGGTGCCAAAATTACGTTGGCGGGTGCTTGGAAACAACCTTCTGTCTCTGTCCTGTTGGCCAAGAGGAAAATCTCTTGGATCATGCACCAGGAGAAGATGGTAAGTTCAATACTCAATTCTTCCAAAACCTTTGAGGCGGTTCGGGAACCCTGGGCTAGATATATAGGTTTACCTATGATATAAGGATAAGAGAGGGTGGAGATCCTCCATTTTGTCCTTGGTCTTCCTACCTTATTATTTCCAGGGTCTGTGGCCCGGTCAGCATAGTCCGTAGCTGGCAACATCAACCTATACTCTCTCTTTCCTTTTCTTTCTAGGTCTCTTTGACCCTTTATCTTCTTTCTTTCCTTTCTCCTCCTTTCAGGTACATCTTCATATAGAGTTGAAGATAGAGTAGTCAGTTTAACTTTAATGATTACATCAGAGTGTTTTTGGCCTCCTTATGTATATTTTTTTCTTTTTTTCCTTTTTATTGCCATAAAGTACCACTGGAGATTATTACTCATTTACTATGCTTCCTTCTGTAATCTCCAGCCCTCACTGAAAAAGTGATTACGCGATAGCATATTCCTTACTCTGGGATTTGCCCACGACTCCGGAAACTTCAGTTATTCCGGGACCGGGGGTTCATTTTTACTTTTATTTGGCACATCTAATGGGTTTGACGTATTAACTGATTCTTAGGCACAGTGTGAACCCATTGAGGGTGCCAGGAATACAGTCATTATTAGGAGCTATTTTCTTTTTATTTTATAAATATTAACTTATTTCCTTATTTATTTATTTGTCGTTTCCCGTTTCCCCTTTTTTTCTTCCCTTTGAACAATGTAAGTTCGAGGGTGGGGGGAAGAGGAAAAAAGGAAGGGAGAAAACATGGGGTGGGGGAAAAGTCACTTTGTTCTACGCATAGTGATGTCTTTGCTCTAAAATGTTTTGTAAATTTTACCTCTGTATTGTATGTATATCACTCGGCCCCAGGCTATTCTGGCGGCTCTTGCAATGTACTGCACTGCTTTCCAATAAATATCTTTAAACTGAAAAAAAATAAATAAATAAATAAATAAATAAATAAAAATCACTTACCTCGTTTTTCATTTTGACCTCCAAAATACAGTAATCCAGGTTTGAAAATGCCATTTCCTGTCACTCCTCTTCTTGCTTTCCACCAGCATCTGAGCCGTTTTGTATGGTGGAAAGCAGAATGTGCTCACCCCCTCCCTATGACTACAGCCCTGAGTGAAGATGCTCTCTTATCCCTCACAGGCATGGAGGCTAAGCCTAATGGGAACTGTAGTTCCCATTAGGCCATGATGTAGCAAGAATGAATGCGCACCGCAAACCAGGAAGTCAGTGAATAATGATTCAGGAGTGACGGAGGTGAATAAAACATCTTGATTTCAACAGGTATCAAACTAGTTATAATGCAAAACATAACTTTTTACTTTATCAGCTACTGTCAGACTTTAATTTAAGAGGAAAATATTTTTGTCTTTACGACCCCTTTAAGTCATTTGGATGCACATTGGTCTACCACAAGTAAATCTGCTTAACCACCTCAATACAGGGCAATTTGGTGCTATTTTGGGACATTCACATTTATACAGTGACCAGTGCTATAAATATGCACTGATTACTGTATAAATGTGACTGGCAGTGAAGAGGTTAACCACTAGGGGGCTAGGAAGGGGTTAAGGGTGTCTTAGGGAGTGATTCTGTCATGGTCTTACCTCTTTGCAGGCTTCTCATCACTGACATGTGCTAGCAGCCATCTTGCTTCATGGGGTTCTTGTAACCTGTCACACCCTGCGGCTCCTCCTTTCCACTGGGAGGAGCTGGCTGCTCAGCATATATATATATGACGGCAGCTGCAGCATTTCCTTGCCTGGGCCTTTTGTCTGACACCTCTTCTGTGATCGTGCTGCCTGCTCCTGGTCACCGACACCGTTCCTTCTGGTTCCTGATCCCCGGCTTCGTTTCACCCCGTCTTTGGCTACAGACTCCGGCCTGGCTGACTCTCATCCCTGGCTATCGACCATGGCACCGTTGGATGACTCTTCTGGCTGTTTAGACCGTCAGTGTGGACTTTGATCTTGCTGTTTGGTTTCCAATAAAATCTTCTTATTCATTTATCAGTTTTGTACGTCTGATTCATGCTTCCTTGACATTAGGCCCAAGCCATGAATCCTGACTGTACAGGGCCATCCTCACTACCCATGCTGGTTGCCAGACTTGATCAGCAGGATCACCTGCTGGGTCAGTTCGCTCAGGCGTTGCAAACCCTGCTTGCACGCACTGCTCATCCCAATCCTGGGTTGCCCTTCGTCCTTGAGGTGGATGCGTCTGAGACGGGAGTAGGCGCCCTTCTGTCTCAGCGTCGGACGCCAGAGGGACCTCTGCTTCCCTGTGGGTTCTACTCCAGGAAACTGTCTCCCGCAGAATGCAACTACCAGATTGGTGACAGAGAGCTGTTAGCTATCGTGCAGGCTCTCAAAGAATGGAGGCACTTGCTCGAGGGTTCTGTGGTTCCGGTTCTCATCCTGATGGACCACAAGAATCTGTAGGTGCTTCGTGCCTGAGGAGTTGCGCACCCGGCTGTTGCGAACCTACCATAACTCCAAGACCGCGGTCCATCCTGGAAAGAATCAGCTGTCCTGGTCTGTCTCACGCTTGTTCTGGTGGCCTTCTCTACGGTCCGACATTGCCGCATATGTAGCGGCATGCTCTGTTTGTGCCCAGAATAAATCCCCTCGGCATCTTCCGTTGGGACTTCTACAACCCATTCCCAATGTGGAGCGCCCATGGTCACACCTGGGGATGGACTTCATTGTGGACCTTCCTGTGTCCCGAGGCCATACAGTCATTCTCATGATTGTGGATCGGTTCTCCAAAATGTGCCACTGTGTTCCATTCAAGAAGTTACCCACTGCACAGGAGTTGGCCACGGTTTTCACCAGGGAGGTCTTCCAGTTGCATGGTTTGCCTAAAGAGATAGTTTCGGATCGAGGGAGTCAGTTTGTGCCCAGGTTCTGGCGTGCTTTTTGCTCTCAGTTGGGTATTCGACTCTCCTTCTCTTCGGCTTACCACCCTCAGTCCAATGGGGCCACAGAGCGATCCAATCAAGCCCTGGAGCAATTTCTTCGTTGCCATGTCTCCGATCATCAGGACAATTGGGTTGACCTTATGCCATGGGCTGAGTTTGCCAGGAACACGGCGGTTAACTCTTCCTCTGGGATGTCTCCCTTCATGGCCAATTATGGGTTCCAACCTGCTGTATTAACGGAGTCATTCTCTCCCCAAGATGTTCCGGCTGTGGAGAACCACCTTTATGCCCTACGTGCTGCATGGGTACAGATCCAGAGGACCCTCATGGTCTCTACGCCGCGTCAGAAGCTACAGGCTGATCGCAGACGGTTGCCTGCTCCTTCCTACCAGGTCGGAGATCGTGTATGGTTGTCCACTCGCAATATCAACCTCTGAGTGCCCACTCCTAATGTGGCTCCTCGCTTTGTTGGTCCCTTCCGTGTGCTCTGCAGGGTGAACCCGGTTGCCTATGCTCTCGCGCTTCCACCTGGTATGCGGGTTTCCAATGTGTTTCACGTTTCCCTGTTGAAACCACTCATATGCAATCGTTTCACCTCCTCGGTTCCTCGGCCTCGTCCTGTACAGGTGGGCGATCATGAAGAATACGAGGTGAGCTATATACTGGACTCGCGCTTGGTCCGTGGCCGGTTGCAGTTCTTGGTCCACTGGCGTGGGTATGGTCCAGAGGAGCGTTCCTGGGTTCCTTCCGCAGATGTCCATGCTCCTGTCCTCCTCCGAGCCTTCCACGCGCGCTTTCCCCAGAAGCTGTATTTTGCGCCGCGGAGGAGGGGCCCTTGAGGGGGAGGTACTGTCATGGTCTTGAAAATGGAAGGTAGAGGGCGCTCAACCACACAATAGTGATTGTGAAATGTGGAATACCACACAACAACGTGCAACAATTAATAATAAAATACGTTTCCAAAAGCATATGTGCACAGTGATTGCTGAAACAATATAAATCAATATACAGCAGAAATGTCCCACACAGATGTGCATGAATATGCAGATTCCTCTGCAGTGTAAGCAAAAAACACTGAAGTTCACTGTGTTAAACACCAAAAAAATATAAAAATAGAGTCCCAATAGCATGCATGGAAAGCCAAACGAATCTTGACAATTGCTGTGATCTTCCTAGTGGAGAAAAGTAGAAAATGCCACCACCATACTTTTCAAATTTCACTTGTTTCCACCCAAGGTGCTTTGTATATAAAGTGCTCTTACCAGAGCCTGTTGACCACTTTACTTAAAAAGATGGTCATACGGGCTAGTGCAGGATTGTGCCTACACACACATGGATATGGACTATTGAATCTCGTTTCCAGGCGTTCCAGATAAGGATGATATGCAAAAAAAGAGAACCGGTAGACGCCGATAGCGTAATAACGTTTTAATAATAAAAACAACTAAAAACAACGGAAAGCCAAATGGCCTCTTACTTTAAAAGTGCCTACCCGGCACTGGGACTGCAGGCCTGTCACCGCCAATCTGCGGTTCAAAACTTGGGTTATCAGGATCGGATACCACCGCCGTAGTTCCACCATAAACTCCTTCCTGTCAGCTTCACCAGAGCGGGGGGGCGTCTCGTGACCAGGACTGCCTCCAACGTCCGTTTCGATTACTCGTCTTCAGGGGGGCGTGTAATCGAGTAATCGAAACTGACGTTGGAGGCAGTCCTGGTCACGAGACGCCCCCCCCCCGCTCTGGTGAAGCTGACAGGAAGGAGTTTATGGTGGAACTACGGCGGTGGTATCCGATCCTGATAACCCAAGTTTTGAACCGCAGATTGGCGGTGACAGGCCTGCAGTCCCAGTGCCGGGTAGGCACTTTTAAAGTAAGAGGCCATTTGGCTTTCCGTTGTTTTTAGTTGTTTTTATTATTAAAACGTTATTACGCTATCGGCGTCTACCGGTTCTCTTTTTTTGCATATCATCCTTATCTGGAACGCCTGGAAACGAGATTCAATAGTCAATATCCATGTGTGTGTAGGCACAATCCTGCACTAACCCGTATGACCATCTTTTTAAGTAAAGTGGTCAACAGGCTCTGGTAAGAGCACTTTATATACAAAGCACCTTAGGTGGAAACAAGTGAAATTTGAAAAGTATGGTGGTGGCATTTTCTACTTTTCTCCACTAGGAAGATCACAGCAATTGTCAAGATTCGTTTGGCTTTCCATGCATGCTATTGGGACTATATTTTTATATTTTTTTGGTGTTTAACACAGTGAACTTCAGTGTTTTTTGCTTACACTGCAGAGGAATCTGCGTATTCATGCACATCTGTGTGGGACATTTCTGCTGTATATTGATTTATATTGTTTCAGCAATCACTGTTCACATATGCTTTTGGAAACGTATTTTATTATTAATTGTTGCACGTTGTTGTGTGGTATTCCACATTTCACAATCACTATTGTGTGGTTGAGCGCCCTCTACCTTCCATTTTCATTATCACAATTCCGTATTGTTCTTTGAGGAGCAGCTTATTTAGTTTAATTTAGTACTTATTTATATTTGGCGCGGAATTTTCTATTCTACACTGTCATGGTCTTACCTCTTTGCAGGCTTCTCATCACTGACATGTGCTAGCAGCCATCTTGCTTCATGGGGTTCTTGTAACCTGTCACACCCTGCGGCTCCTCCTTTCCACTGGGAGGAGCTGACTGCTCAGCATATATATATATGATGGCAGCTGCAGCATTTCCTCGCTTGGGCCTTTTGTCTGACACCCCTTCTGTGATCGTGCTGTCTGCTCCTGGTCACCGACCCGGCTACGGACGTTCCTTCTGGTTCCTGATCCCCGGCTTCGTTTCACCCTGTCTTTGGCTACAGACTCCGGCTTGGCTGACTCTCATCCCTGGCTATCGACCCTGGCACCGTTGGATGACTCTTCTGGCTGTTTAGACCGTCAGTGTGGACTTTGATCTTGCTGTTTGGTTTCCAATAAAATCTTCTTATTCATTTATCTGTTTTGTATGTCTGATTCATGCTTCCTTGACAGATTCTAACTGTTAGGGGGCGTGGATACGAGTGAAACGTCACTGACCGCTTCCCCTGATCAGAGGGAGCAGACGATCAGTTACAGTGTCACTAGGCACCCTTCATGTTGCTTCATGTCTGACTCCTAGTTAAAATGCCCATATATCCTACTTCTGGGTGTAATTTATATATATATATATATATATATATAGCACTACCTCCAAAGGAGCTGCTGGTTTGATTTGGGTGGCATGTTACCTCTGTCTTCTCGCCGTCTAGGGTACTGGATTAGAGCTGTAACAAAGTCAATGTCCACAGGTGTCTTTTCTGTGCTTTTATTACCCAGCCGGGTAAAAACGATAAAAGTGGAAGTAGGTGTAGGGATAGAAGAAATGGAACGGATTCAGGGCCAATTTAAACAGTCCTGCTTCCAATGAGAAACTTCTTCACCACTCTAGCCAGAGTGGGTATAGTGCACCCGGATAGGCCTCTCTCACTAGCCTAGCAGCCAGAGTGTCACTCAGAACTTCAGGTAAAAGTCTCTGCCACAGACCCTCCTAAAGGTGGAGACAATCTCGGTCCAAAATCCTTCTCAGCAGGATTCAGGACCTGGATCTCCTTCAAACAGCCTCCATTACATCAATAACTGACAGACGACCACCGTCCAGCCTCTCAGGTACAAAGTGTCATTCGATGAGCAGATAGGCCTCTCCTGCGACACCAGCCTCGTGCTCGGTGTCCCCCAGACAGGTTCTCCAACGACTGGCTTCCTCCACTTTGAACGGACAGCACAGGACCACTTGTAAATCTGTAGACTCAGTCTGCCTACTGAGCCTACGAGGTAGATCAATGCTCCGGACCAACGTGGTCCCGGAGCCAGGAACACAGCAACACACACCCTGGCCAGGAGGGCCACACGGGGGTGGTGGGACAACTGCCCAGGTGAAAGGCGTGGGGCGACGACGACCCAAACCAATGGCGTGTGCCCTTAAATACCCCCCCCCAGCATGCACAGCGAGGCGATCAACCATCCTGATTGGCTGCCGAGGAGAAGTATCCACACTACCCTGATTCTACTGCTGCCCCCTACTGTCCAGGGGTGACTGAAGTCCCCAGACAGGAGGATAGGCACACAGCACAGCCATAGCTGGAACAGAGGCCTATGAAATTTAGTCAAATTTACATGGCCAGAGCCAATTAACTCTCTGACCCCCTTCTAAATTTACAGTAACACCTGCTATGAAAGTAGCCAGGCGCTACACATATATGATATAAGTAATATATATTATTACTTTCGCTGTTTCACGGTATACATGAACCCCTTATAGTAGCGATTATCTGTTCTTTTTGTACTATAAAGGGCTCATTTTTAGATTGTTTACCCCATTATCACAGGTGATACAAAATAAAACATGCTACTCTCTACTAAACATCTCAGGCCTGGTTCACACCTATGCATTTTTTTGTGCTTTTTGCAGAAGTACACTACAGTTTATTTAACATGGTTTTCTATGGGACACGTTCACATCTATGCTTTTTTCAGCTGCTGCATATTTTGGAAAGGACCAAGGACTTTTTTCAATGCAACATGGTTCAATAGACTTCGGTGGAGAAGCTAGAGAAAAAGCATGTAGTGAGTTTTTGTCGTGATTTGTATTTTTTTATTTTTAAGGCACTTTTTTTAAGGCACCGTATCTCTTTGGTCAGTTATTCTCAGAGTGAATTAAAGATTTTGCTCCTCACTCCAGTCCTAGGCCCTGCCCCTCTTCCAGAACAATCTCCCTGGAAGCAGGGGCGGTGCCTCAGAACTAGAGAACAGGTGGTCACACCCACTGCTACACTAACCACTCCCTGCCCCAGATCAAAACAAGCAGGCCTAGCCTGAATGATCCTGGATATTCTTCACTCCAAAAAAAAATGGTGACATCTTGTGGCAGAATGGACTTTCTGCAATGGACAATGCTAGATTGAAGGTGGGTATTGAAACAAAACCACTTTTTTTCATCTGGTGGTCTGACCGGCGAGTCTGTTATTTTTCAAAAGCACAAGTTCTCCAGCAGAATGTATCATTTTACATGGATGAGACAAACCACTTAACACTAGCAGGAGTTCAGCTGTTATTTATTCATGCATGAGAGGTGAGCCTATGTTTAATTTGGCAGTTTAGGCCATGTTTTTCAGAAAACAGGCACATGGATAAGCCAGGTGTGCACTGGGCTTATGTTAGAGCTGGAAGTAGAGATTAGTTGCCCCACCCTCCCGAGCGGGTCAGTTTGTGCAAGTGGAATCCCGTCGGGAAAAAAAAACGTTGGTTTTCCCGTCGGGATTCCCGGCAAGCTAGCCTTGCCTAGCCCTGTGTACACACAGCCATTCAAAAGAACCGCCATTGTTTTGAATGGCAAGAACGCGGTGACGTCATTGACTACAACGAGCCTGCAATCGTCACATTCGATGCCGTCGCCACCATCTTGCTACACCCTACACGTCCCTTGTATGCTACCGCGCATGCGTCAAAGTCTCTTCGTGCATGCGCGGGTTTACCTGGGATAGGTAAGTATATACACAAGCGGCTTTCTCAGCAGGAAACACTCTGCTGAGAATCCCGACGAGAAAATAGAGAGCAGGTTCTCTATTTTTCTCCTCAGGATTCATGGGAGTTTACTCGCTGAGAAAGTATACACTTGCACGGTTTTCTTGGCAAAAAGCTCTCTCAGCAGCTTTCTTGCCGAGAAAACCGTGCGTGTGTACGAGGCTTGAGAACAGAAAACTGATGCAGCCACAAAATCATATAAATGGTAAGCTGCAATATAATACATTTTAGTTTTTTTGGTTAAATACTGCTTTAAGTTCAAGAAGTAACTTTAAAAACAATGTTACTGATAATCAACAGACTCCTTGTTATAGTTCCAGCAGAATGCATAGTCAAAGCAGAGAACTGCAATCATCCACGGTTAGGTTATTCCTGGGTAGAGTTAATCTCTGCTCTCTGTCTGGCCGAGATATCGAGTGGATGGTGAGATAACAGCCTTTCGTTCCATATCATATCAGCGCAGGAACGCTTCTATTATGCCCTTCTTGACTTATTTATAATAACCATCCAACACTATGCCTAGGGAAATATCATTGCTTCCCATGTTTCCATTAGTTGCGCACCATACACACTGCACATTGTAAAGTACGTGAAATCTCAGCGTGGTCACAAAGGTCCGGGTCTTCTTTTATGTGAAAAATAGCCATGCACAGCTATGACAGAGGAAAAATTTATCACATTTCTCTTTATTTCAGTAGAATGGAAAAGTCATTGTATACATGGTTTTTATATTGACTAAACTGCTTATGACATTCTTTAGGTCTCAGAATCGTATGTGTCTCTGTACTTGCATCTATCAGCAGGGTAAGAAGCTGTGTCACTGAGCTTTATTTTTATTTATAGGCATGTTTTACTGTGCTAACTAAGTGGCCATTAATACAAAAAAGTATTTGATAATACTGTACAAACAAGCAGATGATGAGGTTTACTGCTTTGCTTCTATAGTATCACGAGTCACAACAAATGCCGCGTACAGACGGTCGTTTTTTGTGATGAAAAAAAACGACGTTTTAAATCATGAAATAAAACAACGTTTTTGAAACATAATTTTCAAAGACGAAGTTGCCTACACACCATCGTTTTTTCACAATGCTCTAGCAAAGCGAGGTTACGTTTCACCACTTTTTTCCATTGAAGCTCGCTTCATAACTAGCTTCTGGGCATGCGCGGGTTTAAAAACGTTGTTTTAAACGTCGTTTTTTGCTACACACGGTCAATTTCTGTGAAACAAAAAACGATGTTTTGAAAAACGACACAAAAAATTCAAGCATGTTCGAAATTTTTTTTGGTTGTTTTTTTGAAGACATAAAATGACGTTTTGCCCACACACGATCATTTTAAATGACGTTTTTTAAAACGTCGTTTTTTTCATCACAAAAAACGACCGTCTGTATGCGGCATAATAGCGGAGATACACATGAATCTCAAAGGAGAGATGATATGATGACAGTACAGTCTGGTTTTTCTTTATCCTATGGGTTCCAATGCAAAATATTAACAGGGGTTTACACAGCATTACCTCAAGCTGCACTACAAGCAGACAAAAAAAAATGCAGTTATGAATTCCTTTTAACTAATATAATTAAGAGTCCATCCATTTTTTATTTATTTTTTGGCTTCGAATAGAGTTGGAAAGAATTAAAATTATATATAAGGGTTTACTGCTATCCAAGGCAAAGGGCCAGATCCACAAAGAAGTTACGCTGGCGTATCTATTGATACGCCACGTAACTTCTAGTTTGCTCCGGCGTATCTTTGTTTTGTATCCACAAAACAAGATACGCCTGAAGCTGTGCTAGATCCGACTGGCGTACGTCTTAGTACGCCGTTGGATCTAAGGTGCATATTTACGCTGGCCGCTAGGTTGGTGTTTCTGTCGATTTCCACATCGAGTATGCAAATTAGCTAGATACGCAAATCCACGAATGTACGTCTGGCCGGCGCATTTTCGGCAAATAGTTACCCCTGCTATATGAGGCGTATCCTATGTTAAGTATGGACGTCGTTCCCGCGTCGAATTTAGAAAATTTTACGTCGTTTGCGTAAGTCGTTCGCGAATAGGGCTTTGCATAGAATGACGTTCACGTCGTAAGCATTGGCTTGTTGCGGGTTAATTTCGTGCATGCGCACTGGGATACCCCCACGGACGGCTCATGCCCTGTTCAGAAAAAACTTAATTTACGTCGGGTCAAGTAAAATTAACATAAAACACGCCCACATCTTTAACATTTGAATTCCGCGCCCTTACGCTGGCAGATTTATGCTACGCCGCCGTAACTTTAGAGGCAAGTGCTTTGTGAATACAGCACTTGCCTCTCAAATTTGCGGCGGCGTAGCGTTACTACGATACGCTACGCCGGAATATAAAATACGATCCGCTACGTGGATCTGCCCCAAAGAGTTTTCCTTTTACTTTTTGTCTCAGTTACAATAATTTCTCTGTGCAGGTAGTGAGGAAAAATCTAATACAGGGTAACAAATAGAAATAAAAAGCTAACTTATGTTCTAGACCTCCCCTACTTAAAAACCAAAACAGGGGTTCTAATCCTTTTCAATGCAATACAAAACTTAAACAAAAAGTTTTGGATGGTATATATGCTGTCATTCCTTGCACAACAGCACTTATGCCCCGTACACACGATCGGATTTTTCGTCGGAAAAACCTTGGATGGTTTTCCTGACGGAATTCCGCTCAAGCTTGGCTTGCATACACACGGTCACATAAAAGTTCTCTGAACTTTTGACCGTCAAGAAAGCGTGACGTAAAACACTACGATGAGCTGAGAAAATGAAGACCAATGCTTCTGAGCATGTGTCGAATTGTTTCCGAGCATGCGTCGGAATTTTGCACGTCTGAATTTCTACAGACGATTGGAATTTCCGAATTTAGAACCTGCTCTCAATCTTTTGTTGGCGGAGAGAGTAGGGTAGACTAAGGCCCCGTACACACGACCAAACATGTATGCTGAAACTGGTCCGCGGACCAGTTTCAGCATACATGTTCGGTCGTGTGTAGGCGTGAGCGGGCAAAATTCCAGCAAACATTTGCCCGCCGGGCCTTTTCCCAGCGGGCAAATATTCCTGGACTTGTTTTAAAACCGTCCGCTGGAATCCTGCCCGCTCGGACATGTATGGTCGTCAGTACAGACCTACCGTACATGTCCGAGCGCCCGCCGTCCCTCGCATGCGTCAAATGACTTTGACGCATGCGTGAAAGCATTTAAAAGGCAGGCCCGCCCACATTGCCGCGTCATCGTCGCGGCAACGGCGCGGACACGCCCCGCGTATTGTTTACGCACGGACTTCTGTACGATGGTTAGTACAGCCATCGTACAGAAGTCCCCGGGCAGACATGTACGGTGAAAACGGTCCGACGGACCGGTTTCATCGTACATGTTTGCCCGTGTGTACCCGGCCTAAGAGTTCACATGTGCTATCAAGGAACATGCTGACAGGTGCAGAGATGATGAATTCATTATCCAATCTGCAGGTGGAGAGTATGTAGGGTAGGTGTAGTGTTGATTGGTAGGCAGTAAATACACAGAGAGTCCTGATTTGCGAAGAGCGATGTATTGAAACGGTAGGTTAACAGCACAAACAGATCTGGTGCCACTTACAACTGCAGCGGAGGGACAGTGTCTGCCACAAGGAGGGAAGTGAGGCATGGCCAGTCCAACCCAAAAAAGGAAGCTTCTTGAGAAGGTAGATGTAGTCCCTGCCCTTTTCCTACTCCACAAGAACCTCTTCCTATCGCTGGCACTGTACCTGACAGATTGGGGATCTGTCCCCACCTTGTCCACTTGCATAAAGCATGACAAACCCAGGGGTCAGAGTGTTAAATAGACTTTGCTTGACCCAAAATGGCTGCCAGGGTCACATGTGGCCTGTGCATCCAACCAGATCACTGCCCTGGGTGATCGAGGAAATCATTCAGACTCATAGATTCATAGGAAATTTGCTTTTTAACTTCCTTTCCCATCGGCATTGCCACTGCGGTCGAGTGCCACCTGCAGTAGAGAGTACAGACTGCACCTGCCTACAGGATGATCTTCTTTATTTCTCTTACCTTCAACAGAACATGCAGTTTCACTCTGCTATTGCACTGTTTGGCAAAGGTGTATGCATCACAACATTGGATGGACAGAATTATATATTTATTGGCAGATAAGGCAGTTCACATATGTGTATTTCACATGTGTATTTAGCTCTATGTCTAGAATTCAAATGTATTAACAACTATAAAAAATCCATACAAAATACAAATCTTGCAAGCATGAACTGATCAAAACAGAATGGCAATGCTTCTAGAGATGTGACAAGCATAATAAAAGCAAGCCGGAGCTGTCACTAGACACAACCTTTCCTTTTAAACACTTGGGATAGTACTTTATTATATCCACTCACATCTTTCCCACTCTGTTTTAAAAAATATATATATTTTTTTCTTTTTTTTCTAAGCCATTAAAGTTTGGATCTAACCCTTCATAGAGTTTCATATCACTTGAAAGAGATATGATATCTGTGCTGTCCCCATCTGCGTTGCCTTCCCTTCACACTGCAGTACTGACTGAGCACCTTGCTCAATCCCCCTCTTTTATTGCAGCACTGTCTGTGCACACATGATTGAACTGATGAACAAATGCTAAGAAGAACATAAATTCTCATACAACCAGAGCTGATAAAATCTCATCCCTTACTACTGCTGGCTCTCTCTGTCTCACCATCAGCTGTAAAATCCACGGTATGTGTTTGGAGCAAAGCTAACAGTGAGCTCCAAATGAATGAGATGAAATGTTCTACATACAGGGGCGGACTGACCATTGGGACTCTCGGGCACTGCCCAAGGGCCCCATGCCACTAGGGGGCCCCATCAGGGTTGCCAGGCTCAATAAAACCAGGGACAGTTTGTAAAAATCTGTGTTTTTTTTACATCTGTCCCTGATATGTCCGAAACCGACATGCTTTTGATGTGAAAATCCTGAGATTTTAGCTGCCCTGCCTTTGCACTGCCTCCTGGCGTGGTGGCCATCTGTAAGCCCGGGGGCCCCATAGTCTTCTATTGCCCGGGGGCCCCATGAGTTGTCAGTCCACCCCTGTCTACATAGCATTTATAAGCTCAATTATGTTTGCATAGATATGCTCAGGGGAGGGCTGGCAGCCTTAGGCCTTGGGGGCAAGTCCAGTCAAGTGGCCCATAGAGCGTGGAAAAGTGATGAATCGAGAAAAACAGTCTAAGATTTTTCATGATCACATGAGTCCGCACAGAGCCTCCACTTACATCAAAGTCTGCACAGAGCCCCCCTTACATCAGAGTCCGCACAGAGCCTCCCCTTACATCAGAGTCCGCAAAGAGGACCCCCTTACATCAGAGTCCGCACAAAGGCCCCCCTTACATCAGAGTCCACACAGAGGCCCCCTTACATCAGAGTCTGCACAGAGCCTCCCCTTACATCAGAGTCCGCAGAGAGCCTCCCCTTGCATTAGAGTCTGCACAGAGCCTCCCCTTATATCAGAGTCCGCACAGAGCATCCCCTTATATCAGAGTCCGCACAGAGCCTCCCCTTACATCAGAGTCCACACAGAGCCTCCCCTTACATCAGAGTCCACACAGAGCCTCCCCTTACATCAGAGTTCACACAGACCCCATATACATCAGAGTCCGCACAGACCCCATATACATCAGATGTAAGGGGTGTTCTGGGAAACTTGATTTAAGGGTGCATGCTGTGGACTATTGTGTAAAGAGGGTCTCTGCTCACCAAAGCCTGCCCCCTCCCCTTTAACAAAGTCCACATAGCACCCCTTTTTATACACTGGGAGGCAGGAGAGACTAGAGAGGGTGAGCTTACCAGGATGGAGAATGAGGCGCAGGCAGGCTGTCTGATGCTTTTTTGGGTTCAAACTTCCTGTCCAATGCCCACACATGCCCGGGGAGTGTGGGCAGGGCAGACTCAGAGGAAGGAGGAGCAGATGAGCTCTATCTCTTCTGTGCAGAGAGAGAGGGGGATGTCAGCGCTGGTGTGCTCTGAGGCTGAGCTATGTGTGAGACAAGACATAGCTCAGCTCTGCAGCCATCTACCTTGGAGCTGACAGAGGCACGGCTGCACAGTGGGAGGTGACCTGTGTTAACAGAGCTCCATCAGGCATATTCCTGCTCTGCAAAAACAGCATTTGGTAGTGGCGGCCGGTGGCCGTGCATAGTGTCACCAGCCCGGGGGGAGATTTCCACCCTGCCCCCCCTGCTAGCCCTCCCCTGGATATGCTGTATAAGGGGTCAGATGTAGTGGCAGCTGGTTCTCTAAATTTTTGGGTGGGGGCAAACAAACTGAACATTTTTGAAAAAAAAAAACATCAATTGCAGCCTCACCGTGCCCAATGCCCATCAAACGCAGCCACTGTGTCCATCAAATTCTGCCACAGTGCCCATCAAATGCTGCCACTGTGCCATCAAATGCAGCCACTGTGCCATCAAATGCAGCCACTGTGCCCATCAAATGGTGCCACTATGCCCATCATTTGCAGCCACTGTGCCCATCAAGCCCTGCCACTGTGCCCATCAAATTCCGCCACTGTGCCATCAAATGCTGCCACTGTGCCCATCAAACTCTGCCACTGTGCCATCGAATGCCGCCACTGTGACCCCCCCCGCCCGCTCGCCGTCTGCCCGGCACTTAGTCTGTTTTGGTGGGGCAGCGGGTGGCAGTGGTGAGCGGTGTCCTTTATGCGTCTCCTCCTGTCCTCTCCTCCTGATAGGCGTCCAATTACAGCGCCTGTCGTTTCAGCCAATCAGGTGATGGGAAACAGACCCGAGCACCCGATCGGCGGAGAGGTGGTTCAGTGTTAGGAAAGTGAATATTCATTCGCTTTTCTCACACAACTGGGTGGACTGCAAGCCTATTTTGATGCCTATTAGAGCCTATAGCTCTAATCAGGTCCTTCAAAAACACCCCCCACCACTGTAATTTAGGCACCAGGTGCCCAAAAAGGAGACGGGCGCCTGAATAGGGGGTGGCAGCGGCGGCCATGGATAGATTCATGCAATGCATAATTCTATCAATTGGTAATAGAGGGGGTGGCTGGAGAGAGTGGGCGGCGTTCGTGCGCCCTTATGGACGCACCACCACTGGTCAGGAGATGGAGCAGGGAACTTACACAGTGCAGTGATGTAAGAGGAAGGAGAGAACAGTGCGACCAACAGAGAAAAGGATTTGGCACTCCCAGAAGTGTCAGATCCTTAAAAAACTTTAATGGGTTAGGATTAAGTATAGGCTTTCCTACATAGTTTTTCAAGGAATTAAATGTATTTTTTGGGCTATGTCATGTTTTAAAAAAGTAAAGGGTTCTAAAAATGTAATAATTTAAGTTGGTTCTTTAGCATTTAAAAGAAAACATTTTTAAGTGTATATAACTTGATTTGTTAAGGTCCAAAGTTCTATAGTATTGTTTTATATCTAGACAAATACAATCTTAAATGAACTAATATACAGTTGCAATAAAAAGTATGTGAACCCTTTTGGAATGATATGGATTTCTGCACAAATTGGTCATAAAATGTGATCTGATCTTCATTTAAGTCACAACAATAGACAATCACAGTCTGCTTAAACTAATAACACACAAAGAATTAAATGTAACCATGTTTTTATTGAACACACCATGTAAACATTCACAGTGCAGGTGTAAAAAGTATGCGAACCCTTGGATTTAATAACTGGTTGAACCTCCTTTGGCAGCAATAACTTCAACCAAACATTTCCTGTAGTTGCAGATCAGACGTGCACAACGGTCAGGAGTAATTCTTGACCATTCCTCTTTACAGAACTGTTTCAGTTCAGCAATATTCTTGGCATGTCTGGTGTGAATCGCTTTCTTGAGGTCATGCCACAGCATCTCAAATCAGGGGTCACGTCTCTGACTGGGACACTCCAGAAGGCGTATTTTCTTCTGTTTAAGCCATTCTGTTGTTGATTTACTTCTATGCTTTGGGTCGTTGTCCTGTTGCAACACCCATCTTCTGTTGAGCTTCACCTGGTGGACAGATGGCCTTAAGTTCTCCTGCAAAATGTCTTGATAAACTTGGGAATATATTTTTCCTTCCATAATAGCAATCTTTCCAGGCCCTGACGCAGCAAAGCAGCCCCAAACCATAATACCCCCACCACTATACTTCACAGTTGGCATGAGGTTTTTATGTTGGTGTGCTGTGCCTCTTTTTCTCCACACATAGTGTTGTGTGTTTCTTCCAAACAACTCAACTTTGGTTTTATCTGTCCACAGAATATTTTGCCAGTACTGCTGTGGAACATCCAGGTGCTCTTGTGCAAACTGTAAATGTGCAGCAATGTTTTTTTTTGGACAACAGTGGCTTCCTCTGTGGTATCCTCCCATGAAATCCATTCTTGTTTAGTGTTTTACGTATCGTAGATTCGCTAACAGGAATGTTGGCATATGCCAGAGATTTTTGTAAGTCTTAGGCCCCGTACACACGACCGGATCTGTCCGTTGAAACTGGTCCGTGTGTACGAGGCCTTACGCTGACACTCTAGAATTCTTCTTCACCTCATTGAGCAGTCTGTGCTGTGCTCTTGCAGTCATCTTTACAGGACAGTCACTCCTAGGAAGAGTAGCAGCAGTGCTGAACTTTCTCCATTTATAGACAATTTGTCTTACCGTGGACTGATGAACAGCAAGGCTTTTGGAGATACTTTATAACCCTTTCCAGCTTTATGCAAGTCGACAATTCTTAATAGTAGGTCTTCTGAGAGCTCTTTTGTGCGAGGCATCATTCACATCCGGCAATGCTTCTTGTGAAAAGCAAACCCAGAACTAGTGTGTATTTTTTATATGGCAGCTGTAACCAACACCTCCCATCTCATCTCATTGATTGGAGTGAGGTGTCAGCCAACAGGGGTCCAATTAGCTCTTGGAGATGTCATTAGTCTAGGGATTCATATAATTTTTCCACCTGCACTGTGAATGTTTACATGGTGTGTTCAATAAAACATGGTAACATTTAATTTTGTGTGTGTTATTAGTTTAATCAGACTGTGTTTGTCTATTGTTGTGACTTAGATGAAGATCAGATCACATTTTATGACCAATTTGTGCAGAAATCCATATCATTCCAAAAGGGTTCACATACTTTTTATTGCAACTGTAGACCCTTACTGAGTTATACTTTTAAGCTTGGCACTGTGTCACATTCAAGTCTCATATCCATGTTGCAGAACAGGTAGAATTTATATAGAGCAAGATGAAATGGTCCTTCCACAGATTTTAATATGTCAGATATTTGTAAAAAAAAAAAAAACTATTTTAAATCCATGCTAATTGATAAAGAGTTTTAGCAGCTTGATAAACTGTAATTTTGCCATAATGTCATCCTGCAAGTAAGCCAAAATGACAGACCAGGACTCCACTAAGTGCAGTATTAGTAGGAAAATGCTACAATTTTCTTGAAAACATTCTTGGTGGTTCTGTCTGGGTTGTCTGCATAGGTGTGCGCACAGGGTGTGCCAGATATGCCCAAGCACACCCTAATCACACTGTGCAGCACAGATTCCCCCTTCTGCCCCCCCCCCCTTTTTTTCCCACAGCGCTTCCGGCTTTCCTCTGCTCCTGCCAGCTGTTACTGTAGATTTTTTTTAGGATGAGTGGGTGAAGGGGCCGGTAAATATGTAATTCACTGGCCCCTTCCCTTTCTGAATGAACATTGTGAGTTATCGGTAATATGTGTTTGAGCTTTGGGTTGCACACCCTAATGCAATAGGCTGCGCACACCTATGGTTGTCTGTGACAGTGACATATTGATAGTCTGTGTTCATGGGGTGTGTTTGATATGAAGAGTTCCAACCCTTGTTGTTTTGGGGAGTTTATAAAGGCTGGTATACAGCTACCACCACAATTTGCTAGTGAACATCCTGTCAGACAGTTTACAGGGCTTAGCCTTATATGAAGACACCACGAATTGCTCTCCTAACCTTATTAAAGGGTCATATGCAAGTCCAAGCTTACAAAGACCATCCAGATATAATAGCAAGTGCACCCATCACCCACAAAATTTTGTAAAAACACTGACATATACATGCCCAGTTTCTGCAATCTGATCTTCTAGGGTGTCTGAGGATGATCTACCAAAAAGGAAAAAACATTTGGCGTCCAGAAAAATATGGAAAACCCTATTTACACCTAATAATAAACTGTGTTTCAGGTGGCTTCAGATGAGGAACCTGAAAATGCTTTTGTTGCTAGACTATTGGAAATTTTGACTTATCAAAATCTCCATTTCCTTTTCGTCATATATGTACATGTAATGACATAGCACCACTTTCTGCAGCATTCTCCTGTGAATCCAGAGCAGAGTAGGGGGCCCTGGATACCCTAGGCTCAATGAAAGGGAATTGAATAATGTTGGGCGTCAATCAACCTGGAAAAGAGCAGTGTCGCATTGCTGGATCAATAAGTCTGCAGGGGATAGCACCATAGATCATGTGAGTATAGCAACTTCATCTCGTTTCAGGAGCTTTGAAGAATGCATTTACTTATCTTTTGCCCAAAATGGAATTGGGCTTTAATTCACAGAGAAAGTTTTACCACCACAGTAACTGATCACTCTATTACAATCTATAACTGACCAGGTCGATCTCTAAAATCATACAAACAAATGGCCACTGCCCCCAGGGCCGGCCTTAGGCCTTTAGGCGCCCTGTGCGAGAAAGCTTTACAGCGCCCCCTAATGACCACGCCCCTCCGTAACCACACCCCTCCGTAACCACACCCTTTCAGTGTTCAATATTTGCCCCCCCACGGTAAATTTTAAAAACCCCACTGTGCCCCCTGCATCCTTCAATATCTCAGTCACTACTGTGTACCCCTCTCCACAACTGCACCAATGGACCCCTTTACATTACACAGCACCCTGCATCACTTTACATTACACAGCCCCCCACAGCTCTAGACACCTATATGTTACACAGACACCCCCCTAACAGTTCTGGACCCCCTGCATGTTACGCAGACCCCCCTACAGTCTCCCCCTACAGTGCAGACCCATCCCCCTACAGTCTCTCCCTACAGTGCAGACCCCTCTTACAATACAGACCCACCCCTACAGTGCAGACACCCCTCCCCTACAATACAGACCCCTCCTTACAATACAGAACTCCCTCTACAATACAAATTCACCCCTACAGAGCAGACACCCCCACAATACAGAACCCCCCCCACAATACAGACCCCCCTACAATACAGAATTCTCCTCCCCTACAATACAGAACCCCCCTACAATACAGATCCACCCCTACAGTGCAGACCCCCCACAATACAGAACCCCCCCCCAAAAAAAACAGAACCACCCTCCCCACAATACAGAACCCCCCTACAATACAGAACCCTCCTCCCCCACAATACAGAACCCCCCACAATACAGACCCCCCCACAATACATAACCCCCCTCCTATAATACAGAACCCCCCCTACAGTGCAGATCCCCCTACAATACAGAACCCCCCACAATACAGAATCCCCTCCCCCCTACAGTACAGAACCCCCCCCCCACAATACAGAACCCCCCCACAATACAGAACCCCCCCACAATACAGAACCCCCCACAACACAGAACCCCCTCCCCCCAAAAATACAGAACCCCCTCCCCCACAATACAGAACCCCCCACAATACACAACCCCCCTCCTATAATACAGATCCACCCCTACAGTGCAGATCCCCCTACAATACAGAACCCCCCCCCACAATACAGAATCCCCTCCCCCTACAGTACACAACCCCCCCACAATACACAACCCCCCTACAATACAGAAGCCCCCACAATACAAGCCCCCCCACAATACATACCCCCTCCCCCACAATACAGGACCCCCCCCCCACAATACAGGACCCCCCTCCCCCCTACCTTCAGACCTGGCACCTGGCAAGCTGGTCATCTAAGCCACATGCTGCACACACAGCACAGGACAGAAACGGGGGAGGCGGCTTCACTGCTCGGCTGTGAGACAGGCAGCCGAGACTCATCAGACCCACGGCGCTGCAAAGGGAAGGGGATCATTGCGGCCGGGTCCCTGGTGTGCCGACGGCTCGCTTCAGCCTGCTGTGTGTCTGCCGCTGCCTCCCTGTCACCAGGCATGCCGCCCAGCGCTCGCAAGCGGCGCTAAGTCCAATTTAGTTGTGGGGGGCGAGCCGAGGGGGGGCGCCGAATCTGTGCCGGTCATAATCTGTGCAGGTCGCCAGGCGCCCATGTTGGTATGGCGCTCTGTGCGACCGCAACACCCCGCACACCCCAAAGGCCGGCCCTGACTGCCCCCACCTATAACTAGCCTTTGCAGCAAGGAGCACATGGAAAGGTGATGCATGTCAAACAAAACCAAAGAAAATTCCCAGCTTAGCTTACCAACCAGCCTACAACCAACATAATTATCCTGTCTAACAGTTTACATTAAAGCATTAAAGAGGAATTAAACCCTGATGAGGTTTACTTCCTCTATGTCCCCCTGCAAAGGTAAAGCATAATGGGCTACTATGCATCGCATAGTAGCCCATTATGTGAAACTTACCTGCAGGAGAAGCCTGCAATGTCACCGTCTTCCTCCATGGCATCGAGCGTCCATTCTTCACCCCTCTTCTCCTGGGGGCCGCAAACTCCGGCTCTGTGACTGGCCGGAGTCTCATGCCCCCGCGCGGGAGCCGCCTTTAACGGCATGACCCTGGCTTGAAACCGCACAGCGTGCCCTTTCAAGATGACGCATGCGCCATTGAAGGCATCGCTCGGGTAAATTGCAAATATCTCTGAGACTGTGTAGGTCTCGAAGATATTGCAAGCACCTACAGGTAAGCCTTAGGCCTCGTACACACGACCGAGAAACTCGACGGGCGAAACACATCGTTTTCCTCGTCGAGTTCCTTGTTAGGCTTGTCGAGGAACTCGACAAGCTTGCTTTGTGTACACACTGTCAAGCCAAAATCTCCTAGTTCTGAAACACGGTGACATACAACACATACAACGGCAGGGGAAGTTCGATTCCACTGGCTAAACTCTTGGGGCTGCTTTTGCTAATTTCATGTGTTTGCGTGTTAAATAAAAGATTGGTAAGAGACAATTTGCACTTTTCACTCTGTTACAGGATCTCGACGAGCCAAATCAGACTCCCGTCGAGGAAATAGAGAACTTGATCTCTTTTTGGCTCGACGAGGTTCTCGGCAGTTTCCTCAACGAAAATGTACACACGACCGGTTTCATCGGCAAAAAAATATCTCCCAGCAAGTTTCTTGCTGGTTTTTGCCGAGAAAAACGGTTGTCTGTACGAGGTCTCAATCTTAGCTTACCTGCAGGTGTAAGTTTTCCCTGAGGGTTTACAACCACTTTAAAAACAGGGGTTTCGTTGCAAATACATGTATAAGTTGCAGAGACACTTCACGGCACCCCAGTATTATCTGCTGTCCAAAGAAGAAGTACTTGCATAATAATGGATACATAGAGGACAGGTAAGCCTGGAGGAAGCCTACCCCTCCTTAAAGGCTCAGGGGCGCACTGGACACCCAGCATATAGCACAATGGCAGCAGAGGTGTCCAGTGCGTCCCTTGAGCAGTATTCCAACAGTACAAACAAATGGGCACTGCCCCCTTCTAAGATCATAGCCTCTTTCTCCTTTATGTCTTCCTCACAGATGTACACTCCATTCCCATATTTTTTTAAATCGACAAATACTTTAGGCCCTGGAAGCACCATTTTATAAGGCACAGTTGACTCTTAAAGATTCCTTTGAGTAGGTAAACTACAACTTGAACTTATCCTCTGTATAGGGAAGGAAAACCTTGGAGATGGGTCTGACATATTATTGGACAGAGCTACCAGTGATGTCCATATAGATGATGGAGGATTCCCGTGTGGCTACTAGAACAATGAAACTGAGGAATCAGAACAAGACAGGTTGGCAAACTTCACGCTTGCTCTTTTAGAGGAAAATGTGTATCCTTGTCAAACATTGAAATAACTACTGGTTATCTATGCTATTGGAAATTTGCTATGAAAACAGCATTTTCTAAGGTCTTTGAAAAAGAAACCAAATTCAGACTATGTTCTGCCCAACACGCAGCTGCTTTCACCATGCTGATGGCTTTAAATCCAAGTTCTAAAGAAGTCACCTGTTTGCTTCCTATTGCATCAGCAGAAGCTCCACCTTTGCCAGTTCTGGCAAGGAACAAGATAAAGCATAGGCACCAAATGGATGCCATAAACAGCCTCGGGAAAAGATGGTCAGAGCATACTGAAAAGGATGCAGTTAAAAAGATAGTCAAAATAGCATAACATTGGCATTACTGGGCATGCATTTAGCACCAGTAACTCAATTTGGTCCAGCTGCTATTCATGCACTTTTCTGGCTCCCCCACAACATCCATCTGAAAAATATTTAATGCAATAGGGAACATTGTCATAATATACAAAAAAAAAAAAAAACATGTGATAAGTATGGAGAAATAAACCAAATCAATTCTTTACAGGTTACTATTTTAACAGATAGATGGTGGATATATAGATAGATAGATAGATAGATAGATAGATAGATAGATAGATAGATAGATAGATAGATAGATAGATAGATAGATAGATAGATGAAGCGCTCACCCCCACAAGGGCCGTTGGCTTGCCACAGGTCTCTTTCCCAGGTTAGTGCAACAGCAGCCAGGCACACGACAACAGTCAGTTTTCTGGCTCAATGAACAGTCTAATGCCGCGTATACACGATCAGAAATTACAACAAAAAAACCTTGGATTTTTCTGACGGAATGTTGGCTCAAACTTGTGTTGCATACACACGGTCACACAAATCTCGTCGGAAATTAAGACTGTCAAAAACGCGGTGACGTACAAGACGTACGACAAGCCGAGATCAATGACGTTCAATAGGCAGTACAGCTTTTCTTTTAGGTATCGCTCATCACAAAAAGTGTTGACCCACTGTCTTCCACATTCACACATTGGGGAATCCACAGTGCTCCCTGTTTGTCCATGTGTCTCTACCTCAGCTCCCATGCCAGACAATTTTAACGGCTCTGGTCCTGTGCTCACATCTATACAGTTGACATTCTCATTATACCATCAAGCCCCTTCAGTGGTTCATGTTGTGCAGGACTAGTCCTTACTCCACGTTGGTGGCTTTTGTGGATCTGGGGTAACCTGTCCGGGATTCCTGAGGAGTTAAAGGCCGTGGCTGGGCTATAGCCAATCGCTTGTATTGCTTGCTCTCTGGTAAGCGGCTTTTATATTCCGGTGGAGGGTTCACTCAAACTGTCTACATGTCACTTGGTGGTGTTGACCGTAGGATTTTTCTGCAGAGAATTAACCCATTGGTTCCTATGCTGAACATCTAAGGGATATAGCTATTTCCTTATGGACTGCTACAAGTGATTTATGTACCTTCATATGGACTTTCATTATAGTAGACTCTCAGTGTTTACAAGTATCATTGTTTGAGTATTGTGGCACGGCTTTTTGTTTCTCTATAGTACAGCTTTTATGCTTGGTTATGAGCATGCGTGGTTTTTGCACATCGGAATTGCATACAGATGAAAAATTCCGGAAATTGGTGGAAGTTGGCGGAAATTCCGACAGCAAAAGTCTGATGGAGCATACTCACGGTTGGAATTTCCGACCAAAAGCTCACATCAGACTTTTCTTGTTGGAATTTCTGTTCGTGTGTACGCGGCATTGCTTTTTTTAATTATTTTTTGCTAAGCAACTTGGATAGGGCATATGGAGCAGTGGGATACACCATGAAAGCTGAACAGTAAAAAAAAGACACTCTCCTCTTTGTCACTATTTCTTAGCACTAAGACACCATCAGAAATATACCAGGTCAGGAAAGCACTAGTACTGGTGCACAATGGATAGCATCAGCAACAGTCACCAGGATTCTACACTCAGGTCTGTGCTCACATTGTCCCTGGATACTTGGATGCCTCCATCCAATACCAGTCAAACATTCTCTAGTGAACTCTCCAGACCAGATGCTCAGTGAAATCCCTTGATTAGTTCCAGAGATTTTTAGAAAACAGGCCCCACAGCTCAAGCATAGCTGAGGCCTCGATGAGCACATGTAAAATTTCTGCTGGGCTGCCAAGGACAGCCAAGACCACATTAATATTCAGGCTGTGTTTTCCATATATAGTATAGAAGGAGGATGGCAACAAGTAAGCACCAGCTGGAGTGTTTTGGTTCCTACTTACTGCTGTTACCTGTGGAAACTTTGTACATTGTGTGCTTTTCATCTTTTTTAATAAAATCTGTTTTAAGGATAATGCACTAGGCTGGTGCGTCCTCTCTTTCTTGTTCTCGTCCACTTAATGCTGCTTTGACCCGCTGTTTCAAGTAATTGATGCAGCTTCACAGAAAAAAAAATGCATTTTTTTTAATTCATCGTCTGAACCCCCATTAGCTGCTATTGGTGATGCTACCCTGCTTTCAAGCACAACTAAAGGTTCTATTTTCTGCAGTGACAATGTTTTTTTGTTTTATTATTTATTACATTTTTGTACATAAAATAATTGGGCAATATGTCTGGGAATACAAATGGCATATTGTTCTGCTTTTCTAAACGAAACAACATTTTTTAACCCCATTAAGCTAAAAGTGGAAAAAATAATGAATCACAACATTCATTCACATCTCAAAGAAGATTAGCTTAAATATAATAGAGACAATTCAAAGCATTTTTTTTTATTATTGTGGCAGAGGTGCAATCGGATGTTCCTGCACACAATATGACAGATAGTGTTGGGACACTCTAACCTGCCCTTGAAGGCAATCATGGATTGGACATAGGGTTAAAGTAGATGAGACCTTACTTTGTAGACCCATTGTTGAAAAATGTTCAAAGCTTGACCCTTGTCACTTGGTAAAGCCAATCAACCTCACGCTGACTGCTGGGAAAACTGTCAAGGAGGCTCATCATCACTTGTGTTTCTGCCTGCTTTACTCAGTGCAGTTCACTGGAAGTTTATTTCATATAAAGCTAATATAGATTTTTTTCACCCAATGGGATTTGAGAACAATTATAACATTTCAAGAAAACGATGTAATGTTTTACAGAAAAGAAGGGTCTTCTTCAAATTTTGCTAACAATCTAGACTTATTTTCAGTTTTTGTCACTAGGAAAACCCAACATGCTACAGAGCAGGAGGACAGGAAGACTCATTTTTAGTATTGTCTTTTAGACTATTATAATGCTCTTATATTTGTACAGTATTATGTTTTAGTGTGTTTTAGTTTTAGTGTGTTTTAAAAAGTTTGACATTAGGCCCCAACTCATACTATTTATACCAGGCACTATTTCAAAATGGCGCTAGAACCACATTTCTCTTTAGCAGCACCACTGGTGTAGGTAACTGTGTCCCATCATTGGTGTCAGTGAGAAGAATAGTGCCCAATTGTTGGTGTCATTGGAAGGAGCTGTGCCCCTTTGTTGATGTCATTGGGAGGAATAGTGCCCTATTATTGGTGTCAGTGGGAGAAATAGTGCCCCTTCATTGGGAGAAATATTGACCCATCATTGGTGTCAGTTGGAAGAATAGTGCCCCATTGCTAGAGTCATTGGGAGGAGGAGTGCCCCATTATTGGTGTTAATGGACGAAATTGTGCCCCATCCTTAAACACTTGGCGACCAGCCGCCACAGTTCTACTGCGGCAGCATGGCTTGGCTGGGCGAAACGGCGTTATGTTTCGCCCAGCCAAATATTGTTCACAAATCTGTTTAAAGGGGTTGTAAAAGAAAAAGGTAAAGGAGAAATGCTCACTTGTTCTTCTGTCTGTAACTACACACCGTAATGCGAGGCTTTCTCCTTGGTTGGAGAAAATCTCTTGAGGGGGGAGGGGGGTGAGCAGGCAAGTCAGGACACTCTCTACTTTGCAGATAGAGAAAGGAGCTGTGTGTTAGTGGGCGGTGACACTCCTGCTCACCCCCTCCCCCCTCAAGAGGCTTTCTCCACACCAGGAAGAAAGCCTTGCATTATGGTGTGTAGTTACAGACAGAAAAACAGGAAGTGAGGATTTCTCTCCTTTGCCGAGAAAAACCATCCACCTCACAGGTGTGGCATATTGAAATGCTGATTAGACAGCATGATTATTGCATGATTGTAGTGCCTTAGGCTGGCCACAATAAAAGACCACTCTAAAATGTTTTGAAAGAGCGTGTAATTGGCATGCTGACTACAGGAATGTCCAACAGAGCTGTTGCCCTTGAATTGAATGTTAATTTCTCTACCATAAGCTGTCTCCAAAGGTGTTTCAGAGAATTTGGCAGTACATCCAACCAGACTCACAACCGCAGACCACATGTAACCACACCAGCCGCGCAGGACCTCCACATCCAGCATCTTTACCTTCAAGATCGTCTGAGACCAGCCACCCGGACCGCTGCTGCTAAAAACGGTTTGCATAATCAAAGAATTTCTGCACAAACTGTCAGAAACTGTCTTAACCACTTGAGACCTGCGCTATTGACAAAAGACGTCAACAGCGCGGTTCTCAGGTGCCAACTGGACGTCTTTGGACGTCATTTGAAATGCATTACCCGCGCGCGCCACTGGGGGGCGCGCGGTGGGTAACCACTGTGCCGCTGCATCGCTGGGGAGCCGATGCGTGTACCTGGCGGCCGCGATCGTCGGTGACACAGCCGGTAACAGCAGGGACGTGGAGCTCTGTGTGTAAACACAGAGCTCCACGTGCTGTTAGAGAAGAGGAGACTGATCTGTGTCTCTTGTACATAGAGACACAGCATTGGTCACCTCCCCCAGTCACCCCCCTCCCCCACACAGTTAGAACACACCCAGGCTACACAGTTAACCCCTTCCTCACCCCCTAGTGTTAACCCCTTCCCTGCCAGTCCAATTTATACAGTAATTAGTGCATTTTTATAGCACTGATCGCTGTATAAATGTGAATGGTCCCAAATTTGTGTCAAAAGTGTCCAATGTGTCCGCCATAATGTCGCAGTCCCAATAAAAATTGCAGATCGCCGCCATTACTAGTAAAAAAAAATAATGAAAAAAAATCATAATTCTGTTCCCCATTTTGTAGGCGCTATAACTTTTGCGCAAACCAGTCGCTTATTGCAATTTTTTTTTTTTTTTTTTACAAAAATACGTTGAAAAATACGTATTGGCCTTAACTGAGAAAAAAAATAGTTTTAAAAAAAAAAAATTGGGATATTTATTATAGCAACAAGTAAAAAATATATATATTTTTTTTTAAATTGTCGCTCTTTTTTTGTTTATAGCGCAAAAAATAAAAACCGCAGAGGTGATTAAATACCACCAAAATAAAGCTCTATTTGTGGGGAAAAAAAGGACGTCAGTTTTGTCTGGGAGCCACGTCGCACGACCGCGCAAATGTCAGTTAAAGCGGCGCAGTGCCGGAAGCTGAAATTTCGCCTGGGAACGAAGGGGGTTTATATGCCCAGTAAGCAAGTGGTTAAGGAAGCTCATCTGCATGCTTGTCGTTATCATCGGGGTCTCCACCTGACTGCAGTTCATCTTCATAACCGACTTGAGTGGGCAAATGCTCACATTCAATGGCATCTGGCACTTTGGAGAGGTGTTCTCTTCATGGATGAATCCCGGGTTTCACTGTACAGGGCAAATGGCAGACAGCGTATATGGCAATGTGTGGGTGAGTGGTTTGCTGATGTCAACATTGTGGATCGAGTGGCCCATGGTGGCGGTGGGGTTACGGTATGGGCAGGCGTATGCTATGGAAAATGAACACTGGTGCATTTTATGGATGCCATTTTGGAGATACCGTGACAAGAGCCTGAGGCCCATTGTTGTGCCATTCATCCACAACCATCACCTCATGTTGCAGCATGATAATGCACGGTCCCATGTTGCAAGGATCTATACACAATTCCTGGAAGCTGAAAATATCCCAGTTCTTGCATGGCCATTGAGCATGTCGTACACGTCTAGAACACGCTGTCGTACACACCTGATCCCTGATTTGGGATCCAGAGCATCCCAAACCTGCTCAAGGTTTGGGATGCTCTGGATCAGGTGTGTACGACAGCGTGTTCTAGTTCCTGCCAATATCCAGCAACTTCGCACAGCCATTGAAGAGAAATGGACCTACATTCCACAGGCCACAATCAACAACCGGATCAACTCTATGTGAAGGAGATGTGCTGTACTGTGTGAGGCAAATGATGGTCACACCAGATACTGACTGGTTTTCGGACCCCCCGACCCCCAATACAGTAAAAGGAGAAGTGCTCACTGAAGGAGAAGTGCTCACTGATTTAGACAGATTTGTGAACAATATTTGAGAGAAATAGGCATTTTGTGTACATAGAAAAAGTCAATCTTTCAGTTCAGCTCATGTCAAATAGGGGCAAACACAAAAATGTTCCATTTATAATTTTGCTCAGTGTAATTGACAGAACCCTGGTTGGCTCTTGTATGTCAACAAACCAGCCGGAGATGTTGGATGATATCATTGATCAAATACAGTAAGTTCATGACCATGTTTGGTCAATGATGTCACCTAAGATGCCAGACTGGTCTATTTACGAACACCGGCCGGGTATGTAACCATCATTTTGTCTGTCACTAAAATGACAAGATTCTGGCTGATGTTTGGTCATAAAAACATTATCAGGGGGTTTGGGCAGGCAAATTGGACAGATGTGGCTAAATTTTTGACTCATTTGCTGAACTAAAGCCATCTTCAACCTGTACCTGAAGCCGATTTCTACCAAATACCAACCAATCCCAGTGTTGAAACTGTATGTAAACAGAGAAAAGTACAAATAGGTATTGTTACTCTTTTTCACTGGCTTTGGCTTTTAGTAACATGTTCACTTTAACCAGGACTAGCTTATTTCATAACCACCATCACCTTAAAATAAAAAAAAATTCTCTTTAACCACTTCCCGACCGCTGCACGTATATGTACGTCCACAGAATGGCACGTACAGGCAAATGGGCGTACATGTACATCCTTGCCTTCTAGCGGGTGGGGGGTCCGATCGGGACCCCCCCCCCCCGCTACATGCGGCGGTCGGGTTCCCTCGGGGAGCGATCCGGGACGACGGCGCGGCTATTTGTTTATAGCCGCTCCGTCGCGATCGCTCCCCGGAGCTGAAGAACGGGGAGAGCCGTGTGTAAACACGGCTTCCCCGTGCTTCACTGTGGCGGCGTATCGATTGAGTGATCCCTTATATAAGGGAGACTCGATCGATGACGTCAGTCCTACAGCCACACCCCCCTACAGTTGTAAACACACACTAGGTGAACCCTAACTCCTACAGTGCCCCCTGTGGTTAACTCCCAAACTGCAACTGTCATTTTCAATGGTGAAAATGACAATGGTCCCAAAAATGTGTCAAAATTGTCTGAAGTGTCCGCCATAATGTCGCAGTCACGAAAAAAAATCGCTGATCGCCGCCATTAGTAGTAAAAAAAAAAAAATGAATAAAAGTGCAATAAAACTATCCCCTATTTTGTAAACGCTATAAATTTTGCGCAAACCAATCGATAAACGCTTATTGCGTTTTTTTTTTACTAAAAATAGGTCGAAGAATACGTATCGGCCTAAACTGAGGGAAAAAACATTTTTTAGATATGTCTTTGGGCGATATTTATTATAACAAAAAGTAAAAAATATTGCATTTTTTTCAAAATTGTCACTCTATTTTTGTTTATAGCGCAAAAAATAAAAACCGCAGAGGTGATCAAATACCACCAAAAGAAAGCTCTATTTGTGGGGAAAAAAGGACGCCAATTTTGTTTGGGAGCCATGTCGCACGACCGCGCAATTGTCTGTTAAAGCAACGCAAGTGCCGAATCGCAAAACCTGGCCTGGGCATTTAGCTGCCTAAAGGTCCGGGGCTTAAGTGGTTAAAGAAAGACCAAGTGCAATATCTATATTTTTTAATTCCATGTTTTGCAAATCTATATTTTAGGTGGTCTTTAACTAACATATTAATAGAACAATAAATTAGAAGGGGGGGGGGGACAAACCTCTGGACTTTTAAGGCGTTCAGAACATAAACGTGCAAAAACACAATTAGCAAAATAGGTAAAGTTAAATAGTTTATTACAAAGATAAAAAACATGAGGAAATACGACCATCCATATTAAGAATGTGTATGTTCCACTAGAGGGCATATGTAAGGATACCACCACTCAACATGTTTCACTCTTTTGAGCTTCTTCAGGAGATTCTGGTGATAAGTATACTATGCTAAAGGTAACAAAAAAGACAGGAATGAGACCTCATGTTGATTGTTTTGATCAAAAGAAAAAAAACAAACAAGCAAGCAAATCATTGCTATAATATTGGCATAAAACAGGTATGCAGATAATTAATAAATACATTAATGGTCAGGTGAACAAATATCAAAAATAATATATAATTGTGGGAAAGAATCTTACCCAGGCTGCTTTAAACTATATAAAAAACTTGATCCAGGATGGAAAATGTATACATCCCATACATATTCAGAGCACCCCATCTAAAGGTTCATTCTCATGTGGTTGGAGGAGGAAGAGAATTTAAATACAAATTCCTGGGAGAGGAAGATAAAAAGAACGTTGAAAAAATGTATGTAGCAAATGATGATATCGAATATATCAAAAATCAAACACCAACTATGAATGGATAGCATATAAGTTACCTAAATTGGGTACATGAAATGTTGAATCAATGTAGTATCCTGCTGGTCAGAAATCAAGTCCAGCATAAGGCAAAGCATCTAACAGGTGTCCGGCTAGAATATGAAAAAAACACATGCGGCTGGACCAACTTAGTGTAGATGGTACTCTTCAAATGATGCTCACAAGGGAGAAAATCTGTGAAAATTATAAAGGCAAACAAGCCAAGGCTGAGTATATTGATGAACCAATATATCAATCTGTTATCATCAAAGCAGATGCAAACAAAGGCAGCGGCTTACCTAGGTTGGAAAGACAACGAGAAAAGTGGGAGAGATGTTCACTCTCCCACTTGTAAGGCATCTCTGACAGATAGTCGCGGCTAAAAGCCGCAATTATATGTTCCTCCTGTCCCGACAGCATCTGACGCCACCGCGCGGACGTGAAGTGAAGATGTCCCTACGCATACGCCCGGTCTCAACATGTGATGCTGATAGGCGTCACAAGCACCCACACCATTTTAGTTAAGGAAATGCCTTAATGCGGTGGATTGACCAATAAGGGTAAAACCATACAAGTAGTGGGAATGGCAGCGAAGCTGCAACCACAAAATACAATGCAGGAACAAAACAATGGAAAATCGGACTGGAAAGGCGGGCAGGGGCTGATACTTCAAGGGCTCAAATCGGCTGGAGGATTGATTAAACAGACAGTTAGAATAGTGCCCAGGGGCGTCTGTACGGCCACTAGAGACTGAACAAAGATAGGTGGGAGCAAAAAAATAAATAAGCATAATGCCCCGTACACACCATCACTTTATGTGATGAAAAAAAATGACGTTTTTAAAAACGTCACTTTAATTGACCGTGTGTGGGGGAAAACTTTGTTTTATGTCTTCTAAAAAACGACCAAAAAAAATTGAAGCATGCTTCAATTTTATGTGTCGTTTTTCAAAACGTCAACTTTTACTTCACAGAAATTGACCGTGTGTAGCAAAAACGTCGTTTAAAACGACGTTTTTTCACCCGCGCATGCCTAGAAGCTACTTATGAAGTGAGCTTCAATGGAAAAACGTGGTGAACGTAACCTCGCTTTGCTAGAACATTGTGAGAAAAACGATGGTGTGTAGGCAACTTCGTCTTTGAAAATTGAAGTTTCAAAAACGTCATTTTTTACTTCACAGAAAATGTCGTTTTTTTTCATCACAAAAAATGATGGTGTGTACGGGGCATAAGGGACTTATTCACATGTAAAGACAATGTGAATATAAGTAGCAAACAATGCAGATAGTATTTCAGCAGTAATTAATCAATTTGCAGCCTGGAAAAGGTCCAAGGACACCCACGTATTACAGAGGAAATATACAAGCAACATAACAAAGAATTCTTAAACCAATAATTGAATATTAGCCCCCATATTGTCTAACATGGGAATAACATCATTAAATATAGAAAATAAAATGAAACAGAAAACATAATTGGAAAAAAAGGAGAGAAAATAAATATATACAAAGGAGGGAATGGGAATGAAAATTGGTGATGAATGAATATTCATTAAAGAAAAGGTTTGAAGCTAAAAGCATCATTCAAACCATTCAAAAAAATTGTGATACAGGCCAATATGGCGGCTTATTGGTGTCTCCATTCTTTTTTTGGATACAAGGGAGACATTGTCCCTAGTGCTGTGGAAAAATGGTTGCTTGTTTTTACCCACATAAAGGGCCTGACATTTACACAGCATTATATACACCACTCCAATCGATTGGTACGGTGCCATAAATTTGGGTTTGTATAGGCGTCCATTTGGGAGAGTGATATGTCGTGTGGCATAAAAATGTAGCGGCAAAAGTTGCATTTATGGCAAGGTTTTGTGCCTTTGGCCCCATTAGGGATTCCTGTTTAGGAGGTATAATGACTATGTACAAAGTTGTCTCTTAGGCCCCATACTCACGAGCAAACATGTCTGCTGAAACTGGCCCGCAGGCCAGTTTCAGCAGACATGTTTGGTCGTGTGTGGGCGCGAGCGGGCCGAATTCCAGCAAACATTTGCCCGCCGGGCCTTTTCCCAGCAGACAAATATTCCTGGACTTGTTTTAAAACAGTCCGCTGGAATTCTGCCCGCTCGGACATGTACGGTCGTCAGTACAGACCTACCGTACATGTCCAGGCGCCCGCCGTCCCTCGCATGCGTCGAATGACTTCGACGCATGCGTGGAAGCATTTTAAAGGCGGGCCGCCCACGTCGCCGCGTCATTGTCGCGGCGACACCGCGTCATCGACGCGGCGACACCGCGGACACGCCCCGCGTATTGTTTACGCGCGGACTTCTGTACGATGGTGTGTACAACCATCGTACAGAAGCCCTCTGGCAGACATGTATGGTGGAAACGGTCCGACGGACCGCTTTCACCATACATGTTTGGTCGTGAGTACCCGGCCTTAGGGAACGAGATCTTCTAAAAGTAATCTCGGGATATTCCCTGAGATGCTTTGAAACATTGTCATCTTCCATCAGGAGATGCCAATGTTTTTGTATGATGTCACGCACCTGTCAATGCTGGTCTGAAAAGCAGGTGATCATTCTAACCCCTGGTTTAGCTTTGACAGGTTTGGGATCATGTATTAAGGATGCTCTATTTAGATTTTTGCCCTGATGTAAGCATTTTTAAGGCATTTACTCAATCGGATTTTCATCCAGCACCAATCTTTTCCCTTTGTATATATTTATTTTCTCTACTTTTTTTCTAATTTTGTTTTCTGTTTCATTTTTTTTCTACATTTAATGATACGTGTAGCGCCTATGTACTTTACACTACTGGTGCTAGTTAAATTTAAGGGTAGATCAGAGTGTAGTTAAACTCTGATCCAGATTGTTAGTAGCTAAATGCGGTCTCTGTCTCAGCTTGGCTGTGCTGTGAGCCCATTCTGCTGTGCTGGGGTGTTCTTCCAGCCCCGGTGCTGCAGGTGGAGTCAAGGTTTGGGTGCTCTTTCCCAGCAGCCAATCACAAGGGTTTGCCCTCGCTGGGCATGCTGGGGAGAGGTATTTATGGGGCAGATGCCATTGGTTCTGGGTCTTCTTCGTCCAGTGTGGCACCCACCTTTAGGGTGGCCACACCACGGTGCCCCGGCGCTATGGCCTACCTGGCCGGGGCGTGCGTGCCACGCAGTGTTCCTGGGCCATACTGACCCGGAGCATCTGAACAGCGACGGGGACCCAGTGAGTGACTGGGTTCCCACTTTGAGGATCCCAAGCTGTACTGCTGTTCGGTGGGGAGTCAGTCTGAGGAGCTTCATTGAGAGGCTGGTGGTCCAAAACGGCCTGGACAAACCACTGGGGATAGAGGTAGCCAGACACCGAGGGATTGATCACCTGTCGGCCGGTACATGGGCGACAATTTTAAGGAGATCCAGACGTAACTCATTTAAGGAGGCGTATCTCCAAGGATCAAACCCAGAAGGGACCTGTGCAGAGGCATCTTTCTGAGGCTCATTGAGAGGGGTCTGTGGCAGAGAATTTCTCCCAAGTTTAAGTTCACCAAGGAGGGTCTGTGGCAGAGACTTTATCCTACAATTGTCCAAGTGAGTCTCCGGCTGCCAGATCAGTGAGAGAGGCCTGTCCGGGTATGCTAAACACATTCCGGCGGGAGTGGTGCTAAGAAGTGTTACGTTTGGGAGCAGGACTGTTTCCTATCATTATGCCTGAATCTGCTATTCTCCTATCTTCTTCAGCTTTACTTTCCTCACCACAAGTTTACTGTTTTTACCCGGCTGGGTAATAAAGAGCACAGCAAAGAGCACCTGTCTGGACATTCCCTTACTTCTACTTACTTACAGTCCCTTACTTCTACTACATGCAATACACATCATTCACCCCTAGGAATTTCGGAGGAGCCACAAGGTAACACGCTGCCCAAAAATCCAGCAGCTCCACTGGGGGTAATGCTATATACAGTATTACCATGTTAGACAATATGGGGGCTAATATTTAAGTATTGGTTGGGAATTCTTTGTTATGTTGCTTGTTTCCTCTGTAATACGTGGGTGTCCTTGAACCTTTTCCAGCCTATTGGCTCTCCAAATTACCCGGAAGCACTGTCATCCACCAGACCTATCGTCCACCTGGAACTGACGTCACAGCCCGGCTCCCAGTGTGATCGAGACACAGGAAGCGTCGGCATCCACCGGCGCCACCCGCTCTACAACACAGCCGCATGCAGTGACTCTCCTGGACGTTCCCTGGTGTTATATGCTTACATTTTACCCACGTTTGTGAGTATGTTTGCTGCTTTTGTCCAATAAATGTTATGCAACATACTGCACTTAGAGTGGCGCCATTGTGCTTTCTCCCCAGCTGATTCCAGATATGCTTCACATCTTCACTAGGCTGCCTTCAAGTGCTTTAGTATGAACTAAAAGGACTCTCTTAACAGTCTTAAGTTTTAACCAGCTCCTAGATCTCAGGAGCTCATTGTTTTTAGTTCTGTTTACATCGCTGCTGGTGCTAGCGCCTACTCTCTCCTATATGTACTTGAACCTTTTCCAGGCTGCAAATTGATTAATTACTGCTGAAATACTATCTATATTGTTTTCTACTTATATTCACATTGTCTTTACGTGTGAATAAGTCCCTTGTGAGTATTTTTTTTCTCCCCCCCTATCTTTGTTTATTCTCTAGTGCCCGTACAGACGCCCCAGGCACTAATCTAACTGTGTGTTTAATCAATCAATCATCCAGCCGATTTGAGCCCTTGAAGTATCTGCCCTGGTCTGCCTTTCCGGTCCGATTTTCCATTGTTTTGTTCCTGCATTGTATTTTGTGGTTGCAGCCTATCAGCGTCACAAGTTGTGCACCACCGAGACCGGGCGCATGGGCATCTTCACTTCATGTCCGCGTCCCGGTGGTGACGTCAGATGCCGCCGGGACGGGAGGAACATATAAATGTGGCTTTTCGCCACGACTATCTGTCAGAGATGCCTTGCAAGTGGGAGAGTGAACATCTCTCCCACTTTTCTCCATTTTGTTGTCTTTCCAACCTAGGTAAGCCACTGCCTTTGTTTGCATCTGCTTTGATGATAACAGATTGATTGCCTTGGCTTGTTTGCTTTTATAACTTTCACAGATTTTCTCCCTTGTGAGCATCATTTGAAGAGTACCATCTACACTAAGTTGGTCCAGCCGCATATGTTTTTTTCATATTCTAGCCGGACACCTGTTAGATGCTTTGCCTTATGCTGGACTTGATTTCTGACCAGCAGGATACTACATTGATTCAACCTTTCATGTACCCAATTTAGGTAACTTATATGCTATCCATTCATAGTTGGTGTTTGATTTTTGATATCTTCGATATCATCATTTGCTACATACATTTTTTCAACATTCTTTTTATCTTCCTCCCCCAGGAATATGTATTTAAATTCTCTTCCTCCTCCAACCACATGAGAATGAACCTTTAGATGGGGTGCTCTGAATATGTATGGGATGTATACATTTTCCATCCTGGATCAAGTTTTTTATATAGTTTTAAGCAGCCTGGGTAAGATTCTTTCCCACAATTATATATATTTTTTGATATTTGTTCACCTGACCATTATTGTATTTATTAATTTTCTGCATACCTGTTTTATGCCAATATTATAGCAATGATTTGCTTGCTTGTTTCTTTTTTTCTTTTGATCAAAACAATCAACATGAGGTCTCATTCCTGTCTTTTTTGTTACCTATAGCATAGTATACTTGTCACCAGAATCTCCTGAGAAGCCCAAAAGAGCGAAACATGTTGAGTGGTGGCATCGTTACATATGCCCTTTAATGGAACATACAAATTCTTGATATCCATGGTCTAATTTCCTCATGTTTTTTATCTTTGTAATAAACTATTTAAATTTACCTATTTTGTTAATTGTGTTTTTGCACTTTTATGTTCTAAACACCTTAAAAGTTTGTAACCCCCCCATTTCTAATTCCTTGTTTTTGTAAAAATTGGGATGTAGTGTTGTATCTGATTTCTATGCCTTAGGCCCCATACACACGGGAGGATTTATCCGCGGATTGAGGATTTCAGCAGATTTTAATGCGATGGAGTGTACTCACCATCGCATTGAAATCCGCGCCGAAATCCTCTGGCGATGACGTGTCGCGCCGTCGCCGCGATTATGACGCGGCGACGTGCGCGACGCTGTCATATAAGGAATTCCACGCATGCGTCGAATCATTACGACGCATGCGGCGGATCCCTTCGGACGGATGGATCCGGTGAGTCTGTACAGACCAGTGGATCCATCTGTTGGGATGGACTCCAGCAGATGGATATGTTCTGCATGTCAGCAAATATCCGATCTGCTGGAATCCATTCCAGGGGAGATATATCCGCGGAAACATATCCGCTGGAGTGTACACACCATAGGATCTATCCGCTGAAACCCATTCGATGGGATTTATCTGCGGATGGATTCTATGGTGTGTACGGGGCCTAACTCTTTATTTAACATATTAACACATTTTCCTTTTCTTTTTGCAATCAATCCACCAATGTATGTTACTGATAATTATTAATACAATCTGTAAACCTAAAGTAACTACTGGCATTTTAAATGTGTTTTTCAGATCTGCGTTTTTTTCAACAGTGAAATATATGCGTGTCAAAGCTCAGCACGTTGACTGGGTGCATTGATAGTTGAACTGAAATGGTTCTAGTGTTAATATACTGTCAGCCAAAAATCAATATGTCACCAGTTTCATGGGAGTAAGCAATGATCAGTCTGGGCACAGAAGTTCGAAGAGGTCAAAAAATATGCTGTGTATCAGATGACCTGCAAGCCATTGGAAGATGTATAATCACTCACTTGTGGAAAGATTGTGATGTTTTGTATTGAGCTTACTTAGTAACGATCAGTCTTTATGTTTATCCTTTAAAATGAGGTAAGAGGCACGTATAAAGACAGGAAGACAGGAAATCATAACAAATCTAAATGTTTTTTTTTTATTTATAGGTGAGATATAAAACGTGATATCTGGAAAATAATCAAAACACATATTCCAAAGAATTATAATTTTTTTTTTGTGTACCAGGTATATTGATTTTTTGCATATCTCTTCCAAATAATGGCATGGGGGAATGTGCAATCAGTTGTCACTACCGGGGGAGATTTACTAAAACAGGGGCACACCGAATTTGGTGCAGCTATGCATGATAATCAATCAGCTTCTAACTTCAGCTTGTTCAACTAAGCTTTGAGCCTGGGTTCACACTTGTGCAGTGCATTCCTGTGCACATAACATGCAATGTCTGTGTGGTGCGATTTCAGCCATCGCATCCACACCAAAATGGTGCAGGACCCTTTTTTTTCCACACCTGAATTACATTGCATGTGTTTTCACACCTATGCGATGCTCCGATTTCCTCCCACCCTCCAAAGACATGCTGGTAAGTTAATTTGATTGTGTCTTAATTGGCCTTACTATGTCTATGTATTAATGTGAGTTAGAGACCTTAGATTGTAAGCTTGTTAAAGGGCAGGGACTCATGTGAATATACAATATACTGTATATGTAAAGCGCTGCATAAATTGACAGCGCTATCTAAGTAACTGACTGTATGTCTACTGAGCAACTATGATGTAAAAAGCCTAAATGTCCTTTTATCATTTTATGGTTTATAACCACAATTTTGGATAAAATTACTAATAAAACCACTCACGAATAGATGTATAGATGTATTGAGTCAAATACTATAATAGTTTCTTAGAAAAAGGTCTGTTAAAGTCTACCTTTTTTATTCAACTCTACTTAACATAAAACCATAAAAGACTCAGAACTGTACATGACCATCAGAACTTAGTGACCTGTAGTGAGAGAGATGTCTGCAGGTTGGGCCCTGCTGGGGACTGGACTAGAAATAATATAATCTTTCTGTAACCAACTCTCTGTTACCAAGATACAGTAAGTACATTTTACTTTTCATTCTTTCGACTTATATGTGAGCGTGTTATTATTCAATAGCGCTATATCGAGTGGTTTAAATTGAACCTGTGTGTCATATTTGTTGTATATATTATTTTAATGGCATAGCTCGGCTATTTATAATTCAATCACATTAGAGAACTGCATAAAGATGACAGCCCTGAGCCATGCACCTTGAACAACCAGTCAGCAATTACAGCTTTCATATTGCTTTTCTGACTTGTGTACTTACAGGCCATCCCTGGCTCTCTAAAATATTATTTCATGTAATTAAACTGGAGGAAAAGACGTATCTTTGCACTTTAAATGTGCTTGTTTGATGACTGAAGTGGAAGGAGTATTCGTCACGTCACTAATAAACAAGGGGTGCCTGTGATAAGGCACCTAACTTCTCCTAATTGCTCGTTTAGGTCAAGGGGAACAAACAAAAAAGAAAATGTACTTATCCAATCTTTCGCTTCTGCCCACAGTTAAACTGGTACCCGCAGCTTCTTCTCTCCCACAGTCTAGGATCCTGATGTCCTTAAAGCGGGGGTTCACCCAAAAAAAAATGTTTTAACATTACATCTAGCATTACACCAGCATACTAAGGGCATTTACTTTAGGCAGGTATTTTTTTTTTCTCCGTACATACCTTTATATTCTGTTTTTGTCCAGGGCTTCCGGGTTCCGATGACTGCGGGACTGGGCATTCCTATCCTTCGGTTCGGTGATTGACGGCTTGTGAAACAGGTGACCTGTCGCACAACGCGCGTCACCAGATGTCGGGAATTAGCTGAGCTGCGAGTTGGCACTATACGGCGCCTGCGCAGTCAGCTCTACACGGCGGGCAAGTGGAAGGATGAAAACTGGATAGCCGCACTCCAAATCACTTAGAAATAAGTTGTCTTTATTTTTCAACCGTACACACAGTCACTGCAACCAACAAAAAACAGTATGGCCGACGCGTTTCGCACTTACATTTAGTGCTTAATCATGGCTAAAGAAGGTTCACAGCATAATGAAATATATATAAAACCATACAATCATGTGATAAAAATCCGCCTATGGCGGTACAGGATCAATTAACCAATTAATCATTTAAGCAATTAACTAAAAAGGACCAAAACCTCCCTCAAAATTAACCCTTTGAAATCAAAGAGTAAGTAAAGAAAATATAAAAAATATATGTAAAATACATAAACAAAATTAGTTTTTTTTAAATATACATAAAGGATATACATAGTGACACCTGTGTGTGTCTAAACATGCATGTCTACATGGCGGGCGCAGGCGCCGTATAGTGCCAACTCGCAGCTTGGCTATTTCCGGAAATCTGGTGACGCGCGTTGTGCGACAGGTCACCTTTTTTTTACAAGCCGTCAATCATCGAACCGAAGGATAGGAACGCCCAGTCCCGCAGTCATCGGAACCCTGAGACAGGGATAGGAACGCCCAGTCCCGGAGTCATCAGAACGCGGAAGCCCTGGACCAAATCAGAATATAAAGGTATGTATGGAGAAAAAAAAAAAAAGACCTGCCGAAAGTAAATGCCCTTACTATGCTGGCTCTTATGTTAAAAAATAGTGTTTAGGGTGAACCTCCACTTTAAGATCAAAGAAGGATCCATAACCTTGCACTGGATGTGACAACACCGATGGTGCACCACTTGAACGTGTGGGAGTGCCATCTGCTGAGGGACTGAAGATTCAGGTAAAATGGATTCTTCTCTCCCCTTGCAAATATGATCAACTAACCCTTGCAGTGTAGGCACAGACTCACTGCAAGGGATAATATTTTAGTTGCCCCAAGTTGGGCTATAAACAAGCGTGGGTTGTTGTTGCAGCTGTAAGCTTGTATAATCCCTTTTGTTTGCCATTTCAAACAATACTGCATTACTGCTCTTAGCTGTGCTCATAAGTTTACATACCCTGGCAGAATTTATGATTTCTTGGCCATTTTTCAGAGAATATGAATGATAACACAAAAACTTTTCTTTCACTCATGGTTAGTGTTTGGCTGAAGCCATTTATTATCAATCAACTGTCTTTGCTCTTTTTAAAATGATCATGACAACAGAAACTACCCAAATGACCCTGATCAAAAGTTTACATACCACAGTTCTTAATACCGTGTATTGCCCCCTTTAACATTAATGACAGCTTGAAGTATTTTGTGGTATTTGTGGATGAGGCTCTTTATCTTCTCAGATGGTAAAGCTGACTATTCATTTTGGCAAAAAGCCTCCAGTTCCTGTAAATTCTTGGGCTGTCTTGCATGAACTGCACTTTTGAGATCTCCCGAGAGTGTCTCAATGATATGGAGGTCAGGAGACTGAGATGGCCACTCCAGAACCTTCACTTTATTCTGCTGTAGCCAATGACAGGTCGACTTGGCCTTGTGTTTTGGGTCATTGGCGTGTTGGAATGTCAAAGTACATCCCATGCGCAGCTTCCTGGCTGATGAATGCAAATGTTCCTCCAGTTGTTTATGATAACATACTGCATTCATTTTGCCAACAAGTTCGACCAAATTTCCTGTGCCTTTATAGCTCACACATCAGCGATCCACCTCAGTGTTTCACAGTAGGAATGGTGTAACTTTCATTATAGGCCTTGTTGTCTCCGCTCCTAATGAAGGGTTTATGGTTGTGGCCAAAAATCTAAATTTTGGTCTCATCACTCCAAATGTCTTTATGCCAGAAGGTTTGAGGTTTGTCTCTGTGCTGTTAACGTATTGTAAGCGGGATACTTTGTGGCATTTGTGTAGTAATTGCTTTCTTCTGGAAACTCAACCATGCAGCCCATCTTTCTTCAAGTGCCTCCTTATTGTGCATCTTGAAACAGCCACACCACATGTTTTCAGAGTCCTGTATTTCATCTGAAGTTTTTTGTGGGTTTTTCTTTGCATACCAAACAATTTTCCAATTGGCAGTTGTGGCTGAAATTTTAGTTGTTCTACCTGACCGTGGTTTGGTTTCAACAGAACCCTTCATTTTCCACTTCTTGATTAGAGTTTGAACACTGCTGATTGGCATTCTCGATTCCTTGGATATCTTTTTATATCCCTTTCCTGTTTTATGCAATTCAACTATACTTTCCCACAGATCCTTTGACAATTCTTTTCCTTTCCCCATGACTCAGAATCCAGAAATGTCAGCGCAGCACTGGATGAAAGATGCAAGGGTCTGTCACGAGTCCAGAAACTCATTGACCTTTTATACACACACACTAATTACAAGCAAACAGATCACAGGTGAGGATGGTTACCTTAATAGCCATTCAAACCCCTTTGTGTGCATGTTATCAGGCCAAAATCACCAGGGTGAGTAAACTTTTGACCAGGGTCATTTGGGTAGTTTCTGTTGTGATTATGATTCAAAAAGAGTAAACACAGTTGATTGATAATAAATGGCTTCAGCCAAACACTAACCATGAGTGAAAGAAAAGTTTTTGTGTTATCATTCATATTCTCTGAAAAATGGCCAAGAAATCATAAATTCTTCCAGGGTATGTAAACTTATCAGCACAACTGTATCATCAGGATCAGTGAAAGGTTCCTACCACTGGGCTCTCTGAAATACCGGCAGACCAGACATGCCCTGGTTTAGTCGTCTGTCCAACCACATGCAGGAATATGGACTAAAAATGAAGCTGTAGAATGTAGCACCCTTTTCTCTGCATTGTTTGCTCAGTACAGTGCGTCTGTGGAATCCCATAGTTTACAAAATAAAGCAATTATGAGAATGCACAACATTAGCCATGATGTTAAAGTTAGTAAGGTTCAAAACCGCTTGACAACATCCTTTTTTTCAGCAGCAGCAGCTGTAAAAGGTGTGTAAACCTACTTTGCATCAAGATGACGGCATGCACATACTGTAATAGGGTTGTCTGAAATATACTTTCATCTTTAGCTATATGCAAAATAATGAGTGAAAACTATAAGCATGTGTTACCTCTCGCAGAGATCATAGTATCCCTCTTCTCCACCCCCATCAATAAATAGTCTTATCTACCATCTGTACACATTTGTATACTGTTGCTGTATATTCTGACAAAGCAGGTTTTAATTCATGCAGTTACTTAAAAGTCTGCTTTAAAACTGAACTCTGGGAATTATCCTTTTGCATAGCCAGCTTGGCTCTATGTAAGTATGCATATCTGATAGCCAGAGGGCTGCTGGTGATGCTGTAAATTATAATAAGCGGGGGATCTGGTGCTCCAATTGTGAGTTCCACTCAGAAATGGAACTTCCGCTTTTCTGAACCCTCCCCCCCTCCGGTGTCACATTTAGCACCTTTCAGGGGGGGAGGGGGGAGCAGATACCTGTCTAATACAGGTATTTTACTCCCACGTCCGGGCATCTTTTCTACATCTTGTAAGTGTTTCTTATATTTGTGCAATAAACCTTTACCACCAATACTGCACTTAGTTGGCACCTCCCCTCCTCTGCTCTTTTAGGTGATGCTGTAAATCACTGTAGTAGGCCGCGCTACTTACAGCCAGGGCCGGATTAACATAGGGGCTGATGGAGCTGCAGCTCCAGGCCCCTTTCTCAAGATAGGCCCATTTGCCCCAAAAAAATCAGAAAATAAAAATAAAAAAAGATCGACTTCGGGGGTTGTAGCTCGATGACCAGAGGTCACATAAACACCACATTTGGGGGGAGGGCAGTTGAAGACCTACCCCACAACTGGGACGGCTATCATTTATGGTTCCGGAGATACGGGCCTGCTTGCACAGCCTGTTAGAAGCTACATTCAGAGCGGCCAATATAAATACAAGCTGACACACTGCAGCAAACTGATAGGATCACAGTGCTTATAATAATTATTTGTATATTACTCATGGTAATTAACCCCTTGCCACCCAGGCCAATTCTGACACTTCTCTACTACATGTAAAAATCATCATTTGTTTTTTGCTAGAAAATTACTCTATGGTGGTTTTTGCAACTTTTTATGTTGCACGGTATAGAGCTGCACGATTCTGGCTAAAATGGGAATTGCATTTTTTTTGCTAAGAAGATAGATCACGATTCTCTCACGATTCTTGAAGGGTAACATCATCTTTCACATTAAAACCCCCAAAAAAATGGGCTAACTTCACTGTTTTGTTTTAATGGTTTTTATTATTCATTGAAATGGGCAAATGCAGTGTGACAAAATATTGCAGCAATAGCCATTGTATTCCCTAGAGTCTCTGCTAAAATATATATAATGTTTGGTGGTTCCAAGTAATTTTCTAGCAAAAAATATTGCTTTTTAACTTAAGAAACAAGTGTTGGACTTTAAGTGGTTAAATTTCCTGCATTTACACACAGAAGTTTGATCTAAGAAGATAGTTGGTTACAATGTTTCATGTTGTTACAAACTTGGGGGATTTGTTGTTTACACACAGAAGTTTATCCCTTTGATCTAAGAAGGAAGCGTTAGTTACAATGTTTCCTGTTAAAAACTTGGCAGACTGCCCAGATATTTTCTTTTGATAGCTGAAAGTCTCTTCACTTGTCATATGAAAGAATCAGCAAACTCTGCATTGGAGATCGTCAGGGGGGTTGAATCGAAATCACGATTTTTTAATGATTAATTGTGCAGCTCTAACACGGTATTTGCGCAGCAATTTTTCAAACATGTTTTTTTGGAAATAAACTGTTTCATTCATTAAAAAAAAACACTAAAGTTAGCACGATTTTTTTTTGGTATCCTAAGCGATGCTTTACATTTTTTTTTAGGTTACATGTTTAGAGTTACAGAGGAGGTCTAGTACTAGAATTATTGTTCTCGCTCTAACGATCGTGGCGTATGTAACCTGTGTGTATCTGGCTCTGATACTAGCCAGTGCCTACCCAGCCACTGACTAGTATCTCTCCCCAGCCTGTCCCCACACACCCTCTCACCTGCTGACCTGTGGATGGGGGAATCACTCCTGCAGTGTTATTGTGTTCTGCCAGTGCGTACAATGATCAGTGTTGCTAACTACAGGCTGGTTGTACTCAAGTTGATTAATAGATTGACTTGTGTAAAACCAGCTAGCCCATACATAGATCGACTATGGCTGGTCTCTGCATAATTGGCGTAATTTCAATCCACGTATGACCCGCTTAACCACTAAGCAGTCCCTAAACATCCTTCCACTCCTGTACATAGTGCTCACTGTCATACTCTCCACACTCCTCTCCTGCACATAGTGCCCACTGTCATACTCCCCACACTTCTCTCCTATACATAGTGCCCACTGTCATACCCTACACACTCCTCTCCTGTACATAGTGCCCACTGTCATACCCTCCACACTCCTCTCCTATACAGAGCGCCCACTGTCATACCCTTCACACTCCTCTCCTTTACATAGTGCCTGCTGTCATACACTGCTCTTCTGTACATAGTGCCAACTGTTGCACCCTCCATACTCCTCTCCTATACATAGTGCCCGCTGTCATACCCTCCACACTCCTCTCCTGTACATACTAATCACTGTCATACCCTCCACACTCCTCTCCTATACATAGTGCCCACTATCATACCGTCGACATTCCTCTCCTGTACATACTGCCCCATCATACCCTCCACACTTCTCTCTGTTACATACTACCCTCTGTCAAACCCCCACACTCCTCCTGTACACACTGCCCACTTCACACAACTCTCCTGTACATAGTGCCTGCTGTCATACACTTCTCTCCTGTACATACTGCCCACTGTCGTACCCTTCACACTTCTCTTCTGTACATACTGCTCACTGTCATCCCCTCCACACTCCTCTCCTGTACATACTGCCCACTGTCATACCATTCACACTCCTCTCCTGTACATAGTGCCTTTTGCCGTACCCTTTGCACTCCTCTCCTGTACATACTGCTCACTGTCATACCCTTCACACTCCTCTCCTGTACATAGTGCCTTTTTTCCGTACCCTTTGCACTCCTCTCCTGTACATAATGCCCACTGTTAGACCCTCCACATTCCTCTCCCTCACCTGCACATACTTCCCACTTATATACCGTCCATACTCCTCCCCTATGTCGCTTACCCACAAAAACAGTTCTTTAAAATTATACTGAATACCCTCAATGTTATCAGCTCTAGAATGGACACACTTTTGATAGTTCAACTAAAGGAAATCTCAGTTCTCATATTTGTTCTGCCCCATTATTAGTACTCATTTCATTTTGTGATTACTACTGTGATGTATAGAGGAACATAGGGGATCTCAGCTACTCTAAATATAGCACTTGTATAAAAAAGTGTCCCTGAAAATATTTTTTAAATGTTTGCAACTATGCACTTAGGCACTGCCCAAGGGCCACCGCCCACCGGGTCAGTAGGGGGCCCCATGAGAGGCTCCTGGGATCCTGTGATAATAAAGCGGTAGTAAACTTTACTGACATTACTACTTTTTAGAGGCCCTGGGGTAGGTTATGCCACAACGTACAAGTATACACAGCATATTAGCACATTAGGGTACACTTAAATTTTCAGACTGAGCCCTCCAGTGCTGCGCTGTGATGAATCCGGCGGGGCCTGGGCGCTTCCATCTTCACCCGGTCTTCCTTCTGGGTTCTGTGCCTTTGGTCACTTGCCCTGGCCGGGCTGCGTTGATGTCATTCCCACGCATTTATTTATTATTTATAAAAGGCCCCACCAAAATCCTCAGCACCAGGCCCATGATGTTCTTAATCTGGCCCTGCTTACAGCGTGTAGGTAGGGTGGCAATAATTCACCCGGTCAGGCGCAATATAAAACTTGTATTGAAGTAATGCAGCAACAGTTCACAATAGACCCAGCATCTGTTGAGAGGGAAAAGAATGCGGCCTGGCCATCTAGTGCCCAATCAGGAATTCACTTCTCAGTCACTCAGAGACATGGAACAGTCAGAACTTTTTTTTGTTAGTTTTTTTGAGGGCATTGAACTTGGATGGGGTTAGGGAAATATGGGATGCCCATCAAAATTTACAAAACTTCCTTTTGAAGACTATATAGACTCCATTTCTGCACATCGCTTCTTCTCTAATCTTCATATCTTTCTCCTCCAGCACATCGCTTCCTCTCTAATCTTCCAGGCACAGCTAGCACAAAGTGTTTAGGCCTGCCAAGTGGCTACTGAACCAAGTAACCCATTTTCAGGCCTTGCCAGCCCTCCTGGCTGCAACTGCCTCTTTCCACTGCCCCATTTACCACAGTCCACTATTCTGGTTCTGGTTCTGGTTCCCTGACTGCAAGCTCTCTGTCCCTTCAGGCTTGCCTCCCCAACCCAGCCCTCCCGACTGTGCCTCATATCTTTTCATAAGTTCTTGAAGTTGGTTCTGATTTCACCCAAGCCCAGGCCTGGGGTCACCCCACCCCAGACTGGGGAGCTCCCTCAAGGCCCCCCACAGCCTCCACATTCTCTCACTCCAGCTCTTCCACCCGACAACTCCTTGCCGGCTGGTCTGACCCTGGGTATTTAAGGAGGCCTGTCTCCTGCCAATCCAGGTTGGGGATTGGTCAGGGTTTCTCAGAATACCCCAGGTAGATCCACCTCTCCTCTCCTCTTCTCATCTCTTTCCAGAATCTTTTGAAAAGAAAATGGAGGTTTCAGTGATGCAGCCTGTGAGTCACCAGCTGCTACTCTGAGCCACTCACAGCCCAGATCAAATCAAAACAAACAGGCCTGGTGACCATCCAGTCCTGCCTAAATTTACCTAAACCTAACCAAAAAACCCTCCCTCTAGCACCAACCTACCTAGAGGATCATACATTAGTACTGTCCCTAACAGATGAGGTACCTTTCCCTACACTGCCCACTCTCCTAAAGCACACCAAACCCAGGGGCCAGAGTCTTAAATAGCTTCTGCCACACCTGATATGGCTACCAGGGTCACATGGACAATATTTTTTACTTTCTACTATAAAACATATCCAATAATTTGTTTACAAAAAAAATTCAATTTCTTTATCAATTTAGGCCAGCATGCATTCTGCTACATGTTTTTGGTAAAAATAATCCCAATAAGCGTATATTGATTGGTTTACGCAAAAGTTATAGTGTCTACAAGCTATAGGATGTATTTTTTATTAAAAAAAAATGTTTTTAACTAGTGATGGCAGTGATCAGCGACTTTTAGCGGGACTGCAACATTTCGGCAGACAAATTGGATACTTTTGGGGACCAGTGACACCAATACAGTGATCACTGCTAAAAAATCAATGTCACTGTACTAATGACACTGGCAGAGGAAGGGGTTAACCTCAGGGACATATAAAGGGTTTAATGTGTTCCTAGGGAGTGCTTTGTAACTGTGTGGGGGGTGTTTTACCTGTGGGAAGACAGAGATTCGTGTTCCTGCTTAGCAGAAACACAAGAGCTCTGTCTTCCCTAATAAAAGAATGGCGATCTGCCTTGCTTACATAGGCAGACCACCGTTCTGCCTCTGTCAGGAATGATTGGTGGGTCCTGGCAGATATGTGTGTGCGTGCTTCAGACCCGGAAGTACAAAATCACGTACCTGATTTTGCACAGAGGAGCTGCCGCCCCACAGTAAATGTAAATGGGGTGGTCAGCAAGAAGCTAATGAATACAAGGCATTTTTTTGGACTGAATTGTGAAATCACTGCCCCTCTCCGCCTCATCCAACCAGGGACAGTAGAATTCATAGAAAAAAACTCCAATGCATAAATGGCAGAGGAGGTCAATGTGCAGAGGAGAAGCTACTCAACCAGAACCTAGAAAATCAGGGCTCTTACTAAGAAGCATGGGTTACTAACTGACTTCAGTAATTAGTATACTACAGTTACTAATAGCTGCTCTTTGGATATCAGCATACTTAAATCCCGACAAGCTGGCTCAATGTAAATATGCAAAAAAGATCATTTGTGGACTTCTGCTTTAAAATTACACTAAACAATAGTCATATTCTCCAAAAATAATCCATCCATTACTTTAAGCGGAACTTTAGTATTTTTTCATCTTTTCATCTATTAAATCTCCTACCCTTGTTAATGTTGGATAGTAAAACATTTTTTTCTGCCAGTAAATAACTTATACAGCCCACTTCCTGTTTCTTGTCTGGGAAAAAAAGCCTAGGCTTATGAAATCATGCACAGCTCTCTCTCTCTCTCTCTCTCTCTCTCTCTCACTCTCTTCGCCAGGAAGGGAGGGGGATGAGTCATAAGAGGGCCAATGAGAGCTGCAGAGCTGGAGGTATGCCTCTGTGTGTCTGTAAATCCAGGAAGTGAACAGGCAGAAGTTTCAGCTGTCCACAGTTAAAATGAGTGCAGCCAGACTCAGTGGAATTCTGCAGTATATTTGGAAAATACAGAATCACAGTATATATAAAATAATATGCAAAGTGGTTGGAGGGAAGCTTTAGAATGGTATAGATGTTCCTCTTTAATGGCCCAGTAATACATTTTTTATGGAATGTGTTTTGCTGCCTCCTTGTAATGTCCTTTGTGAACCCCTGAGCCTCTACTGAGGTAGACACACAGGGGTAGATTCAGATAGATTAGCGGATCTTTAGATCTGCGTAATCTATCTGATTTACGATCCGCCGGCGCAATTTTGAGAGGCTAGTGCAGTATTCAGAAAGCACTTACCTCGAAACTTGCGCCGGCGGATCGTAAATCCCCCGGCGGAATTCAGATTCCGCGGCTAGGGGGAGTGTAGTATTTAAATCAGGCGCGTCCCCGCGCCGATTTAGATGCGTATGCGCCGTCCGCTAATTTTCCCGGCGTGCATTGCTCCCAATGACGTCGCTAGGACGTCAGTGGTTTCAGCGTGAGCGTAACTTGCGTCCGGCCGTATTCTGAATCGACTTACGCAAACGACGTAAAAATTCAAAACTCGGTGCGGGAACGACGGCCATACTTAACATAGGATACACCTCACATAGCAGGGGTAAGTATACGCCGGAAAAAGCCAAACGCAAACGACGTAAAAAAAAACTACGGGCGGGCGTTCGTTTCTGAATCGGCGGATAGCCTCATTTTCATATTCGTTGCGTATACAAATGGAAGCGCCACCTAGCGGCCGGCAGGAGATTGCAGCCTAAGATCCGACGGTGTAAGTCACTTACACCTATCGGATCTAAGGGAGATCTATGCGTAACTGATTCTTATGAATCAGTCGCATAGATCCGACCGTCGCATCTCAGAGATACGACGGCATATCAGAAGATACGCCGTCGCATCTCTATCTGAATCTCCCCCACTGGGTAGAACAATAACTTCTCTAATTTACTAACGTTTTTGGTATTAAAATATTAGGAATTCTCTCGGGTTCTCTTCACTCACACTTCCAGGATCACTTTCCCATCCCAGTGCACCATATCCAGGATGCTTCCTCTTTTGTGGTTAGGACATTCACTTAACAGAATTAACTCTGTTCTATTTCAATCGCCTCCCAGATTTACATCCTCAATTCCTCTGACACTGCTTACCTCACGTTTCTGCATCACTCTCACATCTCTCTCCTCATAATAGTCTCTCATTCTTGCACAGGTCTCAAGTTATTGCAATATCAAGGGCCTTCTTGAAGAAAAAAAAAATCACACTTTCCATGCTAGGATAAGTAAAATTGGTTACCTAGTACTCCCCTGGCCCTTCTCTGAACAATGCATTTTCTGTCACCAATTTCACAGTCTCTTCCCACACTGTACACACATCTGTTTCCTCACGTATCCCCTTCTGTAACTGATACCTGTCTCATTCTCCATATACAGGATCTTTTCAATTATTTGTTTTCCAGACCATTGGGTTTTGCAGAAAATAAACTTCATTTTTATATCAGGAAAAAGTATTTTCAATTTTTAACAGTAAATGTAGGAATCAATAATAAAAAAGTAAAAAAAAAAAAACCTTCACATTGCTGTTTGTTTTCTCTCCCTCAAAAAAGTGCGCACTTTCTGCTGGGGTAATGTTTTACATCTAACACGTTTTACATCTAAATTTCCGCTGTTCGTTCTCTATTCAGAGCTCATTTCTAAAGTGATATTGCGCTCTTCCAGAGCAGGAGACACACAAAAAAACATTTCAATGGTTTTACATCCTCACCTAAGAGTGTAGGATGTCACTTCATCTCAGTCTCAGCTGCAAACACCAAAGTCCCCATTCATACATCTGAGCATATTGGAATTGTGGGTAAAATCGCATGATTCTGACATGCGATGCGCTTGCAGTGCCATTATTTATTAATGACGCCCAGGGGCGGACTGACAATTCATGGGGCCCCCGGGCAATAGAAGACTATGGGGCCCCTGGGCTTACAGATGGCCACCACGCCAGGAGGCAGTGCAGAGGCAGGGCAGCTAAAATCTCGGGGTTTTCACAACAGAAGCATGTCGGTTTCAGACATATCAGGGACAGATGTAAAAAAAACATAGATTTTTACATACTGACCCTGGTTTTACTGAGCCTGGCAACCCTGATGGGGCCCCCCTAGTGGCATGGGGCCCTCGGGCAGTGCCCGAGTGACTCAATGGTCAGTCCGCCCCTGATGACGCCCTAAACAATTTTTCCATCATTGTGGGGGTGACAAAATTCCTGAAAATCAGGGCAAAAAATGCAATGCCAAACGTTCCTGGCTCAAATTTGGTGTGTTTTTGAAGCCGAGAGAGGCCAATTACAAATGAATGGTGTGAAAAGATGTTTCACACCTCTTGCTTGCTCTTTAAAATCTTCACAATGTATAGATTTTTCATAAAAGACACAGACAGCAGATGTAAAACACATTTCAGCCTTGCGGGCCTTCTTCAGAAGGCTGAAACGCGTTTACATCTGCTGTCTGTGTCTTTTATAGAGAATCAATACATTTTGAAGATTTTAACCGCTTGCCAACCAGCCGCCGAAGTTGTACTGCAGCAGGTTGGCTCGGCTGCACGAATCGCCATCATTGTATGTCAGGGATTTGGGGGCGCTAGTGGGGGAGACAACCAGCGCGTGCAGCGGACTCGATGTCCTCCAGAGAGAGGCAAAATGGGGATCTGCCATTGTAAACAAACAGATCCCTTCTCTGTCGGAGGAGTAGAGTGAGATTGTCTGTTTCTAGTGATTAGGAACAGCGATTGCTCTACTTCTTGAGTCAGCCCATCCCCCATACAGTCAGAAACACCTTCCAGGGAACACATTTAACCTCTTGATCACCACTAGTGTTAACCCCTTCCCTGACAGTGTCATAATTGCTGTATAAATGTCACTGGTCCCAAAAGAAATAAGAAAAAATGTCATAAATCTATCCTCTATTTTGTAGACGTGATAACTTTTGCGCAAACAAATCAATATACGCTAATTGGGATTTACATATTGTCCTCAACTGTGGAAGAAATTTTTTTTTATATATATATATATATATATATATTTTTTTTTTGGCGTATATTTATCATAGCAAAAAGTAAAAAAAATATTTATTTATTTTTCAAAATGTACACTAGCGCAAAAAATAAAAACCACAAACGTGATTAAATACCACCAAAAGAAAGCTCTATTTGTGGACATACATTTCCCCCTTCAGGGCTCTCTCTAAGAGAAATGGGGCTCCTTACAGCAAAGTAACTGTATCCCCTAAAAAGAGAAGTATGGACAAAGCTTTTTTGGCCATACTTCTCTTGTGGGTCACAGGAGTGCACTTACTTTTGCTGTCCTATGACCCAGAGTCAGCTAATAGCTGGCTATTGCCCACCATCAGCTGACGTCATAGAGCAGCTCCAGGCTCCAGAAGGAGTTCAAACTATTTTGTGGGCATCCATCCAACTGCCTGATTGATATTGAATGTGACCACTTATAAAAAGGGAGAAAAAAGTGTTTATATATTTTTTTATATCTATACACAAATGGTTTGCCTTTCATTTCTATTTTAAACTGAATGGTTTGTTTTACAAGGTGAGTTTACATACACTTTAAAGTGGTTGTAAACCATCTGGGGTTAGTTACACCTGCAGGTAAGCCTAGATTAAGGCTTATCTGTAGGTGTTTGCAATATCTCCTAAACCTACACGGTTTAGTAGATATTTGCCAAAAAGTATACACCGATGTCTACGGTGCATGTGCGCCGTAGACATTGGCGCAGGCGCACTGAAAATAAAATTTTTATGAATCTATAATGCCAACTTTTACGGCTCCCGTGCGCATGCGCGGAGTGACGTCATCGCCGCTCCGGTCAATCACAGCGCCGGAGCGGCGATACCCGGAAGTAACCTTCCGGAGAGATGTCTGCGGCCGGAGGGGAAGACGAGGACGGCTTCAGGTGCTTTGATCTAAGGTATGTAATTCATAATGAGCCTTTTATTCTGGGTTTACAACCACTTTAAAGTGGAACTTCAATTTATTTTTTTCAACTTTCCATCCATTAAATCTTCTGTTATTGTTGTTTTAACTTTGGATAGTAAAACATTTTTTTTGTTCTGCCAGTAAATACCTTATACAGCCCACTTCCTGTTTCCATGCACAACTCTCTCTCTCACTCTCAAGAGAGTTTGCCAGGAAGGGAGGGGGGGGGTGAGTCATAAAAGAGCCAATGAGAGCTACTGAGCTGGAGGTGTGCCTCTGTGTAAATCCAGGAAGTGAACAGGCAGCAACTTCAGCTTCCCACAGTTAAAATGGATGCAGCCAGACTTAGTGGAGGGAGAATTTCTGCAGCATATTTGGCAAATACAGAATCACAGTATACAGTATATAAAATAATATGCAAAGTGGTTGGAGGGATGCTTCAGAATGGCAAAGATGTTTTTATTACAAATTATGTGAGCAGACTGCAGTTCCTCTTGTTTGTTTTTTTAACACTTTTTATTAACGAATGTGCATTACAGTAACAAATTTGACAAAATGCTCAACATGAGAACCATAGCAGTTAAAGTATACTTGAACCGACATCAGGTCATTTAAAAAATGTATATACAGTTTGCTTGGATTAGAAAAAACGGAAAATTGTATCATACTTACCAGTAATTTTCCTTTCCTGGTGCCTATCCATGGCAGCATACCTGTGACAAGCTCCGCCTTGGCTCCTCCCTCAGGACTAGTGAATATTATAAAAGAGTTGGTTAGCACCGCCCCCACATTCTCCGTAATATAGAATACCGAGGGTGGGATTGTATGCTGCCATGGATAGGCACCAGGAAAGGAAAATTACTGGTAAGTATGATACAATTTTCCGTTTTCCTGGTGCCTCCATGGCAGCATACCTGTGACAAATAACTAGCTGAGACGGGTGGGATGATGCTTAGGAGGTTTATTTCAAAGGAAATATTATTATTATTATCAATAATTAGAGGAAGCAACGGCTGATTTGATCGCCTGTCTGCCGAATTCTACCGATGAGAGAGCTCCTGGGTCTACTCGGTAATGCTTCAGAAAAGTATGTTGGGACGACCAGGTCGCTGCCCTACAAATAGTTTCGATTGCCACGTTCGCTCTTGCCGCCCAAGAGGCAGAGACCGCCCTAGTGGAGTGCGCCCTGACCATCAAAGGGGGGTCCAGACCCTTTGCCCTGTACGCCTTGTGGATAAGCTTAACAATCCATGAGGCAATTGTTCTTGCTGACGCCTCCTTGCCTTTGTTCTTCCCCCAGGGAATTATGAGCAACTTGGTAGAGTCTCTGAAAGGTGCCGTGACCCTGAGATAGCATTTCAGGGTGGAGGCAATGTCCAGTTCATGAAGAGAACCTGATTCCTGTTCTAGAAACGTTGGGAGAGCCCAGGGTTCCGACGTGGCCAAAGATGATGTGACCTTGGGGATAAACCCTCGTACTGTTCTCAGTTCCACTCTGTCATGGTAGAATATGATATGGTTATCATCCGCCCCCAGAGCTTGGAGCTCTGAAACCCGTCTGCCAGAGGTTATGGCTATCAAGAAGGTAAGCTTCAAGGTTAAATTCCAAAGTGATGCCGAGTCCGAAGGAGCAAAAGGTGGGCTGGCTAAGGACTCTAGGATGATAGCGAGGTCCCAGGTGGGAAAAGCCTGTTTAGTTGGTGGTCGGATCTTTCTGACTGCCTTAAAAAATTGGATTATTAATGGGTCCTCTGCCCACCTTCTGCTGGTTGCTGTTGAAATTGCTGCTACCTGTACTTTTAATGTACTCAGAGCAAGACCCATATCCAGGCCTGCCTGCAAAAATTCAAGCATTTGCGAGGATGATGGAGAATCTGGATCGCAGCTTCTGCTAATCATGAAGGCCTTGAACTTGTTCCACACCCTATCGTATATACTGTTTGTGGAAGGCTTTCTAGCCCTGAGAAGGGTTGCGATAACCTCGTTGGAACATCCTAGTGATTCAAACCTTTGCCTTTCAGCAGCCAGATGTGAAGGTTCAGCCTGCCTGGATCTGGATGGGTGTGACATCCCTGAGCGAGGAGGAAGGGTATCAGCGGAACCTTGACCGGCGACTGAGTACTCAGGTACATTGCCGTAGGAAACCAAGGGCGTCTCGGCCAGTATGGTAGAACCGTTATTACTGTTGTGGACTCTATCATGATCCTCGCCAGGAGTTTTGGAATGAGGGGCCGTGGAGGGAATGCATAGGCCAGTTTGCATGCCCATGGGGCTGAGAGAGCATCTATTGCTTCCGCTTGGGGATGTGGGAGCCTCGAGATGAACCTTGGAAGCTTGGAATTGCATGCAGTTGCAAATAGGTGCAGTTCGGGGAGCCCCCACTGGCTCACTATCCAGTTGAAGATTCTTGGGTGTAGAGACCACTCGTTGGCATCTATGAACCTGCGAGATAGGAGGTCGGCTCTTGAGTTGAGATGACCTGGTAGGTAGATTGCCCTTAGGTCCTTTAGGTTTCTTTCCGCCCAGAGGATAATGGGCTCCACCTCCCTCAGCAGGGACCTGCTGTGCGTCCCTCCTTGACGGTGTATATAAGATACAGCGGCTTTGTTGTCCATCCGTAGAAGGACTGGTCTCCCTGTGATGTCGAATTCTAGGGCTAGTAATGCACGGTAGGCTGCCCGGATCTCCAGGATATTTGACACCAAGCCCGTCGCACGGAAGGACCATCTCCCCTGCACTGAGATCTGGTTGCAGTGTGCTCCCCAACCTGCTGAACTGGCATCGGTGGTAATTGTGATCCAGTTTACATGCCCTAGCGGACGTGATTTCATCAGCGTGTGTTTCTTCATCCACCAATGAAGACTTCTGAGCATCAGGGTCGTCAGATGTATAGGTTGAGACAGATATCGTTTGTTCCACTGCCTCAAGAATTCCAGTTGGAAATATCTCAAATGCCAATGGGCCCAAGGGACCATGGGGATACAAGACGACATCCGGCCTATCAGGCTCAGACATTTCGAGGCGGTCAGATGGAGTCTCGCACTCACACTCTTCATCTGCTGAATAATAGACGCCACTTTCTGAGGTGGAAGTGATACTGTACCATTCTCTGTGTTGAACAGTGCACCCAGATAAATCATTTCCTGGGTTGGAGACAGGTGACTCTTCTCCTGGTTTATCTTCCATCCAAAGTCTACTAGCGTCGTTAGAAGAACTTCCCTGTGTTCCATCAATTGGGCTGGATCGCTCGCCAGGAGAAGAAGGTCATCCAAATAATGGTATACTCGAAGCCCCTGTTCCCTTAGAGGGGCTATCATGGCAATCAGTGTCTTTGTGAAGACTCTCGGTGATGTGCAGAGGCCAAACGGGAGACTGCGGAATTGAAGATGTACCGGGCCTACTGCAAACCTCAGATACTTCTGGAAAGAGGGGAGTATGGGTATATGCAGGTACGCATCCCGTAAGTCTATGGATAACATCCAGTCCCCTGGTTGGATTACACGGACGATTGTTTGTAGTGACTCCATCTTGAATCGTTCTAGGAAAATGTAACGATTTAGCCTCTTTAGGTCTATGACAGGTCTCCAACCTCCATTTTTTTGGGGGACGAGAAACAGGGTGGAGTAAAAACCTGTAAATCTTTCCGATGGAGGTACTGGGATTACTGCCTGCTGTTCCTGTAAGGAGAGAAGAAAGTGCTGTAGAGCCTCCGCTTTTTGAGGGGACCTTGACATCCTTGTTGGAGAGAAGAAGTCTTTGGGGGGTTTGTCTAGAAACGTCCAGAAGTGTCCGTATTTTACAGTGGAAATTACCCAGGGATCCCTGCACCTTTGCTCCCAGATTTTCGAGAAGTGTTGGAGTCTGGCCCCCACCGGAATCGCTTGGGATGGTTCGGCGTCAAAAGGACTTAGCAGAATCCTGTGGAGTAGGCACGGATCCCTGTCTACGGTTCTTGAGGAAGATAGACTGCGTGCTTTTCCAATTTTGCCTAAAGCCTCTTCCTTGCCTGGACTGTCTGTAGTCCTTGTTCTTAGAATATTGGAATCTGGGTGTGAATGTTCTGAAGCGCTTGGATCGCCTGTCCTGGGGCAACAGGCCCGACTTCCCGCCAGTAACGCGAGATATGGCTTTATCCAACTTCTCCCCAAATAGGGCTTTTCCATCAAATGGTATTTTGCACCAATTCTGTTTCGATGCAATATCTGCTGACCATGGTTTTAGCCACAAGGCCCGTTTGGCCATTACTGTGTGGAGCATTGCCCTTGCGGAGCATCGAACTGAATCGATGGCAGCTTCCCCAATGAAGTCTGCAGAGAGTTTTAGCTCATCTAAGGCCTTAATAATGTCTTCCTTTGGGACATCCTGCTGGATTGCCGACTCTATATTCTCTGTCCAAACGCGTAGCGCGTTGGATACCGATGTTAAAGCAACCGCGGGCTTGCAGGCATTGCCCGCCATCTGGTAGGCTTTTTTGAGGTCGAGATCCATTCTTCTATCCAGTGGATCCTTGAATGACGTTGAATCTTCCATAGGCAGCGTAACGTTTTTCGCTAACCTTACCACAGCTGCATCGACCACTGGAGGGGCCTCGAGCATTACAGAGTCTTCTTCCGATAGAGGATATAGTTTCCCCAGGCGGTTAAGGGAGAATCTTTTTTCGGTCTTTCCCCATTCTTCCTCAATCACACCCTTAATCTCGTCCATGAGAGGGAAAAAGGAAATCTGGCGCTTGAGAAAGGGGAAGTATGCCTTAGACTTCTTGCCTTCTGTCTCAGTCTCCTCCCAACCAATTGCCTGTTTTACTGCCTGCACATAGGGCTGGACCATGGAAAAGGCAAAGCCGGAGACATCCAGGTCATCCGAGGAACCCTCTGAAGCGTCATCCTCCTCCTGATGTTTAGAGGATGAGGCAGGTGTCGGTCGAGGAATTCCGCTAGTGGACGGTCCGGGAATGGCCTCCCCCGCCGGCTGCTCCTGGAGAGGAACCACTGGTTGCGATGGCATTGAGGCCACTAATTCTGCAAAGGAATCCTTTATTGCTTTCTTAAGCAGGTCCGCCACTTGCATGCCCTCGGACTCTCTGTCCGCCGCATAGTCCCTCATGCAATCTTGACAGATCCGTTTATGTGGAAGAGGGGTAGCTCCACAGGCTTGACACTTTGGAGATCTGGGTCTCGGGGAGCGCGAGTGATGGCGCTTTTTGGCCAAAGACTTCTTGCCACTCTCAGGCCTCGTACTCACGACCAAACATGTCTGCTGAAACTGGTCCGCGGACCAGTTTCAGCGGACATGTTCGTTCGTGTGTAGGCAGTAACGTACAGAATTCCAGCAAACAATCGTCGGCCAGACCGTTTTCCAACGAACAACTGTTTCCTGGTCTTGCTTTAAAACAGTCTGCTGGAATCGTGTCCGTCAGACATGTTCGGTCGTCTGTACACAAAAGCAGCGTACAAAAACCCCGCGCATGCTCAGTCCAAATGAGGAGACGGGAGCGCTCGTTCAGGTAAAACTCGCGTTTCTTTGGGATATGGCACATTCGTCATTAGAAACCTTTTATTCTAGCAAGAGAACAATGTCTTAAAAAGGCGCACTAAACCACATTTTAAAGCCTCGTTTTATTAATTCTTCTCTTGCTAGAATAACCCCGTTCTCTTGCTGATGCAATTTCAATAGAGTTGTCCCATACTGAAATGTCACATTTCTTGCTTGTGATGTAATCCTTTAATAATGTTTTCTATGCCAGACGTGTGTTTTGGTTGGTGGTCCTCCATAATTTAGAGTAGTCATTTTTGTAAAGGAATGTGCATTTTTTTAATTTCTTTTTTTGTTTCTAGTTATGTCACCATTTAAACTTTTTTTTTTTTACATGTTTTTTTAAATTTTTTTTTTTTTTGTTGGTGTTTCATTAGAGAATATTAAACCATGTTGGCACACCAAATGTCCCCCCCCCCCCCCAAGGAGTGTGTCCTTTGTAAATTACCCATTGTATATTTATTAAAGGTTTGCTGCCTAATAATCCCCACAGTATATCAAACAATAGACATGTTTTCAAATGAAAGCAAAAGGCCTTTTATTCAGGCAAATGTCATCACAAAAAATAAAAAGAACAGCAGCACTAGAATAGATAGCAAACTATATGCAAACTTGCATTTCCAACATGGTGAAGGATAAACTTCCAAGCCTCAGGAGCCAAACACAAAAATATGAAGCAGCAGCACACAAACAAAGGAACCCAAACTGTGGTAGTACAAACAAGATGTCCTTTATGTGGAAGGAAATGGAAGGCAGAAAATCAACGTTTCCTCCTCTTTCCAGCCTTCCCTCCAGGCAGCCTTCCAGCGGATCGAACACGGGGTCTTGCAGGTGGGGTTGATGTGGCAGCAGGAGGATGGTGTTCCGCAAGCCGGGCCGGGTCACATAGCCCAGTGTCTGGGGTCAGCAGGCCCCTCTGCATCCACCAAAGGACCTGGTTCATCAGGGCCTTTGCCAGTCTTCTCTGGTCCTCCTCCCCTTCATTTAAATCATGGGCCAATGAGGCACTGAAGGCCTCTGTGGGGTTGAGGGGGGCCCTCATGATGGCGCTTGCCTCCTGGATCATGCGGAGGCTTGCCTCCTCCACAGGCCTCAACTGCCTCCTTCGGCCTGATGGCCTCACCTGGGGGGGAGAAGACTGGCTGGTGGTGGTTCTCCTGGCCGGGTGGACCTGCTGCAGGCCACTGGGCCCAGCCTCCTCCTGGCTGCCACTGACCCCGGCCTCCTCCTGGCTGCCACTGACCCCGGCCTCCTCCTGGCTGCCACTGACCCCGGCCTCCTCCTGGCTGCCACTGACCCCGGCCTCCTCCTGGCTGACAGACACCTGAGGATCTGCCACCTCCTGGCTGATCTCTTCTTCCTGTGTGGAAAAAAAAAGAATTTTTTTACAATTTCGCTAAATAAAACCACACTCATTTTCATGTTTTTCGTTCAGTATTTTCTGTTCATTATTACTTGAATACACTCTACTTCTGACCCCTGCAGTTGTCATCCCTGACACCTATTTGTCTGTACACCTTTTTGTTTGCTTTTTTCCAGCTTGGTTTTTTTTTTACAATATCTAATCATTAATCCACCAAGAATTATTTACGCCATAAATATAGAGGAAACTACTATACCTCCTCATCGAAGGGTGGCAGATCTGCATCTCTGTCAGCCAGGCCCTCTTCCTCCGACTCTGCAGGGCTGTGGTCATCTGGGGAATGTCCGCTGGAAGGTAGCATGGAGGAAAGGTTGGAAGAAAGACTGGACATCGTTTTCCTGCCTTCCATTTCGTCCCGCAAAAAAGCCATCTGTTTATAATACCACAGTTTGGGTTCCTTTGCTTGTCTTGCTGCTGCTCCCGATTTTTTGATTTTATTAGCTTTGTATGCTCTCCTGTATGTGCTTCTGAGGTTGGCAAGTTTATCCTTCACCATGTTGGCAGTGCATCCTGGCACCCAAGTTTGCATATAATTTGCTAGCTCTTCTAGTGCTGCCGCTCGTACCTCTTTATTGCAATATAACGAGTGTTTTGAATTCCACAGGATGGGCGTGTCCTGGTATTTTTGAAGTAAGGCCTCTATAGATTCCTTGCTTTGTAGGAGGTCCATTGCAATTTTTGCAAAATTATATTTCTTTTTGAGTCTAGATTACAAAAACATAAACCACAGAAAAATAAATATTCCAAAGGATCAGCGTTGACCTTGATCTAATATGTGTCTTCAAATTTATTACCTATATCTAATTCCAAACACAGTCTCTCTTGTTTAAACAATGATTGGCAGCTCGGCCGCATTGCTTGTACCAAACATTGATTTGCTAGATGCAGAGCCATTGTTCACATTGCAGTAAATATTTTAAATATATTAAATTAAACAATGCTTACAAATGACAGTTTTCATCTAGGCACTCTTTCATGTGTAAATCTCATACCCCTGACAATGGATGACATAAAAGACACTTCCTAATGACCTCTGTACAACCAACACTTGAACAATACTTTGCCTGATCTGAATACACCATTCAAAAACTTGTCAATGAGGTACAGCATTGTTCACATCTCTATTTTGTGAGGTGTCCAAAAGCATTTGGATACCAAAATAACATTGTGGTACCCCATAGACAGAATAGCTTAAAAAGGGTGCAACCAACAGCCCAAACCCCCATCCCATGTGTCTACATTTTCAAGGCCTCTGCTGATCACATTTTTAATTTCCTTACCTTCCTGTCTCTCGCTCCTCGTTTCTCACGCTCGCCTAATTACCGCGTAAGATGCGTAATCACGGCGTAAACCTTTTAAACACTCCGCGTATTTATGAAACCCCGCCCTCGTCACCTTTGCGAGGCCCCTAATCAATGAGTTTAGGAAATATGGCGTTAACTGTGTATGTTCTGGATGCGCTCGAAGATTCTCCGCGTAACGGACGTAAACACGTTGTTTGCATTCTCTACACTCCGCGTATGTATTAAACGCCGCCCTCTTCTCCGCCCATGGCGTAAGAATTCATCTTTTCCACGCCCATAATCTCTGTGGGAAAGGAAAGATGGCGATGTCACACGAGCGGGCACGATGCTCTCATGCCACAAGTGAAGGGACAGAGGCAGGGACGTCCCGATCAAGGAAAAGAAGATATAAAGCCACTAATATGCGGTTCCAGGAAATGGTGGAGTTAGTTTACATCATGCGAAAAAAGGACTATGATGGTGAATTAGGGCCATACAAGACCCCTAACCGCCGAAAGGCACATATTATGGACAAGGTGGCGAGGAGAATGCAGAGGATGTTTGGGATCACCAGGTCCAAGGAACAGCTGAGGAAACGCTGGTCAGACTTAAAATTGAGGGAGCCACATCAGATGAAGAAAATACTTAAAATTCTGCGTAAAAGTAAGTAAATATATATTGGGGTTGGGGGGGGGGGGGGGTGGTGATTGTCTGCAATAATGTGTTGCCATGTATATTTCACCATCTGCCTCCTTGGCCTGCTTGTAATTTTAAAGACATGTTGTTATTTATTTTTTAGAACATAAATAACTACATATTTACAAACAGTGTTCTTAGTAAACAACGTAACATCACATAGTTTATCAGAAAGGCTCGGTTATTCCAGGAACAACACACCTGGACATGGCTCACTGGCCAAAAACTTTGTTTGTAAACATTGTGTAAAAGCTAGTTCTAGAAATAATATGGTAATAAAGCAGATGTTTTCACATCTGCAATGCAGAGCACCTGTGTCTCCCCAAATCAAAAATGGGTTTTGGTAGGGTCTCCCAGAAATACAGTTTAGGGGGGACATCCATGTGTGTCACTTTGCTAAAAAGGGGCAGGATCAGAGCTTGCCATATAGAAGTAATTGCAAAATGTAGGTTTGGTGAAAGATAAAAGTAACTAAATGAAAGCATCTTCTAAGCAATGTGTGCGATTTATGCTCTCCAATATCTGTGTGCTGATGAGTCTACATTTTTTTTGGTTTATTTCAGGGGAAAGAAGTCGCCAGCATTTGGAGGAGGCAGAGAGGGCCAGACAAGGCCAAAATCTGCCATCTCAACATGTGGAGGAGGAGGAGGATGTGGAAGGAGAAGAGGATGTGGAAGGAGAGGAGGATGTGGAAGGAGAGGAGGATGTGGAAGGAGAGGAGGATGTGGAAGGAGAGGAGAATGTGGAAGGAGAAGAGGATGTGGAAGGAGAGGAGGATGTGGAAGGAGAGGAGGATGTGGAAGGAGAGGAGGAAGGAAGAAAGGAGGAAGGAAGAGAGGAGGAAGAAGTAATTTTGGACTTAGAAGTCATAGCAGATGAAGGGCAAGTGGCGGAAGAACAATTTGGCGAATTGAAAGAAGGTGGATTGATGGATGAAGGAGGAGTCCAAGATGATGGGGAAGTGGTGGAAGAAGGAGGAGTGATTGAAGATGATGGGGAGGTGGTGGAAGAAGGAGGAGTGATAGAAGATGTCGAAGAGGTGGAAAGGAGAAGCCCATCAGGTCAGTGTCACCCTAGCTTGATTCAAAAAAACATATGTAGATAGGCCTCATTGAAAAATAATATTGTAAATGCCATTTTTTTTTTTTGTTTTAGGGGAGGAGGATGGTGTGCCAATATTTTCACGTGCAAGTGCTGCTATAATTATTCAGCAGGTAATGGAGTGCAGCACTGAAATGCACAATATGCGTGAAAGGATGTTTCTCATGGAACAGAATGTAACAAATGTCCTTTTGGAATGCAGCACGGAAATGGACAATATGCGGCAAAGAATGATGGTCATCGAATCTAATTTTAAGAACATTATTGACATGATGGGCCGTGTCAAAGACTGAAACACCCCCCGCCCATCCCCCGCCCCCACAAACATTTTTACAGTTTGAATAATGAATACGCCAAAATTTGAAGATACACACACAGTGTGCCAACATGTGCTATCTGCCATCACAGAATATCTAATGTCTGTGCTTTGTGGGTCCAACCCCCTCCTCCATCCTCAAGTAGTTGAGAGGAAGGGTTTGCTCCCACAAAACACAGACATTGATCACCCATGATGTCAGATAGCACATGTGGCCATTTGTCTGTTGAACCAATGACATTTGGCGAGTTTGCACTGAATGTGTGTATCTTCCAATTTTGGCGTGTTCCAGTGTGAAAGCACACCATGACTGACTGCTGTTGTGAGTTTTTATATTTTTGGAATTGGATTTTGTTACTTTTTGACCATGTTGAACATTTTGGGATACTATAAAGTTTAGACCATAAAGAATAAACAACGCCAAAAATTTTAAAAAATATATATATAGAATTATAAATCTCTCTAATCACTGAATTTAGTGAAGTAGAGATTTGACTCCAAATTCTCACCTAAAAATTTTCTTTTAGAAAAACACACCAAAAACAAAAAAAATGGTTAAAAAATTATTGTTTTTTGTGCCTAAAAAATATGGCCAAAAAAAAATTTAAGGCGGTAAACACCCCACCAAATATAATCTATATATATATATATATGTAAACAATAAATCTAACTATATTTGAGTAAAAAAAAAGTGAACTTGTTAATAAATGTATAATCTGCATAATATTTTTGGTTGAATTACCTGAAAAAAAAAAAAAAGTTTAAAAAATTTTTGAAGACTCCTAAGTACAAAAGCAGGGAGTAATGAAAAAAATATAAAATTATTTTTGGGGTCATGAACAAGCAAAAATTAAAAAAACTTGACCTCAACATTTACAAATGGAGTTGCTTCTTATTTCTAGACTCAATACCCTGTTTGTAGATGAGTGAATACTGTGCAAAATGTGGTTAGTTACTAAAAGTGGAGAAATCAATTATGCATTACAATTGAAGAAGTTAGTTAGAGAACCAGGAAGACAGAAAAAGAGAAAAAGCATTAATGACAAACAACTGTATAAAGTCCAATGGTCTAATTATTTATTATTTTTTAGAATATTCCTTTCTTTGGGGGCCGAATTAGAAAGAAATATGATCTGGCATAGCAATGGCCCCCCGACCCATGAAGTACTCAACATATTTGTCGCGTACCTCACGAGCTGATTGGGGGGCCAAGCCAGCGCGACCAGTGTCCAGCCCGGGAAGGGGATCTGAGGGTAGTCTTGCCTCAGAACCGATGTCGGGTAGGTACGTCTGGGAGTGCCTGCGTAAAAAGTTGTGCAAAATGCAGCAGGCAAATACAACGGTGTCCAATTTATATTCCGCCAGATGTATCGATGTCCTGAACAGGCGGAACCGGTTGGTGAGTATCCCAAAGGCATTCTCGACTACCCTCCGAGCCCTGGCCAACCGAAAATTAAACACACTCCTCTCTGAGGTGAGGGTCCTCTGGGGAAAAGGCCGCATGAGGTGAGGACCAAGCCCGAAAGCCTCGTCCGCTAGGAACACAAACGGAAGTCCTTCCACATTATCTTCATCTGGTGGCAATGCCAGACCACCAGCTTGGAGACGATCATAGAAATCAGTCCGTGCGAACACTCCCCCATCAGACATCCGGCCGTTCTTCCCCACGTCCACATATAGAAACTCATACTGTGCCGACACCACCGCCATCAACACAATACTATGATAACCCTTGTAATTATAATAGTAGGACCCCGAGCGGGGTGGGGGCACAATGCGGACGTGTTTCCCATCTATTGCTCCACCGCAGTTCGGAAAATCACAACGCTGGGCAAATTGGGAAGCCACAGACTGCCATTCCTGTGGTGTGGAGGGTAGCTGTGGGGACAAACAAAATTAGAGATTTAGTACTTTGTAACAAATACATCCTACAAGCATCCTTGTGACAGTTCACAGTATTAAAATTGCATTAGAAAAATGTGCATGGAGAATTTGGGAAATGAAATATATAGGGCCACTTCATTAAGAGACTCCACAGCCCTCTGATGGGGACAATAAAAGTTTGAAGGGGGGGACACAAAAACCAAAAAGTCCTGTTTGAAAAAATGGCAAGGTGGGTTTGTCCCTAGGATAGCATGCTGGACAGGTTAATATTGGGTAAGGGACAAATATGCAGGTAGGCCAAGAATAAAACATGTAAAGCTGATATCAACATGCATAGGGAGAAAAGGTAACGTTAGTTAGTTAAACACACAGCATATCTGGGAAAATAAAAATAAAGTTAGTTGGCCACATTATTAGAGCCAGGAAACTTACCTTAATATACTCCTCATGCATAACTTTGATGATGGCAGCACACGTGTCCGGTATGATGACCCCAAGCGCCTGCGGAGAGATGCCTGTCGAGAACTTGAGGTCCTGCAGGCTCCTCCCAGTCGCCAGGTACCGCAACGTGGCAATAAGCCTCTGCTCGGCCGTGATGGCTTGGCGCATCACAGTGTCCTGCCTCGTGATATAGGGGGACAGAAGATCCAGCAGACGGTTGAATACGGGGTCCGTCATGCGGAGAAAATTCCTAAAGTCATTAGGATTATTCTCCTGGAGTTCCCTAAGCAGAGGCATATGTGAGAACTGGTCACGCTGGCGCAACCAATTCTTGGTCCAGAAACGCCTCCGCCCCCTGTTTCTGGCCAAAGTACTGGACAAATGAACATATCCAGCAGCCATCCCATAAACAGCACCAACTCGCGAAAATTGACGCTGCTGCTCCATCATGGCTTCAAACCGGCCGGCTGGTCAGTCAAGAACACACTGAAACAGAAAGCACTCGCAAATCCAGCACTACCTGCGACAAACGCGTGACAAACAGATACGAGCGCACAGGATGCAACTGCTAAAGCAGAAACAACCTGCTTGCCTATAGCCGAATGACAACTACGTTACCGCAAGCACACGCACTGAACCCGTGAATACACGCTGTCAAAGCCTGGAGACCGAGAAGCGCGAATCAGCTCTAACCAAACCTTCACTAACACGAGCAAACACGTAACTAGCAAAAGAGGAACAGAGGGCGGCGCCATTAACTTTGGTCTTCCCCTTTATAGTGACGTCGTACGTAGTTTACGTGCACGCGTTCCGGTACGACGGGAATTTGGTCCGCTGGTGTGTACACGCCAGCGGAACAAAACACAAATCAGCCTTGTACGCCGGAAACTGTCGGGCAGACAGTTTCCAGCGCACAGATCCGGTCGTGAGTACAAGGCCTCATGGTCTCCTCGCCTGGAAGACCTTCCCCTGCTGTGGCTTGAGTCAGAGTCTTCATGACGCCTTGATGTCTTCTTAGACGTCTTCTGGCGTACAGGGCTGCAATACATAAGAGTATGCGCCTTAGTGCACTCTTTTTTTTTTTTTTTTTTTTTAAACTTACCTGGACGTAGGTCCTTACCTTAATTGTAGAGTAGGATCTTGTATGGACGGCGAATGGCTCATGTTAGGTGGATTAGCGGAGGAAGCAGCTAAGGAAAGAACAGGAAAGGGTTAAACGCCATAGCCTAACCGGCTAAACGGAAAACAACCCTAAGTTTTATATATTTTTTTTTTTTGGAAAAAAAATTATCTTATGACTTCTTTTTTTTTTTTTTGTAATAAATCTACCCCTTTTTTTTTTTTTTTTTTTACCTGTAGAAAACAGGTCTTTTGCCCTGGAGCTCTCAGTAACCTGGTTCTCCCTGGACAGCTTCAGGCATCTTAGTGAGGCAGCCAGGGAGTTTATAATAGGTGTCAGGTGGACAGAGGAACGCCTCTGCCCTGAACTTTCAGAGAAAGGGCAAAAATTCTAGGTTTTTCCCTATTCCAAGAGGTCTAGGACCCGGAAGTCCCGGCCGTCGGCGCCAGCGTCGGATGAAGCAAAGGACGCCCCCAGCCATACAAAACGGCTGGGGGTGACGCGCGCGACCCCTAAAGGGCCAGGAGACGACAGGGAAAGTGAGGGATGACAGGGGCAGGCGAGGGAAACACAGGGGAAAAACGAGGGGGACCGCAGGTGAACCATGGGATTGCAGGGACAAGAAAGGATGCCAGAATGGAGCTTTAAGAAAGGAGAGGAGGAAAAAAATAAAAATAAATGAAAAATGAAAGAGATAGCTGCTGCCTCCGTTACCATGGGGAGCCAGATGCCTGAGAGATACATTGCAGATAGAGCTCTTAGTTAAGAGACAAACTGCCTGTCCCAAAAGATCCTACAGAAGGGACTCCCAACCTTATTAGCGCGTTTAGCTGCCCAAGAGAAGGGACCGCATCCGGGAGAGGCTTGAACCTGGATGGACGCTGCCGAATGCAGAAGGTAGAACGATCGACCAGTATTCACTGCCATGAGGTATGAGGAAAAAAAGGAGAATGTGGGGGCGGTGCTAACCAACTCTTTTATAATATTCACTAGTCCTGAGGGAGGAGCCAAGGCAGAGCTTGTCACAGGTATGCTGCCATGGAGGCACCAGGAAAAAAGATTTATAAAGCTTTCAATGAGTCACCATTATTTCCCTGTGTAAGAAAAATCAACATTAATGCAGCGTACACACACTCGGAATTTCCCACAGCAAATGTTCGATGGGAGCTTTTGGTCGGAAATTCCGACTGTGTGTAGGCCCCATCAGACGTTTTCTGTCAGAGTTTCTGACAACAAAAATTTGAGAGCTGGTTCTCAAATTTTGCGACAACAAAATCCATTCTCGTAAATTCCGATCATGTGTAGACAATTCCAACGCACAAAATTCCACGCATGCTCTGAATCAAGTACGAGACGGAAGCGCTCGGTCTGGTAAAACTAGTGTTCGTAATGAAGTCAGCACATTTGTCACGCTGTAACGGACTAAAAAGCACAAGGCTGAAAAGCGCAAATCGTCACTCACCAAACTTCTGCTTCCCTTACTGCAAGTTTAACGCCATATAGTTCTCTGAATTACTGCAAGTGTAACACCATATAGTTCTGTGCGTGACTGCAAGTTTAATGCCGTATGTTTCATTGCGAAACTGCGAGTTTAATGTCATATATTTTATTGCGTTACTGCAAGTTTAATGCCATATAGTTCTGTGCGTTATTGCAGGTTTAATGCCATATAGTTCTGTGCATTACTGCAAGTTTAATGGCATATAGTTCTCTGCGTTAGTGCAAGGTTAACGCTATATAGTTCTGTGCGTTATTGCAAGTTTAACACCATATACTTCTTGGCATTACGTTAAGTTTAACGCCGTATATTTCACTGCGTTACTGCAAGTTTAACGCCAAATAAGTCTGTGAATTTCTGCAAATTTAACACCATATAGTTCTGTGCGTTACTGTAAGTTTAACGCCATATATTTAATTGCGTTACTGCAAGTTTAACACCATATATTTCATTGCGTTACTGCAAGTTTAACGCTGTATATTTTGTTGCATTACTGCTAGTTTAGCGCCATAAAGTTCAGTGCATTACTGCAAGTTTAACGCTGTATAGTTATGTGCGTTACTGCAAGTTTAACACCATATTGTTTTGTGCATTACTGCAAGTTTAACGCCATATAGTTCTGTGCATTACTGCAAGTTTAACGCCATTTTTTTCATTGCATTACTGCAAGTTTAACGCCATATTTTTCATTGCGTTACTGCAAGTTTAAAGCCATATAATTCTGTGTGTTACTGCAAGTTTAACGCTGTATAGTGCTGTGCATTACTGCAAGTATACCGCCATATAGTTATGTGCGTTACTGCACGCTTGACACAGTATACTGTAGATTATTATAGTGTATACGTGTCTGTGTCGTGAATACTTAAATTAAAGTGCACCAAACACCACTTTCCATTAAAGGGCATCAATGTACACATTTCCACATCTTTATCACATTTTGGTAATAAGCACCCCCCACTCCCCCCCATCATGTCTGTGAGGACAGAAAGGAGAGGAAGACGTTCCCATGGCACTTTAAAGAGGCCAGCAGCGTATGTGTCCACAGGCAAAAGTGGATGTTGTCAGTCCTCAGGCAGGGCAACATTTCATTTGTTTAGTGATGTTGCCCATGCTATCCAGCCACAGTATGCAGAGGAGGTGGTGGACTAGCTTACTAAACCGTCCCCATCCTCCTCATCCTCTGTCACCCAATTAGAGACTAGTGTGCAGTCTCCTGCAGCTGCCAGAATGGAAAAACCTGCCTCCTTGTCCACAGCTATTCCTGCCATAGTCATAGCCCCAGTATTAGGCATGGAGGTGTCAGTGGAGTTATTTGAACACAGCATCAGCCACTTGCTCCTTGATGATGCACAGCAATTACTGGATTCAGATGTTGGCTCTGACTCTGAGGTTGAGGAAGGCAGGATAATGAGCTTACAGAGAGGGAAGAACACTGGTAGACAAATTGGCATGTTCCCCCAGCCGCAGCAAGTTGTCTCCAGTGGTAATGAGGATGGAGGAGATGAGGATGATGAGATCACTGACTCGACTTGGGTACCAGATCGAGCAGAGAAGGAAAGTGAGGGTGAGGCACAACCCCAACAAGGCAGCTATCATGGAAGAGTAAGAGAGCAACCACCCTATTCCATGACATTGTGGAGCTGTTATCTCCCGGCCCACTTCCCACAGTTCAGCTATCTGGGTCTTTTTAAGTACATGTGCAGCTGATTGCACTGTTGCTATTTGCAAACTTTGTCTCAAGCGCATCAAGCGTGGCAAAAACACCAACCATTTGGGTACCACATGCTTGACAAGGCATTTAACTTCCCAGCACTCAGCCTGTTGGCAAGAGCACCTAAAAGACACACAAAAGGGGCACAAATCTGTCCCTCCTCCTTACTCACCTCAGTCTGTCCCTGCTATACCTCATGACCTCTCAGCAGCCTCCACTGACAGGGATGATGGTATAGTGAAGGGTGTCCCAGGTCCTTGCAGCACATCTGCCAGCAACACACCACCAGCTTTAAACTATAGCCGGCAAATTTCTCTTCCCCATCTGCTGCAGTGGAAAAAAACAGTCCCTGCCACCCATATGCCCAGTGTCTAAATGCAAGTTTGTCAAGCTGCTGGCTCTACAACTTCTGCCATTGCATCTGGTGGATTCTGCCCCCTTCCGTGAATTTTCAGAATGTGCTGTACCCAACAGGTTCCCAACGTTGCAAACAATATTGTGGCATTGTTGGGCAAGGCAGTCAGCCGCAAAGTCCAAGTTACTGCTGACACGTGGTCCAGATTCGTCAGCTCTACCCCCTCCTCCTCCTGCTCCATGCCCTCCTCTGCTTAATTTTTCCTATGAACCTCAAGTACCCCCTAAGCGTTAAAGGGGCTATTCAATGAGTCAGGCTAAAAGGTGCCATGCAGTTCTTCAGCCGGTGTGTCTAAGGAACAGGAACCACATCGGAGCAGAGATTCTTGCAGCTCTGTAGGGACCGGCCCAGAGGTGGTTCACGCCACGCCAGCTGAAGCCAGGAATGGTTTTGTGCATTAATGGCACAAATTTCCTGTTCATCCTTAGACAGGGAAAGTTCACACATTTGCCATGTCTTCAATTTGGAGATGCAACGTTTCTTGCATAGGTATCCAGGGTTAAAGATCTACTAAAGCAGGCCAGAAGAGTGTGTAGCCATTTTAAGCATTTATACAAAGACAGTGCTCGTGGCAATAATTCAGCTGGAATTCCACCTGCCAATAAAACACCTGATTTGTGACATGCCCACCAGGTGGAACTAGACTTTGGCAATGCTGCAGCAGCTTCACATGCAGCAGAAGGCCGTCAACAAGTCTGTGGGAGTGTGGCACAACGGCAGGCTCAGGCTGACTCAGCTTTTTTTCCCCACACCAATGGCTGCTCATAAAGGATGCATGTACTGTACTGTCACCATTTGAGGAGGCCGCAAGGAGGGTGAGCTGCGACAATGCATGTACCAATGACACAATCCCTGTTGTGTTGCTGCTGGAGCAGACTGCGTGGCATTATGGACAGGGCACTTGAGGCAGAGCTGTGGGATGAAAAGGAGGACTTCCTTTCCTCTCAAAGCCCACTTTATGCAGACACGATTGTTCCTATGCCACAGAACACACACAAAGAGGAGGAGGAGGATTCTGGCAGTTTCAGAGACATTGAAGCAGAGGAAGACATACGTCAAACAGTAAGAGAGGGTGACACAGTTTTCCATCCACAGAACCCTTGGGAGTAGTACGTGGCTGAGAGAAGGTAGTTCCAGAAAATATAATCCTCAGTGACCCAGAGGAGTCTGGTAGGTTACAGTGTCAAGGAGAACATAGTTTTGAGGCTTCTGTTGGTCAAGAGAGGAGCGGTGGAGAAGGCAGCAGCCTAAGTGATGATTTTTTTTTACTTTTTAGTCCCCATCCTGCATCCAGCTGCTTTCCGAAAGGACATTCAGTGCTGCTGGAGGTTGTTACTGATCATAGGTTGTTTGTCCACAGACACCGTAGACCATCTGACTTTTATCAAAATTAATCAGTCCTGGATTACCAGCAGCTATGAAGCCCCTAATGCCGATGTCACCGATTAAGTGTTTTTGGGATGTGGAATTTCTGCAGGGCTTCTAGGCTGCGTAGTGTTGTGAGCGTATAAAAAGGGACTTTGAATGAGATGCGTTTTTAGCCATATGCAATTAAGTATAAATATGGAATATAAAAAATGTTTCCATAATGGCCAGGCTCAAAGTTGCCAACCAAAAAAGCACTAAACCAAATTAATCTGTCTAAGGGCTCTTTCACACGTCCGTTCCGTTCGTCCCTTTTTTGGACGTCCGTTAACGGACCGCAATGCTTCCCTATGGGCTAGCGTCCGTTAGCGGATGAGCATCCGCTAACGTCCGTTAGCATCCGTCTGCGTTCAGTTCCATTTTTTTGGACGGAAGAAAACCATATTTTTCTTCCGTCTAAAAAACGGAACGGACGAAAAACGGACGTTAACGGATGATCCGTTTATCATCCGTTCCGCTAACATCCGTTTTTCTATGTAAAAAGCCCCAAAAAAAAATAATAAAAACGGATGAAAAAACGGATGGAAAAACTGATGCAAAAACTGACGCAAAAACTGATGAAAAACTGATGAAAAACTGACGAAAAACTGACGAAAAACTGATGGAAAAACGGATCAACTAATGAAAAAAAAACTGATCTGAAAAACTGAACGGACGTGTGAAAGAGCCCTAACTGTATGTAATTAAAAACAGAGGTTTAGTTGCATGTATTTGCAAATACCTGGTAAGCTGCAGGCCAAACGTCAAGGCACTGCGTGTTTTTCAGTCCTAGCTATGATTTTTAAAGCCTCCTAAATAGGAGCACAGGTGTGCTAATCAATAGATAGGGGACAGGTGATAGCCTAAACCCGCCCCTACCTATAGTTGGTCTGGCAAAAAAGAGCACTGGAAAAACCTAAAGCAATGCAGGAGTGGAACCAAAACATGCCTACCAAACCAAAATACCACCAGACTAGGTGCGGACCACATCAAACTGGGTTAGCTAGTCAGAAAATGGCAATACATCAATTAACTGTTGGTGGTAGATCTGTGTAGGCACTTTATTCCACTCCTGAAAAACGCATCTCCATCCCTGAATAGTGTTAAAAAAGGGGGAATGGGGTTGGGATTTTGTATGAGGCATGTGATAGACAATACCACAGGCCTCCATCCCTGTAAATGTATTTACAGGGATGGAGGCCTGTGGTATTGTCTATCACATGCCTCATACAAAGTCCCAACCCCATTCCCCCTTTTTTAGTGTTGTGAGTGTTGATTTAATCTGGAAGAATGTTTTTGATGTAGGTTTCATGGGCATAATTAAAGGGGTTGTAAAGGATCATGTTTTTTCACCTTAATGCATCCTCCCTGAGAATTTTACGTGGCCATCTTCCTGGTAAGCAGAAAGATCAAAAATGATACTGTCTTCCAGCACCTACCTAGGAGGGTGCTACAGTTACTTGGGGGGCACACAGCTCAGTCTAAATAATGTGTCCGGGTTTCAGTATGCCTGAAACTCGGACACATGATTCAAAATCCGGACTGTCCGGTCAATCCCAAACAGGTTGCAACCGCATGATCCGACACAAGACATCCTGTGGGAACATAGAAAAAGAACCAGGACAACCACATACCGTAAAATCAACCGACCCGAGAAGACATCCCATGGGAACATAGAAAAAGAGCCAGGACAACCACATAGCATAAAACCATTGGCACAGCTGAGATCTGATAAAGTAGCCATGTAAGAGATGACTGTGGTTATTTCTACACTTATCATGAACAAAATAATTTTTTTTAATTTATGGTTTTATGTATGGTTTGCTTGAATTAAATTGGCCACAGCATGCAATCTTTTCTTTGAAAGTATATTTCAACTTGTGTTATTTGCCTACTTTTGGTCTGTTTGGGTCTTTTAAATATGCAGTTGAAAGTGATTTGTTATATGTGAGCTGCACAGTGTTTTCTTGATTTTGCTGTTGTTATCTTGAGTCTAATCAGCTTGTAGTGTCATGGCTGATCGATTACTTTATGTCCATGTATTAATACACCTAGCTTGTCTCTTAGGACAGGCAACTTCTTGTTCCTGGTCACACAAGGGTTAGCAAAGCTGCAGAGTGCAAAATCTGGTGCAGCTGTTCATAGAAACAAATCAGTTTTCATTTTTTTTTGTCAAAGCTTAACCACTTCCTGCCCAAGGTATGTCATATGACGTCCTGGACTTTGAATGGGGATATCTGAATGATGCCTGCAGCTACATACATGATTCAGATATCATCTTTTTCAGCCGGCGATTCCCTGCACGCGAGAACAATCATAGCGGCAGTTAAGCTGAATGATCGTTCTTACAGGCATTGGGAGCGGATGCCCACCTCCCGCTGCCCTCCCGCCGCCCTCCGGTGCTTCTACCAGCCCGCACACTTATAGACCCCACATCTCTCCATAAGGAGGACCTGTCACGCACTATTCCTATTACAAGGGATGTTTACATTCCTCGTAATAGGAATAAAAGTGATACAAAAAAGGGAAAGTGTAAAAATAAAAAAATTCAAGTAAAATAAACAATATTTTTTTTATTAAATTGCCCCTGTCCCCGCGTTCTGGCACACAGAAGCAAACACATACGTACGTTGCGTCCACATATATAAACGACATTCAAACCACACATATGAGGTATCACCGTGAACGTTAGAGCGGGAGTAACAATTTTAGTCCAGGACCTCCTCTGTAACTCTAAAAAGGTAACCTGTAAAAATTTTGAAAGTGTCGCCTATGGAGATTTTTAAGTGCCAAAGATTGGGGCCATTCCACGAGTGTGCACAATTTTAAAACATGACACATTAGGTATCTAGTTACTCGGCGCAACATCATCGTTCACATTATACAGACAAATTGGGCTAACTTTACTGTTTGTTTTTTTTATTACATTTTCCAAAACAAAACATTAGAAAAATTGCTGTGCAAATATCGTGTGACATAAAAACGAAAGAGTTCCTTAAGTTGGCATTTTAAATGGACCACAAGCAGTGAATAGTTTAAAATTTTACACATTTATTCAAGGTATAAATGACATACAACATGAAAAACAAAAGTTGCCGAAAATAAAAACAAACACATGAGTTGGGGACAGATGTAATGCCAGCTGAGAAAGAAGCATGCGAGCTGTCAACCGACAGGGGGCGTCCAACGGGTTTCAAAAACACATACAGTGTGGATCTTCTTCAGGGACTATACAGGCTTGAAAACTTCCAAAGCTGTGACTTGTTTGAGGGTTCTGAGTAATTTTCTAGAAAAAAAATTATGATTTTTACATGTAGGAGTGAAGTGCCAGAATTGGCCCAGATGGGAAGTGGTTAATAAAATAAGCTTAAGTTAGAAGCTGCATTGGCTACCATGCACAGCTGCACCAAACTTTGCACTCTCCAATTTTTAGTAAATCAACCCCACAGTGTCCAATGCATGCCTTCCTCTGTGTTGTATCACTTCCAGAATGTAGAGATCTTGTTTGTGTCGTCTCTGTGTCAGATCTAAATACTGTTTAGCTCTCATCTGCACCAGCACTAGATGAAGAGGCATAGGGATTGTGGGATTTGTAGTTTCCTTACAGAAAATGTCAGTTCTTACACTACAAATATCACACATTAACCTGTGCAGTACCATTCAGCATACCTCTTGTTTAAACAAAAGCAGAAAACTCTGACTCTGGAATACAAAAATTTACTATATTATAGCTTTTGTGTATAGGGCAACAAATGACACCATGAAACTATATGTTCAATGCACTTCTTATGCAGGTAAAAAACACAAGATGCAGTTAGGAAAGTTTATAATGTATTTAATAATGTTGTAATTCCTCTTAGATATAGCCATGACTTTCTACTTGATATTATTGACATTTTGATTACAAAAAATTAATAAAACACAAAATTAACTTATAACTATAAAAGTCAAGACTAGCATAGAATTCTCTACAAAAAAATTCTTACAACACCTATGTGTGTTTCATGCAGTGAATGACCACTGATATTCTGCTGTGATCATAAGGCATCCAAGTAATTAATTCTAAATGATCAGGCAGTCACACTAGGCATTTGCATTGCCATATCCCAGAAAACTCATTAGAAGAAAGAATTACTAGAACTAATTAGCTAGTTTTTTTTACACTGCCCATTGTTAAACTACATCAATCGAAAAGCGATGAAAACCACCAGAGAAATAAAAAGACTTTTGATTAAGATCTGCTATATAACATAGATCAAATACGTTTAGGTCTGTGATGTGATACACACAAATATATCTATATATAGAGGTAAGCAAATACACAAATATCTGAAGCACATTTCATCTGATCCACAAATCTGTTCTGATCTGCATTTCTTTCAATAAATAACACTGTTTTCTCTGCACATCACACCACCACCCCAACACACACACAGCAGGTGTACAGCCTTTTCCCCCCATAGATACATATGATTGCGCATAGAGAGGGATTGTTTTTTTTCAACTTGACTGGAAGGCTTTGAAAAACCCAGGGCCGATCCTAGGCAGGGTGCACAGGGTGCTTTGCACCCAGGCGCCTGCAGAGGTTGGGGCACCAAAGTGCCAGAGTTCTCCCCTTCCTCCTTCCCTCCTTGTCTCCTTGTTTGTGTCCGTCCATAACTGATGTTCTGAGCATAGGTGTGTGTGTCCGTCCAGAGGGGCCTCTCCTCTTCCTGATACGAGGGTTCTAGTTTTCAGTGGCTGCTGATTGCTGATGTGCAGGAATGGGAGTCTTTGATCCCGCACCAATTCCAGTTGGAATGCCCCCCCCCATCTCTATCTTGGGCTGGACAGAGAGAGAACCGAGGTGAGTTACAGTGTTCAGTGTGCTGGGGGATGGCATCCCCAGCATCCCTTTACACATGCTCTGGGCTGCCCTGCTCTAGATGTTTTATGGCATGATAGATTGCATAGGATACACAGCCCCTGCCCATCTCCTGTACTATGTCTGCAGTCTCTGACCATCCCCGGTACTACATCTGCAGTCTCTGACCGTCTCTTGAATCATGTCTGCAGTCTCTGACCATCTCCTGTATCATGTCTGTAGTATGTCTGGGGGCTCTTTCTAACAGACTCTCTAAAAGAAGCCCTCTCTGTGTCCATCAGAGAGGCCCCCTCCAGGTCCCAATAAAGTACTCTGCTTCTCTTCCTGTATTTATGTTTATTGTTAGGAGATCATGTAAGGATCCCAGGGTAATGAAGATTTTGTGGGGGAGCATATCTGTGGTTGAGTCATTGCCATAGAAGCTTTTGTAAAGGGGAGGAGTTAGTAAAATGACCACGCCCATGTACGGGCGCCAGAAATATTTCTGCACCCAGGCACCTGTGACCCTAGGATCAGCCCTAGAAGAACCTTAACCTCCACTATGCTAGTTTTGTCCATATGTTGGCAGGTACGATGCCCTTTAATTGTTGTCTCTCCTCTTCCTTTTAATACCTGTTGGTGTGGGTGGAACCTTGCAGTTTGAGTATGGGAACAGGACACCTATAACCAACATCAAGTTGGTCTGTGTCCTGTCCTGTATGCATGATAGAGAGACCCCTTTGTAGGGCAGTAATGCTAAGAGGACTAAAAATGAACACAAAGGAAAAAGGTGTAGGATCCTTGCACTCTTGACCTTAGCAGGTCTGTGGCTTAGTTCAAGATGTAAAATATATAATTATTCCTGCGCTACCATGTGCGAGACTAAGAGGATGGGACTGCTGCAAGCACCGGATAAGCGTCAGACCATACCCATAATAGAATATAATTAAGTGGGGGTTGGTGCTGCGCTGTTCCCAGCAGAATAGAAAAATTTACTGCTACATATGTAAATTCAATGGAAATAAATCAATGATGCAAATAATAAATTGACTGATGAATACAATGCTAATAACACTGTGATAGGACTTCTATGTATACGGTATGCAAAACAATAATAATAAATAGGGTGAATGGTATCAAAGTGCAAAGCGCATAAATAATTGTCTCTCATTGGATGCAAAGAAGAGTGATAAAAGAAGTGGGTTCTGGATAGTGTAGTATTTTTTAACAATAGGCAGTTTTTATTAATAAAATCACAAATCATAAAATACAATGGACTCATCTCCACGAGCGGCTTCAGCCTATGTCAGTCTGAGTGTCTTTTCTGTCCCTACATGTGGTGTCACGGTCACGTGACTTCATCAGGGGATAATGGGAAGGCACAAAAGATGTCTTCAAAGGGGTTGTAAAGGTTCATGTTTAATTTTCTAAATAGGTTCCTTTAAGCTAGTGCATTTTTGGTTCACTTACCTTTTCCTTCCGATTTCCCTTCTAAATGTTTTTTTTTCTTTGTCTGACTTTCTCACTTCCTGTTCCTCCTCAGTAAGCTTGCCCCATCATCCAAGCCATTCTGGCTGGGGGTTAGTCAGCGTGCTTGCCCCCTCCCTTGGGACTACATCCTTGCAGCATCTAATTCAGAGCACCTGAATTACACCAGCAGGAGTGTTTTTTGGAAGCACCTGATTAGAGCCGCCCAAAAATGTGAACAGTGGGCGCCATTCTGGGTGTACAGTTGCTGTCAGCTTTGGCTTCTGCCCTTCTTTGATTTGCTTCCTTCTCACAGCATTACAGCTACGGTAGATGGTATTGCATTTATTTTATTTTTTTGATGAATACAGTTTGAATAACAAGCACATGGTAATACAAATATTAAATCAAATGTTTTTGAGGCTGTATATTTGCTTACTGCCAATGCAAAGAAGTTAATAGTGCTGTTATCCACCTTTGTTATCCTCTGCAAGTCCATGACTAGGGCAGCCGGATAACTTACCGCACCAACCAATACAAGCATATACCCCTTAACATTAAACCTTTCCCAATAATCACACTGACACCTGCTGGATTTAAAATGGCCTGGTAGGCCTTTATTAACAAATACAAAAACTGTATATATATATATATATACACCATCATATACATATATATATCACCCAACTTTAAATATTTAACCTATTCCTCAATTGTTAAACCTTTTAACCATACCTTGGTTGTCAGTCCCCCTGACAACCCCTGATCACTCTTTTGGGCCTGTGGTACCCTCTTAGCTAACGACATGTCCCCAGTCGCGACTACCGACTCGAAGACCTAGCTGACCACAGACCCACCCACTTCTCCCCTGGTGGTCCAGACTGACACCAGACCACCAAGGCAGACACCATCCCTGTAACTATGCCCCCCCACCGTTTTTACCTAACCACCGTCTATTTCTACCAAACGGCAGGGGAACCCACCGCCATCCTGTACTGTCAAAACCACCTAACTCCTATAATTAGGGCGGGAGGGTGGGACTTCTCTCCTTGCTTCTTCCCCCGGACTGATGCTGCCCCTCCTCCAGCATCACCTAGCTCACTGAACTCTCCTCCCCCTCTCCTCACCTCCTCCAATAGTTAATTTCTAGGATCCTATTAACCACCCCCTCTAACTTTAACCCTTTCTTCACCTAAGTTCCCTACACCCTGTCATGCTGTCCTCCGCCTCCATTGCATTGCAGCTACGAACTTGTCTTGACTAGGGCAGCCGGATAACTTACCGCACCAACCAATACAAGCATATACCCCTTAACATTAAACCTTTCCCAATAATCACACTGACACCTGCTGGATTTAAAATGGCCTGGTAGGCCTTTATTAACAAATACAAAAACTGTATATATATATATATATACACCATCATATACATATATATATCACCCAACTTTAAATATTTAACCTATTCCTCAATTGTTAAACCTTTTAACCATACCTTGGTTGTCAGTCCCCCTGACAACCCCTGATCACTCTTTTGGGCCTGTGGTACCCTCTTAGCTAACGACATGTCCCCAGTCGCGACTACCGACTCGAAGACCTAGCTGACCACAGACCCACCCACTTCTCCCCTGGTGGTCCAGACTGACACCAGACCACCAAGGCAGACACCATCCCTGTAACTATGCCCCCCCACCGTTTTTACCTAACCACCGTCTATTTCTACCAAACGGCAGGGGAACCCACCGCCACCGCGGCACAAGTGGGACCACCTCACACTTGGGCCCGCCGCCACACCAGGAAAGCCCTCCTAACGCCCTCCTCCAATCCCAGAGCCCAAAGATCGATCCCGATCGGGTTGAGATGAACCCCGTCCCCCCTCAGGTACCTCCAAGTCTCAACTTCTAAATCTGAATGGCGAACCGCTATCCCACCTTGCTGCACCACAAACCTGCCCACTTCTCTGTTCACCTTTATCCGGGCCTTATCCAAACGCTCCAATGACCTGGCCTCCCTCCAGGCCATGCGAGCCACAATATCTGACCAAACAATGATCAGGTCAGGGAAAGAGGCCCGCAGTCGGCGTATATCCCATTGTATGTCTTTGATCACCTGGCGCATCGGCCGGACGCTCAAATCATTCCCCCCCGCATGTATCACCAAAATGTCCGGGGCCCTGTCTAAGCTAGCCCCCCTGTGAACTTCGGGTAACACCTTCTGCCACATGAGACCCCTAATCCCTATCCATCGTACCCTTCCTTCCTCCCTGGGCACCCCCAGCTGTCTCCCCCCAGGCTTGACATCCGCCCTTCTTGCCCCCCAAAACACAAATGAATGTCCTAGGATCCAAATCAGACAACCTTGGGGATCTGTAAAGACATAAAAGAGAAAAACAATACCCAGCAGGACCAAAAACAACCCCCCGAAAACATTAACATCAGCATTGTCAACCACCGATACCTCATTGTTTACAACAAATGAGGCCGTACATACAGTTTATATCTATTAGACTCCCATCTGCCAATCCGCTTTACAGAATCTGCAGGCAGGCCTCCCCTTGCCGCTTCCGTTGCTGCCCCTATTCGAAACGAATGCGCCGAATATTCTCCCGGGACTAGACCCCCCTCCTTCAGACATTTCCGGAACACCGCCGTAAACTGGAACCGAGACAAACATTCCCCTTTTTGATGGATGAACAGAGCCTCCCCCCCTTTTGGGCGAACGCCCAAAAACCGCCTTACCACCTCAACCGGGCATGTTAGTGGACAATTCCCCCGGAACAACTCTATTTTTACGCCCCTACCTAGTTGATCCGTCTTCGAACGGCTAAGCCAAATCACCACCGATTCCTCCAGGCACCTAACGTCCTGCATTCGTAGTCCTCCCCCCACCACCTTGGAGGGGGAAACTAATTCCCCCACCCTGAACGCCCCAAAAAAGGCCAGAACGAAAACAGCCCGAAAAAGTATCTGCTCATAAAGCGATGCGCAAACCTTTTCCAAATTCCCCAATACCGTACCCAGGACCGCGAACGACACCGGACGCCTGGAATCCCGTGTAGTACTGCCCTTCCTGTATCCCTTTAACACCCTGCGCACCACAAAGGATTTTGTAAAATCCCTGAGGCCCGCCATCTGAAATAAAAAAGCCAATGCCGCCATCTTTTTGCTAATGGCGCCACCCGAGGTTCCCCTCTCGTAATTGCAGCACACAAAGTATAAGACCAACGACTGCAGGTCTTCTGGATCTTCCGACCCTCCTACCTCCTCCCTCAGTGCGGACCATTCCTGCCACACCTTAGAGTAAGCTCGCCACGTTCCCTCGCTGATCGACTGCCGAATCAATCCTGCGGCGACTCCAGTGCAATGTCCCACAACTTCTGAGGACAGGGTTCCCCCTGCCCCTCTGCCCCTGGCGCCAGGATCCGGAATTCCGCCCACTGGAAACGAGATAAAGCATCCGCCAATCTGTTATCCACCCCAGGAATGTGCACCGCATATATCAAGGCATTCACTTTGAGACACTTAAGTACCAAGTACCGCAGTACCCTAATCACCGGGGGCGAGGATGCCGATATGCTGTTGATCGCCCACACCACCCCCATGTTGTCGCAATTGAAGCGCACCTTTTTATTCCTGAAGAACTCCCCCCACAATTCCATCGCCACCACGATGGGGAACAACTCCAGCAGCACCAGGTTCCGGAGGAACCCTGCTGCCCTCCAAGACTCCGGCCAGGGCTCCGCGCTCCACCGTCCGTTGAAATAGGCCCCATAGCCCACTGACCCCGCCGCATCGGTAAATAGAGCCAGGTCGGCGTTGCTGACCGGCCCCGTCTGCCACATCGAACGACCATTGAAAGAGTCCAGGAACGTTCCCCAAACCCTCAGATCGTCTCTCAGTTCATTGGTCAGGCGCACAAAATGGTTTGGCACCCGGACCCCTGCCGTGGCCCCTGAAAGCCTTCGGCTGAAAATGCGTCCCATGGGAATAATCCGACACGCGAAATTTAACTTCCCCAACAAGGATTGGAGCTCCTTCAATCGAATCTTCCGCTTCACCCGGGCCTCACTGACCTCCCTCCTCAAAGCCAACACCTTATCCTCTGGTAGCCTACATTCCATCGCCACCGAGTCAATGGTGATCCCCAAGAACACCAGCTCAGACGCAGGGCCCTCCGTTTTGTCGGGGGCCAAGGGGATCCCAAAACGTTCCGCCAAATACTGTACCGTACCCAACAGAACCCCGCAACAGCGGGAGTCCGGGGGTCCTATGCACAGGAAGTCATCCAAATAGTGGATGACGGAATTCACCCCCGCCACTTCCCTGACCGCCCATTCAAAGAACGAGCTAAACTTCTCAAACAAAGCGCACGATATGGAACAACCCATCGGCAGGCAACGATCAACAAAATACTCCCCCTGCCAGTGGCACCCCAGCAAACGCAAACTAGTGGGGTGCACCGGTAACAGCCTGAAGGCGGATTCCACATCCGTCTTTGCCATCAAAGCCCCTTTCCCGTACTTTCTAACCCAAGACACCGCCGCATCAAATGATGTATAGGTAACCGCACAACTCTGCGGATCAATACCATCGTTGACCGACCCCCCTTTTGGGTGCGACAGATGATGTATCATCCGAAATTGACCCACTTCCTTCTTCGGAACTACGCCCAACGGGGACACCACCAAACCCCCCACAGGTGGTTCCCGAAACGGGCCGGCCATCCGGCCGAGCGCCACCTCCTTGGCCAGCTTAGCCGACACCACCCCCGGATGTCGCAGAGCTGACCGCAAATTGTCCGCCACCGGAGGGACCTCCGCCAACGAACTCGGAATCACGAAACCCTCCCCGAACCCCTGCTCTAGCAAACGCGCCGCCGCCCTGTCCGGATACTTACTTAGAAAAGGCAGCATCCTTTCCAGTCTCACCGGCGTCATTCCCTTTTCCAGCGCCATCTCCGGCCCGCTTCCCCTGTTTGAAACACCTATTGAACGCGTGCGACCCACCACACCCTGAGCACTCGTGCTTGAAGCGGCATGATCCTCCAAAACGACAGGTTCCGTCGTTGAACTGCCAGCACACCCCTTTCTTTTTGAGGGCCGGCGATCCCGCGGAGGAAGCGCCGCCGGCCCCCCAAGGAAAGGACTGGCCCGCCGCCCTGGTCGAGGTCATCAACCTCATCCACAGGCTAATGTCCTTATGGTCCCAGCGGATGGAGGGACGCACCGCCCTGCGCTGACGAAACTGTTCGTCATACCTCAACCACGCCAGACCCCCGTACACCCTATGCGCTTCGTGAATGGCATCAAGGTAACAGAATAGGGCCGTGCATTTCTCGGGGGCCTTTTCCCCGATCACGCTAGCCAGAATCGCAAACGCCTGTAGCCAATTCGTAAACGTCCGCGGAATGAGCCTATACCGACGTTTTTCTTCCTCATCCTTTTTGCTCTCGTCCGGCTTCACCCGGTCGAGGTGAAATTTTTCCAACGGGAGCAGGGAAAATATTTCCACAAACTCGTCCTTCTGAATTTTCTCCCTCACCTCTGGCTTAAGATGGGCACCCAACGGCCCTTCAAAGCAAATGTAAATTTCCCCCCTAGCCGCGTCATCCAGCCGCACCTTGTCCCCGTCCTTGTCCTTGTCTTTGTCCTTGCGTTCCGCCGCCGTTCCCACGCCGTCCTTGTCCGTCTGTGTCCCTGCCACGCCTGTCCCTGGATTCGCCGGCACCGGGGGAGGGACAACTACCGCTGTCAGCGCCTGAACGGCGGGGGCAGGAACCGGGAGGGGGGGTACTGGAACCGGGGGGACCCAAGGACCCAGCGGGCTCGCAACCTGAGGAGCACCCCCATCTAGCCTACGTAACAATTCCCGTAAGGCATCCCACACACCCCCCTCCCCTGAGGGACTAAGCACCGCCACCCCCCCACTAATGTCCTGCGCACTAACCCCACCCCTACCCCCCGCAACCACATTAGATGTAGTCTTACCGGTTCGGCGCGGCCGTGAAGGTCCTCCAGCCGACAGGTTCCCATAACGTCCATCCTCCGCGGGGTCCTCCGGCAGCTCCCCCTCTTCACTGCTGCTGGAACCGGTCGCCGCCTGCCCGTGTGGTCGTTGACGAACCTCCTCACTCCTTCCCCGACCTCTGGACACAGCTGGCGTTGTGACAGGTATGGGAGCCACCACCCCCCGAGGGCTCTCGTCTCCATCGCTGCTGAACTCTTCAATCAGATCATCCCTCAGCACTGCGGCTGCAGCCTGAGCACCACTGCCCCTCCGGTCAACCCTCCCAGACTCCGAACGGTGCCTGGAGGCGGGACCTCCCGACTGACGTGACTGGCCTGGTGTCGCTCCATCTGCATCCCTGAACGCATCCCCACCGCGTGCGAGGCCGCCGCCTGTGGACCGAGCTAGGCCGGCGCCTGTCTGAGGGTCCTTCCCACGCCGGGCCGCCCCCCCGACCGGAACATCGCCACCGGGGACAGCCATGTGAATCTGGGCCTGCACCAACACAGGGGAGGTAGGCCTGGGCACCCGAGAGGCTCCCCCGCGCTGCGCGCTTCCCGCCCCCCCCGCCCCCCGCCCGTGCAGTGGCAGACTGAGATTGCTTGGCGGGGGGGCCCGACGGGGGCCTACTGGGACTCCGCACCCGACGCTGTGACCTGGGGGTATTATCTGGGCTAAAGCGCTCCGGCGGTATCGACCGCCTCGCGCGCGTTGAAGCAGGCCTAGACCCGACCGGGGCCTGCTGCACCCCCCGCAGAGTGGCGGTGATCTGGCTTTGCAGCCAGTCCGCGCCGTGGACCTCCGCAACAGCTTGAAGCTGCGCTAACAACCCGGCTACCTCTGACATTTTTCTTCCCTTCCTTGCCTTTTCCACAGATGACCCAGAGCGCTGACCCGATACACAGACAGGCTGCAGGACTTCTCTCCTTGCTTCTTCCCCCGGACTGATGCTGCCCCTCCTCCAGCATCACCTAGCTCACTGAACTCTCCTCCCCCTCTCCTCACCTCCTCCAATAGTTAATTTCTAGGATCCTATTAACCACCCCCTCTAACTTTAACCCTTTCTTCACCTAAGTTCCCTACACCCTGTCATGCTGTCCTCCGCCTCCATTGCATTGCAGCTACGAACTTGTCTCACTGAGGCCTGCATCTTAAGGTCCATTCATATAATGCAGACTGTGTTGTGGAGCCTGCAGTGTCCCATGGATTTTTCTTTTCCTAGCACGGCAGTAAGAAATCTGTGATTAGGGGAGGCTAGTTAAATTACTTTTATAGGTCACATCATAAATGGGTTTCCTTCTCCCTTATATTTTTCTGTTTTTCCAAAAGAATAGTGCTCTGCTGTCTTAATGGTTAGCACTTCTGCCTTGGAGCACTGAGGTCCTCAAATCTTAGCCAGGACACTACTTGTGTGGGACTTGCAAGTTCTCATTGTGCTTATGTGGGTTTCCTCCCAACCATAGCATAGACATGCTGGTTGCAGTGGTTGGAAATTGGCACCTGTCTAAACTGGCCAGTTGCCCCTTTAAGGCAGGGCAAAAGGGGCAACTGGCATGGGCCCTGTCATTGTTGTGGGGCCAAAAGCAGCTGCCTCATACTTGCCAACTATCCCAGTTTATTTCCTTGTCCCTTGAAGTTTTAGTCCTGTGCTGTGTCCTGATATCTCAGTGTGAAGTGCTGCTTTTAATGCTGCCCAGCTCTGCCCTATTGTTGTTGTCAGATGACTCACCTGCAGACCCTGTGTTTACATGCAAATAATCATCATTCATATGTAAATCATGGGATCATTCATATGTAAATAGTGGTGGCATTCATATGTAAATAGCTGAGGCTGGCAGCATTCATATGTAAATAAAGGCAGCATTCATATGTATATCATGCCCCTCTGCAGTGAAGAGATAATATGCTGTAACCTCTAGCAACCAATCAGTGAGTAGTATTACTCTACAGTAATCTCTAGCAACAAATCAACAAGAAGAAATCATGTGCTGTAACCTCTAACAATTAATTAGTGAGCCGTAATGTGTGCTGTAACCTTTAGCAACCAGTCAGTAAGTGTTAATGATATGCTGTAACCTCTTGCAACCAATCCTAATCATTGCCTGATCTGATACAGTAAACTGATTTTAAGTCTAGCTGATATTTATTGTATGTCTCAAAGCAGGTGGAGAACAAAATTGCATGGGGGGGTCCAATCCCAGGGTCCAATCAACATTAAAGACGGCCCTGAAACTGGCCCTAGTATGTGTAGTATGTATGTATATATTTCTGTTTAATATATGACCCCTAAGTGTCCGAAGTAGCGTTTTTTACTCTGGAACTCCAAGAGGAGAACAACTGAAAAGTATGCAAGAAGAGTCTTTAAGATAACCACAGCAGTACAAAATACTCATCTCCAAAAGTTAAGTGAGTCTGTAAAATCGAAACTTCTAAATGATGTCTGTGAAAGAGTTGTCAGATTAAAACAAATAGTCGCTGCTGGTGAAGTGTGCTGTGACAAGTGAACCCGCAGTTAACCTGAAATTGTACGCAGCATTGTAAGTTAACAAAAAAAATATATATATATACAGTTGTTCAGACTCTGGAAATAAAGCAGAAAAATAACTGCTCTATTCTTCTATCAGCTTGACTAGATGATTGTTGGATAACCTAAGCTTTTTGGAAGCTGTCAATCTAATAATTGCTAGCTCAAAAAAGAAATATCAAGTATATCCAAAAAAGCTTGACAGACACTTTGTTCATGTTAAAAAAGATGGTTAAAAAAGAAACTCTACTGTGGTGTTCTTTCTGTTTCTTCCATTGAATCTTGTTTTCTTAAAGTGGATGTAAACCCACTCTCATCCTTTCTAAACTACTGCCATAGTTCTGATCTATAAGGATATAGATGCCTCCTGCATGTATCCTTACCTGTCAAATGTCTCCCCTCTGTCTGTTATAAGAACGGAAAAACTGAAAATTCTGTGGGTGGGTCTGTTGTCTGGAGCTCTGTGGGTGGAGTCGTGATGTCACTCCCCACCCTTCTCTACACTCCCCTTGTCAACATGCATTTTCTCCTGTGTATTCTTTACACTAAATTCTGCTATGATTACTAACATCCAGTCAAAATCCAGAAATGTAACCACATGACTTCAGAAAAGGAGTGGGGGTGGCAATTAAAAAATAATGCCTGTCTCCAGGCTAGTGCATGAGATATGTAAATAACCTGCCACTCACAGCTAGGGGGCGGAACGGACTAAGGTTTTTCTCTGTAAGTCCGTTTTATTTCACTGAACAATAAAAGAGGATTGCTCAGAGCTGGATTAACTCTGTGTGGCAAGACTGGAAACAGATGATAGGAAATCTTATACTGTACATTGTGACATCCAAAAAAAATTGGGTTTACATCCACTTTAAGTTTGAGCAGTTATCAAGTCTAGGAACATTCAGCTAGTAAAGTTTAGATCTAAATGCAATATCTTTCTGACTTAAGCCTTGTACACACGATCAGATTTTCTATTGTCCAAAGGGCATGTGCCTGGATTTTTTCTTGCATACAAACAGCACACAATTGTCGATCAACAAACATGAACATAGCGATGTACTAGACGTATTATGTTTTTTTTTTTTAAAGCTCTTGAGCGCCACCCTTTGGGCACCTTCTGCTTATGTCGTGTTTGGCGAGCATTGATTCCGAGCATTCGTGTTTGTACTTTGGATATTTGTCTGACGGACTTGTGTACACACGATCAGACAATCTGACAACAGACCGTTGTCCGCGGAAAATTTTAAAGCCTGCCATCCAACAACATTTGTCCTTGGAAAAACCGACAACAATTGTCCAATAGAACGTACAGATAGTCGGATTTTAGGCCAACAGTCTGTCAAACTAATTAAATAATGAAATAATGCATAATTCATAATTCATAATTCCAACACATAATTCCCATCGGAAAATCTGATTGTGTGTGCAAGGCTTTACACAGTTTGCACCACAAGCGTAAGACCCCTTTCACACTGAAGTCACTTTTCAAGTGTTTTAGCGCTAAAAATAGTGCTTGTAAAGTGCCTCTCAAGCGCCTCCCAAGCCTCCCCAGTGTGAAAACACTGGGGCGGTGCTCTTGCAGGAGCAAAAGAAAAGTCTGCAAAGTAATCCGGCAGCGGCGCTTTGTGGGCGCTATTAACCCCTTGTTAACCCCTTCTTTAGGGTTAAAAATGCTCGCTTCCACCCGCAAAGCGCCGGTAAAGCGCCGCTAAATCTAGCGGCCCTTTACCGCTAACGCGGTGGCCGCAGTAGCAGTGTGAAAGGGCTCTAACATACTTTATGCAATCCACTGCACAGAATCCCTAGGATCAACCTGTAGCGCCCCATAGAGTTTCTGTTTTGCTAAATTTTGTTTTTGGCCCCCCCTGTATTTAGGAAGCCATTATTTGATTAGTTAGGTCTGCTCTGGATTCTGTAGGTATGGGCTCAATTACTTCCCCCTGTCTTTCATGGGATCCTGGGACATAGTGGTTGGGAGAATGTTATTATCTCCCCAGCCAATCCCTGGTTAATATAACAAGTGACCAGCAGAGGGCTGAGGGGGTTATAAATGGGCTAGAGTCCAGGGCAGATGCCTCTTGTTCATGGGGAGTAGGATCCAGCCTGAGGACTGTGGCATCTCTGGGAGATTTGCCTGGAGCTACAAGCACCTTTATGAAGGTCCCAGTTATGGTTTGGCTGAGGCACCTCTGTTCTATGTTCCTGGAGCATTCTTAGAAAGCTTTTTGAAATCCAGGACACAGGCTGCTGGAGTACTCAAGCTGACTGGAAATCAGGAAATCAGGAAATGGCTGCCTGGAAATCAGGAAACAGTGAGTACCAGCCTTCTGCATCTAAATAGCTTCCTTAGCTCTCCTGGGAGATCAAAAAAAACAAGGTAACTCGGTTGGTTACTTAGGATTAATGTGACAATTTTAATCTGTACTGTTAAGTAAATACTTTCAATAAAAATCTATTGTTAAAAAAAAAAAAATTCTACTCTGTCTCTACATTCAGGATTGCTTTCCTGTTGAGGGATTCCTGTTTGTTGCTGTTCAGTTTTACACTACAAAGGGGGTGCATTAACCCTGAAGTCTTAGTGCAATGTCAAGTTACGGTTAGGAGTATTCCTAGGCTCACCCTCATCCTATCCAAGTTCTACCCAAAATAGAAACCACAAAAAAAAGACATACACAGCCTGTTCTCTGACTCGACTGAATGAAAAATGTTGTGTGCCTGGCTGCAGTGTGCCCATCGGGGCGTAGAACACGGAATCAAAATTGCCAGACTAATCTGATCTGTGCACTACAAATCTAAAGTAAAGATATAGGCCCGGATTCACAAACAGCGGCGCATATTTATGCCACCGTAGCGTATGTTCTTTACGCTACGCCGACGCAGCTCATAGAGGCAAGCACTGGATTCACAAAGCCAGTGCTGCCAAATCTGCGCTGGGTCTCCAAGTCGTAAGTCGACGTCAGTGGAAGTGGGCGTGAGCCATGCTAATGAGGCGTGACCCCATGCAAATGATGGGCCGAGCGACAGACAGATAGGAATCGCCAACTGCGCATGTGTCGGGACGTGGATGCATCCTTCTGCGCATGCTCAAAATCACGTCGGAACAACTGCCTAAGATACGACGGATCACTGCCTACGGCGTGAACATAACCTTCGCCCAGCCATATTCCCGTCCAACGTAAACGATGTAAAATACGACGGCTTGTGTTCCCTGGTCCATATCTTTGATCGGTTGCGCCTCATATATGGGGAATAACTTTACGCCGGACGTACGACTTACGAAAACCACGTATATTTTGCGCCGAGCACAAGTACATTCGTGAATCGCGTATCTCCCTCATTTGCATATGTGCATAGAAAATCAATGGGAGCGGCAAATGCGCCCAGCGTAAATATGCGCCCACGATACGACGGCGTAGGCAAGTTACGTCAGTCGTAGGAAGCCTATTTTTAGGCGTATCTTAGTATGTGGGTCGGCGCATAGATACGATGGCGCACATTTGTACTTACGTCAGTGCAAACGCTTTGTTAAATCCGGGCCATAATATATAATAATAAGAAATGGAAGCAAAATAAATTACACATGTGATGGTAGCTTCAACCTTATCACAGCCTCCACTTTACATTGTCATGTCTAGGGATGAGCAAATCTGCCTTAGTTCAGTTCCCAGTGCTCAAAGTTCACTTTCACTTTGTGATTGGCTGCTGTGCAGCCTGGGAGAGAAAGAACGACTGCTGGGAGCATACTGAAATTGTGGGGGACACAGTCTTCAGAGATAGTTCTCTATTAAACCATGGACTAGATGAACTACAAGTCCCTGGAGCACAAGGAGCTGAGTAGGAGGAAAAATATAGAGAAGCCTTGGCTTGATGCAGTAGGGAGAGTGAGAGTCATCTGAGTGGGCTGCTGTCAGAGAGCTGCCTGCTGGAGAGTTCACTGTGGTGTTAGATATAGAGAGAGACTCTGCCATACTGCCACATCATCAGGCCTGTGAGAGATCACCACCAATAGGTCCTGCGTCACTACTGACATCATTGGTTCCATGAGAGACCTTCACTGCTAGGTCCTTAGTCGCAGCCGACGTCACTGGTTCCAAACTCTAGAAAGTGAGAGAAGGTGTAATCACAGATTGTTTGGTGGTGAGTGGCCGTTGAGTACTTCTTACCCAATTCTTAATAGGACAGTGTCAACTTATTTTAGGATATATTTTGGGTACTCACACCCTGTGTTGTGGAATCCATTCAAATCTGAGCACTTCAACGCTGAAACTACGGGCCCCGACAATTACAAATACAATGGCCAGGGGGATGGGTTTGGAAAAACTGAAGGATCTTAAGCTTCCAGTACCACCCTTCATTTAGATCCCCCCCTATCCTCAGGGCACAGATGCAGACATTGGGTCATCCAATTATTTGTGATGTTATATGAAACTGGTATCCGTTATTATTCAGTCGTATACGCCATTCTGTTTGCTGATGTGCTGAGTGTATTTCACAAATAAATATATTCTCTTTTCAGCCTTTGTGTGTCAGAGAGTATGGTGCTGCCCAGAGGGTTTTGTGACACTTGGAACAGGAGACCAAAGCAACAGCAGCTCCTTTAGTGGTTGAGCACTATACAGTATATAGACAAAGTAAAAAGAGGGACAGTCAGAAGCAGGAAGTTACACTACAAAATGTCTTCCAATTTCTGTAAAGTATTGGGAAGGGCACCCCATGAATGACACCCCATGAAATGATTTAATTGTAGCACCCTCCTAGGTCAGGTGCTAGAAGTGAGGCAAATTTTGTTTTTGGCTCTACTGTTAGAAGTGGAGACTTAATTGTGTTTTGCCTACTCTATATTCTGCAGCTGCAGGCTTGTCAGTCTCCCAATGTCTTTCCAGAATCTTCTATAGTGAGCAGGAAAGGACAGAGTCTGAGCTGGCCCTGGATTCAGCTTCATCCAATACCTGGTCGAGATGAATGGCCAGCAGAGATGAACCCTGCCTGGAATTCCACAAGTCGCAGGAACATTCAAGGCAACACTCAGAGGGGATCTTCCTGGGAGAATTCAGGTCAGAGTGTGACAGACTCACCCAGGACAGAGGCTTTTGGAGGGGACTGAATGCTAGCCTCTTGCCTACCGATTATGGGCCCTGGCATTTGGGGGAACGGTGCTCTTTGTGAGCTGTATGCCTGGGGACCCTTGAGGTGGTGTTACTTTGGATTCAGGTCCATGTCCCCCCAAGACACTGGGAACCCTGTATATGTCATATTAGAAATAGTGGCTGATTAATACTGTTGGGATACATACTGTTAGAAGATGCGGATGTCTCCTGTCTGTCTGTTGTCTGTTATAATGTAAATGAGTCTAGTATAACTTCTAAGGGTCTTTCACCCATTGATGTTTGTAACCCTGAAATTGTATGAAGGAGTTCTGTGTTAATATTTATGATAATGTGTATTGTAGTTAGGGAGTCACATTGGCTGCTTTAAGGGATTAGTTAATTAGCTCATGTTAATTTATGTTTCTGGTTACAGGTGTAGTTGTCAGCGGTTGAAATATCTGATATCTATATTCAGACTGGGAGGAAGTGGTATATGACGAAAGCACTCAAGCGGAGTGTGGGACGTTTCATTACACAGAGTATAGCTGAAACTGAGAGGAGGTATTTAGACTGCCCGGGTCACAGTGAGTAGGCCTTAGAGAATTTTTTTTAGGAGAGAGACTGTTGCCTGTACACCCCCTTCTTGATAGTGGGATAGTTCCAGACTTGTTGCCAGGGTTGTGCCTTAGGGAAGAGAAGGCCCCTGGGCTATAAACTGTGTGCTACCCTTTTGTGGAGGAAAAATCTGCTTTATTTGCTTAGCTGCTCAAAAATAGTGTCCTCTGTCAAGTTGTTTAGTTCTGGGCATTCCAAAGCTTTTCCCAATCCCTATCCCAGTTCTACAAAACAATAAAAACAACAAACAAGTCACTATCTGCCCAATTACTGTCTGAGGACTGAGTGAGGGTTTGGATGCATCTGACTGAAAATAATCAATGCCTAACTGCTTTCTCCATTAAAGAATCAGAACCTGGGATCAAATCGCCATACAAAGTCAGGTGTTCACCACATCATGATCATAATAAGGTTATAGATGGGACATTGTACAGAAGAGTTTTCTTGAAAGTGTGAAGAAGGCTGGCAGATCATCGAAGAAGAGCAAGCCATCTTGTTAATTTCTGGTATGTCCTGACCATGTGACAAAATTGACATTTGTAATTCTAATCAATGTGTGACTGGCAAGAATTAATGCATAGGGTCTGGGGGCTGCATGAATAGAGTGTTGTAGCGTGCAATCCATAAAAAACAATAGCACTGTATTATCCCTCGCTCAATACCAGAAGTGATTGTACGATAGCAAGAGGGTAGAGATAAATGGAATTCCACAGTGTGTAGCAAAAATATCTTCACTTAAGCATTGTCTAAACAACAAATGAAAAGTGTAAAAGACATATACTGTACTGTATATGCTTGTCCATGCATAATATACTTAAAGGGGTTGTAAAGGTAAAAAATGTTTTCCCTAAATAGCTTCCTTTACCTTAGTGCAGTACTCCTTCACTTATCTCATCCTTCTCATTTTGCTTTTAAATGTCCTTATTTCTTCTAAAAAATCCTCACTCCCTGTTCTTCTGTCTGTAACTACACACAGGACTCAAAGTAAACTGGGGTAAATCATTGCTATTTGCCATTGATCAAGGAGCACAGGATACAGCAAACCCAACAATGCCATTAAAATGGGTAACAGAATTCAAATATTTAGGTATAATAATATCGCGACAGGTGGAAAAATATAAAAAGCTGAATTTAGATCCAGTACTGCAGGAATATAAGAAAAAATGAAAGATGTGGGAGACTCTCCCTCTGTCACTACTGGGACGCATAAATGTAATAAAAATGAAGATTCTGCCAAGGCGGTTATATCTATTTAGAAACTCACCGCAATGGCTACCAAAAATGTTTTTCATACAGTTACATGGTATGTTATCTTCATTTATATGGCAAAATAAAGCAGCTAGAATAAAACTGAGTACACTTATGCGCCCAGTGGCAGAAGGGGGATTAGCCTTCCCAGATCTTTATAAATATTACTTAGCAACACAGCTAGTGACAGTGGGAAGGTGGTTAAACCCTGATGGATATGACCCTGCTATAATGGTGGAGGCCTCAGTGGTCCAGTCTGTGGAGGCACTGCAGGCACTGCCATTTCGCGGGCTGAAAAATAGGCGAGATCTAACTCCATCAATGATAACGACAGTAAAAGCATGGCAAGCCGGCATGGCAAGAGAAAGGAACTCAAAAACCGATATCTCCGAATGCTCCATTGTGGAAAAAAACAGAGTTTATACATTTAGCCTCCATTCAAGATCCTAGAGCATGGACAAAATGTGAAGTTAAAAAAATATCACAAGTAATATATGAGGGGAAAATATCCTTGTTTACAGATATGAGGAAAAACTGGAATGTGCCTGAGAGCAATTTTTTTAGACATATGCAATTGGCACATGCCTTGTCGGCTCAGTTTTCTGAAGGCATCCCACAATTAATAGAAACAGGTTTGGAACAAATGTTGAGAAAGAGAAGGAAAAAAGGGATGATTTCCAATTTATATACCCATCTACTAGAGACAGAAGTGTTAGACATGAATAAATTATGTGAAGGTTGGATGAGAGATGTCCCAGAATTATCGATAGAAAAATGGGGAAAGATATATATATTTCCATTCCAGATCCTAGTCTCACTTCGAGACAAATTAATTCAATTTAAAATAACACATAGGAGTTATTATACACCATATAAAATGTTTAAAATATTTCCATCAAATTCCCAAAACTGTTGGAGATGTGCAGGCACCCCAGGACATTTTATTCATAAATTTTGGTCCTGTCCGAAGATAGTGCTGTTCTGGAGAGAGGTCATGAGAGTAATCGATAAAGTGACGTCAGTTCAGCTCGATCTAGAGGCAGAGGTCTGTCTATTGGGACTGGTGAAGGAAAACATGGCCCCTATAGAAAAAAGAACACAGGTAGGCCTGCTGCTCTTCTATGCAAGAAAGGCAATAGTATTAAATTGGAAGAGGGTAGAAGCTCTCTCGTTGAGGCAATGGAAAAATTTGGTTAATAGCAATTTGTCGTTGTATAAGGAGACATATTGTAATAGAGGAAACAGGGAGAAATACGGAAAAGTATGGGTAAACTGGATAGAGAATGTGACAACGGCTTCAGGATAGGGATAGGGAAGTACGGAAGTGGGAGGGAACTACATCTATGGAAGAAAGGGTTAAGAAAGAGGTTAAATGTATAGAATGTACAAATGAAAAGTATGTAATTGTAATGGAATGGAATGATTTGTAAGATTGTATAGAAATTTGGAATAAGTTGATAAATGTGAAACATATGTTGAATATGAGAAAAAAAAGAGAAAATGTAATAAAGAGATTTGTAAAAAAATAAACACAGTAATGTAAGGCTTTCTCCCTGGTGTGGAGAAAGCCTATTGAGGGGGGAGGGGGCGAGCAGGAGTGTCAGGACACTCTCTACTTTTCAGATAGAGAAAGGAGCTGTGTGTTAGTGGGCGTCCTGACACTCCTGCTCGCCCCCTCCCCCCTCAAGAGGCTTTCTCCACACCAGGGATAAAGCCTCGCATTACTGTGTGTAGTTACAGACAGAAGAACAGGAAGTGAGGAAGGATTAGGTAAGTGAAGGAGGACTGCACTAAGGTAAAGGAAGCTATATAGGGAAAACATGTTTTACCTTTACAACCCCTTTAAGGCAATGTTCTGACAACTGAGATAAGGCCACACACAGCTGGCTTGCAATTGTTGATACAACTGTAGCACGTTTATTATATCACATTGGATCACATTGTATTTAAAACAATTTTGTAAGTGGAACTATAGGCACAAATTCACACCGCTGCTCCAACCATCCAACACCCATGAGGTCTCTTGCCGGCATCGACATCTTCTTCCACCTTGATTAGCCAGCCCAGGATGACGTCACTTCCACACATCTACTCGATGATGTGTCCACATCATGCAGGCACTAGAGTGAACACCTGAAGAAGGTCCTTCCAGGAGTTAAAGAGTGGAGTAGAAGTCTGGGAGCTGTAGCCTAACCTGACCGCCACTTAAATGAAGTAAAAAGGGCTTTTGGATGTTTTTTTAATCAATCAGATAGAGAGATCCCAGAGTGGGTCGTTAAAGAAGAACTCTTATCTTAACCATTACAACAGAGGCACCTCTAGAAATGTTTAGAAATGGAAATTTCCAAACAGATAATTAAAAATAATTGCTGCTTTCTATTCTTTGCATACCTTATTTTTCTTTTTAGGGCAGATGCATCTATCTTTCTTTTACATACAGTAGTTACAAAGTTAGTCTGGTTGAAAAAAGACACAAGTTTATCTAGTTCAACCAATAAAAAGGTAAAACAAACACACAAAAAAAAAAAACAATCGACAATGTTTACAATCCTATATACATGATTCGATACCCACAGTTAAAGGAGTTGTAAAGGAAAAACAAATTTTACCTTAATGCAATCTATGCACTAAGGTAAAAAAACATCTGATGATGCCGCCCCCCCCCAAAAAAGCCCCTGTTTTACTTACCTGACCCCTCGAAAGTCCTGCAGTCGGTCCCGAGATCCTCTTTGCCGCTCAGCCTGGCCGCTGATTGGCTAGAGCGGACGGATAAAGAGCAGCGCAGCCATTGGCTGGCGCTGCTGTCAATCACATCCAGTGACGCGGAGCGCCGAGGGGCGGGGCCGAGAGATACAGTGAGCGGCTATGGCCGCTCGCTGTATCACGGGAGCGCGCCCGCAAGGACTCATCACCATGCGAGCTCTCACATGAATGTGGTGAGTTCTTGCGGGGAGGACCAGAGACAGACGCCGAGGGACCCCAGAAGGCGTGGATCGGGGCCACTCTGTGCAAAACAAACTGCGCAGTGGAGGTAAGTATGACATGTTTGTTATTTTAAAGACAAAAAAATTCCCTTACTAACCCTTTAATACAGAGCAAGAGGAAAAAAAACAGCAAAGCATGATCCAATTTGTTCCAGCAGGGGGAAATATTCCTTCCTGGTCCATCAGAGGCAGTCGGATATTCCCTGGATCAACTTTACCTATAAATTTTAGTATCCAGTTGTACAGTATTATGTACATTTCGGAAATAATCCAGGCCTTTTTTAAAGTAATCTACTGAGCTGGACAGAACAAGCTCTTGAGGGAGTCTTTTACTGCCTGGAACTCTGGGTCTGCTGCATGGAACATATGACAGTGCACATTATCTGAGGGAGAAAAAAATATCTCTCTCCCATATCTAATGAGATTTTGCAGGTTACTCATGAGAGTTCCATGGAAGACATTGGTGATGTAGCCTTGCCAAGATGCAGAGCTACATCACCAGCTCCTCACTCAACCTGAAAGTTGAAATATAGTAATTGTATGTAAAAGTAAAAAATGATCGTTCAACTACTAAATGTAAGTCAATTTAATATCAGCATGCAGAGCGAAAGGGGGGGGAAGATCCACTTTAAATCTCAGTTCCTGGGCACCCTCACCATATAGTACTTTGCTAATTTTCAGAAATATTTTTTTTCTAAATGTTCCATATAATATTCTTAACGTTTTGACATCAGGTCCACTTTAAAATGTATGTAAACGCTAACCATGAACTTCTTTTCTTTTTGCTAAATATATCGATGGACGTGTTTTATGTTTTATGTTTGACAAGTGTAACAAATACCTGTTGATTTTGCCATAAATCTAGAGTGCAGATAACCTGATGTTCTCACTGTTTGTGCACAAGGAGAGGTTATGGGGATGAGGAAGGAAAGGTAATACGGAGAAGACTGTGTTCTTTGTAGTGCATTAGAAATTAAGTAGACAGGGCTGACAACACATGCTATGGAATTCAGAGCTAAAAATACACTGTGTTGACATGTAACACATTCTAACACATGAACAGTTATAACTCTGTATTTGCAGTTTGTGTTTTAAAGTGATAAAACATAGATGTAATAGGTAAAATGCACATGCATTGCAGCGATGTACAAAATATATTTTGTTTTTATTTTTAACCTTGACATACAGTATGCATTAAAGTGGTTGTAAACCCTCTCATATACCCAGTGAGGAGAACAACCTCAGATGATACACAAGGATAAGACAAATCCTCCTACAAACGTTGTATTTGTTTATCTGCAGTCTCTTTTCCTCTACATCCCTTCAAAAGAGCACAATTGTGATAAAATTTTCTTTATCTATAAGGAATACAGAGGAGGGGGTGGAGATCTGCAGAAATCCCCCTGAGGAAGACATGTGACTCCGTGTCGACACGTGTTGGGGTGGGGCATAGGACAGTGACGGTGAATCAGTGTGGAGCTATAAACCCCTTAGTTACCCAAATGACTTGTGTGTATGCAGTGGAGACACCATATAGATTTGTATGCCTGTAATAGCCTGCACCAGGGAAATGTGAGTACTCTAATCATCTGTGTTTTAATAAAGTGGCTTTTAAAAGGGTATAAGCACTATTAGTGGTTTTTCTTTGCATATATTACTTGGATGGTATCGGCCATTTCTTGAAGTCTTGTAAGAGGAATTAGCAGCAAGGAGTTGTATTGGGCTCTCCATAGCCCAGGTGTGGCTAAAAAGCTTATGTTGACCATACTTCATGGTATAGGTCACATTGCAACAGGTGAGAATATTCCAGGAGGCGGGAGCACTTTTGGTGGTGACACATTTTTTGCTATACAAGCACAAGGGTGGAGAGCTGCAGTTACAGCTCTTATACACTGTGTTAGAGATGATTGGTGGAAATGGACATCCCCCTCCACATAGGCAGAAGAACCGAGGAACATTTAGAGCTGCATTCTTAATAGGCAAGCTGTGTGCTTATCTCCCTCCCAGACACAAATTGTATCTCATGTGTCAGGAAAATTTCTCAAAAGTGACTCATGCTGATAACAGAGGAGGTAAGCACCAGAGAGAAACCACACTTAGGCTGGCCATATATGGAGTAAATTTATTTTCATGGGTTGCAGGTAAGAAATGTACTTGATTCACTCATCATCACAAACAATTTTTGAAGAAGGAATCCCCCCTATCGGGCCATTGTCTTCTTCCGGTGGGGGAGAGGGGAGGGTGGGAGATAAGACAGTAATTATTGTTAGTGGCTATAGCAGCCCCTAACAGGTAATCACAGGTAAAACCTGGCATGCTGGTTGTACCTAAGCTGATTGATTGATCAACTTGGTACATTCAGCCTGCCCATACACGATTAAAATCTCGGACGGTTTAGTAGAACGAAATTCGTGCATGACCTGCCTTAGAGCTTTAGAGAGAGATAAGTAAACACTACAGATATACAGAATGTGCTTTGTTTAGATTTCATGACTGGGGTCAGAGGCATAGATTGAAGCTTGTGGGCCCCAGTGCAAAAGTTGACCTGGCCCCCCCCATTACCACCCACCACTTCCACCATGTGTGCAGAAACACCCACCACACGCCAAGATACTCAAAGTGGCTAAAGAGTTTAGAGTTCCCAGAGTTCATCCTTACATTAGAGGACAGGGCTCACCCCTGGAAAATCAGAGGACAGGGTCCCCTGGCAGGTCATTTGGCAGAGCTCCTATCCCATTCCAGCACTGTAACCATTGGGGAGGCAAAGCCATGTGACATAAAATCTGGAGCTTGGAGCCCCTCAGGGCCCCTCAGGAAGTGTTAAGGGACTCGTTTTAGCAATTTCTGAAGGTTTCTCTGTCAGTGTTGGCAGGTGTTGGGGGAAGGTCACCTCCCGGAAGTGCGTGTCTTTTCCCCAGTTGTCAGGGACGTTGGGTAAGCGGACATCCCTGGGTGGGGGGGGGGTACAGAGAATCCCAGCTAGTGACTAGGAGACACGAAGCAGTGTCTTACCTCACCAGTGACATCGGTCCCATCGTGGCTACAGGACGGCACTCTCCTCCTCTCCATTCAGGAAATGACTCACAGCTTCTTCCCAGCCAATGAGAACAGAGGGGGTGTGGACTTTGGAAGGAAAAGTGGAAGTCCAGTACTGAAGCGTGGCTGTGGGGCCTTAGAGCAGATCGAAGCTGGACTTTGTGGAGGATATGATAATATGACAGGGAGGCTGCAGGGGCCCCCTGGAGCTAGGAGCGGGGTTGTGATTGTGACCCCTGCAACCACTTATGCTACGCCCATGACTGGGGTTTTAAACCACTTTAACTCCAACAGGCAATCACCACTTGCATAATACTGCAGGTCCCTGCACACTCAGTTACTAACCTGATTTTTATAGTTGCTCTGTGTAATGCCTTTTACTCCTCTCATTATCCCCTTATTGGTCCCATTACATTCCATAGCCAGGAAAGGAGTTAAGAAGAGGCAGAATACATAGTGATTAGAAAAAACATGGTCACATTTTCCTTTATTGCAATGACAGTTTTCTAAGGTAACTAGGGCAAATTTTATAAAACTAATTGTGGGTATATAGCTTTCTACTCTATTATCGGACAGCAGTTGCCTGTTTGCAGAATAACCACTTGTTTCCCTAAATTTAGCATATCTGTCACCGGTAATGGTAACTTAATTACCTTCAGGGCCAATTCACACAAAATGAATGAGCTAAAAGGTACTTCAGTACTTGACAATCTAGGACTGCATTTTATTGCAGAGCAGTGCAATGTAGTGCATGTGTGTGTTTGAAGGGCTCTTCAGCACACCAGCACATGTAAAAACATGTTTTATTTTCTATGTAATATATAGACAAAGAATGTAGTATTTATCTGAAGTATTACTGTATTTAAAAAAAGTGTAATTTTGTTCTAGATTTTGTCCCCATTATTATGCCCCCAAAACATAGACAATTAAAGATTACAGCAGGGCCCCACAAAAAAAAAAAAAAAAAAAAAAACATTATTGTAAAGACCATATATTGTAACAGCCATGGTTGTAGTTGAATAGAAAAAAAGACAGCTGTAGAGCATAAATAATAATGTTTGAAAATGTTTGTATATTTTTGAGACAATTCTCAGTTAAAGTGGAAGCTCAATCAAACACTTATTATACCTAAATCTACTCCCACCCCATTCTAAGCCTGTTCTTTCTACCCTGTAAAGGAAAGATCTATATACTTAGCTATGCTGAGGGAGCTTCAGTCCGATCAAATGATCGGCTCCCAGCGCTGGCTGCATTGAAGAGGAAAGATAGTTGAAAATGGCTGCAGAGCCTGGGTGAGGATGTCATCTATAGGCTTACTATGGGGCATGCGTTATTCGCTGTCCCTCCTTTACACCAAAGCTAGCACTGGGACCCAATCATGTGACTGGACCGCAGCTCTTTCAGAATAAGTAAGTACACACATCTTTCCTTTCACGGGGTAGATAGAATAAGCTTAGAATAGGGGTGGATTTACGTAAAGTTAGTGTTTGACTAAACTTGCACTTTAATTACAACAGTAAAGCTTGTTTTAAATGCTTAAGGCTTTGGTGTATACCACCAGCAAATGTATACAGAATCAACGGTAACAGTATACCTGATGTATGCAACAACTGCTTTAAGAAAGCTATCAGAAGGTGTAGCTTGCACATATTGCAGTAATATATACAGTATGTAGCGCTCACCCCCAAAGGAGCCGCTGTTGATCGGGTCCCCCAACACTGCACAGCTAGGCAACAAGTATTCTCCACACTATCTCCAGACACAAGGAACAGTCTTTGAGTTTGGTTTTCATGTTTTATTAGGGGTAATAACTTGGATGGGGAATAGGAATTATGGGATGACCAACTTAATAACAAAAATCAGGGACAACTTTCTCCCTATGTACAACTCTATTTGATCTCCTCTTCTTCTCTATGTACAACTCCAATTGATCTCACTCCCAGCAGCTGACAGTCTCAGGTAGAAAAGCAAAAGCCTGTTAAAGTGGTTGTAAACGATCACCTCGTAAAACACCCCATTCAGTTTAAAATAGAAATGAAAGGCAAACATGTTTGTATAGATCGGAGGCGTCCAAACTTTTTTCAAAGTGGGCCATATTTGATGAAGTGAACATGCGCGAGGGCCAACTATTTTGCCTGACATTCTTTGAACCATTAAAATTCAGTCTAAGTGTGCTTGTCAGAGCACTAATACACTGCCCAACAAGAATTATCTCGCCTTTGTGGCTGTGTTTGGTGAAGAGATGAGCTTGGGTGTGTTATGTGTGTATATTTAGAGAGATATAGATATATATCCAAATTACCAAGGGGGCCACATTAAACCGTAACAAGGGCTGTAATCGGCCCGCGGGCAGGACTTTGTACATGCCTGGTATAGATATAAAAATGCATTATAAATACCCGTTTTTCCCCTTTTTTATAAGTGGTCACATTCCCTCTGTTCTCAGCTGCATAAGAGCTTGAAGGAGGAGAAGCAGCAGTACACCGAGCTTCCCAGTGAATAGCTGTGCAGGACAAGTCTAATCATTGGAGGAGAGTACACTGAGTTGCAAGCACAGCTAGGGAACTTAAGAAAAATATAAATTGCGCTATCTCTACACCCTTTTTGACAAACACAAATGTATACAAGTAGGTGATATCTAGTGATATATATGAAGCTCACTGCTATATCAAAACAATGGAGTATGATGGCCACTAGGGTGCACTATGCAGCCACCTCAACACCCCTCAGTAATAGTGAAAATGGTGTTTAAAAGAAAAAACAAATAACACTTTGATCAGAAACCATAAAATAAAGTTAGGTTATAGCTCTAAATAAAATGAGTAAACAGTCCAGAATATTGACAAGAATATTGACAATAGAAAGTTCATAAATGTTTAGCAGGTGAAATGTCAAACACCCGTCCATCTGTGCAACATTTCAGATTAGTTGCAAACGTGTCCAAAGGAAAAAAGTGGTGTGTCCTCCACCAGACTTATAGATTGGCTCCTTACCAGATTTCCACGATCCCTTATGACAGGGGATCAGAAACAGCATATATTAGGTCCCAATCTCGCAGTTTCAGACATATACGGTCCTGATGGATCTCATTCACAAGACATTTTCACCGGTATTAGTGCCCACCATGTAAGAAACAGTAACAGCTCCACATAGTGTATTAAATAAGTGGAAAATGTATTAAAAAATTAAAATTGCACTTACAGTCATGCATTTAAAAAATCGCCTTGAATCTAATGTGCCGGCCGGTACACAAAACTCTCAGGCACCCGTCCACTGGGGGAACATTTGGAGCTTCTTGGGTGATGACAGCGCTGTTGTCACCCAGTGAGCTTCATATATATCACTAGATATCACCTACTTGTATACGTTTGTGTTTGTCAAGAAGGGTGTAGAGGTAGCGCGATTTATATTTTTCTTATGTTTTATTTCTTGTATTTATTGTTTACACGGTAATCGCAGCACTCAGTGAATAGACTGTGACTACGTTGTAGGTCTTTTTCTCTCCTTTTTTTCTGCTATTTTAGCGCAGTTTCTTTCCATTTTTCCACAGCTAGGGAACTGACCACAGTGAGCACTCCTGCTTAGAGTGATCAGTTTTTAATAAGAAGGCAGAGGGACTGGCAGGAACACCAGGGATTTCACACAAAGGAAGCAGTACAAAAGAGAACAGGATACTTTCTCAAGAACTAGGAACTTCCTGTTACTTTTGAAAGGAGCACACAGGAGTGACTCCAACTCCACTGATCCCAGTTCCACAGACTGCAGGAACTACCAGCCCACCTGGCTGCTTATTCACTAGCGCGCCTGGCTGCTACTGAAGATTCACCCCTCCCCTGAAGAGGTTCTCCTCAAGGGCCACCAACAGTCTCCTCAGCACTCCATCTTCCACCTATATACCTGCCAGCATGACATCCATTTTTGAAGGCTGGTTTAGCCACTATGGGGATTGGCTCCTCTAAGTATGCAGATGAACCCTCCTGGTCTCCGCCCTCCAGTTTCCAGAATGTTCTCCACATTTCCAGAACTGGGGTGAGGCACCAGAGACTGTATGAGTCATCCAGCCCTGAACTGCAATAACCTTTTGGCCCATATTCAAAGACTCATTTCACCATGAGCCCAAAACATGGATTTAACTGTACTGCCACTATTAGCACACTAAAGGGTACTACATATAGCAGCATAGCAACTTCTAAGTGAAGCTCCAACTAACATTTGCTGAACACAGCATTAACTGTAAAATGTAAAGTTTGCAGCATTGCAGAGTGTGATGCAGCATAGATTCTCCAATATCAGTGAATATCTTATCACCTCTTGTTATTGCCTCATATGAGACATACTTCACTAGGCTATTTGGGGAGGGCCACATACGGAGTTAAAGACATGCTGAAGTGTAACTCCAATTTTGTTGCAAAAAAAACATTCCCCTCTGGGCGATCTATGTACATTGCAAGGATTATAACAACCTTTGTTGCAGATTCCTACCTTTTGTTATTCTAAAGAAATCCGTGTGTGTGTTTGTCTGTGCCACTAATGGGAGTGGTTTCATGATTACAGTGGGGATCGAAAGTGTGCATAACGAAGCCAAGAAAAGATGGAAAAATCTCCAAAAGGCTGCAAATCACAGATTAGACATTCTTATAATATGTCAAAAAAAGTTAGATTTTATTTCCATTTTTTACACTTTCAAAATTACAGAAAACAAAAAAATGGCGTCTGCAAAAGTTTAGGCACCCTGCAGAATTTATAGCATGCACTGTCCCCTTTGCAAAGCTGAGACCTGCCAGTGTCATGGATTGTTTTCAATCATCGTGGAAACAAAAAAACTGCACTGATCAAACTAAATAAAAAAAGGCTGCAACAGACGTGTGATACACAATATAACAAGGAAAAAATAAATAAAGCTGCGCCAAAATAATCACAGTTATAAGGAATAACCCCTATAATACAACATTGTATTCAAATAAACAGTCCATAGTGAGTATCAAAACAGCATGGAATCAGTCCATAGTGAGCTTTTAACAGCATGGAAGTAATTAAGGTGAGTCTTCTAATAAGCACACTCATGCAGATGTTCCTTCACAGACCACACCGCTATAGTGACAGATTAGTTATGACCAAAGTGATCCCTCCACCAGTAAAAGGGGCTGCTTACCAGAGTGTAAGCCAATTTGAGCGTTTGGCTATAACCCAGCCACGGCCTTTCATCCACAGGATACCAGGGGATACCAGGGGAAAAAACGGCTCTCAGGAACCCGCTAGATAGCACTCTCCCATATGTAAGTTTAGGAAACAAAAGAAGGATGCACCATAGCGTAATTCAGTTATAAAAAAGGTTTAATAAAGTACGGTAAAGGTACTCACAAACATTGCGGTAAAAAACAGCATTTGTTTAAAATCAAAAGTAAGCCGGCCGGCAAACTACACGGAGCCCTTCCTCCTCAACGTGGTGCCGCTACTGCCTGTCCTTCCCAGACGCGTTTCGTCATCATCTGACGTTCTCAATGGGGGTAGGGCTAAGCAGTACTTCACCCATATAAATAATGCTAAACCTCGCTGTGATCTGCAGAGCAATAGCCGCGTGGGCGCCATCTTAACTGTGGTAAAGCAGCCCACAGTCAGTGGTGTGGCGTCGCGCCGCACATTTAACAGCAACATCATATCGAAAGATACCTTGCATAGAGCGGTAACTTACCATCTCGGGCAACCCATCCTTCAAAAACATAAACAAAATAAAATTACAAAAACGAACAGGTCCTCCCAGCGTCGGATGTGATATCTATCCACGGAGGGAAGTGGTATAAATTGGCAATATAAAACTGTCCTGGCACAAGCCACATAAACTGCTCTCTGACCGTCCATCGCCATCTAGCGATAAACAGAGAGAAAGGCACATGAAAAAAATAAATAAAATAAAAAATAGATAATACAATGTACACAAACGGGGAACCTATCTTTACTCTTATGGAAAGCGAGACACCGGAAACTAATAGGTACCTTATCAGCGGCCTTGAGCGCCAAAGATGACACCATGGAGTGGTATTATTTTATTTGATCAATAGACCAATACTACCAAAAAAAGGGGGGGTTCTAAGGAAATAATATTAGTTTAGGAATCTGAACTGTTTTCAATCATCGTCTGGGAAGACCAGGTGATGTCAATATCAAAGGATTTAAATGCCCAGACTCATCTGACCTTGCCCCAACAATCAAAACCATGGGTTCTTCTAAGCAGTTGTCTAGAAAACTGAAACTGAAAATAGTTGACGCTCACAAAGCTGGAGAAGGCTATAAGAAGATAGCAAAGCATTTTTAGATGTCAATATCCTCTGTTCGGAATGTAATTAAGAAATGGCAGTCATCAGGAACAGTGGAAGTTAAAGCAAGATCTGGAAGACCAAGAAAAATATCAGACAGAACAGCTCGCAGGATTGTGAGAAAAGAAATTCAAAACCCACGTTTGACTGCATGATCCCTCCAGAAAGATCTGGCAGACACTGGAATTGTGGTACACTATTCCACTATAAAGAGATACTTGTACAAATATGGTCTTCATGGAAGAGTCATCAGAAGAAAACCTCTTATACGTCCTCACCACAAAAATCAGCGTTTGAACTTTGCAAATGAACATATAGACAAGCCTGATGCATTTTGGAAACAAGTTCTGTGGACCGATGAGGTTAAAATATAACTTTTTGGCCGGAATGAGCAAAGGTACGTTTGGAGAAGAAAGGGCACAGAATTTAATGAAAAGAACCTCTGTCCAACTGTCAAGCATGGGGGTGGATCAATCATGCTTTGGGGTTGTATTGCAGCCAGTGGCACAGGGAACATTTCACGAGTAGAAGGAAAAATGGATTCAATAAAATTTCAGCAAACTTTGCATGGTAACTTGATGCCATCTGTGAAAAAGCTGAAGTTAAAGAGAGGATGGCTTCTACAAATGGATAATGATCCTTAACACACCTCAAAATCCACGGGGGATTACATCAAGAGTTGTAAACTGAAGGTTTTGCCATGGCCTTCACAATCTCCTGACCTCAACATAATTGAAAATCTATGGATAGACCCTAAAAGAGCAGTGCATGACAGACAGCTCAGAAATCTCAAAGAACTGGAAGACTTTTGTAAGGAAGAATGGGCAAAGATACCTCAAACAAGAATTGGCTGGCTACAAAAAGCGTTTACAAGCTGTGATACTTGCCAAAGGGGGCAGTACAAGATATTAACTCTGCAGGATGCCCAAACTTTTGCCCAAACTTTTGCAGATGCCATTTTTTTGTTTTCTGTAATTTTGAAAGTGTAAATGATGGAGATAAAATCTAACTTTTGTTGCAGCGGATGCCTGAAATCTTAGGCAGACTTCTGGGAAAATCAGTGAGTCATTCACACAAGCAGGGAATTATGTTTCTTATTTACTTCTTTAATGTAACCCAGGTTATGGTTCCTTTGCGTGTTCATTTACATGTACAGTATATTATTGTAGATTATACCTGGCTGGACACATGCATATACTGCATTTTGACAGAATCTGCTCTATATATCTAGATGGATGTTTGCTCACCAAATGCACCAGGCTACCACTGATCCTGCATAAATCAGCCCTAAGCACATAATACCAACTTTACTGTTGCAGTTAGTTGGGAATTGAGAAGGCCGGATTTGCTCTCCCTGCCGCACCAAGGCCAGGTTCCGCAATGCACCCCCTCCCCGCCAACCAAACCACCACCCCCATCCCCAAATCAACGGAGAATGCCAACCGGATGGCAGGGGCGGCACGGTTAGTTCAAACATTTTTTGTTTCTTCTTTTTTTTTTACTTTTTTATCACTTTTTTTTATTTTGTAGCTTTTCGTTTACTTTTTTTATTTTTGTATAATTTTATTATTATTTTTAATATTATTTTTCTTATTCTTTACTTTTTAATTACTTGCTTATTTTAATAATTAAATTATTTTTTCTATCAATTTTTTCCACTTAACTTTATTGCTATGACACAGGAGAATACAATTCCCTGTGTGATAGCAATTGGAGGTGACAGGTTCTCTTTATTGACCATGTCACCTCCAAAACAGGAGTCCTAGCACTGTGCTAGAAGTCCTGTCACAGCTGAGATGGGAAGAGCACAGCTCACCCCACTCACTGTGTACATCAGCAGCAGGGACAGTCACAGGAGACAGACTGGGGGAGGACGGAGTTCTGAAGACAGAGCCAGTAGAGAGAGGTATGTGGGGGGAGGGGAGGACGGACGTCAACACACATTTTACAAGTGATTTCGTCGACATCGCCGCAATCACTTGTTAACGAGCGAGCAGATTCCAGAAAATGGCCGTCGGGGGACTCCATGGCGCTGCCGCCCCTCGGCGCCCTGCCGCCCTGAGGCCTGGCCTCGGTGGCCTTGTAAGAAAATCCGGGCCTGGGAATTGGTAGAAAATTTAAATAGTGAATGAGTGAAAGTTTGCACTTTGTGTAACAATACCAAAAACATATGTAGCACTGTCCCCATAGGGCTTACTGAGTGTTTATTCCATAGGCCTCTCTGTGGTTACCTGCAGCTGGTTGCCATATGGTTCCCACTTAGTTCCCACTTAGTTGCTGAGGGTTCCCCACTTTGTTGCTCAGAGGTCCCCCTTGGTTGCTAGGGGTTCCTGCTTGGTTGCTAGGGGTTCCCTCTCGTCCCACCCTTACAATTGCTTTGTTGTTACTCAAAGACCAGTCCATAGTATTTGGGTTTTTGTATTTTATTTGGAACTTGAATGGGAGAAGGGATGAGTGGGATACTCCAACTGGAACTATTCACAATGGATAAGGACAACTTTCACTTGAGCTCACCGGATTACTTGTGCAAGTAGACACACTGCTTTAACCATACAGTCACATCTATGGAAGGGTTAAGTCTTCTTGCTCTCACTAGCAGCAGACTTGATGCACTAAATTATCTTCAACACTCTCTAGCATCCCCTTTACTTACACCCATTCACTGACTCTTCTAGCTGAAAGGGCGGTCCTCACTCAACAGGCCCCAAAGACACAGATCTGTACTCACAGTAGGCAGAATCAGATCCTTCCTGGTGTCTCTCTTCCAGTCAGCTCTGCAGGACCTCTGGGTTCAGCTTCTCTCTCTCTCTAAGCCCCTGGGTTGACCACCCAGGGCCGCACGACCTCCTCCACGGAGGGGAATCAGCTGACCCTCTCCATCCAGGACGCTGTTCCCCGGCTCAACTAACTCTGATCACATGTACTCTGGCTTTATATACACTATCCCACAATGCAATGCAGCATTTTCCTTCTGCCAATTGCAGGGGCTGTAACAAAACCTATGCACTCACGTATCAGGTCCCCTCCCACTGCCCAATATGCCTCCCTATTGGATCAGTGGGGGACAGTCAGAACTAGCTGAGCTGCACCTGAGTACAATGAACAGACCTAACAAATAGATACTGCTCCCAGGAAGGCAGACCACATTAAATTTTACCCAACCATCTTCATGGTAAGCAGAAAGATCAAAAACTATGGGCCTGATTCTCAAAAGAGATACACAGACTTAACTGCTGTTCAGCCTGCGTATCCCTGTGCCTAACTTTGGAAACGATTTTCAAAAGGCTTTTTCCAAAGTTAGGCAGAAAATCTGACATGTGTAAGACACTTACACGGTCAGATTTTAGGATGCAGTACCGCATCCGCCACTGGGGGCATTTCTCATTGAAATGCAGCTTTGCGTATGCAAATGAGGACTTAAGCAGATTTTCAAAGCATTTCAGCACTGTGATTTCTGCGTAAGTTCCGAATTTGCCTGTGCAAAACTTGGTGCTGGTTTTTTAATGTGGAAAGTTAGTCACACATTGTAAAGGCCCATTCCAGCGACGGCATTTGGTATGCATTCCCGAGGGAGAACTCCACGGCAATTTTTAAATTCAAAACCGGCATGGGTTCCCCCCCAGGAGCATACCAGGCCCTTAGGTCTGGTATGGGTTGTAAGGAGACCCCCCTCTGCCGAAAAATCGACGTAGGGGGTCCCCCTACAATCCATACCAGACCCGTATCCAAAGCACGCTACCCGGCCGGCCAGGAATGGAGTGGGGACGAGCGAGCGTCCCCCCCCCTCCTGAGCCGTGCCAGGCCGCATGCCCTCAACATGGGGGGGTTGGGTGCTCTGGGGCAGGGGGGCGCACTGCGGGCCCCCCCACCCCAGAGCACCCTGTCCCCATGTCGATGAGGACAGGACCTCTTCCCGACAACCCTTGCCATTGGTTGTCGGGGTCTGCGGGCGGGGGCTTATCAGAATCTGGGAGTCCCCTTTAATAAGGGGGCCCCCAGATACCGGCCCCCCACCCTAAGTGAATGGATATGGGGTACATCGTACCCCTATCCATTCACCTGGAGGCAAAAAGTAAAAGTTAGTAAACACACAACACAAGGCTTTTTAAAATAATTTATTATTCTGCTCCGGATGCCCCCCCTGTCTTCTTTATTAGCTCAATTACCAGGGGGGGCTTCTTCTTCCACTCTCCGGGGGTCTTCTCCGCTCTCCGGGGGGGTTTCTTCTTCCGCTCTCCGGGGGGGGCTTCTCCGGACTCCGGGGGGCTTCTTCCATCTTCTCCCCTCTTCCGCTGTTGACTCGGCGAACCCCGGTTCTTCTGCAGCTGTCCGGTGCCTTCTTCTTCAGCGCTGGCTGCCTGCTATGTTTGTGTGTTAGCTCAATTAGTAACAGGCAGCCGGCGCGGTCTTCTGTGACGTCAGGGTCTTCTCTTCTGTTCTTCTCCCCTCTTCCGATGTTGCCTCGTCGCCTCTTGTCGCTGTAATGATGGAAGCGCGCCTTGCATCACATTTATATAGGCATCACCGTCCCATCATGCTCCGGCAGGTACCCACGTGGTGGGTGCACGTGGGTAGGCACCCACCACGTGGGTACCTACCAGAGCATGATGGGACGGTGATGCCTATATAAATGGGATGCAAGGCGCGCTTCCATCATTACAGCGACAACAGGCGACGGGTCAACATCGGAAGAGGGGAGAAGAACAGAAGACCCTGACGTCACAGAAGACCGCGCCGGCTGCCTGTTACTAATTGAGCTAACACACAAACATAGCAGGCAGCCAGCGCTGAAGAAGAAGGCACCGGACAGCTGCAGAAGAACCGGGGTGCGCCGAGTCAACAGCGGAAGAGGGGAGAAAATGGAAGAAGCCCCCCGGAGTCCGGAGAAGCCCCCCCGGAGAGCGGAAGAAGAAGCCCCCCCTGGTAATTGAGCTAATAAAGAAGACAGGGGGGGCATCCGGAGCAGAATAATAAATTATTTTAAAAAGCCTTGTGTTGTGTGTTTACTAACTTTTACTTTTTGCCTCCAGGTGAATGGATAGGGGTACGATGTACCCCATATCCATTCACTTAGGGTGGGGGGCCGGTATCTGGGGGCCCCCTTATTAAAGGGGACTCCCAGATTCCGATAAGCCCCCGCCCGCAGACCCCGACAACCAATGGCAAGGGTTGTCGGGAAGAGGTCCTGTCCTCATCAACATGGGGACAGGGTGCTCTGGGGTGGGGGGGCCCGCAGTGCGCCCCCCTGCCCCAGAGCACCCAACCCCCCCATGTTGAGGGCATGCGGCCTGGCACGGCTCAGGAGGGGGGGACGCTCGCTCGTCCCCACTCCCATTCCTGACCGGCCGGGTAGCGTGCTTTGGATACGGGTCTGGTATGGATTGTAGGGGGACCCCCTACGTCAATTTTTCGGCGTGGGGGGGTCTCCTTACAACCCATACCAGACCTAAGGGCCTGGTATGCTCCTGGGGGGGGAACCCATGCCGTTTTTTTTTTTGAAAATTGGCATGGAGTTCTCCCTCTCAGGAATGCATGCTGAGCGACGCTGTCATTTTTTTTTATAATTATTTGTTTTCCCGGCGCGTCTTTTTTTTTCACCCGTCGCAACTTTAGTGTCCCGTCGAAATTCTCAAAGCCGCCCGGCGTTAATTACGTTCGCGCGCTGCACGTCGGGAAAATTACGTCACACGCATGCGCAGTACGGCCGGCGCGGGAGCGCGCCTCATTTAAATTTTAAACGCCCCCAGGAGAGGAGGACCGCCTTACGACGGCGGCACTTAAGTTACACGGCCTGAAATTTCTACCTAAGTGCTTTGACGATCGGGCACTTAGGTAGAAATTTTAAGTCAGTGTAACTTAACTGCTGAAATTTAAGTTAGGCAGACTTTTTGAGAATTTGGCCCTATATTCTCTAATAGCACCTACCTAGGAGGGTGCTACACAAAATATGCTTAAAAATATATAAAAAAAATGCTTAAAAAAAAGAAGCTGCACACATACCACCCTGATATACGGTGCTTTGAAATTAAAATAATGTAAGTAGCGCTTTAAAAAAAACTCTTACCACAGTTTATAATGTCCTAAATAAAATAGGTAGCAAAGTCCTCCAATCTCTTGTACTGTGCTTCAGCACCACCAAACCAGCCTAAACACCTTACCAAATACTGTAGTTGCCCCTCAGGATAAAATAGGTCAAACCATGCTTATGCATTGAAATATTCTCATACAGCATAAGTGAAGCCACCTACCATACTCCCATTCATACCACTTGAAGGAAAGCCTCCAAATAGTGCAGGCGATCCAAGTGACCTAATAATTAAAAACAGGAAAAATATTACTGAAAGGCAAATATAAAAAATACCACTATAAACTCCTGCCATAGAGCACAAGATGTGGGGATGCCAGCATTGTATGCTCCTCCCTATGCATTTCATCATGAGAAGACACCACCAGGGACCAAGCCAAGATAAATACACTTTTTTTTTTAAGTATTAGCATTTATGGATATCCTTTTTATTCTTTAGATTATTCTTTTTTTTTTTTATATTTTATTTCTGTTTTGGAGGGGCCTCCTTGTAACTTTTACTTGTCTATGTTCTGGGGTTTGTCTATGTCCTGTTTTACTTTCAGTATTTTTTTTTTTTTACTATGTTCAATTTTACTTTCAGTAGTATATTTTGAGAATCACATTAAATAGGGGAATGTATATATATATATATATATATATATATATATATATATACTCACGTGTCCCTTGCTATTTATGTAATTTATATCTGCCTGCAGTTAAGCTTTAATTAGGGCTGACTAGGGTTAACCAAAGGATTAATAATGTATCAAACAGGAATAAATAAATTATGGAATTAATAGGAACAAGCACTGTTAGCAAGCATAATTTTACACAGGGGCTGTTGCAGCCTCCTGGAGCCTAGAGTGAGACCTGGCTGTCAAAACAATAATGGCTAAACAACCATGGCAGTGTAGAGGAACCAGGGCATATGGTATATGCCCAAGACACTTCAAATAAGCTTTTTAACAAATTAAAGCGGGGGTTCACCCAAAAAAACATTTTTTAACATTACATTCAGCCGAGTTGTCAGAATGACATTAGGCTGTTTTTTTTTATTTCATTGCCGTACATACCGTATTTTCACCGCCGCTTCCGGGTATGTAATCTGCGAGACTGGGCGTTCCCAATTGATTGACATCCTTCCGACCGGCGCATACAGCGCGTCACAAGTTGGCGAAAGAAGCCGAACGTCGGTGTGCAGGCGCCGTATAGAGCCGACTTCCAGTCCGGCTTCTTTCGGCAACTCGTGACGCGCTGTATGCGACGGTCGGAAGGATGTCAATTAATTAGGAACGCCCAGTCCCGCAGATTACATACCCGGAAGCGGCGGTGAAAATACGGTATGTACGGCAATGAAATAAAAAAAACAGCCTAATGTCATTCTGACAACTCGACTGAATGTAATGTTAAAAAAAAAATTTGGGGTGAACACCCGCTTTAAGTACATTGAGATGATAAACCTTAGGTGAAAATAGACATAAGATAAGGCTTGCTAGTTATATAATTGGGCTTTCATACAAAAATAAATCTATATACAGTAAAAATTGTTCTATATACTAATTGCAGCTAGGTATCGCAAAAAGAGTCCAGATGTAGGTAATGTCATGCATATTGTGCAGTATCATTGAAATGATAGAGGAAATCTGTGCCTATAGAAATGTTGTCCTTGCTGACTAGCTTTTAAATAAAGTCTAAAGATTTGCAAAGCTTCAACATACTTTTTACAAACAGAGCTGAAGTGCAGAACTTTTAGCATTCCCATGGGTTCCCCCAGAGTCCTGGGTCTCAGGCAGCTGCCCATTCTGCCCTTATTATAAACCTCAGCAAAAGCTTGGAATTTATTACAAGAATAGAGTCATTTTATTTCTTGGCATATCTTTATATTTTACAAAGTAAACCAATGCATTGTGAAACAAAGAAAAAGGTTGCTTGTTATGCAGCTTGCCTTGGGTGTTGAAAAATTTGTCTTGCAACCACATCTTGCATTTGTGAATTATTCATTGAAATTTCCACTCAGTCCCTTTTGAAAACAGACTGCCTATTCAATACAGCTTGGAAGTCTTTGGTGTTTGGGTTTTGATAAACAGGATAATAACGAATATGACTCTCAAAGTGACCACAAACTCACAGCTGTGTTTAGCTGTCTCTATGCAAAAAAAGGAGTAAAAAATTAGGTTTATAAGAGGAAAGCAAATCTTTATATTGACAACATAGCCATATTAATTAAACAGGTTGTCCAGACTTTATTTTTGGGGCACTTCTTCATGCAATCTTTGTGTTATAATTCACCAGGAAATATTGCCCACTAACTGTTGTAGCAGAAGCATTTCTTATTGAGATGTGTCACCTGAGCCTGCTAGCTGTATTTTGGGTGTTTGGTTTCTTTGATGCCCTCACTTTTACCTTGTAGGGTGCCCTGCAGACTCCTACTTCCTGCACCACCCAGACTTCAGAAGGAACTTCTATGGACAGAAGATATAAGTAATAGAAGAAAACAAAACAATGGGGGACTACACAAGGTCTGGGGGACCTCCTTGGCCAAAATGTAGATGTGTTCGGAGATTGTCTTTACATTTTTCTTAAAAAAAGCAGCTGTCAAAGTTATTTGACGGAAAATGTAAAACGTTTTTTCCTTTGTAAATGTCAGTGCTGTTGCAACACTTTTTGTGCATCATAGAGATGGGTCCCTTCACAGGCAGTATAAGTGCACCCCCCAGGCATGTTATTTAAAGGATTTTGAGATTTTTAAGGTTTCCTGGCCGAATGGATTTAAAAACAAAACAACATATTTTGGCATTGGCACATGTCTCCTGGGGCAGTGCCTACCACCTTGTTCTGTTTTTTACTCCCCCTTTCTTATTGGCCCAGATAATGGGCATAAATTTGAGAGATTCAGCACCCACTGATTTCAGTGGGGTTCAAGTTTGCCAAACCCTGCTCAAACAGAACCCAGGGCAGTTCAGTTCATCTCTAGCTGGCGTTTCAGTGCTCTCCAGCAGTATGTGATGATAATGCGGACTGGCAACCTAAGCAGACAACTATGTTGTTCAGCACCCCAAAAAATCAGCCATGACATTTTGTTTACAAACAAATAGTGAAAGATATGGCCTAATTTCACTATCTCGGCGCTATGGGGCAGCAGTGTAGATATAAATCAATATCAATACTTTAGACATTGATCGAGCAGCCACTTAAAAAATAAACCAACAATACAAAGTAAAAAATGATAAAATCACATGAAACTTCATCAAAAGATACAGCAGCGCTAGCAGTCACTTAAATCATGAATGTGACCACTCTTTTGCATGTGTAATGACATTTTGTTTGTTATTTTCTTTTTCTGTTTAGGACAAGAGACCGAGCAGTTCTGACCCCACTTCCTAGAACATTGCTATAATTCCAAAAGTGCATCTCCATAGGCATTTGGCTTGAGTGAACAAGGGGCTATGGGTCTGGATACTGCAAAAGAACTTAAAGCGGAGGTTCGCCTAAAACACAACACTCTGATCAATTATCCTAAAACACAACACTGTCTCCACCACATCAGTGGACATGTAGGATATAAAATTGGCCGTTTTTTTATGTAAATACATTTTTTATAATTGTAATTTTCATGAATTCCCCTCCCACGGGAGTAGGCGTTTCCCCGGCGCCGCAGTGTGTACTGGGAGAACAGGCTCATGCTTCCCAAGATACACAGCGAATGGCAACCTGATGTTTCTCTAGCTGTGAATGGCATCACAACGGGGGTGTGTACTTTCAATGACGATGCCCGTTGTGATGACAACCAGGATGTTTACGGAGCAGGTCGCCGTAGAGTGCACATGCCTGGGATAGAGCGGTGAATTTACCGCTTCCAGGAAGTAATTGCTTGTGGGCTTCACAATGCCCACAAGCAAAATGGCAAATGCCTAGATTGCAAAATATAAGTTTTTCTTTACTATGAAAACGGAGGGGTGATGTTGCAAGACACCTAAAAAGTGAGTACTCAATTCAGATATATAACACCACTGATTAAACACAAAGAAAAAAACCGGTTGGTCGCAGAACTTCCGCTTTAACTTAGCCATAAACTGTTCTGCGGGCCATGACTTAGCAGGTAAATAATAAACAAGAGATCTGGAAGTACATTGCATGTGGTCAGGTCTTGCGTAAGAGTCTGTTAACAATAACATCTGGCAAGGTTATCAGTTTCCTCTGAGAAACTGGGTTTTACCCCTATCATAAAACTATAACACAGTCTTTCAGTCTGTCACACATGGTATTCAGGGTAAATAAATCCATTAAGAATACATGGCTGCAACAACATTTATTACCCAGGCTCATGGACATTGTAAAAGCATTTAGACCTGATTTCTGACTAATATGCATTCCTGTCTGGATGGTTATTAGCAAAGAACCCACAATTTCAGTGTATGTCATAACTTCTGAAATAATAACAGTACAGTAATAACATATTTACCTCTACCACTTATTTAGCAGCATTGATAAACATTGAAGATATTGCACAGAGCCACCCCAAACCTCCTCTTCTGTGGTCCCCCGTGGGTGCTCTTGGCTTCACCTTTTCTTTGTGAACCACCACAACACGACGCTTACTATGGGGATGCACATGCGTCCTAGCTCCCGAACAATAAGGTATACATCCACATACACACACAGCGCAGCTTGGCCCTGCCCCCACTCCCTCCTCACATGATTTGATTGACAGCAACATGAGCCAATGGCTCCCGCTGCTACCTCTCTGTCCTGTGAGTAGAGATAACAATTCACCACTGCAGACAGGCACAGCACATGCACAAGAAAGGGCTCAAATAAGTATTAGGGAGGTTAGAGGGTGATGCAAATGCTGAAACATTATTTACTGCATTTGCCGGCGTATAAGACGACCCCCTAATTTTCCAGCTAAAATGTTGGTTTTGGGATATACTCACTGTATAAGACGACCCCCTTTCTACTAGTCATGCCTCACCTCACTGTGCCATTACATGTCTCACTGTGCCATTACATGCCAGACTGTGCCACCATTACATGCCTCACTGTTCCACCATTACATGTCTCACTGTGCCACCATTACATGCCTCACTGTGACACCATTGCATGCCTCACTGTGCCACCATTACATACCTCACTGTGCCACCATTACATGCCAGACTGTGCCACCATTACATGCCTCACTGTGCCACCATTACATGCCAGACTGTGCCACCATTACATGCCAGACTGTGCCACCATTACATGCCTCGCTGTGCCACCATTACATGCCTCGCTGTGCCACCATACATGCCTCGACGATCCCTAACCTTATCCCTAACATGCAGAATCTCAGTCAGACCGTGGGCGCCCATTTTTCAAAAGCTGCGCCTCCTCCTCGTGCTGTTCTGTGATAGGCGGAACACTTGGCTTCCCAGCAGACACTGTGTTCAGTGTTCTGCCTATCACGGGTGTCCTCTTGTCCGAGACTGAGGACCAGAGGGCATCTGTGATAGGCAGAACACTGAACAGAGGCTCTGCTGGGAAGCTGAGTGTTTGTAACAGCACTGGTGAACGGAGTGAACCACAACTGCGGTTTAGCAAGGATTTCAATGCGCTTCTTTATGTGATAACTCAGTATTGGGCCCCAGGCGTTACTCCTGACAAACAGGAGTTTGGGGGATCTCTACATCATCTCTTTGTCACATAAAGAAAGGCGTTGAGCTACTAAGGATGGACGCATTACAAGATGCGACCAGAGCTTAGCGTTTAAAATCATATAATATACTTTAAAGGTCAAGATTCCCATACACCTCTATATGCAAGTGATTATCAGTAAGGGATCCCAGGCATCACTCCACACAAATAGGAGTTTGAGGGTTCTCTACATCATATCACTTTGAGCATATGGGGATGTATTAGGCCACTAAGGGAGATGCTAAGAAATAGCATCAACCCCTAGCATAGAAAAGTTAGAGCGAACATGTTTAAACAATTAGGACAAGGCCTATAAGAGATTTGTACTTATGTCAAGCTCGTAGTAAATAGGAGTTGTAGTGACAGCTAGTACTTGGGTATAAGAGGGAATATAGCTCAGGTTATTATAGGTGCATATATGAGGTGAATAATGCACATGAAATAGTAGTTGCATGTGAGAGGTAATATAGCTCAGGTTATTATAGTTGCATATAAGAGGCAATATAGCTCAGGTTATTATAGGTGCATTTATGAGGTGAATATTGCAAGTAATTTGAGGGTATCTGACCCTTTAAGATACTCCTTAGCAAACAGTCCTTAGCACAGCAGTATATCCCAATTAATATGTTGATATCCACAAGGCATATTAAGCAACAACAAATGTATTAGATGGTACACAAGCAGCAGATGTTCTTATAGGACTACAAGTGATACAATAGCTGCTTATTCGTTTGTAGGCTTCAATGCAGGAGATAGGGATTCCGTGGTGTAGGGTGTTCAGGAAAGGCCTCAAGGTTGTCCCCAGCAATGCTCTGTTGCAGTGGGTGCATCAGCACCAAAGTAGTAGTTGTTGCCTGGAGCGGTGTTGCAGCATGGGGAGCGATGGCAGCGGTATGAGTGGCGTGGCCTAGCTACGGCTGACAATAATAGAACAAAGTTCTTGTTGAAGTTAAATGCCTTTATAGGCAGGTAACAGGTGTAAGACAGGTGTAGTGCACAGCACTGATTCCAAAGGACTGCAGATTCACGGCGTACTTCCGCGTTCCAAGCTGGAGCGCACCTAGGTGCCGGGTGATGACGTCATCATGCGAGCGTCGTATGCATTCCAGCATGGAACGCATTACGGCGCTAAAAAAGCGCCTGCTATACCGAAAAATAGGCAGCGCGATTGCGCCTGTTACAGTGTTCCGCCTATCATGGAACAGCATGAGGAAGAGGCACTGCTTTTGAAAAATGGACGGCCGTGGTCTGCCTGCAAGTCTGCATGTTAGGTACCAGCGTATAAGACGACCCCTGACTTTTAAGAAGAATTTCTTGTGTTAAAAAGTCGTCTTATACGCCGGAAAATACGGTACTTTAATGCAGGGAATGCACTAAGGTAAACATTGTCTTACCTTTACAACAACTTTTAATGTTCATTTTAACATGAGTTACTACAGCAAATGGCAATGCACGTACCGTAGTGCTATTTTGAATAGCACCCCAGTGCCCTAAACTAGCCTAAACCTGCCGTAACTGTGTTGCAGCATAGCTCAATGCATGTAATTTACTCTTGTAGGTTATAGAGCGCTGTGTCTGCAGAACTGATGTCCAATTGTAGGTAAGCTTTGTGAATTCTAATGATGACATTAGTGATGATGAAACACGTAGGAAGGAGCCAGTGACATGTGACGCTGGGACGCAGCAGCCATTTTGCTGGTTGGAAACACTGGACGTTTCATTTGTTTGCCTGTTTTTACCTACTGAAATATGAGTGCAACCATTTTTAAAACTGTTCAATAAATGATGATCAGGATGTCTGCACTACAGTATGAAGTGTTTTCTCTCTCTACTGGGTACTACATGTGGCAGAGGAGCTGTTACATTTATTCCCACGCGGTTGTGGAGCTGACATTGAGAGGCATCTAGGCTTGCTGTTATCTATCTGAAGGAACTGCAGTTTTATCCCCATGCTGCTGAGGAGCAGTTATAGAAAAATGCCTAGGCTTGTTTAATCTACCTAAGGCAGTGTGTTTGGGTGGTGGTTGTCCTCACAAATGGATTTTGCAAGATTTACTACTGTTATTATGGACTTTTAAGTGAAGTTGATTTATAATCTATTCAATGCACTAAAAGTTCTTGCTGGACTATCATACAGTTCCTATTAGCGCTACACCATTTGTTATATTCTAATGAACTGACTGCCGTAACAGAGCAGACTGGGGCAGGCCATAGACAGTTCAAATTTCTTTCCTGCAACCACGGGCAGACAGTGCTGACAGGGGAAAAGAAAAAGATGAGAATGGTGAACTTATTCAATAATGTGCCATAAAGTAATATACTCAAAGAATGAATATGATGAGTATCCAAACATGCAAATGAATAAATAAATAAGAATAAAAGCCCAACTAAAGCCCAATGGTAGGAGTCAGTTCATATAAAGGTAAAACTCTCATAGAGATAACTTGATAGAGGAAAAACACAGATAAAACATCAATCCAAACATCGACTGTTAAATTTATGAATTGGCTGCTCACCTCCACCAATGACCCAAGGGTCAAACAATGCTCATCATATAGTCAGATAAGAAATCCTGCGGATGGATCTGTAAAGGCATCCAGGTCCTAGGCGAAGACGAAAAACTACGTCCAAAACTTGGCATCAAAACATTTTGGGTAATTCCATATATAGAGAAAACAGCTTGCTCCAAGGGATGACACTTCTTGTATAAATGGCACTGGTCATGTGACTTCCTCAGGGAAGTGGAACATTTCCTGACAAGAAATTGCCTGCTCCCAGTGGGGGGGGGGGACAAGAAAAAGAGAAGCAATTACTGCTAGCAACTATAACAGCTGCTTACGATAACCGCAAGTGAATCTGGCAGGCTGGTTATACCCAAGTTGATCGATCAATTAACTTGTTATATTCAGCCTGCCAACACATGGTTCAAATCTCGGCCATGTTCCTGCTGAAAAGATTTGAACCGTCTATGGCCAGACTAACACAATGGAGTACAATGGACCATGCACAAGTTTGATTGGTCTCTGATATTAGATTCAAAAAAACATTTACAGACAGCAATATAACCTCAAGACTTCTTCTCTACCACAAATTTTATATTTATTTATGTTTGCTACTTTGTCAGGGCACAGGAAGTGAGGGGAAAGGGAGGAGAAATATATCCAGCACTAATTTTGATTAGGGGTTCAACTGTGACGTTGTCTCTATCTGTCTTTTCAAATTTTTTTCTTTCATCTTTTTATTTGAATGAACTTGAATGATCAACACAAAAGCAGTGAAGGCTCAACTCGGTTTAGATTACATCACAATGCAGTATTCACACATACACTTTAAATAGTCTCTTCAATTTCTCTCAATGTGACCAGCAGTTTTCAGTAATATCAAATTATCCTGTTAGTTCACAATTTCAATGGAATCTGGCATCTGACCAGTTGATTACATATGTCTTCTAAATCTCTGTAACAAAGTCACTGGCATTATATTCTATACCCAATATCATAAAAACACTAATGTGGTGTATATCCAATATAATTCTCCTATATGTTTTTCTTTGAGTACTTCTCTGGACTCCATGTGAATTCATTGTCCAACCCAACACCGTTCCCTCTTTTTTTTTACATGGTAGTTACACAATGTTCAGAATAGTCAGGATAGAAACAGAAACCTGAAATACAAACATAGGGCCATATTCTCTCTAAATATCCGCCTGCTGCGCTTAGGGCACTTACACTCCGCTGTCCCAACTTACTGGAGCAGGTGTTGTATTCCCCAACCACTTTCTCCATAACTTGGGACAGCGGAGTGTAAGTGTCCCGGCGTAGCCTGGCGGATCTCCAAGGGGGCGGCTTCTATTCAAATGAAGCGCGCCCCCGATGCAAAAGAACTGGGCATGCGCCGGGCTGCAAAAAGCCCACTGCGCATGCTCCAGTTCTCGGCGGAAAACGTCAATGACGCCGACGTGTGCGTCATTGACGTAAAGTCGTATTCAAGAACGACTTACGTAAACGACGTATCCGACGAAAAAACACGACGGGGACCCGACGCCATCCGTAACATGGCCTACGCGAGACTTGCGGAAACTTACCCCTCATATAGCAGGGGTAAGTTTCCGCTTACGCAAACGACGTTAGCGACGGTTACGCGACGCGAACTCGTTCGGGAATCGGCGTAGAAGGATCATTTGCATATGCAAATGACTCCTTCATGTAAATGCCATCTAGCGGCGGCCGGCGTCATTGCATTTAAGATCCGCCAGTGTAAGTGACTTACAGATGGCGGATCTTAAGTGTATCTATGCAAAAATGATTCTGAGAATCAGGAGCATAGATACACTGGCCAAAAAAGGGAGTTACGATGGAGTATCCTGAGATACTCCATCGTAACTTCTCTGAGAATATGGCCCATAGTTTGTTACCTAGGCATTTCGTCATTTTTCTATCCTTGCTTCTCTACAAAATGAGTTGCTGACCCAAATCCAGGATGCCAAAGAGAGGTCAGAACGCACGTGCTGTTTCAGGTCAGTGACTTATTTTGTAGTGAATAAAGAATAAGGATGACAAATAGATAAGCAGGTAAATAAGGAAATTTCTAATTCATGTTTCTGTTTCTATCCTGTAATTTTTTCTTTAAATATTAAATTGAGTTTTTAGTACAGTTACGCTTTAAATGTCTTCTCTCCAGAAAATCCCTCCAAGTATTAAACATACCTGTCCCCACACCTCTAAGATCTTTATTCTAAATGTGGATGCCATTGTCTCTATTCATGCCTATGGAAAGGACATCTATTATTAAGACAAACAATTGATGGCCCAATCCAAAGGAACAAGGGAAGACTAGTGCCCCGTCCACACGTGGAAATTCCGAGGGGAAAGACGAGAACCTGCTTGGTCAGTCTTTCCCCCTACACACGAGAGGTTTTCCCGACAGGAAAACTGCGATGGAGCGTTGGTCGGGAATCCCAGCCGTGTGTATGCTCCATCACAGTTTTTCCCATAGGAAAACTGCCAAAAACCGATGGGCAAAGGTCTGCCTGTTTTCCCGGCGGGAAAAAAAGAGAGCTGATTCTCTTTTTTTGTCTGGCGGTTTTTGGGCAGTTTTCCAGTCGGAAAAACTGCAAGGACCATACACACGGCCGGGACTCCCGGCCAAAAGCTCTCCTCGCAGTTTTCCCATAGGAAAAACCGGCCATATGTACAAGGCTTTGGAATTTGGCATGGAAGTGTCCTTTTAATGGTATAGATAGTTTTATGCAGGTTAATGAATGTGCACACTTAATGCGCTACAGTACCATAGGAATTATTGGCCATGCTGACAGGTCGGTGTTATCCTAATAAATACGGTTTATTGTAACACAGTTTTTTCACACTAATAAGTGATTTGTTGTAAATGAAGAAATACTTTATAAGCTGAACAGGGAAACACATTTTTTGAAAATGAGATGGACTCCTCTAAATAAAATACTTAATGACATTATCACAACAATTCTTATCATTTTGCTTAAATTTACAAATAAGCACAGCAATGACTACCTTTGCAGCTCTCCACATTTGGTGAAATAACATCTCAGAGCCGCACAGATAGTCGCAGTTGGAAGACATCTCTCTGTCAGGCGTTGTTGGGTTGCAGTTCTGAACTGAGAGCTGTTTTTGTCAGATCAGTCTTCTTGCTGGCAGTGGGCTAGGAGCGCTCCCAGCACATAAACACTGGCCGCCCAGCGACTCATATGTGCGGTATGTAGGCATTAAAGCACAGATTTTTGCTGCCACACATATGGGTTACTGGGGCAGAAAAGGGTTTAACTTCCAGTAGACTGATCCTATTTTTCTGAATTTCACATTGTCTTCACACAATATACCTCACAGTGATGTATAAAATGTTTTAATAAAACCTAAGCTAACCACAGAATCATTACCATGAAAAGCTTCCTTGTGACCTTGACCTAACTTTTGAGGTCTATTCATAGCTTTGCTTTATACAAATTAAACTGCTTGTGGTTTTAACATTAACATTCTTTTTATTGTGTCATGTTATAAACTTTTGTTCTGAAATAAGAATTGCAATTCTGGAGTCAATATAACATGTAAATTGAGAATAAGAGAATCAATGGGCTTTTCACCACACCGAAAGCTTTCTTTCCGCAACATTTTAATGTGCTTTTCACCATTTGTTAACAACAGGCAATCAGCTGTGTCGCTATAATTCCAAATGAATCCAATTAGTGATCACTCTGTCATCAGATCTAATTTTTGTACGCAATCTTCTCTAAGTCAATGTTTGCTTATTTCTTCCATTTGCTTCTTTATCTCCTCCTGCAGCAGAAATTTTCCCAGGCATGTAATTGCATCTTATCTGCTGACTTAAGCCTAATAATTGTTGTATTTTACTTCACCTCTTTCAAAAAGCCAGCTGGAACTTCATCTTGCACATCCCTGGCTTTGCATTCAAATTCCAAAGTGCATCAGTTTTATGAGTTTTTAACCACAATAACTATACCTTCCTGCCCAATCCTCCCCATTCTTCCACCTTTATAAGCCACCTCCCCAACTCCTTTGTCGGGACCCAAGATTTCAGATGCAGACACAGTTGGTATGTCAGTAATCTACATTGTCCTGCAGGTGCTCCCATTATTGTGTAGCAATATCTTTGGTGCAGTCACACGTATTACAAAGCTTCCAGGGCCCCTAGCACCCCCATGTTATGTTATGTTATCAGGGAGGACACAGATTCACATGGTAAAATCTTATGTTTCACTACCCCCGGAGGAGCTGCTGGTTTGTTTTGGGCGGCATGTTACCTTGTGGCTCTTCCGCCATCCTAGGGTGTATGGTGCTTTTAGCAGTAACGGAATGTCCACGACAGGTGTCTTTTGCTGTGTTCTTTATTACCTATTACCCAACCGGGTAAAAACAGTAAAACGTGTGATGAAGAGTAGAGGTGAAGTAAAAGAAGAAATAGCAGACTCAGGCGCAACAACAGGGAAACAGTCCTGCTCCCAACAATGCTTTGTATTCTTCGCCACTCTAGCCATAGTGGGTATAGCGTACCTGGACAGGCCCACTCTCACTGACCTGGCAGCCAGGGTATCGCTCGAACTTGAAGGAAAAGTCTCTGCCACAGACCCTCCTGAAATGAACTCAGGGAAAAGCCTCTCCCACAGGCCCTCTCTGTGATTGTGATTTTGGAGATGATCCTCCTTGATAGAATTGCGTATGGATCTCCTTCAGATAGTTTTCAGGTACCGACTGAAAGGTGACCAGTCTCTCAGTGTCTGGCTACCATGATCCCCGGTGGTTTGTCGAGACCCTATTGGATCGCCAGCCTCTCATTGGCTCTCCTCAGATGGACTTCCCACCGAACAGCTAACCCGCTTGGGAACCCAGTCGACTACTGGGCTCCCTGCCACATCTCAAATGTTCCGGACCAACTTGGTCCCGGAACTAGGAACACCACGTGGCACGCGCACCCCGGCCTGGAAGGAAATTACGCCGGGGGGCCGTGATGCGCAGTCACCCTAAAGGTGGGTGCCGCACTCCGAAGAATAACCCAGAACAATCGTATCTGCCCCATAAATACCCTCCCCCAGCATGCACAGCGAGGCTCAACCCTCCTGATTGGCTGCTGGGAAAGAGCATCCAAACCTTGACTCCACTGCTGCCACTCATCGCCCTGGGGTAGGAACTACACCCCAGTAACAATAGACAGCCCACAGCACAGCCAAGCTGAGACAGAGACCAGTTTTAAACATAATGGCCGGGATTCAGATAGATTCGTCGCCACCGTAACTTTAGTTACGGCGGCGAAACGTATGTGTGGCGGCGTAAGCCCGCCTAATTCAAATGGGGATGTTGTGGGCGTGTTTTATTTAAATTTCACTTGACCCCGCGTATTTTACGTTTTTTGTGAACGGCACATGCGCCGTTCGTGAAAGAATCCCAGTGCGCATGCTCAAAATTACGCCGCAAAGCCTCATTGGTTTCGGCGTGAACGTAACTTACGTAAAGCCCTATTCGCGAACGACTTACGCAAACGACGTAAAAATTTCAAAACTCGGCGCGGGAACGACGTCCATACTTAACATTAGCTACGCCTCATATAGCAGGGGTAACTTTACGCCGGAAAATGCCTAACGTAAACAATGTAAAAAAATGCGCCGGCGGGACGTACGTTTCTGAATTGGCGTAAATACCTAATTAGCATATTCCTTGCGTAACTGTACGGAAGCGCCACCTAGCGGCCAGCGTAAATATGCAGCCTAAGATACGACGGTGTAAGATACTTACGCCGGTCGGATCTCAGGGAAATCTATGCGATTCTCTGAATCAGGCGCATAGATACGACGGCCCGCACTCAGAGATACGAAGGCGTCGTATCTCGTATCTGAATCCGGGCCAATGACTGGATCAGAGTCAGTTAACACTCTGATCCATCTCTAAATTTGACTAGCACCGGTACCTTTTAAGTAACCAGGTGCTACACTTATAAGCTGGGTCTGTGCATGTGCTGTGCAATCTCACCACAGAATTGAGTTCACCCAGCTGAGAAAAGTTTGACAAACTATGATATCTGGATGGGGGGCAGGTGAGCACAAGACTGGCAGGGGCTGGAGGCACTTTAGAACAATGTTTAATTTCCTAAAATACCACCATCAAATGGCTAGCAGCCAGTATGCAGACATCATGTGCCCATGTTTCTTGATTCCAGTCATACACATGCTCATAATCTGCCTTCCATCAACTACAGTATATATCTGCTGATTATTCTTCCGTGTGTATTGTGATTTGTTTGACTGGTTGTCCAATAATTTAGCGATCACTACTGTGCAGTGGCGGTGCGTCTAAAGAGGGCGCCGGAGCGCCGCCCCCTCTAGCTCTCGCACCGCCACTGATTACAATAACATAGATTCATGCATTGCATGAATCTATGTTATTGTTGCAGCATCTTGGATCGTGGTAAATTGCAGCTGATATCGGCTGTTTACCACGTGATCGCTCCGTCCAATGATGGAGCAATCACATGTAAACAAACCGGTGTCATTTGATGACGCCGGTTCCTCCCTCCTCTCTCTGTACCGATCGGCACAGTGTGAGAGGAGAGAGTGGCTGTCAGCAGCGCTGTGGGCTGGATCTGTGACTATTGCAGTCACAGATCCAGCCATCCCTGCAATACCCTGTGCAATACTCTGCAATACCCCCTGCGCAATACTCTGCAATACCCCCTGCGCAGTACTCTGCAATACCCCCTGCGCAGTACTCTGCAATACCCCCTGCGCAATACTCTGCAATACCCCCTGCGCAATACTCTGCAATACCCCCTACGCAATACTCTGCAAAAACCCCTGCGCAATACTCTGCAATACCCCCTGCGCAGTACTCTGCAATACTCCCTGCGCAGTACTCTACAATACCCCCTGCACAATACTCTGCAATACCCCCTGCGCAATACTATGCAATACCCCTGCACAATACTCTGCAATACCCCCGCACAATACTCTGCAATACCCATACTCTGCAATACCCCTTGCGCAATACTCTGCAATACCCCCTGCGCAGTACTCTGCAATACCCCCTGCACAATACTCTGCAATACCCCCGCACAATACTGCGCAATACTCTGCAATACCCCCGCACGATACTCTGCAATACTCCCGCACAATACTCTGCAATACCCCCGCACAATTTTCAAATATTGGCACCATAGCTTGTGGACACTATAACTTTCACAAAGACCAAATAATATTCACCAATTTGTATTTATTTTTACCAAAGATATGTAGCAGTATCAATTTTGGCCAAAATTTATAAAGAAAAATAACAAATTTGCTAAACTTTATAACAGAAACAAAGAAAAATTCATTTTTTTTACAGAATTTTCAGTCTTTTTTCTTTTATAGCGCACAAAAATAAAAAATCAACGGTGATTAAATACCACCAAAATAAAGCTCCATTTCTGGGAAAAAAGGACAAAAATTTCATTTGGGTACAGTGTTGTATGACTGAGTATTTGTGATTCTAAATGTGAGAGCAACGAAAGCTGAAAATTGGTCTGGTCATTAAGGGGGTTTAAGTGCCCAGTGGTCAAGTGGTTAAAGGGCACAGTGGCGACAAAGGGCACAGTGGCGACAATTGGCACAGTGGCTGTGTTTGATGGCATGGCACAGTGGCTGCGTTTGATGGCATAGCACAGTGGTGACAATTGATGGCACAGTGGCTGTGTTTGATGGCATGGCACAGTGGTGACAATTGATGGCACAGTGGCTGTGTTTGATGGCATAGCACAGTGACTGCGTTTGATGGCATGACACAGTGGTGACAATTGATGGCACAGTGACTGTGTTTGATGGCATGGCACAGTGACTGCGTTTTATGGCATGGCACAGTGGTGACAATTGATGGCACAGTGGCTGCATTTGATGGCATGGCACAGTGGCTGCGTTTGATGGCATGACACAGTGGTGACAATTGATGGCACAGTGGCTGTGTTTGATGGCACGGCACAGTGGTGACAATTGATGGTACAGTGGCTGCGTTAGATGGCATGGCACAGTGGTGACAATTGATAGCACAGTGGCTGCGTTTGATGGCATGGCACAGTGGCTGCGTTTGATGGCATGGCACAGTGGCTGTGTTTGATGGCATAGCACAGTGGTGACAATTGATGGCACAGTGGCTGCGTTTGATGGCATGGCACAGTGGTGACAATTGATGGCACAGTGGCTGTGTTTGATGGCATGGCACAGTGGTGACAATTGATGGCACAGTGGCTGCGTTTGATGGCATGGCACAGTGGCTGTGTTTGATGGCATGGCACAGTGGTGACAATTAATGGCACAGTGACTGCATTTTAAGGGCCCAGTGGCTGTATTTGATGGGCACAGTGGCTCCATTTGACGGGCACAGTGAGGCTGCAATTGTTTTTTTGTTTGCGCCCCCCCCAAAAAATTTGATCAGGCCAAAGGACCAAGCCAGCTGGTAAGAAGAATGTCAAGAGGTAATAGAGCAGAACCATAACAGGGGTCAAACAAAAGGTTAGTTGCAGTAAGGCTATTAGTCTGGCATCAGGGAACATAAATTAGAGGGTCATATCAAAGGTCAGATCAGATGAAGTACTGTTAGGGAAGGCATATGGCCACAATAAAAATGAAAAATCACCATACATTGGCAAAGCTAGCCAGAAGTTTGGTGCCTTTTTGGAGTATAACTTGAGCTGAGAAAAATATAGAGGCTGTCATCACTGACCACCTTTTGAAAATGCTGTCGGATTAGCTGTCATGCTACAACTTTAATACTTTCTGCCTTACTGACCCAAACAAGTATGGTAATTAGGAGTTTGGACTTCAACATGACTTAAGTGACTGGCTCAGTAACTCAGAAATTACTGAAACCAAAGAATCAGCATATATTTCAATCAACACAAGTTGCTTCAACACATGCCGGTGTAGATGGACAACACATAGGGAACAAAAAAAGTGCACTTGAACATAGTAGGGTACATGGGAAGTGGCAGACCAATGGGAAGAGGTAGGAGACCATTGATTGGACAGCTAGAGGTGCTTAAGCAGGGTGAGAAAAGCAGCTAAAAAACACTAGACAGATAATCAACACATAGCAGACGGAAAACCACTTTTATTCAACTAAACAGTAAGGTGAAAACCACTTAATTTTAGCCCTTGGTATAGATTCACCTTAAATTAAATTGTTCCATTTTTAGTCTGAAAGTAGTAAATTGAGACTGCATATGAGCAGACCAGATGGTGAAATTGTACATGAAAGGAATCTTATAAAGAATAAAATGTTCTCACTGTAAAATATGAATGTTTGTATACTTTTGTGAAGTAATGTTGCTGACCACAGTAATTGCAACACATTTTTACTGTTTTTCGTTCTGTAGTTCCAGGACAGGCTATCTTTTTTTTTTCTTTTTTATACATCTCATTATGTTATTCCTTGCAGTGCTTCGATTTTTATTAGAGGGGTTCCAAAGGTAGCTACACATAAATAGCCAAAAGAGTAATTATGGACATCTGTATAATCCTGATGGACCAGAGCAATTTTTATATTTCTGTTATGTTTATTACTAGTAACGTAGGGCCAGATTCAGGTAGAATCGCGGCGGCGTAACGTATTGTAGATACGTTACACCGCCGCAATTTTTCATCGCAAGTGCCTGATTCACCAAGCACTTGCGTGAAAAATTACGCCTGCGTAATTTAAATGGGCGTGTGCCATTTAAATTAGGCGTGCTCCTGCGCCGGACCTACTGCGCATGCTCCGTTTCGAAATTCCCGCCGTGCTTTGCGCGCAGTGACGTCATTTTTTCGAACGGCGACGCGCGTAGCGTAATTCCGTATTCCCGGACGGCTTACGTAAACGACATGAATTTTTTGGAAGCCAGATCTCCCTCTAAAAAGTTTTCTGCATGTTTTAAATCTTTTTATGTAGATCTTCTTTTTTGGTTATTAATTGGATAATATTTTAGACTGCTTTCCATTGATTGATTTTTTTTGGAGTGTGTCATGTTACCACAACATCATTATTATTTAGAATAATTTACTCACAAGGAGGTTAGTGTCTCTTGTTAATTAGAAAAAGTTTTTTTTTTTTTTTAATGTCCCTGCCTACTCACTAGCAAACTCTCTATTTTTAATAAAAACCCATGGTCAAGTTTTGTCAGAAAACAAAAAATCCATTTATTCTGGTGCTAAATAAAATAAAGGCTGAAGGCAAACAAAAAACTCAGGTAATAAAAATAAAGAAGCCAGGAAGGTAGCACTGGAGACCCTGCTTGAATTTGTGAAGACACAGATCCCCACAGCAAACAACCAAGGATGTCAAGAAAAAAATTGGGACCATGAGAGAATCACATATCTACTCATTTCCTGGATTTGGTTTTAACCTTCCCTGCAGTCTTCCCAGCAGCCCTCGATAACCAAGTCTTCAGAGGCTGTGTCCCTGGAGTAGAGGTTGTGGCAGGAGCAGGAACAAGAGTATCAGGAATAGGAGCAGGATAAAGAGCAGGATCAGGAATAGGAGCAGGAGCAGAAGCAGGAGCAGGAGGAGCGATCCGCACAATGTCTGTGTAGTCATCCAGCTTCCCCCATGTTCATAGCCTTAAAAATGAGTGTTTTTACAGTGAAGACGCTGGCCTATCTCCATATTTTGCAGCTTGCTGGCAATTTGGGCCGCAAATTTCTCTTCTGCCACGGGGGGCTCTCTGAGGGCTGCAGTAGCCTCCCTAATAAGGGCCTGTGTCTCCTCCTCCATTTGCAGAATCCTCCTGGCCTTTTCGCTGGAGTGCGGAGAGGAGGAATCTGCAACATTGTGTGTCGCTGTGCCTCCTGTCTCCCACTGGGGCCTGCCTCCTCCTGTCTCCCACTGGGGTCTGCCTCCTCCTGTCTCCCACTGGGGTCTGCCTCCTCCTGGCCTTGCTCTGTCTGTGTATAAAAAAAGGTACATAGTTAATTTTTTGTCTTCATCTATCACACACATTTTTCAACTCATGAAAGATGCAAATTGAATGCTAATAAATGCATTTTTCATTCTTGTCCCCATCATGTTTGGCCACTACTGTCTATTGATATGTCCAACAATTTTTGTTCAATCCTTAAATTTTGAGCACTAATAATATCAATTTGACATCATTATACTTTTAGTACAAAAAATCGTTAGCAAATTACAATACCTGGCTCCATGTGTCATAATCAGGCTACTCCAGGAACTCCGATTGTTCCTCTGAAGATGGTTGCTCTTGGCTGCAGGGAAGGCTGGAGGGTTGGCTGCAGGGAAGGCTGGAGCTACTTCTAGGGGGAAGGGTTTAAAGGGATTCCCTCGACTCCAGGTGATCATCCAGGAAATGGAGTTGGCTGTTGTACCATAGGTTTGGCTTGTACGTATATCTGATCAGCAGCTGCTCCTGACCTCATTGATTTCATGACTTTCGCTCGTTGAGTCCAATATGTGCCCCTAATGGTCCCAATTTTTTTATTGACATCCTTGTGGGGATCTTTGTCTTTACAAAGGCAAGCAGGCTCTCCAGTGCTTGTTTCCTGGCTTCTTTGTTTTTATTGAGATTGCTTTTTGTCTGCCATAATATTGGCAGATCCTTCCATCTCTGCACAAACTCAGTCATAAAGTCCTGATCTTTGAAGGCATGCATGATTTCTGCAAGTCAAAATCAATACAAAAAAGCTAATGTCAGTCAGGCCTCTACTAATAAACGTTCTCACCATATATAGGCCACAAACTTATCCACTGATCAATTAAGTCAAAATCATGTTACATACCGTCGTTGTACACGTTTGTTCCTTCCGCCTTCTTCCACACACTGAACGTCGTTTTGACCCATGCGGTATCCCTTTATATACACTGCGCATGCGTGAAGCTCCACACGTTTTCCCCGCCCCTGGCATTCATTCTAGTACTTTCCCCGCCCCTTCTTGGTCGTCTAGTGCAAGACAACATGGCGGACACTCGGCAAGTGGCAACCTCAAGCCAGGAGTGAACCCAGGCGGGAACCACACACCAGATCCCGGAGATACAAGGCCACAAATATGGCGTTTGAGGAGATGGTGGAAATTGTGGCAATATTGAGGAGGGAGGATTATGATGCTAAACATGGCCCCTACAAATACCCTAATAAGGTGAAGGCCCAAATAATGGACAAAGTGGTCAAAACTCTGTACCACAAATTCGAGGTGCGCAGATCCAAGGAACAGCTCCGCAAAACATGGTCTGACATCAAATTGAGGGAGCTGGGGCAATACCAGAAAATTAAGAGTCATTAGAAAAAGTAAGTAATTTTCCTGTGTACTTCAGATTAGTATTAATATCATGGTGCTGCATGTGCTTTTTCTTTCATGTAGTACAGTTCAAGATGTCAAGTTTCATGTTTGTGGGCACAATAATTGGTCGTAGGAATCATCGTTCATTCGCTCACTAATAATAAAATACGATCTTTTTGTCTGATACAGTGTTTTAGAAATTTCATGAAATGATATCTTGAACTATTTATGTGAGAATATTTTTTTTTTTTAGTGTAGATGTGTTCTTAACTATATTTAACTAATCTAACTGAATTCAATATACAGTAAAGGAGAGTATGCTCAGCAGTTGGTTACACATGTGGAAGCACAAGTGTTGGCCACAAGAACAACCTATTTTTGGGTGTCACACACAGGTGATCCAGTGGATACTTGGTGTGTTTCCATGTGGGAAACTTGACCAAAAATAGATACTGTAAATGTAGCAGCTTTGGTAATGGATACAATCATGTGTAAAGCTTAAAGGTATTGATAAAACAGACAATTGTACCATACTTCCAAAAAGAATGATTCATATTCCTCTTTCAGGCCTCAAATCTTTTTGACTCAAGTATTCCTTTTGTTACAATCTTATAGGGCATCAAAGAGCTTCCAGACAGGAGCCTAGGAACCCCACACCTCCTACCCAAGACCCAACCCCGCGGGATGTGGAGGAAGAAGAAGCGGAGGAAGTAGAAACTGGCATCACAACAGGTCAGTGTCATACACCACAGCTTCAGGAAATAGATGTAGGCATGCATATTTAAAATACATGGTGTGTTTCAACATTTTAGGAGCTTTTCTGGCTGCGGACCAATTTGACAGTCACAGCGCCCAGATGTTAATTAGTGAAGTTATGGCCTGCTCTGCTGACCTGGATTATATCAACAAAAGCTTGGTGCATATAAGGCAAAAGACGAAGCAGGTGGAGCAAAGGATAATATATGTTATTGATGTTCTTGGGAGGGTTTAAAAAAAAATATGTTAATATTTTATACTTTTAATTTTGTTTGTTGTTTTGTTGGTAATGTTTTAATTATTTTTATTTGAATTAAAAAAAAAATGTAATTTTTTAGTATCAGATTTTTTAGTATTACTTGCTAAAACGCATTGAACAATGTAAAACTTGTAAAAAGTTACATTGTTCATGCGTTTTAACAAGAAAAAACAAAATTTTAGATAAAAAAAAATTTGATTAAAAATCATTTTTTTCTTGAATATTATCTAAAAAAAAAAAGTTTTTTACAAAAACAAAAAAGGGATTTTTTGAAAAAAATATATATATTTTTTCACCCAAAAAAATATTAGATTTAAAAAAAAAATGTAACCCCAAAAAATTACACATTTAAAATGTGAAACAATTATTTTTTTTTTATACTCAACAATGTGTGGCTTCTTATATCAATGTTGCCTAAAAGAACAAATAAATATTTGTGGTGTTTACATTGACAATGATGGGTATTTAGTAAAGGAAAATACACATGGCACTAGAATGGCACTAGGATAACCCAGGAGAAAGATAAAAGAGACCCAAATTAAATTAATTTCCCATTTTTCCTCAAACATCATCAGGCCCCCCTACCCATAAAATAATCAACATATTGTGCCGGACATCACGGGCGCTTTGGGGGGCCAAGCCTGTAGGGCCAGCTTCCTGGGCCGGCAATGCCATTTGGGATTGTTGAATGGCCTCATCAGGCCCAATGGATGTTAAATAATTGGTAGAATTTTTCTTTAAAAAGTTATGGAGAATGCAACAGCATATTACTACATGGTTTCATTTGTACTCTGGAAGGTTGATGGAGGTGAGAAATATGCGGAAACGGCTGGCCATGATGCCAAACGCATTTTCTACCACCCTTCTGGCTCTGGCCAGCCTGTAATTAAACACCCTCCTCTCAGGGGTGAGGGTTCTTTGGGGAAAAGGCCTCATCAGGTGGGGACCCAGCGCAAACGCCTCATCTGCAATGAACACGAAGGGTAGTCCCTCTCCATTCTCTGCTGCAGGTGGCAATGCCAGGTCATCTGATTGGAGCCGTTGAGCGAAATCCATCTGGGCAAACACTCCGCCGCCAGACATCCACCCATTTTTCCCCACATCCACAAATAGAAAATCATAATTGGCCGACACCACCGCTATTATCACGCTACTTTGGAACCCTTTATAAAATAATAGGATCCCGAACGGGGTGGTGGCATGATGCAGATGAGCTTGCCATCAATGGCTCCTCCACAGTTTGGAAAGTTCCAACACTGGGAAAACTCCGATGCCACAGTCTGCCATTCCTGTGGCGTAGAAGGGAACTGTGGAGTAACAAAAAAAAATAATACTTTGAGACAAACATTGCAATCAGATTATCCAAAAAGATTCTTGCCAAAAACATCAGTATATCATTAATTTGAAGGAGTATCAGATTCATCACTACCTCTGATGGCCCAATACAATTTTGTTTTTGGGGAGGGGGGTTCAAGATGAGTTGGGGACCTCATAAATAAAGGCTCTAGCACTCTGTCTGAATTCCCTAAAAATATTAAATGCACACATTTTAGGGGGGGGGGGGGGTTGGGCAAGCACTACAATGGAGCAGACAAAATACATTGGGAAGTGACTAGGCTAGGTGTGTTTGGGCCCAGGATAGAATGCTGGAGACGTTGGCTATTGGAAAATTGCATGTAGGCCAAAAAAGGAGCATTAAAAGCTTACAGCATGCATGGGGACAAAGGGGACATTCACAGCATATTACAAACATGTTAATTAGGGACTGATTCAAAAAATACAATACATTAGAAGCATTAAATACATAGATTGTGAGGTTAAAGGACAAAACTTACATTAATATAGTCCTCCTGCAGGGCTTGGATTATAGCAGAACAGGTGTCTGGGATTATGATCCCCAGAGCCTGGGGGGAGATGCCTGTCGAGAACATGAGGTCCTGCAAGCTTCTCCTTGTTGCCAGGTAGCGCAACGTAGCAACTAGCCTCTGCTCAGCAGTGATGGCTTCCCCCATAACGGTGTCCTGCCTGGTGATATAGGGAGACACTAAAGCCAAGAGCTGCTGAAAAACAGGGTCAGACATCCTCAGAAAATTCCTGAATTCATCAGGATTATTCTCCTGGATGACAGATTTGGTGCCGCTGGAGCAACCAATTCTTGGCCCACAAACTCCTCCTCACCCTGTTCATGAACCGGAGCCGGGATAAAGCAGAAATCCCAGCACCAAGCACAGCACGATCTCGGCAACGAGAACGTACCCGCAACATGGCTAGAAAACGGTCGTCTAATCAAAACGAACTAAAAGAACGCACTGAAGGCCTCTGAAGAACGACCTGAAAAACAGTAACGGGCGGACAAGAACGCACTGCAAAAAGAAATACGAACTGACTTCAAGCACTAAAAGACAGATACGAACCCACAAGCATGAACTGAACACCAGAAAACGATCTTTAAAGCACGAAGACTGAAAAGCGCGAATCGTCTCTCACCAAACTTTTACTAACACGCGGTAACACGAAATCAGCAAAAGCAGCCCCAAGGGTATTTTTGGGTGTTTCCCTTTATTTTCACCTGGTGATCCTGTGAGTTTATTTTTCAACTTACATTAACAGACAAAGCTATCAAGACATAGTAGCAGTTAGAGGGGTGAGATAAAGCATTTAACTTTAACAGAGGTGCTTACAACGATCAGCTTTTATTCACTTATGTGAAATAAAACTGTTGTAGCTGCTTATAAAGTGTTAGCCAGAGTTCAGCTTTATTTTTTTTTTGGCCGGTCCATCTAAATCTACTAGTCTAGTCTGCCGTGTACACATGATCGAAATTCCTAATGTCAAAAACGTGGTGAGGTACAACACTACAATGAGCCGAGAAAAATTAAGTTCAATGATTCCGAGCATGCGTAGGATTTTTGTGCGTCGGAAATTGCATACAGACGATCGGAATTTCCGACAAGAACTTTTGTTGTCGGAAAATTTGAGAACTAGCTCTCAAATTTTTGTTGTCGGAAGTTCCGACAAAGCCTACACACGATCGGAATTTCCGACAAAAAGCTTGCATCGAACATTTGTTGTCTGAATTTACGATGGTGTGTATGCGGCATAACGTTACCCTCTCCCCAGATTGATCATGCTGGTGTCCAAAGGTATCTGCGTGTCTGCTTTACTACTTCATCTAGAATGCAGACATTCTAAGGCAGGAAGTGTCTTAGGCTTTGTACACACGGTCGGACTAAACCGATGAGAATGGTCCGACGGACCGTTTTCATCGGTTCACTGCTGAAGTGGCCTGATGGTCTGATGTGCGTACACACCATCGTTCCAAAAAACGATCGGGTCAGAGCGCGCTGACGTCAAACACACGACGTGTTGAATAAAACGAAGTTCAATGCTTCCAAGCATGCGTCGACTTGATTCTAAGCAATGCGCAGGTTTTGAACCAATACTTTTCTGTACTAACCATCGGTTTGGACCGATCGGGCAGCGGTCCATCGGTTCGGTTTTGAAGCATGTTTTAAAATTTTGGACCAAAGGAAAACAGACCGATGGGCTATACACACGGTCGGTTTGGACCGATGAAACTGAACCTAGGTCCATTCTCATCGGTTTTGTCCGACCGTGTGTACGGGGCCTTACTCGCTTGATCACCAGATGAAATAAAGGAAAAAAAGAAAACAAATGCAACCTCCACATTTAACGATTGATAAGCTGCATGATATTTCATATTTGTTTTTGAATTTAATAGCGCTTTAAGTCTACAATTGATGAATGTTCTGTGATAATTCCTAATAATTTATAAGCATAAAAAAAATATGAATATGCATACACCTAAACTGTATGTAGCATGTGTCATTCTCTTTTGGATGCCATTAAGTAGAATTAGTGGTGTCTTACAGGTTGAGTGAATGCTGCTAAAGCTTTCAGTAAACATTTAGTAATTTTAAATAACTTTCAATTAACTTTGTTTCTATGGCAACTAATATTTAATTTGTTTCTTGTGGCTTGGGCCATAATGGCCAATCTGAGTCGCTTTTTAGCAGAATACTTAACCCCTTGCTGAAAACTGCCTCATTTACAATGAATGTACTACAAACAAGGCAATTACTAAAAACAGTCAACTCTTACTAGCAAGCAATTTAAATCTCGCATGTAATTCTGGATTTTATCTTTACATCCAGGGAATAGGGACACCAAGCCAAAAAGGGATTCCACGAACAGATAAGCAGGGTACGATCGCTTCCTCACAGATGAACAGGTCCTTGATCCATGGATGTAAAAGAAAACGGACCAATAGTGTAACTTCGTATAAAAATGTATTAAAATAAGTACGAAAACGTACTTACAGCAAGTAACGTGGTTAAAAACATATATAAGTTGCCGGCCAGCACTATAGGAGCCCTTCCTCCAAACGTAACAAACGCAGTAACGCCACGTTGGGACGGCGCACACTGACGTCACCGCGTTTGTTTACATATCTCATGCACTAGCCTGGAGACAGGCATTATTTTTAAATTCCCACCCCCACCCCTTTTCTGAAGTCATGTGGTTACTTTTCTGGATTTTGACTGGATGTTATCAATCATAGCAGAATTTAGTGTGATGCCACGTACACACGATCATTTTTCGGCATGAAAAAAACGTTGTTTTTCAAAAACGTCATTTAAAATGACCGTGTGTGGGCTTCAGGTTCTGAAAAACGACCAAAAAAAAATTCGAACATGCTGCATTTTTTAACGTTATTTTAAACAATGTAGTTTTTCGGGTTGTGAAAAATTATCGTGTGTGGGCTAAAACGACGTAAAAAACCCACGCATGCTCAGAAGCAAGTTGAGACGGGAGCGATTGTTCTGGTAAAACTACCGTTCATAATGGAGTAAGCACATTCATCACGCTGTAACAGACAAAAAAGGGCAAATCGTCTTTTACTAACACGGAATCAGCAAAAGCAGCCCAAAGGCGAATGGAACTTCCCCTTTAGAGTGCCGTTGTACGTGTTGTACGTCACCACGCTTTGCTAGAATTTTTTTTAAAAACGATGGTGTGTAGGCAACATCGTTTTAATGATGAAGTTGGGAAAACTTCCTTTTTTCGACTTGCTGAAAAACAAAGTTTTTTTTCATGCTGAAAAATGATCGTGTGTACGCGGCATAAGGAATACACTGGAAAAAATACATGTTGACAAGGGGAGTGTAGAGGTGGGCAGGGAGTCTACTGACATCACGACTCCACCCACAGAGCTCCAGACAACAGATCCACCCACAGAATCAGCAGTTTTTCAGTTCTTATAACAGACAGAGGGGAGACATTTGACAGGTAAGGATACATGCAGGAGGCATGTATATCCTTATAGATCAGAACTATGGCAGTAGTTTAGAAAGGATGAGAGTGGGTTTACATTCACTTTAACCACTTCCCGACCGCCCACTGTATGTGTACGTCCTGTTTTTAAAGATGGATATCTCGGTAACGGCAGCAGCTGCTGCCACAACCGAGGTATCCATCTTTTCAGTGGGCGGCCGTGTAAACGATAACGGCGGTCTCCGCGGCGGATTCGCCGCGAGATCGCCGTTAACGGTGGCTGGAGAGGGCCCCCCCCCCTCCCGCCGCTCTTCCGCGCCCTCCGCCGCTTACCGGAGCCGTCGGTAGCGGCGGAGGAGATCGGATGCTGCTGGCTAGTGTGTGAGGACTTGACTGAGGGCAAGATGGCCCCCACCCGTCCTCATAGCTTTGCTGGGCAGAAGTGACGTCAAAACGTCAGTCCCACCCAGCGTCTTAAAGAGACGATTTTTTTGTTGTAATTTTGTAAGTCTAAATATGAGACCTAAGGTCTTTTTGACCCCAGATCTCATATTTAAGAGGACCTGTCGTGCTGTTTTCTATTACAAGGGATGTTTACATTCCTTGTAATAGGAATAAAAGTGATACATTTTTTTTTTATTATTTCAGTGTAAAAAATTATAAAATCAATAATAAGAAATAAGAAAACAAAAAAAATTATTTTAAAGCGCTGCCGTCCCGACGAGCTCGCACGCAGAAGCGAACGCATACGCGAGTAAACGGTGTTCTGCCCTGAAAGCCTTGGAAATGATCCCGATTCCTCCTCCTCCTCCTCCTCCTGTGCCACATCCTCTTCCATCATCGCCCGTAGCGTTTCTTCAAGGAGGCATAGAACTGGGATAGTCACGCTGAGAGCGGCGTCATCGGCACTGGCCATGTTGGTGGAGTACTCAAAACAGCGCAACAAGGCACACAGGTCTCACATGGAGGCCCAGTTATTGGTGGTAAAGTGGTTCTGTTCCTCAGAGCGACTCACGCGTGCGTGCTGCAGCTGGAACTCCACTATCGCCTGCTGCTGCTCGCACAGTCTGGCCAGCATGTGCAAGGTGGAGTTCCACCTTGTGGGCACATCACATATGAAGCGGTGAGCGGGAAGTCCGAAGTTACGCTGCAGCGCTGCCAGGCGAGCAGCAGCAGGGTGAGAATGCCGAAAGTGCGCACAGACGGCCCGCACTTTCTGCAGCAGCTGTGGCATATCGGGGTAAGTTTTCAGGAAACTCTGCACCACCAAATTCAGCACATGCGCCAGGCAAGGGATGTGCGTCAAACCGGCTAGGCCCAGATCTGCTACGAGATTTTGCCCGTTATCGCACACCACCAGGCCCGGCTTGAGGCTCACTGACGCCAACCACTCATCGGTCTGTTGTTCCATGTCCCTCCACAACGCGGTGTGTGGTTTTTCCCCCAAACAGGAAAGTTTAAAAACTGCCTGCTGGCGTTTACCCATGGCTGTGCTGAAGTTGGTGGTGAATTTGTTACGCTGACTGGATGAGGAGGCGGTAGAGGATGAGGAAGCGGAGTAGAAGGAGTTAGGAACAGGAGGCAAACTGAAGCGCCCTGGATGGCTCGCCTGGAAAAGTAGTGGCGGCTGGGCACGACGTACTGTGGGACAGCCAATGCCATCAGGCTTTTAAAACTCTGCGTCTCCACCAGACGGAATGACAGCATTTCAAAGGCCAGTAATTTTGAAATGCTGGCATTCAGGGCCAGGGATCGCGGGTGGGTAGAGGGGTACTTCCTCTTACGCTCCAGTGTTTGGGAGATGGAGAGCTCAATGCTTCCATGGGACATTGTGGAGATGTTTGGTGACCCAGGTGGTAGTGTTGCTTGCCGGTCCTCTAATTGAGGGGTGGCAGGTGGCACTGTCACTACAGAGGTGGATGAAGAGGCAGAGAGGCCCGAGACTGATGCAGAAGAGGAAGCAGGAGGAGCCAGAGACCTTTCTTGGTTTTTGAGGTGTCTACTCCATTGCAGCTCGTGCTTTGCACTTAGATGCCTGGTCATGCAGGTTGTGCTCAGGTTGAGAACGTTTATGCCTCGCTTCAGGCTCTGATTGCACAACGTGCAAACCACGCGTGTCTTGTCATCAGCACATTGTGTGAAGAACTGCCACGCTAGGGAACTCCTTGGACCTGGCTTTGGTGTGCTCGGTCCCTTGCTGCGTTGGGCAGTAGCAGGCGTACTGTCTAGGGGACGGATGCTCTGCTTTGGCACCCTGCTCCCTCTTCTGCTTTGCTGGTGGCTCTGTGCAACCACCGCCTCTTCCTCTGAACTACACGGGTCACCTGAATGAGGTTGATTCCATGTCGGGTGGAGGACCTCATCGTCCTGCACATCATCTTCCACCCAGTCTTCACCACTGCCCTTCTTGTCGGTTTGCACAATTGCAAAAGCACCAGCAGTTGGCAACTGTGTCTCATCATCATCCAAGACGTGCTGTGATGGTCCCCCCATGTACTCATCTGGAAATATAAGTGGTTGGGCATCGGTGCACTCAATCTCTTCCCCTTCTGGGGCTGGGCTAGGTGGATGGCCCTGGGAACACATGCTAACAGACTCATCAAAAAGAAGAAGAGACTGCTGCATGCTTTGGGGCTCAGACTGCTTGGCTGATTTGCAAGGGGGTGAGGTGAAAGACTGATGGTGGACATCGGCTGCAGGCGCCAACTCTGAACTTTCAGCACAAGACTGGTTGGAAAACAATGTAAAGGAACTGTAGACACTGTCAGCAACCCAATCTACTACTGCCTGTTCTGCCCCTGGCCTCAACATTCGTAGAGCTGGATTAGGCCCAACCAAATACCGCTGCAGGCTCTGTCGGCTACTCGCACCTGAGAAAGGTGTTTCACTTGTGCGTGTAGCTGGCACAGATGGACCACGTCCTCTCCCTGTAACAGGAGCTCCACCAGCAGCACCACGACCGCGGCCACGTCCCTTATTTGACGTTTTCCTCATATTTCTCAAATTTAGGATCTTGCCCTAATTTTGAGAAATGTTAAATACAAAAATAGTGTAATATGGTGAAATAGGCAGAGATTCACCTATATATTTCTCTACCTATAGCAAGAAGCAGGAACCTACCCCTAAACAATGTACTGCACAGACAGTATATCACATGGGGACAGGTAGAGTGCTGGTGAACTAGGCAGACACCTAACAGGCACAAGTGTTTTGACTTTTCCGGGTTAATCCGTGTGTATTTAATTACCACATTTCATGTTTTAACACATCCAATATAATGTATTGTCCCCATTCATTTTTGTTTTTAACCTTTAAATGTTTTTATATATATTATGACCTTCTTACGTTCTAATTTGCACAGCTTACCACGTTCATTCATTGGTCCGCGTGCACCACGTTTGCGACGTTGCATTCAATTTAATGTGGAACGCAACGTGGAGCGCAGCGCAGGATGCCACGTGACATGTACCGTCACTTTGACGTACCGCTCCGCCCACCATCACTGCTGGATACGGCGCACACACGTCATTACATGTCGACGGTGTTGCCTAGTCCCGTGGAGCGCATGGTGGAGCGCAGCGTGAGAGGTCAGGCGACGCCAGTCGCAGTTCTGACGTCCCGCTCCGCCCATTGCCTCCACACATGGCGTATACATGTCCTCTTGTGGTGACAGTATACGCCTGTGATCTCTTATAGGGCGCTGTGGGGGATAGCCCCCTACATGACTGGTATAGCCCCCACTAAGCGCTTTTTAAAGTTTTTTAAAAGTTTTTTAAAGCTTTTTAAGCTTTTTTGGGGTTAATTCTCTTGATGCCTATGTGGGTTCACCATACATGTGACCCACACTTTTTCATCCCATTGGCCAGCATGAAAGGTTAAGCCTCACATGACATGTCACATGATCGTCATGGATACATATCACTAAACATATTTGTGTCCACAATTTATGACTACAAGGGTTTCCCTTTTGAATTTTTATAGCAATATTTTAATACATATACATATTGGTTTTCTAGCCTTTCAGTCTTGCTTTTTAAACAGTCCTCATACATATGTTATATTACATGACAAATCAACCCGGAAGTGATCTCGGATTGGGTGCACGCCCAGGAAATGGTTTGATGGGGTCATATTCTATATTTAAGCATGGTAGCAACAGCAGAGTTTACCCCAGATGATGCAAACTATTGCAAAACGCGTCGGGACTCTGCTGCTGCCATGCGCAACCTTTTATTGATGCCCTTTGTTTTCATCGGAACTGTAAGTGTTTTTAACCGTTAATAAATTTTTATTAATATTACGGTATCACACTATGCAACCTCGTTTTCTTGTATGTACCTTGGATACGGTCTGATCTCTTGGGAGTTACCATCAAGACGTTGTCACTCCCCCTGCTCTGGTTTAAAGTGATGCTTTCAAGCCATCGTTTCCTCTGTGTATCCAGATCCGATTGATGTGGTTCCACCAACTCACATACAGTCTATATTGACCCTTTAAGCATATGCTTATTAGGGTTCAATACTTCCGGTAAGCCTCCCCTCCCGGTGGTGGTTACTTTTTCACATACTTATCCATTCCCATTTCATCGTGGTGTTTACAATCGTCCATCATAGGAGATCATTCACTGGCGGTGCATCTTTTCAGCGACTCACTGCTTTTTGATTTATTATATATGGACTTTTTATTTGTTAACATTGTTATACGATTCACCTTGTTATAACATTTTCAACATCATCATTTTCTTGCGCCACTTAATTGTTTTTGTATACAGCCCTAAACAATGTACTGCACAGACAGTATATCACAGGGGACAGGTAGAGTGCTGGTGAAATAGGCAGAGATTCACCTATATATTTCTCTACCTATAGCAAGAAGCAGGAACCCAGCCCTAAACAATGTACTGCACAGACAGTATATCACATGGGACAGGTAGAGTGCTGGTGAACTAGGCAGAGATTCACCTATATATTTCTCTACCTATAGCAAGAAGCAGGAACCCAGCCCTAAACAATGTACTGCACAAACAGTATATCACAGGGGACAGGTAGAGTGCTGGTGAAATAGTCAGAGATTCACCTATATATTTCTCTACCTATAGCAAGAAGCAGGAACCCAACCCTAAACAATGTACTGCACAGACAGTATATCACAGGGGACAGGTAGAGTGCTGGTGAAATAGGCAGAGATTCACCTATATATTTCTCTACCTATAGCAAGAAGCAGGAACCCAGCCCTAAACAATGTACTGCACAGACAGTATATCACAGGGGACAGGTAGAGTGCTGGTGAACTAGGCAGAGATTCACCTATATATTTCTCTACCTATAGCAAGAAGCAGGAACCCAGCCCTAAACAATGTACTGCACAGACAGTATATCACAGGGGACAGGTAGAGTGCTGGTGAAATAGGCAGAGATTCACCTACTGTATATATTTCTCTACCTATAGCAAGAAGCAGGAACCCAGCCCTAAACAATGTACTGCACAGACAGTATATCACAGGGGACAGGTAGAGTGCTGGTGAAATAGGCAGAGATTCACCTATATATTTCTCTACCTATAGCAAGAAGCAGGAACCTACCTCTAAACAATGTACTGCACAGACAGTATATCACAGGGGACAGGTAGAGTGCTGGTGAAATAGGCAGAGATTCACCTATATATTTTTCTACCTATAGCAAGAAGCAGGAACCTCCCTCTAAACAATGTACTGCACAGACAGTATATCACAGGGGACAGGTGCAGTGCTGTTGAAATATACAGAGTCACCTATAGATTGCTGTCCCTATAGGAAAAATTCTGGAACCTGTCCCTGAACTATGTACTGGACACACACAGTATATCACAGGTGCACAGGTGGTGGCAGGTGCAGTTGAAATATACAGAGTCACTTATAGATTGCTGTCCCTATAGGAAAATTTCTGGAACCAGTCCCTGAACCATGTACTGGACACACACACATTATATCACAGGTGCACAGGTGGTGGCAGGTGCAGTTGAAATATACAGAGTCACCTATAGATTGCTGTCCCTATAGGAACATTTCTGGAACCTGTCCCTGAACTATGTACTGGACACACACAGTATATCACAGGTGCACAGGTGGTGGCTGGTGCAGTTGAAATATACAGAGTCACCTATAGATTGCTGTCCCTATAGGAACATTTCTGGAACCTGTCCCTGAACTATGTACTGGACACACACAGTATATCACAGGTGCACAGGTGGTGGCAGGTGCAGTGCAGTTGAAATATACAGAGTCACCTATATATTGCTGTCCCTATAGGAACATTTCTGGAACCTGTCCCTGAACCATGTACTGGACACACACAGTATATCACAGGTGCACAGGTGGTGGCAGGTGCTGTTGAAATATACAGAGTCACCTATAGATTGCTGTCCCTATAGGAAAATTTCTGGAACCTGTCCCTGAACTATGTACTGGACACACACCTTATATCACAGGTGCACAGGTGGTGACAGGTGCAGTGCTGTTGAAATATACAGAGTCACCTATAGATTGCTGTCCCTATAGGAAAATGTCTGGAACCTGTCCCTGAACTATGCACTGGACACACACAGTATATCACAGGTGCACAGGTGGTGGCAGGTGCTGTTGAAATATACAGAGTCACCTATAGATTGCTGTCCCTATAGGGAAATTTCTGGAACCTGTCCCTGAACTATGTACTGGACACACACCTTATATCACAGGTGCACAGGTGGTGGCAGGTGCAGTGCTGTTGAAATATACAGAGTCACCTATAGATTGCTGTCCCTATAGGAACATTTCTGGAACCTGTCCGTGAACTATGTACTGGACACACACAATATATCACAGGTGCACAGGTGGTGGCAGGTGCAGTTGAAATATACAGAGTCACCTATAGATTGCTGTCCCTATAGGAACATTTCTGGAACCTGTCCCTGAACTATGTACTGGACACACACAGTATATCACAGGTGCAAAGGTGGTGGCAGGTGCAGTTGAAATATACAGAGTCACCTATAGATTGCTGTCCCTATAGGAAAATTTCTGGAACCTGTCCCTGAACTATGTACTGGACACACACAGTATATCACAGGTGCACAGATGGTGGCAGGTGCAGTGCTGTTGAAATATACAGAGTCACATATAGATTGCTGTCCCTATAGCTGAACAAGATTCCTAAACTATATGAAGCACAGCAGATGTCACAGGAATAAAGAGTGCTTGTTTAGATTTCTGAAGCAGGATACACCTCTCTGACACTGTCCCTCAATCAACAACAGCAGCCTGTCCCTACCATAGCTACAACACAGTGACGAGCCATAAACCATAAGATGATGCAGATCTCAAAGATCATATCCAGGCTTTTTCAGTTGCTTGTTACCCACAAGTTTAGAAGTCTAGACACTGAGTGGACTCTCTCTCAATCTAGTCTTGCTCCTGTTTCCTCAGTTTTTAATTATTTTTGATTGTTCGATTTTGATTGTTCTATTTAGATTTTTTCCTCCTCCATGCCCATAAACTTCAAGAACTCTTAAGAGCACCTATTGAAGGTGCTGTGAAGAGCACCTATGGGTGTCCATGGAATGAAGGTTTCCGAAACCTAGAGGACAGCACTACCTCGGATACGGGGTACCCCAAAATGGACAATCTTGGTATCGGGGGCTGTTGTTTGATGCCAAGGGGGGACCCTCCCCCATATGTCTCCACGGGGGACCTGGGGACCCTGGTTCCCACACAGCCCCTTGGTTATGTTATTTACGGTTGTGAGTTGTTTACATTTTTTATTTACATCAGAAGTCGGGTCCAGGGTGACCCACTTGCACCTCCACCTCTCCCACCCTCTCACTAGCTATGACTAAGCACTGAATCTACAGTGCAAAACGCATTAGCTTGGTTCCAATTTTTGCTGTGGCATGTTTATTTTGTGATCCATTTTATTAAAAGGAACGTTTTTGGAGTGCGGCTGTCCAATTTCCCTTCATATTTTTCCACTTCTCCCATAGTTGCAGTTTTCCTGTACCTGTGGGATGGGTAGTCGGCCCCCATTTCGGGGTAACCGATCTTTTTTGGTAGGAGTTTGATAGATCTGTTTTATGCCAAACCTGATAGGTCTTTCTGGAAGACACCTTGCCCTATTTTGTTTTTTCATATTTCTCTCTTTCTCTAATGCCGTGTACACACGATCGTTTTTTCCGATGAAAAAAGTCTGATGGACATTTTTTGATCGGAAAAAATGATCGTGTGTGGGCCCCTTCGGACTTTTTTCCATCGGTGTAAAGAAATAGAACATGTTTTAAATTCTTCTGATGGAAAAAAATACAATGGGAAATTCCGATCGTCTGTGTGGAATTCCATTGCAGAAAAATCCATGCATGCTCAGAATCGAGTCGACGCATGCTCGGAAGCATTGAACTTAATTTTTCTTGGCTCATCGTAGTGTCACCGCCTTTTGGACGGTCAGAATACAGTCTGATAGTGTGTATGCAAGACTGATAAAAGTCAGCTTGATTGGCATTCCGATGGAAAATTCCATCAAATTTTATTCCATCAGAAATCCGATCGTGTGTACGCGGCATAACTTTTCTCATTTTTACAGCTGATGTGCTGGGGAGGAGCCGGGACCGGAAACCAGCACTGGTCTGTATCTTACCATGCCCACGCACCCACTCGGGACCGAAATAGATGGCAGGGGTTAAGTGGAGGTATCTATGACAGCATTCCACCCCTCTGTCCCCATGGCTAGTCCACAACCCCCGGGATCTAATGTCAGGATAGCCACACACAATGTCCAGGGTTTAAACTCCCCTCTGAAAAGAAGAAAAGCTTTTTATTACTATCCTTCCCTCAAACTGGACATAGTTATGCTCCAGGAGACCCATTTCCCGATGCGATAAAGCCCTATTTTCCTACACGCCAAATACCCAACATTCTATCTGGCAAATGTGGTGAACAAGACTAAAGGGGTAGCAATCCTGTTTTCAAAACTTAGCAAATTCTCCATGACAGCAGTCCACAGAGACCCAGAGGGTAGATTTAAACTTGTCAAGGGCACCATGGAGGGCACCCTGTACTCAATGAAGGTCAGACGCTGTTCTTCCAATCTCTCTTCAAAACACTCGTCCCCCTCTTGGAAGGAAAAGTCAACCTTGGCGGGGACTCGAATGTAGCCTTCGACCAGGGTCTAGACAGATCCAGACCTCCTAGGTCTCAGTTAACCCTAGAGCTAGTCTTAAGATAGTCCTCTATTCACACAGTCTGGTAGACATCTGGAGGGAAATTAACCCTTCTAAAAGGGACTGCACCCACTATTCCTGCCCCCACCAGACATACGCTAGGATCGACCATGTCCTAGTCTCTCCAAATCTCATCCCGACTTCCCTGACCTCGTCCATCAAAGACACAGCCTGGTCTGACCATTCCCTGGTGACCCTTACCCTTCACAACCTCCTCACACGACAAACAAGTACACACTGGATACTAAACGAATCGATTCTCATCGATCCCACCAAAATTAAGCAAATAAATGACCCTTTAATGGAATATTGTGCCCTAAACAATGTGGACGATATCTCCCCAGAGACCCTGTGGACTGCCCACAAGCGACTGTGAGAGGCAAACTAATTAGTATTGCTACCCGGGTTAAAAGGGAGTGAAACTAGAGAAGGCCTTTCAGTCCCTAAAGAGCAAACTTACTATAGGGCATTTGCCGATACTTTGGCCCCATATATGGCAACATTTTTCAATGCAAAAACCCAGGGCTCCCCCTTAGACCCCCACCTCAATACAGCCTATATAACCGTTATACCCAAACCAGACAAAAACTTAGAGTAGGTGGGGAATTATAGACCCATCTCCCTCATAAATAACGACCTTAAGATCCTGACGAAAATCCTGACCAACCGCCTGGCATCCTTCATCAGTCGCTACATCCACAAAGACCAGGTTGGGTTTATACCGGGCAGATAGGGCCCGGATCAGGTCAGAAGGGCAATAGATATCATTTTCCTTCTACAAACCGGCTGGGATCATGGCCCCAAACAGAAGGGAATGTTGCTCTCTCTTGACTTGCACAAAGCTTTTGACTCTGTGACCTGGCCTTACATTTTTTCCCTCATGGTGCACTGGGGATTTGGCCAGCTCTTCATGGGGGTGATCCACACCCTCTATTCTTCCCAAAGGCAATGGTACGCCTACAGGGACTCCACTTATAGCTCCTTAATATAGCCAGGGGTACTAGACAGGGCTGCCCCTATCCCCCTTAATTTTTGCTATTGTCATCGAGTCCTTAGCGATCGCAATACGCTCCAACCCAAATATCCAAGGAGTAACCTGTGGCCCAAAGACTCACAAATGTGGTTTGTTCAATGATGACATCCTCCTGTTTCTCACCCTCCCTAATCTCTGCAAACTCCTGAACGATTTTCCATTGTCTCAGGCCTCAAAGTAAATTATTCCAAGTCTCAAGCACTTAATGTCTCCCTCAAACCAGAAGTAGTCTCAGCATTACAAAGCTTATTCAAGTTCGAGTGGAGCGCTTCCTCCATTAGGTATCTGGAGATCACTCTCACGGCCAAAATTGAGCACTTGTATTCATCTGATTTCCCACCCATGTACCGGAAGAATGTGTCTGACCTTACAACCTGGGACAAGGGGGCTTTGTCCTGGCTAGGGAGGATTCATTCGGTAAAAATGACTCTTGTCCCCAGACTACTATATTTGTTTCGATCCCTCCCCATAAACATTAGAAAGGATCACCTAAAATCCCTTCAAAGCAAGGTTACTAAGTTTATCTGGGGGGGGGGGGATCGGGCCACAGACTGTAGGTTTCAACAGATACAGCACTTCCTCCACAGGCTATGGAGGGGGAAACCAATCCCTCCAAAATGTACACCTTATGAAATGTGGTACGGACAGGCTAGGGATCAGAGAAGTAGAAACTCCTTCATTTACCAATCACTGGCACACCCGTCCTCCAAATCCTCATACAGGCTAGCGTGGGAAAATGACCTCCAAATTAATTGGGACCTTGAGAGGTGGCAGTCCTCATTTTCCAGAGCTTTCAAGGGGGTAAGAAACACCTCCCTAGTTGAATCCAGCGTCAAGGTCACGATCAGATGGTACCTCACCCCCTCAAAGATGGCCTCCTTTTTCCCCACAGCGAGTCCTCTCTGTTTCCACAATTGCCAGCTCACGGGCACCATGACCCATACTTGGTGGGAGTGCCATAGAATTAGGTAATTCTGGAGCAGAATGTTCACCATGATCCAAACTGTGACTACTCACCAGCTCCAGAGAACCCCAGCTATAGCTCTCCTGAACTCCAACCTTCCTAGAATTCCCAAAGCAAGCCGCAAACTAATACACTTTTATGCTGCCAAGATGACCATAGCTAAAACGTGAAAACAACCCACGGTAACCTGTCAGCAGCCAAACGCAAGATCTCTTGGATCACATCTCAGGAGAAACTTGCCAGCATATTAACGGACACGGTCCCGACATTCGAAGCCATCTGGGAACCCTGGTCCCTATATGTGGGGGTTCCTCTGCGCCCAGGATTCCAGGCCCAACCAGAAGTTGCTGGGGACGGCCACTTGCCCCCCCCCCCCCAGTGAGATTGGATCTCTCTCCCCTCTACTTTTACTATCTGTGACTCTCTCTTTTCACCTTTTTTTTCTCTCTTTTTAAGTACTTTCCATACGGCCTTTTTCCAGGCTTGAATCTGGAATAATAGTCTGACATGTAGCCTTCTCCACTGAGCTTGCTGGCGCAACGCTAACAATTAACTACCATCCACAAGGTCACTAGCCTTCTTTGAGTTTGAAGGGGGAACCCTCTAGGCACAGTTTGCTCCCAAAATGGGTGCCTGAGGACTTCTCCCCAAGATCCTGCACCAACGCCTTAGTAGTAGGAAAGGTCCTTTAGATTGATAGTGCCAGCCCCTGGTTGACTGTCCTGTTCCATAAAGGCCTTGTTTGTATGTTGCCATAATGTAATGTGATTTTAACTTTAGAAAGAGTGTTTATCTTCTTGTACAAAATCAATAAAAATCTTTGAAAGAAAAAATGTAAAATACATAAAATTGATAATAATACACATATGTAATGATGCCTATGTATGGCTAATAAGAAACAATAACAGCCAATAGGACAAATTAGATGAAAATGTAGTTAATATCAGTAATGTTAGTATCTCAATAAAATTTGTACAAATGGATGCATAATGACATGGGACGAAGTAGATGAAGATTATGAATGGGAGTGTAAATAATCAGAATTATTAGGAAGAAGGAAATTAATATACATATACGTACATGGGAAAGCGCAAGTGCTCCGTGCATCCCTGTGCAGGAAGTTTTATTTTTGTCAATTGAGATGCAGTTGCTACATTGACACAGTTGCTGCTCCCAAACTGACAATCTGTGTGGATGTGGGTACACAACCTAAAATGCGCCCACACGGATGTCAAATGAAGAGCAGCAGCTATGTCAGAGCAGCTGATACTTCCCAATTGATATCAATGGGAATGTCTGTACAGGGATGCATGGAACACATGTGCATTCCTGTGCGGGTAAACACAGCCTTGCACGGTTGTATGCTATAGTATGCTCCCTGTGAACAAGGCCTTACTGTGTTTCATTTTATTTCATAATTTTTGTTTTTTCATATTTTTCCATTTTTTGAGTTGTGTGTGTGGGAGGGTGGTAGGCTATAATGAAACTGTAGGGTGTTTTTTTGAGACAGAGAAAGGGTCCTCATTCCCTTTCTCTGCAGCTTCAGCTGCACTGCATATGAATAAATAGAAGTCTCTGTATAGAGACTAGAGACTTTTTATTTATTTACAAGATGAAACATTTTAAACACAGTTTACTATGCTTCTGTAATTAATGAACACAGGAGTGATTGGTATATATTGCTCATTGTATTCATTCAGGAAGGAGCTTGTAAACATGTTTACCAGCCAGCCCCCTCCCCTTTCCATGCTGAGCGCTGTGCCAGTCTCCCACCCCAGCAGCAGCTGCAGCTGGCAGGAGGGGAGGGTGGCCTGCAGTGCTGCAGGGGAGGGGCACAGGGCATCAGTGCTGTTGGGAGGCACATTAGAGTGGAGAGTAACAATAATAGTGCGCTAATAACAACCTCTTAATGATATTGCACAGTGCCATTCAACATAAATAATGGTACTTAAATGAATAAAAAATCCTCCGTGGCTATAAGTATTTACTTGAAAAAGTCACGTGACCTGTGATGCAATGCGTCGGGAGGAGCCAGTGACGTCACTCTGGTGTTCTGTCACATGGGAGGTGCAGTGAGGAGGAGTAAGCTTGCTACGCGCCTGACTGTTATTATACGCCTGCACAACTTGTGCTTATGTGAGTGCATCCACTTATTTACTTCACCAGTCTGCATTGTAATAGCAATATTGTGCGATGTCTGTTATTCCTTGTTTTTGAAAACCAATCTAAACGGAGAAGCAGAAGATTCTTTGAACAACCGTATTCTGAAAACACCCTGAAGTGTGATGTGATTGTTGCATATATATGAAAAGTGGCTTTTATTTATTCATTCATTTTGTCTATATATATCTCTTTGCCTTGCTTGGAAGGTGAGCTGGCATTGAACACTACAGGTGGTGGTGTTTACTATTAATTTTACCTGTATATTGAAATTATAGCCACAGAGGATTTTTTATTCATTTTTATACCATTATTTATGTCGAAGGGCACTGTGCAATATCATTAAAGAGGAAGTAAACCCTCTTTAAACAAAATAATAAAAAAAAAACACTGCAAGACAAAGGCATAATGAGCTAGTATGCATAGCATACTAGCTCATTATGAATTACTTACCTGAGATCGAAGCCCCCGCAGCGGTCCTCGGAAACCTCCTTCGTCGCCGCCATGATACACTGGTATCACTGCTCCGGCGCTGTGACTGGCCGAAGCAGCGATGACATCACTCCCTCGCCTGCGTGCGGGTGCCACCACTAACGCCATGATCGCCGTAAGAAGCGGCACGTAGACATCGGTGCAGCCTTTTCTGCAAATATCTCCTAAACCTTTTAGGTTTGGGAGATATTTGTTACACCTACAGGTAAGCCTTAATCTAGGCTTATCTGTAGGTTAAAGTGGGTTAAAGGGGTTTACAACCTCTTTAAGAGGTTTTTATTAGCGCACTATTATTGTTACTGTTAATATTTTTGGTGTCAGATCGCTTTTTAAATGGTTGCAGCTGATTTTATTTGGTATTGTTTAATTTAGCCAGTTTTTTAAATCAATTTAGCGCTTACTGTAAGTTATTCACATTTTACATTAGAGTGGAGGGGGGCATTTTGGAGCGCAGGTAGAGCAACGGCAGCTCCTCAATGTGTACATAGTGTGTCAGTGCACAGTGGGCCCCCCTTCCTTAGGGCCTGTGTACACTGCATACATTGCACACATGGATGTTACACTAATTAGAAACAAAAATGCTTCATATGGCATTAACATATTGGAGACACATTACATGAGATTGCGAGAAATCACTGCTATTACAGGGCTAATGGGAAACACAGAATAGTGTCTGCAGAGGGCTGCACATAAAGTGTCAAAGAGTCACATGTGGTCCCTGGGCTGCAAGTTGGGCACCAGGGACATACACCAACAATAGTAGATTATTTATTTATTTTTTAAATGCACCCTCAAATTGCAGGGATGCTGGATTTAACAAATCCTTTTTTCCATCTGTCCAGAAAAAAAGTAGTGACTCATATGCCAAAAACAAATCATTTTGATTTTTTGGGTTTGCCTAGGTAGCTTATTTTCATACTGAGGACTTGGACATATATCAGCAAAAGTTGTATAATATATATTTGCACATATTTATAAAATGGTCATGCAAATGTATATTGCCTTTTTCAATTAATCTGGAGCCCCCCTTTAAGGTAAATACTTTCTCTCATTTTACCTATACCCTGTACACACATATGTATAGGCAATAAAGAAATGTATAATAAATAAAAGAGTTATGGCAGATTTGAAGTGTTTTTGCATATGGCATTTTAATACGTGTCCTGATTCCATCGTTTGGTTGTATTGTTAGTCACACTGCACAATAAGTGCCTCTTCTAATAATCAAAGTTAACCATATAAGGAAAACAGACAGTATGCGAAACACGCTTTGCAAACTGCTGTCAGGATGAACATACCCAAATATGACGTTTATTGCTGCCAAAAGCCCCTCTCCATTAAAATAACTTCTGCAGAAGATTGAATCTATTCCCAAATGAGACTCTCTTTTTCTCTTGAATAAATTGCAATATTTCTGGAAAATTTCCCCTGTAGAGTCTGATAAAATGGCTTGGGTCTCTTACTTGTTGGTTATTTGGTTTTCATTAAGACATATCTCTGAGCATTTCACATTTGAGCTTAAATATTGCCATTACCGATTTAACCATTTTTGTGCTTTACGAGACTTGAAGCTAAACAAAGTTAGGTATGGCTTTCTGCTTTTATAATGCTATGGCCATCCTTTAAATTGGCTTTATTTATTTTGTAGTTCATAGACTTACAGTATATACTAAACACAAGCATAACATATCGGATAAGGATATTCAATGATTATTGAGAAGATATATTTCATAATAAAAACTGAAGTAGAGTGGGGTAGAGCACAATCTTTTGAATTTAAGCTTATGAAAAATGTTCAGACAGGCTTGCATTGGTCTCAAAGCTGGCGTTTCAATGTTACAACAGAAACTGACTTGAAAGATAACATGGAGCCTTTGACCTTACTACTAGTTCCTCCACAAGTTACTTATCTAAATCCTACACTCGTTTTTGCTCCAGTGATATGAACTTGAGATGAACTTCTTTGATATCTATGATCATAAAAACATTCAAAAGTCATGAAAGTACCTACAGAGACTTTTGATAGTTGGGAACAGATCAGAGTGATCGGATAAGTGTTTAGTGTTAGAAAAAAAGACGATATAAAGGATGTGTTAAGAATGGATATGACCATAGGTCTGTTTGGACTCTTTTGTTGTGCTTATAATGTCACCCCTGATTTTACCCAATGTTACTGCTCCGAAGAAAATATTTTTTTTTGTTAAACTTTCACCTTCATACATGCTCAACTTCTGTGTATATAGTGTTTGCATATAATGTCAGAACGTAGCATTTTTATTTTTATTTCTACAAAAAGAAGTCCTACGTTTTTCATGCTTGTCAACCTAAATGGATCAAAACGGGTGAATGATTTTGAATTTGATGAATCTGCAGCAGAGCATATATTTAGAAATTTGCTTAGCCTTAGCTAGTATGGGTTAGTGCATTGCTCACTGCCCTTATATTGTCAGTAATATAATAGAGCAGAAAACATAATATCAACATTCCTGGAAAAATATAATTTTTTTTTCTATGGGCAGTTTGTTGTGTCAGTGCAGTTCCTTGAAAACAGTCGTCGTATTTTTTATGAATTAAATTAGAACACACCAATCTGTAGAAATATTCCAGGCTCCTTGTCTGTCCCTCAACAATTCTTCTAGATTGAAAGTTCTCATGCATAGAGCCCTGAGGCCCCTTTTCTGTCGGCTCTCATTGTATGTCATTTTGTTATATGTTTCCTTTGTGTATAGTGATATATGTTTTATACTTGATTTATGATTTATACATGGAAGATAATAACAATATAGTACATGTACATAATGCATCCATTTAAACTCTATCTAGAAATCTACTGTTTCTTGTTTCCTAATGAACTATGTTTGAAGGTTGTTATCAGTATACAGTAGACATTTGCAACTGCAGGAAAAAATAAATGAAAAATATCAAAAGAATGATTTTGTCCCATTTAGTCTTTTCTCCACATTTTATTTTTGGTTCAACAATTTCTTGATAAGTTGGCACACATACATATAAAATGCCCCAATATAGAAACTAAATTATGGGTGCAATAATTGCTACAGATTGAAAAAATTAGCTTATTATGAAAAATGTAAATACCACAATATCCAGAGCTGGAACACCCACGATGGGATCTAGGCAAATGCCTAGGGGCCAGCAGATATTTTGGGGGGTGTAGTTGTCCTCACCTTCCTTAGCCCTGCCTCTCCCATTTTTATATAGCATTACTGTGCTAGTGCTACTGTAGAGGATTGCCTATTTACTCACTATACTGCAATTCAGGTGAAGGGATCTCCATTTCTCACAACTACCTTAGTTCCTAGACATTTCCAAGGAAGATGGGTTCCTTAGCTTTTCACTCTCAACAGCTCAGAGAGACAACACCTGGTGAAACAGAGGTAGCTGGGCAAGTGATTTGTAGCCAGTTGAGAGGACCTCCATTGTCACAACCAGCATGCAGGCCACCAAGCAGAAGCCTAATTGCATGCAGCTTCTCCAGAAGACACAGCTATTGTCGGGAGCACCAAAACTAATTTTTATTCTTCGAGCCTTGGTTCCCTCCAGCTGTTTGCCTGTGTTACTAGAGCTATCCTAGACTTCACTGAGAGAGCTGTAGTTTATAAGGAGGATTGCAAGTAGCTATTTGCGTTCTAAACTGTTTTAATGAAGTTGTGATACTCAACTAGAATGTCTGTTGTTAAAGAATCTCACTTATATTGGCAGGAGTACCTAGTCAAAGGAAGAACTTTACCTAATGGAACTGCTCTTTCGACTGTACAGAACCACTATAGAATTTCAATGACTAGTGAGGAACTAGCACAGGAGTACTGAAAGAACAATATCTGGTCTGACTAGCAAGGGACCAATTTCATAGAATAAGGTCGAATTGTCACAGGTAGGTTTTTCACAAGCAGCAAAATCACTAAAATATTATAAACCCATGGCAATGTACTGTCCCACAAGGTTTCCCATAGTTTAAGTCAGAAACCCAGGTTAAATGATTTTGATACCTAAACCCTGAAAAAAATTATTGATCAGTGCTTGGAAAAAAATATTATTATCGGGCTCCACTGTATAATAAATTTACTACTAATTTATGAATGACTGGCTGATTGCTTTGTAGAAAGTGGCATTTACAACGTTCTATTAGGATTGCAGGTGCTTTCTGGTTTTTATGAACACGTGTAGTACTACATAAGCACCCAAGGTTTAAGCTAATGCTCAAAAAGAATTGTCTGTGCTCATTATACTGTATGTTGGCTCTATCTTGTATTCACTGTCGAAATGTACATTGTTACTAGACATGTGCATTTATTTTTGTCCGAATGCATTTTCGTCCGAATTTCAGGTATTTTCATTATCGTTTTAACAAACAAAAACGAAAGCGCAGAATACGAAAACCGAAATATCCGACATAAACAAATGCTTTGTTTTCGTTTTCGTTGGTCGAATGTGCCTAACCTTAACTCTATTAGTCCAAGATTATTCTACATAGAGATAAAAGATTCGACATAGAGAGAAAAGATTCGACATTATAGAGAGAAAAGATTAGACATAGAGAGAAAAGATTCGACATTATAGAGAGAAAAGATTCGACATTTTAGAGAGAAAAGATTTGACATAGAGAGAAAAGATCGCTGCTGGAATTGGGTGGGGAAAGTAAAATAAAAATAATGATGATGATGAATGTTATTGACTGATTGTAACCAAAGAGGAGGAGCAGTAAAATAGCTAGAACTAACTTGATAATTCAACATGAACGACGAAGATTCGACAAAGCATCCAAAAACATACAAACATACAAACGTCGAATCTGTCATTGAAGGCTTATGATGTCTGTCGAAAGTTCGAAGAAGATTCGACGGAGTACATTTCCGGTCAAATGCTCGGCCCATAGGCTATAGAAAAATTCTAATGTTGGTTGACTAGTAATAATAATTAATAAATATAATTATTACTAACCATACAACATTAGAATTCTACTATAGCTAGCTTGTAGGTGGAACATTCGACCGGAAATGTACGATCGTGGCGTCGTACAGTTTTGCTGCTCCGTCAAATCTTCTTTGAACATTCGACAGACACCATAAGCCTTCAATGACAGATTCAACCTTAATTCATTCAGATTTTCGGACGAATGCAAATTCTAACGAAAAACAAAATAAATAAAAAACAAATTTCGGGAGTAACTAAATACATTTATTTTTCAGACAAAAATGAAGTTCCGAAACAAAATATTTCAGTGTACACATGTCTAATTGTTACTGCAAAGTGCAGTGTGGAAAAACCATGGATAGAAACTAAAGTGCAATATATGTGTATCCACAGAAAGTTTTCAGAGAAAGAAGCTAGCAGTATGAGATTTTCTTCTCCCCCTCCATCTCCCCCCCAGATAGGGTTTTGCATAATCAATAAAATGAATAATGCTTGGTTATACATGGCCCAGTATAAGCAAGCATCATGTCTATATTGAGCTTTATTTGTCACAGTTTGGCCACTTATAGGCATACTAATAATGCTTCTAAACATAGGAAGTGATCCTTGTTGATTGAAGAGATGTTTGAAAAGGCAACAGACATTCGTCCCCATTCTGGTATGTGACATTTGCAATCCCTGGTGACCTTACATAGTTAGTCAGGTTGAAAAAAGACACAAGACACCTTAGGTGGGGCAGTGCTAATAAATAGTAGTGCCCTGCTGGGTTTGGCATGCATTTGTAAAAGTTCAGAATAGGGACAGGAAACCTGCTTGCTAGGGAGAGTTGTGGAGTGTTAGGGAAAGGTTCCTGAATGGGGAGGTTTAGAATAGCGACACCACTATCTTCTTAATATTGCTGGTCAATGGACCTGCTGCTGAAGTCTGCTAGACAGCTTAAACAAACTGCTATCTGTGTTGACAGTCAGCAGATGCCATCCTGGTAAAGTAGGTCCTGCATGTAATCAGGGCCGCTGATAGGGGGGACCACCAGCCCTCCTGTAGGGGGCCCAGGCACATGAGGGCCTGGACAGCAGGACGATCAGTGGAGCAGAGAATGAAGAATGACAGCGTCTCTCACCCAGCAACTTAAAGGATCACTAAAGAGAATTTTTTTTTCTTTTAAATAACAAATATGATATACTTACCTCCACTGTGCAGCTCGTTTTTGCACAGAGTGGCCCCGAACCTGGTCTTCTGGGGTCCCTCGGCGCATGTCTCGTCTCTCCCCCACAAGAACATTCCTCCTTCATGCGAGCTCTCTCGCATGGTGGAAAGTTCTTGTGGGCACGCTCCCGTGATACAGCCGGCTATAGCCTCTCACTGGCGTGCCCCATCATTGCATATGATTGACAGCAGCGCAAGCCAATGGCTGCGCTGCTTTCAATCAACCAATGAATGAGCCGAGAAGCCGACTGAGAAGCCTTCGCATTCACGGCATTGGACTTTCGAAGGGTCAGGTAAAAATACAGGGGCTCAGGGGCTTTCAGCTGCTAGGTGAGAGACACAGGGCTGGATTTACATTTGGGGAGTGTCTCTGTCACTCCCGGGAGTTGCGACGCATACCGCGGCTCTCCGCTGATGCTGCGATCCTTGTGACCGCGGGGTTGAGGGCGTGCACCCGCTGTGCGTCGACGCCACGCCCAGAGGCCGTACTTGTGACGTCATTCCCTGACGCCGCACATCGGCGTCTCTGTGTCCATCTGGCGTGCACCACGAGGGAGTTTAGGCGCCTATTTAACAGGCGCTTGTCGCTTGTTTTGGGCTGCCTTCTCCCCCTGTGCACGTCCTGCGTGACGTTGGTGGAGCTTTGTCGACAGATGGGCCACTTCTTTGTTATCACACCACCATGGAGCACTTCCCTCAGTGTCTCCACAACACTCCATTTCTCAGGTATATTATGCCCGGGTCTTTCTTTCTTTCTTTATGCACTACTGGTCTTTTTAATTTATTTTCTTCTGCACTTCACCGGATTATTTATTGGTGGGTTTCTAGTGTCTCCCACCTTTACATTTCTGGCTTTTCCTGGGCTACTATTCAGCCAGTCTTTATTTTTCACTTGGTAATACCATCATTATTATATATTTTTTTGGAAGCATTCATTGCTCCATCAATCACTCCAACTCTGGACGAGTGCTGTCCTCTCACAAGAAGCTCACTCACTCACAAATCTTGGCCACCCTGTCGCTACATGATCTCCACCTCAACTCCCGGAGGGGTATTTTCCACTCCCCTTTGCTCCTTATATTTTGTACCATGACATACCTACCTCTACATACCATATATAGGTAAGAATACTCAGACTCTAGGTTTCTGGTGCTCTTTCCTTATGCTAGTCAATTACCATTGATTACCAATTCTGTCATCTATTCTAGGTACCCCCAATGTATAGTTGCTCCTGATGAGTGGATAGAGTCCACGAAACGCGTTGAGCCTCTCTTTTGGTTGTCACCCCAGTACAACAGTCATGCATCTACTATGGGTTCTGATATGTTTGAATCATCAATGTATTATTTATTATTATATTGTTGTACCATTTACGCTGGAGTAAGTGTTGGATTACCAAATTTCATGTATAACCATATGTTTTATTATTTATGATGTTATCAAATATTATGTGATTACCAATCACGTGATATTACAAATATGTGATTACCAATCATGTTGATGGTTATATTCGGTATTATACAGTGAATTTTTATTGATACCATCACTGCATATGCTCTCTTGTACCTTTTTAATAAATTAAAACATTTCTATTTGATTCAATCTACCTCAGTCTTGTGTTTCATACAAAGTCTCACTGCCCACTCTATCCCCCCTTTTTTCATCGATCCTTTCCACCAAATATTAGGGATGGAGAACTGTGTACTTTTTAGTCGCGGTCTCATTTAAAGTCCCACCTCTATATATATCACATTGATATATATATACTTTTTTACAAGTTATTAGGGATGGAAACACAAACTGCCTATTTTATCTCATTTCATGACATTCTGTTGATCGACAATTGGTGCCAGCACAGGCATATACTATACTGGGTCAGTTCTATTAGGCTACATTTGGGGAGTGTCTCTGTCACTCCCGGGAGTTACGACGCATACCGCGGCTCTCCGCTGATGCTGCGATCCTTGTGACCACGGGGTTGGGGCGTGCACCCGCTGTGCGTCGACGCCACGCCCAGAGGCCGTACTTGTGACGTCATTCCCTGACGCCGCACATCGGCGTCTCTGTGTCCATCTGGCGTGCACCACGAGGGAGTTTAGGCGCCTATTTAACAGGCGCTTGTCGCTTGTTTTGGGGTGCCTTCTCCCCCTGTGCACGTCCTGCGTGACGTTGGTGGAGCTTTGTCGACAAATGGGCCACTTCTTTGTTATCACACCACCATGGAGCACTTCCCTCAGTGTCTCCACAACACTCCATTTCTCAGGTATATTATGCCCGGGTCTTTCTTTCTTTGGTGACTGGACTTTTCTAAATGCACTACTGGTCTTTTTCATTTATTTTCTTCTGCACTTCACCGGATTATTTATTGGTGGGTTTCTAGTGTCTCCCACCTTTACATTTCTGGCTTTTCCTGGGCTACTATTCAGCCAGTTTTTCATTTTCACTTGGTAATACCATCATTATTATATATTTTTTTAGAAGCATTCATTGCTCCATCAATCACTCCAACTCTGGACGAGTGCTGTCCTCTCACAAGAAGCTCACTCACTCACAAATCTTGGCCACCCTGTCGCTACATGATCTCCACCTCAACTCCCGGAGGGGTATTTTCCACTCCCCTTTGCTCCTTATATTTTGTACCATGACATACCTACCTCTACATACCATATATAGGTAAGAATACTCAGACTCTAGGTTTCTGGTGCTCTTTCCTTATGCTAGTCAATTACCATTGATTACCAATTCTGTCATCTATTCTAGGTACCCCCAATGTATAGTTGCTCCTGATGAGTGGATAGAGTCCACGAAACGCGTCGAGCCTCTCTTTTGGTTGTCACCCCAGTACAACAGTCATGCATCTACTATGGGTTCTGATATGTTTGAATCATCAATGTATTATTTATTATTATATTGTTGTACCATTTACGCTGGAGTAAGTGTTGGATTACCAAATTTCATGTATAACCATATGTTTTATTATTTATGATGTTATCAAATATTATGCGATTACCAATCACGTGATATTACAAATATGTGATTACCAATCATGTTGACGGTTATATTCGGTATTATACAGTGAATTTTTATTGATACCATCACTGCATATGCTCTCTTGTACCTTTTTAATAAATTAAAACATTTCTATTTGATTCAATCTACCTCAGTCTTGTGTTTCATACAAAGTCCCACTGCCCACTCTATCCCCCCTTTTTTCATTGATCCTTTCCACCAAATATTAGGGATGGAGAACTGTGTACTTTTTAGTCGCGGTCTCATTTAAAGTCCCACCTCTATATATATCACATTGATATATATACTTTTTTACAGGGCTGGATTTAGGGGATGCTGGGGTGGGTTGTTGTACCCACCCACATTTCAGTCATGCCCTCCCTGGCTGGCCACTGCTGAGCTCCTTCCCCTGCCCGCACTCACAGCTGGGACAAGGAGATGGCAGCTTGGAGGCTGGAGCAGTGGGAGAAGACATGCCAGCAGGAGGTGTGCTGTGTTCTGTACTCCCCTCCCTGTCAGAAGAGTGCTGGTCTTTACAGTACATGAGATCGGATCGCCTTTACTGTAGATTGCATGGCACTGTACACACACACACACTCGGCCCCCATATCCACATTTGCTGATGCTGAGAGGTGAGCACTGAGCAGCTTTTGGAGTGCAATCCGATCTACAGTAAGAGCGATCTGTTCTTGTGTACTGTAAAGACCAGCGCTTCTCTGACAGGATGGGAGGACAGAACACAGCATTGTTTTGGGGAGGAGGATATGTGCTGGGAGGAGAGTTTAGGGGGAGGGTGGGGTCAGGGGGGGTCATTTAGAGGGAGTTGTGCTAGGAGGGGGGATTTTTGTTTGGAAATGTTTGCATGGGGGCCCCGTCACGTAGGTTGTACAGGGCCCCTGTGATTTCTAACAGTGGCCATGCATGCAATAGTGCCTTACTGGGTACCTGTGAGAATCATTTCATTTTCATTTCCTGTGTCAGTATTGTGTTACCTGCTGTTCCAAGCTTGTGATTCCCTGTGTGACGTAGGCTGCAACATGTGCCATTATTGCCTAGACTAGTACAATATCTTAACCTATACTGTGGCAGAGTGGAGTAACAGTCATTACCAGTATTACCTCTGCAAGTGCAACTGCAAGTGTTATTGCAAGTGCTAGTGTTACCACCAGTGTTACCAAAGTGTTCTTGTGACTCTGTACTATACTACTTTTTCAAATACAAGAACTTATACCTACAGTTGGTCTTTTTGTGAGTGCTCCCCCGCTATTTAGTACAACATCTCCTGGTCCCGCCCACAAGCTGTTCAGGACAACAAACTACCTTTCTACTGGCTATTCTTGGTGAGATGTTTGCCTGTATTAAGCCACCCAGTTTTTGTTCATATTTACCTTTTTTTTTTTTTTTAAAACAGCTAGCGCTTCAACAATATTTCAATACAGTCATTTACTTTGGTTGTTTTCATTCTCTTGATTTTTGCATCAGCATTTAACCTCTCACTTTTTTCATGTCCAACTTGGCAATTAAATAAAGAACAAAAACTAGCTAAATCAAATTGAATGAATGAATAATGTAAAAATTCTTTATAAAGCTGTATCACAAAAAGTATGCTGCTGACAAAATTGGATAAAATGATACCGCAACCTTTGCAAAATACGACCCTATTTATTTTACAAATTAATGGCTGTGAAGCCATTAGATAGATTTTTTTTTAAGATTTTACCAGTTATTACAAATTTCTTTCTACCTTTCACAGCAGCAAAACGAAGAAATCTTATAAATAAGTAATGTGCAATTGTTAATTTCTTGGAGCTAGAAGGAACAGTGAATTTAAATATTCAGTGAGCTATGTTCACGAACTTTATATGGCAAATAATGTTTCTTCTATCTCTTAACTTTTTTTTGCTTATGATAAAAATTCTTAATAAAAATATTTTTTGTATTTAAATAAACACCTCCAAAATACTGAGCCTAAAACCATACATTGTATGGTGCACTGCCTGTGTTAGGTTTAGCTCTATTTTATTTAATTTATGTTCTACATTGTATTGATAACACCCGTAATCGGAAAACATACTGGGAAAGAACTGGCGACGAACTGTATCTACTACTACTGAAAGCAGGATTGCTTTCTTCTTCATCCAAGCCTGATACCGCAAAGTTCTTTACATCATCAACCTTTCCTGTCCTACCTCATGTTGATGTTGGTCGCGTTGGGCCGAGAAATAAAGCATTCAGAAAACCTATTTCGCTGATCGGACATTCGTTTACTGGTCTACTCACTACCACCACCCCTAGACAACGATAAGAGGTAACTTAATACGCCGATCCCAAATCAACCAGCGGCTCCTGAGGGGGTAGCGCTACACGTGGGGGCTTGTCCGGGATGTCGGCTGTTACCTCTGGCAACGGAAATTGTGAGTACAAGATTTATTAAAGAGCGAAGTGTCGTGTTTTGAACTGTCCAGCTACGAGGGAGTTAACCTCACACAGCTAAGCTTGGGCATACGTGCAGCACAGCACGCGCCTGAAACATGCCTGGACAAGTTCTTCAAGTGGGAGGAGCCACCCACCCCTGCGTGAGACGTATAACAGAGTCTTCGGGCCATTTCAGCAGAACACCGCCCACCAGCAAGCGAGAAGGAGAAACCAGGTGGCGATGTCTGCCTTTCTGCAACCGGGTGTTGCCGCTTTGTGATTGAGGGTCCTGACCACCTCACCGGGGGTCCTCAGCATGTTTGTACCACCTGGGGTGCCCGTGACTGACACGGGTGTCCGCTTGTCCACGAGGGACAGTTTGTGCTCCTGTCCAGTGGGGGAACGGAGATGCTGGGCCTGACCTGTCCCCGTTGCGGGGAGCTGTCTTTGAAAATCCAGCCCTTTGCCCGATGCCAGCGATGCCGGGCCTACATTTGTGTCGCTTTATCGCCCGTTCAAACTCCAAGGGAGTACCGGGTGAACTTTATTACGGCTGTAATCATCCCCATCGGTAATCATCCTCATCCCCATCGGTGGAGATCATAGAGCCGGAGCCTCCCAACGTTGAGGTTGTCTCTGTCTCATCAACTCTGACCTTACACTCACCACCCATGTGCCCCTTGTTGTTCCCATGATGAAAAGGGCACCGGACGCACTAGTGCTGCCAGGATGAGGGGACCCATGTACTTTGCCTAATTTGGCTCGCCTGCAGCGTGTGGTGGTACAGAGAGTTGCCACCGCATACGGGTATGAATACCCATATGTGCCACCCCTTCTCCTTAACCAGATTGACCGGGAGAGAGAGGGATGGTGCCGTGATGCTGTTTGGGGGCGTTTGAATGTCCCGCAAAAAGAGCGTGAGACCCCTTATGCCTTTGTTTGTGTGGGGAAACGATTCGAGGACTGTCTCCGTGACTGGAGTTACGGCCGGCATATCTACAGCGACCAGGTCATGCTGAAATCTCCTGGGAGAGAGGACCAGGTGTTTTCAACCACTACGACCACAGCAGATGGTACCATTATTATCCTGCCGGACCCGCGCTACTACAAGTGAGCTACATGTCTGCTTTGTCCGGCATAAGTACTTTCAAGAAGTTTTGGACAAGGGTTCTCGCCCCCACTCAAGTTGTTTTTCTCCTGTTTCCCCTTTCCCCCTGGCCTCTCCGGATCCACATCACGGCTTATGTGCAGAACTTTGGAGGGGTTGGGTTCAGTCAGCTAGAGGGGGTCCTTGCCAACTTCTCCACAGCAGTAAAGGGAGATTCCCTTTTGCTGCTAATTCTTTGGAATTTGAATTTGGATTGCCGCAGTACCAGCGCACTGACCGCTAGGGGCAGTGTTCTGCAACGTTCTCATTGCAGGACAGAATTGTATGTATGGTTTTATATTTCTTGCAACAGAGTAAAAGTAAATTATCCTCAGCAATTACACTCCTCGGGAGGAAGGGAAATTTTGCGTTCGGGCTCGAGCGTGCAGTTTCACTCTGACCTTGGAGATTTGTATATAGGAAAGGAAAATGTTATAGATATATCAGGATGTATATTTTTGTGCATGTTCTCTTTATATTTTTGTGCAGGTTTTTCTGGACCCACCTACTATCAACACTGCGGAGAATGGGCAGCATAGATAGATAGGGCTGTGTATGTGTGTAATGTCATATGTTATTTAAATTGACAATATTGTAATTTAATGTTTACAATTTAGTTTTCTCTTCTTTTTCCTACTTTTCTATACTGTTTATCAGGTATCAGGCTGGCATTCAGGCTTGAATGCCTTAGGACACTGGGGACAGTGTCATTTCAAGTGGGGGGAGTATGCAGCGCCCCCTTTACTTTCAGTAAGGGCACTACACTAAAGTTAGTGGGGGAATGAGAGATATAATTTGCTCTCATTCTGAATTGTGTCAAATTTGGCTGTCGCCAAATCTGGATTGTTCTGTGTGTTAGACTGCGTTCTAGGGATGCGGTACCATCCCTGGGCGGCAGGTGGCACCAGAGAGGTCCAGGCAGAGCCGCTTTTCCTCAGCAGCCAATTAGAGGAGTTTTCCCTTGCAGGGCATGCTGGGGAGGAGTATTTCTGCGGCGGAAGCTGTTGTTCTTGGTTCTTCGTGCGGCACCCACCTTTAGGGTGTGCGCACATCACGAGCCCCACCACTATGGCCTACCTGGCCTGGGGTCGCACGCAATGAGGAGTTCCTGACTCTGGGCCCTACTGGCCCAATGCAACTGATGCCACAGAGGGGCCCCAGTGACTGACTGGGTCCCCCTTCTACTGAGGAGATCCAAGGCTGTATGCCGTTCGGTGGGGGGTAGGCTTGAGGAAAACCCGGAGGCAGGGTGTCCAAAAGGGCTTGAATGAACCATCGGGGATCTGGTGACCGGGACATTGACAGGTACACTTCCACTGTCAACCGGTAACCCTAGTGCAAATTTACTGGGAGGATAAGCTCAACCATTTAGCTCATCCAAGTTCTAGGCCTGTGGCAGAGGCTCCATCAGAGCCAGGTATGTGGCAGAGACCTGCTTCTCCCAGCATCCTTAAAGTGACACTTCGGTTGCCAGGCCTGTGGCAGGGGTCTGTCCGGGGGCACTTCACCCACTCTGGCTGGAGTGGCGACGAACTGTATCTACTACTACTGAAAGCAGGATTGCTTTCTTCTTCATCCAAGTCTGATACCGCAAAGTTCTTTACCTCATCAACCTTTCCTGTTCTACCTCATGTTGATGTTGGTCGTGTTGGGCCGAGAAATAAAGCATTCAGAAAACCTATTTCGCTGATTGGACATTTGTTTACTGGTCTACTCACTACCATCACCCCTAGACAACGATAAGAGGTAACTTAATACGCCGATCCCAAATCAACCAGCGGCTCCTGAGGGGGTAGCGCTACATACAGTATATTAAAAAAAAAAGGCAGACAGACAGTGAAGGGACTCCTTGCAGATTATATTTTCAATTTCTGACATACAGTGCCTCCTTCTGCACTGTGTCTCTGTATGGATTGAGCCTTTTGGTCAAGGCAGAGCTTTTGCTGACTCATGTCAGGGCCTCCAACAAGAACAACAGTGAGCAAAGCAATAGTGACATCACCAAATCTCACTTCAAATCACATGATACTAAAAGTCAGAGACAACAGTGCCTTAATTTTACATTGAAGATATTCAGAATAAATGGGTGTGCCTAGAAACCCTCACGTACAAAAAAGTGCACAGATTTTTTTCCAGGAGGAATTCCAGACATTTTTCAGGTTATTGCTTAGGCACATTTAACATTTCAAAATTTTCCCTATGACATTAAAATAATCACTCTTTGAGTCCATGACCACTTTAACCGCTTGCCGACCGCCCACTGCAGTTTTACTGCGGCAGGTTGGCTCGGCTTCGCAAAATCACATAATATAATGTGATGTTGCTCTGCGGCCACTAGGGCTCCCTGCTCACCCCTGGTGCTGATGCGAGTGCCCGGTGGGCGCGATCAGCGCCGAGGACCCGCGATCGTTTGTCACAGAGCGAGAATCGGGAGCTGTGTGTGTAAAGTACAATGTATAAACAGCGATCTGTCATTTCCCCTAGTCAGTCCCACCCCCCCTTCAGTTAGAACACACTTCAGGGAACATAATTAACCCCTTGATCGCCCCCTAGTGTTAACCCCTTCAATTTTTACAGTAATCAATGCATTTTTATAGCACTGATCGCTATAAAAATGACAATGGTCCCAAAAATGTGTCAAAAGTGTCCGAAGTTTCCGCCATAAGGTCGCAGTACCGATAAAAATTGCAGATTTCCGCCATTACTAGTAAAAAAAAATATTTATAAAAATGCCATAAAACTATCCCCTATTTTGTAGATGCTATAACTTTTGCGCAAATCAATCAATAAAAGCTTATTGCAATTTTTTTTACAAGAAATATGTAGAAGAATACGTATCGGCCTAAACTGAGGAAAAAAATAGTTTTTTTTATATATTTTTTGGGAATATTTATTATAGCAAAAAGTAAAAAATATTGAATTTTTTTCAAAATTGTCACTATATATTTTTTTATAGCGCAAAAAATATAAACCGCAGAGGTGATCAATCACCACCAAAAGAAAGCTCTATTTGTGGGAAAAAAGGACATAAATTTTGTTTGGGAGCCACGTCGCACGACCGCGCAATTGTCAGTTAAAGCGACTAATAACAAGGGGGGTGTAATGGCGCTTGCAACAGGGTCTAATTAAAACTAAATACCAATAACGATTTCCATAATGTGAATAAGTTGTCAGGAAAATGTGCTCCACTGGTTCCTGTGTAAAATGTGTTCCACTCTGAATAAAATCAGAACTGGGTAATGTGGAGAGTAATATGAGTGGATAAATGATGATAAAAAAGACAAATGTGCCAGTGACCCACACAATATTAATAGCGAGTAATCTGGAATGGTTCAGATAAAATTAACAAGCAGTAGCTATCTTCATAAACATATAACATATATAGTGCAAATATGCAAATGAGCTCAAACCAATCCAAAGTGCATAGTGCAATAAATGAATAATATCCATAAAAGTGAAAAAAACATCAAAAAGTGGAAGAAATATAAATAATAAAATTCCAATCCATGCATAAAAGTGAAAAAAATTCAATCCATAAATGACTGCAGTGAAAAATGTCCCATATAATTCACCAAGGAATTAAAAAAAAAAAAAAATATCAAGAAATGTCAATATAAAAAAAAATATATATATATAAAAAAAAAATATATATATATATATATATAATTTTTTCTCTTTTTTTTCTATCTAATCTTTGTTAGTGATTGTAAAATCTGGGAACAAAATAGGATGAAGTGTGCACTTAAGTGTTCTTAAATGTAACTGCAAATAGATAAAAAACAAAACAAAGTAAAAATGTTTCAGGTTAAATATTTACACATCCATTTCATAGTGCATGTTATTAGAAGGCACAAAAGCAACATTATTGGATGTCCAACTCCCATTTCAACCTATTTTTTTTTTTTTTTATGAAAACATAAAATATGTGTAGACTCTTGGAAAAATGTGGAACTGGTTTTGTAGCAGAGATTGTAGTACAGTATAAAATGTATAATATAGAACCGTTTTCCTATAAATCATCGAAATTGCGCATTGCCCAAACTAAATCCCTGATGATCTGGCTCAGCCCTAGATGGTCTAATAGCCTAATGTTATTACAAACAGAATACTACTCATGGGTTCAAGTGTTTAAATAGAACTCCAAAATCCAATAAATTTAACACAGCAATGCTCAAAATATTAAGCACAACTTATTGCTGGTGTAGTGAGATGACATTGATATTGCCCAATGTCATACCATCATACTTTTAGAGTTTGCAAGGAGGTGAACTGTTCCCTTTCTAGATGTAGCATACCACAGAGATCCAGTCCCAAATATCCCCACTTAGTTAGTATGTTCTGCAATGTCATTCTCAAGGACTGGTTATGTGCCATCAGCTCAGTGTAGAAAAGGAACAAATTGTTTACCTTTACTGCTCTGTGGTAACAAGGGGGCGCTCTTCAGGGCCGGCACTCTTCTGTCCACTGCAGGCACTACCAGTAAAGTGTCTCTACATGGCAGACACGCTCCAGCTGAATTTCTCTACATCTGGCAGTATTGTACAGAATCCCAAAGAGATCGACAAAACAATTATACGAGGCCTGCTCGGGTTAACAATGTAGTTCATGGTCTCGTTGTGATCAGGCTGAGGCGCTGGTATCAAAAATCCATTTTTTTCTGACAGATGTTGGCTCAAACTTGTCTTGCATACACACGGTCGCACAAATGTTGTTGGAAATTCCGAATGCCAAAAACGCGGTCACGTACAACGCGTACGACGGCACTGTTAAAGGGAAGTTCAATACCAGTAGTGTTAATAGAAGTTTGGTGAGAGACAATAAGCACTTTTCAGCCTTGTGCTTTTCAGTCCTTTACAGCTATCTCCATTATAGTTTTACCAGAGCATGCATAGAATTTTGTGCGTCGGAATTGTCGGAATTGTCCACACATGATCGGAATTTACGAGAACGGATTTTGTTGTTGGAAAATTTTAGAACCAGCTATCAAAATTTTTGTTGTCGGAAATTCTGACACAAAATGTCCGATGGAGCCTACACACGGAATTTCAGACAACAAGCTCCCATCGAACATTTCTTGACAGAAATTCCGAGCGTGTGTATGCAGCATTAGTCTACAGATTCCACGCAGATCGTTGTCTGTGTGTGTGATTGCTTAGCAGACCAGTCAGCTGACAGTGGTGGCAAGTTCTTGAGGGTGGTGTGTGTAGTTACATATGGGGCTGTTGGAAAGGAAAAAGGTGCCAGGATTCCAACTTGCATAATAGCATGAGGATTCTCAGAAGTGTGAGCTAATTAACTGGCTTCTTCCCAACCAATAGAGTGCAACAGATTGTATGTAAGATATGTATCTGATTTGCCACAATGTAAATTAGTGAGTTGTAACGGAATGACCCGTGACAAACAGAGACTTTGGAAGGATGAGGGGTACTCCTGTGCCAGCATCACTAATAACTCTTGTGTCTAGGGTCACCCTGTGTCCCTTTTGGGCATAGGGTGACTGAGAAATATTAATTAGAAATTACATGAGATGGGACATTACTGATAGTTCATATTGCAGGATCTTGAGATATTGCAAACTGTTGGTTTATTCTGACCCTACCGGTCAATAGAATGACTCTTTCAATGCTTAGCCCAGGCTATTGAGTTGTTAAATGAGGCTGGCTCCTGAAAGACCTTTCATTGTGTAATAACACTGTTTAAAGCCTATTGGTGATCAGGTGTGAATACCTTTCTGTTGAAGACAGACCGTCTGTCTAAAGATGTGGATTGAGGGGAACTCATTGTGTGATGGTGTTTTGTTTGAATTCTATTGATAAAGGAATGTGACTTCTCAGGTGTAGTAATTAGGTCATGTTAATTATAGACCGGCGCCGAAATGTCTGGAATGTTTAGTAATTAGCCCATCTGAAGGTGTATTGAAGCCCCCCCCAGTGTGTGATGTGTGGGTGGAGAGTTTGATTGTTCCTGTGATTACTGAAACATGCCTTGTAAACTGTATATAAACTTGAGAGCTAACCATTAAAAGTGTTCATACATTTTGAAGCAGAGAATAGAGCTGTCAGTCTCATTTTCTGGGGAATTGATATGGATCGTGTCTGCTGGTTTGTCGGTGTGTCGGATAAGCTGTCGTGGGTTGATGGAAGGTCGTAAACGGTGGTGACCGTTACATGAGTGTACAGCTTGAATAACAGTTTAAATTTGCTGTCCCCTCAAAGTAACTCAACACACAGCCATTAATGTCTAAACCGCTGGCAACAAAAGTGAGTACACCCCTAGGTGAAAATGACCTTATTGGGCCCAAAGTGTTAATATTTTGTGTGGCCACCATTATTTTCCAGCACTGCCTTAACCCTCTTGGGCATGGAGTTTACCAGAGCTTCGCAGGTTACCACTGGAGTCCTCTTCCACTCCTCCATGATGACATCACAGAGCTGGTGGATGTTAGAGATCATGCTCTCCTCCACCTTCCATTTGAGAATGCCCCACAGATGCTCAATAGGGTTTAGGTATGGAGATATGCTAGGCCAGTCCATCACCTTTACCCTCAGCTTCTTTAGCAAGGCAGTGGTCGTCTTGGAGGTGTGTTTGGGGTCATTATCATGTTGGAATACTGCCCAGTCTCTGAAGGGAGATCAGACATGACACTCTCACCACCATGCTTGACTGTAGTCAAGACACACTTGTCTTTGTACTCCTCACCTGGTTGCCGCCACACATGCTTGACACCATCTGAACCAAAAATGTAGACAGGAAATGTACACTGTTATTCATGCTGTAACTCACTACTTTACAGTGATGTGCAGTATACAGTATGTGCTGCAGTTACATGGAAAAAATCAGCTTGGTAATGAGATAACTCAGAGAATTGCCAAACTTGCCTAAGGTAAGAGCAAGCCCAAACCTGCCAAGATACCCACTTTTTGCTTAGTGGCTTTGAGAATCTCAAATTAACACGTTAAACCTTGAAGAGAAAGGGCTAGAGCAGCTTAAGACTGTACTACATTCCACTTCTGTTCCATCAGCTCAGGAAAGTAAAGCATCTATGGATTTAGGATTACAAAACTTAAATAACTAAAGATTTGAAAAATAATACCTTGTCTGACGATAGTTGAATTCTGCTGTGACATCAGCAGCTAAAAGTGAAACTATAGGTAAAATAAAAAATTACGTATGTAATGCAGTCTATTGCTCATTAGAGTGATACTAACGTTTTTTTTATTTGTTTAAAAATAATAAACATGTCATACTTATCTGTTCTGTGCAGTGGTTTTGCGCAGAGCAGCCCTGATCCTCCTCTTCTCGAGTCCCTCGCTAGCACTTCTGGCCTCTCCCTCCTGCCGAGTGCCCCCACAGCAAGCAGCTTGCTGTGGGGGCACCCGAGCCCAGCCGCGGTTCCGTCCGTGGCTCGGTCCGACCCCTTTCTCTCCTTATTGGCTCTCTGACAGCAGCAGGAGCCAGTGGCACTCGTTGCTGTGTCTCAGCCAATCAGGAGAGAGAGTCCGAAAGGCTTTGTGGCTCCTGTGCAACATCGCTGGATCGAGAGAGAGCTCAGGTAAGTATTAGGGGGGCTTCTGCACACAGACTGTTTTTGTCTTAATGCACAGAATGCATTAAGATAAAAAACCTTCTGCCTTTAGAACCATTTTAAAGTGGATGTAAACCCCAAAATTGTTTTTTTTTCAATGAAGGCTTGTAACTTGTACAGTATACATTTCATGTAAGCTGTGCCCAGTCTTGCCACAAAAAGCTAACACAGCTCTGAGCAATCCTCTTATCTTTTTTCAGTGAGATAAAAATGGACAGACCGAGAAATACCAGTCAGTTCTTCCCCTGTGCTGTGAGTGACAGGTGATTTACATACCTCATGCACGAACCTTAGGCTGGCCATACATTATACAATTTTCATACAATTTTCTATACAATTTTCTCTATGTAGTGCAAGGGCCTGCCTAATTGGATGCAGTTGAAAGTGTTGTTTAGTTTTGACCTCATATTATAGGCTTATGGTAAATCTAAAAGAAAATTCTACAAGGAAATTGAACATGTATGGCCAGCCTTAGAGAGGCATTATGTGTAATTCTCATCCCCTCCTCCTTTCTTCTCCAGCTCCCACAGAGCTCTGTACAATCGTCCTCTGTGCACTTGTGCAGGAGTGACATGGGGCCATAAGCACGCTCTGCTTCTTCACAGAATGTGCTCTACCACTCCTGTGCGTGTACTTTAGTCTCCCCTGGCGCAAGGCTCGTCCTTGCAATGTTGGCTGGCCAGGGGAGTGTAGTGGTGGGCGGAGGAGTCCTCTGATGTCACGACTCCGCCCACCGAGCGCTGGACAGCAGATCCACCCACAGACTTGGCAATATTGCGGGGCTCCACACAGCTAAGTATAACAAGTTTTAGAAAATCAGTAAATTCGAAACAATGACACTGGGTTCACATCCACTTTAACACTGGCCGGATCAGCATGTAAAAATAAAATAAATAATAATAACAGAAATAAAATAAAAATAACAAACATTTAGTGTGGTTTTCTCAAATTTGACTGCAAAAGTGCATATACATTTTTTTCTAATAGAACAACATTAAATGTATATGACAGACTAAGGAAGCCCATAGGTAAATCATTTTATTTTTCATTGAACCAGCAGGTTGAACAAAAGAAAAATGACTCAATTCCCTCCCAATGAGCTATTATAGCCTGCAGCCCTGAATCTGGTGCAGCTCTGCATAAAAACCTATTTGCTTCCAGATTTTTCAAAAGATACATTGAACAAACAGAAGTTAGAAGCTGATTGGTTACTATTAGGGTTGAGCCAACCCGAACTGTAAAGTTCGGGTTCGGTACGGACTTTGTTTTTTTTTGGACCAGAACCTGAACAATTTGCTGAAAGTTCGGGTTCGGGTCCGGTGTTCGGCAATGTAATGGCGGGCTGCAGGGCAGCCAATCACCATTTGTTTTGCTACTGTGACTAAGAAGCCATCACAGCCATGCCTACTAATGGCATGGTTGTGATTGGCCAGTGCAGCATGTGATCCAGCATGTGACCCAGACTCTATATAAGCTAGAGGGACATAGCACATAGCACAGCTGCTTTAGATAGGGTAGGGAAAGGCTGCTGCTGATCTGAGGGAGAGATTTAGATAGTCAGACTGTCCTGTTACAGAACTCATATTACACCAGTGCTGCATAGGTTCCTGTGAGATACTCTGCATTAGATAGTTTAGGGAAAGGTTCCAGATTGTTCTTATAGGGAGAGAAATATATAGGAGTCAGTCCTGCTTCACAAATCAAATTGCAGCAACATTGCATATTTTCCTGTGAGATACTCTGCATATTACACCAGCACTGCATAGGTTCCTCTGAGATACTCTGCATATTGCACCAGCACTGCATATGTTCCTGTGAGATACTCTGCATATTACAACAGCACTGCATAGGTTCCTGTGAGATACTCTGCATATTACACCAGCACTGCATAGGTTCCTGTGAGATACTCTGCATATTGCACTAGCACTGCATAGGTTCCTCTGAGATACTCTGCATATTGCAACAGCACTGCATATGTTCCTGTGAGATACTCTGCATTAGATAGTTTAGGGAAAGGTTACAGATTGTTCTTATAGGGAGAAAAATATATAGGAGTCAGTCCTGCTTCACAAATCAAATTGCAGCAGCATTGCATATTTTCCTGTGAGATACTCTGCATATAACACCAGCACTGCATATGTTACTGTGGGATACACCCTTTATATACTTTTCTTCTATTGTGCTATTCAAAAAACATCCATTTAGGGGAAAAAAATTGCAGTGTTTCTTCCAGTGTTTGCAGTGTTTCCTCCATATCTGTACGTGTGAGATAAACACTTTAGCCAGTGTTCTTCTATTGTTCTATTCAAAAATCACCCATTTAGGGCAAAAATATATATTTTGCAGTGTTTCCTCCAGTTTTTGCAGTGTTTCCTCCATATCTGTACGTGTGAGATAAACCCTAACCCTAACCCTGACCTCGTCCTCCTAGGTCAAGATTTTTTTATATATTTTTTTATGTTATTTTAAGTTATTTCCCTATCCAAATTTATTTGCAGAGTACTTGCCATGCTCTTACCAACATTTTGCTGCCATTTGCAGCCCTCTAGCCCTTTCCATTCGTTTTTTAGAGACATTTTAGTAGTCAAAAGTCCGGGTCCCCATTGACTTCAATAGGGTTCGGGTTCGGGGTCAAATTCGGGTCAAGTTCGGGTCCCGAACCCGGACTTTTTTCCGAAGTTCGGCTGAACCCGTTGAACCCGAACATCCAGGTGTCCGCTCAACTCTAGTTACTATGCACAGCTGCACTCTCCAGTTTTTATAAATCAACCCCAGTGGTTGTACTGCAGTTGATCAATTGATCAATAGATCGACTTCTGTGAAACCTCTCTGCCCATACATGGATTAAATTATGACTTGTCCCTGCTAAACAGGACAAATTTTGATCCATGCATGGCCGGCTATAGTATCAGACTCTTGTAACCCCATGCTTGTTATAACACTACCTAGAAGTATGGGGAGAAGAAAACACATGCTGGCACAAGAGGGACCAGCAGAGGCAAATTAGACAGTCGCCTAAGGCCTCACACTCACAGGGGCCTCGCGGCCGACTAACTTACCCAATGCATTACTCCAGTTTTGAGGGACAGGGGACCCTAATGCTGCTGTGCTCAGGCAGCCTTAAGAGCCCAGCATCCCTAACAACCAGTGAATATCGGTGACACCACCCCTTGTGATGTCAATGACTCAGCATGCCCTCAGTCAATGACGTCACAAGGGGGCGGGTTTACCTGGTGACATCACCGGGTGCACCACGCCCCTTAGTTATTAAAGAGCAGGATCTGGGGGCGGCATTGTTAAAGGGGGCTTCCGGATTCAGATAAGTCCCCTGCCCGCAGACCCCCAAAACCACCAGCTAGGGTTGTGGGGAAGAGGCTCTTGTCCTTGAATTATTTTTCTCATCATGAGCGTGAGTGGGGCCCCATGTCAAGTTTGGCCTAAGGCCTCAGAAAGCCTAGAGACGCCTCTGGGGACCAGAGTGAGTTGAGTAATGACCTCATTAGTCTGCTCTAGCTCATTGACAGTCCAATCAGAGCCATAAACCAGGCTGTACTGCTTTACGCAACTGTTTAACTCTTTGGACTGGATGGACAAAATACTTGTCTTTTGGCAGATAAAATAGCTCTTAAATATTATTTGTGCAGTTAGCTATTTGCCTGGAGTTCAGCTTTAACCAGCCATAGTATAATCATTTAAAACAGGGGTCTCCAAACTGCGGCCCGGGGGCCAGATGCAGCCCTTTGCTTGTTTTTTAAGCGGCCCTCTGGGTTTCATCCACGGATACCAACAATGGGACATAATCCCCACTCAAACCAATGAAAGGACACAATTCCTCCCAATTACACCAAAGATGTGACACTATTCTCCCCAATGATGGGGCACAGTTTCTCCCAATGACACCAATGATGGGGCACAATTCCTCCCACTGACACTAATGATGGGGCACAGTTTTTCCCAATGGCACCAATGATGGGGCACAATTACTCACAGTGAAACAAATGACGGGGCACTATTCCTTCCAATGGCAGCAACGATGGGGAAACATTTCTTCCAATGACACCAATGATAGGGGACAATTCCTCCAAGTGAGTCCAACAATGGGGCACAATTCCTCCCACTAATACCAATGATGGGCCACAATTTCTCCCAATGACACCAATGATGGGGCACTATTCCTCCCACCAAGACAAACAATGGGGCATTATTTTTCTCTTAATGATGTTGGGACCTTTTCTACTCCCAACGGCCGCAGTCCGGCCCCCCTAAAATCTGAAGGACAGTAAACCGGCCCTTAGTTTAGAAAGTTTGGAGACCCCTGATTTAAAACAAAGGCGACAGAGCAGTCTATATACTGTATGAATCTGGAATTCATATATAAAAATGTTCTGATGTTTAATGCAAGTTATTCTATTTCATTTCTATGAGATGATGACTAATAATTTGAAGTATGAATACTGTCAGCCCTAAATAGAATCCATTTTATGTATAAAATGTGGCTACCGTAATTATGATAAAATAACCATGTAATTAGCCTAAAGCTGGGAACAACAGATCATTCATTTCAGAAAATTATTATTTAATTAGGGTAAAGGTGATGGACTGATCGAGCATGTTTCCAGACCTAAACCCTATTAACCACTTCCATACCTGGCACTTAAGCACCTTCCCGCCCAAGCCAATTTTCAGCTTTCAGCACTGTTGCAATTTGAATGTCAATTGCGCGGTCGTGCTACCCTGTACCCAAATGAAATTTGTATAATTTTGTTCCCACAAATAGGGCTTTCTTTTGGTGGTATTTGATCACCTCTGCGATTTTTATTTTTTGCGCAACAACTAAAAAAAGACCGACATTTTTGAAAAAAATTAAGTTTTTATTTTTTTTCTGTAATTTTTTTGTAAATAAGTAAATTTTCTTCAATTATGGGCACTGATATGGCGGCACTGGTGGGCACCGATGAGGTGGCACTGATAGGCACCGATGGGCACCGATAGGCGGCACTGATGGGCACTGATAGGTGGCGCTGGTATGCTGCACTGATGGGCACTCATAGGGGCATTGATGGGCACTCATAGGCAGCACTAATGGGCACTCATAGGCGGCACTGATGGGAACTCATAGGCGGCACTGATGGGCACTCATAGGCACACTGGGCACTCTTTGGCGGCACTGATGGGCACTCATGGGCGGCACTGATGGGCACTTATGGGTGGCACAGATGGGCACTGATAGGTGGGCACTGGGCATAGATGGACACTAAGAGGTGGCACTGATGGACACTGGGTGGCACTGATGGACACTGGGTGACACTGAGGGGCTGTACTGATGGCATTGCTGGGCACAGTCAGTGCCCATGTTGCCAGTCAGTGCCCATTTGTGGGCACTGATTGACATCGATTGCATTTAAAACTTTTTTTTATTATTATTGTTTTTGTTTTTTATATCTCTATTTGTGCTCTATTGAGCACTGGGGGGCACTCCCTGGTGGTCAAGTGTGGGGATCCGAGGGGGGCTGCACTGATAAACAATCAGCGCGAACCCCCCCTGTCAGTAGAGCCGCCAATCGGCTCTCCTCTACCCGTGTCTGTCAAACGGCTCTTCCTGTTTACATCGTGATCAACCGTGATTGGACACGGCTGATCACGTCGTAAAGAGCCTCCGCCGGAGGCTCTTTACCGAGATCAGAGATGCAGGGTGTCAGACTGACACCCTGCATCACCTATCGCCGCGCTGCGCACCCCCACGGGCGCTCGCCGGCATGAAATCCTGCAGGACGTCAATAGACGTCCAGTCAGGATTTCACAACCACTTCCCGGACGTCAATCTCCTATTGACCAGGCGGGAAGTGGTTAAGCATCTGTGGGGCATCCTCAAATGAAAGGGGGAGTTGTGCAAGGTCTCTAACATCCACCAGATCTGTGATGTCATCTCGGGAAAGGACTCCAGTGGCACACTAACTCGCTAGCAGCATTGAACAGAGCCCTGTTCTATCTATCTCTACGTTAATATAATATTTTTATAGTGTGGGGTGGGACTAAGCGCAATGAGCCATTATTGGATAGAGTCATCATTCATTTCTCCAATCATGACTCTGGCAGTGCTCTGTGCCCTGATTGGGAAAAGCTTTCATTGCTTCAGCCAACCAGGGCTTCCAATGCACTGTGCGACAGCGCATTGCATTGTGGTCATTCGGTGGGCCGAACAAATGGTCGAACGCCCAGATAATTTGGGTGTTCGTTAAACAGGCGAACAGCCAATGTTCGGCCCAAACTAATGCTTGAGTCAAACTCTACCTATTGCATGCGACTGGTTGTTTAGCGCTGACATATTTCACTGTTTTTTTGTTTTCATTTTTGATTGAGTAAGAGAGGAATATAACCCCTGTCAGGTTTTTTTCGTGCCATCTGTGTCTCAATCGGCAGATATACCTTCACATCCTGTGCCATAGAAAAAACAGAAAGTGAGAGGAAATCTCAGCAACTGCCCCTGAACACATTCAATGTTATCCTATGTGTCCATGCACACAGTCACGTTTTTCTGTGTTTTTCGGCAGTTGCGTTTATGCTCGTTTTTTCAGAAGCAAAAAAATGGGTTCAGACGCAAAAGTTTTCGCGTTTCAGATGCAAAACGCCGCTTAGGCTGCATTCACACCTGAGCGTAGCGTTTTGCTGCGTTTTTTACCGCGATTTGCCGTGACAAAACACTTCGTTTTTTACCGCGATTTTTTACAGGTCTAGGGTCATCAATGTAAAATGCCCAAACGCCCAAATTCGAGCGACAAAAAAGGGTCCAGAACTTGTTTGGGATTCAGGCGTTCGGCGTCAGGCGTTTTGTAGTGGAGATGTGAACCATCTCCATAGAGATTAATGTATTTTTTCCCCTCTAGCGTTTTGAGGCGTCGCGCTTCAGGCGACAAAACGCTCAGGTGTGAATGCAGCTTGAACGCGGCAAAACGCGGTACCGGCGTTTTGCCGCGATTTCGTTTATAGGCGTTTTTAAAGGTGACCTATTTTTTTACATTAGAAATCTCAAAAATGATGGCAAATGTTGAAAAACCATTAAAAAAAACATGAAAAAATTTAATTGCTTGCATTGCATTGTGGACAATACACAACTTGTGGCAGGTGACGTGGCCAGGTGACGTGGCCAGTGGACAATCCACAACTTGTGGCAGGTTACATGGCCAGGTGACGTGGCAAGTGGACAATCCAAAACTTGTGGCAGGTGACATGGCCAGGTGACGTGGCAGGTGACGTGGCCAGGTCATGTGGCAAGTGGACAATCCACAACTTGTGGCAGGTGATGTGGCCAGGTGACATGGCCTGGTGACGTGGCAAGTGGACAATCCACAATTTGTGGCAGGTGACGTGGCCAGGTGACGTGGCAGGTGATGTGGCCTGGTGACATGGCAAGTGGACAATCCACAACTTGTGGCAGGTGACATGGCAAGTGACGTGCCAGGTGATGTGGCAAGTGAACAATCCACAACTTGTGGCTGGTGACATGCCAGGTGATGTGAACAGGTGATGTGGCAGGTGACGTGGCCAGGTGACATGGCCAGGTGACGTGGCAAGTGGACAATCCGCAACTTGTGGCAGGTGACGTGGCAAGTGGACAATCCACAACTTGTGGCCAGGTGATTTGGCAAGTGGATAATCCACAACTTGTGGCAGGTGACATAGCCAGGTGACATGGCCAGGTAACGTGGCAAGTGGACAATCCACAACTTGTGGCAGGTGTCGTGATCAGGTGACGTGGCAAGTGGACAATCCACAACTTGTGACAGGTGACGTGGCCAGTTGACGTGGCAGGTGACGTGGCCAGTTGACTTGGCAGGTGATGTGACCAGTGGACAATCCACAACTTGTGGCAGGTGATGTGGCCAGGTGACATGGCCTGGTGACATGGCAGGTGATGTGGCAGGTGACATGGCCAGATGACGTGGCCAGGTGACATGGCAGGTGATGTGGCAGGTCACGTGGCCAGGTCACGTGGCCAGTGGACAATCCACAACTTGTGGCAGGTGACATGGCCAGGTCATGTGGCCAGGTCATGTGGCAAGTGTACAATCCACAACTTGTGGCAGGTAATGTGGCCAGGTTACATGGCCTGGTGACGTGGCAAGTGGACAATCCACAACTTGTGGCAGGTGACATGGCCAGGTGACGTGGCAGGTGATATGGCCTGGTGACGTGGCAAGTGGACAATCCACAACTTGTGGCAGGTGACGTGGCAAGTGACATGCCAGGTGATGTGGCAAGTGAACAATCCACAACTTGTGGCAGGTGGTGTGCCAGGTGATGTGGCAGGTGACATGGCCAGGTGACGTGGCAAGTGGACAATCCGCAACTTGTGGCAGGTGACGTGGCAAGTGGACAATCCACAACTTGTGGCAGGTGACGTGGCCAGGTGATTTGGCAAGTGGATAATCCACAACTTGTGGCAGGTGACGTGGCAAGTGAGATGCCAGGTGATGTGGCAAGTGAACAATCCACAACTTGTGGCAGGTGGTGTGCCAGGTGATGTGGCAGGTGACATGGCCAGGTGACGTGGCAAGTGGACAATCCGCAACTTGTGGCAGGTGACGTGGCAAGTGGACAATCCACAACTTGTGGCAGGTGACGTGGCCAGGTGATTTGGCAAGTGGATAATCCACAACTTGTGGCAGGTGACGTGGTCAGGTGACAGGGCCAGGTAACGTGGCAAGTGGACAATCCACAACTTGTGGCAAGTGTCATGATCAGGTGACGTGGCAAATGGATAATCCACAACTTGTGGCAGGTGATGTGGCCAGTTGACGTGGCAGGTGACGTGGCCAGTTGACGTGGCAGGTGACGTGGCCAGTGAACAATCCACAACTTGTGGCAGGTGACGTGGTCAGGTGACGTGGCAAGTGGACAATCCACAACTTGTGGCCAGGTGACGTGGCAAGTGGACAATCCACAACTTGTGGCAGGTGACGTGGCCAGGTGATTTGGCAAGTGGATAATCCACAACTTGTGGCAGGTGACGTAGTCAGGTGACAGGGCCAGGTAACGTGGCAAGTGGACAATCCACAACTTGTGGCAGGTGTCATGATCAGGTGACGTGGCAAATGGATAATCCACAACTTGTGGCAGGTGGTGTGCCAGGTGATGTGGCAGGTGACATGGCCAGGTGACGTGGCAAGTGGACAATCCGCAACTTGTGGCAGGTGACGTGGCAAGTGGACAATCCACAACTTGTGGCAGGTGACGTGGCCAGGTGATTTGGCAAGTGGATAATCCACAACTTGTGGCAGGTGACGTGGTCAGGTGACAGGGCCAGGTAACGTGGCAAGTGGACAATCCACAACTTGTGGCAGGTGTCATGATCAGGTGACGTGGCAAATGGATAATCCACAACTTGTGGCAGGTGATGTGGCCAGTTGACGTGGCAGGTGACGTGGCCAGTTGACGTGGCAGGTGACGTGGCCAGTGAACAATCCACAACTTGTGGCAGGTGACGTGGTCAGGTGACGTGGCAAGTGGACAATCCACAACTTGTGGCCAGGTGACGTGGCCAGGTGACATGGCAGGTGACGTGGCAAGTGGACAATCCACAACTTGTGGCAGGTGACGTGGCCAGTTGATGTGGCAGGTGATGTGACCAGTGGACAATCCACAAATTGTGGCAGGTGACGTGGCCAGGTGACTGGCAGGTGACGTGGCCAGGTGACGTGGCAGGTGACGTGGCCAGGTGACATGGCAAGTGGACAATCCACAACTTGTGGCAGGTGACGTGGCCAGGTGACGTGGCCAGTGGACAATCCACAACTTGTGGCAGGTGACATGGCCAGGTGACGTGGCAGATGATGTGGCAAGTGGAAAATTCACAACTTGTGGCAGGTGACGTGGCAAGTGGACAATCCACAGCTTGTGGCAGGTGATGTAGCAAGTGACACGCTAAATACACGTACACTGCTGCTCTCTCAGCTGCTACTCACTCTGGTCTCACAAAATGGCTGAAATGGTTAAATAATACTGTTTTTTAAGCTTAGGGAGGGTCTTATGATGTTTCTTAACTAAACACTTATAAATGCAAACGCGGTAAAACGTGGTAAAATGCCGCGAAATTCCTCGGCAAAAATTGGCGTTTTAAAGCCGGTTTTTGCGTTTGAAAACATGTGTTTAGATGAGTTTGCATCTGCGTCTCGTGTGCATGGGGCCTTACAGTAAGGGAATTCCCATTGTAATTTTTCCACTCTATTACTTTTCTAGTGACAACGCAAATGTGTGATGTTCTCTTACTTTCACTTTCAGTGATAGAAAACAAGTATAATATTGTAATCAAAGTAAGAATATTTTCTCAGCAAATGTTGTCTTCCAATTCACCTTGCCAAACAAAATGATGTAAATGTTTTCAAAGGCACTCACTATACTGTAAATAAACCTTTATCTTATTTATCTGTGTTTTGCTATAGGCAAAAAAAACAACTGCTTTTGGCTGTTATTCAAGTGTTTCCATTAAAAAGAAAATGTACCCGCTTTATATATAATGAAATTACACAATCACTTAGAAACCTACTTATAAAACAAAAAAGGCATATTTGAATTAGATATATTATCCAATGTTTATTCCTTAGGTCATCAGCTATTTTGGCAGCAATTTATAAAGCTGCCAAAACAAGGTCAGCAAACACAAAGAACAGTGAATGGGGTCATTAACATGAAGAATGCAATGTTACAAGAAGAACTCAATGTATATGTTACAGAACAGTTGTGAATAGCTAGTAAATAAGCTTGAACTCCAAGTTTCCAGACCCCTCCAAGTCTACCAAAAAAGGATTGAGAAGAATGTAAGGACTACCAAAATACTATCACAACATTGAGAGAAACCATGCTTACATAGGTGTGCCCAGCCTATTGCATTAGGGTGTGCACCCCAAAGCTTAAACACACATGCCTATGACAGTGTCATTGGAGCAATGGATGGTGTCAGTAGGGCAGAGATTGGGGTCAGTAGGGCAGTGGATGGTGTCTGTGGTTTTTATTTGTATTATAAATTTTTTTTTTTTAGCCCCTTTGGGGGCTTTAGTGAAATATAAGGGGTCTAAACAGGGGGGATCTGTGCCACACAGAGTGATTAGGGTGTGCACACCTGGCACACCCTGTGCGCACGCCTATGCATGCTTATGAAATATATCAAGGGACAATACTATTTCATTGAACTGGATAATGAGGATCTAAGGGGTATGGTATACTGTACATATACATTAAAATGAACACCTTGGGCCAGATTCAGAGAGAACTAATTTCTAGGATGTGCCGTCGTATCTATGCGCCTTATTCTTGAAACCAGATACACCTGAATTCTGGCTCCATCCGACCGACGTAAGTCTCCTACGCCGTCGTATCTTGGGTGCCTATTTACGCTAGCCGCTAGGGGCGCTTCCGTTGATTTACGCGTTGAATATGTAAATGACCTAGATACGCCGATTCACAAACGTACTTTCACCTGTCGCAGTAAGCTACGCCGTTTATGTAAGGCGTACGTCCGGCGTAAGTTTACCCCTCATAAAGCAGGGGTAAGTCATGTTAAGGTATGGGCGTGGGAACAGCGTCGTGTTTTCTGTCGTTTACATAAGTCGTACGTGAATGGGGCTGGGCGTAAGTTACGTTCACGTCGTACGCATTGAGCCGTCGTATCTTAGGAAGTATATGCGACGTGATTCTGAGCATGCGTGCGCATTCGCCGTTCGATCAGCCATTCATTTACATGGGGTCACGGTTCATTTCAATACATCACGCCCACTACCTGCCTACTTTGAATTAGGCGGGCTTACACCGGCCCATTTAAGTTACGCCGGCGCAAATATGGGAGCGAGTGCTTTGTGAATACTCAGCTTGCCTCTCAATGTTACGTCGGCGTAGCGCATGTGAGATGCGCTACGCCGGCACAAAGATATGCCGATGTACCTGAATCTGGCCCAATGAATGTGGATTTTGCTGCAATGTAGTGACCATTAAGTTCATTTTTTGTTTCTTATTGGATACGCGAAAAGTTCCTCTATAATAATGGTGGTCATTGTAATGCCCCTTTACATTGGTGGTCACTTGCCTCTTACAGACGGCTTAGGCCCCGTACACACGACAGAGTTTCTCGGCAGAATTCACCGAGAAACTCGGTCAAAACCCGGATTCTGCCGAGAAACTCTGTCGTCTGTACAGTTTTGGCTCGATGGAGCCGCCGAGGAGCTCGACGAGAAAATAGAGAACATGTTCTCTATTTTCTCGTTGTTCTATGGGAGAAGGCGGCCCGCCGAGCTCCTCGGCGGCTTCATCCCAGAACTCGACGAGGAACTCGACGTGCTTGGCACGTCGAGTTCCTCGGCCGTGTGTACGGGGCCTTAGAGTCAGTGCAAGAACTCAATCAATCCACCTTAACTGTGCATTTGTGGATAAGAGTAGGTGATAGTTTTCCATCCAAAGCACTGTACACAAAACTTTTGTAAAGGATACCATATATTGGACCTTTTACCATCCCATTCTTGGGTACTAGGGGGCTTTACAAGAAAAAAGTGATTGATTTGAAGACTAATACAGGTACCTACTTTCACCACAATACAGTATGCCTCCACCTTAACGCCTCCGAAACATGTTAGGATTAGGTCAGGTGAGGTTCACTTTGACAATGGTCAATTGCATAACTGGCATATTTTACACCAGGGTTAGATCATTTTTGAACCCTACTGCCTCTATAAATTAAATGTATTTACTGTATATTAATAGTCATGAAATTATACAAATAAGTAACAACACTGATCAGCAAAAAAGCCAATGTTATGGTTATTCCCACAGACCGTCAATATAAAAGGCATTCTTCCTCTTGCTGACCCCTGGATCAACTGTGGGCATATGATGGTGTTTTTTTTTGTTTGTTTATTTTTTAGAATTGGTTGAACTAGATGGACGTGTGTCTTTTTTGAAACCTAAATATGTAACTATTTAAGGGGGACAATGTTCTTTATATTGGCATCAGTGGAAAGACCCTTCATTTGGTGGCTAGTGGAAGGAGGCTTGCCCCAGAAAACGAATGTCTCGAAATTTCCGATGGAAAAAGTCAGACGGAATTTTTTTATTGAATATTCTGACCGTGTGTGTGCCCCATCTGAGTTTTTCCATCGGAAATTCTGATGGACTCAGAAAGAGAACATGTTCTCTTTTTTTCCGATGAAAACAATTTCTATTGAAAATTCCGTTCATCTGTATGGAACCTCGACAGAGAAAAAAACATGCATGCTCAGAATCAAGTCGACGCATGCTCGGAAGCATTGAACTTATTTTTTCTCGGTTCGTCCTTGGTGTTGTACGTCACCGCGTTTTGGACCGTCAGAATTTGGTGTGACAGTGTGTATGCAAGACTGCTTGAACGGAATTCTGTCAGAAAAATCCAGAAGTTTATCCCAACGGAAATTCCGATCGTGTGTATGAGGCATTAGGAAAACAGTGATGGATGTCCCTTAAACTGGTGGTCATTCTTCCCCTTGACCATCAATGGGGCATTCCTCCCAATAAAAACCAATGTAAGAGACATTCAGATTCCTGCTCACATTGAGGGTCATTGAGATTGAACCCAACATTGTTGGGCAGTGGGAAGATTGGGCCAAATCCTCAAAAGGGATACGCAGGCGGAACTGCTGTTCAGCCTGCGTATCCCTGTGCCTAACTTAAATGGTAAAAGTTAAGTTACGCCGCCTGGCTGAGGATTTGGCCCATTGTTCCTTATATTGGTGGTCAGTGGAAAGAACTACGGGCCTGATTCCCAAAAAAGCTGCCTAACTTAACTTTCAGCAGTTAAGTTACACTGACTTAAAATTTCTACCTAAGTGCCTGATCCACAAAGCACTTACCTAGAAATTTCAGGCCGTGTAACTTAAGTGCCGCCGTCGCAAGGCGGTCCTCCTCTCCGGGGGGCGTTTAAAATTTAAATGAGGCGCGCTCCCGCGCCGGCCATACTGCGCATGCGTGTGACGTAATTTTTCCGACATGCAGCGCGCGAACGTAATTGACGCCGGGCGGCTTTGTGGATTGCGACAGGACACTAAAGTTGCGACGGGTGAAAAAAAATATACGCGTCGGGAAAACAAATAATTATAAAAAAAAATGACAGCGTCGCTCAGCATGCATTCCTGAGAGGGAGAGCTCCATGCCAATTTTCAAAGAAAAAACCGGCATGGGTTCCCCCCCCCAGGAGCATACCAGGCCCTTAGGTCTGGTATGGGTTGTAAGGAGACCCCCCCACGCCGAAAATTCGACGTAGGGGGTCCCCCTACAATCCATACCAGACCCGTATCCAAAGCACGCTACCCGGCCGGTCAGGAAGGGAGTGGGGACGAGCGAGCGCCCCCCCCCTCCTGAGCCGTGCCAGGCCGCATGCCCTCAACATGGGGGGGGTTGGGTGCTCTGGGGCAGGGGGGCGCACTGCGGGCCCCCCCACCCCAGAGCACCCTGTCCCCATGTTGATGAGGACAGGACCTCTTCCCGACAACCCTTGCCGTTGGTTTTCGGGGTCTGCGGGCGGGGGCTTATCGGAATCTGGGAGTCCCCTCAAATAAGGGGGCCCCAAGATACCGGCCCCCCACCCTAAGTGAATGGATATGGGGTACATCGTACCCCTACCCATTCACCTGGAGGCAAAAAGTAAAAGTTATTAAACACACAACACAAGGGTTTTTAAAATAATTTATTATTCTGCTCCGGAGGCCCCCCCTGTCTTCTTTATTAGCTCTAATACCAGGGGGGGCTTCTTCTTCCGCTCTCCGGGGGTCTTCTTCCACTCTCCGGGGGGGGTTTCTTCTTCCGCTCTCCGGGGGGGGGTCTTCTCCGCTCTCCGGGGGTCTTCTTCTATCTTCGCCGCTCTCCGCTGTTGACTCGGCGAACCCCGGTTCTTCTGCAGATGTCCGGTGCCTTCTTCTTCAGCGCTGGCTGCCTGCTATCTTTGTGTGTTAGCTCAATTACTAACAGGCAGCCAGCGCGGTCTTCTGTGACGTCAGGTTCTTCTTCTCCCCTCTTCCGATGTTGACTCGTCGCCTCTTGACACTGCAATGATGGAAGCGCGCCTTGCATCCCATTTATATAGGCATCACCGTCCCATCATGCTCCGGTAGGTACCCACGTGGTGGGTGCACGTGGGTAGGCACCCACCACGTGGGTACCTGCCGGAGCATGATGGGACGGTGATGCCTATATAAATGGGATGCAAGGCGCGCTTCCATCATTGCAGTGACAAGAGGCGACGAGTCAACATCGGAAGAGGGGAGAAGAACAGAAGAGAAGAACCTGACGTCACAGAAGACCGCGATGGCTGCCTGCTAGTAATTGAGCTAACACACGAAGATAGCAGGCAGCCAGCGCTGAAGAAGAAGGCACCGGACAGCTGCAGAAGAACCGGGGTGCGCCGAGTCAACAGCGGAGAGCGGCGAAGATAGAAGAAGACCCCCGGAGAGCGGAGAAGCCCCCCCCGGAGAGCGGAAGAAGAAACCCCCCCCGGAGAGTGGAAGAAGACCCCCGGAGAGCGGAAGAAGAAGCCCCCCCTGGTATTAGAGCTAATAAAGAAGACAGGGGGGGCCTCCGGAGCAGAATAATAAATTATTTTAAAAACCCTTGTGTTGTGTGTTTAATAACTTTTACTTTTTGCCTCCAGGTGAATGGGTAGGGGTACGATGTACCCCATATCCATTCACTTAGGGTGGGGGGCCGGTATCTGGGGGCCCCCTTATTTGAGGGGACTCCCAGATTCCGATAAGCCCCCGCCCGCAGACCCCGACAACCAACGGCAAGGGTTGTCGGGAAGAGGTCCTGTCCTCATCAACATGGGGACAGGGTGCTCTGGGGTGGGGGGGCCCGCAGTGCGCCCCCCTGCCCCAGAGCACCCAACCCCCCCATGTTGAGGGCATGCGGCCTGGCACGGCTCAGGAGGGGGGGGCGCTCGCTCGTCCCCACTCCCATTCCTGACCGGCCGGGTAGCGTGCTTTGGATACGGGTCTGGTATGGATTGTAGGGGGACCCCCTACGTCGATTTTTCGGCGTAGGGGGGGTCTCCTTACAACCCATACCAGACCTAAGGGCCTGGTATGCTCCTGGGGGGGGGGAACCCATGCCGGTTTTGAATTTAAAAATTGCCGTGGAGTTCTCCCTCAGGAATGCATACCAAATGCCGTCACTTGAATGGGCCTTTACAAGGTGTGACTAACTTTCCACATTGTAAAACCAGCCCTAGTTTTGCGCAAGCAAATGGGAACTTACGCAGAAATCACAGTGCTGAAAAGCTGATGAAAAGCGTTGTGGATCTGCTTAAGTCCTCATTTGCATACTCAAAGCTGCATTTCCATGAGAAATGCCCCCAGCGGCGGATGCGGTACTGCATCCTAAGATCTGACCGTGTAAGTGTCTTACACATGTCAGATTTTCTGCCTAACTTTGGAAAAAGCCTTTTGAGGATCGTTTCCAAAGTTAGGCACAGACTGAACAGCAGTTACGCCTGCGTATCTCTTTTGGGAATCAGGCCCAATCTTCCCAGAGTTTCCCCATGCTGGGTACTCCATCCACAGCCTGCTAATGTAATTACATTTTCCTTCTATTGATGATAAATAAAAAAATGAATGTGTTCTTATATTGGTGCTCAGCCCCCTTGGTTCATGTCACACTAGCCGTTCTATCAAATTCCTGGCAGAAAAAAGCATCTTCCCTGTTTCCACAATATTGCTTTCTCTATGAAGGTTTAGTTAGGAGAATATCACTCCACCCAATGGTGCACACAGTTATATAGCACCCTGTCAGTGGCTATACACAGTGCACACCTCAACACCTCATCCTAGATACGCCCCTGGCAATAACATCAGAAATCATAAGGTATCAGTGTATTCTACTTTGCACACTCTGGGTCAGATTCACAAAAGGGTTACGATGGCGTATCTGCTGATACGCCGTCGTATCCCTGTTTCTATCTATGCGGCTGATTCATAGAATCAGTTACGCATAGATATCCCTAAGATTCGACAGGTGAAATAGTTTTACACTGTCGGATCTTAGGATGCAGTACCGCGGCCGCCGCTGGGGGCATTTCTCGTCGTAAACCAGCGTCGGGTATGCAAATTAGCACTTACGGAGATCCACAAAGGTTTTTCCCTTCGTGAAGTCGCCGTAAGTGTTAGTTTGCCGTCACAAAGATAGGGTACCTTTTACAAAGTGTAAAGTTAGTACACCATGTAAAAGTATACCTGTCTTTCCTGACGCATTCATGGCAGCACACACTGGGTTGTGACTCCGCCCCCACAACCTGACAGGATTGGTTAGCTATAAATTCGAAGAGGAGACACCCGGCATCATTCTCTTTTTTTATCCTCACCTGACAGGACATGGACGTACAGCTTGCCTCCTACCGCTATCGCCCCAGCAGGTTCAGCCTCTCCTGTTTGGAAGTCCCCCCTGTACAGTCTCTAATAGAGCTATATGGGGGGATCCCCGCTCTGGTGGTCTCAGGGGCTAAATCCCGGCAAAATTCCTGGCATCACACAAGCTCTAAATGAGCTTAGAACTCTGGCAGTGGGTCTCCCTCCTTTTCCAGGTATTTGGCTAGCTGCCTTCTGTATGCCTTTTTTTCCACTATTTGACATGCCTTTATACATATATATATATGCCTATCTGCTGTGCCTGGTAGTATACATATGTAGGTGCCTGTTAATTGTGCCTGTTAACTTTGGGAAGTTCCTACCTCTTTCTTTCTCCTCAGGCTTGCTGGGCTGTGTTGTCCCATGCTTCCCCTCCACCACCGCGCTCCCCGTCCGCTCTGCGCATGCGCGCCGCACTCTGATGATGCGGCAGCCTCCCTCGCCCTCATCCAAAATGGCGTCCGGACACGCGCGGCGCTACTGCGCATGCGCGATGACGTCATCAGCGCCGCGACGGCGGCGCCGAATTTAAAAAATGTCATTTTTTGATTTTTTCCTTTTCCCAGCTGCTGCTCTGCCGTTTTTCCTGGAATTTTTTCCTGCAAGGTACCCAGCTCTTCTCCTCTGCCAGGCTCATCTCATTTATCTTTTTCCACCTCTTTTAACCATTTCTTTGCTTCTCCAGCTCCCATTTCTGCTGCTGTCTTCTCCATGGAGCCCACTGCCCTAGCAGACCACTACCAACAAACGAGGTATGGAGGCCATCATTTGACGGGTAAGTACTGAAGAGAAAAAAGAGAGCCGGCCACTGAACACTGCCTTTTGTTTTGCAGTCCCACCAGGCCTAGAGACGCAAGCCCACGGCGCAGGGAGAGATCCAGGCATGTATCAAGCAGAAGGTCTCACAAGAGTCGGTCAAGATCATCCTCCCGTTACCACCGATCAAGGCATAGCCGATCACGCCACAGCCGTTCCCGTCGCAGCCGGTCCCACCGCAGACGGTCTCCCTCATCGCACCGTGAACATTATCATGCCCGTCCTGCAGCAAACGCCTGCTGGGTATGCGGTGCTACTGCCATGCCAGGGAAGCTAGCCTGTCACTCTTGCTTTAATGAAGCAACGAAGGAAAGGGAGATGGATGTTAGAGCCTCTTCTGACCGTCCAAGAGAGCCGGCACAAGAAGCAGCCTGGGCCGTGGCCCCTCTAGCCTGCGATGACCCCACTCCGGGAACCTCTTCGGCCTTTAGTCCGTATGCCCAGCTACCAGGAACCCTTCCCGATCCTGAGGAACAGGAGATGATATCAGGGTTTGATTTCAGCTTGGTCGAACCCTTTGCACGCTCGGTTAAGGAGGCCATTGGCTGGGAAGAACCAGTGGCAGATCCCCCGAAGGTGGGGAAATACTTCCCAGAATTAAGAAGAGACCCTGAACTGTTCCCCTTCATTGAGGAATTAGAGGACCTCATCAAAGACGAGTGGGAAAAACCAGACAAGCGGCCTGGTCTGTCCAATAAATTAGCTAAGTTATACCCGCTGAAGGAGTCTAAAGTCTCCCCCCTCATCAACGCCCCCATCGTTGATTCATCCCTAATGCGGCTCGCCAGGCATGTTACGCTGCCCATAGAAGACGCGGTCTCGTTCCGAGATGTCCTTGACCGCAAAATTGATTTGGAGCTAAAAAAGGCATATTCTACGGCAGGGGGAGCATGCAGACCAGCCATTACCACGGCAGCTGTCGCCAGAGCCATTTCCACATGGGCAGCCAATGCTGAAAAGGCCCTCCTGGAAGGTACCGATCAGGGGGAGGTGATTTCCACTTTACAGGAAATCAGACTGGCTGGCGACTTTGTGGCAGGGGCTTCAGTAGACGCGATTCGCTCCTCGGCTAGATCCATGTTAGCCTCAGTGATGGCCCGCAGAGCCTTATGGTTGAAACCCTGGGTCGCTGACACAACATCGAAGTCAAATTGGTGCAAGATACCATACGATGGCGCAAACCTGTTCGGTGCTAAATTGGACTCGGCGATCTCCAAGGTCACTGGAGGAAAATCAGGGCTTATTCCATCGGATAGGAGACCCAAGCCTCAGAGGAATCCTACCTTCAGGCGCAATCTGCCTGAGAGATACAGGGAGGCCAGAACCTATCGCCCCGGCAGGGAGTTTAGGAGAGATTGGAGATCCACTCGCCCTCCCTTTACAAGGGCTCAGAAGACCAAGCCCGTCACCGCGGGGGACCAACCAAAGTCCTTTTGAAGCTTTGCCTGCCCACCCAGCTCAGGTGGGCGCCAGGCTCAGGGCTTTTGCACAAGTGTGGTCAGAGCACATAAAGGACCCATGGACCCTCTCTACGATCAGCCAGGGTCACAAGTGGAACTTTATGGGGGCATTGCCTCACACTGTCTTCCAACCCACCAAGATTCCATCTTCTCCGGACAAAAGGAAGCTTCTCGTTCAGTATATTTCAGAGCTGATTCTAAAGGGGGCAGTCATAGAAGTTCCTTCGCACCAAAGGGGCAGGGGATTCTATTCCCCTCTATTTTTGGTCCGAAAGAAGTCAGGGGACCTTCGGCCCGTTCTGGACCTCAAACGTCTCAACAGGAGAATTCAGATAGAAGCTTTCAAAATGGAAAGTCTCCAGTCTATCCTTCTGGCAGTAAATCTAGGGGATTGGATGCTGTCGGTGGATCTTTCCGACGCCTACCTCCATGTGCCAATCCATCCGGCGTTCCAGAAGTTTCTACGCTTTTCCATCAGCCAACAGCATTTCCAATTCCGATGCCTACCGTTCGGCATCTCTTCGGCACCCAGAACGTTCACAAAGGTCCTCCTACCTCTCGTAGCTCTCCTCAGGGAAAGGGGACTTCGCGTGCATTACTATCTGGACGACATCTTGCTCTTAGCAGCAAGCCAGGAGACTCTGCTCCTCCAGCGGGAGATCCTGATCGCTACCCTTCAGAATTTCGGCTGGCTGATCAATTGGCGGAAGAGCAGCCTTCAACCCTCACAGGTGATGATATTCCTTGGGGCAGAGTTGGACACCAAACAGAACAGGGTACAGCTGCCCCTGGAGAAGGTGGAACCTCTAGTTCAGAAGGTACGGAATCTACTGTCCTCCAAACTCGCGTCAGCCAGAACCTGCCTCAGCGTACTGGGCTCAATGTCCTCAACCATTCCCATGATGCAGTGGTCCCAGTGGAACATGAGAGCCTTCCAGAACTCCTTTCTAAGACAGTGGGACGGAGTTTCAATGCACCAACGCATCAGAATCTCCACTCAAGTGAAGCACGCTCTTGTATGGTGGACATATCCTGCCAACCTCAGGAGATCCAGACCTATAGCTCCTCCGAGTCCAGAGATCGTGACCTCAGATGCCAGCGAGAAGGGCTGGGGAGCTCATTACCGGGACCAGACAGCCCAGGGACCGTGGCACTTCCCTGCCCGGGGCACAGTTTCGAACATTTTAGAGCTCCGAGCTGCGTTCCAGGCACTCTTAGCCTTCGCGCCTCTGCTACAAGGGAAGACCGCTTTAATCCGGATGGACAACAAGGTGGCGGTAGCTTATGTCCAGAGACAGGGCGGTACCCGAAGCCACACTCTATTAGAGGAGGTTCACCCCATAATGGAATGGGCACAGGCTCATCTATTAGACCTGAGAGCAGTTTACGTTCCAGCGGCACAGAACACGCTAGCCGACTTCCTGAGCAGGGAACTTCGTTCAAACAACGAGTGGTCTCTGAACCTCCGGGAGTTCTCCATTTTGACGGAGGCATGGGGGACTCCAGAGATCGACCTGGCTGCAACACCAGCGAATGCCAAATGCGTGAAATTTCTTTCCAGAGTTCCCTTTCCGACAGCAGAAGGGACAGATTGCCTTCTTCATCCATGGGACTTCAATCTGGGGTACATCTTCCCCCCAACTCCCTTGATAGCAAGGTTTCTATCTCGGCTCCGAAGGTCATCAGTCACAGTGATCGCGGTAATACCATTCTGGCCGAGGAGGCCGTGGTTCACGACTCTCCTGCAACTCAATACCCGACCTCCTATCCACCTTCCGGTCTCAGCAGACCTCCTTCACCAAGGTCAGCTCCTCCATCCGGCTCCGGACAGACTCCACTTGACAGCCTGGAGGTTGAGAGGGCTAGGCTTAGAGAACAAGGATGTTCCCAGGCAGTTATAGCAACCTTAATGCAGGCCAGGAAGATCACCACAAACACGGTCTACACCAGAGTTTGGGAAAGATTCACCCACTTGGCACAACTCAAAGGTTGGAATCACGCCTCTCCGGATCCTTACCAAATCCTAGAATTCCTGCAAACAGGAATTGACAAAGGCCTGAGCTCAAGCACCCTGAAAGTACAAATCTCCGCTCTGTCGGCCAAAACGGGCACTAGATGGGCCCTACACCCGTTGATAATACAGTTCATGAAGGCATGTATTAAGATTAGGCCGCCCAAAAAAACATCCTTTCCGGCTTGGGATCTTTCAGTAGTTCTGGAGGCGCTGTCCAATCCTCCCTTCTTCCCACTCAACTCAATCTCCTTATGGGACCTGACCCTGAAATTGACCTTCCTCATTGCCATTGCTTCGGCTAGGAGAGTGTCGGAGTTGCAAGCTCTCATGTCGAAAGAGCCATACTTAGTTTTCCTGCCCGACAGGGTGATACTAAGGCCTTCGGATCGCTTCCTTCCCAAGGTTACTTCGGCCTTCCATTACGGCCAGGACATCGTCTTGCCATGTCTTTCTAACGAAGATGGTGAACCGCATGCCTTGGACATTAAGTCTGCAATTTCTAACTACCTGTCGGCCACTATCCACCTTCGGTCAACGGACGCCCTCCTGATTATACCTCACGGAGCCAGACGAGGTCAGGCAGCCTCCTCTCGAACCATCGCCTCTTGGCTAGTTAAAGCGATCGGGAAAGCATATTCCACTCAACAGCTGGAGATCCCAGAGGGCATCAAAGCGCATTCAACCAGGGCAGTGGCTACCTCTTGGGCAGCATATTGTGGAGTTTCTTCAGAGACCATCTGCAGAGCAGCAACCTGGTCCTCCAGGCATACCTTCATCACCCACTACAGAGTGGACGCCGCTCTGTTGGCAACTTCCGAGTTTGGCAGATCTGTCTTCAGGGCCAATTCTTCGGCTCTATAGGAAATAAAATACTTTTGCATTGAACCCGCCCGACTAGCGAGTTATTTCCCAGTGTGTGCTGCCATGAATGCGTCAGGAAAACGGAAAATTGTATACTCACCTTTCCGTAATTTTCCTTTCCTGACGCATCTTCATGGCAGCACACAACTGCCCACCCTGTTGTTCAATGATGATGATATTTACGGAGAATGATGCCGGGTGTCTCCTCTTCGAATTTATAGCTAACCAATCCTGTCAGGTTGTGGGGGCGGAGTCACAACCCAGTGTGTGCTGCCATGAAGATGCGTCAGGAAAGGAAAATTACGGAAAGGTGAGTATACAATTTTCCGTTTTCCCGCGTCGCTGTAAATTTTTTTTTTTTTTTAATTTTTTCCTGCCGCAACTCTTTTTTACCCGTCGCGATTCACAAAACCTCGGCACAATGTAACTTCGCGCAAAGCACGTCAGGAAAATAGCGTCGGGAGCATGCGCAGTACGTCCGTTGTGGGACTCGCCCCATTTGAATTGGCCCGCCTTGCGCCGGATTGATTTAGGATACACCGCCGCAAATTTCCAGGTAAGTGCTTTGTGGATCGGGGACACTAACTTGGGAAATTTGCAGCGGTGTAACTTAAATCGGAAAAGTTACGTTGCGCCCGCTGGTTGTGAATCTGGCCCTGTGATCTTACTTTAGAAGTGATTTATCTCTAATTTGAGAAAAACAATGATGTATACTTCTGATGGCCGTCAAAATAATTCATTTTTGTTTTTCAGTGCTTTACGTTGTATTACCACCAACGTTTGGCGGTTTCTTTTTAAATTTTGACCTGGAAAGTTGCATTGTTGATGTGTAGCATTAATGTTATTGTAAAGCCCCACCTTATAAAATTAACCCATTCGGTTTAAAATAGAAATGAAAGGCAAAACATTAGTGCTTAGATAAAAAAAAAAAACATTATATACACCTTTTTTCGATTTTTTAATAAGTGATTACATACTGTTCTCAGCTGCATACTGACCACGGTGAGCTCTAATGCCTAGTGTAGTCAGTTTTTAATAGGAAAGCAGAGAGACTGGCAGAAACACCAGGGATAAAGCAGGATGCACTTTCATACAAGCACATGGTACAGCAGGCACATATCACAAATACGAAATGTTGGGTTTACATATTCTTTAACCACTTAAGACCCGGACCATTATGTAGGTTAAGGACCTTGCCCCTTTTTCGGCACTATGTCGCTTTAACTGACAATTGCGTGGTCGTGCGACGTGGCTCCCAAACAAAATTGGCGTCCTTTTTTTAAGACAAGTAGAGCTTTCTTTGTGTGTTGTCCCAGGCAGCCCATCCCCCCATGCAGTTGGAAACACCTCCATTTGATCGCCCCTGATAGTAACCCCTTCCCTGCCAGTGCCATTAGTACAATGTCAGTGCATATTTTTAGCACTGATCACTGTAATAATGTCACTGGTTCCCAAAAAAGTGTAAATAAATGTCAGTTAGGGGTCCGATGTGTCCGCCACAATGTTGCAGTCCCGATAAAAATCCGCAGATCACCGCCATTACTAGTACAAAAAAAATATATAATAAAAATTCCATAAATCTATTCCCTATTTTGTAGACGCTATAACTTTTGCTCAAACCAATGAATTATTGGCTTATTGCTTTGTTTTTGTTGTTGTTTTTTTACCAAAAATATGTAGCAGAATACAAATTGCCATAAATTGATGAAGAAATCCGATTTAGATGTTTTTTATTGGGTATGTTTTACAGAAGAATGTATAAAACATTGTTTTTTTTTTTTTTTTTTTTTAAATTGTTTTTTTTTTTTTGTTTATACAAAAAAAAAAAATGAAGATGAAGAAATTTGATTTAGATTTTTTATTGGTATGTTTTACAGGAGAAAGTGAAAAACATTATTTTTTTTTTTTTTCAAAATTGTCTGTCTTTTTTTGTTTACACAAAAAAATAAATGAAGATGAAGAAATTTGATTTAGATTTTTTTATTGGGTATGTTTTACAGCAGAAAGTGAAAAACATTGGGGTAGATTCAGAGAGAAGATATGACGGCGTATCTCCAGATACGCCGTCGTATCTTTGAGTCCGGCCGGTCATATCTATGCGCCTGATTCATAGAATCAGATACGCCTAGATTTGACTAAGATCCGACTGACATAAGTCTCTTACGCCGTCGGATCTTAACTGCATATTTACGCTGGCCTCTAGGGGCGCCTAGAATATGTAAATCAGCTATATACGCAAATTCACAAACGTACGCCCGGCCGACGCAGTACATTTACAACGTTTCCGTAAGGCTCTTCCCGGCGTATAGTTACCCCTGCTATATGAGGCGTATCCTATGTTAAGTATGGCCGTCGTTCCCGCGTCGAATTTTAAAAAGTTACGTCGTTTGCGTAAGTCGTCCGTGAATGGGGCTGGACGTCATTTACGTTCACGTCGAATCCAATGACGTCCTTGCGGAGCAATGCACACTGGGAAATTCCACGGACGGCGCATGCGCCGTTCGGGAAAAACGTCAATCACGTCAGGTCAAGCCTGATTTAAATAACACACGCCCACCTCTTCAGAATTTGAATTAGGCAGGCTTACGCCGGGCTATTTACGCTACGCTGCCGCAACTTTCTTTTAAGAATACGGCACTTGCCTGTAAAAGTTGTGGCGGCATAACGTAAATAGGATACGTTACGCCCGCACAAAGAAGCGCCATTCTACCTGAATCTACTCCATTGTTTTTTTTCTCTCCAAATTGTCTGTCTTTTTTTGTTTATAACAAAAAAAAAAACGCAGAGGTGATCAAATACCACCAAAAGAAAGCTCTTTTTTTTTGTGGGAAAAAAAGGACATACATCTTATTTGGGTACAGTGTCGCAATGGCGCAACTGTCATTTAAAGTGCTGTATCGCAAAAAAAATGGCCTGGACAGGAAGTGGGTAAATCTTTCCGGGGCTGAAGAGGTTAACAAGTGCAGAATACCCCCATAGCAACAGTATAAAAGGTTTAGAAGCCATATTTTAAAAGAAAATATGGTGGTGCATTAATGTTGTATTTTAATAAACAATCCCTTTTACCTTATAGATGCCATAATTATGTATCTCTGCTGAACGTGTTCTGTATGTCCTTTTATCCTCGTCTTTGCCTTAAAATTGAACAAACTCATAATTCTGACAACTGGTTAGGAAAAAAAAAAAGCACAAGATGCAAATAATTTGATGAGTAAAGGCTTTCTGTGCTATTTCCCATTCAATTATCCCATTGTGTTTGCTTTTGTGCATGTGTATCTTCGTGTTATCAGTACTGGTGTAAGTAGAAAAAAAGAACAGATCTTTGTATGTCTGAAAAGATATTGAATTTACAGTCATGGGAGCCCTCATGTGGTTAAAGCCTAGAATTTTTTTTTTGGAGTTAAAGTGAGGCTATTTGTTGGCTGCCATAATTCTAAAATGCAGTGACCTCTAACATCAGAATGTATCTTGTCTGACTTCATCAAAGAGAATTCTAATTGGTTGGCGTTAAAGACGTTTCCTTCTTTGTCATGTAGGGTGTAATGCTGAATCTGAAAAAAAAAAACAACGTTATTTTACTGCCACGCCAGGGTGCTATTGACTGTTGGCATTTTTTAAATGTAAAGATATGGATCAGGATAGATACCAAATAATTTGTATATTAAAAATGGAAATGCAATTCTATTCTATCACTTTTGTTTGTGCTTAAAATATCCTATCTGCACTACAACCCTTGAGACCCTTTAGTACATGACCTCTGATGCAGAACAAAGCCGACAAGAAAATCCGCTTTGCCAGGCGTACAGCGTGGTCCTGCACAGAATAATTTATTGGTGTGTAGAGTTTAGCTACCCATACCTAAATTCTGTCAGACATTTAAATCATGTGATCATATATACTGAGTTTGAAAGGAAAGATGTCCTGGATTGTATACTCCTGCTATGACCCTGGTATTGATATTTTATGAATTATATAGAATTGTGTGCAGGTAGGCTTAACCACTTCAGCCCCGGACCATTTTGCTGGTCAATGACCGGGCCACTTTTTGCGATTTGGCACTGCGTCGCTTTAACTGACAATTGCGCGGTCGTGCGACGTGGCTCCCTAACAAAATTGGCGTCCTTTTTTCCCCACAAATAGAGCTTTCTTTTGGTGGTATTTGATCACCTCTGCGTTTTTTATATTTTGCGCTATAAAACAAAAATAGAGCGACAATTTTGAAAAAAAAATGAATACTTTTTACTTTTTGCTATAATAAATATCCCCCAAAAATATATAAAATAACATTTTTTTCCTCAGTTTAGGCCAATACGTATTCTTCTACATATTTTTCATAAAGAAAATCGCAATAAGCGTTTATTGATTGGTTTGCGCAAAAGTTATAGCGTCTACAAAATAGGCGATAGTTTTATGGCATTTTTATTAATATTTTTTTTTACTAGTAATGGCGGCGATCAGCAATTTTTACCGTTACTGCGACCTTATGGCGGACACTTCGGACACTTTTGACATATTTTTGGGACCATTGGCATTTTTATAGCGATCAGTGCTATAAAAATGCATTGATATTAATATTACGTGATTTTGCACAGCCGAGCCAACCTGCCGCCATTAATACTGCGGCAGCTGGTCGGCAAGCAGTTAAAGTGGAGGTTCACCCAAAAACCTTTTTTTTAACATTAGATTGAGGCTTGTTTTGTCAAGGGGAATCAGGTGTTTTTTTTACAATCGAAGCAGTACTTACCGTTTTAGAGAGCGATCTTCTCCGCCGCTTCCGGGTATGGGCTGCGGGACTGGGCGTTCCTACTTGATTGACAGGCTTCCGACAGGCTTCCGACGGTCGCATACATCGCGTCACGATTTTCCGAAAGTAGCCGAACGTCGGTGCGCAGGCGCCCTATAGAGCCGCACCGACGTTGGGCTTCTTTCGGCTACTCGTGACGCGATGTATGCGACCGTCGGAAGCCTGTCGGAAGCCTGTTAATCAAATAGGAACGCCCAGTCCCGAAGACCATACCCAGAAGCGGCGGAGAAGATCTCTAAAACGGTAAGTACTGCTTCGATTTTAAAAAAAACGACCCGATTCCCCTTGACAAAATGAGCATCAATCTAATGTTAAAAAAAAAATAACCAATGCATGTTAGGACCCCTTTAAGAGCAAATCCCCCTATCTCTCTAATCTTCATATTAAAGGCAGTTCTACTGGTGATACAATATACTAATTGTTTTCACAGCAACGGTTTCACCACTTCAACACCAGGCACTTACACAACCTTTCTGCCCAGGCCAATTTTTAGCTTTCAGCGCTGTCGCACTTTGAATGACAGTTACGCGGACATGCTACACTGTACCAAACACATTTTTTATCATTTTGTTCCCACAAGCTTTCTTTTGATGGTATTTTATCACTGCTGGGGTTTTTATTTTTTGCGTAACAAATAAAAAAAGATCGAAAATTTTGAAAGAAAAAATGTTTTTCTTTGTTTCTGTTATAAAATGTGTAAATAAGTAAGTTTTCTCTTTCAATGACAGGCACTGATGGGCACTAATAGGTGGCACTGATGGGTACTGATAGGTAGCACTGGTGTGCAGCACTAATGGGAACTCATAGGAAGCACTGATGGACACTGATAGGCGGCACTGATGGGCACTGAAAGGCTGCACTGATTGGTATTTATGGGTGGCACTGATGGGTGGCACTGATGTACACTGATGGGTGGCACTGCTGGGCATCACTGATCTGGCAGGCATTCATAATGGGCACTGACTGGCACCATTTGTGGGCATTGATTGGCATATATTGGGACCACTGTGGCATCCCTGGTGGTCATGGGGGACATACCTGGCCATCCACGTGTTGGGGCTTCCCTGGTGGTCCTGATGGCATCCCTGGTAGTCCAGTGTGGGCATCCATGGGGGGGCTGCACTGACAAACAATCTGCAACCTCAACCTCAACACAAATCTGTTGCCAACCAGAAGCAGTGGGTGGCTTTTGATGGAAGGTGCGGCATCACTAGGGGGCAGGGGGCGATGATGTTAGCTAGAGCAATTTGACCACACCCACTGTTTGCTGCTGTGTGTTACTACTCTCGTTGGGGCATCCAAGGGTGTCCCAGGCTGCTAAAGTGTTCGGGTTTGGCTTGAAGTAAAGGTGCAAACCCTATATATATGCTGCTTAGTGTAATGCTTACTATTAGCTATTTCAGATATTTGCAGTAGGTCAGCATATTAATCACTTGCTGACCGTATAACTTGGATATATGGAGGCAAAGTGGCAAAATTATATTAGTTTTATTTGGGTACAGTGTCGCACGATCACACAATTGTGAGTTAAAGTAACGCCTAGTCATTAACCTCTTGACCACTGGGCACTTAAACCCGCTTCCTAACCAGACCAATTTTCAGCTTTCGGTACTCTCACAATTTGAATGACAATTACTCAGTCATACAACATTGTACCTGTCTGAAATTTTTGTCCCTTTTCCCCCACAAATAGAGCTTTCTTTTGGTGGTATTTGATCACCTCTGGGTTTTTTATTTTTTGCGCTATAAAAGAAAAAAAATCTTGTTTCTGTCATATTAGCGGGTATTGTGGAGTATTGGGGGGTTATTGCAGAGTATTGGGGGGTTATTGCAGAGTATGGGGGGGTTATTTCAGCATATGGGGGGGTTATTGCAGCGTATGGGGGGGTTATTGCAGCGTATGGGGGGGGTTATTGCAGCGTATGGGGGGGTTATTGCAGAGTATGGGGGGTTATTGCAGAGTATGGGGGGTATGGGGGTATTGCAGAGTATGGGGGGGTTATTGCAGAGTATTGATGGTATTGCAGAGTATTGCACAGGGAGGGATGGCTGGATCTGTGACTGCATTTGTCACAGATCCAGCCACAGCAGCTGCTGCTGCTTCCGCTCTCCCCCCTCTCCTCTCACACTGTACCGATCGGTACAGAGAGGACGCCGGTTTGTTTACAAGTGATCGCTCCATCATTTGACGGAGCGATCACGTGGTAAACGGCCGCTATCAGCGTCAATTTACCGCGATCTGTGATGCGCCGGGTCTTCTAGACCCGGCGCTCACAGATGATTCCGGGAGCGCGCCCCAGGGGGCGCGCGAGTGAAGGATTCTGGGAGGACGTCCCAGGGACGTCCTCCCAGAATAACTCTACCGCGCTGTAGACGTCTTTTGTCTATAGCGCAGTGGTAAAGAGGTTAAGGGGGGTACATCTTCCTGGAGGGCAATTGGTTAAGGAAAGGGTTCAGGGGACATTTAATCAAATCTACTGTACATATGATGGTGCTATAATTGCTATGTCATTTTTTGCTGGTCTTTCAAATATGGGTTGTCTGTGAAAAAGAGTGGGAATCAAGGGCCAGATTCACGAGCGGCGCAAATGTAGTTTGTCCTAACGTATGTCAGTTAAGTTAAGGCAGCTGAATTTTGTGACGTAAGTGCCGTATCCACAGAGCATTTGCGCCCAAATTTGCGCCAGCGCGACGTAAATACCGAGGCGTAAGGCGGGGTTAGTGCAAGTGGGAAGGAAGTGGACGTGCTCCATTGTAATGAGCCATGACCCCATGCAAATAAAGGGCCGGCTGTACTGCGCATGCGCGCACAATTCTGCACCTCACTGGGCATGTGCAGAACTCGGCTCGGCGCAATCAGTGAGATAGGAAAAAGGCCAAGCATACTTAGTTTGAGAATCGCCCTGTGCTTAAATAGCCCCAGACAAACGCACTTCCATTGCAAAAGTACATCCCTGTGTTCCCCTTTCCTAAAGCAAGTTGCTTTTGCTCTGTTGTCTGTTGCTGTTTGTTGGTGAGTGTATTGTTAGCTAAAAGATTTATTGTAGTAGGAGGTTGTAGTAGTTGTGTGTTTTTTCTGAGTGTTTTTTCTGTTTGTTATTTCTGTTTGTTTTTTCTGTGTTTGTTTTTGAATTTGTATTAGCTGTCTGCTTGTGTTGTTTGATATTGCTGTCTTGTGTTTGCGGTTGGATTTTTGTGTGTGTTTGTTCAGTGTCTTTTTGTGTGTGTTTGGTCTGTGTCTTTTTGTGTGTGTTTGGTCTGTGTCTTTTTGTGTGTGTTTGTTCTGTGTGTATTTGTGTTTGTTTGTTGTGTTTGATTTTTGTGTGTGTGTGTTTGGTGCTGAGTGTTGGGTGTTATGGCACCAAAGAGACGCAAGTTGAATTTTTCCGTCAGAGAAAAGCAAATACTTGCCAGGGCTATCACCCGATTTGGGCGATATTTGCATGGCCCTGAGAGCTGGGACACCCCCCGGCCAGGAAGAGAGCCATCATCCAGGAGATTACGGATCAGATCAATGCGGAGGGGGGGGCGGAGACGAGGACACCCAGTGGGATCTCTAAGAAAATAAATGATCTGAGGAGCCTGGTCCGTGACAAGATGGCCAAGATCAATGCCCATGCCACGGGCACTGGCGGAGGACCACCCTGCTCCGTCAGGCTGACTGAGGAAGAGTGGGCAGTGGCCCGGTGCTTCCACCGACAACAAGTGGTGGGCCTGCCTGGCTTTGACTCCGATGAGGGCGTGAGGACAGGTTATTTTTTTTTTTTTTTTTCTATCTGGTGAGTAGCATGTGTGGGGGGGGAAGGGAATATGTGCCAAGTGTGTGGATCCTCCAACCTGTGAATGTTTTGTGTCTTCCACAGATGGCCAGGAGATTGCTGGGCCATCAGGCCAGGCTGCACCACCCCCAGGACAACAGGCTTCTGAAGAGACCCAAGAAGGGCAGGAGTCCTCAGGGGAGGGGAGTGGCCACACCTCCCCTCATGAGGAGGTTGAGGGGGGGGAGGATGAGGGGGAGGAGGATGGGGATGATCCGATGGACCTTGCACAGGGCTCCCCTCACAAGGGTCTCTCTCTCCCCTTCTCCCAGGCCAAAAGCCTCATCTGTAGGCAGGAAGGCGACCCAGAAGACCAGGGGGGTGGCCGAGGTTCTGCCGACCAGTCTGCGGAGGGACCAGGCCCGGCAGACCCAACATCTGGGTCAGCTCACCCAGTCTTTGGCCCAGATGGAGGACAGCCTGGGCTTAATTAAGGACTCGGTCAGTGAAGTGGGCACCAACTCCTTGGCGGTCATCACATGCATTTGTGACCTGCAGACCACCACAGCAGGCGTGGCCCTGGAGGTGTCTGCCCTGACCCAGGCTGTCCAAGCAAACACCCAGGCTGTCCAGGCCAATACGGCTGCCCTCACTGTGGGTCTGACCAGGATCGCCGTGGCCTTGGAGGGCAGGCCAGCAGGAGGACAGTCACCAGGGGAGGCTCCTCCTTCCCCTGCTACCCCCCCATGAGTCTCCTCCTTCCCCTGCTCCCCCCCATGAGTCTCCCCTGGTTGGCCGTGCCCGTGGGCGGCCCAGGCGTAGCTCACGCCGCCGCCATTAATTGTTGGTTGTACTTTTTTTTTTTTTATTATATTGTGATTATGATTTGGATTATGTGTGTGAATGATGTGTGAATGTGGGGGTGACATTCCTGGTAAAAAAGGGTGTCACCCTCAGTTTTGGTGGAGTAGGGATCCCCAGGACCAGGGAGAAGTGATCCCAGGTCCATGTGAATGGTGTATGAATGCACAGTGACATAATTGGAGCCGTGGCATGGCGTTGCTGCTCCCTAATACCATTGAGGGTACTTGGGTCTAATCCATATCGATGTGCATGTGATGTGTCTGTGCTAGGGACCACAGTGGGTGTGCATGCATGCATTCTCATTGTGCCATGATTAATGTGTGTGTTTACTGTGCAAAGATGCATTCTGTGAGGCGTCTCCTGGCTGCTGTTCCCTCAGAAGAGGGGGTACCCTTGGTTACTAAAGTCACTAGTATAGCTATGAGCATGGATGCCCCTGGCATGTTGGCATACAGATTGTTGTCCTGCAAGTGTGTGTGCTCAGCTCTTCCCTAACAGTGTTGCTTTAGCTGACATTTACACGGCTGGTGTAAAGTTAGGGCACCTTTTATAAGGTGTAATTTTACACCATGAAACTAGCAGATGCGCACAGGGCGTAATCTACGCCACACAAGCGTACTTTTGTGGATTTCCCTATCTCCTTCATTTGCATATTAGCATCGAAAATCAATGGTGTGTTTAGCGTATTTTGCGCTTCAAGACGCTCCGGTGTAATCGTTTTAAGTAGGACGGAAAAATCTGTTTTTCAGGCGTATTTCGTTTTGAGGATCAGGCGCAAAGATACGCGCGGCGCATTTTTCAATTACGCCGCGCAACTTTAGATACGTCGGCGTAAGGGCTTTGTGAATCTGGCCCCAATTATCTTACTGGGTCTGCACATACTGCATAGGTTTCTGTGGATATTAATTGTTCTCTTGATTTTAACATAAGTTAATGAGGGGTTTGTGTGCTTGTTTTATAAATTCCTACTTTAGGTATTTTATGTGATTGTTTTTCAATTGCACCACAAAGGTTTTATCTTATTTAAATCAATCTTGGAACTGGAAGTAAATGTAACCCTTGTTTTCATTATTTGAGTTTTTTTACCAACTGCAAGATCATTTTTTTGTTTCACTTGTATTAATTTGTGCTGAAATTGAAACACATACAGTAGCTCACAAACGTGAGTACACCCCTCCCTTTTTTGCAAATATTTGATTAGATCTTTTCATGTGACAACACTGAAGAAATTACACTTTGCTACAATGTAAAGTAGTGAGTGTACAGCTTGTATAACAGTGTAAATTTGCCATCCCCTCAAAATAACTCAACACACAGCCATTAATGTCTAAAGTGTTACAAGGTCTCAGGTGTGAATGGGAAGCAGGTATGTTAAATTTGGTGTTATCGACAGGTTCCACTTGGAACAGGCCTCGCCATAGTCGACCAAAGAAGTTGAGTGCACGTCTCATATTCAGAAGTTGTCATGGGAAATGAATGCTGCCAGCATTGCTGCAGAGGTTGAAGGGGTGGGGGGTCTGCATGTGAGTGCTCAGACCATACTCCACACACTGCATCAAATTGGTCTGCATGGCTGTCATCCCAGAAGGAAGCCTCTTCTAAAGATGATGCACAAGAAAGCCTGCAAACAGTTTGCTGAAAGTAAGCAGACTAAGGACATGGATTACTGGAAAATGTCCTGTGGTATGATAAACTTATTTGGTTCAGATGGTGTCAGACGTGTGTGGCCGCAACCAGGTGAGGAGTACAAAGACTAATGTGTCTTGCCTACAGTCAAGCATGGTGGTGGGAGTGTCAGGGTCTGGGACTGCATGAGTGCTGCCAGCACTGGGGAGCTACAGTTTACTGAGGGAACCATGAATGCCAACATGTACTGTGACATACCGAAGCAGAGCATGATCCCCTTCCTTTGGAGACTGGGACGCAGGGCAGTATTCCAACATGATAACGACCTCAAACACACCTCCAAGACGACCACTGCCTTGCTAAAGAAGCTGAGGGTAAAGGTGATGGCCTGGCCAAGCATATCTCCAGACCTAAACCCTATTGAGCATCTGTGAGGTATCCTCAAATGGAAGGTGGAGGAGCGCAAGGTTTCTAGTCAATGGGACACGGACTTTTAGAAAAAAAAATGCGCGGAGGTCCCCGCAAATTTAATAACCAGATCCTTTAGGTCTGGTATGGATATTAAGGGGAACCCCGCCATTAATTTAAAACAAAAATGACGTGCGGTTCCCCCTAAATATCCATAACCAGACCCGTTATCCGAGCACGTTGACCTGGCCGGCCGCAGAAAACAGGGGGGGACAGAGTGCGGCCCCCCCCCTCTCCTGAACCGCACCAGGCCACATGCCCTCAACATGGGGAGGATGTCCCCATGTTGATGGGGACAAGGGTCTCATCCCCACAACCCTTGCCCGGTGGTTGTGGGGGTATGCGGGCAGGAGGCTTATCAGAATCTGGAAGACCCCTTTAACAAAGGGGACCCCCAGATCCTGACCCCCCCCCCCTGTGTGAAATGGTAATGGGGTACCCCTACCATTTCACGAAGGAAGTGTAAAGTCTTGTAAAAAAAAAACACACACACACCGTAGAATAAAGTCCTTTATTAATAAAATAAAAAAAAACTCCAGCGTTGATAATCCACTCGTTCCCGGCTTCCTGCTCTAACGTTGTCCTGATCCTGCGACGGCTGCGGGTGATCTCCAGCGATAAGAAGATCCTGCAACGGCCGGGGGATATCTGCTCCAGCGATGAGAAGATCCATTCATCCGGAGCGCAGCATCCCCGACCTCCTCTCACCGCTGGACACAGCCCAGCGAATGACGCGCTGAAGCTGTGACATTACTTATATAGAGGAGGCAGGGCCACCCGTCACGTGACCCCGCACCCTCTGACGTACCCTCTGCTACGTCACTGGGTAAGCCCCGGCTTCCCTTTTCCTGGGCTTCCTCAGCGACGTAGCAGAGGGTACGTCAGAGGGTGCAGGGTCACGTGACGGGTGGCCCTGCCTCCTCTATATAAGTAATGTCACAGCTTCAGCGCGTCATTCGCTGGGCTGTGTCCAGCGGTGAGAGGAGGTCGGGGATGCTGCGCTTTGTTAAAGGGGTCTTCCAGATTCTGATAAGCCTTCTTATCGGCCTGGTTGTTGGTGAGAGGGAAATCGCCCAACCTTTACAAGTCCTTTATCACAATTTCACTGGGACATTTTGCACAGGCATCTCTACTTTAGGAATACTTTACTGAACTTATATAATGGAAGGGCTCTCGCGCTATCGGTGCTATAAAACTAGGGGGCACTGCTGCAGTCACCTGAAATCAGTCCTAGCCGGAAAGGGATAAATAAAATAAGTGATAGTGGCTGCGCTGTGTGACTAGGAGGGGGTGAATACAAAGAAAGATCCCACCAATTAGGCGGGGTGATCACTGAAAGCAGTATCCAATCTAGGCAGTAAGGGTGAGTGGCCTGAAGGTAAATGACAGTGTACAAAAGGTGTATATTTCAAAATACAAACACAAATGTAATAACACAATACTATAAATACATAATTGGTGTATATAAGTCCAAGGTTGGTACCGCAGGACCAAACTATAAGTGCCACAAAAAGTGGAGTGCAAAGTCCAGTAAAGCAAAGAACAAAAAAACAAGTGAAAGTCTAACATGCAGAAAGTAGGTAAATAGGTGCAGTCCTTGGTGGGCTGTGAATGATGATGTGATAAAGAACCAAACTCCAGTGTTTGGAAAAAGGCTAGCTTCAGTCATGGGCATCCGCTCCATAGGGCAAGGGGGGGCAATTGACCCCCCCTAAAAAATTGAGAAGGTGTTGAAGAGTCTTGCGGCCGTGGGCTGTCTGAGCAGTCCCGGGCCGAATGTCACACAGGCACAGCGAGCAGAGTGAAGCCGCTTCCCCCTCCAGTGTTTATGTGTACACAGGGGGAGGGAACCTGCTGCTTGCGCTGTGCTGATGGCTGATCTGAGGTACTGGATGGGGGAGGGGGGTCCGTCTCTGCTGAAGGGGATTTTGTACTGAATGGGGTGTCCATCTGTGCTGAAGTGGGGTCTGTACTGAAAGGGTGGTCCATCTATGCTGAAGGGGGGTCTGTACTGAAGGATGGTATGTGCTGAAGGGGGGTCCATCTGTGCTGAATGGAGGGGTCTGTACTGAAAGGGTGGTCCATCTATGCTGAAGGGGGGTCTGTACTGAAGGATGGTATGTGCTGAAGGGGGGGTCCATCCGTGCTGAAGGGGGGTCTGTACATTCTCTAGGCTATATTTATATGGGCATGGAGTGAAGCTGAATTATCTGAAGAGCTATTTCACACTGCAAGCTGGCCGCATTATCCGTAAAGCGCCGCTAAAAAGCGGCGCTTTACCATCATTTTAGCTGCGGTATTCAGCTGCTAGCGGGGCGCTTTTAACCCCCCGCTAGTGTTTGAAGAAAGGGTTAAATGCGATTGTGTATCGCCGCTGCCGAAGCGCCCCCCTCTGAAAAAATTTCAGCGGACGCCCATGGCTTCAGTGCAAACACCTCTAGTGGTATGGAATGCTCACCTCAAGGCCACAGCACAGACAGCCTAATGGCACTTTAAATATGTTCAAATATGGCTGGGTGTAGCCTCCACGTCAGATAGTCATGTTGAAAGATAAGAGAAAAAAAGGCAAAAATGGCATAGTACTGTGAAGATAATTTGAAAAATAATGAATCACATGTACATGCACTCACATGGAGGCCATGAGCAGTGGGCCTATCTCCAACGAACAGCGAGTTCAGTCAAAAATCTTTATTGTACAATTGTCTTCTCCCTTTACCATGTGTCTTCTTCTCCCTGTGTCCATCTATATTCCCTGAGCACTTATGTGCCAATATCCAGCGGATGCCAAGGTGGAAGTTAAAGAGAGAAGACAATTGTACAATCAAGATTTTTGACTGGACCGTGCAAACTCGCTGTTCGTTGGAGATAGGCCCACTGCTCACGGCCTCCATGTGAGTGCATGTGCATGTGATTCATTATTTTTCAAATTATCTTCATAGTACTATGCCATTTTTGCCTTTTTTTTCTCTTATCTATCAACATGACTATCTGACGCGGAGGCTATACCCAGCCATAAGCCCCGCTGGGCCCTTGAACATATTTAAAGTGCCATTAGGCTGTCCTTGCTGTGGTCTTGAGGTGAGCATTCCATACCACTAGAGGTGTTTGTACTGAAGCTAGCCTTTTTCCAAACACTGGAGTTTGGTTCTTTATCACATCATCATTCACAGCCCACCAAGGACTGCACCTATTTACCTACTTTCTGCATGTTAGACTTTCACTTGTTTTTTGTTTTTTTGTTCTTTGCTTTACTGGACTTTGCACTCCACTTTTTGTGGCACTTATAGTTTGGTCCTGCGGTACCAACCTTGGACTTATATACACCAATTATGTATTTATAGTATTGTGTTATTACATTTGTGATTGTATTTTGAAATATACACCTTTTGTACACTGTCATTTACCTTCAGGCCACTCACCCTTACTGCCTAGATTGGATACTGCTTTCAGTGATCACCCTGCCTAATTGGTGGGATCTTTCTTTGTATTCACCCCCTCCTAGTCACACAGCACAGCCACTATCACTTATTTCACTTTACTGAACTTACTTTGAACACTGTGCATAGACACCTTTAGCTTTCCTCATTACAAAAACCTATTGTTTGCTACTACACCTTTTTGAATCAAAGTTAATGAGCTCCTACATGCCGGTGAAGACCATCAGATCTGCAACAGGGACAATAATGTCATTACTGCTATAAAGGGCCCTTATACCACTACCTTTAGTGGAAAGCGAGAATCTAGCCCCCATCGATGCCACACATCGCTGGACATAGAAGCAGTCATCAAAAAGAAAATAATTGTGTGATAAAAGAAACTCCACACTCAAAAGAATAAAGTGCTGCAGCTCCTGTGAATGGGTGCTGTATCTATTCAAATGATTCTCAACTGCCTTCAGTCTAACACTGTGGGGAATGGAGGAATACAGGGCCCAAACATCCAAAGTGGCCAATAGAAAGTCAGATGTCCATACAACCGATTTAATATGCGACAGAACAATACCAGTGTCCCTAATATATCCTGGTAGTCTCAATACCAGAGGCTGAAGATGAAAATCTACCCATTCTCCCAATTGTATAAATAAAGAGCCAATACCGGCTACTATTGGACAGACTTGAATTACATTTTCAGATTTTTGAATCTTGGGAAGATGGTGGAACACTGATATAATTGGATTCCCTACATAGAGATATTATGCAGTTTTGAGGGACAAAACCCCCATCTCTTTTCCTCTATGTAGAATTGCAAATAAGTACCAGAATAGGGAGCACTATTGTGACACTTCGAATCCCAATGCTAAACATATTTAAAATGCTTCACAACATTTTGGAGAATGTCATGCTGGTGATTTGTCCTTTTTCAGGTTCACTGGCATCGAGAGATTGACTCCAATGCCCAGGGGTGGAGATAGGGGTAGGCGACTTTTGAATAGAGAGGTGTGGTGGATTTTCAGGATCCAAACTAGAGAACCCCTGGGGTTGAAACTTAGGTGGGAGTGGGACCTGGATCTACATTTGTTAATTATTATTATATATTGGTGTATGTACATGTATGTATATTTTTATATGTGTGCATGACCTTTTTCCCACCACATCTCATATTCTGTTGTCTTAACTCTTTCTTCCCTTGGCCATTCAAACTATCGTTCAACAAAATTTATTTTTTATGAATTCTATCTTTATATTTTTTACTGTGGTCTGCTTTTTTAATGAACTACTCCCAAATCCCCCTTTCCCTCTGATTTCATTGCATCAATTTGAGAACTAAGAGGTTAATTGGAAACCTCTGTGACCAATGAAGGGGGGGCAGGGTGGGGAGTATTTCTCACAAGTATATATTTTGTGCTGTTTTTGTACATCAATGTTGTGAACAAGGCCTTTGCGGCTGAAACGCATCTACCTTTGCTGTATTTTTTTATGGAGATACAATAAATTCGGACTGATTTAAGAGCATGTATGGAGTTGCGGATTGTTCTTTATCTATTCACCGCTCATCACCTGACCAATACTATCCCTACAGTGAAGCATGGTGGTGGCAGCAACATGGGGATGTTTTCCAGTGGTAGGAACTGTCAGGCAATATACAGAGACAACCTTGATGAACACCTGCTCCAAAGCACTCAGAACCTCAGACTGGGGTGAAGGTTCATCAACTGGAAAACGACCATAAGCACACAGCCAAGATAACAAAGGAGTAGCTATGGGACAACTCTGTGAATGTTCTTGAGTGGCCCAGCCAGAGCCCAGACTTGAACTTGATTTCACATTTCTGGAGAGATCTGAAAATGGCTGTGCACCAATGCTCCTCATCTAATCTGATGGAGCTTGAGAAGACTTGCAAAGAAGAATGGGAGAAACTGACCATAAATAGGTGTGCCTGCCATCATACTCAAAAAGAATTGAGGCTGTAATTGGTGCCAAAGGTGCTTCAACAAAGTATTGAGCACAGGCTGTGAATATTTATGTACATGTGATTTATTTTATATAAATTTTCAAAGATTTCAAACAAACTTCTTTAACGTTGTTGTTATGGGGTATTATTTTTAGAATTTAATCCATTTTTGAATAAGGCTATAACATAAAAAAATGTGGAAAAAGTGAAGTGATGTGAATACTTTCCGGATGCACTGTATATTGTTACGATTGCCATTTTTTTCCGTAATCGCGGCTCTGGCCACTCACAGAGCCGGCTTTGCGAACCCAGAAGAAACAATGAGGGCGAATAGTCAGGTCCCTCGGCGTGGACCAGGATCAGATACTGACACCTTATTCTAAGATGAGTATTTCATAATGAGCTAGTACGCACTGCATACTAGCTCATTATGCCTTTGCCTTACGCATTACGCCTAGGCATTAATCAAACCCTATACAGTTGGATCTGACAGCAATTCTGTGGCATGTATAGACAGGAGGGATTGGAGCTGGGGGGGGGAAGCACAGCCCACGCTTCCTCGCTCGCTCTCTCCTCCTCTCTAATGATGAGAGGGTGGGGGGATTGGGAAGGGGTTGTGCTAAGAGAGGGTTTTGGAAGTGGGCAGACGTTTGTGCTAGAAGGGGGGATGGGGGGGTTTTGTTGGGTGGGGGGATTTGGTGGGGTTGTGCTAGATGGTAGGATTTAGGAGTGAAGGGTTTTTTATGGGGGGCTTTTATGGGTTTATTCTTCATTCATTCTTATTATCAACCCCTTTCCTTGGCAGGATCATACAGATATCTTTACTGTCGTATATTACACAATTCAAGCCACGAAGATTGAAACGCGTAGAGCTGTATAATGCCATGTCTCTAACTATTATACTTATTCCACAGGTGAGTGTGTCAAAATACCTGGAAGGTATGTGACCAAACTAAAAGTGAAAACAGTAACGATGAATGTCACAAAAGCAATGTACATAGAGCAGGGATATGCAATTAGCGGACCTCCAGCTGTTGCAGAACTACAATTCCCATGAGGCATAGCAAGACTCTTGACAGCCACAAGCATGACACTCAGAGGCAGAAGCATGATGGGACTTGTAGTTTTGTAACAGCTGGAGGTCCGCTAATTGCATATCCCTGACATAGAGAATAGTCCAAAAAACAAGCAAATACAAACTCTTGTTATAAAAGTCCCAATGCAAAAATAAGAAGACTGACGTTGAGGCAAACAAAATTGCAAAAACGTGTGAGGAGAGTCTTCTCAAACACCGGAATCAAATACACTTCAATATTCAGGCAGGTAATAGAAGCCCCGTCCAGAGGTCACTTTCACAGGATCCGCAAAAACATCCAACTGGTAAATATAGAAGGTGGATACTTTTACCGGATGGTGTGGACACACTCGTCAGCGACAGTGTGTCGATCAGGCATGCACGAACTCCTGGAAACGATGATGTCAGTATGAAGCCATTGGAACAGCAGGCAATCGATCATCAGAAGCCGGATGGATCCAGTATGGAATAAATCCCTCAAGGAAACCTCATGGATGGTGGCATATAACAAGTAAGCCAATCATGGAGTCATGGAAAGGAAGAAAACACAGCTCCACATGGTGTGGTTACTCCCAATAAAAAAAAGCCTTTATTAGGCATGAAGAGATACAATAAAATGACCAAAAAAATAAAGTTCAATAAAAAGGTACAGGACTATGGAAAGACCAATACAGGTGATCACATAAAAAATGCAGCGTGGTTGGCAGGAAGCATATAGGCTATGTACCCGACATGTTTTGAGCAGATAGCTCTTCAACTGGGGCATAAACCCATACATCTGCACTACGCCATATATTTATACTGCATAGGATTAAAGCAATGATGTCGGTGAGCCGAATCAACTGTGAAAACACAGCTAAGGGGGATTGGGCCAATCACAGTGGTGTCCTGCTGACAACACCCACTACTGTCAGCAGGGAACAGCCACATAGCACAGTGCACATCGCATAATGCCCCCACAAGCACAGCCATTGGTCAGAGGGACGGCTGCGGGGTGCGCATGCGCCATCACGCTCACCCGCGATGACGCAGCGTCAATCCACTCCAAACTAGACTGTGGCAATAAGGTGCCTACACAGGCACAGCTATGGATCAGAGGGTGGGTCACGAGGTGCGTGCGCGTCATCACGTGCACCCGCGATGACGCAATCACGCCACCGACGCGACAACGCTGCGCTCCAAGCTGGACTGTGAGCAACCAATCATGGAAAGGGCAAATTGACAGAGCGCTGTGTCAACAAGTCGGCTTCGTGATGTCATCACGCCGCGCCACACACAATGCGTTCCTTGTAACCCCACTGGACCAAACCAGAATTGGCTAACCAATGGGGATAGAGAGCACCAACTTGCTATTAGGGGGGAGTGTCATACTCATATTAGGTAACCCCTAGTATGCAAAAAGGCTACATGACATCATTGCTTATCGAAAAAGAGGTTATTAAACAAAGATATGCCGCCTGAAAACAAATGGAAAATATAATTTGATGTACATATTAAAAAATATAAAATTGAGCCTAGGCCAAAAACTGCAAAATGTCACATGTATAACATTGTATGTAAATGAAGTGAGGAAAGAAAATTAAATTACATAATAGTCATATAAGACCAAACCTGGGACAGAGATATGTAAGGTAGTACAAGCAAACTTCAATCTAGGATTTGTTAATGAATGCATTAATATCCCATTCGATGATTAATCCATATGGAAAAAAACATCGAAGTTGGTAAACCCAAAACATTTCGAGTTGGGACACACCTCTAACTCTGGACTCCCCTCTCCAGTGGGGGGTAAATTTCCCAATTATCTGAAAACTCGTTCTTTCTGGATTTTTTTGATGGTGTTCCAGATAGTGCTTAGGCACGCTATGGTTAGTCTTAGGCCGGGTACACACGGACAAACATGTATGGTGAAAGCGGTCCGTCGGACCGTTTTCACCATACATGTCTGCCAGAGGGCTTCTGTACGATGGTTGTACACACCATCGTACAGAAGTCCGCGCGTAAACAATACGCGGGGCGTGTCCGCGGTGTCGCCGCGTCGATGACGCGGTGTCGCCGCGACAATGACGCGGCGACGTGCGCGGCCCGCCTTTAAAATGCTTCCACGCATGCGTCGAAGTCATTCGACGCATGCGAGGGACGGCGGGCGCCTGGACATGTACGGTAGGTCTGTACTGACGACCGTACATGTCCGAGCGGGCTGAATTCCAGCGGGCTGTTTTAAAACAAGTCCAGGAATATTTGTCTGCTGGGAAAAGGCCCGGCGGGCAAATGTTTGCTGGAATTCGGCCCGCTCGCGCCCACACACGACCAAACATGTCTGCTGAAACTGGCCTGCGGGCCAGTTTCAGCAGACATGTTTGCTCGTGAGTATGGGGCCTTAGTATCACATTTATTCTTATTATAATTTGTGTATAATACTTTGGTTATTTACACTGATTTATTCTAGCATACTCATTTATTTTCTCCTTACTGGGAGTATCTGACTTGAGTACAAACACTGCATATTTGGTTTCACACCAGATATCATCTAGCGCTGCACTTTTTTCTTTTATTTTTGCATACAACATTGTTCCATTGTTGGTGCTGGCTGCTAGCATTTACACCTATACTTTTTTATGATTAGCGCAACTTTTTCTTTTTTTTTTTTATTATACTTATTATACGTGAATTATGTGATATCAACTGTTTACCTTATGTGATGATCTGTTTTTATTACATATCAATTTGTGTGTATCCTAATGTACATTTTAATATACTCTATATTTTCAGTAGATGATCCAAAAGCGATAAATATGTAAAAGAGTTAGAAATCACTTCTAAACATTTTACTTCTTTATTTTTTTTCTCTGTTCTCTCCTTTCCTCTTACCTGCTTGATTTTTGACTGTAATGCCGCGTACACACAATAATTTTTCGGCATGAAAAAAAACGTTGTTTTTCAGCATGTCCAAAAAACGAAGTTTTTCCAACTTTATCATTAAAAACGACGTTGCCCACACACCATCGTTTTAAAAAAATGATGAACAAAGTGCGGTGACGTACAACACGTACGACGGCACTCTAAAGGGGAAGTTCTATTCGCCTTTGGGCTGCTTTAGCTGATTCCGTGTTGGTAAAAGACGATTCGCGCTTTTCTGTCTGTTACAGCGTGATGAATGTGCTTACTCCATTATGAACGGTAGTTTTACCGGAACGACCGCTCCCGTCTCATAACTTGCTTCTGAGCATGCGCGGGTTTAAAACGTTGTTTTAGCCCACACGATCATTTTTTACAACCCGAAAAACGACATTGTTTAAAACGGCGTTAAAAAATGCAGCATGTTCGAAAAAAAACTTTGTCGTTTTTCAGAAGCCGAAAAATGATGTGAAGCCCACACACGATCGTTTTAAATGACGTTTTTCAAAAACAACGTTTTTTTCATGCCGAAAAATGATTGTGTGTACGCGGCATAAGATTCTATTGAATTTTACAGCCCAGACAGTGTTAACAACCAGTGAGACTGAATCCAAATCAGTTGGCGATGATAGATGCACATTATCGTGGGGGGGAGTGGGGTGTCATAAGTTTTTACCCTTGAGCAAGCAGTGAGATATAACCAAATTACAAAGCTTATCCTGTGTCTTCCTTCTCTAATGAACCATATTGATTGCTGCTTCATTGAATTATATATAACCTTGGCCTTTCCTGTTCCAGCCCTTCACATCTAAATGAAGCGGTCACTCTGATCGGCACTGCCTGCTTAATCCTATTGTAATTATGAGAGCGATGATCAGAAAATCAAGTTACGTAACTCATACAAGGGAATAGAAAAAAAAATTCTCTCTCAGGGAGCCATGAACCTCTCTTTGCTTTAATGCACTTATCACTGACATCAAGGAAAAAGTAATTAAAAGTGATAAGATGTAGATCTTTGGAAAGAAGCAAAAAAAAAGAGAGAAATCAATGATGGATCAGCAATCAGAATACGTACATTCCATGACCTAGGAATGGCCTTACTCAGAACTGAAATTATACCCACTTTGTTAATTTCCTCCCATCTCATATTTCAATTTATTTGACTGTTTATTTTATTGAATTTCTGCCAAGAAGCAATAAAATAAACAGTAAATGGAATTCAACATTAAAACAAATTGCTATGGGAAACAGATAAATATACTTTAATGCAAAATGCAATGCACTTTGTTTAGTACAATAAATCCTTTTTAGAACCACAGTGTTGCAAAAGGAAGTACCTTAACCAGTTACCAGCCATAGGCCACAAATATATGGCCTTAGGTTGAAGTGGTTTTACAGTAAAACCTTGGTTTGTGATCATAATTCGTTCCGAAAACATGCTTGCAATCCAAAGCACTTGTATATCAAAGCACATTTCCCCATAAGAAATAATGGAAACTCAGGTGATTCGTTCCACAACCATTTATTCATAGGTCCTTTCGTTTATAGTCCATATAAAAATATTATAGCAATGTGACCGGGTTGTGTAACCATAAAATGTCCATCCACAAATGGAAGCCTCCACAAGGGGATCAGAAGCAAAAATCCATTCAGGACATACAGGCCCGAATTCAGAGAGCAATTGCGCCTGCGTAACCATAGTTACGCAGCGCAATTGCTTGCTTGCGCCGGCGTTACGAATGCTCCTGATTCAGGAACATCGTAACGCCGACTGCAGCCTAAAATCTGCGTGGCATAAGGCTCTTATGCCACGCAGATTTTAGGCTGCATTCTTGCGATGACCGCTAGGGGGCGCTCCCATTGTGCTCAGTGTATATTATGCAAATTGCATACTAACACCGATTCACAATGTTGCGCGAGCCCTGCGTACGCAAGTTACGGAGTTTCCGTACGGCGTCTTTAGCGTAAGGCTGCCCCTTCTAATAGTAGGGGCAGCCAATGCTAAAGTATACCCGCAGTTCCCGCGTCGTGAAATTTGAATTTCACGTCGTTTGCGTAAGTGATTCGTGAATGGCGCTGGACGCCATTCACATTCACTTTGAAGCAAATGACGTCCTTGCGACGTCATTTGCCGCAATGCACGTCGGGAAAGTTTCCCGACGGCGCATGCGCTTTACGATCGGCGCGGGAACGCGCCTAATTTAAATGATTCCCACCCCCTGCGGGATCATTTAAATTGCGCGCGCTTACGCCGGGCAATTTTGCCGGCGCGCCCTCGCAATTTACGGAGCTACTGCTCCGTGAATCGAGGGCAGCGGCGCAAATTTGCGGGGGCGCAGGGCAAAATCGTTGCCCTGTGCCTCCGTAATTTATGCGCAATTCTTACTGAATCTGGGCCACATATAAAAGATAAAAGAGGCGTCTCTGTTGCAATAAGCTGCTAAATGTTGTACTTTCATTAAATGTAACCATATTGTTACACTTAGAGGCGTCTCTCTTCTCTTTTATACTCAGTTGTGACTTCCGGTTTTGGTTTGTTGTTTAACCACTTCAATACCAGGCACTTTCCCCTCTTCCAGCCAAGGAAAATTTTCAGCTTTCAGCGCTGTCGAACTTTGAATGACAATTGCGCGGTCATACAACACTGTACCCAGACTAGATTTTTATCATTTTCTTACTACAAATAGAGATTTCTTTTGATGGTATTTGATCACCTCTGGGGCTTTTATTTTCTGCTAAACAGACTAAAAAAAACAGACATTTAAAAAACAAAACGTTTTTCTTAGTTTTTGTCGTAAAAATTAGTTTTCTCCTTCACTGACGGGCACTGATGAGGCGCCACTGATGAGGCGACACTAATGGCCACTGATGATTTGGCACTGATAAGGTGTCACTGATGGGCACTGAGTAGGGGGCACTGATATGTAGAATTGATGGATACTAATAAATGGCACTGATGGACACTAATAGATGGCACTAATGGGCAGCACTGATGAGGTACTGACAGGTGTTACTGCTGGGAATTGATTGGCACTGTGGTGGGCACTGATTGGCACTGTGGTGGGCACTAATTTTCACTTTCATTGGCACTGACAGCCATTATTGATGGGGCACTGATTGGCAGCTGATGGGCACTGATCGGAAACTGATGGACACCACTTATGGGGGCTGTTCTGATAATTATTGTGCTGATTATCAGCACAGACAACCCCCCCCCCCTCTGACAGGGAGAGGCTCTCCTTGTCAGCGGGAACCAGGAATTCCTTTTAACGGCACTTCCTGGTTCATGCGATGATAAGCTGTGATTGGTCACGGCTGATCACGTGGTAAGAAGCCTCTGTCAGAGGCAGGATCAGAGATGCAGTGTATCAGACTGACACACAACAGCTCAGTTTGCCGCACATGACATGTTTGTTTTCTATTTATTCGGCATTAAATCATCTTTTACATTTTACCAAAATTGAGTATTATATTGTGTTTGTGTTCACTTAATTTAACCAAAGTTTATTTTGTCAAAAAATTTGCATGTGAAAACCGTTGTGCCAATATTGTATGACATAAAAAATTGCAACAATCACCATTTTATTCTCTAGGGCCTCCACCTAGAAAAATATATAGGCCCGGATTCACATACATCGGCGCATATTCATGCCGGCGTATCATTTCTAATATACGCTATGCCGAAGCAGCGCAGAGAGGCAAGCACCGAATTCACAAAGCACTTGCCTTCCAAACTGTCTTTGTGTCAAGTAGTTAAACCCACAATCTATTTTTTCAGTATGTTTAGCATCATGCCTTCTCGTATAGTTTTTTATAGCGTTTTGTTTGGGAATCTGTTGTAGACCTTCTTAACTGAATATCCTGCAATTAACAACATCAATGTTCGACTGATCTCCTTTAGTTGACCACTGGCCTTCCTGATCTGGTCAGTCTATCTAATAGACAATTCAGTCACCAGCTAAAATAGTTTGCTCAGCAAGAGGACAATGCATCTGCTAAAATAGATAGCAGGGGCTTAAGCCTGGTACGCACTACTCGTTTGTTTTCCGCTCAACCGAGCGGGTTGAACGAAAAAAAAAGCTGTCAGCTCTGGTCGGAGCCAATATACCAACTATGCAATGTTAGTATAGTGATCTCCCCTGCTATTGTGTTCTGTCAGGGAGATGGCCCCCCTGCCAGAACAGTTCGATCAGCGCTCTCTGTCATTGGCTGAGAGCACTGATCTTGAGTTGGTCGGTTGCTGATTTTGCAGCATGTACGTCCGACATAGACAATGTCAGTTCTCCCGACATTCGGCCCGTGTACCCAGCTTTAGTGTTGTCACTCTTAAAGGGGAATTGCAGGATCTCCACATAAGAAACAGATTAAAAAAAAATAGTTTACTTAGGAAACCTATACAGTGCCAAATGTATGGCACCAACCTGCTGTCTACCCTTCAGCGGGTTAAGTTCACACATATTCCTTGCCTGACACACATCTAGGCATGTGCATTTCGTTTAGTTCTGAATCAAAATTCGGACACATTTTTCATTATTTGGACATTCGGATGCATATGAATTCCCGAATTGTAAAATTAACGAATTTAACCGAATCCGAACAAACATTTTCGAATCGAAAACCCGCGGATGAAATTCGATCGAATTCGAAAACAAATTCTATTCGAATCGAATTTGAAAACAATTCGATTTGAAAACAAATTCAAATGAAAATTGAAAGCAAATTTGAATCAAAATCTAAAAAATATAAATCGATTTCTAAAAAAGAATACAATAAAATAGAATATAAAATAATAAAACAATAGAATAAAAATCAAAGAATAGTAAAGAACAGAATGGAATTTAATAGAATGTAATCAAATACAATAGAATATGACCTGGCTTCTTCTATCTATCTTCTATCTATCTTCCATTTTCTGAAATTCAAAATTCATATAGAATGAACTCAAATTTGAAAAGAAAAATATTAGAAGAGTAGAATATATATATATATATATATATATATATATATATATATATATATATATATATAATTACATTTATATATATATAACCATTCTGAAATTCGAAATTCATATAGAATGAACTCAAATTCGAATAGAAAAATATTAGAATAGAGTATATATATATATATATATATATATATATATATATACACAGTATATATTTTATTATTCTACTCTTCTAATATTTTTCTATTCGAATTTGAGTTCATTCTATATGAATTTCGAATTTCAGAAAATGGAAGATAGATAGAAGATAGATAGAAGAAGCCAGGTCATATTCTATTGTATTTGATTACATTCTATTAAATTCCATTCTGTTCTTTACTATTCTTTGATTTTCATACTATTGTTTTATTATTTTATATTCTATTTTATTGTATTCTTTTTTAGAAATCGATTTATATTTTTTAGATTTTGATTCAAATTTGCTTTAAATTTTCATTCGAATTTGTTTTCGAATCGAATTGTTTTCGAATTCGATTCGAATAGAATTTGTTTTCGAATCCGATTGAAATATTATCGAATCCGGTCGAAATATTTTCGAATTCGACCGGATTTTTCTAATTCGGTCGAAAACTAACGAATTCCGAAAACAAATTTAACACATGTAACGAATCTAACTTAACGAAATTAATTAAATAACTAATTAAAACGAAATGAAACAAAACAAATGTTTCCCTTTTGCACATGCCTACATACATCCCTAACCTGGTGGTGCAGCTGTTCCTAGATCCTAGCTAGGTACCCTGGATTACATGATGTTCTGCCGCAGTCCAGAAGACACCACTTTGTGGTGTAAAATATCATGCACTGGAGGCTGAGCAGCAGGAAGAAGAAGAGGATTACTTGGTGTCTCAGAGCCCTCTTCATAATGACTCTGTCCCTGTGAGGCAGCACCATGGAGCGGGATTTCAGGGGTATGTTTCATCAGGATTTCATGCGCCGTTCGTAAAAAGCGTTATTTACGTGGGGTCACATTGAATTAACATAACACATGCCCACATCTACCACATTTGAATTAGGCGGGCTTATGCCGGCCTATTTGCGCTACGCCGCCGCAACTTTGGTTTGAGAATACGGCACTTGCCTGTCAAAGTTGCGGAGGCGTAACGTAAATAGGATACGTTATGCCTGCACAAAGAGTCTGCGTGAATACGGGCCAGTGTCTTTTCTACCAGATTGATAGATAGATAGATAGATAGATAGATAGATAGATAGATAGATAGATAGATAGATAGAGCAGGCAGGGTAGTCAGTTTAGTTAAAGTTACAGGGTAGAGGATATATATACATCCTAGGAGTTGTACATATATTTATACACTGTATAGCTTAGCTAGATCAGCTATTCCTATTTGTCAGGCAGTAGATTGTGCTAGCTGCAGTGCTCTAACGTGTTGTATTGCCTGTGTGCTGTTTAGTTTACACCTAAACGTACTCGGTGTTACTGCACGTTTGCTGTTTAATTGCACATAAACGCAGTTGCTGTTACTGCACGTGTGCTATTTATTTGCACATAAACGCAGTTGCTCTTACTGCATGTGTGCTATTTATTTAAACATAAATGCAGTTGCTGTTACTGCACGTGTGCTGTTTAATTGCACATAAACGCAGTTGCTGTTACTGCATGTGTGCTATTTATTTGCACATAAACGTAGTTGCTGTTACTGCATGTGTGCTGTTTAATTGCACATAAACGCAGTTGCTGTTACTGCATGTGTGCTATTTATTTAAACATAAATGCAGTTGCTGTTACTGCACGTGTGCTGTTTATTTGCCCATAAACGCAGTTGCTGTTACTGCACGTGTGCTATTTATTTGCACATAAACGTAGTTGCTGTTACTGCATGTGTGCTGTTTAATTGCACATAAACGCAGTTGCTGTTACTGCATGTGTGCTGTTTATTTGCCCATAAACGCAGTTGCTGTTACTGCACGTGTGCTATTTATTTGCACATAAACGTAGTTGCTGTTACTGCATGTGTGCTGTTTAATTGCACATAAACGCAGTTGCTGTTACTGCACGCGTGCTGTTTATTTGCCCATAAACGCAGTTGCTGTTACTGCACGTGTGCTATTTATTTGCACATAAACGTAGTTGCTGTTACTGCACGTGTGCTGTTTAATTGCACATAGACGCAGTTGCTGTTACTGCACATGTGCTGTTTATTTGCGCATTAACGCAGTTGCTGTTACTGCACGTGTGCTATTTATTTGCACATAAACGTAGTTGCTGTTACTGCACGTGTGCTGTTTAATTGCACATAAACGCAGTTGCTGTTGCTGTACGTGTGCTGTTTATTTGCCCATAAACGCAGTTGCTCTTACTGCATGTGTGCTATTTATTTGCACATAAACGCAGTTGCTGTTACTGCACGTGTGCTGTTTAATTGCACAAACACAGTTGCTGTTACTGCATGTGTGCTGTTTATTTGCCCATAAACGCAGTTGCTCTTACTGCACGTGTGCTATTTATTTGCACATAAATGCAGTTGCTGTAACTGCTTGTGTATTGTTTATTTGCCCATAAACGCAGTTGCTGTTACTGCACATGTGCTATTTATTTGCACATAAAGATAGTTGCTGTTACTGCACGTGTGCTGTTTAATTGCACATAAACACAGTTGCTTTTACTGCACGTGTGCTGTTTCTTTGCCCATAAACGCAGTTGCTGTTACTGCACGTGTGCTATTTATTTGCACATAAATGTAGTTGCTGTTACTGCACGTGTTCTGTTTAATTGCACATAAACGCAGTTGCTGTTACTGCATGTGTGCTGTTTGCCCATGAACGCAGTTGCTCTTACTGCACATGTGCTATTTATTTGCACATAAACGCAGTTGCTGTTACTGTACGTGTGCTGTTTAATTGCCCATAAACGCAGTTGCTGTTACTGCACGTGTGCTGTTTATTTGCCCATAAACGCAGTTGCTCTTACTGCACGTGTGCTGTTTATTTGCCCATAAACGCAGTTGCTCTTACTGCATGTGTGCTATTTATTTGCACATAAACGTAGTTGCTGTTACTGCACGTGTGCTGTTTAATTGCACATAAACACAGTTGCTTTTACTGCACGTGTGCTGTTTCTTTGCCCATAAACGCAGTTGCTGTTACTGCACGTGTGCTATTTATTTGCACATAAATGTAGTTGCTGTTACTGCACGTGTTCTGTTTAATTGCACATAAACGCAGTTGCTGTTACTGCATGTGTGCTGTTTGCCCATGAACGCAGTTGCTCTTACTGCACATGTGCTATTTATTTGCACATAAACGCAGTTGCTGTTACTGTACGTGTGCTGTTTAATTGCCCATAAACGCAGTTGCTGTTACTGCACGTGTGCTGTTTATTTGCCCATAAAGGCAGTTGCTCTTACTGCACGTGTGCTGTTTATTTGCCCATAAACGCAGTTGCTCTTACTGCATGTGTGCTATTTATTTGCACATAAACGTAGTTGCTGTTACTGCACGAGTGCTGTTTAATTGCACATAAACGCAGTTGCTGTTACTGCACGTGTGCTGTTTATTTTCCCATAAACGCAGTTGCTCTTACTGCACGTGTCCTGCCAGCGCATCACCTCAGTGTGAAAGCCCTCAGGTTCTCACACTGAGACTGCAGGGGAGCCTTTTTTCAGGTGCTTTACAGGCGCTATTTTTTGCCCAAAAGCACCTGAAAAATGCCCCAGTGTGAAAGGGATCTGAGGCAGACCATACATTAATCACATTTTTTTTTCAACCATTAGGTTGAATGAAAAAAAAAAAAAAAAAGAATGTTCCAATTCCCCCATCTACACTTTCCAGGTGGATAGGGGAATCCTCCCACTGTGGACCAGCAGCAGAACTACCATTGTTGATGTTCTGTCCCTGCTAGGTCCTAATAGACTGCCACCGCTGCCAAGGAGACAGACACCAGACCAACGCTGTCAATAGCAGGGGCAGGACAGAAAAAGGAGGCTGGGTAACCCCACAGGGGCAGAACACTAAGGCACAGTCGCAAGTGCAACCCTGGTAGCTCTCCCACTGCTATGGACCCTTATATTTTTCTGGTGTGCTGGTGACATACCTTTTGTTTTCTGCCACCCTGGGGGTCCCCAATACAGTAGGAAGGGAGCTCACTGCAAAACATGTAAAGGGGTCTAGTTGAGGGGGATAGTAATAAAGGGCCCCACAACAGAAGTAAAGGGCCTCAGGATATATAAATAATTGCATTTTATAGTTGGCCCCCCTACTTTTGTCCCTGTCCCCCCATGCGCCCCCCTAAATATGAAAGCTGGAGACGCCACGATACAGAAGTCAACATTTTTTTAGAGGCTGAAAGCATTTGTTTACTATTATACCTGTTGGGGCAAGAAAAGCCATCCTGCATAAATGGATTTATCCCCATCCCCCACTATCTCATTGTAGATAAATTGTCTTATGTCATGCATATGGAATAGGTTAAGACCTCCCTACATAAGGAAACACAGGTCTACAGATGTTTTGATGTTTGGGAATCTTTTATTCAACTTTGCTTACTGTCACCCAACAATCTATAGTACAATGATTCCAATATGCTCAATTACATCAAACCAGACTATTAACTAATGCCCATCCAACTGATCTTCCAACACCCACCTAAATCATTTTTTGTTCCACTAACTGAGGTCTTTCCCCTTTTCTTGAACTGTTTGATAACAAATCGACCACCCAACACATCGTTTAATGTCTACACTAGACCTAGTACCACCAGTTCAGTCATAAACTGTACCATCAAAAAACATTATTCTTCCATCACTATATTGGCCAAATGTTGTGGCTACCTTTTTTGTCAACTTCATTCTCATGCCAAAAAATAAACTAAAACAAAAAATACCTTGTCTGGGTGGTCAATGTACATTGAAAGGATTTAACAAACTTTGTTGCAGATTCCTACCTGTTTCTGCTATGAAGGTATAGCTTTTCCTTAGGCAATGTCCTGTGTAGGAATGAGCTGAGTTTTTGGTCCGAATGTAAGTTCAGATCAAACATGTTCATCCCAATGCTGAACGTTTAGGACATTCAGCATGGACAAACATAACAGCTTCTAGCTGTCAATGGTTGCTAAGGAAACAGCAGCTGCTTTGTTCTACAGTATATACTGCATATGGCTATTGTCTCAGAATTATGGCTATGTAATATTTATTTATTCATAACAACTGCCTAGTTTCAGAAATATGATGTTGTGTATTGAATGTGTTTCTGCACATATATCATGTTTTGCCACGGTTTGGCAGTTGTTAAGAAGTTGTGTTTATGGCTTGTTAGTGCCATCATTCTCAGTTAACGTTAAACGATAACCTATAAACGCTTTTAATCATCACCTAAGAAAATTTTCAAGTGTTGTAGTTTGTCACTCTTTCACGGGTGCACACAATTTTCTTCTTGACATATTTGGTATCTATTTACTTTATGCAACACCATCCTTTATATTTACCAAAAAGGCTATTATATTGTATTTGTGTGTAGCAAAATAAATTTTAGTGTAATTTTTCCTGAAAATCTGCATTTGATAAACAGTTGCACAAATACCATGTGACATAAGAAGTCCTGGAGCCACAGTTTTTCTGCAGGGCCTCTATTTTAAGAAAGTATGTAATGATTGGGGGCTCTCAGTAGTTTTCTAGAAAAAAATGCTGATTTTAACATGTGTATGAAAAAAAAAATGCTCTGGACAGCAAGTGATAATTTAACATGCCATTATTTATATTTTCCTCCACACTTACATGCAATCCAAAGCTATCCATAAGTGACAGACAGTTTGTATGGGGTAATACTAAAAACAATAAGGTTTGATTAACATACAGGAAAAAGAAATCTTGCGCCAAATGAATTACACTAAATTATATACTTGATAAATCAAGTGACTAACTGAGTGAAGCTGCTCCCAAATAAAATCAGGTGACTGACTTGCATATATTGTATAGTGAGGTGAGGGGCGCTATATCAAAATAGTGGATGCGTGTCACAATGTGCGTTTGAGTAGTACACAGTGTAACTGTGTACCCAAATCTATGTGAAAAACCAAACAGATTATAGTCTAAACTCTATAAGTACAATAGTGCCAAATGCCGTGGAAAAAAAAAAAAAATAATAATAATTTTAAAAGAATGTCCAGCAAATAAATAGTTAAGTGCAAAATGGATCCAGTGTTGTATCAAGTCCAGGTGCAAAATGCAAATAATCCAATCCCAAATCGCAGGGAAAAGTGCAAATGCTAAAGTGCTTGTGAATCTTCAAAATAGCCAAAGTGCGAGAAAGAAGTGATCCGCCTTCACCTATAGGTCACCAGAATAATAATGGATGGCTCCTTACCACACAGTGTTGACCAGATTGAGCCCAGTAGGTCAGAAAGGGGAAGGGACTAGCAAGCGCCCCCCTCCTGAACCATACCAGGCCACTTGCCCTCAACATGGGGGGAGTTGGAGCTCTTCCCCCCCACCCCAAAGCACCTTGGCCCCATGTTGATGGGGACAAGGGCCTCTTTCCGACAACCCTGGCCTTTAACAAGGGGACCCACAGATTCCGCCGCCCCCCCCCCCCCCCCCCTGCGTGAATGGTTACCAGGTACATCGTACTCCTACCCATTCACCAAAAAAGCAGTGAAATGTAAAAAAAAAAAAACAAGAGCCGGTTTTTGACAAGTTCTTTATTTAAAAAAAAGCTCTGAGCTGTCTTCCCTCCAAGCCATACTCTCCCAGTGCTGTCTTCTCCCACTACCATCTATCCCGCTGCCTTCTTCTCCCATGCCACTGTCTTCTTCCTCGCCCCTGCTGTCTTCTTCTTTGCTAAAGACAAAAAAGGCAGCTCTTGTCCTGAGGTTCTCTTGTGACGTCCCCCGCTGTCTAACATCTCTTATATAGCCATGAGGCGTGGCCATCCATTGACAACACTCGGAAAGCTCACCCACTTGTGCATGCTTTGGCCAATCAGCAGCCAAACAATAGGATAAGTGGAGAGAAACACAGAAAGAGAGAATGAAAGGCACAAAAGCCAGAAAGAAGAAAGCAAAAACAGAAGCAGTGGTGGCGCAGGCACCGCCGCAAACCCCCCCAAGCTTAAAAAAAAGTCTCTTTGTCTCCTTGTCTCTGTTTGATTGGCGGTGACCGGAGGATGGTGGGCCCTTTTTGCGGCACGACTTCCAGTTTCCCTGCCATCACTCATTATGCTGTGTGTGGAATGGACTGTGCTTGCGGGACCGGGTGTGGTAGATGGAGGAAGCCCTGACCTGTGCCTGTAATGGTAAGTGCCGGCCATCCAGTCCATTATTTACAATTTGCAGGAACAAGCTCCAGTAAGGACGGCCACCTAAGCACTGAACATTTGCAGTTTTGATATCAGCCGATTTGTGATCGCCTGATATCAGAGTACTGACAGTCTGTCACGCTGCTGCTCTTTCCCCCTCCCTCCTCCTAGCAAACTGCTTCAGTGGAACTTCTCTTCTGCACACAGTGACGTCGCTATGCAGTGCGGGGGGTATAGTGTATAGTGTACAGTGTGTGCTCTGTGTATAATATACAATGTGTGCTTTGTGTATAGTGTGTGTGCTCTGTGTACAGTGTGTGATCTGTGCATAATATACAATGTGTGCTCTGTGTATAGTGTCTCTGGTTATTGGGAACCATGACAGCAGGATGGGCAGGTAAGGACCTGGAGGGGTTTCTGTCCCCCCCAAAAAATTTTTTATCACCAGCTGCCACTGAAAAGAAGTAAAGGACTAGGAGGGTGAACCTGCAAAGAAGCAGTATAGGAAAGAGTGATGGAAAGAAAATAAACACTCTTTTAGCTGTAATTGTTGCAGATTCACTGTGAAGTCTTACTGATTTTAATAATAAATTGAAGATAAAATATTATATTTTTCTTTCTGTATTCAGGTAATTAATTCATATTTATATGAATTATAATATATAATGAATTAATAATTCATAATAAAAAAAAATACATAAATAAATATTTTAGTAAGTAATTAGTATTACTTCATAGAATATTATTTTTGGATTGCATAGTTAAATGCATGAAAATATGCAATCTCTGCCATTAAAAAACATCATTTAAGATTTATGGTGCAAATTGTTTTTCATTGTTGTTGGATAACACACTGTCATCACTCTGATATCCACTTCACTGGCAAATATAACCCATTAACAAAGTGAACTTTTTAAATTAGCTCTATGAAATACACAATTATGTGTACAATGCCTATATTCATCTAGATTTGTTTACTCCTGAAGTCATTTTATCCCATCTCCATTCCCATGTAGTTTATTGAATTATTGCAAAACTGAGAAGTGCCTATCAGATTTTCCATTTTTGTTCCAAGTATGATCATAAAAGCTGAGTTCTGTTAATTGTACCAACAGAATATTTGAACAATGAACGGGAAATTAAGAAAAATGAAGTATCATTAGGCAAAATTATGGAGTTTATAGTTTCCGGAATCAGTTTAAGCAATAGAAGCAAACGTATCATTAATTTTGTGCAACTACAACAGAAAACAATTAAATGTATTTTTCAAAGCTGGCACAAAAGGAATTATTATTAATGATTGTATATATTATAGAGTCAACACCATTTCTTTGTTCTGCTCAAAACAACTCAATAAAGGAGGAAAAGAATAAATAAATGAAGAGGCCACCTTTTTACATATTCTCAAGTCGGATCCTTAGATGGATCAGAAATGCACATTTCAACTCAGGCTTGTTTGAATGCAAACTGTATTCTTTTAGATTAAAATGTTAGCAGAGTACGAACAGCTTATACTTGTAGTGTTGCTCTAAGCAAAAAAGGAAGATATATATTGTCCTGCTGGTGCTCAGGAATAAGGCGCTGGCATGAACTATCACCATACAGTAGTGTGTAGTATGCTTAGAAAAATTGCCACTCTCCATATCCAGCCTATGTTGTTAACATTTGTGAGATGACCTTAGCCTTACAAGCTACGCCCACTGACATGTTTCGCCCCACTTAGCCATAAGTCTACAGCTGCATACTTACGGGCATAGGCAAGGCTGTATCTCCTGCATTCTAGGTTTTAGAGATCTCCTATAGATTTTCTTTTATTGAACAGTTACTGAAGGCTTAAACCAAACCTCAAAACCTAAGCACTAATATGTGTTATTTAAACATATGCCCCCTCACTTTGGCAAAGGTTCCATGCACACTAGCGTTTTTTTTTAGCTAAAAAAATGCTGGAAAAAACGCTGGATAAAAAACACTGGTAATAGCCTTTTGGAATAGCATTTTAACAGAGTTTTAAGAGCGATTAAAGGGGTTGTAAAGGTTTGTTTTTTTTATTTTCTAAATAGGTTCCTTTATGCTAGTGCATTGTTGGTTCACTTATCTTTTCCTTTGATTTCCCTTCTAAATGTTTTTTTATCTTTGTCTGAATTTCTCACTTCCTGTTTCTCCTCAGTAAACTTGCCCCCATCATCTGAGCGGTGGTTAGTCAGCCAGAACAGCTTACTGAAGAGCTTACTGAGGAGGAACAGGAAGTAAGAAATTCAGACAAAGAAAACAAAGAAAAAAAAACATTTAGAAGGGAAATCAAAAGAAAAAGTTAAGTGAACCAACAATGCACTAGCTTAAAGGAACCTATTTAATGGTCCTCTTATAAGATCTCCTTTCTCGGTAGGATTACCGCAGTGAAGATGTCCATCCTCCCAAAACTGCTCTACTTATTTCGCGCCCTACCCCTCCTGATCCCCAAAGCATATCTCTTGAAGTTTCAATCCTATATAAACAGATTTATTTGGCAAGACAAACCTTCTAGATTCTCTAAAGATGTACTATATAGACCCTATAGATAGGTGGCTTGGGAGTTCCCTAAATTTGGCTATATTATGTAGTGAGTAGACTCTCCCAGCAGGCACAATGGAACATTAAGAACCCCAGAGTGCCTTGGGTACGATTTGAGCTCAATTCTATTGCCCATTTTCACCTTCCCGGATTATTGTGGTCCTCTAGGCCTCAGTCCCATGAGTTGACAAGTAATAACCTTTTGGTCACTCACAGACTTAAACTCTGGAACCGTTGTAAATCTTCTTTAGCCTTGGTTTTGGTAATCCGCTCTGGGGTTTCATTTTTGGGAGACCCTAGACTGCCTTCTGCCTTTACTGACCCAGACTCCTTTAGGTGGTGGTGCTCTCAGGGCCTAACTGCTCTGGAGGACTTCCTTCATGAGGGTAGATTAATTTCCTTCCCACAGCTACGAACCCTGAAGGATATTCCAGATAGAGAATTTTATAGATTCTTACAAATACGTCACTTTTTTCTCACTCATTATGCTCAGACTCCCTCAGATTCACATACCTTGTTTGAGTCTCTATGCAGAACCGCTCCTAGACAGAAGTGATTGATCTCGGTTCTTTATAAAACTATAGTCGCTGGAAAGGAAGAATCCAAACTTAAACATATGTCCCAGTGGGAATCTGATTTGGGCTTAGACTACGACCTACGAGATTGGGAGACTAATTGGCAAAATCTACGTAAATGTGCTATCTCCCTCACCATCAGGGAAACGGAGGTTAAGTTATTCACTAGGTGGTATTACACTCCCCTGCGATTGTATCAGATGTTTCCACAATCTTCTTTACTTTGTTTTCGGGGTTGTGCCACCCCTGGCTAATTTCTGCATGGATTTAATACATTTTATAGACCATAAGTTATAGACCATAAGTATCTGATTGCTGTCTGTAACTCCTTTTGGACTGTCAGTATGCCTTATTGTGAATGGTATATGTTCTGTTGTATTGCACTGCAAACCTCTGTCTTTTTGTTTTGCTTCAATAAAGCTTGTATCAGTATAAAAAAAAAAGGAACCTATTTAGAAAATAAAAAACAAACCTTTACAACCCCTTTAAGAGCATTTAGGAGCAATAGTATTTCATTCGCATTTGTGCAATAAAAGGAGAAAAAAAAAGCTCAGAAAACGCTATTAGTAGCATTTAGGAGCGTTTCTGCTGGAAAAATGCTCCAGGAAACTCTACAAAAACCTATTTTTTTTTCCAAAAGTGGAATTTCTGCTTTAAGTACTCCTCGCCCCCTTACATGTCACAATTGGCATGTCATTTTGGGGAGAGAGTGGGTTCTTTGTTTTGAAGGGGACTTCCTGTCCCACATCCTCCTGCCACCTAGAGGGCCGCCTAGGCGGCGACTCCTCTTTCCCTAGGCAGCCCCTCCCTCTAGGCAATCTCCTGGGACATGTTACAGGTCCCAGAAGATCGCCTATCCACTCCGAGAGCGCAGTGCGACTCGCATATGCGCAGTGCGTGCCCGGCCGTGAAGCCACAAGCTGTAACAGCCGGGTGCCCACAGTTCCAGTGGAGGCACAGAGGAAAGGAGCGGGTCTCTGTGCGGCCGCATTGCTGGACCATGGGACATGTGAGTGGCTGTTTATTAAAAGTCAGCAGCTATACTTTTTGTATCTATGCGACTGATTCCTAGAATGATTTTCGCATAGATACACCTAAGATCCGCCATGTGTAAGTCACTTACACTGTCGGATCTTAAATGTAATTACTCCGCCCGCCGCTAGATGGCGTTTACGTTCAGGTCTCATTTGTTTATGCAAATGAGCCTGATACGCCGATTCCCGAACGAATTTGCACCGCTTAACCGTCACTAACATCGTTTGCGTAAGCGTAAACTTACCCCTGCTATATGAGGGGTACGTTTACGCAAGTCCCACGTAGGCCATGTTAAGTATGGCGTCGGGTCCACGTCGTGTTTTTCCGTCGGCTACGTCGTTTCCCTAAGTCGTTCTTGAATACGACTTTACATCAATGACGCACACGTCGGCGTCATTGCCGTTTTACGCCGAGAACTGGAGCATGCGCACTGGGCTATTTTAAGCCCGGCGCATGCGCAGTTCGTTAGAATCGGGGGCGCGCTTAATTTAAATAGAAGCCGCCCCCTTGGAGATACGCGTGGCTACGCCGGGCCATTTACACTCCGCCGCCCCAAACTACGGAGCAAGTGTTTGGGGAATACAGCACTTGCTCCTGTAGGTTGGGGCGGCGGAGTGTAAATGGCTTACGCGCCACCCGCCTACATTTAGCCAGAATATGGCCCTAAGTCTCCACATTGAATTTATTTGTAAACTGCATCTCAGCCTTTCAAAAATTCTTTCCTTGGTGTAGACTGCAGACAGGACTACAAGACACTCAATGGAGCACCAACCTTATCTTCAGCAGCCCAGCAGCACCCCTGTGAGTCTCATCTAATGAGCAATGATTGCTAAGGAGAGCACTGCACCATTTAGCTGGACCTTAAAGTGGTTGTAAACCATTACATATACCCAGTGAATTGAAAAGCCTCAGGTGATACACAGAGATGAAACAAATCCTCTAAGATGAAAAAGAAGTATAGATAGTGTGTTTATTTCAATCCCCTTATAACATATTACCTAAACAAGTAAATATAGGGTTGTAGCCATAAATTAATCTAACAACATTTATTAATGAAACGTGTTCAATAGAGTTAAAAAAATTGCAAAAAGTGCTGAAACAAACTTGAAAGTCCAAATTAACCATGCAAGTGTTTCATCCAAAATCAGTTGTGGCTGATAGGTGTTCCCAGAAAGGTCTAACAAAGGTGAGTAAATAGTCTGCACCAGCCACCTTTGGGTGAAATAACCTCAAGCACTGACCCTCAGGTGACACTTAAGATAGGTTGTGATGATAATCGTCAGCTTCTGAATGCTTCCACACAGTACCAAAAGGGTCATCAGATCCGCACTTACCTCCACTGGTCCCTCTGCGGGGTTTATCTGAATATTTTCCTCCCGTTAACAGATTTTACTCTGAGTAAAAAGAAATATTCATAACACAATAAAGCTACTATAAACCACATTTATTTTAAATAAAATGTAACCGCAAAGATTAAAAGCTATATAAACATCACAAAATCTAGTCAAACTGAATTAATTGCCTCCTCGCTGCACTACAGAGTAATTGAGTCACCAGAAATTACCTCACTGGCTCCAACTGACACATTGGGGGTTATTTACGAAAGGCAAATCCACTTTGCACTGTAAGTGCAAACCACAAGTACAAAGTGCACTTGAAATTGCACTGAAAGTGCACTTGGAAGTGCAGTCGCTGTAGATCCGAAGGGGGACATGCAAGGAAAATAAAAAACAGCATTTTAGCTTGCACATGATTGGATGATAAAATCAGATTTACAGCGACTGCACTTCCAAGTGTACTTTGCACTTGTAGTTTGCACTTGTAGTGCAAAGTGGATTTGCCTTTCGTAAATAACCCCCGTTGTGTCACTGGTCACGTAACTTCTTCAGGCATCCTCTAACATGAGTTGTACCTGTTTGTCTACAGCCATCTGCTCTGTGAAGCCTTCTAACGAACAGGCAAAAGGATTTTTCTCAGCAACAGAAACCAGGGGCGGGGAATTTGACAATTCGACTGCTGTGTGCTGGAGGTGGACTGTCTCTCTGGGTGGCTGAGGTGTTGGCCTAATCTATTAGTAGTAAGTCATGCAGAGAGCAGAGGGAGGAAGGAGTGATCAGAGAGAAAACACTGTGTGATTTGGATTCAGGTACGTGCTAAAGAGGGATAGGCTTTGTTCATTTTTCATGCCCGAGGTTTACAACCACTTTAATATCAGTTTTACTAATTGTGCTAAAGCTTCAGTTGAACTTTAATGTTTGTGCATCACAAGGACTGTATTGTATATAGCTTTTACACATAATAATTAATTTATTCTTTAATACGCCATTTGTAAATGCCAGCAAAAAGGTTATAGTATCTACAGCTAGAGTAGATTAAGTACATCAGTTTGGCAGCTTTTAATTGATTTTTGAAACGACAAAATGATGCCTGATAAGCATGCGGAACATAAGTCTATTTAACGTACAATCACTTGAAACAAGAGCAGTAATTACGCTTTAATTATGACGTTAAGTTACAAAGAGGGTTTAATTGTCATTTTGACAGACATTTAGAGTAAGTCTGTGTTTAAATGAACACATTTTAATGAACAATATTATCATATGTCGATTTCTTAACTCAAGTTAATATTTGATCTAATTAGCTTGAATGAAAGATGTACCCGGCATACAAGGTTTGATTTTTGCTCCAAAACAGTGAAGGCTTATTTAAGTGTACTTGTGAATGTAGGCAGAAAGAAATCCACAGTTACTATGCTGTCAGCTCATTGTAATGGCTTAGTAATGATAACACAGTGAGGGTTATTTACGAAAGGCAAATCCACTTTGCACTTGACCACTTGCCGCCTGCCAATGACAGATTGACGGTGGCAAAGTGGTTGCCTAATCCTGACTGGACGTCATATGACGTCCTCAGGATATTGAGCCGATGCGCGCCCCCGGGGGCGCGCATCGCGGCGATCGTTGTTGCGGGGTGTCAGTCTGACACCCTGCAACACCGATCTAGGTAAAATGTCTCTCACGGAGACACTTTACCACGTGATCAGCCGTGTACAATCACGGCTGATCACGATGTAAACAGGAAGAGCCTTTGATGGCTCTTCCTCACTCGCGTCTGACAGACGCGAGTAGAAGAGAGCCGATCGGCGGCTCTCCTGACAGGGGGGGTTTGCGCTGATTGTTTATCAGCGCAGCCCCCCCACCCCCCTTGGATTGCCACACTGGACCACCAGGGAATAAAAAAAAAAAAAAATGGGCAAAAAAAAAAATAGTAAAAAAAATATAAATAAAAAAAAGACAGAAAAAAAAAATGCCAATCAGTGCCCACAAATGGGCACTGATTGGATACATAAATCCATCAGTGCCACTCCTCAGTGTCCATCAATGCCACCCCACAGTGTCCATCAGTGCCACCCCACAGTGCCAATCCGTGCCCAGTGCCCACCTATCAGTGCCCATCTGTGCCACCCATAAGTACCCATCAGTGCCACCCATAAGTACCCATCAGTGCCACCCATATGTGCCGCCCATGAGTGCCCATATGTGCCGCCTATGAGTGCCCAGTGCCGACTATGAGTGCCCTTCAGTGCCGCCTATGAGTGCCCATCAGTGCCGCCCATGAGTGCCCATCAGTGCCGCCTATGAGTGCCCATCAGTGCCGCCTATGAGTGCCCATCAGTGCCGCATACCAGCGCCCATCAGTGCCGCATACCAGCGCCGCCTATCAGTGCCACCTCATCGGTGCCCATCAGTACTACCTTATCGGTGCCCATCAGTGCCACCTCATCGGTGCCCATCAGTGCTGCCATATCAGTGCCCATAATTGAAAGAGAAAACTTACTTATTTACAAAAAAATAACAGAAAAAAATAAAAACTTTTTTTTTTTTCAAAATGTTCAGTCTTTTTTTAGTTGTTGCGCAAAAAAAAAATGCAGAGGTGATCAAATACCACCAAGAGAAAGCTCTATTTGTGGGGAAAAAAGGACGCCAATTTTGTTTGGGTACAGTGTAGCATGACCGCGCAATTGTCATTCAAAGTGCGACATGGCAGAAAGCTGAAAATTGGCTTGGGCGGGAAGGTGCGTAAGTGCCCTGTATGGAAGTGGTTAAAGTGCAAACTACAAGTGCAAAGTTCCCTTGAAATTGTACTGGAAGTGCAGTCGCTGTAAATCTGAGGGGTAGATCTGAAATGAGGGGAAGCTTTGCTGATTTTATCATCCAATCATGTGCAAGCTAAAATGCTGTTTTTTATTTTCCTTACATGTCCTCTTCAGATCTACAGAGACTGCAATTCCAAGTGTACTTTCAGTGCAATTTCAAGTGCACTTTGCACTTGTAGTGCAAAGTGGATTTGCCTTTCGTAAATAACCCCCAGTGTATCCCCACTAGCTGTCATTCTGGGGTTTCTACCTAGCTTACCAATTCTTAGATGTGATGGCTGTATTGGTTACCTTTTTAGGCTTCTTTCTTTTCTTTTTTTCATCTGGTGATCTGGCCAGTAAGATAGTTTAATTTTTATTTTTTATACAAGCTGGAGATTTGCTTCAATTTGTTAGTGTATCTAAATATGCTCATACATTTACCATTACCATCCACCATACTGACAATGCCGCTGTCTGCTGTGCCTCCTGTGCTCGTTCATCCAGAGTTGTATTACTAATACATTAGTTTACTGGCAAAATCACCTGGTAAAAACAGAGCAAAAAAAAAAGAAGCAAACTGATGCAGCCACCACATCTAAGGATTGGTAAGATGCAATATAATTCATTTTTGAAAAATAAAAAGTAATATAACAATAAGTACAAGAGATGACAAATAACCAATATATAAAGAAATTGCTGACCCGCCAACCACTGTGTAAGTGATTTCACAACACCTCAACAAATTAAATGATATAAATCAATGTAGCACAGCAAAAATAATACAAATTATTTATATACTGTATAGTAAATTAAAAAAACAATAAATAAACAAATGCTGAACAAAAGGCTGAAATCTCCTTATTACCCGGACAGACTGCTCCAATCCCTCTCTCTTGTTTCCTGTACTTAATGGTCTCGCACTCACAACCATATGTGTAATAAAGTAGAAATACAGGGGGTTATTTACGAAAGTCAAATCCACTCTGCACTACAAGTGCAAACTACAAGTGCAAAGTGTCAACAGACTTAAGCCTCGTACACACGACCGAGTTTCTCGGCAAAAACCAGCAAGAAACTTGCTGGGAGATATTTTTTTGCCGAGGAAACCGGTCGTGTGTACATTTTCGTTGAGGAAACTGTCGAGAAACTCGACGAGCCAAAAAGAGAGCATGTTCTCTATTTCCTTGACGGGAATGGAGAAACTTGGCTTGTCGAGTTTCTCGACGGCTTCACAAGGAACTCGACGAGGAACTCGATGTGTTTCGCCCGTCGAGTTTCTCGGTCGTGTGTATGAGGCTTTAGAGAAACCTGGTGTAAAGGCTCAAAAGGTAGCTTCTGTAAAACAGACAACACCAAACTCAAATCCCATAGGCACACAGGAGACTTAATCTGAGGATTTAACCGCAGTGCACCCTGAACAAATGCCCCGACTAGGGAATGAGAGGCAAGCGGTTTTAAAAAAAATACAGACAATGCCGAGATTTGGCCCTTAATAGTGCTCAAGGCAAACTTCATATTTAAGCCCAACTGAAGAAAGGTAAGATTCCTATTAATGGCAAACTTCCTAGGATGCCACTTTCTGGGTTCACACCAGGAAATTTATGCCTTCCAGATTCTGTAGTAGATGAGCCTGGAGGCCGGCTCCCTATCTTTAACCAGAGTGGATAGGACTGGCCCTGAGAGCCCACGTTTCCTCAGAATATGGGTCTCAACAGCCAAACCATGACATTTTGACTTTGTAAGGCAGGATGGAATATTGGACCCTGCAATAGTAGGTCTGGGCGTAATGGAAGAACCCAAGGTCTTCCTACTGCCATCCTTACGACTTCTGCGTACCAGGGTCTCCTGGGCCAAGTGGGGGGTGACCAAAATCACTGACTTTCCTTCCTTCTTGACGCTCTGAAGGAATCGTGGGAGGAGTGGTACCGGAGGGAACGCATAAATCAGGGAATACTGATCCCATGAGATTGTCAGGGCATCTGAGCCTTGAGCATAGGGATCTCTTGTTCTCGACACAAGGCTGTCCAGCTTTGCTTGGAATCTGGAAGCCAACAGGTCCACATCTGGGGTTCCCCATTTCTGACATATGATTTGAAACATGTCGGGGTGTAGAGACCATTCTCCTGGACTCAGTTGCTGGAGGCTTAAAACATTTGCCTGCCAATTTTCTACCCCTGGAATGAAGACCGCATATAGGCGAGGAATATGCCTTTCTGCCCAGGCCAAGATGTGATACACCTCTTTTTGGGCATCCAGATTTCTGGTGCCTCCTTGGTGATTGATATAGGCTACGTAGTACCATTGTCGGACTGAACCCGAACAGGCCAGCCTTGCAGTCTGAAAGACCAAGCTTTGAGGGTCAAATGAATTGCCCAAATCTCTAGAATGTTGATGGGTAGGAGCTTTTCGGCCCCGGACCACTTTCCCTGGGCAGATGCTTCTTCCAGCACTGCCCCCCAGCCCAGAAGGCTGGCGTCTGTGGTCACCACTTTCCAGGTAACTGGAGTGAAGGATTTTCCTTCTGACAGATTTTGGGGGAGAAACCACCAATTGAGGCTCTGGCGAAACCCCTGGAGATAAGATCATAGGAAGATCCAGGGCCTGAACATCTTTGTTCCAAGCTGACAGAATTCTGTCCTGTAACGGTCTTGAGTGAAACTGGGCGTAAGGGACAGCCTTGAATGAGACTACCATCTTTCCCAACAATCTCATGCATAGACGGATGGAAGGCCTTCTTTTCGCCTTTACTACTCGGACCAAGTCTCCTATGGCTTTTGCCTTCGGCTTGAGAAGGAATACCTTGCTTAGGGACGTGTCTATGATCATACCCAAGTACTCTAGCCTTTTTTGAGGCTGCAAGGAAGATTTCTTCAGATTGAGGACCCAGCCTAGGTACTCTAAATATTCCACTGTGCTGTGCACATTGTGGCCCAAGCGTGCAGCGGACTGATATATGATCAACAGATCGCCCAAGTAGGCTGTTATCGCTATGCCTCATACCCTTAGCCTTGCCAGGGCCGGGGGCCAGTATTTTCGTGAACACTCGAGGGGCTGTAGTCAGCCCGAAAGGAAGGGCCACAAACTGAAAGTGGCGCTGATCCACTGCAAACCTTAGAGACCTACATGGGCGGGAAACACTGGCACATGTAGATATGCATATCTGGGGGCGTGGCCTGGAGTGCAATGGCATAGGATGCAATTAGGGAGAGCTCCTCTTGCCCAATATCCTTCTACACCCATCCTGTGCATCTGCTGCCATTCTGTTTACCTGGGGTCCTGGTCTGCCTAGTCTGAGGTCCCGGGAGCCTGCCGGATGAAAAAAGTGCCGCCCGTGGCCGCCGTGGAGAGAATCTCCGTGGCTTCGGCCTAGTTCCCGGAACGGCGGCCATGTTGGTGCACCCGACGGAGGCCTCCAGCGCGCTTTCCTGCTTCCCTTGGCAACTCAGCAGGCCATCCCCTCCTGGAACGGCAACCGGACAGCCTGGGGACACCGCTGGGGCACGTTTACACCCTAACTTTACACCTGGACAGGCCGTGGCTTCGGCCTGCTCTCCGGAACCGTAGGCCATCTTGCTCCGCCCGGCGGCGGCCTGGGTGAGATTTACTGGCCTCTCTGATTGTTTCTGGGCACACCACCTCTTGGAACGGCTTCTGGTCTGTATGAGGCCACAATAAAACTATATATAAGTCCTGCCTATGCTTTGGGGCACAGTCTGTAGCCCTGACCTAAATGCTGGAGCAGCAGCCATCTTGCTCCACTCGGTAACAGCCTGGGCATTCACGTTTCAGAGCGGGAAGAGGCCATGTCTCCGCCGAAAAGAACCTTGGAGGCGGTGGACAAGCTAGCAAAATTCCGCCATCAGGATCAAGAACTGCAGGCCAAGGATGGCGACGACACATGCTCCGCAGTCGTCCACCAGGGAGCAGATACAACTAAGGTCCTGGATGCCATCGCGTCGCTGCAGGGAACACTTACCGCCAAAATAGATGAGGTCAAGATTAACATCTCCCTATTGTGCCAGGACCTATCTAAGGTAAAAGATTCACAGAGACCCTATGCTTCTAACGGCCCCCACAGCAATTACACGGATATACTATAGGGCAGAGGCCCCAGGAACTTTAGTACACGATGATGTCTATGTATCCTAGCAGCGTGAGTCCCACTCAGAAAGAGATGCTTAGGATTTGCTTAGTGCCCTAGCCTTGCGCGACACAGTGAATAATCGCCCCCGTTTTGTTAGCAACCCCTATTTTTTTTCTCATTATCTTGTACCATTCTGCTTACTATCTACTAAGTATTGTACCTCCAGCTAATGTTGATGGCTGGAAGCTAATTCCTATAATGGTTGCAAGGGACTGTATGCTTCCACCAAGTTGGGGAGGTGGGAAGCTGGAAGGGAAGGAAAATGCCAGATCCTTGGATCAGAGCATTGGGAAGGTTGGCACCGTTGTGCACCGTTATTTACTTGGAATAATTCTAAACGAGCATTTACCATATATACACCATGTATGTTTAGTTATCTGACTGACAGGAACAATTCAGCATGTATACTGCCTGTGGGGTGTATTGTTCTGTGCCTGATGACCCTGAGACCCTACTTTGGTACACATGATACTCTGCAGAGCCGTGCGCACACATTCTATCTTTAAGCGGAATGGCAGATGTTAAATTCCTACTTTGGAATGTGCGGGGAAATCGGGACAAAATCAAGCGTACGGCTGTGTTGGACTATCTCAAGGGTCAGAAGGCAGATATCATTGCCTTGGTGGAAACACATGTCACGGGTCATTTACAAGCGGCCTTGAAACACCCCTGGGTGGGGTGGGCATACCATAGCATACATATCAACATGTCTAGGGGAGTGTCAGTGCTAGTTGCCAAATCTACTCCTTTTGAGATGGTGTCTGTGGTGCTGGATCAGCAGGGCAGATACCTCTTTATGCATGCCATTGTGGGGGGTGCTCCTATATTGATTCTGGCTAGCTACATCCCCCCTCCTTACAGGTCAGATGTGGTGATGGAGGGCCTAGCTTACATAGCACGGTACCCATCGCTACCAGTGGTGTGGATGGGAGACTTCAACGATACAATGACCCCGACATTAGATCGCCCAATGCTGGCTGACCGTGGACCGGGCGAGCCATTGCACACTAGATTTTGTCAAACACTGACGGAGTTTGCCCTTATTGACAACTGGAGACATAATAACCCCACGACTAGAGCATATACATGTCATTCAGCAAGCCACATGTCATTCTGAAGCTTTAGAAACCCGTGTTTTAGCACAAAAAAAGTGCACAGGTGTAAATAGGGTCGTAAGTTGATCTTTTCTATGCCTGTCTAGAAAAGCGTATTGAAAATACTTAACATTTCCTTTAAGTGGCAATGGAAATATTTCTTTGAAATACTGCATACTCAGTGACCACGAGATGGCAGTATAGGCCATAAAAAGGCCAGTCACAGGAAAGAGCTGCTCTCTTACAACATAATTTGATTAGCCAACAGACTTCATCTTGTTTAGTCCTGTTTTTACCAGAATCTGAACACTGTGGCTTCAAAAAAACTTTTACACACTTGACTTTGCAACAACAAGCTATACTGGAATTGAGGAATAGATGCAATAGTACAGACAGAAATAAACTAAATATTTTTTTATTCCCATGTCAAATATTGAATCCTGTGTCGTAATCAACTTTTATCATCTGTTTATCTGCAACCAAAGCACCAAAAGGTAGTTGTTGAATGAGCGCATAATTCTGCAGAGCTCTAATCTGTATTCAGCACCTAGAGATGAACCTTGTGGTTTATAATGCATTCCAGGTATATAAGTCTTGTTTTATTGAAAATACAACGCATTTATAATACAGAAATGCTTTAATTTCAAAAACAAAAAAACATATTTTTGCAATGTTTTTTTTTTAAGTAAATATTTATGTGATGTCCAAATTTTTTTATGTTTTCTCTTCCAATTATTTTTAGCTTAATAAACCGCAGAAATTTGTATCTTAACCACTAGAGGGGGCAAAAACACTGATGCACCTTCTTTGCGTCTTTCCTTAGCAACTGGAAGTAGCATCTGACTGACGGGGAGGTTTTCTTCTTCTTTTTTTTTAGCTGAACTTTGGGGGCTCAATTCACTAAGGGTTAAATGCTGCATGAGTATTTGCGTTAAATTAACCGCATGAGCTTTTTTTTTTTTTTAAAGTATTTAACATGTGTTTTTGCACCTTGGTCTAATGCAGACCGGACCTCCGTCTGCAGCTGGAAGTGAAACATTTAGCAGTGGTATTACCACCACTGTTAAATGTGACAGTTTAGCCTAGAGCTGCTGGTTGTTAAGAAGCCACTGGAGTCCCAACGACCACGGTTCATCCCTGCTGTTGGCAGAATGTAAACCAGTGGTGCCCAACCAGTGGCCCGCGGAGCCCTCTTATGTGGCCCGAGACCTCCTGCTCTGGGATGGTGGTTATGCCAGTCTTACTGAATCTGGGGTTAACCAGGATGGGGGGCTGTAGGAGTTAAGTGTGCCCTAAGTGAGTGTTCTTACTGTGGGGGGGCGTGGCTGTGCATGTGACGTCACTGATCGTCGCTCCCTAACACAGGGAACAGACGATCAGTGACAGCCACATTAGGAAGCACAGGGAGAGGTTTGTTTACACTTACCTCTCCCCGTTCTTCCTCTCTGTGACCCGATCGCGGGACACCCGTGGCGATCGGGTCCGCTGTTCCCGCTGCGACGGTCATGGAGAAGAGGATCTGGCTGGGCTCTTAAACATGTACGCCCTTGTGCCCAGCCGTGCCATTTTGTCGACTTATATATCGTCGTGCGGCTGTCCTCAAGTGGTTAAGATAAAAAACTTCTGTGTGCAGCAGCCTCCCTCTCCCCAGCCCCCCTAATACTTACCTGAGCCCATCTTGATCCAGCAATGTTGCACGAGAGACATTGGCTGAGACAGCAATGGGGCGCTATTGGCTCCCACTGCTGTCAATCAAAGTCGGTAAGCCAATGAGGAGAGAGAGGGGGAAGGCTGAGTGGAGGCTCTGTGTGTCTGAATGGACACATGGAGCCTCGGCTCAGTTTGGTTACCCCCATAGCAAGCTGCTTGCTGTGGGAGCACTCAACAGGAGGGAGGGGCCAGGAGCACCATTGAGGGACCTGAGAAGAGGAGGTTCTGGGTTATTTACTAAAGGCTAGGTGCAATTCTGCCACGATTATTGCGCGACAAATTGTGCAATGCATGTCACCCAAAGAAAGTTCTGGGACTTTTTTCGGGGCGACATACGTCGCACAATTTGGTTTGTGAAATTGCAGCGCAAATCATTGCGCAACAAACACGCGATTTTACATTTAACAGAGCATTTTGAAATGTGCGGGCAAAAACGTTCTAATTCTGTCCACAATTCAATGTGAACGGAGCCTAATCGATTGCTATACATATGACATAATGGCATGTAGCATGTTATAACGATTTATTGTTAATGATAACACAATGCTCCATTTGTTGCTGGGCAATTTAAGTAGCGTGATTGCACATGCAAAAATTGTCAGTGTGCACCGAGCCTTAGAGACTCAAGCAAGATAAAGTATATGTGTGTTTTCTATATAATACCTTAATACAATTCACTGAATGTGGCTGGATGTTTGACATCATTACTGGCTGATTTCATTTCACTGCACCTCTTTTCACACTTGAGTAATTCAGACCTTAAATCAAGGTAAAGTGAGCATGTAATGTAAAGTTTGTCCTTGCTGATGCTGATATTCCCTTCAGATAGTCTCTTAAAGGATCCTTTTCATCTTGGAAGAATGTTTGTAACAGCTTTTACATGTTACGTGTTTTAATAAAAGACACTCCATACATAGCTCACCCCTCAATCCTGCACTCTGTACATAGCTCACCCCTCAATCCTGCACTCTGTACATAGCTCACCCCTCAATCCTGCACTCTGTACATAGTTCACCCCCTCAATCCTGCACTCTGTACAAAGCTCCCCCCTCAATCCTGCACTCTGTGCATAGTTCACCCCCTCAATCCTGCACTCTGTACATAGCTCACCCCCTCAATCCTGAACTCTGTACATTGCTCACCCCTCTATCTTGCACTCTGTACATAGATCACCCCTCAATCCTGCACTCTGTACAAAGCTCACCCCCTCAATCCTGCATTCTGTACAAAGCTCACCCCTCAATCCTGCAGTCTGTACATAGCTCACCCCCTCAATCCTGCACTCTGTACATAGCTCATCCCTCAATACTGCACTCTGTGCATAGCTCACTCCTCAATCATGCACTATGTACATAGCTTACCCACTCAATCCTGGACTCTGTACATAGCTCACCCTTACATCCTGCACTCTGTACATAGCTCACCCCTCCACACTGCTCTACTGCAGATGGCATAACTAGTCATTCATTTATTTATTTTTATTTATTGGGCTCTTTTCCTAGCTGCACTCAGTTAACCTTCATAGCTCATTGCTAATAGCAAGTTTGAGGAGTTTTCTGTCTATTTGGCGGGTCCCCTCACCTCCCCAGTCCATAGTGTGCAGGCAGTGCAGGCAGTGAGGATATGATATTCTGTAACCTTTAGCAATCAATCAGTGAGCTGTATTGATGTACTGTGATCTCTAGCAACCCATAAGTAAGTGGTAATGATGCACAGTAACCTCTAGCAATTACCGTATTTATCGGCGTATACCGCGCACTTTTTTGCCCTGAAAATAAGGGGAAAATCTTGGGTGCGTGATATATACGCCGATACCCGCTTCCCGCACTTTGTTTGAACCACTGTGCCAACATATACTGAGCGCAGTACACTCGGGTATAGACGGGCAGGCTCGGCTCCTCTCGCGGTCACGTCCTGTGCGTCCTGTACGTCCTTTACGCGAGAGGAGCCGAGCCCGCCCGACTATACCCGAGTGTACTCCGCTCGGTATATGTCGGCGCAGTGGTACGAACACAGCGCGGGAAGCGGGAATCGAGCGGGGATGGCCGCAGAAGGACGCTGGACCGGACGAGGCCGGCGATGGACGACGGGCAGGACGCGATGGACCAAGGGCAAGACACCGACGAGGGGCATCCAAACTGTAAGTATTTTTTTTTTTCAAAAATCTTCCTTCAAGTTCGGGGGTGCGCGCTATATGCCGGGCGCGTTATAGCCCGATAAATACGGTAATCACTGAGCAGTAAGCATGTAACCTCTAGCAACCAATCAGTGAGCGGTGAGCATGTAACCTTTAGAAACCAATGAGTGAGCGGTAAGGATGTTCAATAACCTCCCTAATCCCCAGGTCTGGGCTAGGTACGGATATTTTTTGGGGATATTTTTTTAGCAGGAGCCCTGATGCCGTTTGCAACCCTCCGGGTCAAATACCAATTGCCTGGGTGGATGCATTTCCGGTACCTCCAGCTGCGCCATGCCGTTTAAGCTCAATTTACCTCACAACCTAGATTATCTATGGACCCAATTGAGAAGTTGTTGGCCCAGGAGCGACTGCAGAAGGCCCTATCTGCCTTATATTTAGACCTGCTTAAAAACGACTTCACTAGGGTTGACAAACTCTGGGATCAGTGGAAAGCTGATATTCCGGATCTTGACAGGGAGGATTGGGATGACTGCTTATCTGACAGTTCTGCCTCACTGATATCCACTAGAGAGAGGTTAATACAGGTCAAGTTCCTGCATAGAGTATATTATACTCCCCAGAGGCTCCATAGGGTGTTCCCACAACGCACACAGGATTGTCCCCGCTGCCAAAATGATGTGGGTACCTATTTCCATATGTTCTGGAGCTGTCCTAAGATTGCTAGATACTGGGCAAAGGTAGTGGACACTGTTAATGGTCGCCTTCAGGTGACGCTTTCTGTGTCCCCTGAGCTGGTGCTCCTGGGTATTCAGGACGACGATCAGAGGCCTCGCTACACCAAATTACTTCTTGCTTACTTTTTTTATGCTAAGAGGGAAATTGTCTTACGCTGGAATGCCTCCTCCGCTCCGGCGGTGGAGTCTTGGGAGAGATCTATCAATGCTGTGTTACCACTGTACAAATTAACGTATATTAACAGGAACTGTCCCCAAAAATTCGAAAAAATCTGGCAGCCGTGGACGGCGTAGGGGGGATAGCCTTCTAGTCGCGGGAGTATGGGGGCGTGTTACCGGCTTGAGCACCAGGTATGATAAATTTGGAAGGTGTTCTGCAGTATTGACGCTACAATTGTTAGAGTGATTTATAGGCTCCTTATGTACTGTATTCTTCCTTTTTCCCTTGTCAAGATTTGGTCCATTTTGGACAATGTCGTATTATGCTTGAATCTTTTTGCCTCAATAAAGGATTTTTTTTTTTCTTGTAAAAAAAAAGGATGTTCAATAACCTCTAGCAACCAATTATGTGCTGCAACCTCTACCAACTAACCAATGAGTCATATTGTGTGCTGTAACCTCTAGCATCCAGTCAATGAGCATGATATGCTGTTACCCTCTGTTGCTATTTATTGTATGTTTTAAAGGGGATGGAGCTGGGGGGGCCCAAAAGAAATGTTTAGCCAGGGTCCAATCAATATTAAAGACCACATAGGTGAGTTCCTGCTGGAACAGACAGCATGGTTTCATTCAAGACAGAAGTTTATTTTAATGAAGAGGTACGTAAAACCAGATTTTGCAAAAGCGTTTGACACAGTTTCCCACTCATGTCTCATGTGTAAGGTAAAGTCTACAGGCTTGGAAAGAAGAGGCAGATCCAGGGGGGGCAACAGGGAAATTGCCACCCCTGAGAAATTAGTTTTAGTTGCGGAATTTGCGGGCGCCAGAGAGTCTGAGCAGGCGGCTCTGAGAAATTAGCTTTAGTTGCAGAATTCGAAGATGCCGAAGAGTCTGAGTGGGCGGCATTAAGAAATTTGTTTTAATTGCAGAATTTGCGTGCCCCGGGAGTCTGAGCAGGCGGCTGTACAGCGAGTGAGATTCAGAGAGTGGGCGGTCAGCTGGTTGACTCTGTGCTCTGCGGCTGGCCAATCAACAAGCCCGGGGGAGCAGAGAGATGACATCTCTCACCGTCCGCACCCGCCTTACATCCCTGCAGTAACTTCCGCCCTCACTGTGCAGGCAGCAGAGAGATTACATCATCTCTCTGCTGCCTGACTCTGACAAGCAAAACACCACCTTAGCGACATTCTGCAAGGTGTGGCAGGTGAGGTGGCAAGTGACAATCCGCAACATGTAGCAGGTGATGTGAAAGTGACAATCTGCAACTTGTGGCAGGTGACGTGGCAAGTGACAATCCGCAACGTGTGACAGGTGACGTGGCAAGTGACAAGCCACAACGTGTGGCAAGTGACCATCTACATCTGGTGGCAAGTGACAATCCGCAACATGTGGCAGGTGACGTGCCAAGTGACAATCTGAATCTAGTGGCAGGCAAGTAACATTCTGCAACTTGTGGCAAGTGACAATCCGCAACATGTGGCAGGTGACATGGCAAGTGACAATCCGCAACTTGTGGCAGGTGACGTGGCAAGTGACAATCCGCAACATGTGGCAAGTGACAATCTGCAACATGTGGCAGGTGACGTGGCAAGTGACAATCCGCAACATGTGGCAAGTGACAATCCGCAACTTGTGGCAGGTGACGTGGCAAGTGACAATCCGCAACTTGTGGCAGGTGATGTGGCAAGTGACAATTCGCAACATGTGGCAGGTGACATGGCAAGTGACAATCTGCATCTGGTGGCAGGCAAGTGACATTCCGCAACTTGTGGCAAGTGACAATCCGCAACATGTGGCAAGTGACAATCCGCAACATGTGGCAGGCGACGGGGCAAGTGACAATCCGCAACATGTGGCAGGCGACGTGGCAAGTGACAATCCGCAACATGTGGCAGGCGACGTGGCAAGTGACAATCCGCAACTTGTGGCAGGTGATGTGGCAAGTGACAATCTGCAACGTGTGGCAGGTGACGTGGCAGGTGACATGGCAAGTGACAATCCGCAATGTGTGGCAGGTGACGTGGCAAGTGACAATCCGCAATGTGTAGCAGGCGACCTGGCTAATGACAAACCCGCAATGTGTGGCAGGCGACATGGCAAGTGACAAGCTGCATCTGGTGGCAGGTGACATGGCAAGTGACAAGCTGATTCTACATTATGGTGAGTTGAACCATTTCATTTTATATTACAATGTAATAATAGAAATAATGTGCTTCAATCATCCTGACACCATAACAACCATGGTGCCCGTGATCATTAAAGCACTAACACCAGTGATTTTCCTGATAAATTGCCCCCAAAAAAAAAATATTTTCTGGTAGTGCCCCTCCCAAAACTAGACTCTAGATCCGCCCCTGTTGGAAAGATCAGTTTGTAAATGGAGAGAAAATTGGCTAAAAGACAGAATTCAGAGAGTAGTGTTAAATGATTCTTACTTTGAATGGTCTAAGGTTATCAGTAGTGTTGGGACCCTTAATTTTTTATATGCTTATAAATGATATTGGGTCTGAGATCAAAAGTAAAATTTCTGTCTTTACAGATGACACCAAGCTATGCAGTGTAATAACGTTCTTACAATATGTCTCCAACTTACAAGCCAACCTCAATGCTCTGTTTCATTGGGCAACTGTGTGGCAAATGTGCTTAATTTTGATAAATGTAAAGTTATACACTTGGGAGCTAAGAATATGCATGCATCATACATACTAGGGAGGATACAACTGGGGGGATCCATAGTGGAGAAGGATCTGGGGGTTTTAGTTGATCATAAGCTCAATATTGGCATGCAATGTCAAGCTGCGGTTTCGAAAGCGAGCAAAGTCCTTTCTTGTATTAAGAGAGGTATGGACTCCAGAGAGAGAGAGATATCATTTTGCCCCTGTACAAATCATTAGTAAGACTTGCTTCACACTTAATCGCACACAGGTCCACACTGAAATCGTGGGGTGTCAATGTAATGTTAATGGCACCCCCAGATCGGTTTGCAGATCGCAGTTGGAACTGTATAATGATGCAGGAATCGGATCACCATTTTGGTGCAAATGCGATTACAGTTTGTATGGCTGAAATGCGGTGTGAATCACATACAATGTCTGGCATCGCACCAGTGTGATCCGGGCCCTTAGAACTCATCTTAAATATGCAGTTCAGTTTTGGCACCAGTTCTCAAAAAGGATATCGGGACCTGGAGAAAGTGCAGAGGAGGGCAATCAAACTGATAAGGGGCATGGAGGAGCTCAGCTCAGTGGCGTCACTAAGGTTGGTGTCACCTGGTACAGTAAAACATGGCATCACCCCCCTATGTTCTACCGCACTACCGCATCTGAGTGGCTTTGCACTCCAGCCTGCCACAGTGCTCTTTCCTCCTGCTGCAGAGTGACAGCATAAGCAGAACAGAGCAATAGACACTTGGAAGGCTAGCACATCAGGCTCTTCTGTCTAGCCTGCCACAGTGCACTTGATGGTGTCACCCAAGGCTCAACCATTCCCCAACCACAACCCCCCACAGGGGGAGCACACTGCATAAAAGGGTAAGTGCGGCAGTATTGCATGCTACATACAGGGTGCAGGACTCAGGTATGCACTACGTGCAGTGTGCAGGACTCGGGAGTATGCTGTGTACAGGGTGCAGGACCTACATGGAATTGTGTTACCTACATGGTGCAGGACTCAGGATTGCATGCTACCTACAGGCTGCAGGGCTCAGTATTGCATGCTACCTTCAGGGTGCAGGACTCAGGATTGCGTGCTACCAAAAGAGTGAAGGACTCAGCATTACGTGCTACCTACAGGGAGCAGGACTCAGGATTGTATGCTACCTACAGGGTGCAGGACTCAGGATTGCGTGCTACCTACAGGGTGCAGGACTAAGGATTGCGTGCTACCTACAGGTGCAGGACTAAGGATTGCGTGCTACCTACAGGGTGCAGGACTAAGGATTGCATGCTACCTACAGGGTGCAGGACTATACATTGCGTGCTACCTACAGGGTGCAGGACTAAGGATTGCGTGCTACCTACAAGGTGCAGGACTCAGGATTGCGTGCTACCTACAAGGTGCAGAACTCAGGATTGCATGCTACTTACAGGGTGCAGGACTCACAATCGCGCTATGTACAGGGGGCAGGGTACAGAAGTGTGCTGTATACAGCGCACAAGGTTTAGAACGGCGCTATGTACAGGGTGAAAAGTTCAAAAGTTCACTGTGTACAGGGGGAGGGTTCAAAAACTCACAAAATCCAGGGTGCAAGATGTAACAGAATGACCCATGACACCCAGAGACTTTTGAAGAATGAGGGGTACACCTGTGCCAGCGTCACTAATAACTCTTGGGTCTAGGTTCACCTTGTGCCCCTTTTGGGCATAGGGTGACTGAGAACTGATATCTCGGATCCCATGAGATGGGACATTAATGATAATTCATATATTGCAGGATATCTTGAGATATTACAAGTTGTTAAAGTCTGACTCCAAATGGAGTGTTTTCATTCAATGGGGGGACACATGCCTTTGAGGTGTTAATTTGGTCTGCTCCAAGACCTTTCATTATGTATGCTAATAACACTATTTGTGTGAAGATGCTATTGATGATAGATATGTGTTGTGAGTTAGCAGTCTAAAGGTCAGATGTCTTCTTTCAGGGGTAGGGAATTAGCATGTCAATTATGTTTAGTAAAGCAATGTGTTTGTGTGAAAAGTCTATTGATGATACTATGTGATAGGAATAACAGGTGAGGGGAACTTGTCAAGCTGTAGTAATTAACCCCTCTAAATGCGGAGACGGGACGTCTAGGGGATGACTAATTAATCAACTCAACTGAATGTCATTGTCTAAGAGAGTGTGTATTGAAGTGCTGTGTGGGTGGAGTTGATTCATTGTTCACTTGGGTTCTAAAACGGTATATAAGAGAGCTAGCCATTAAAGATTTGTTCATTCATTTTGAAACCAGTACCAGAGCTGTGTGAGTCTCGGTTATTCTGGGAAATGGAATGGATCGTGCCTGTCGGATTGTGGAGTGTCAGATAAGCTGTCGTGGCTGATGGAATGGGGATATCGTAAACGGTGGTGACCGTTACACAAGGCTCAAGAGTTCATGGAGCACAGGGAGAAGACTTGTGCACTGCCGAAATTTTTTTGTTTTCGCTTTATTCTTTATTTGCTTTTTTTGGAAATTCGGAAATTCAGAAATTTGGGAAATTCGAAATTCTGAAATTTGGAAATTCAAAAATTCGGAAATTAAAAAAATTTGGAATTAGTAAATTCGAAAATTCTGAATTCGGAAATAAAAAAAATCGGAATTCTGAAATTTGAAAATTCGAAAATTCTGAATTCGGTAATTCAAAAATTCTGAAATTCGTAAATTCAGGATTCAGAAATAAAAAAATTCAGAAATTCGTAAATTCGTAAATTTTTTAATTTGAAAATAGGAGGCCAGGTGCCTTCTTAAGGCGGTCGTCCCTAGGTGAGTGTTGGGCTTACCACGACTTATGCGTTGACTGCAAAGGCTGCAGATGGCAACACTATTATCTGCAGTGGACACGTTAAAAAAAGCCCACACTGCGGAGCCATGGGCCGATGTCCTGGGAGCGCCAGATGTGACCGTACATGGTTGATGGCTCGCTCCTGATACATTAGGAGTCTGGTTTGTCCCTACTGTGCAATGTAAGTTCGGCCTGCTTCTCCTCCCTATCTACTGGTCCATCTCTCCCTCTGAACTCCCCTCCTCTTCCTCTCTTGTGGTCACCCACGTGACGTCTGTAGACACGTCATCATCGACGTCACCTTCCCCATCACTAATAGTAGAGATCTCGGAGTAGGCAGCAACAGCGGCATCAACCTCCTTGGGCTGATCTGAGTACTGTCGTCAGACTGCTGAGTGCCGGCTGTTGCTACCTCCTCTTCCTGATTCAATGCCAAGAATGGCTGCACATCCGAAATGTCTTCTGATGGATCGGAAAATAATTCCTGTGACTCAAGCGGAGGGTATATGGTGGTGGTGTTGGTGGCGAGCCACTCAACCAAGTCTGGTGCGTCCTTTGACGTAATCGAACCTTGTGCCCCTTCCCACTTTGGCTCTGGCCTGGTACTCCTGCCCTACCCCTATCACTCCTGCGGAAGGGCCTGCCTCTTCCTCTGCCTGACATTTTTTAAATGACCCTGTGACAACAAAAGTCTCTAGAGAAGTGCAGTATATGTGGAAGAAGGTATATAACACCCCGCTACAATCTGTCGTTTTGGGGGGCCACTGGTTTATCGCACCAGTTATGAACCTTTTTTTCAGGATTTTTTTTTAATGTGTGTAGCAGAGGTAACGCAGCGAAAGAGGCAAAAATCCAGCGGTAACCAAGATAATGTGATTGACATTGGATTACATCAGAGGACCTTTTTTTGTGTTTATTTCAATTAAATAACAAGACGTGTGTGTGTGTGTATTTACATTTATTAATAGTATTTGCATTTACTGGTTATGGAAATCGGTAAGGAGTAATGAATACGCCCTGCTAAAAAACCTTACTTGAATCTGTCTCTTTGTCTTATGGATGACATTTTCCAAGTTTATGACTGAAATCACTGTATATTATTCCTTCCTCTGGTACTCTGGAGTTATTTAACTAATAAACTATATACTCAAGGCCCAGATCTAACATACGTTTATGGTGTGGCGTTCCCCTTGAGGTTGGGTCTCATGCCCCTTGTGGAGGGTTTGAGTTGGGCCCATATGCTCCTCACATTTTGGACCTATGGTACTCATAGCGGCACAATTCCTTGTGTTTTCAACTGATGTGGATTATTACGACATGAACCCATATCCATTTGATACTGTTTTGTAACTATAGCCACTTACCCCTGAAGAAGAGGAACGATGCAAATTTCTCTGTCCTTATGTATCACTGACAGAGAATTGTGGTTATTCATTATGTATCAATTGTATATAATTACTGTCACTGCATCTAATGTATTGTTTTAGTTTTGCACTTGAATCTCTTGTTTTTAACATATACAAATAAAACTGTTGTTCTTTTTATACAAACAACTTATATATATACAACACTTTTTCGATGTCCGTGCCCTAAAAAATCTCATTAGATGTTTTTTTTCTTGTATATTGGACAATTGGGGATGTGGGCATCCTCTCTTATCCCCCATATTAGCAATTGGCACACCAAAAAAAAATAAAAAAATAGAAGGGGCAATGTAAACTAAACAGTGTGGCCCGGATTTACAGACACTGGCGCATATTTATGTCGCCGTAGCGTATCTCCTTTACTCTACGCCGACGCAGCGCAGAGAGGCAAGCACTGAATTCACAAAGCACTTCCTCCCAAATCTGCGCTGGGTTTCCAAGGCGTAAGTCGGCGTAAGTGGAAGTGGGCGTGAGCCATGCTAATGAGGCGTGACCCCATGCAAATGATGGGCCGAGTGCCAGACAGATACAAATCGCCAACTGCGCATGCGCCGTCCCGTGGGCGCATCTTAGTGTGCATGCTCACAATCACGTTGGAACAACTGCCTAAGATACGTCAGATCACTGCCTACGGCGTGAACATAACCTACGCCTAGTCATATTCATGTCCTACGTAAACTATGTAAAATACGTCGGCTTGTGTTCCCTGGTGCAGCCCTTTGCATGGATGCTGCTGAGTTACACCTCCTTTATGGGGCATAACTTTACGCCAGACGTATGACTTTACACGCACTACGTCGGACAGACGTATGTTCCTGAATCTGCGTATCTCCCTCATTTGCATATGTGAATAGAAAATCAATGGGAGCGCCAAATACGTCTAGTGTAAATATGCGCCCACTCTACGCCGGCGTAGGCAAGTTATGTCGGATTAAGCCTATTTTCAGGCGTATCTTAGTTTCTGAGTTCGGTGCATATTTGCACTTACGCGGCGTATCTCGAGATATGTCAGCGCAAGTGCTTTGTGAATCCAGGCCTGTGTGTTTTGATATCACTATAACTATAGATATTAAATAACTATATGTTATTTGTCCTACCCAACTAACCAACGTGCACCAAGGGTTTTTTTTTTTTAAAACAGTAAATGTAACATTGAGTCAATTTGAAATCAGTGCCCCTGGATTGACTCTTGCTGCTGTCCATCACAGCCGGTGAGGATAGAGCAGGGGGAGGGGTCAAACACACCTTTGTCTGTCTTATAGACATTCAGATTGGGCTCAGGAGCAAGTACACATGAGTGTCCCCAGAGAAAGCATCTTGCTTTGGGGGCACTTGGAGAAGAGAAGGAGCCATGAGCGCCAGCAGGGACCTGAGAAGAGGCGGATCAGGGCTGCTCTGTGCAAAACCATTGCATGGGGCAGATAATTATAACATGTTTATTTTTATTTTTTTTATCAATTTATCTTTAATATCACTTTAATCCAACCCTTATTTATCTTAACATCTTCTACCAAGATTTCACAATTGCTGATTTGGCAACTGCAAAACATAAAACAGATCGGTCATGTGTTCAATTTTAAAAGGTGAAAAAGATACAAGATGGTTGCCATTGCTAGGGAATCGTCTGAAAAATGTAATCGGGTATGGTCACCTTGGGTGGTGTACCAGTACTCTGATCAGTATTCACAACTGGATACGGGATGAAGCTACTGTTCTGGCTGCCGCTTAGATCTCTATTTCATACACCCCTGTATGGTGAGACCACGGACAGCATGTCCTTTACAGTGGACTATTGAAGTTTGTTCTTTGCTGTACCTTAGCGATTTCTTCTGCTCGCCTCTGTAGAAGAAGTAGTCATTCGACCCTCTCTCTGAAGATTATTCTTACTCTTACTCCCTCCCCTTTCTTCCCTCCCCCTTTTTTTTCCTTTTCTTTTGTCCTAGCTAGGATTGGGTAATATTTTAGGTTGTGCTGTTCCCCTTTCCCTTCCTTTGTTATATGGCATAAAAATTGTTTGTTTTCAGAGTATGTAATGACATGTTCTTAATGTGTGTTAATTTGCGGTACTCAAGTACCCTTGTTGTATTTTGCACTCCGATTTTTCTTCTTTAATAAAAACTTTCATTGTAAAACAAAAAGATACAAGATAAGCAAACATTAATCATGATCCAGCCCTTATTTATCTGAACATCATCTGCATTAATTGATGTCTTCTTCCAAAATTTAGCAATTGCTGATTTGGCAACTGCAGAACATAAAGCAGATCAGACATGCTTCTTATTTAAAAAGGTATAAACACATTTTGGCATTTTTCACCTTGGGCGCCAAACGACCTTGTCCTGCCAATGATCCTTGTATAGTATTCACTGTATTTTAGCTTTCATAGGGGTCTCATTTCCTTTCTCTAAACATAGCAAAGAAATTCACCAATCACATCTGTACACAAGCCCTATTGCTGACTTGACTCTATTCATAATTTAACAACAGTTTAGGAGACATCCCCTTCCATGAATACTTTTACCATTAGACGTTACACTGGACTTTATCACAGGCACTCAAACGTTTTAATGACTCTCCTGTCATCTGAACTGTCTTCCATTTGGATTTTATATTTCTCTACCATGAAACTACATAAAAGGAATTTCAGTATGAGAGAAGGCTTCACCTGTCTAAGCTTTATACTGTAATAATGGTTGTTTAGTGCATTTTATAGTTTATCCTTTTTGAGTTTCTACATTGCTAGTATTCTGAAATATTTAAAAACTGTGCACAAAAGTGAGTTAGGCATTGCACAGTACAATATACTTAATTCTGTATAATAGAAAGAGGGGAGAGTACTTTTTTATTGTCTACCAGCAGTCGGTGCATTAGTCTAGCACTGGGGCTTAACCACTTAACCCCCGGACCATATTGCTGCCCAAAGACCAGAGCACTTTTTGCGATTCGGGACTGCGCCGCTTTAACTGACAATTGCGCGGTCGTGCGACGTGGCTCCCAAAACAAAATTGGCGTCCTTTTTTTCCCACAAATAGAGCTTTCTTTTGGTGGTATTTGATCACCTCTGCGGTTTTTATTTTTTGCGCTATAAACAAAAATAGAGCGACAATTTTGAAAAAAAATTATATTTTTACTTTTTGCTGTAATAAATATCCCCCAAAAATATATATATATAAAAAAAAAAATTTCCTCAGTTTAGGCCGATACGTATTCTTCTACATATTTTTCATTAAAAAAAATCGCAATAAGCGTTTATTGATTGGTTTGCGCAAAAGTTATAGCGTTTACAAAATAGGGGGTATTTTTATGGCATTTTTATTAATATATTTTTTTTACTAGTAATGGCGGCGATCAGATTTTTTTCGGTACTGCGACATTATGGCGGACACTTCGGACACTTTTGACACATTTTTGGGACCATTGGCATTTTTTTAGCGATCAGTGCTATAAAAATGCATTGGATTACTATAAAAATGCCACTGTCAGTGAAGGGGTTAACACTAGGGGGCGGGGAAGGGGTTAAGTATGTTCCCTGGGTGTGTTCTTACTGTGGGGGGGGTGGCCTCACTAGGGGAAACACTGATCCTCTGTTCATACATTGTATGAACAGAAGATCAGCATTTCCCCTGCTGACAGGACCGAGAGCTGTGTGTTTACACACACAGCTCCCGGTCTCCGCTCTGTAACGAGCAATCGCGGGTGCCCGGCAGCGATCGAGCCCGCCGGGCACACGCACGGGAGTCGGGGGCGAGCGGGGGGCGCGCGCACGCGCCCCTAGTGGCCGCTCGAAGAGCGGACGTATAGCTACGGGCTCTCGCCCAGGAGAGCCGACCTGCCACCGTATAATGACGGTGCGCGGTCAGCTAGTAGTTAATGATGTGCTACCCCAACTCATATCTCCAATGGCAACAGACATCAACTTCACTCATTCCAATGCAGCCAGAGGCTCATTACAAATCCATTTATTGTAATTATTGTTATTATTGTAATGAGGTAGTCAACAGTGACAGTCCTTAATAAATTAATTCAGAACCCGATAGAAGGGGTGCCCATCTACAGGGGTTAGCAGAATAGGTTGAGGTGCTTAGTCTATCTCTTCAACCAGGCCCCTCTATCCTGATCTTCCTCTGAACTCTAACTAGGCTATTCACACCTTCTATAAAGGTTCCTGCCAGTAAGGATGTGAACTCACTGGAAGTATTTTAGGAAGAACTGCTATACTATAAATTAACCACCGCTTACACTCAGAACACACATGGAATACACAAAGTCAATCAACTAAAAAACAGATAAAATACAGTGACAAAGACACAATACGCAGACCATGCCCAGCACACATACAGAGTGCATACAGTGGTAGAACATAAAGGTATTGTACAGACAAACAGATCCTACATAATCAGGCACAAAACACAAAGACCACACACATTTAAGGTGCATGCAGAGCAGACAGAGCACCCACAAGCAAAGCACACTCTCAGCCTAGGTTCACACTGCTGCGAATTCAATATCGCGGTAAAATGCGCGATTTTACCGCGATTTCGCGGCTGCGATTTTGCCGCGATTTCGGCCGCAATTTAATGTAAATCGAGGCCCGAAATCGCAAAAAGTAGTACAGGAACTACTTTTTGAAATCGCAGATGCGGCGTCGCACTGATTAGGACAGTGCCATTGCCGACAATTGCCGCCGATTTGAGATGCGATTTGACATGTCAAATCGCATCTCAAATCGTTCCAAATCGTACCCAGTGTGAACCAGGGCTCAAAGCACATTCTAAGAAACCATGCAGGTGTCCCCAGCAGAGTCCCTCCTTACATCCAATGTCCCCAGAAGAATATATTTTTTTCATAGACCCAAGTGGACCATCTACCTTTATCCAATGTCGAGCAATTGTTTTCCTAGCATAAAAGAGCAATAGCCTAAGAAAAATGTTGGTCCTCAAATACTTCTAATAGACATAATAAATAAAAAATCTTGCGAGCTACCAATAATATATTAGGCTGAAAGCCTTGAAAGAAGCATCTTGTTGATGCAGGAATTGAATAATGCCTTTCAGCTGCTGACACCAGTTAAACTCCCATACGTTGTGCTTAAATCAAGCAATAATATATAAATATTGTGCCGCACTGTGTAAATATCTCTACATAATACTGCAAACAAAATATTCAAACATGCTATCAATCCATAAAGTGCAAGTGCAAAAATAAATAAATGTTGTGTCCCACTACATAAGTTAATCTGCTTCAATATAACACAACAAATATAAACAATTTCAATTCATATGGTGCTAATACAAAAGAATATATAACATATATAAAAAGAAAGAATATTTAAATATGTGCTATAAATCTTCCAGTGCAATAAACAATGTGAACAAAGTTTACACATAGAAATTAAATCCCTAAACGATCGATCGATCTATACATTGTGCTTCAAGAAAATTCAAAGATGTATGGTGCTATAAATACTCCAGTGCAATAAACAATGTGAACACATTTTTACACAAAAAAAATCCAATCCTTAAACGAAGGATCGATCTATATATAATACTTCCAAAGAAAATTCCTCAGTGACTTGTGATAGTGCTTCAGAATTAAACTCTTGGTGACTTTTCACACGTGACCCCACCCCCCGTGATTGCGCTCACTTCAGGGGATGCGACCGCACAGTTAAGTTTGGTCAGACAAGTAGTAGAACCATCAATGGGCTCAAGGTTAATGGACTCTGTGTATCAAGAGAAAAAACTAGTAAGGGAAAATTTGGGACTTTGAGTGAGGCTGCAGATAGGGTGGGAGTGGTAAAAAAGTACAAATTTATTCATGGAAATGCAGGCATACATCATCATACAGAAGAACATGTATATGAGAACATATATTTCTCAGAATAAAGACATTACTTTATATTGAAAACACATGATATGTGCATGTACAATAAACGCAACAATAAGTGCAGCAATGCCTGGCCTGGTGCCGCATGCTGTTGTGCATGGATAAATGGATGCATTCAATGACAACATATGAACAATGAGTTAATTAACAGTAATAGCGAAATGATTACAGTAGTGAAAAACTGGTAAAAGGCATATACAATGCCAATACTAAAATATGATAACATAAAATATATATGTGGTATCCAAACTAGCCCAGAATATATAGCATCCATACTAGCCCAACGCGTTTCGTGCCTGAGGACACTCTTCAGGGGCAGGATGCTTGAATAGTCTAAAATAGGTAGAACATAATTAGTAAATAATTCATAAATGAATAACCAGTATAGGATGGAGAAAATATATCCACCTAAAGTACTCACATAGGGTCTAGGTAAAGAGAGGTATAGAGTGTATGGAGCCAAGGCCAAAAGGATATGTCCGCCGGGGGAGCTGTGGCGGCATTGCAGCCCACACAGGGCAGGGACGGCAGGAGACCTCCCCAGGCAAGATAAGCACCAGGCCAGGTGTGCATGTAGTGTATGGACCAATAAAAGGTAGCCAACTGGAGTCTAATGGAACAAATAAATGAAATAGAAAATAAATATAAATCAATAAGTATTAGGGCCAAACCAAAGACAGCCATCCCAGATATAAGGGTAGGTAAAATAACCTGATAGTGGCGTCCAGGGTTCCTAACACATAGCAAAATAATTGTGGAGGGAGGGCCTTTATATATCCGCTCTGCACCTGTGCACGCTACTCAGCCGTCAGCGTCATGTGGGCGGGACGTAAATCCGGAAGAGCGTCGGAGTGGGCAGGACTGCCCACAGCGTCCACTCATATGTCCGGGTAACGTATGCTGAGATGGAAACCGCGTTCAGCGTAGTGACGTCAGAACTGACGTCCTAGGCTGGGCGGAACGCATGGCGCCGACAGGAGATGTGAGAAGACCCCACCACCGGGCAACCCCCCGCCTCAAAGGGCGGGGAGGAGGACGCTGAGGGGGGCAGCACACAACGCGCGTCGCAGCTCCCAAACTGCAGACAGATTAAGGCAATGGACATACAGTGACCATAACAGAGATACCAGACCCATGGCATCCCGCTAAAACATGCTAAAACTCAGGGATAATCCTAAGTGAGCTGCGTCTGAGATAGGTAGTGAAACCTGTCCCAAACTAAAACATCCACCACTTGGATGGCAGGGGAACACTGCCAAACTTATGTAACAAGCCTCCATCCCTGGACATGTACAAGAAGGGGAAGGGGAAATTTGGGACTTTAGATAAGTTTGGCAGTGTTCCCCTGCCATCCAAGTGGTGGATGTTTTAGTTTGGCTTCTGTTGTATGTCTGAGTTGAAGATATATATAGTGCCATCTCTTGGGAATGTAACTGCTTATTTTTGCTGACCAAAAAATAAAAGTTCTTAAAAAAAAAGATCATAAAAATAAATGTGGGGTTGCCATTGCTTGCCATCTTCTGAAAATGACAACTACAAACACCTTGCTCTATCTTTTGGTCCAACTCAAGCTGCCAGGATGCTCAGTAATAGATTCTATTCACCCTTACAATGCAAAGTGATACAGGCAGCACAGTGGTGTGCAGTAGTGGTTAGCAATTCTGCTTGGCAGCACTCTGGGCAGCACAGTGGTCATTGGTTTGAATCCTATCTATTACACTACCTGCCTGGAGTTTGTATGTGTCTCTGTGGGTTTCCTCCAGGTACTCTAATTTACTCCAAAGACATGCTGGTAGGTTAATTGGCTCCTGTCTAAATTTGCCCTAGCATATGTATGTATGAATGTGAGTTAGTGACCTTAGATTGTAAGCTTCTTGAGGTCAGGGACTGAAGAGAATGTGTGATATATATTTAAAGTGCAGAAAAAAAGAAAGTTTGGTCAGTGGGACTTTAAATGAGGCCAATCACCATGCGGCGTGAGCATGTAAGGTATATGGTATTGCTTAATTGGGTTCCAACACAAAAAGGGGGAGTTGGTTGAGGACTTGCAATGAGAAGTGTATGAGCAGTCTTAGCAAGGAGCATTTTTTATTATGCCTTGTGATATAATATCAAGCATACTGAATGACAAAAATTGCATCCACAAAATCGAACATGTTGCAAATTACATATGCGTGACATCATGATACTTGGCATATCGTGAAATAAAAACAAGTCCTGCACAACATGAACCACTGGAGGTGCTTGATAGTATGATGAGAATCTAAGAGTAAAACACTATACAAAACATAAAATCATCTGTATCAACATCATGCATCTATATATTCCCGACGCGTTTCGTTGGGATATACCAACTCTTCAGGGGCGAATGCAATGGTGATCTATAAAAAGACATAACCATATGATATCATTTTGTAGTAGAATAATATAAATATACAGAACAAGATAAATAATCCTATAAATACTCACGTCAACTGTATAGATGTGAGTGCAGGACCAAGGCCGTTAAAATTGTCCGGCATGGGAGCTGAGGTAGGGACACATGGACAGACAGCAAGCATTGTGGATTCCCCAATGTGTGAATGCGAAAGGCAATGGGCCGACACTTCTGTGGATTGAGATCAATGGTATATAATAAATGTATAATATTATTATGAAGTGTGAGAAAGCCCATGCCCCAAGTCAGATGAAAGTACTGAGCAAGCACCGAGTATGAAGGTGGATGAAAGAAGGGGAAAGGGAATGATAAAGACGCCATAAGGATAGATTAGGAATAAAGTGTTGGAGGTATAGGGTAAAGCGTATAGAAATTTACCTTGTTAGATAACATGGAAGAAAGGAGCCAAACATAAGTGAGAGCTTGCATATGAAGGTGTTGCCAGAGAGACAGCTAGACACCAAGTGAGGGGAATTTAAATGCTCCCAGCTGAACCAATGTGTCCCGCCCAGCGTCACGTGGGCATGGCAGGGAAGGAGAGGCATCTGTGCCTGAACGAGTGGATCCACCCACACAGGCCCAGTCATCCACCCAATATCAGCCTAGATGGAAAGAAAAACCTGCTCGTACGTGCGACATCCAAAGTGTATTGTCGCACATACCAAGCAGTAACGTGGCGCCGATGCGATAAGGAGCACCCGCCCAGACCCACCACCTCCCTCCATATCAAATGGAGAGGAGGGGAAAGGTGGGAGAGGGAGGAGTGCCAAAATCGCATCGCAGCTCCCAGGGGACAGCCGAGCAAGCGGCCCAGAAATCCATACGCACACTACACAGACCTTGACGTGTGGAACAAAGTGCTAGGAACAGGAGAGGGTAGATCGAGGTAAAAACATATCTATATATGTACACATGTGTATATGAGTATGTCATGAGAGTAAAAGTATAATGTATAATAAAGCCATGATTGAATCTGTCATGGACTGCAAAAGGTACATTGCAGACTGCCCAATGGTAAAATACACCTCTCAATCCCTCTATGAGTATATCGTTAGAAACAGTTTAGACATTGGTAGAAACGCATGCGCATATGCGATTCCACCCCTATTTCAGAACAGAAAACATATAATAAAAGACAGGGAATTGTTGGGAGGGAGGAATAGTGCCATCCCCACCCAACGCAAGTGCGCCCCTATATTATTAGAAACAATTTGGACATTAGTATAAACGCATGCATATATGCGATTCCACCCCTATATGGGAACAGAAAAAATAATAAAGACAGGGAATTGTTGGGAGGGAGGAGTAGTGCCATCCCTACCCGACGCAAGTGCGTCTCTATATTGTAAGAAACAATTTGGACATTGGTATAAGCGCATGCATATATGCGATTCCACCCCTATATGGGAACAGAAGAAATAATAAAAAATAATATAAAAAAAGACAGGGAATTGGTGGGAGGGAGGAATGGTGCCATCCCCACCCCATGCAAGTGCGCCCCTATCTTGTTAGAAACAGTTTGAGCATTGGTGGAAACGCATGCCCATCTGCGATTCCATCCCTGTAGGGGAATAGAACAAATATAAAAGACAGGGAATTGTTGGGAGGGAGGAATAGTGCCTTCCCCACCCGACGCAAGTGTGCCCCTGGGGTATATAAAATACCCCTGGTTCCCCTCTGTGCCAAGTGGCAACAATTGGTATATGGTGCACCAGACCACTAAGTGACCAAGGGTGTCTTCCACCCAAAAATTCAGCAAGAAAAAAAGGTTGTGGTCTGAGGCACCATAGGTAAATGAAGTGATAAAGTGATTCAGCGCTGGAAAAAATATAATATAAGACTAAACTAAAATAGATTGCAAGCCAGCACTGCAGATATAATCCAAAAAATATCTCAAAGTGAATAAATAAATAAATAGTGCAGCGCAAATGAATATGCCTAAAAATTCAAATAATCAAAAATAAATACATAATCAAAAATAAATACATAGAGTCCATAAAGTGCAAAGTGATAAAGGTGCTCCAAAAAATATACAGTGGTGATATATAGTGCAGAAATCTTCATCAGATCTGTGACCCATAGGACAGGATAATCCTCCACCAAGGCTAATGGATGGCCTCTCACCTCAGCGATTCAACCTGTGGCTAGGTCAAAAAGCAAATATCATATCCTCCACACAGTAAATGGCAAGCAGCTTTCAGGGTTCAACTCCAAAAATGTCCACCAGATGGAACCAGCAAGCAATATACAAATAATCTCCCATAGATCATTCAATGGACCGAGAAAGAGTAAAAGACACACTCTAAGTGTTCTCTGCTTAAAAGGTTTAATAATCACAACAAAAGTTTAAAAACTACTCACATTGTAATGCACTCTGGACCGAGTGCAAAGATAACAGCTTGTACCGCAGCTCAGAGGCCCGGATCGATGTGTACAGCGTGTGAAGGTCTCTGTGAGGCAAACGTGGGTGACGTTGTCGTAGCTCCTCCCCCTCGTACGCGTTACGTCCCAATGTGGGCGGGACTTCATCAGCGTGGGGCGGGGATCAACGCAGACGTCCCACAACAATATATATACAATACGGTTGCCATAGCAGCACAAAAGGAGCCAATTGACTAGCGCCATCTGGTGTTTGCAAAGCAACACGCCAGGCAAAGGTAAAATCAAATCAAAATAATATATTTAAAATAGCCTGAGAATAGCGCCATCTTGTGTACAAACACAAGACTGAAGATACTTAAATCTTAAGGGACAATATTCAGTCGGGCAATCAGGTTAAAACCAACCAATTATTTAAAAATATATAAAAATATTTAGACGTCATCCGCATCTACCTCACCTAAGACCACAAAATTTACATTACAAGTTCACAATATATAACTGCATCAACATATAAAGGCAGTTCAAGCTAGAAAAACAATTATAATATAAAAATTATAGAATAAGTAATAAAAATATAAAAATTATATAGTAATTTTTATATTTTTATAATTATGTATTTATTTTTGATTATGTATTTATTTTTGATTATTTGAATTTTTAGGCATATTCATTTGCGCTGCACTATTTATTTATTCACCATAGGTAAATGGCCTCCATCCCAAATTGGAACAGAAAAAAAGAAAGTTTGGTCAGCGGGACTTTAAATGAGGCCAATCACCATGCGGAGTGAGCATGTAAGGTATATGGTATTGCTTAATTGGGTTCCAACACAAAAAGGGGGAGTTGGTTGAGGACTTGCAATGAGAAGTGTATGACAAAGAGCAGTCTTAGCAAGGAGCATTTTTTATTATGCCTTGTGATATAATATCAAGCATACTGAATGACAAAAATTGCATCCACAAAAAAATAAAAATATATCTATATATGTACACATGTGTATTTATATATTTAAAGTGCTGCATAAATTGTTGGCACTATATAAATATCAATAAAAAAAGTTTATCGATTAAAAAGGCATACAATCCAATGCATGAAAAAACTTTTGTAAGGATCCGCAGGCAGGTGGAGGTTTTTCCTATATCACGATCTTCTGAAAATGCTAGATGACTGCTATGCAGACCTTGTGGCTTTGGTACTTCCTAAATAACCAACCTACAACAAGGATGCAGATTAGGAAAGCTAAACAAAACTCAGAAGGAGTGACTTATTTAGAGTAAGTAGTTGACTTAGTTACGGGTCACTGGTGACCAAGCAGATTTTACAACTGCTTTACTAAAAGGTTGATACGCTTAATCAAGATGTGTTCAAAGCAGGAAACGATTACTGCTTACATACTAATATACATATACATTTTTTTTTTTTGATCTTTATTGTTTTTTTTTAATATAGATGAAAAACAGGAATAACAATGAAGACATTCCAATGAAGAAGACACTTCAAAATAGTCTATTATAGGACTTCAATAGGGTTTTGAAAACATGTTGTGAATATAACATTATCAAATCTATAGTGGAAGACGATGCAGGGAACCCAACATTACCTGCATATGGCTAGGATGACATGGAGAATGTAAAAATGGGTAGAGGATAGGATAGTAGGGAAACACAGAAAATGAAACTAGGCATAATGTGTGGTCACCAAAAATGCAGATAATAAAGACAACAAAAATAACTAACAGTGTATATCAGAAATGTCCTGGTCAGAAAGCCTCAGTTAAAAACATAAGTATCAGAACATATCTCTGCAGTATTAATTAATAATAATTATAACGTAAGTTGTTTATACCAGTCAGAGGAACAAACTTCTATCATAGTGCCCAACATTTATAAAATTTCAGGTAAGTGTTTTCACATTAATGCCTTCACTCCTCCACCTCCATAATATCATGTACTTTCATGAGTGAGCCAGTCTTAAATAGTAGGTGCCGCCAGGGACTTCCAACAAAGTGTAATAAGGCTCTTACCAGGGTTGAGGCGGTGAGGAATCAAGGAGCGTTTATAGGACCCCACCGATTTAGTGGTATCATGAAACAACATGCAGAGGATCATCTGTTATCTGGCATTGTGTCACCTTATTAATCACATTACAGACATCAGTTCAAAAAGGTCTGATGACAGGACACTGACTCCATAAATGTAAAAAGGAGCCTCTATGTCCACAGCCCCTTCAGCATAGGTCCAATTTTGTCAGAAATATGCAGGACAATTTGACAGGGACCTTAACAAAAATTTGAAACAACACTCCTGGGTTTTAGAATTCACAGAAGAAGTGTGCGCTAGCAATGTAATTTTTTCAATGCTCCTATCCATGTGTTCTTTGCTAGGACGACCCTTCCCATTCCTTACCCAGCCATGGATTTCAAGTTAGCACCCAACATAAATTGAGCTCCTCCCTAGGACTTAAAAAAGGCCAAGTCCTCCCCTGGGGTGAAACAAGGAAAGCCACCTAAGGGAGAAAGTGGCAAGGGCAATCACTTCAGGGAGAGCTTCCTATTTAAGCTATCACAGATAGTAAAAGTATCAATGGAGAAACCTAGTCGGAGAATCCCCTAGAGGTACGGGGGAGCCAGGTTATGTGCCACCATGTTTTTTTCTAAAGGGACCCACAGCTTATTGTGAGTATATTGGTTCCAATTAACTATTCGCAGCAATTTCGTGGCTTAGTAGTATAATGAGAGGTCTGGCAGGCCCTTACCATAAGACGACGCATAAGATCATAAGAGAGGCATGGGGTTCTCCATGCCAAACAAATGTAGTAAATTTGCAGTGTGTTTTGAGAAAAAAACCCTAGGTAGTCGAATCGGGACCTTCCGAAAAAATACAAAAACTTGGGGAGGATCATCATCTTAATGGTGTTAATGCGGCCCAACCAAGTGGCTTGCACTTTTTCTCATGCCTTCAGTTCAGATTGGACTGAGATCAATAAGGAACAATAATTGGTCTTGTAGAGATCTCTGAGATTCGCTGGTAATTTAATACCAAGGTATGTAAGGGGAGAGAAGGAAACAAACTCTCTAAAGCTCGTCTATCAGACGTGAAGATATTGAAGGGCATAATGACTGATTTTCCAAGATTAATAGGTCATGGAAGCATCCTACTTCACTCAGAAGGTTAGGCAAAGTAGTCCTGGGGTTACTTCGAGTTCGGAGCATAAATGGAAAAAAATGTGATAGGATTCCCATCTAGGGTACCTTTGACCTTAACATATGTGCCCTGAAGGTTGGCTAAAAGTGCTTCCGGGATAAAAGGGCAAGTCTTATGAAAAGCTATAGCTACACCCTTGGCCCGTTTAATGGGGGGCGTGCTCTGAAATCAACGGTCAACGAGATATAATGGTAATTTAGGAATTGAACAAGACTGAAAATGGGTTTCTTGTAGCATCAAAACCTGAGGCTTGAGAGCATGGACCTCACGCTGAACTCTACTCCATTTAAATAGGGAACTAAGACCTCTAACATTATAGGAGAACACTTTAAAGTCTGACATCATTAAAAAAAACACCCCTACCACAGGCACAAAAATAGCTCACCAGGAAAACAAAAACAAAATAAATGACCTTCTTTTGAAGGCATATAGCAAAAACAAAAAGTAAGTGCAGCCTCTGAGCTCCCAAAGACTGCAGCTTGGAAGATCAGACACATGAAGTCCACAACCCCGCAGGTTAAATACCCTGGGAATAGCTCCAACAGGTTAAACCTATAGTGGGGAAGCACGTAAGCCATGTCCAATCTGGCAACTCTATCCGGAGCCACCCGCCACTAGCAAAAAAGAAAAAAAACAGCAAAATTAACATCAGCCAAACATTAATGCCATATACCACATTCAATGCATCCGCCAGTTCAAGAAGAACAATAAACAAGGATATATAACTATGTGCAAAAACAGTGATATAAAAAAGGCATAACTTAAAATTACCGATAACCTGCAGTTCAAATGGTCCCAGGGGGTCCTCGGATTATAGAACCTCTGGGGGAGGACACAAGTCTCTTGTGAATCCCAGAGGGGTCATTCAGAAAAAGGGTTCAAGAAGTAGGGCTGTGGTTGTCAGCCCATGAAGAAAACAAGGTGCCCGCATGGCTACATTTGAAAAGTACTTCAAGTTTTTCCCTTGGCACTTGATGGACCTGGGGGGTTGCGAAACCTTATCCTCTTTCTATTTGGTTCTTGCAAGTCCGTCTTGGAGTGGGATGGGGGGGAGGCCTGCCTCCTCTCCAGTCAGGAAAGTCCACATCAAATAGATTAAGCGTCTCCATGAACTTAGGTAAGTCATCTTTAGTGGCTGAGATTCATTTCTTAGTGGCTGTGAGCCTGAAGGGGAAGCCCGAGTGGTATGTAGTGCCCATGTTGTGAAGGGCGCCCAATAAAGAACGTAAGGTCTTACGCAGCTCATGTGTATGGTGAGACAGGTCAGGGAAAAAGTATAACTTCTCCCCCTCGAATTCCAGGAAAGGTTTTCTGTGCATTCCCCACATGACAGCTTCCTTGTCTTGGTATCACAACAGTTTACATATCACATCACATGGTTTGTTTGCAGCAGAATTCGTTGGCCCCAGTGCTCTGTGAGTGCATTCAATCTCATGAAGGGGGGTGCACTCAAAAATGTTGAAAAAGCAGAAATTAAGGTAGGAATCAGGGTGACCAACTTTACAGATTCAGGCAATCCATGAATTCACAGATTTTTTCAGCGACTCCTGTTTTCGTAGTCATCAAGCTGAGAAAGCAGACCCTCAATCGTACGATCTTGTTGTTCCATTCTGGATTGTATAGTGAGGAGTACAGCCATAGACTCCGACTTCTGTGATTCCAGGCCTCTACATGTGTGCCTATCTGTATAGTATCAGCTTTAAGCTCCTGGAAACCAGCTCTGTAAGTGTCCTTCAGTTGTTTCAGAAAGCCTGTCAGGTCTTTCTTGGTAGGGAGATCATCTAAACGCTGCCTAATGTCCCAGGGAGGTTGTGAATTCAATGGAGGGGGATAGAGGGCTTTGGCGATCTGCCCTTAAGCAATAGTGAGGGTGTGGGGGACTCAGAGGACTCACCCTATACTGTAGCTTCCATCTGCCAGTCCTCTTTCAGCAGCGCGGGCAGCTCTCCTGACAGTGAGGGGAGGGATGCTCAGCCATGATGGCCCTGCTCGAGTCTCCTGCCTGGGAGCCTGTGAGGTAGGGGACAATGCTGGCTTGTGAGTGCCCGATGAAGGGAGTGGCGAATGGCACTTTATTCCCCTTATTCCTGGTCATAGCCTCAGCAGTAATTGGGCCGCTTCTCGGCTGACTGATGCGTTAGAAATGGCGGTATTGCAGTGAGAGCTCTGAGTTCACCTGCCATCCTCCGCCATAGCTTAGCCACGCCCCAATATAGTTTTTTTTTTAATGGGAATCAGTGGCCCATTCTTTACCCAGTGGTGTTTATGAATAGCACTGGATAAATAGCCATTGGGCAACCTATCCATCTGTTGATTGCGGTGTACCAAGCCAACATTAGACAGCTGGGTACACAGAGACACTGACTGTACCAAGCCAATCCTAGGGGTTGGGTACATTGTGTAATAGCTGTGATTGGTCATCACAGTGCTCACAAGGTACTATTTACAGTGCTGATTCCTCCAATTCCCCTTACAACAAGGGAAGGAGAGAGACCAGTACTTATGAGTGGGCACAGAATGAATGAATCAGTAGCCCCAGTTGATGATCCATTCATTCTGTTGCAGTGAAACTAGGGCTTTTTTGAACCCTTTCATTCCCCTTCTCTCCTTTGCATACTAGCTTCAATGTTGTCTCCATGTGTGACCCCTCACCTCCCTTATCTTGCCCATCTGAACATTACCCCTTAATTTTTTTTTATATATACCGCTAAAAGAAAGCTCTATCGATCATAATTTTTTTTTTTATAAAACGCATTTGAGTACAGACATTTCATGACAAAGTAATTGTACAGTCAAACTATTACAATGCTAAAAACTAAAAAAAATGGCCTGGTAATGAAGGGGTATTACAGGCTGGTAGTCAAGTGTGTAACCAAAACTTGCTTTACTGGCAGATGTAACATCTGGGCAAGAGGTCTTGCTTTTTATCCTGTCTCGGTATATTGATTTATTTATCACAACAATCCCATATTCCAGTTCTAGAATGTTTAATAACTCATAACTCCCACACCTTGCAGTACAGGATTAGAGGATCCTACACAAAAGTATAATTGTATGTAGAGATTCAAAGAGTACAAGTGGTTTGATTACATCTTGGAATATGTGAGATATGTTATCTATTTGTGTCTCTTTGCTGTAATTTTATTGTGTTATCGTTTCACCTTTCACATTTGGTCTCTAGGGTAAAAAAAAATGAGTGGCAAAACCATTAATCATAATTACAGATTTTTTAAACTCATAACTAGTGTTGCTCACGAATATTCGCATTGCGAATATTCGACTCGAATATAGCATATTCGAGAAATCGCGCTATATTTCGAATTTCGCGGTGAATATTCGCAATTCCGAATATTCGCATTTTTTCAATTTGATTTTTAAAACAGATCACATCCTATCGACGTCTAAAAGCATTGCTGGTATGATTAGAGACCCTGGGCCGAGTAGCTAAGCTGAGGCGATCCTTTTATGTTGCCAAATTGAAAAAAAAAAATTGCGATTTTTCGCTATTGCGAATGCGAAAATGATTGCGAATTTTCGATAACTGTGGTAGGAGAACTCTGATTGTCTCTGATGCAAAAGGGGGGGGCTTTGTGTATGTGTATGTTATGAATATTTGTATGTTTGATATTATTATTTTTTGTAAGAAGGAAAAAATTGCGCATACCTTAAAAAAGGGGAGAATACAGCAGCAACTCAAAAATGTTATACAACATAAATTAATACAAGACAGAAAATGGAGTCGCTCTACAAGAATAAAAAATATGTCTAGTGACAAGACATGTGGGCAAATTATAAAATAAGCAAGCGCAAATAACTTGTGAAATACACAGTGAAACAAATATATAAAGAAATATAGTCCCAATAATAGAAAAATAATCTTTCATAAAAATGTCTTTGATATGTGAAGTGAAAAAAAGTCCAAAGCATGCAGCATGAACGTGTTCAATCTTTAAGGTGTTTGATTGACAAACGGCTGTGACAGATGGATAGAGTAAAGAATCACCACCAATGCAAAACACTTTTTATTTTCTATTGTAAAATATCAAGAATATTCTGAGCCAATCAGAGTGCTCCTTCCGCATTTGCCGAATATTCGCAATTATTTTGTATTGTAAAATATCAAGAGTATTCTGAGCCAATCAGAGTGCTCCTTCTGCATTTGCCGAATATTCGCAATTATTTTGTATTGTAAAATATCAAGAATATTCTGAGCCAATCAGAGTGCTCCTTCCGCATTTGCCGAATATTCGCAATTATTTTGTATTGTAAAATATCAAGAATATTCTGAGCCAATCAGAGTGCTCCTTCTGCATTTGCCGAATATTCGCAATTATTTTGTATTGTAAAATATCAAGAATATTCTGAGCCAATCAGAGTGCTCCTTCCGCATTTGCCGAATATTCGCAATTATTTTGTATTGTAAAATATCACGAATATTCTGAGCCAATCAGAGTGCTCCTACAGCATTTCTCGAAATTGCGCAATAAATATCGCATTCGCATGTTGCGATATTTCGATAAAATATCACGAATATTCTGAGCCAATCAGAGCGCTCCTCCAGCATTTCTCGAAATTGCGCAATAAATATCGCATTCGCATGTTGCGATATTTCGATAAAATATCACGAATATTCTGAGCCAATCAGAGTGCTCCTACCGCAGTTATCAAAAAATCGCAATTATTTTCGCATTCGCAATAGCGAAAAATCGCAATCATTTACTTTCGATAAAATATCACGAATATTCGAATTTAGCGAATATATCTCGAATATTCGAATATATATTCGAGATATATCGCGAAATCGAATATGGCATATTCTGCTCAACACTACTCATAACCCTGTGCAGTTATGAGGGTTTAAACCTTTGGCCAAATTAATACTTACTAGTTGCCAACCAAACCCATACATCCCATTGTACCATCTAGTGGTAACTGTACTAGGAACTCAAATAGTATATAGCTGAGGTCCCAAAATAAACAATTGCTGTGATACAGACATTTCTTATGCTGCGTATACACGATCGGACATTTCGACAACAAAACCGTGGATCTTTTTCCGACAGATGTTATCTCAAACTTGTCTTACACACACGGTCGCACAAATGTTGTCGGAAATTCCGATCGCCAAGAACGCGGTCACGTACAACGCGTACGATGGCACTATAGAAAGGAAATTCAATACCAAGTGCGCCACCCTTTGGGCTCCTTTTGCTAATCTCATGTTAGTAAAAATTTGGTGAGAGACGATTTGCGCTTTTCAGCCTCGTGCTTTTCAGTCGGTTACTGCTCTTCATTTTGTGCTTGTGGGTTCGTATCTGTTTTTCAGTTCGTGTAGTCAGTTCGTATCTGGTTTTCAGTGCGTTCTTGCCCGCTTGTTTCTGATGAAAAAATCTGCAGCGTGACGAATGTGCGATCTCCATTACAAACGCTAGTTTTAACAGACCAAGCGCTTCCATCTCGTACTTCATTCAGAGCATGCATGGAATTGTGTGCGTCGGAATTGTCTACACACGCTCGGAATTTACGAAAACGGATTTTGTTGTTGTGGAAAATTTAAAATACACTTCTCAAATTTTTTGTTGTCGGAAATTCTGACAGCAAATGTCCGATGGAGCCTACAAACGGTCAGAATTTACGACAACAAGATCCCATAGAACGTTTGTTGTCTGAAATTCCGAGAGTGTGTACGTGGTATTAGACCCCTTTCACACTGAAGCATTTTAACAGCGTTTTAGCGTTAAAGATAGCGCTATTAAAACGCTCATAAAACGCTCTCCGTGCATCTCAATGGACCCTTTCACACTAAGTCCTGCAAGCAGCATCTTTGGAGCAGCTTTTGGGTGCTGAAAAAAATGCTCCAAAAACGCCCCTCTCCTTTGAAATGAATTGAAAGCGATGTAAAAACGCCTTACCCTTTCACACTGAGGCGTTGCACTGGCGGGACATTGAGAAAAGTCCTGCAAGCAGCATCTTTGGAGCAGCTTTTGGGCTCTGAAAAAAACGCTCCAAAAACGCCACTCTCTATTGAAATGAATTGAAAGCGCTGTAAAAGCGCCTTACCCTTTCACACCGAGGCACCGCATAAACTCCCTAAAACGTTAGGGTCTTAGCGGTGCTTTACCAGCACATTGGGATTGCAGATGAGGCTTCGCTCGAATAACGCTCAAAAAACGCTCGAAAAACGCTTGAATAACGTTCGAATAACACTCGAAAAACATCCCAGTGTGAAAGGGGCCTTAGTGTTCCTATAGCAAAAGAATACTTCAGTATATCTAAAAATGTTGTATCTTTTTATTTTAAATGACTATTTTGATGGTGTGTCAACCTTTTGAACATTTTGTAATTTTGTACACATGTAAATGAATAAACCCATTTTATTTGTTCTAATGTACACACATTTGAATGATACTGTGATCCTTTTGTTAATTGATTGTACAAACAGTCCAAACTCCAGGATATTAGCAACCCCCTTACACCTCTCCCTCTACTCTAACAGTGAGTGTGACATTTTTTTTTATTTAAATGCTTACTTACTTAAAGCCACAGTCATGTCACAGTCTTCTCTTCTCCTCTTTAATTCCTGGGATCTTTCTTCAGGTGTCCACATCACTCTTTGCACAATGTGGACACCTCCCATTGGTGAAGTCAACACTTCTAGTGGCCAGGTCCTCTCTCAGAGGCTCCAGAGACAGAAGAACTCACTAGCAGAGGGGGGACCAGTGTCCAAAAAGATAATGGGCAGGAAAAAATGCACGGTCCCCAGGGCAAGGAATTATCTTCGCTCATAGGGGAAACTATGACCTTGACCCATTACACGGGATGGCTTAGGAAGAGGTGTTTACAATCAAGGCTGAAAAGTAATGTACAACGTAATTGGTGTACAATGCACAATTTAGATTTCATGCTTGCCTGGAGTTGGGCTTTAAGTAAAGGTAGTTGATTTAGCTAATCTTTTACCTGCCTTAAGAAAGCAGTGTGTATGTGTTTTGTAAATCCTTGTCTGTTAATCTGTCATTAGCTGGAGAGCAATGTGCTGACTAGAAGGAGTGGCTGTTATTTGTGAGTAGTGGCAACCTGTGTGTTTATGTGCATTTGTTCTAATCACTAGTGTTGAGCGGAATACGCCATATTCGATTTCGCGATATATCACGAATATATAGACGAATATTCGTGAAATTTTCGCTAAAATCGAATATTCGTGATATTTTATCAAAAAAAAATTTTGGCGAAATTTCGCTAATGCGAATGCGAAATTGATTGCGAAATTTCGCTAATGCGAATGCGAAATTGATTGCGAAATTTTGAAACATTCAATTTCACCTGCCCTTTGGAAAAAGTGTGGTTTTACGTAATGGACCCTGCAACTAACAACAAGGTATTAATAAAATAAATACATTATTATATAGATTTGAGGGTTTACTTTGACCAATTTGTATATTGATTAGTTTAATAAATATTGAATAACCATAGATTTGGAAAATACAGATCTCTCCTCTAGACTGACCTGTATTGAGTTAGGTAAAGATCAACCGCACACTGGGGCCCCTGATTCTGTTGAGTTAAAAAAAAGCCAAGTAAACCGTTTACGTTGACATCTCTTAAATGTCTTTATGTTAAACAGTTATTATTCTCATTAAAGAGGTGAAATGCAAATGATGACACGGGACAAAAGATGGAAAATTCTTTGAAGATGTGATACACTGGAAAAACGCACAGAAACACTCCACTCTCTCCTATGACAACTGTGGTAGGAGAACTCTGATTGGCTCTGATGCAAAATAAGGGCGGAGAAAGTATTCGCGAATATTCGTAATACGAATATTCGCGATTGCGAATATTCGGCAACATAAAAGGATCGCCTCAGCTTAGCTACTCGGCCCAGGGTCTCTAATCATACCAGCAATGCTTTTAGACGTCGATGGAGATCACTAGGATGTGATCTGTTTTAAAAATAAATTTGAAAAAATACGAATATTCGGAATAGCGAATTTTGGCCGCGAAATTCGAGTTATTCGCGAATATTCGAATATGCCATATTCGTAACGAATATTCGCAATGCGAATATTCATGAGCAACACTACTAATCACCTCCCACGTCAAGGTGTTGTTTTTTTTTATGTTCTTTTGTGTTTTTGTGTATTTTCAGAAGAGGACAGCAATGGCAGTCACCAGATGGTCAGGGTCATAATTCGTAGTGGTGCTTTGCTACTTTTAATTAGCAGATGGGAAATTAACAAGACAAGTTGCAATCTTATAAAATTGTTTATATGTTGTTCTGTTCTTGTTTTATACTACTTTTTTTTTAACAAACAGTTGTGCTTTATTGAAAAATGCATCATTTACAGCAGGGATATGCAATTAGCGGACCTCCAGATGTTGCAAAACTACAAATCCCATCATGCCTCTGCCTCTGGGTGTCATGCTCGTGGCTGTCAGAGCCTTGCTATGCCTCATGGGATTTGCCTCAGCTGGAGGTCCGCTTATTGCATATCCCCGATTTACAGTATATGTAAAGAGACAGCTTATTATCCTGCACATATTGAGCATACATATTATATCCAGACCACGATGTATAGAGTCACCAACTATTGCTGAGAGAATTATGTATACAGATAAGTATTCACAGGTAAAAATAGCCACTGCATGCTATTGTACCTCCCAGGGGACATATTGTCAACATATGAACAGAGGGACAAACCCTACACCTGGGCCTATCCCTTCATTGGGGGGTTCAAACTAAGGTCTAGGGGGCCACACCTTCTCATATTTCCAGTGACATACTCTATTGGAGTAGGTCATTTTATATAGGGGAAGAGCCACTTTCATCATGGATTCCCAAGCAGACACCTCAGGTTGATCTGGGGAGAACCATTTCAGTAAGATCTCTTTTTCTGGCATAGTAGAGAAGGTATGCTATTAGAAGTTTAAAGTTGTGAGAGCGCTGGTCATCATCTGGGATTCCCAGTAGGGGGTCAGGTCTAGTTGTAGTCAGAGGTTAACTTCGTCAAAAGCCACCTTCCAGTACGTCTGTATGGAGGGGCATTCCCAGAACATGTATATATATGAATCCTAACAGGGGTGTAATAGATCCTGTGAAGGAACTTAACCTGGATCAGCTTATCTCGTGATGAGATCGCAAGTTTTGGACCTTGTTCTAGGCTATCTTTCCAGTCCTCTTTGTCTAGAGAAGGAATGATCCTCTTCCAGTATTCCCAAAGCTTTTTCATTCTAGGTACATCAGTACAGAAGAGGGCATTATAAAGTGCTGACAGTGGTTTATTTAGGTCCCCAGGCGCTAACATGTTCTCAATAGGGTCTGTCTTGAGTGTCAGATTCCAAGGGAACTGGGCTGTAGCCACATGCTGCAGCTGGAAGTACCAGAACAGCATCCAGACCAGCAAATTGAACCTCTGAGACAACTGGGAGAAATTGGTCTTGATCCCATATCGTGTCCACAGCTGGGGGTCTTGGATGTGAGTGCCGGATTGCCCCAGAGGAGTTGGGCCACAGACAACTGGCCTGGGATGGAGAAGTGTCGTGTTGCCGCCTTCCAAATTCACCATGTAACCTTTGTTGGCCCAAGGAGAATGCGATACGCCCTTAGTCCCCTATAAATTAAATTACTTAGATCCTTCAGGGACCCCAGAAAATTAGCCTCCAAACAGGTGGCCACATTGGCTCTGGAACCACCAATAGAAGAATAATAGTACAGCTGCTCAAAAATAAACTTTAAAATTAGGTAACGCCAGGCCCAGACAGACAGGGGGGAAGCCCCATTCCAAATAAATGATGTTACACATTTCTCTATTTTGGGAGAAACATCATTTTAACTAAGTTAATCCGACCTAGTAGGTTCAGTGGTACTCCAGACCAGGACGTGCAGCTTGTTTTGAGAGACAGTTAGAGATTAGCGGTTAGAGATTCTGATTGAAAAACTAGGCCGTTCTCCTAGTCACCCTCACACCTAGATATTTGAACTCCTCAACTCATTTTAATGGGATGGGGGAGACCAAGTTGATTCCCTGATCGTCTATTGGGAAGAGAGTAGATTTGGACCAGATAATCCGTATGCCCAAGAATGAGTCAAACGTGCCAACGATACTTAGGGCAGCTGAAAGTGACAGACCCGCATCATTCAAGAAAAGGGGGGAGTCGTGCGCGTACAGGAACAACTTTTGCTCCATGCGTCCCACCTGCAGTCCCCTGACCTCAGAAGATTCCCTGATCAGAAAAGCCAGGGGTTCCAAGGCCAGAGCAAACAGGGAGAGAGATAGGGGGCATCCCTGTCGCGTGCCTCTATGTAGGGAGAACGTCTGTGACAGCCATTCATTGGTACGGACGCGTGCCCTGGGGGCTTTATATAGCATCTGTTGCCAGTGAAAGAACTTGGGACCGAAACTATACCGCCTCAGAACCTCCCATACGTAGACCCATTCCACTAAGAGTAAAATGAGTTTTCTGCATCCAGGGACACAATGACTCTAGTGCCCTGATTGTGATGTGGGATTCAGAGGTTAAGGAATAGACGTCTTAAATTTATGTCAGTTACCTTACCTGACCCGGTCTGGTCATTATGAATCAGGGTTTTAATAATGGTAGACAGCTGGTCTACCAGGACCTTTGCTAGAATTTTCGCATCTACATTTAAGAATGAGATAGGTCTATATGAGGCACAGTCTTGGGCGTCCTTGCCAGGCTTGGGAATCAATACAATGACCGCCTCCTCCATGGACTCCGGAAGGGTGTCAAGGGAGGGCAACTCCGCAAAAAGGGCCGTCATCTTAGGGGCTACAAGTTCGAGTAAAATTCTGCTGGGAGCCCATCTAATGCCGGTGTCTTGCCCGCCTGCTATTTCCCAATGGCAGTCTGTATCTCTTCCAGAGATATGTCTGCCTCTAGGTTTTTCCTACCCTCTCTGTCCAGCATGGGTAATCTAACAGTCTCTAGGAAGGAAGGAGTTGAGCTCTCTCTGGGAGTATGTGGCCCTGGATGCATAAAGTTCCCTGAAGAACTGCATGAAGCGCTCATTAATAGGTTCCGGGGACACTATGACCTGGTCAGTCTCCCACCCCATATGCTTGCAATGTGAGTTGTAGAATTATAGCTTTTAGCCGACCATGCCAATAATCAACCATTTTTGTCCCTGTATTCAAAAATCTTTTGTTTAGAGTAGAACAGGGCTTTTTTGGTGTTGTCCACCCTAAGAAGGGATAATTGTCTTAAGGTTCTTTGCCAGGCCTGATGCCTCTTTAGGGTTGGGGAGGAGACATATTCCGCCTCCAAGCCGGCCGTCTCATTTTCCAGAAACTCCAGCGACCAGGATGCCTCTCTCTGGAGTATAGCGGTTCTAGAGATGTATGCACCCCTAACCCATGCCTTAAATGCATCCCATTTTACAGTGGGAGGCCCTGTGTCCCCATTTGTGGTCCAATCTGTGATAGGTTCCTGCAATCTGTCATCCGTTGCCCAGAACCTGGACAGACGCTACAGCCTGGAGCCAGGATGGGGGGAGAGGGTCTAGCTAAGTGGGGCATGGTCAGACACCCCTCGTGGGAGTATACTCGCATCCACCACCCATCGTACGACAGTAGAAGAGGCGTAAGCCAAATCAATGCGCGACAGGGATTTGGTGGAGGCAGAATGACAGGTAAACGCCCTAGTGGCCGGATGTAGATGTTGCCATACCATCCACCAAGGCTAAAGTGGACACCCATTGGGCCAGTGCAGAACCACCCCTCGCCCACCCCTTAGTCTATCCACGTACAGGCAAAGGACCATGTTAAAGTCACCCAGCAAAAACACAGCAGGAGTATCAAAACCTAGGATCACTGGCATTATATCATTCAGTGTGGCGACAGAAGTTGGGGGGGGAGCAAATACAGTGTCACTATAACCACATTTTTGTCATAGATATTGGCATGTACTATAACATATTTCCCTGCTGGGTCAGTACGCACCTCCAGTATTCGTAGGGGAAATTATCTACAAATTAGGATACTGACACCCCTTGGATAGTTGGAGTAGCATGATAATGCGCACCCACCCAGGGATGCCACAGATCACAAATCCTGGAGACCTGGAGGTGTGTTTCATGTAATATGCAAATATGAGGATTATACCTCTGGAGAAATTTGAACACCAAGGACCGCTTCACCGCCAAGTTAAAGCCACGGACATTCCATTTAAACACTGTTATGTGAGACATGAGAGATAACATTGACACGTTAAAAGCAGGGGTAACATGGCATAGAGAATTGTCAGCAGGGGAAAGGGTCCTTGTGGCAATCTCCCAGCAGCAGGCACACCCATCTGTACACTATGCAGCAAACAACGAGTCTCCTCAGAGCGCTTGCCAGGTAAATATTCATAAAGCACCAAACATATCAACATACTAAAGAGGAGATCCCAACCCTCCCCAGCCAACATGGAGAGAAGAACACCACCACCCACCCCCCGCGACCCTGTGACGGTATTGGTATGATATCCCCGTCAAAGATTCCCTTCTTCCATAAGAACATCACCCAATATTCCACTAGGAGGAATATTCCTGAGATCGCCCATTAAGCCACACATGAGTCCAGGCTTACTGCTAGAACAAGACAGAGTTTAATGTTATAACACAGAGCTTATATGTAATTTCCAAAACTGTTACAATGACAAATCTCCGCCCCCTCACACTGGGGCTTCCATACAGATGATTAGGCAGACACGACGGAGCCGATTCTGAAAACACATTTTCTTTAGACAATGACATCAGTGACGCTGATTACTAGTTGTACTGAATACATTAACTAGACAGCTCGACCCCGCATATAGAGAGATAATTACCACAATGGAGAAATCAGAATAATTAACACAAGCCACTTAAACACAGATCTCCTTCACACAACACAATAGATCAATTAACCTTTAGAAATAGTGAGGGGACATTAGCACTTCAATAACCTGTTAGCCGAGGACTGAATCACACATGGCAAGCAGGGAGAATTAAACTGAGACATATAGGCAAATGCATCACAATGGCCCCCCTTTTTCTCCCTGCTCCGGCAAACCCGGTTGGACCTTCCCTGGTCCAGTAGGGTTGACGGTTTCAGAGCTTTTAGTCCGAGGTTAACTCCGTTTGGCGTGACTGACCTCCCTTGGCAACTGCTTCAGACTCAGGTATGCCACTAGGTCGTCAGATCACACGCCGTTCAGTCCCCAAGTCTTTGTGCGATCTGCAGAGTCACCAGAAGTCAGTGTGAAGACGGCGAATGGGTCTGTGCGCCGCCATCTAGGTGTCCCGCTGTCAGGGAACCAACCGTGGAAGAGCTGTCAGACGTGCTCTTCACGGACCAGCAAGCGCAGTGCGCATGCGCACGCAAATGCGCGCAACGCGCATGCGCGCGCAAACGGGCAACAACTCTGCAAATCCTGTATTCTTCACTGCGCATGCGTGTGCGCCAGTACGCACGCAATGCGGGCGGGACTCCTGGCGTCAGTGCCCTATTTAAAGACTTGCTGCAGCAGTTACCAACTGCTGCATGATCGTTAGCCTGTGTGTGTTCCTGAGCCCTTGTTCCTGTGTTCCTGTTTACCCGTTGACGACCCGGCTTGCCTGACCTGACTTCTCCAGTGTATGACCCCGGCTTGTCTTTCGGATTACCCTTATCCTGTTCCTGCCTGATTGTTCCAGTGTATGACCTCGGCTTGCCTTCTGACCTACTCCAACTACATCCTGCTTCCTGTGCATGACTTCCGGCTTGGCTCCTGACTCCGCCCCTGGGTTTCCCTGCGTACCTACCTCATCTGGTACTTCCGTGGTACCCCTGCCTAACTACGTATCCTGGTGGATAGCTGAGCTTCTACACCTTCTCAGCAAGTCGCAGCTGGCAACCCCTGCATCTCCAGGCACAGCACCCCCTGTCTCACCTCCAGGGGGCGTTCTGCACTCAGTCGCAAGGGAAGCCCTCTCAGCACTTCGGCCTCTGGTAAGGTACGTGACAGTATCATGCAGCCAGAAGTTTCAGAGGCCGACGGAGGTGCTTCCCCGCTTGGGACTTTGTGCCAGCAGGTCGCAGCCCTTACGCAAACAGTGACGTGCCTACAGGACCGCTACTCCCAGCTTGAAAGCGACCCCCCGAATCAAACGATGTTCCCTCCTCCGGAGCCCCGTGTACCCACTCCTGAACATTTCTCAGGAGACCGAAAGAAATTCCGAGCGTTCAAAGTCTCCTGCATCCTGTACCTGACCCTGCAGCCAAGAACTTTTGCCTTAGAAACTGTTAAAGTGGGGTTCGTTATCACTCTGCTGTCTGGGGGACCCCAATCCTGGGCCCATCAGTTATTGGAACGAAAAGACCCCGCCATCAACACTTTGGACTCCTTCTTTAAAGCTATGGCCACCTTATACGATGATCCTCTACGTCCGGCCACCGCGGAGGCAGCTCTCCATGCTCTACGACAAGGACAGCGCCCTGTAGAGGACTATACGGTGGACTTCCGTAACTGGGCTGCAGACACGGGATGGAACGAGGTCGCCCTCAGGCATCAATTCCGCCTGGGCTTGTCTGAACTTATTAAGGACGAACTGGCACGAGTAGAGGCTCCTGCCACCCTGGAGGGGCTCATTCAACTCGCCATTCAACTTGACAGGCGCCTGCGGGAGCGCCTGTCTGAACGTGCCTGCCGGCCCTCTCACTGTCAGTCTACGGCTCCAGACGCTCACGCGCCCTCCTCTTCGGCCACGTTCAATAGGAGGCCTATACAGGTTGGCATGGTTCGCCCTGCCCTGACCCCCAATGAAAGACTTCATCGCCGGCAGGCGAACCTTTGTTTTTACTGCGGAGAGGCCGGACATCTTCGTTCCAACTGTCCAATCCGACCCTGTAGATCTTCTCCCCGCAACCTGCTGCATCTCCGAATTCCGAACCCCTCCTCAACTCACCTGGTTCTCCATGTCGCATTACAGTTGGCAAGTGGGGAGGTCAGATTCCCAGCAATCATCGATTCCGGGGCTTGTAGTTGCTTTTTGGACATTTCCATTGCTAAAGACTACCAAATTCCTCTGCGGAACAAGACACATAAACTTGAGATTCATTTAGCTGATGGATCTCCACCTTGTTCAGGGCCTGTTACCCAAGAGACTTACCCTATATTCACCTCAACTGATTCTGGTCATCAAGAGTTCCTCTGTCTTGATGTTATCTGTTCACCGATGTTTCCTGTGATCCTGGGACTCCCTTGGCTACGGGCACATAGCCCACAGATAGACTGGAGCAAAGGGAGTATCTCCTTCAAATCAAGTTACTGCCGACAGCACTGCATGAGGCCCGAGCTTATAGTTCATCCCAGTTGTCTCACTGTCCAGCCAGTCTCCACTTCTAACCCAGATGTTCCGTCAGTCTATCATGATTTTCTAGATGTCTTTGACAAAAAGAAGGCCGATACGTTACCACCCCATCGTCCTTACGACTGCCCTATTGAGTTGTTGCCTGGTGCAGAAATCCCCTTTGGGCGAATATTCCCACTTTCAGAGACTGAGCTCGAGACCTTGCGTCAATATATTGACGAAAACCTAGAAAAGAAGTTCATCCGCCCATCTTCCTCTCCAGCCGGTGCCGGGATATTCTTCGTGGAGAAAAAAGATCACACCCTCAGGCCCTGTGTGGATTACCGGGAACTCAATAAAATCACCATCAAGAATCGCTACCCCCTACCTCTCATCCCCGAACTTTTTCAAAGATTCCGTACTGCACGAGTCTTTACGAAACTCGATCTTCGAGGTGCCTACAACCTTGTGCGCATCCGGGAAGGGGACGAATGGAAGACTGCCTTTAGAACCCGTTTTGGACACTTCGAATATCTCGTTATGCCTTTCAGCCTATGTAATGCCCCGGCGACGTTTCAACATTTCGTGAACAACATCTTTAGAGAGTTCCTAGATTACTTTGTTATTGTTTACTTAGATGACATTCTTATTTTTTCTGCTACCTTGGAATTACACAGAACCCATGTCCGGAAGGTACTAGCCACATTAAGGTTGCACGGGCTCTACGCAAAAGCGGAAAAGTGCGAATTTGAAAAATCTTCCATACAGTTCCTGGGTCTAATCATTTCCACGTCCGGAGTCTCCATGGATCCTCAGAAAGTGTCCGCTATTTTGGAATGGTCAGCCCCTACTGATAAGAAGGGCATCCAAAGGTTCATCGGGTTTGCAAACTTCTATAGGAGGTTTATTAAAGACTTTTCTGGCATCATTGCCCCCATTACCCAGCAGACCCGCCAGCATACCCGTTTTCAGTGGACCCAGGAGGCCCAGGAGGCTTTTAGTAAACTAAAGACTCTGTTCACCTCAGCTCCCATCTTACGACACCCGGATCCAACGCTACCTTATGTCCTCGAGGTCAACGCATCAGAAGTTGCCGTAGGGGCCGTCCTGTCTCAACGACAGGGCCCTAAAGCTTTGTTACACCCAATAGCCTTTTTCTCCCGAAAATTGAGCCAGCCGGAAAAGAACTATGACGTGGGGGACCGGGAGTTACTGGCAATAAAGACTGCTTTAGAGGAGTGGCGGTATCTCCTGGAAGGTGCTGCTCATCCCGTCATGGTATTCACAGACCATAAGAATCTCGAGTACCTCAGATCTGCCAAGAGATTAAGACCACGGCAAGCCAGATGGGCTTTATTCTTTTCAAGATTTAATTTTCATCTTACCTATCGCCCGGGGTCCAAGAATGGTAAAGCAGATGCCCTTTCACGCATGTTCCCAGAAACTCCAGAGACTGTCGTTCCTAGCACCATCCTGTCCCCCCAGAATTTTTTGTTGATTCAGCCCGACCTAAAGTCAGCTCTGAAACAAGCCTCTGCTCAATGTCCTGAATCCGAGAGTTCTGCATTCAGAAAACAAGAAGGGCTCCTGTGGCACGGAAATAAGATTTTTGTACCTGAGGGAGCCAGACTTCAGCTTCTCAAGACCCTTCATGAACACCAGCTTGCGGGTCATTTTGGGGTCCATAAGACTTCTGAGTTGATTCAGCGATCCTATTGGTGGCCGGACCTGAGGAAGGATTGCAAGGACTTTGTAAGTTCCTGTACAGTTTGTGCCAGAAGTAAAGGAAGCCACACGCAAGCCTGGGGTCTGTTAAGACCGCTACCTGTCCCTGACCATCCATGGAAAGCGATATCTATGGATTTCATAGTGGAATTACCCCCCTCTGAAGGGTTTACCACGATCCTGGTGGTGGTCGACCGGCTAACGAAGATGGCCCATTTTTTGCCGTTATTAGGGACCCCCTCGGCCATGGACACGGCACATACATTTATCAAGGAGATTGTGAGATTGCATGGCCTGCCCAGTAGTATTGTATCCGACAGAGGGGTGCAATTTACCTCAAGATTTTGGAAGGCTCTCTGTAAAGCCTTGAACATCGAAATCTGCTTGTCATCCGCTTATCATCCACAAAGTAATGGCCAAACTGAGAGAACCAATCAAACACTAGAGCAATATCTCCGCTGTTTTTCCACCGCCTCTCAGGACAATTGGGTAGCCCTACTTCCATGTGCCGAATTTGCATACAATAATTCGGTACACTCCACCACTAACCAGTCTCCATTTTGGGCAAATTACGGCTTTCATCCGTCCTTTTTGCCCAATACCGTTCCTGAAGCAACGGTGCCTGCCGTACAAGACAGATTAACCTTTCTCCAAGACAATTTACAGATTCTTCAAGAAACTATGCAAAGATCCCAGGAGGACTATAAAAAATACTATGACAGAAAGAGGAAGGAGAGTCCGACTTTGGAAGTAGGAGACAAGGTTTGGCTCTCCACTTTGAACCTTAAACTGTCCTGCCCATCCCGGAAACTGGGTCCTAGGTTCATTGGTCCTTTCGAAATTAAGAAAAAAATTAATCCTGTGGCCTTCGAATTATCCCTGCCAAATACCTACAAGATTCATCCAGTCTTTCACGTCTCACTTCTCAAACCAACCATTACCGGTTCCTTTCCTGGAAGAGAAGATCCACCTCCGCCTCCAGTTACAGTGGGTGAGGACACAGAATTCGAAGTGGAAGCCATTTTGGATAGTCGAAAGAGAGGTAGACAAATTCAATATTTAGTAAAATGGAAGGGCTATTCTCTCGAGGAAAGCTCTTGGGAACCTGCAAAGGATGTTCATGCCCCTAAACTGTTGGCTGAATTCTTCAGGAAATATCCAGAGAAGCAAGTACGTCTGGGCATCCGGAGGCTGCCCCTGAGGGGGGGGCACTGTCAGGGAACCAACCGTGGAAGAGCTGTCAGACGTGCTCTTCACGGACCAGCAAGCGCAGTGCGCATGCGCGCGCAAATGCGCGCAACGCGCATGCGCGCGCAAACGGGCAACAACTCTGCAAATCCTGTATTCTTCACTGCGCATGCGTGTGCGCCAGTACGCACGCAATGCGGGCGGGACTCCTGGCGTCAGTGCCCTATTTAAAGACTTGCTGCAGCAGTTACCAACTGCTGCATGATCGTTAGCCTGTGTGTGTTCCTGAGCCCTTGTTCCTGTGTTCCTGTTTACCCGTTGACGACCCGGCTTGCCTGACCTGACTTCTCCAGTGTATGACCCCGGCTTGTCTTTCGGATTACCCTTATCCTGTTCCTGCCTGATTGTTCCAGTGTATGACCTCGGCTTGCCTTCTGACCTACTCCAACTACATCCTGCTTCCTGTGCATGACTTCCGGCTTGGCTCCTGACTCCGCCCCTGGGTTTCCCTGCGTACCTACCTCATCTGGTACTTCCGTGGTACCCCTGCCTAACTACGTATCCTGGTGGATAGCTGAGCTTCTACACCTTCTCAGCAAGTCGCAGCTGGCAACCCCTGCATCTCCAGGCACAGCACCCCCTGTCTCACCTCCAGGGGGCGTTCTGCACTCAGTCGCAAGGGAAGCCCTCTCAGCACTTCGGCCTCTGGTAAGGTACGTGACACCCGCTATGGGAGGGGCAGGTTATGGCTGTGAAGTGACAATCACAGGTGATTCATAAAAAAGAAAAAGTTATATTTGTTGAAATGCTGTAGCACCGGTGCTCAGAGTTGGGGGGGGGATCAGGGCCCCATAGGGTCAGCCACCCTCTGCTCCCTCCACAGCCGCCAGTTCTCCACTTTGAGCTTCTCCAGCTCCATCTCCAGTTCATGGAGCCTGGGGGGGTCAGCCTGCTGTGACCTCAGGTGGTTGTTCTCCTCCTCCATGCGGCTTATGCACTCCTCCAGCTCTATGTACTCACGGATCAGCTCCTGCTTGCTCATGTCCTGCAGGCTCTCCTTGTGGTCCTTCATCATCAGGAACTGGGTGGTGGTGTAAGGGGCCACCGGTGGGCCCTTGGCGAACATCTCGGCCCGCATCTGGGACGCCCGCTGCGACTCCCTCTCCTCCAGTCGCTTCTTATCCTCCCAGGTCAGCTTGTTATATGGCTTCCAGGACCTCTTCTTCTTGGGGGGTAGCCAGCGGTGCCTCTTTCTGCCCAGCTCCCTCCAGGGCCCCTCCGTCTCATGGCTGTCGCCCATGACTAGCTGACAATGGTGTTCCCTGTTGTCCGTAATAACAGATTGTACCGTGAGGACTTCGTAAAGGGTGTCCATGTTACGGAACCATGAACCAGATGTACAACAAGAGATAAGTGAAAATAAGAAGGCTTTATTGAAAATCAAGCTGTAAAGCAAAAGTCCAAACGGATGGTGAAACCGAAGCAGAGTCTTGCGAAGCCAGATGTCAGGAACCAGAAGGGTAGTCGGACGAAGCCAGGATCAGGAACCAGCAGGGAAGTCAGACGAAGCCAGGATCAGGAACCAGCAGGGAAGTCAGACGAAGCCAGGATCAGGAACCAGAAGCAGCAGCAGTCTTAGAAGCATGTGAACACAGGAGGACCAAGCAAGGAACTGAAGCCACAGACCTCCTATATATATGAGCCAGGCATCCAGCTCCTCCCAGTGGGAAGGAGGAGCCGCAGGGTGGGAGGCTACAAGAGTCCCAGAAACCAAGATGGCCGCCAGCACATGTCAAACGAAGGAGACAGGAGAGAGGTAAGACCATGACAGTCCAATGGTTCTTCCTGACCCAGCTCCTGGAGATCCCAAGCCGAGTCTACACAATGGGCTGCAGCTGGTGGGCGGTACCCAGGTTGAGACCAATTTGACCTGGTGTTGTCATTCATGGGGCAATTCTGCTTGAAGTGACCCAGCTGTTTGCACCGGAAGCAGCGTTGTTCGTTGTCCTCCTGGCGTGGATAGCGAGGGCTAGATGTCATCGGTCTGTTAGGAGGTTGGTATCTAGCGGCTGTTGGGTGTGAGGGCGCCGTTGGTCGTGGAGGTTGTACCCGTGGTGCGACCTGGTTTGTCTTGCGAGTATCTGCATATTCATCCGCCAACTTCGCGGCCTCTGGTAGAGTCATGGGCCTGCGATCTCTCACCCAATCTTTGACATCCGTCTGGATGTGATTGTAAAATTGCTCCAGGAGCATTAGTTGCAAAATGTCCTCTGCGGTGGTGGCCTGGCTGCTGTTAACCCAGTTAGAGGCCGACAGGGATAACTGGCATGCCCATTCCGCGTAAGAGTCTTCCGTGGTTTTGCGTGAGTCCCTGAACTTCTGTCGGTGGGACTCTGGGGTTACTGCATAACGAGCCAGGAGCGCTTCTTTAACCTGGGCGTAGCTATGGATATCCTGATCTGGCACGGTCCGGAAAGCATCAGAAGCTTTGCCTGACAGTTTGCCTGGCAATATTGCAACCCACTCTCTTCTAGCTATTCGGTGCAGGTTACATTGTCTCTCAAAATCTGCCAGGTAGTTATCAATTTCACAGTCCTTTTCATCAAAAGCTTTAAAAGCGCTAAACGGAATCTTCCTTGCGTCTGCTGTGCTGTACTCACTGTTTGGAGAATGTGCGGCTGCTTGTCGGACTGCTGCCAGTTTTAACTGTAGCTCTGTGTTTACTAACAGGTCCATCACTTTCAGCACCACATCCGTCGTTGGGTTCGGACCAAACCATGCTAGCTTCTCTCTCATTAGCTTGTTGGCTGGCGATTCCTCCTCCTGAATCACTGGTGTCTCCATCTCTTGTACTGCTGGCGTTGCTGCAATCCCGTCCTCCTGGTCTAGCTCCATTGATTCTGCTATGATGACCCGCTTGGTTTTGTTGCTAGCAATCCTTCCACGAACTTCCAGTAGTTCTTCCAGTGTCTGCTTGGAATCCGGGTGTAAAGGAGAGTAGAAGGGAAAATCCCTCTGCTGCCAACCAATTGTGACGGTATTGGTATGATATCCCCGTCAAAGATTCCCTTCTTCCATGAGAACATCACCCAATATTCCACTAGGAGGAATATTCCTGAGATCGCCCATTAAGCCACACATGAGTCCAGGCTTACTGCTAGAACAAGACAGAGTTTAATGTTATAACACAGAGCTTATATGTAATTTCCAAAACTGTTACAATGACAAATTTCCGCCCCCTCACACTGGGGCTTCCATACAGATGATTAGGCAGACACGACGGAGCCGATTCTGAAAACACATTTTCTTTAGACAATGACATCAGTGACGCTGATTACTAGTTGTACTGAATACATTAACTAGACAGCTCGACCCCGCATATAGAGAGATAATTACCACAATGGAGCAATCAGAATAATTAACACAAGCCACTTAAACACAGATCTCCTTCACACAACACAATAGATCAATTAACCTTTAGAAATAGTGAGGGGACATTAGCACTTCAATAACCTGTTACTCGAGGACTGAATCACACATGGCAAGCAGGGAGAATTAAACTGAGACATATAGGCAAATGCATCACAGACCCCATCCCAAACATGGAGAGTATGAACCCCAAACACCAGTCAATAAAGGTTAACCTAGAGGGCGTGAGCCAGGTAGATCGGCTCTTAGAGAAAAGCACCTATGGTACCATGGAGATGTTGGCAGTCCATGAGCACAGAAATTCACTTGCAGTGGCAGTATAAGTTCTTTTTGGCAAAACAGTATGGAAAACTGGTATGTGTAGTAGTATTAGTGCAGAGGCAATACACCAGTAGATACCAGGGTTACAGTTATCCAGATAAGAAAAAGAAGGTCATTCGTATGCTGAAGCAAACATCTTCAAGTAGGGGCACATACTTAAGTTGTTGCAACCCAAGTTCTGTAAATGCACAATGGTGCTAACGTATGAGAGTGTGGAACCCCCATAGCATCAGTGAACACAGGGAAAATATAGCGAGGGAGACGGATGTCTCCCAAAGTATAAAACAAAAATCAAGGATCCATTAGGATATATTGTAAGCAGGTTACTTCACCTACTTGGTAATGATGGGGTGGCAGGGTATCCATCCAGGCTGAGGCCTCACGCAGGGAAGTAAAGAATCTAACCATCTCTCAATCTTGGACTCGCAGGGAACAAGACACAGTAATGGATATTGCAGACTCACAGAGCAGCCTTCACTTGATAAAAGGATTTCCTAAGCTTCTGTGTCTCGATGGAGTAATCCGGGAAGATTAGCATTTTGCTATTTTGGTAGCATTGGATTTGCACCCTCTACCTCCTCCACCAGCCCCACTATGCAGAGGTTGTTTCTTCTGTTGCAGTTTTCCGTGTCGTCCGCCCTGTATTCCAGGGCCTTCAGCATACTTTGCAGCATGCAGAGAGCAGAAGAGTGCTCATTAACCATGTCCTCTGTTTGGCTCACCCGCTGCTCTGTTTCGGTGACACAGGACCAAAGCTTGTCCACGTCCTGCCGCATGATACCCATGTCCAGCTGCACCGTCTCAATCTTCGGGGTGAGCGTGGCAATTGCTAAACATTATGTTGGCTACAAAGATTGGGTGAGGAGAGGCGTCAGGCTCCGGTAGCTCCATCTGGGATGCCATATTGATCCTCCTTGTAGCATGTGCCTCCACTCGCACAGGGGTGATCTGTGTCTCCTCAGGCGACGTGAATCGGAGCTGCTTTCCCCTGCCAGCTGCTGTCCTGGAAGAGTGGCGTCTCGTCCGTGTACAATTCTTCAGTCTTGGATGTGGAAATAGCCCAAAAGAAGGATATTTAGCAGTGCTTGCCAGCAGAGCTCAGCAATGTGCGGCCATTCAGGTTGCCATCTTGGACACGCCACCTGTTTTATACTACCTTGCTGAGCCCCAAATTTGTTAAATCAATCCCATGTTTCACCAAATGCTCAGTACTAAGCCTTAACATCTCTGCTGCGGCTTGGTTTGGACAGATAGATCATTTTGGGGTATATCATGATAGGAATGATCTTGATAAAGAAGGCAATTTATCTACTGTAGGAAGCAAAATAACTGCTAAATATAATGGAAACGTGTACAGGTGATTTAGGGTGCAATGTAAAAAAAAAGAAACAACGCCTAACTTATAAAATTTGTATTCCTCCTGGATCTGTTCTTAGGAAGCAACAGCTTATCTTGCTAGGGAAGGAATTGGCACAACAGAGCAATGTGATGAACACAGCTTTGTGTAAAGCTAAAATATCTGTTTGGCAAGCGACCGCACTGGCTGTTTACTTGCAAATGGAAAGCATTTTAACAAGGTGATCTGGTTGAAGAATGTTTTTTTGGCAACATCTCACATTTTATTCATTGATCTCAAAATAAGGAGGGTATTTAGAGAAAGATAAGAAAAACATAGCTTAGGAGGAAAACTATCCTTGGTGTAGTTCATGGTATTTATAATAACCTATTTCAGAACCTTTTACAAATAGTGTGTGAATAGGACAGATGGCTTTCCCTAAACCCATCCCCCTAAGCTAATCTACACTACTGCCCCCCCACTTTCCCCAAAAGCTTTTGCCTTACTTTAGTTCTTGAGCCCCTACCACCAGCATTGTTTATAAACAGGAAGGCCTAGAGTAGCCGCTTCAGTAGCTGCTGCAGTTATAAAGGAACGGGTGGATATATGCTCAATGAGACCATTTGCAGCCAAACATTTCTTTAAAGCCTCGTACACACGATCAGTCCATCCGATGAGAACGGTCTGATGGACCGTTTTCATCGGTTAACCGATGAAGCTGACTGATGGTTCGTCACGCCTACACACCATCGGTTAAAAAAACATGTCATGTCAGAACGCGGTGACGTAAAACACAACGAAGTGCTGAAAAAAACGAAGTTCAATGCTTCCATTTTTAACAGATGGTTGTGCCTACTAACGATCAGTTTTGACCTATCGGTTAGGAATCCATTGGTTAAAATTAAAGCAAGTTGGCTTTTTTTAACCGATGGTTAAATAACCTATGGGACCCACACACGATCGTTTTTGACCGATGAAAACGGTCCATCAGACCGTTGTCTTCTGGTTAACCTATCGTGTGTACGAGGCCTAATACCACATTTAAATAAAAAATTAGACCAAGGTATACCATCTGCATGTGCTAGAAACAAGACAGAGAGAAACATTGCTGCCAACCACTGAGATGCCAATGCAACAGTAGAAACAAAAATATCATGTTAACCATTCACCTTTACCCAACTGATCTGTACTTGAGTTGCACAAAATATATTAATAGTGTTATCTCTTACCCTCACGTTCTCCAGCAACAAACCTCCAGCAAAAAATCGGTATTAAATTTACACAAATGAGAAACTAGTTCCAAGAAGTGCAAGACACCAAAAAGGCTAGTGAAAATGCAGTTTCCAATACTAAAGAAAAAACTGTGTTTGTAGCATCAAGCAGATCACAGAGCACTTTAAATGAAATAAGTGACTTCCTGTAGGGCAGGGGTGCCCAACCTTTTGAAGAGCGAGGGCCACTTAAGCGACTTGGTAACCGGTCGCAGGCCACAATGAGCGCGTGAAAGGGGCCCAAGGCTGCTTTCACACAGATGCCCTGCAGTTTACCCGCACCGCTGGTGCAACGCAGTGTACCTTTGGCTTTCCTGCACTTTGCAATAGACTTCTATTATAGTCTGCAGTTTTGGTGCACTTTCAGAAAGCTCGCCAAACTCGCAGGTAATAACAGAAGTCTATTGCTCAGTGCAGGTGCACTGCTCTGAACCTGCAGATCAGTTTGAAAGCAGCCCATTAACCACTACAGAACAGATATGCCCATAAATACAATGTGATTTTAGTAATAAAACTGACCTTTAATAACAGTATGCTATTCCATCCCAGAGCAGGAGACCGCGGGCCACATCAGAGGGCTCCGTGGGCCACATGTGGCCCCCGGACCACTGGTTGGGCACCCCTGCTGTAGGGGAAGGAACACTGTTTTCTAAAACATTTAAGAAACTGTTTTATGATATACCAGAGGAACAAACTGGGGCAGTGTGTAGCTTCCTAACAAAATAAACACCTACTAAAGTTTTGGAAAAATGTGCATGAGAATAACCTGACTGAATATATAAAAGTATAAAATATATATAAATTTACAGATTATAAAAGTCAAAATCAATTCTGGTAAGTCAGCTAATGGAAATAAATCACAGGCATCTGAATAGTCACACCACCTCCGCCATGCTAATAGATAGTTACTCCAGGTTTTTTCACAGGGGGGATTTTGTCCTCTGATTTCTGCTGAGCAGACACAGCCTGTCCTTTTTTCACGAGAGACACCCGATGCACCAGACGGGTGGGGAACAGATCCCCTATCCATCTTTTTTTGGAGGATAGGATCGAATAGGATGGGATGCTGGCAGGTGTCAATGGACACATGATGTGTGGCATGGGCCAAACTTTCAACAGATTAAACAAAGGATTAAGTTGTCCCATCTCATTACAGGTTCTCTGTTTAAATTCTTGCTAAAGCCCTTCTATGGGCCCAATTGACAGATAAGTTATCTATAATTCAAGCCACCCTTGGGCAATCTAAATAAGTCAAAGGTTGAATAAACAATTGGCAAATATTCTAGCCACAGAACATCTTCACTCTACCTCTAAGCCCACCCTTTCTTTCTGACCAAAATTCTTATGGCTGGGTAGTAAAAAATATCTACATAATCATCCTGCAATTTTTTTTAACATCAACTGATAAAATGAAACTCAAAAGAGCAATGTCACAAGTTAATGCTTCCCTGTAACAACTTTCTGCTCAAAACTTTTTGCACATACAAGCTGTGTCATGGTCATCTAGTTATCTATGGGTCACCCTGGGCGTGAAGGCACTTTACTCCTCGATCCCCCACAGTGCTGGACTGAAGGCTGTCAAACACCATTTGAACAGGTACAGCTCCTATTCATGGGAGCTACAAGATTTTATTATTTTTAGTGTTGAATTTTTGCTATCTAATTTTTTGGAATACAGATTTTATGTCCAGCACTAAGGGGCATTGATATGGGCAAGATTTTTTTCCTCCATGGGGAAATTTTACATGGGATAGTGGGGGAGAACTCTGCCTTTTTTCTGCTGATAACCCCTTTGTGCATACCATAGCTTGGTATGGGCACTACATCGACGATTTGCTGATGATGTGGGATGGGGATGACATTTCACTGCATAACTTTGTTAGTTATATCAATAACAACCAATGTGACCTTCAGTTCACTATGTCTTTTAATTCCTTGAACATTTGTTTTCTGGACATGACTTTATGTGATGATCCAGGGACAGTTGCTATGCATACCTGCACCTATAGGAAGCCATGTTCAGTAAACACTACCCCTTATGTCACCCATCCCACACCATCTATGCAATCCTTATGAGGGAGTTCTTCTGAGCTCGGAAGAACTGTTCCTCTGACAGTGCCTTGTCAAAGAATGCAACGTTTGACCCAAAGAGCTACTCTGAATTTGGTTTTGGTTAAGAAGAGAAACACACTCCTCACTAATGTTTTGGTTACTTCTGTAACCACTTTTTCACCAGAATACAAACAAGTAGTCAATATAATTAAAAAAAGAACCTACTCATCCTTTACTCTGGTTAAAGTCTTCATAAAGTGTTGAAGTTGGGATGCCCGGTGGTTATGGGGATCTGCGGGCAGGAGGCTTATCAGAATCTGGAAGCCCCCTTTAACACCCCCCCTCCTATATGAATTGGTAACGGGTACATTGTACCCCTACAATTTCACAAAAAAGTGTCAAAAATAGAAAAAAAGTCAGGAGACATTTAGGCCTAGTACACACGAGAGGATTTATCCGCAGAAACGGTCCTCCGGACCGTTTCCGCTGATAAATCCTCTGGCGGATTTTGATCTCATGGTTGTACTAACCAAGAGATCAAAATCCCCGCGGAATTCCGTCCGCGGTGACGCGTCGCACCGTCGCCGTGATGATGACGCGGCGACGTGCACGACGCTGTCATATAAGGACTTCCACGCATGCGTCAAATCATTACGACGCATGCGGGGGATGGATTCGGACGGATTGATCCGGTGAGTCTGTACAGACCAGCGGATCAATCCGTTGGAATGGATTCCAGCGGATAGATTTCTTAGCATGTTAAGAGATTTTGATCCGCTGGAAATCCATCCCCGGGGGAAAAAATCCGAGGAAAAATAGCCGCTGGATTGTACACACCAGGGGATCTATCCGCTGAAACCGGTCCGCGGATCAATTTCAGCAGATCGATCCTCTCGTGTGTACGGGGCCTTAGGGACAAGTCCTTTATTAAAAAATAAAAAATTTAAAATGTCCCACGATGTCCATTCATCTTCTATTCCACCGCAGACGAGCCAAAGGAAAAAGAACGCAACAGTTCCCGCCAACTGACGCTTCTATCGCTTTGACAGCTGTTATATAGCTGAAGGCAAGGCCACCCGGTGACGTAAACGGGTGACCCCGCCCCCCTCTGGCTCCATGGGGAAGCCCTTCAGGTCTGGTATGGATTTTGGGAGGGACCCTCGATTGAGCCACCTCCTGCAAATAGGCGTCAGTGTATGTAAAATGGTTCCAGGGTCGCCAGGTCTCACGGAAGGTCTCCTCCCAGTTATGCAAAGTAGCAGTGAGATCCTCCATGTCTCTCAGTTCGTTAACCTTAGAGAACCACAGGCCTTTAGATAGGGGATTTTCCGATCTCCAGCAAAGAGGGGTGCATGCCTCGGCCGCATTCAGCAACTGAATCGTGAGAGAAGCCTTATATTTCTTGAGCGGTCTGATGTTAACTAATTTAACTTGTCGATGGAACAAGCTTAAACCTGAAATTCAGGACAATCTGTCTTTCCCCCACATCTTTTTCTACCCATGAACATCAAAAATGTTTTAAATATCTTGCCCCAGTGCTCATAAGAGTGGCATTTTATTAAGTGTACTGTCACCACTTCTCCTCAAAGTTTCTAGTGATGTTCAGCTGCTTGAGGAAGTGTTCTGTATGGTCCTTCACATCAGTCTTGACTACAAAGGTCGACAAAAGTTTTCCGGAAATGTCTGTTCAATAGAAATTCATCAAACAATCAACTTGGATCGCATATGGATCAGAATTTTAACGGTCACTGCTGAACAAACCAAATTTCAATCTGTGTATGGCAACTTTAGAAACAGCAGCATCTATCGGTCACCATCTCCAGAAATTTCTACAAAGACCTGTGGGAGATTACAGTATACTCTGTATGATCATCTGTCCAAGTGTGGGTTGAAAATTATTTTCTTCACTAACCTGACATATACTAACAAACCCATTTGTATTTGCTACCACAGATCTATGTTTTAGCAGTATAATTAATAATTTATTGCAGTACTAAAATGGAGGGGAAAAAAATGTTGACAGGCAGGATTTTTAAAGCAGAAGAGACATTTCATGTCACGTATGCATTTAAAGTTCTCTTACCTGCCTGTCCGCTCTGTACAATGATCTGTGCATGCACAGCTTAGTGTAGAATTTCAGCAATGCTGATTGACTGAACTCCTGCAAATCCATGGGAGTTACGTCATCTTGTGCCGGCCAATTAAAACATCCATGAATCGATAAGTAGAAGTAGCCAGGCTAAAGCTGTCAGTGACCATCTGGGGGCTTCAGGGGATCACAGCACTGATTAAACCCTCAACCCTAAAAAACATATGGTGCTGCAAATCCCAATAGTCACTGTGATTGCTGTGTGTCTTTTTTTCCAAGGTTTGGGTTTCTTTGCTTTCCCCTTTAAAAATTCCCCCTCTCATGTTTTTGAATTCAGGTGGCTCCAACAATTTACAGGATCCTATGGAGTCACCTTTCATGCTCCCAGCTGGCTCAACATGCTCTGAAGCCCTGAAGCCTGGGATAAAAACCACTGCACTGTCCCTCTCTCCTCCCAGAAAATGATTGACAGCAGCTGGAGTCTGTGCTGTCTCTAGTACAATATGTGCATGCAACGTAAAGAGGCTATATGCTTCCCTACCCGGAAGCTTGGGGACCTGAAGCTGGTGGCGGTGGGAACCGAGGCTTGTATATACTCAATGGGAGGAATTCTGTAGTCAACACTATCTGTGTTGATGGCGATATCAACCCGTGGTTGCAGGAAAGAAATTTGCTCTGTCTATGGCCGGCCCTTTCTTAACCCCATTCTTTCTTGCAATCTGCATAATAGCATTCCGCAGCATGATGCCCCATGCTGGGCTTTGCTAATAAATATCATTGCTTTGAGAGGCACCAGCCAAGACTTTCTGTGGCTGGTGGCTCTCAATCCCAGATGGCACCTACCAATTAGAATGGTTCCCTTTCATGTAATTACTATGTCATTCATGCTCTAGATTGAAGGCAAGTATTGTAGCCTCCTGCTGGGAGAACATATTAGGAAAAAGAAATAGCCCAAGGTTAGGCTTTTAATAACACCAAGAACCACCTTAATCTTTCCTCTCCCACTGACCAATGCATTTTCCCAATTATATTAATGGGGTAAAATAAAAAAAACATTGGTAATCAATGGTAATTTATTAGCATAGGGAAAGAGAGAGCCAGAGAACTGAAGTCTAAACACTCTTACCTATGGGTGGAATATAGAGAAACATATGTTATGGTATGACATGTAAGAAGCAATGGGGGGTGTAGATTATGTATGGAGTAAGGTATTTCTTGTTAAAAAAAAAAGGTAAATATTGCAGCAAAAGTTTATGGGCCAGATTCACAAAGATTTACGTAAATCAGAATCTGCGCCGTCGTATCTTTAAGCGTATTCTGGAAACCAGATATGCTTAAATTAGGCTAAGATACGAGCGGCGTAAGTCTCCTACGCCGTTGTATCTTAGGGTGCATATTTACGCTGGCCACTAGGTGGCACTTCCGTTGTTTTCCGCGACAAATATGTAAATGAGCAAGATAAGCCGATTCACGAACGTACGTACGCCCGTCGCAATTAGTTACGCCGTTTACGTAAGACATACGCCGGCGTAAAGATAAAGCTGGTCTCTAGGTGGCGCAGCCCATGCAAGGTATGGACGTCGGAACAGGCGTATCTTTTTACGTTGTTTATGTAAGTCGTACGCGAATAGGGCTGTGCATAAGTTACGTTCACGTCGTAGGCAGTGTTCGATGTATCTTAGGGATTCTATCCGACGCATGCGCACTGGGATACGTCCACGGACGGCGCATGCGCCGTTCGTTCAAAACGTCAATCACGTTGGGTCACGAGTTATTAGCATAAAACACGACCAACTCTTCACAATTTGAATTACGCGCGCTTACGCCGGCACATTTACGCTACGCCACAGTAACTTAGGAGGCATGGGCCAGATCCACAACCAGCGGGCGCAACGTAACTTTTGTGATTTAAGTTACACCGCCGCAAATTACACAAGTTAGTGCCCGATCCACAAAGCACTTACCTGGAAATTTGCAGTGGTGTAACTTAAATCCGTCCGGTGCAAGGCGGGCCAATTCAAATGGGGCGAGTCCGGACGTACTGCGCATGCTCTCGACGCTATTTTTCCGACGTGCTTTGCGTTACGTTGCGTTGCGCCGAGTTTTGTGAATCGCGACAGGTAAAAAAGAGATGCGGCGGGAAAAAAAATTTTTTAAAAGAAATTTGACAGCGACGCGGGAAAGACAGGTATACTTTTACATGGTGTACTAACTTTACACTTTGTAAAAGCAGCCCTATCTTTGCGACGGCAAACTACCACTTACGGAGACTTAACGAAGGGAAAAAGCTTTGTGGATCTCCGTAAGTGCTAATTTGCATACCCGACGCTGGATTTCGACGAGAAATGCCCCCAGCGGCGACCGCGGGACTGCATCCTAAGATCCGACAGTGTAAGTCCATTACACATGTCGGATCTTAGGGATATCTATGCGTAACTGATTCTATGTATCAGCCGCATAGATAGAAACAGGGATATGACGTCGTATCAGCAGATACGCCTGCGTATCCCTTTTGTGGATCTGGCCCCAAGTGCTTTGTGAATACAGCACTTGCCTCTTTAACTTGCAGCGGCATATCGTAAATATGATACGCTTTTAATCAGTTATAATGCTTTTATTTTGTTATTGTTGGCTGGAATTATGCTTTAACATACTTAACCAGACAGGACAAGACAGACATCATCCGAAGACTACACAGGTAGGCAAGATTAGGATATGATTTAAAAGGAATATGACAAACAATTTTCACTGCTATACAACAGCAGGACACGTGCAAGAAGTTGTCCCTGTTGGACAATGCTCCTTAAAGTGGAGGTTCCATCAAAAAAACAATTTTGCTTTAAACTGTAGCTTACGACTAAAAAAGAAAAAAAAAAAGAACATTTTTTTTTTTTACTCATCTGGAAATACCTGTTGCTATGCGATCCCACGAAATCTGCCTTTGAAACCACCTAGGATTCTGACATCATCTCCCTCTAATGCTCCTGGGAAATGTGTGTCATTATTTCCCAGGATGCAGTGCGCTGTCCAATTATCACTCCCCATCCAAGACTTCCAGGAAGTAAGTGCCTGTAGGCTTCACAATGCCCACAAGCAAAATGACAACAGTGTAGATATAGTTTTATAAACTATCTTTTTTGAATATCTATGCAGATCGGCGGCGGATTGTAAAATAGTAAGTGACCAGATTTATATTATAAAAACGCAGGATGAAAGGACATACATTTAAAAAATGCTAATTGTGGTTGGAACTCCGCTTTAACGATAGAATTTGTCTTCAAATACAGAAATCAGTTCAAAGCTGGTTACAGCCGTTGAATAACAAAAACTTATTCATAATTGTATAATATGTAAAAAGCTAAATAGAAATATTACTATAATGTATTCTGGATTTTTATTTATTTTTTACCTTTTACAGAAAGGAGATTCATACGTTAGTTGATTGTTTTTGTGAAAATTGAAGGTATTCAATAAGTTGAAATTTGATTGTAATGTAGTGATTGTTTGCTCTTGTGTTCAGTATAAGAAACAGATCTAGGCTACTGGACTAAGAGGATTTAAAGAATAAAGCTTTTCATTTACTAAAGGGTAACTGTCAAGTTTAGAGTGCACTGACAAATAGTACTGATGTAAAACCTGGCACATATCTGTAAACATTCTACTATAATTAAGTTACTAAAAATGTATTTCTCTGGAAATGCAAATCTGTATACTTATATTGTTAATGTTTCCTGCCTTGCATTCTGTATTATATGAATGAGGGGTCACAGCATTATGCTGGACCGGCATGGGATGGCTCAAAGGGGAGATGTTGTTTCTCCCTTTCCCCTGCTTGTCTCGACACAGGATCGAAGTTCCCGGGGGCGGGACCGCCCCCCTCCCGTGATTGGTCGGAAGAAGGCGGCACCCTATTGGTCGTGGCGTGCGGCGGGAGCCCGCGCTGAAGAGTTTATAAATAGCCCTGCGTGAGGTGACCGCTCAGGCTGCTTCTTCCGACGCGCAGCAACGAGCGTCACCTCGCCTCACCGCCGCAGCTATGGATCCCTCCAGAGCCCGTGAAGAGCTTCTCTGCAAATTACTAGAGAGGGCGGAGAGCGGAGGGGGGAGGAATGGCTGAGGCGGTGCTTGGGTGAGGAGGGCGGCTCTTGCTTGACACCACCTATCCCAGAGGTGAAAGCGGTCGGGGGCGGCACAAGGAAGCAGCCTGCCAGAAAAAACAAGAAACAAAAAACGAACGCTCCTCTGCAGCCTGCTAACCAAGAGGGAGCTGTGGCACAGGGTGCCCCTTGCCAGCAAGGGGGCAGCGCTACTCCCCCCCCAGCGGGGGCCACGAGTGGGCACGTTCCTGGTGATGAGAATCTTTATTTTAATCATTTTGCTAAGTTTTCAAATTTGATGGATTCTTTTTCTGAAGTGTTGAAACAGTTTAAAGGGGCACACGATAGTGGTGCAGATATGAGTGGTGTCACACAGGGTGCACGGGTGTCCGGTGCCAGAGGTAATGTATTAAGAAGTGATGGTGATGTTTCATGCACACAGTTTGCTGGTGCTCAAAGAATGCAGCATATGTCTGGTAATGAATTTAATTGTGCTAACATGCATGATGATATCAGTGCGGTATGGCAAGACTTAGGTGACCCCGCAATGCAGGTCAATGATACTTATTTGTCGCATGCCAGTGGATACCAACCAATGTCGGTTAACCCTATGTTGCCGATTAGACCTTCTGCTATGACGGTCGGCGAGTCCTCCTTTAAAGAGCCCCTCCCATGCGCTTTATCTCCACTGGGCTTTCATTTATCAAAAACTGTGAAAGAAAAAATATGGAGGGGGGAGTATCTTGATATTTTGTCACTATTGCCTGCCTCTAAGGAGTTTCTGTCCAAGTCGGACAAGCAGGCAGGGGATAGAGCGGAGGAGGATAGGAGGAGGGCAATCCCCAAGACGTTTCAGAATTGGCTGCAGGCTTTCTGTATATATGCCGCAGTCATGGGGGAGCGCTTTCCTGGTAAGTGCTCCGGATTATTACAGCATCTGGATATAATCGCTGAGGCTTTCCGCCATTTTGGCGGATCGGCATGGTTCACTTATGACGAGAATTTTCGTCAAAAATTAGCGGTCCATCCCTCGTTGCACTGGGGGTCCAAAGACGTGGGCCTATGGCTCAATTTGATGCTACCAAAGCCGCAGTTTACCCCCCGACCCCAGACGGCCGCTCAGAGCACATTTCGGAAAGGGTTTTGCTTCGCATTCAATGAGGGACAATGTAAATTCCTGTCAAATTGCAGGTTCAAGCATGAATGCTCATACTGCAGCGGTACTCATGCGGCGACAAGATGTTTCCGCAAAGCTGCCGCGAGCTCTTTCCAGTAAGGTTCCAGCAGCCTGGGGAAGGGCCCCGACGCCAGTGAGCTTGGCAAAAATGCGCCCGTGGCTAGAGCGATATCCCGACCGCAAGATGGCAGCTCTGCTATCTGATGGGTTTACAGATGGTTTCCTGGTACCCACTTTCAGAGGTCCAGGGTGTACAGTGGTACGGAACTTACAATCTGCGGTTACGCATTTGGACATCGTCCGGGATAAGATTTACAAGGAGCTTTTGGATGGCAGAATTGCCGGCCCCTTTTCTGACCCTCCGTTTTCTGATTTTCGGGTGTCTCCCCTAGGCATTGTGCCAAAGAAGGAGGTCGGCAGTTTTAGAATGATCCATCATCTTTCTTACCCCCCCAAATTTTCTTTGAACGATGAAGTCGCTAATGTCAATGCACCGGTGTGTTACGCTTCCTTTGATGAAGCGCTAGTCCTGCTAAGGCAGTCAGGCCAAGGGTCACTTTTAGCCAAGGCTGATATTAAGGCAGCTTTTCGCCTCCTCCCAGTTCACCCCCAGGGATTCAACTCCCTGGGTTTCCACTGCATGGGGCAATTTTATTTCAACAAATGCATGCCCATGGGGTTTTCTCTTTCATGTTATTATTTCAAAGCTTTTTCTTCTTTTTTACATTGGGTAGTGTCAGAGGCTATACCCCAGAGTTTCATCCTGCACTATCTGGATGATTTTTTATTTATTGGCCCGGCGGGGTCGTCATTATGCATGGAATCGCTCCAGGTCTTTTCCGATGTCTGTAAGGAGTTCGGGGTTCCTCTGGCACATGAGAAGACGGTTCTACCCGCAGCTTCCATATAATTTCTGGGTATTACCATCGACGCTCAAAAGATGGAGTTTAGGTTACCGGAGCAAAAGGTGCAGAGGATGTCCTTGCTGATTACGAATTTTCTAGCCAGGAAGAAGGTTTCGCTGAAAGAAGCCCAGTCCCTGCTGGGGCTGTTTGCTTTTGCGGCCAGGATCATCCCAATGGCTAGGGTGTTTTCACGTAGATTCTCCTTAGCCCTGCGAGGTTACAAGAGCCCGTATTCCCATGTGCGAATCTCCAAGAATATTAAGGAGGATTTGAAAATATGGGATTCCTTTTTAAGTAATTTCAGCGGTGCATCAGCCTGGCAAGTAGATTTCATGGATAGCACGCAATTGGAATTCTTCACGGACGCGTCGGGGTCCTTCGGTTTCGGGGCCTTTTTGCAGGGTCATTGGTGTTCTAGCAGGTGGCACCTGGATTGGCAACAGAAGGAAATATTGCAGAACCTTGTCCTTCTGGAGTTATTTCCGGTCATTGTTGCTGTTGTGATTTGGAAGGACGCCTTTGAGAACCGAAGGATTTTGGTCCACACGGACAACAAAGGCGTCCTTTTTGCAATTAACACGTTATCTTCAAAATCTGAACCAGTCATTAAATTGTTACGGTTTTTAGTACTCCATTGCATGCGGTTTAACATTTGGTTGAAGGCTGAACACATAGCGGGAAAAGTGAATAATATAGCTGAGGGCCATTTGTCCGGTTCTTCACGCATCAAATTATGTCTCTGCTAGGCCCGCGGCCGGCGGGTCGTTTTTTATACATAAGGATTTATCTTCACTGACCAGGTTTCAGTTTTCGGCTGTTTTGGCCACCTGTCTGAAGCATCTGAACTTATCCGGTTTATGTTTTTCATCGCATTCGTTCAGAATCGGGGCGGCCACTACTGCTGACTCTCTGGGCCTGTCTGTTAACAAGGTAAAGAGTATAGGTCGTTGGGGCAGTGACAGATACAAGATCTATGTCTGCCCGGGTCTCTTAACCCCTTGAATTTCTTTTTCAGATCATCCCAGGACAGTCGTGTGGATCGTAGGTCACTCCTACATCTTTTGGGCCGCCAGGCAGGCTGGAGCTAGATCTTACTCGACTGCGTTAGGTCTGGACACAGATTTATTTATGATTTTTTGGTCTGGAGTCAGGGGCATGAGATGGCGGGACTTGTTAGAACATCTGTCCTATTTATCTGGCATATGGCCCGTCCCTCAGGTATTAGTCTTACACACTGTGGCGAATGACCTGGGAAAATACAGAACTTGGGATTTACTGTGTGAGATGAAAAGAGACTTACACTCTATAACCCTAATGTACCCGGGGGTGGTGCTGGCTTATTCAGAGATGATCCCCAGGCTTCTATGGTCCCCTCAGGGCAGCCTTTTTTATGTGGATAGGATCCGTAGGCGCCTGAATAGGACGGTACATCGTTTCATTTCCTCCATTGGGGGGGTTTCCTTTCGCCACACTGAATTGGAGGGGTTTTTGCCAGGATTATTCAGGAAAGATAAGGTTCATTTATCCGTGATAGGTTTGGATATTTTTAATATGGGTCTCCAGAGTTTAATTGAATCGGCCACAGTGGTGGGGGGGCCACAGCCGGCAGCTTTGCGGCCGGCCGGGGCCGGTGGGGAGTAGTCGTCCAGCTTCGGCTGGATGGACAGCATTTAAGTCATAGGAGTTCAGCCAAAAAGGGCTTATTTATTTATTAATTTATTATAATTGTAACCCCCCATCCTGGTGGATGACACCGTGGCCAAAATTTAATTCCAAACTTAATAAAGATGTTGTATTATATTGGTGTGTTTGTGTGTTTGTTATGCTATACCTTTGTGCTAGCCCATGAGGGGTCACAGCATTATGCTGGACCGGCATGGGATGGCTCAAAGGGGAGATGTTGTTTCTCCCTTTCCCCTGCTTGTCTCGACACAGGATCGAAGTTCCCGGGGGCGGGACCACCCCCCTCCCGTGATTGTTTGGAAGAAGGCGGCACCCTATTGGTCGTGGCGTGCGGCGGGAGCCCGCGCTGAAGAGTTTATAAATAGCCCTGCGTGAGGTGACCGCTCAGGCTGCTTCTTCCGACGCGCAGCAACGCCCACCCGCCCCCCCCCGTTTGTTTTTACCCCCTTTTTCCCGTCACGAGGTCATCCGAAGTGGGGAGTAGTCGTCCAGCTTCGGCTGGATGGACAGCATTTAAGTCATAGGAGTTCAGCCAAAAAGGGCTTATTTATTTATTAATTTATTATAATTGTAACCCCCCATCCTGGTGGATGACACCGTGGCCAAAATGTAATTCCAAACTTAATAAAGATGTTGTATTATATTGGTGTGTTTGTGTGTTTGTTATGCTATACCTTTGTGCTAGCCCATGTGTGAATTGAATTTACGGCTGAGCAAAGTTAACAGTCTATGCTGGGGTAGATGTCCTAAAACTGGTGCACTTAGAATATGGTACAGCTGTGCATAGTAACCAATGAGCTTCTAACTTCAGCTTGTTCAATTAAGCTTTGACAATAAAACCTGGAAGCTGATTGGTTTCTATGCAGAGCCGCACCAGATTTTGCACTCCCCAGCTTTAGTAAATAACCCCCTATGTTTCACAAAAATGGCAATTGGCAAAATGTCAATTGTTAGAGTTGTGCTTTAGCTTTTGGTAACTTTTGATATTTATCCAGAGGGGCATTGTTGTGGCAATAACACCTATGAAACAAAAGAAAATATAATGGAAACGTTTTTCATAGATGCTGATGCAACTCAAGGAGAGTTATATTTTGGTTGTCAATAAGACATTAACTTTTCATATCCACTAGGCTGTGTGTTGCTGTAGAGGCATTTTATAAAATGGCCACAGAATAATACCATATATTTTAAGTAAAGTCGCATTTAATTTTTATTCATAAATAAGGTATTGGCCCTTAAAGCGGAGTTCCGCCGAAAAAAATAAAAATAAAATAAAAGTCAGCAGCTATAAATACTGCCGCTGCTGACACTTAATCTATGGACACTTACCTGTCCTGAGTGCCCGCGACGTCGGCTACCCGAAGCCGACCTGTCCCTCGCCTCTTGGGAAGAGAAGCCGCCATCTTTAGTAAGGTTCACTACTGTGCATGTGCGAGTCGCACTGCGCGATTCCACTGGTCCCCGCTACGTTCTGGGACCTGTGTGTCTCCCAGAAGACAGCGGGGGACGGAGGAGGCGCCGGACGTGGCGTAAGTTACCACGGCAACCTATGCCCGCGAGTGGGAGCAAATACCTGGATTACACAGGTATCTACTCCCTCCTACCCCCTTTAAAGGTGCCAAATGTGACACCAGAGGGGAGGAGGATTCCGAAAAGCGGAAGTTCAATTTTTGGGTTGAACTCCGCTTTAAATACTTTTTTGGGGATAAAGACATTTATATAAAAGAATCACACACAATTCATACAGAGTTTCACTTAATTTGTTTATTAGCACACTGGCCGTTTAAGACATCTGGCCTGTGAGCCAAATCCACTGAAAGTGCACTTGGAAGTGCAGTCGCTGTAGATCTGAGGGGGACATACAAGGAAAATAAAAAACAGCATTTTAGCTTGCACATGATTGGATGATAAAATCAGCAGAGCTTCCCTTCAATTCAGATCTTCCCCTCAGATTTACAGCGACTGCACTTCCAAGGGCACTTTCAGTGCACTGGTAGTGCAAAATGGATTTGCCTTTCGTAAATAAACCCCTTCAAGCGTTACATAGTAATTGCAAACAAAAAATAATATGTTTTCTTTACTCACAGGACTGTTACCCCATTAATATAATTGGGAAAATGCATTGGTCAGTGGGAGAGGCAATACTAAGGTGGTTCTTGGTGTTATTAAAAGCCTAACCTTGGGCTATTTCTTTTTTCTTAATACGTTCCCCCAGCAGGAGGCTACAATACTTGCCTTCAATCTAGAGCATGAATGACATAGTAATCACATGAATGGGAACCATTCTAATTGGTCAGTGCCATCTGGGATTGAGAGCCACCAACCACAGAAAGTCTTGGCTGGTGCCTCTCAAAGCAATTATATTTATAAGCAAGCCCAGCATGGGGCATCATGCTGGAGAATGCTATTATGCAGATTGCAAGAAAGAATGGGGTTAAGAAACTGTTAGGCCGGCCATAGACAGAGCAAATTTCTTTCCTGCAACCACGGGTTGATATCGCCATCAACACAGATAGTGTTGACTACAGAATTCCTCCCATTGAGCCATTGTGTTCTCCTGCCAGGGGGGCGGGGGTAGCTGTCCACGCCTGGCGATAATCGCATGTAAAATCCGGCAGGCTGATTGTACCCAAATTGATCAATCCATCAACTGTGTCTATGTCTATAGCCGGCTTTACTGTCTGGTGCAACCCTGTTTGAATTCAGTCCACTGAGATTCATTTAATATAAAATGGTAAATACAAAAAACATTTCTAAAAATGTATTTAAAAACTTCTATAGAAAAATAAATCATCAATCATTGAAATTAGGAATTGTCCCGTACCTCAAGTACCGTATTTATCGGCATATAACGTGCGCCGGCATATAACGCGCGCCGGCATATAACGCGCACCCCAATTTCAGAGGGAAGTTTCAGGATTTTTTTTTTTTCAATTTTTGTGGTCAGTGTCTGTCAGTGTCTATCTGCAGCCTCAATGCAGCCTAATCTGTGCCTAAATGCAGCCTATGTGCCCCATCTCCAGCCTAAATGCCTCTCCATTCCTGTCACATCATGATTCAGCTCCCCTGTGTCATCCAGTGGCGACTGCAGGGGGAAGGAGGGAGAGGCGACAACAGACAACAGGCCATAGAAGCCTATGGGTTATGTGACTGCTCAGGCATTGTCAGCCATTGTCGAGTACTCTCGAGATCCTATGCCCTAGTACGGAACTTCCTCCATATGTGTGTACCTTGTCAAGAAGAATGTACAGCAAAGGGAATCACCGAGCCGCCGGGAATCACCGAGCCGTCGTCTCCGCCGTCGTCTCCTGTCCATTCGGCGGCAGTCACATACACAGTCCCGCCTCCGCCATCGGCATTGGACCAGCTCCTGTGATTGATAGAACACTGGTCCAATGCCGATGGCGGAAGTGGGACTGTGTGTGTGACGTTAGAGCCGAGTAAACAGGAGAGACGGCTTGTGAATCGGCGGCACTCGGCAGCGCTCGTCCCCCTCCTTCCCCTCCCAGCCCAAGGTACACTATCGGCGTATAGCGCGCACCAGTGATTTTCCACCTATTTTCAGGGGAAAAAAGTGTGCGTTATACGCCCATAAATAAGGTACATAAATATGTTTGTTCAAAAATACAGCAAATCAGATTGGATACTAAAATATATTTTAGCTAAACCTTCACTGAATCCTTTCAATGAAGGTGCATTCCAATGAGACTTAACCAAGAAACATTCCTTTATACACTTTAGGGATGGGCTATCTGAACATGAGTTTGACTCGAACATTGCCTGTTCGCCCGTTCGCTGAACAGCAAACAATTTCGGATGTCTGCTGCAAATTTGAAAAGCTTTTCCCGTGATGCGTCAGAGAGGGCGGGGTCACCCGTACACATCAATGGGTAACCCTGGGCTTTCTCCTTGTGTCAGAGAGGGGGCGGGTCACCTGTGCATGTGATGGGTGGCCCCACCCTTAGCTATAAAAGAACTGTCACACCGAGAGAGCGTCATTCGGCCGGGCGCCCTCTATAAAGCGATATCGACTGTTTTTTTTTCCGGATCGGTCGAGACAGGATTACATCATTGTAACCTTTTTATTTATTATTTTTAATAAAGGACACTTGTTCCAAACCGTCTCCTGTGGTTTTTAACATTTTGACACTTTTTTTGTGAAATGGTAGGGGTTTCAATGTACCCCGTTACCAATTTACATAGGGGGCCGGAATCTGGAGTTCGTTTTTTTCAATGACTTTTATCTGTATTGCCGGGACCCAACAATTCATAATAGCCGCGAGTAGTTTTAAATGACTTTTTTTCCTTTAGAAATGTAATTTTGAGCAGGGACTTTTTCTAAACACCGGAAACATGCGCTACTTTACAGGCATACTATAGACACCCCCAGGTATGAAATTTAAAGGAATATTTCACTTTTATTGGTTCACTTTAGGCATTATTAAAATCACTGCTCCCGAATAAACGGACGTTTTTAAAACTTTTTTTTGCATTGATACATGTCCCCTAACTTGCATATAAGCCTTTAAAATTAGCACTTTTGATTTTTCATGTTTGTGTCCCATAGACTTTAATGGTGTTTGCGTGTTCGAACAAATTTTTTGCCTGTTCGCATTTTCTGCTGCAAACTGAACCGGGGGGTGTGGTCGGCTCATCCCTAATACACTTTTATAACATAATTAGGCATGTAAACATAACTACCATGACAGTAATTATTTTAAAAGATTTAATTTTTGTTATTTTAACCGCACTGTTCCCTTCTAAATTTTAAGGCAACATCCAAAAAGAGCCTAAATCCTCTGTTTGACTGGAACATCATTATACTTAAGGCTTAACTTTCAGTTTAAATTAACTAAATATGTTTCAGATACATAAAAAATTGTGTGAAAAAGCTAAATTCATTTCCTTTAGAAAGCAGCCACAGCCTTAGTAGGAAAGCCTGATCTCTGCCAGCCATCATGCTGTAAAAATTGACCCTTGCTCTCTGGGTGGAAGCAGTGGTCTCTCTGCAGAGGTCTGCTACTTCCTATACTGAGTCAGAGCTTAAAGAGGTTGTAAAGGAAATTATTTTTTCCCTAAATAGCTTCTGTAACGGAATGGCTCGTGACACCCAGAGACTTTTGAAGGATGGGGGGTACTCCTGTGCCAGCATAGGATGACTGAGAACTGATGTCTCGGATTACATGAGATGGGACATTAATGATAATTCATGTATTGCAGGATCTTGGAATATTACAGGTTGTTTATTCTGACCCCCAACAGGTCAATAAGAATGTCTCATTCAATGTGTAACATAGACTGTTGAGATGCTAATTAAGTCTGCTACTGTGGTGATGTGAATTGGAGCTTGGTAGCCAGCATGGCTGCCTATTATGGGATGTTTAAGTGTCTTGCTGTGATTACTGTCTGTTGTCCCTTGTGTTAATTAGGTCTGCTCCTAAGATATTTCATTGTGTATGCTAATGACACTGTTTTGTGTGAAAAGACTATTAGTAATAGATGTGGAATGTGACTTGTCAGCTGTAGTAATTAACTCCTCTAAATGCGGTGCCAGAATGTCTGTTTGGGATGTGGATTGAGGGGGGAACTCGTTAAGGGCCCATTGTGTGATGTTTTGGGTGGAGAGTTGCATACTTGTAACTGTATATAACAAGCTGAGTGTACCATTAAAGTATTCATTCGTTTGACTCAGAGAACAGAGCTTGTCTCGTTTATTCTGGGGAATGGAATGGGTCCTGTCTGCTGGATTGTGGATTGTCGGATAAGCTGTCGTGGTTGGTGGAATGGAAGATCCTAAACGGTGTTAACCCCTGACCGCTACAGCTTCCTTTACCTTAGTGCAGTCCTCCTTTACTTACCTTATCCTTCGATTTTGCTTTTAAATGTCCTTATTTCTTCTGAGAAATCCTCACTTCCTGCAAAGTAGAGAGTGTCCTGACTTGCCTGCGTGCCCCCTCCCCCCTCAAGAGGCTTTCTCCACACCAGGGAGAAAGCCTTGCATTACAGTGTGTAGTTACAGACAGAAGAACAGGAAGTGAGCATTTATCAGAAGAAATAAGGACATTTGAAAGCAAAATCGAAGGATGAGGTAAGTGAAGGAGGGCTGCACTAAGGTAAAGGAAGCTATTTAGGGAAAAAAAATTCCTTTACAATAGGGTGACCAGACATCCCCGGTATCCGGGGACAGTCCCCGGATTGAGGACACTGTCCCCAGACCAAGTCTGTCCCCGGTTTTGTCCCCGGATTGCATTTCAACAGGGGCTGGGGCAATTTCAAAGACAGTGGGCCAGATTCTCGTAGCCGCACGTAACTTTGTGCGGGCATAACGTATCTGATTTACGTTACGCCTCCGCAACTTAGACGGGCAAGTGCAGTATTCTCAAAGCACTTGCTCCGTAAGTTGCGGCGGCGTAGCGTAAATCGGCCGGCGTAAGCCCGCCTAATTCAAATTTGGATCAGCGGGCGTGTTTTATGTAAAACTACTGTGACCCGACGTGATTGATGTTTTTGCGTAACGGCGCATGCGCCGTCCGTGGAATTTCCCAGTGTGCATTGCTCCAAAGTACGCCGCAAGGACGTCATTGGTTTCGACGTGAATGTAAATGACGTCCAGCCCCATTCACGGACGAGTTACACAAACAATGCAAAATTTACAAATTTCGACGCAGGAACGATGGCCAAACTTAACATTGACTACGCCACCTAGGGGGCATGTTTATCTTTACGCGGCGTATCTCTTACGGAAATGGCGTATCTTTACTGCGACGGGCAAGCATACGTTTGTGAATCGGCGTATCTACTCATTTGCATATTCTACGCCAAACTCAATGGAAGCGCCACCTAGCGGCCAGCGGAAATATTGCACCCTAAGATACAAAGGCGCAGGCCGTCGTATCTTAGGTAGGTTTAAGTGTATCTCAGTTTGAGCATACACTTAAACATACGACGGGCTTAGATTCCGAGTTACGTCGGTGTATCTACTGATACGCCGGCGTAACTCTTTGTGAATCTGGCCCAGTCAGTGTAGAATTAAAAATAAATATTCTGAATTACACGCCCCCGCTCCGCCGCTTCTAATAGCTTAAGGGGGTGTATTTTTTCCATTATCTGTGCCCCTTTCTGATGATCATGTGCTAGTCGGAGCGAAGGGAAAATGTTGTCAGTTTTGGGTGCATGTCCATCCAGCTCCGCTTGCATGTTCTTCTGCCTTGGCTCAAGTCCCGACCAGCTGCCTACCTCCTTATCTCCTTGCCTTTCCTGATGGAGTGATCTTCCTCCGCTCCCCACCCAGTAGTAGCCAGGGGCCTGGAGAGTAAGACTTGACAGGCTGTGAGGCGGGTGGCGGTAGCGATGGGCAGAGAGTCGCTGATTGCCGCCATTACTAGTAAAAAATAGAGTGTCCCCGGATTTCATTTTAAAAATCTGGTCACCTTACTTTACAACCCCTTTAAACTCTACAATGATCAGGGAGCATGAACTTTGTTAATTGCAGTGCTATAGGTCTGACTCAGCAGGGATCATATCAGACCTCCGCAGAGAAACCACTGCTTCCCCACAGATATCAAGGGTCCTTCTCTGCAGCATGCTGACAGGGGACAGGCTGCTTTCTAAGAAAAAAAAATTAAGACTTTACACACATTTTATTTTGATGCATCTGAAAAGTATGCAGCCGATTTAAACTGAAAGTTCAATTGGCCATCTTTCACACTATGCTAGTAAACTACATCAAGATCCAGAGAACAAAAAGAAGGAACATAGGCATCCCCAGATGAGTATAAATAATGAAAAGGGACGGAGTCTTGAAATGCTAACAAACCTTTGTTAACTTAAGACCTTCTTCTTCCTTTTAAGTTCCTTTTATGTTCCTTTTAAGGGTATGAATATATATTCACATGTTATGTTCCATATCAGGTCCACTGCTGTGTTCTCCCTTGGGACTGGAAGTCACGTAACATTGAAGTCTTTGTTGACTGGCAGGTTTTACATTTTGTGTGCTATTTAAGGGGATGCTGCTTGTTGTATTTGAATACCCTGAGCTTGAGTAATGATCTGTAGTGGTCTGAAACATAGCTAAAAATAGAACAAGGTTGTTTGTATGACGTGCTGCATTTTACTGAAGAATGCAATAAAAAAAATATTTTAAGCTTCTTATTAAAATCCACGTGCAGGCTACTTGTGTTTAATTACTTTAAATTAGTGATGTGAAGCCAAAACATAACTAAATACCAACAGTGAAACATACAAATGTTATATTGCTTAAAAGCAATAGATTATACACACTGAAAGGCCCCTTTCACACTGAGGCATATTTCATGCGTTTTAGCACTAAAAATAGCGCATAAATAACGCCTGAATTACTCCTGCCCCAGCATTTTCAATGTGAAAGACCGATTGTTTTCACAATGAGGCGATGCGCCGGCGGGAGAAAAAATAATCTCCTGCAAACAGCTTCTATGGAGCGGTGAGAGGAGCGGTGTGTATACCGCTTCTACCCATTGAAAACAATGGGAGACCGCGGTAATACCTCCGACAATGCGCCTCTCGGTATTAACCCTTTTTCGGCCGCTAGCGGGGTTTAATACTACACCGCTAGCGGTCGAATACCGCTAGCGGTCGAATACCGCCGCAATTCCGACGGTATAGCGCCGCTAAAAATGGCAGCGCTATACCGCCACCCACATACTGCCCCAGTGTGAAAGGGGCCAAAGAGTAATTTATGATCTGGATGCACAGGCCAAATATATACTAATAGAATGCCAATGTGAAAGGAGCCCAGAGAGTATGTAACACCCTAACAATGAACTTCTCTAGTTTGGTGTCTTTTTGTCTGTTAAATATACTTTTAAAGGCATTTGATATATCTGTGTGATACGTGCGAAGAAAATACCTGTTGATCTTGACAAAAATGTTGTTGGCAACGTCCTGTGCTCTTTGCTTATGCTGCATTCTTATTAGTTACATGTTGTTCCTAGTTAGGACTAAGGAACCATGCCCGTCTATGTTATGTAACGCCTGGCTATTTTCAGAGCCGGTGCTATGTTAAATTTAGGGGAAGGATTCAGAGAAATAGTTAGCTCTGAGTCCATCTGATCATTTAAATTTGGGGCTCTGCTCTGGCTTGGCTGTGTTGTGGGCTGACCTCCTGGTCTGGGACTCCCGTCACCCCCGGATGGTAGGTGGCAGCAGTGTGGTCAAGTGCTCTGGGTGCCACTCCTTAGCGGCCAGTGGAGTTGGTCTCTCCGCTGTGCATGCTGGGGAGGGGTATAAGGGGGGCAGAAGCCATTACCACAAGGTTCTTCCTCGTGTGGCGCCCACCATTGGGGTAGCCATTCCACGACACCCCGCATATGGCCCTCCTGGCCAGGGTGTGCGTGGACAACAGTGTTCCTGGTTCCGGGACCACGTTGGCCCGGAGCGATTGATCTGCTGTGTGGGCCCAGTAGTCGACTGGGTCCCAAATCTGGAAGGGGTCCCGAGCTGTCAGTCCAATTGAAGGGAGCTGACCGGTGAGGAGTCTGTCCGGGAGATACCTAGCACGAGGCTGGTGTCCCAGGAGGGGCCTGTCCATTCATCGGGGACCACCTGAGAGGCTGACAGGCTGGATGTTAATCGCCTGTTAGCTACTGACTGACAAAAACTACCTAAAGAAGATCCGGGTGCTGAATCTACTAAGAAAGGATTCTGGACCATAATTGTCTCCAATCTTATAGAGGGTCTGTAGCAGAGACTTAATCCTACATTCAGGTGACATTCTGGCTGCCAGGCTTGTGAGGGAGGCCTGTCCAGGTGCGCTATACTCACCACGGCTGGAGTGGCAAAGTAAAGTGTCGTTGGGAGCAGGACTGTTTCCCGTGTTCAGTTATACCTGGATCTACTGTCTTCTATTTGCTATCCCTTCACCTCTCTACTGTTTAATCATTTTTACCCGGCTGGGTAATAAAAAGCACAGAAAAGACGCCTGTTGTGTGGACATTCCATTTGCTACAACTCTCATCCAGTACCCTAGACGGCGGAAATACAGAGGTAACGTGCCACCCAAAACAAACCAGCAGCTCCTTCAGGGGTAGTGCTACAGTTATAAAAAATAGTGGAGAGCCTGTAGTCCTATCTTGTTACAGTAGAGTGAATGAGCATTGTCACCCTCGGACAAAAAGTGTGTTACTAGCAGAATCATTGATGGGAAAAAAAAGCTTAAAAAAATAAATAAAAAAAATGTAGCTACCGCACCTAAAGATTGATAAGCTGCACTATATTACATTTTTGTTTTTGAGTTTAGATAAACTTTAAGTCCCACTTTAATTGGAAATATAGTGAATGATAAATGGACTATACGTTTTAAAGGCTAAACATTATATAACAAACTATCTCAGCAACCATACAAATTATGAAATAAAAATGAACAGAAATCTAAAGCCAAACTCCGGGACTGCATGCTTTTTCTCATTCTTCTTTTCAATGGTGGGGAATCCACATTCCTTCACAAAATTGTGCTCCTATCACTGGAAACGTTTTATATACGGGAATTAAAGGGAGGTCTCTCTGATTGGGACAATGACCACCAATAAAAGCTTGGGTTACTATTCCATTCCGCTCTGGGGGGAAAAAAAGTATGGATTGGATTTGGACTTTAAAGTGTATCTAAATCCAAGAACAAAAATCTAATTTATTGCAGCTTACCAGTCCTTAGTTGTGGGGGCTGCATTACATAGTTACATAGTTAGTCAGGTTGAAAAAAGACACAAGTCCATCCAGTTCAACCACAAAAAATAAAAAAACAAAATAAAAAACACAGTAAAATCCTATACACCCAACTCCATACCCACAGTTGATCCAGAGGAAGGCAAAAACCCCAGCAGAGCATGATCCAATTTTCTTACAGCAGGGGAAAAAATTCCTTCCTGATCCCCCGAGAGGCAATCGGATTTACCCTGGATCAACTTTACCTACAAATCTTAGTACTCAGTTATATTCTGTACATTTAGGAAAGAATCCAGGCCTTTCTTAAAGCAATCTACTGAGCTGGCCAGAACCACCTCTGGAGGGAGTCTGTTCCACATTTTCACAGCTCTTACTGTGAAAAAACCTTTCCGTATTTGGAGGTGAAATCTCTTTTCCTCTAGACGTAAAGAGTGCCCCCTTGTCCTCAGTGTTGACCGTAACGTGAATAACTCAACACCAAGTTCACTGTATGGACCTCTTATATATTTGTACATGTTGATCATATCCCCCCTTATTCTCCTCTTCTCAAGAGTGAATAAATTCAGTTCCTCTAATCTTTCCTCATAGCTGAGTTCCTCCATGCCTCTTATCAGTTTGGTTGCCCTTCTCTGCACTTTCTCCAGTTCTCCGATGTCCTTTTTGAGAACTGGTGCCCAAAACTGAACTGCATATTCCAGATGAGGTCTTACTAATGATTTGTACAGGGGCAAAATTATATCTCTGTCTCTGGAGTCCATACCTCATTCATTTTCTCTTCTAAGCTTTTTTTTTTTTTTTGCTTTATTTTCACTGGGTGATCTTTCCAGCAACACACTACATGTCCATTGGTAATAATGTTCACATCTCATACAGTATCTATTGAGGGGCAATGTTGTCATCTTAGCCTGCCTGCTCTCTTGATTTGGACTACAGAACACCTGCCTTTATTACTGATTACAGAGCTGCATTCATGTATGTGTAGCCCTGTTTTAGGAGAGGTCATATGAAGTTACCCTCTCCACACAGGCTATGGCGCTAACCTGCAGGTAACCAAATGAGCCAGAGCCTTTCACTAAAGAAAGAATGGACTATAAATATACAATTGGCAGCGCCTCCACCTAGAACAGGGCTCCAGCGTATGTAGAGATGATCCCTTTCTAGGACCATAACTAGTAACTCACCCAAAATAACTGACAGCAGTAGTACTAATACACCCAGCATAGATTTCTCAGGCCCCGTACACACGAGAGGATCGATCCGCTGAAATTGATCCGCGGATTGGTTTCAGCGGATAGATCCGCTGGTGTGTACGATCCAGCGGATATTTATCCGCGGATATATTTCGGGCCGACCGATTTCCAGCGGATAAAAATTTCCTAACATGCTAAGAAATCTATCCGCTGGAATCGGCTCCAGCGGATCGATCCGGTGGTCTGTACAGACTCACCGGATTGATCCGTCCGAACCCATCCCTTGCATGCGTCATAATGATTCGACGCATGCGTGTAATTCCTTATATGACAGCGTCGCGCACGTCGCCGCGTCATCATCGCGGCGATGGCGCGACACGTCATCGCGATGGGAATTCGGCGCGGATTTCAATCCGATGGTGTGTACACTCCATCGGATCAAAATCCTCAGAGGATTTATCCGCGGAAATGGTCCGGAGGACCGTATCCGCGGATAAATCCTCTCGTGTGTACTAGGCATCAGAGTAAAGATATGCAGACATACCAGCAGGTGATTAGTGTAACTTTATATATAATAAAGTGATGGCATTACATACAACCAAAGCAATAACAGGAAGAATGTACATAGCAAAGTTATAGTGCACTTAAGAAAAAACAGCAGAGTGGTATAGGTTATATGGTGAATACTAGCAAACTATGTACCGTAACTTGAAGGCCCGGGGGGACCTAATTTTTAGAGGGGTCAAATCCGTGAATAAGACTGACTTCTTGAGGTAATAGTGATAGGGTCGGGGAGTCTCTGTGTAGATATGGATAGGTATAGTTTGCGGAGTGATGGGTTACATGTGGTGGGAGTTATATGCGTTTGGAGGGTTTCCATGGTTGACAGACCAGCTGACCAGACCAGATTTAGGTGCATTAATTGCTTCGGGCTAGAAATGATGCATGATAAGGAGGGTGGTGGGACAGGTGAGGGTATTGGAAAGGGGGGTGGGGGACGCGTGTAAGAGTGGCAGGGGATCTGGGCAGGGTAGACCGAAACAGGGGGGCCTATACCTCCCATATGGCCCTGGTTTACAGTGTATCTGGCATTAGCTATCCCCAGGGCTATAAGGAGAAAGCCCTGGGAAGTTTCCGTCTTCACTAAGGTTTGGAGACCATGGTTTGGATATATTCAGAGGTGGTTCTAAACTGCGACCAACAAGACCAGGTGGTAGTGTGTTGGGAGATGTTTTCATAGGAGATGGCTATAAGCTCTTCCATTTTGGCCATTTTGTCAATTTTCCGAAACCATTCTTTGATCAATGGGGCGTGGGTTTTGCCCCATAAGGTTGGGACACATCGCTTAGCAGCGTTCAGCATGTGCATAGCAAGAGATTTGAAGTAAGAGCATCTGGGAATAGTGGTATGGTGCAAGAGAAATTGGGGAGGAGAAAACTCTAATGTGAAGGTAGATACCCTGGAAATTATGTTGTGGACTTCGCTCCCGAACTTTTGAATGATGGGGCATGACCACCAAATGTGGAGGAGAGAGCCTGGTTCGGATTTGCATCTCCAGCATAAGTTGGATATGGATTGGTATATATGTGTTAATGTATATCTGATATATAACTAAAGGCCTTTAACACCAATACCTCCAATTAGGAGGCACAGTTCGGTTGCAGGGCCCCCTGATGAGCTGGCTTGCAAGGCGTAACACAATCTGGCTTGAGAGGATGAACGTTGATGCATCTGTGGAGCTGTGGCTTCCCGGGGATGCTTGTACAGATGAACACACTGATGGCGAAGAAGTCTAGAACACGCCACCTACAAGGCAAATCAGGCCTATCTAGCCTATCTCTTGGTCCCTAACCTGACTATAGGCTATCAATGCTACCGGACTGCTACCTATCTAAATGGCCATCAGAAGCCTATCCTGTGTACCGTTCTCTAGGCTAATACTAGCTAGGAACCCCCCAGACCAAAAAGGGACACTGTTGCTTTATATAATGAAGTGGCAGATATACACTTCAACACAAACCAGTCACTTGATAAGTTATAATCAAATGAGCCTTGCTCTCATACACTTGAGAATAGCCCAAGTATATTGCAGTATGCAAATAGAAAGTTTCATTGACTCAGGGAAAGCCTATAACAGATATCTCTGATTCCCACACAGGAGTGCTCATACAGGAGTGCCAGTAATATAAAAAACAGTGAGCTATACAGTACAGTAACACTTGCCTATTGTCCCTTTTTAGCCTGGATGGATGGATGGATACAGCAAAAAATCAGCCCTGGCTTGTGGAGCATGTGGCTGGCTACTCTCTCCCTTCACTTCCTGTAAGACATCCACATATATAGCCTTAAGGGGTCTCCTGACCCTTAAGCAGGGGCAGGAAACAACCTCTTAACAGGAAGAATCTGTTTGTAATAAGAACTCTATGGTATGTGCCAGGCATGAATGTAAACATCCTCACAGACAGTGTACAAAAGAACTCTTCCAAACATATGTATTTTATATCTGCCTCAAGTTCAACTTCAAGCAGTCCTTTAGCCTCCAATTTTTTTACAGCCATTAACAACATTTATTTCTAAAAACCCAACAAAATGAAATACTTTTTTTCAGGGTATAATATATATCGTGCAAAATTAGGTTTGTTTCCAATGTTCTTTGAAAAAATCACACATAACTAAGATGTTTGAGATGTTTAGGCATTTTAGAAGCATTGGCCATTCATTGAGATTATCGTGTATCAAGTAGGGATGAGCCGAACACCCCGCGGTTCGATTCGCAGCAAAACATGCGAACAGGCAAAAAATGTGTCTGAACACGCAAATACCGTTAAAGTCTATGGGGCACGAACATGAAAAATCAAAAGTGCTAATTTTAAAGGTTAATATGCAAGTTATTGTCATAAAAAGTGTTTGGGGACCTGGGTCCTGCCCCAGGGGACATGTATCAATGCAAAAAAAGTGCATGTTTCCCGTGTTTATAACAATCTCGCGGCTATAATGAATTGTCGGGTCCCGGCAATACAGATAAAAGTCATTGAAAGTCATTGAAAAATAAAATAAATAAATGCGTGGGGGGTCCATGCATTTTTCGGGTTGTAAAAAAACAAAGTTTTTTAAAAATGTAATTTAAGGGGCGTGGCCAAGACAGGCATGTGAGAGGACGCGTCTCTCACAGCTCCCAGCGGTGATCCGGTAACGATCCTCCCCCGGCCAAAATCTCGATCCGCAACCACCCTATGCTGGCAGCTGACGACACCGGGATCACAGCGGTACCACCACCGGCACTCTGTACCAGGGGGATGACCCGCAAAGGACAAGGAGAGACCGCAGGGCCGGAGATCCAAGATGGCGCCTCCGCGCTGGCTGTGAAGGGGACGCCTCGTGGAGCGGAGAAATCGGGGCCCAAGCACAGTAAGCAGGTCAAGGCCTCGGGCAAAGACCCCCCTAAGGACATGCTTTATTATGCCCAAAAACTGTCGGGGGCTGGGGGACAGGAACAACCGTCCCGCTCTGGGGACGCACACCAGGCCGGGCCTGCTATGCAGGAAGACACTGCCCAGCTGCATTGGGGAGAGGAGGTGGATGGGGATCAGGCCGGCTCCAGGCCAGATGGCGGCCAGGCCGATGCACCACAGGCCGCAACTGCAGTGCAGCCCACGCTGGCGGACATATTGCAAGCTGTGAACAAATGTACGGCCTCTGTTGACACCATTAAGGAACAGTTTGGCCTGCTGCGGCAGGATATGCAAAAAATTTGTGAACGTACCACGGCGGTGGAAAGCAGGGTCAGTGAGGTGGAGGACCAGATGCACCCCATGGCCCAGGATACCAGGGCTGCTTTGCAGATGGCAAGGGAGGCTTATGACCGTGTAGAAGATATGGAGAACCGTCTCAGACGAAATAACATCCGCATAGTGGGCCTACCGGAGAGGGTGGAGGGCAAGGACCCCACCACGTTTGTAGAGAACTGGCTATTGGAACTTTTTGGCAAAAAAACACTGTCACCGTTCTTTGCGGTGGAGCGGGCCCACATAGTCCCTTCGCGCCCACCGCAACAGGGGGGCCCCCCCAGATCTATCCTGGCTAAACTACTTCACTACCGTGACAGGGAGGCAGTGCTCCGCCAGGCCCGGGAACGAGCCAATATTCAATATAATGGAGTGCGGGTGTCCTTCTATCCGGATTTCACACAAGAGGTACAGAGGCGCAGGGCAAAATTCCTTGATGTGAAGCGACGGCTGCGAAACCTGCAACTTCCCTACGCCATGCTATACCCTGCGAAGTTCAGAGTAGTGGTTAGGGGCCAAGCCCAATTTTTTGAATCCGCTAAGGAGGCCATGTCATGGCTGGATCGCAATGAACAATCCTTACAAAGACGAGCGCAGGAGGAAGGAGAGTGAGCCCTGAGACTGGGGTGGGAGGTTTGTTGTTTGCCTTTGGGCACCTATCTTGCACAAATGAGAGAATGTCTGAGTTGATCCTGTTTAGGGGGGAGCCCCTACTTTTTACCTATTGATCTCCCTTTTCAGACTTTTGTGCTCCATATATGAAGATTCATTTCCCCCCCCTTTTTTTTTTTTTTTTGGTTCTTTCTTTTCCCTCTTGGCCGGGGGACATGATAAGTGGCAGCAAGATGTGAGGAGAGATGCTCTCAACAAAAAGTGTGCTATGCTGATGGTTAATGCGAACAGTGTCAGTTGACAAGTACTCGCAAAAAGAGTTGTATCCGCCCTGTTGGTGGTACATGGATATTTGGGGCCCGTTTGGTCCAAAGGTTACATTAATTTCTATCACTTTTTCAGTTACCATTCGTGGAAAGAGGTACATCGCACGAGACTTAGGCCTTTGGCCCTTTTGCAAGGTAGTATACAGATGTGGACAGTCCTGGGGGGGGGTCTGCCTTCCCAGTCATGGGACCAGAATGTGTATTTATGCTCACCAGTGTATAGCTATATGATTTTAGTGGAGGACTCTCATGGCTAAAGTGCCTATTGTTTCATGGAACGTGAGGGGTATGCATTCACCACTAAAACGTACAATGTTGTTTATGTGCTTAAAAAAGTATTTGCCAGGGGTGATTTGCTTTCAGGAGACTCACTTAACGGCGGAGACCGTGTGCTTCCTGAAATACAAATGGGTGGGTAAGGCATATCACTCTACACACACCTCCTTTTCGAGGGGGGTGAGTGTACTGGTGCATAATGCAGTGGATTTTCAGGAGATTGCAAGTGTCATAGATCCAGAGGGCCGCTATGTATTTGTTCACTGTAAAATCGGTACCTTAATCTGTGTCATAGCATGCGTTTACATTCCCCCGCCCTTCACGGCAGTGGTGCTCCGGCTCCTCCTCTCTTTTTTGGACGGTAGGCCGGAGGCTCCGCTGCTCGTGTTGGGAGATTTCAATTGTTGTTTGGATCAGGTGGCGGATAGACATCCGGCCCCTAGACCCTCTGCCCTCGCTAGGAGTACTCCCCTGGCGCGGTTGTTGCAAGAGGTGGGCTGGGTGGACGTCTGGCGACACCGTAACCCGGGAGGCAGACAGTTTACGTGCTTCTCAAAAACTCACGGCTGTCTGTCCAGGATTGATTTGGGGGTGGGAAATCTGAGCATGCTTCCGCTGATAGCGGACCTGTCACACAGGCCCCGCAGCGTGTCGGATCACTCAGCTCTAGTGGTACAGCTCTTAGTGGCTCCGCAGGGGAACTTAGTTAAGGCACCATGGAAATTGAATGCGTTCTGGTTACAGCTCATACGTTCACATGGGAGATATTGGAGGAGGTACGGGGGTACTTTGCAGCGGGTGCAGGGATGGACATGGAGGTGGAACATTGGGACGCCTTCAAGGCGCATTTTCGAGGCATACTTAGCAGGGAAGTGAATGGGGTTAAAAAGGCCTCAACAGCTTTATTGATTGAAGTAGAGAACAGGGTGCAGGACATGGAGAGGGCTTACATAGCGGATCCTTCTGATTCGACCAGGGAAACCTGGCAGGCCGCTCAGTCGGCCTACCAGCAACTTCTCTCCTCGTCTGCTGAGAAGAAACGCTTTTTTGCAAAGCAGGCGTTCTTTGAGGAGGGTGAGAAAACCGGCCGTATATTGGCCCGGATTGCGAACTCCCACCAACGATCGCCGGCTATAGGGGCCATAAGATCTAGTTCTGGAGGATTAGTTTCACAACCAGAACAAATTATGCAGGAACTGGCGGGTTTCTATGAGACCCTGTACAGCTCAGGCACGGCATACACTCAGGGAGATCTAGAGCTATACCTAGCCCAACTGGCCTTCCCAGAACTGACTGATGACCAGCGTATTCTGCTGGATAAGCCAATCACAGTGGAGGAACTGGTGGGGGCGGTCGGTGCTTTCCCTAACTGCAAGGCCCCGGGGGAAGACGGGCTGCCCATGGAGGTGTATAAACAGTATTCTGAAGTATTACTCCCCCAATTACTGAAGGTCTTTAACAAGGCCAGGGAAAGGGGGAATTTACCCCCGTCTATGACTAAGGCTAACATAGTCCTGCTACTTAAGCCAGGCAAAGATCCTGTAGACCCAGGTGCGTACCGCCCCATTTCCTTACTGCAGAGTGACATTAAGATACTAGCTAAGGTGCTGGCCATGCGGCTGAATGGGGTGATAACTTCAATTGTGCATGGAGACCAGGCTGGTTTCATGCCCAATAAATCCACGGCGGTCAATCTTAGGAGTCTGTTCCTTAATATACAGGCACGGGCGGACAACATGGGCAGTAGGGCGCTACTGTCCTTAGACGCCACAAAGGCATTTGATAGTATAGATTGGAACTACCTTTGGACGGTGTTGCAGAAATTCGGGTTCGGCCCTGTTTACATTTCCTGGGTGCGCTTGCTATACTGTCAGCCACAGGCGGCAATAAGGACGTTTGGCTCCCTGTCAGGGAGTTTCGCACTGAGGAGGGGTACTCGGCAGGGGTGCCCCCTGTCCCCCCTCCTCTTTGCTTTGGCTATTGAACCGCTGGCCATTAGTATCAGAGCCAACCCTCGCATCACCGGTTTCTGCTATGGAGATGAGCAGGAAAAGGTGATGTTATATGCGGACGATACCCTCCTTTTGTTGGGGGATACGGACACTTCCCTTAGAGAGGCTATGGTAGCGATCACGGAGTTTGGCCAATTTTCTGGTTTACTTATTAACTGGTCAAAGTCGGCCTTGCTTTTGTTGGACGGTGACAACACACAGGTAATTAATCCCTTGTGCCCTATTCCCATTACTCCCTCCTTTAAGTACCTAGGGGTGCAGATCACGGCTCAGCCACAGGACTTCATTCATCTCAATATATCCCCCTTGTTATTACGATTTAGGGACAAAGTTAAAACTTGGAAGGCCCTGCTGTTATCGGTTGCAGGCCGGGTGAATTTAATCAAGATGATACTTATGCCACAGTTATTATACTTCCTCCATAACACCCCCATGGTCATCCCCTTGAAAGTTTTCCACACGGTTAATAGCATCTTTCGAGGCCTCATCTGGAGAGACGGGGCTCCTAGGATTAAATTAGAGCACTTACAGAGACCTAAGGATAGTGGGGGATTGGCATTACCAAACCCCTGGCTGTACTATTTGGCGGCCCAGATGCAGCAGCTGGTCGGTATGTTTCGGCCGGCGGTGCGGTCCTCTGCTCAGAAACTCCTGGAGCACACCGTGGGCAGAAGTCCGATTCCTGATGCGTTGGAGGCACAGGCCTTTGCTAAACCACATAGGAAATACCCCACTTTTAGTCTAACCCAGAAGGTATGGAATAAGGTCAAATATGTTCAGAATGCGGAAGGATACACGAAATACAGTCCAATATGGCAAAATGACACCTACACTGAACTGGCCAAGTTGCAATCGGGGACCAGATGGAAAAGATATGGGGTTACACACCTCACACACATATTTTGTAATGGAGTGCTACGTACGTTCCCTGCGTTGCGAGAGGAGTTTGGCTTGCCGCAGTCAATGTACTTCTCCTACCTACAGTTGAGGCATGCAGTGGGGGCGCAGGGTCGCTCTTCTGAGTGGTGCCTGTCGCCTACTCCTGCTTTTGATCTTTTGGGGGATGCTGAGACGTCGAAAGGATTTATCTCCCAGTGCTATACCATTTTGTTGCAATATGTGATGAAGCAGCATCCCCTGAGGATAAGAGAGAGGTGGGAAGCGGATGCGGAAGAGTTGAACAGTGGGAGGAGATTTTTCAGGCGGTGGGCAAGTGCTCCTTGAATGTATCACAAAAGCTCACCCAGTTGTATATCCTGTTACGTACCTATTACACCCCACACAGACTCAGTAAGATGAACCCGCAACTTGACCCTACTTGTACACGTTGTAAGAGACCATGGAGATTTGATTCATATGTTATGGAGATGTCCCAAACTCCACACTTATTGGGCAGGAGTAGTGAGTACCATTAACTCAACATTTGGCGTGACTCTTCCGCAGGACCCGAGGGCATGTCTCTTGGGGGCTCTGGAGGAGTACGAATGGGAAGAGGCGGACAGGGAAGTGATTCACAGGGTGTTGTTCCAGGCGAGGAAACTCATCATGGTTCATTGGAGAGCTGAGGCTCCCCCGACCCGTGCTGAGTGGATCACCAACATTGGGACAACGATGAGGATGGAGAAACTGGTATACCAACACAGGGGCAATGCCCACAAGTTTGAGAAGCTATGGGCAAAGTGGTTGGATGTACCGGGCCTAGCCCCGGTGGACTTGGTGATGGATAGGTTGCTGGGTATTAATGTTGGGTGAGATCTGGATGGGAGCGGATGCCACGAAAGCAATGTCCGGAGTGGTGGCGGGGGGGGGGGGGGATTTACCTCCAGAATGGGATTGCTATATCTGTACATGTTAGTATGGCCTTGATCTTTATCTCTATTTTATGTTTATGTCCCCGATGTGTCGAGGGGATTCTGTATGCCTTGTACCTCTGCAAACTAAATAAAACTTTTGTTGGATTAAAAAAAAAAAAATGTAATTTAAAATGATCGTGTGTGGGCTTCAGAGCATTTTTCGGGTTCTGAAAAACGGGCCCAAAAAAATTTGAACATGCTCTATTTTTTCACAACGTTTTAAACTATGTAGTTTTTCGGGTTGTAAAAAATGATCGTGTGTGGGCTTTAACGACGTGAAAAACCTGCGCATGCTCAAAAGCAAGTTATGAGACGGGAGCGCTTCTTCGCGCTGCAACAGACAGAAAAGCGCGAATCGTCTTTTACTAACACAAAATCAGCTAAAGCAGCCCCAAGGGTGGTGCCATCCGCATGGAACTTTCCCTTTATAGTGCCGTCATACGTGTTGTACGTCACCGCGCTTTGCTATAGCATTTTTTTTAACGATTGTGTGTAGGCAAGGCCGTTTTAATGATGAAGTTGAAAAAAAAAACGTTTTTTCTAGAGCCTGAAAAACTTATTTTTTTACAACCCGAAAAATGATTGTGTGTACGCGGCATAAGGGTGTTTTCAATCTGAATGGAGGAACAACAGAGACACCTTTGAAAAGCAGCACTGTCAACCTATAAAGACGATATTGTTAGATAGACAAGCAAAATTAGATGGACTTGGCTAAAAATTCAAGTCAAACTCTAGCTAACATATTTTAAGCAGATACAACAGTTTTGTTTTCCTTTTGAGATAAGGGTTTTTCATAAATAAATAAATAAAACATGACCATTGAAAGCACGCCAGTCAGTATCAAATGGTTTGTCTGAACCCTCTAAATTACCACTTTTGCTGAATAGCTTGGACTGTAAAGGACTGTAACAAATAACAAACTTAGTGGCAGGATCACCAGGTGAAAATAAGAGAAAAAAGCCAAAAAAAAAGGTAAACAAAGGGCCCTTTTTTTCTGGTGGACTTGATTGGAAGCATTATGCAGCTCTATGAATAGGTGGGTGTAAACAGAATACCTCCAAGTCTGTCCAGATGTATAATTATTCCCAAACAGAAATATTCACTTATATTAGTCAGCTATAGTTACATAATCGCCACAAATCCATTTCTCCTACTGTACTTATGTTTCATTGCGAGAACCATGTAAAAGACACGAGAGCCAATGTGCTGAGTAGAACAATATACAGTGAACCTCTATGTGCACACACCCTATACTCACACTTAAAGCAGTACTAAACCCAAAAGGCAAAAATGTATTATGTTACCAGTTCCAAAAATGGTGGTGACTGCATTAGGGCTCTTTTACACAGAGAAGAGTCCTTGCTGAAATGGAGCCGGACAGCACATATGTCAGTTTTTTTACATCTGTGCCCATTCAGTTTGTGTCCAGCAGTCATGGGCGGACCCATGTTGGCTCTATGTGAAGCCGGATAGAAATGAACTTCGGTGTCCATTTACTTCAGGATACCTCCAATCTGTCACGTTTGGGTCCAGAAAAATGAAAAAGGATGCAGTCCTTTCCATGTTTTTTTTTTCTGGACCTAAACGTGACAGATTGGAAGTATCCTGAAGTAAATGGACACCGAAGTTCATTTCTATCCGGCTTCACATAGAGCCAACATGGGTCCGCCCATGACTGCTGGACACAAACTGAATGGGCACAGATGTAAAAAAACTGACATATGTGCTGTCCGGCTCCATTTCAGCAAGGACTCTGCTCTGTGTAAAAGAGCCCTAATGCAGTCACCACCATTTTTGGAACTGGTAACATAATACATTTTTGCCTTTTGGGTTTAGTACCGCTTTAATGTGAGTATAGGGTGTGTGCACATAGAGGTTCACTGTATATTGTTCTACTCAGTACATTGGCTCTCGTGTCTTTTACATGGTTCTCGCAATGAAACATAAGTACAGTAGGAGAAATGGATTTGTGGCGATTATGTAACTATAGCTGACTAATATAAGTGAATATTTCTGTTTGGGAATAATTATACATTTATGCCTTTGTAGCCAGTTAAACACAATGACTTCATAAGCAGAAAGAAAGTTTGTAGTTAATAAACAAAATAAATAAAATTTCATTTTTACTCAATTACACAATAATTCCACAGTAAAAAAGAGCATTTAGTTATCTTTTCAAAAACTTCTGTTATAATAATCTAGAATTCTTTAATACAGAAGAAATTCAGCTTGACCCAGCTATAGCTTTTCCTAGCTTGGTCTAAAAGGCAGCTGGAGAACTAATTTATTCTGGGCTTCTATCCAAAGCTACTTAAGTCTGGGAGCACGCAGCTTCTTAGCTCACCAGTGCAAGAAGACAGAACAACAAACCCTCTATAGACCTTAATATAACAGATCTTGTGCTAGACTGGTGTGTTCAACAGGAGGTACAGATATCATTTAGTTTAACCTCAACCCTAAGATGTGGCTTGACGACCCAGCTGTTCCATTGGATAGCTCCTTATTGCAAACAAACTCCCCATGGTGTGTCCTGCAATTTAAGATTCCTGTTTACCATGATCTAGCAAACGTACAATTAGGAATTTTAAAGAACATCACCGACCACATCTTAACTGAAATTTTGTTATCTCTTTTATTGAACCAACACCTGCAGAAGTATGTTTTGCTATAACATTTGTCCAGTGAAACTATAAAAATATAAGTGCATGAAAAATCAATTTCTGTATTTTTGTTGTGTTGTGGCCTAGCCATGTGTTGAGAAGCATGTCCTCCACAGTCACAGTAACACCCGTATTATTTAACCCATTCTTTCTCAGAATAGCTTGGCCCCTTAGACATACTTAGTTCTTATTAGCATAGTATCTTCCCATTAGTACCTTTTCAGGAGTTCCCTTGAGATGCTCCCCAGCACAACCTAACCACCACCATCAGTAGCCCCTTCCATACTTTCCTCTGGTCTTAAGACAATAGATCCCAAACATTGCATTATAGCAGCCTCACCCAGTGTAAGGTACCTATTGGAAGGTTTAGTCCAAAGTGGAGCTTTGGCTGGGGGTTGAGGCATCAGCATAGTCAGACAGGCCTGTTCAGCAACGAGTTTTGACAGCAAGCCAGAATCCAGAAGCGTGGTCGGGGACAGGCAAGGTCATACCTGCCTGTCTTATTTGCCGCACATGTTGGACAGGCGGCTACATAATCCCAAATGTTCTTCTTCAATCCTGGACCCCAAACATAGCTCTCTAAAGTTTTTTTAAGTGATTGTGACACCAGGGTGGCTAGACAACACCCCATCATGAGCCCAAAGAAGTACCTCCTGCCTGAGACTAGGAGGTACAATAGTCTGACCTTGGGGAATGTGACTCTGGGCCTCCTGTAGCTGTTGTGAAAGGGTCGTAGAGTGCTGTGCCACAATCTTGTGAGGTGGTGTTACTGTATGTACTGTTTGGTGTGCAGTTTTCAAAGTCTTAAATTGTCTGGACAGAACATTCGCTTTTCTGTTCTTGTGTCCTGGAACATAAGAAAGACTAAAGCTGAAGAAAAAAGACAAAACTTGAGAAAAGAAAAAAGCCCACTGTGCTTGATGAATATTTAGATGTCTGGCTGTTTGAAGATACAGAAAGTTTTTATGGTCGGTCAAAATGGTGAAGGGCTTCAACCTCCCTTCCAAAAGATGCCTCCACTCAGACAATGTGAGTTTTAGTGCTAGTAGTTCTTGGTTCCCAACGTCATAGTTAACCTCAGCTGGAGAAAACTTTTTAGAGAAGAAGGCTACTGGGTGAATTTGACCAGTTCTTGGTTATCTTTGAAAGAGCACTGCACCAGCCCCTACTTCCGATGCATCCACTTCAGTAGGGTACTGGAGTTCTGGATTTGGAACCTGCAGGATTGGAGCCTGGCTGAACATTTCTTTTAGGTCCTGGAAAGCTGACACCACTTCAGGGGGCCATATCTTACAATTAGACCCCTTTTTAGTCATGGCAGTAAGGGGTGTGGCAATAGTGGCAAAGCCTTTGATGAAGCGTCTTTATCCACTTGAAAACCAGGCTTTTTCTGGAAATTTTTGTTTAAAAAGTAACTATTTGTTGCTAGAAAATTACTTAGAACCCTCAAACATGATATATTTTTCTTTAGCAGAGACCCTAGAGAATAAAATGGCGATCGTTGCAATGTTTTATGTCACATAGTATTTGTGCAGCGGTCTTTCAAATGCAATTTTCGGGGGGAAAAATACACTTTTATTGCGCCCTTTATTTTTTATTATTTTTTAATCACTTTTATTCCTATTACAAGGAATGTAAACATCCCTTCTAATAGAAATAAGGATGACAGGTCCTCTTTAGGCTTGATTCACACCTATGCAATTTTAGTGCTTTTTACATTTTGCAGATTTACACTACAGTCCATTTAACATGGTTTCCTATGGAACACGTTCTGTAGTGCCAATCTGCAAAAAGCACTAAAAATGCATAGGTGTGAATCAGGCCTTATTGAGAGATACAGGGTCAAAAAGACCCTAGATCTCTCATTTACCTTTAAAAGCAAAATAAAAATATATATATTTTTTTAACTTTAAAAAAAATGTATTATGGCCCGGGAACCGGAAGTTACACCAGATGTCGCTCCGGTCCTGAAAGGGCATAGAGACTAATGACAGCCATCTTGTCCTCACTTGTCTTCGTGCCTAGCTAACAGACACTTTGGGTTGTTCCCGGGCTTTACCAATAGGTCAGGTAAGCCCAGGAATGGCCATGAAGCGGCAGGAGGGGAAACACTCACATTATGTAAATAAATAAAAACATGCAACAGTAACAATGCACACAAACCTAATCCCCATATCACCCCAACCCTCTCGCCCTCCCCCCTACAATAGGAGCAGTTATCTAAGCAGATGCCCAATCTTCACTACTATCCATTTATTTTAATAGAAGAAGATGTAATTCATACACCTAATGGCTCATGGGGAGAAACTTTCCCTGAAACGATTTGTCCTCACCCTAATATTTATGAACCATCTGCCAGATGGCAGCAGTTCCGAAAGATGATGTCCAGGATGGGACAAATCGCTCACTATCCTCCCTGCTCTGCCAACACAGCGGGACTGATACATTTTTGTCTACAGAGACAAACTTACAGCCCACAACTCTGTGCATAATTTACAATTCTCTGGAGCGCAACCTTTTCTGCTAGCGTACAGTTAGAATACCAAGCCAGAATACAGTAAGTCAGCACGCAATAGAGGACCGATAAAAGGACTCTAAGATGTGTTTACTTAGACCATGTTTCCTGAGGAGTCGCAGGAAATACAAACGCTGCTGACACTGTTTGGTGACAGCTTTTACGTTTGCTGACCAAGTTAAGATCTGGGTAATATAAACACCTAAGAACTTAAAAACAGGGACTCGCTCTACCAATTCTCCTTTAATGTAGAGCGGTGCCAGGTCAGTTTTCCTCTTCCTAAAATCTAGGATCACTTCCTTGGTATTTCCTGTATTTAAAGACAGGTTGTTTTCCCCACACTTCTCCGAAATTCTTCCAAGCTCCTTCCTGTAGTACTCCTCTTCGCCACCCTGAATTCGACCAGTTATAGTAGTGTCATCTGAAAATTTGATGACACTATTTATTGGAAAATAGGGAGTACAGTCACAAGCAGTGGCGGCTGGTGAAGTTTTAGGATGGGGGGGCGCCAGACCCCGCCCTTGCTTTTTGACCCCTCCCACTTGGTGGAAATGGGCGTGGTTTCATCAAAATAGTGGGCGTAGCTCTAAGGTGGTGTGATTAGCATCTGAGATGAACGAGGGTTGGAGGGAGAGAGAGGGAGAGCAGGCCCAGATTCTACACAACAATATAAATATGTGCATTCTACAAAGTTTAACAATCAGCAGATTAAGATACTTCAATCATCCCGGCACCATTGTTGTTATGGTGTCAGGATGATTGAAGCGCATTATTTCTATTATTACATTGTAATATAAAATGAAACCATTCAACTCACCATAATGCAGAATCAGTGGGAGCCCCGAGCATGTCGTCTGCCACCAGATGCCATCAGGTGTCCCAAGCGGAGTCCCTCCTTACCTCACGTGTCCCCAGCGGAGTCCCTCCTTACATGCAGCCCTGTGTCACATCAAATGTAGCCTGAGTCACATCAAATGTCCCTATCACTTGCAGCCAGCGCATGTCCCCATCAATAGCAGCCTCTGCCCCTATCAATAGCAGCCTCTGCCCCTATCAATTGCAGCCTCTGCCCCTATCAATTGCAGCCTCTGCCCCTATCAATTGCAGCTTCTGCCCCTATCAATTGCAGCTTCTGCCCCTATCAATTGCAGCTTCTGCCCCTATCAATTGCAGCCTCTGCCCCTATCAATTGCAGCCTCTGCCCCTATCAATTGCAGCCTCTGCCCCATCAATTGCAGCCTCTGCCCCATCAATTACAGCGACTGCCCCATCAATTACAGCGACTGCCCCATCAATTACATCAGCTGTCCCATCAATTGCATCAGCTGTCCCATCAATTGCATCAGCTGTCCCATCAATTGCATCAGCTGTCCCATCAATTGCAGCGACTGCCCCATCAATTGCATCAGCTGCCCCATCAATTGCATCAGCTGTCCCATCAATTGCAGCGACTGCCCCATCAATTACAGCGACTGCCCCATCAATTACAGCGACTGCCCCATCAATTGCATCAGCTGTCCCATCAATTGCAGCGACTGCCCCATCAATTGCATCAGCTGCCCCATCAATTGCAGCGACTGCCCCATCAATTACAGCGACTGCCCCATCAATTGCATCAGCTGTCCCATCAATTGCAGTGACTGCCCCATCAATTGCATCAGCTGTCCCATCAATTACAGCGACTGCCCCATCAATTACAGTGACTGCCCCATCAATTACAGCGACTGCCCCATCAATTACAGCGACTGCCCCATCAATTACAGCGACTGCCCCATCAATTGCAGCGACTGCCCCATCAATTCAATTGCAGCGACTGCCCCATCAATTGCAGCGACTGCCCCATCAATTACAGCGACTGCCCCATCAATTGCAGCGACTGCCCCATCAATTACAGCGACTGCCCCATCAATTGCAGCGACTGTCCCATCAATTACAGCGACTGCCCCATCAATTACAGCGACTGCCCCATCAATTACAGCGACTGCCCCATCAATTACAGCGACTGCCCCATCAATTACAGCGACTGCCCCATCAATTCAATTGCAGCGACTGCCCCATCAATTCAATTGCAGCGACTGCCCCATCAATTGCAGCGACTGCCCCATCAATTACAGCGACTGCCCCATCAATTGCAGCGACTGCCCCATCAATTACAGCGACTGCCCCATCAATTACAGCGACTGTCCCATCAATTACAGCGACTGCCCCATCAATTACAGCGACTGCCCCATCAATTACAGCGACTGCTCCATCAATTACAGCGACTGTCCCATCAATTACAGCGACTGCCCCATCAATTACAGCGACTGCCCCATCAATTACAGCGACTGTCCCATCAATTACAGCGACTGCCCCATCAATTGCAGCGACTGCTCCATCAATTACAGCGACTGTCCCATCAATTACAGCGACTGTCCCATCAATTACAGCGACTGCCCCATCAATTACAGCGACTGTCCCATCAATTACAGCGACTGCCCCATCAATTACAGCGACTGCCCCATCAATTACATCAGCTGTCCCATCAATTGCAGTGACTGCCCCATCAATTGCATCAGCTGTCCCATCAATTGCATCAGCTGTCCCATCAATTACAGCGACTGCCCCAACAATTACAGCGACTGTCCCATCAATTACAGCGACTGTCCCATCAATTACAGCGACTGCCCCATCAATTACAGCGACTGCCCCATCAATTACAGCGACTGCCCCATCAATTACAGCGACTGCCCCATCAATTACATCAGCTGTCCCATCAATTGCAGTGACTGCCCCATCAATTGCATCAGCTGTCCCATCAATTACAGCGACTGCCCCATCAATTACAGCGACTGTCCCATCAATTACAGCGACTGTCCCATCAATTACAGCGACTGCCCCATCAATTCAATTGCAGCGACTGCCCCATCAATTGCAGCGACTGCCCCATCAATTACAGCGACTGCCCCATCAATTACAGCGACTGCCCCATCAATTACAGCGACTGTCCCATCAATTACAGCGACTGCCCCATCAATTACAGCGACTGCCCCATCAATTACAGCGACTGTCCCATCAATTACAGCGACTGTCCCATCAATTACAGCGACTGCCCCATCAATTACAGCGACTGCCCCATCAATTACAGCGACTGCCCCATCAATTACAGCGACTGCCCCATCAATTACAGCGACTGCCCCATCAATTACAGCGACTGTCCCATCAATTACAGCGACTGTCCCATCAATTACAGCGACTGCCCCATCAATTACAGCGACTGCCCCATCAATTACAGCGACTGCCCCATCAATTACAGCGACTGCCCCATCAATTACATCCTCTCTCCTATCAATGGCACCCTCTGCCCCATCAATAGCAGCGCCTGTCCCATCAATTGCGGTGCCGCTGAGAGGGGGTGTTTGTGCTGCCGAAATTCCCCCCAAAAATTTAATTTTTCTTAAAGATGATAAGGGGGGGGGATATTGCCACCGAAATTCCCCCTGAAAGTGACATTATTTTTCAAGCTGACAAACGGCTGACATTCTCCCTGAAAATGACATTCTTTTTTATAATGATAAGGGGGGGTTGCTGCGAAATTCCCCCTAAAAATGACATTCTTTGTTAAGATAATATGCGGGGGGGGGGGGCCGGGGGGGGATGCAGCCGACGATCTCTACGTAGAGATGAATATACAACAGAGGGGCAGCAGCAGCACTTACTATTTTGGTGGGGCCATGGCTGTGGAGGAGTCTGCTCCTCATACTTCCTGTCTTCTCTCTCGGGCGCATGAGAGAGACACAACAGGAAGTGACATCATGGCCCTAGATGTCAATCAATCTGCCCGGCTATAGTAACAGATACTATAAGCGCCGGGCAGACACTGTGGCTACCCGGTAAGCGCCACAAGGCGGTACTAAAGCCCGCAAATGAAGCGCCGCGTCTGCAATCTTTTGATTGCATGGACGTGGCACTTCCCATAATGCACGTGGCCGGCGCCACATAGTGCATTTGGTAAAGGATTTTTTGATATTCACATTTTTTTTTTTCTTAAAGGGGCCGTTTAAAAAAAAAAAAAAAAAAAAATTTTTTTTTTTTTTTTTTTTTTTGTGACTACAGGAGGGGGGGCGGCGCCCGGGCGCCCCCTATGGACGGGCCGCCACTGGTCACAAGTGTATCACAAGTAGAGGACTCGATACACAACCCTGTGGCACTCCTATGCTAATAATGCGCTTGGAGGAAACATATTTAATTAGTCTGACCGCTTGTGGGCGATTCACCTAAAAATCCCTTGTCCAAAAACAAAGGGACCCTGGCAATTTTATCTTCAGCATTTTAGTAACTAGTAAGTGTGGAACTGTGGTATTAAATACGGAACTGTAATCAATAAACAGCATTCTTACATAGTTGCCAGGAGACTCTAGATGACTTAGAGACCCGTGCAATGCAAAAGCAATAGCATCCTATGTACTTCTGTTTGGCAAATAATTGGCAAAGCCCAGAAAGCTTTGAGGCCCACTCAAGGTATTCGGCTGTGGCCACTGCAGGACAGCTGTTGTGGGTCCAATTCAAAACCTTCAGGACTGATGATATACCCAAGAAATGGTATGCAGGTCAGATGGAATCAACATTTATCAATCTTTGCATAAAGGTGGTTCGCACATACAGTAAGCACTGAAGTACATGTTTCACATGGGTAGCGTTTTTTTCTTGGTGGGTCTTGGAAAAAACGAAGACGTAGTCTAGATAAATAATTATAAACGTGTTTTTTGAAAATCATGGAACACCTCATCCATGAAACGCTGGAAAACAGATGAGGCATTGCACAGCCCAAAGGGCATAACCAGGTACTCATAATGTCCATTGCGGGTATTGAATTATGTCTTCCTCTTATCCCTTTCCCATATGCCAATAAGGTTATAGGCCTCACGCAGGTCTAATTTGGTCTAATTTAGTGAAGACTATGGCTCTTTTAAGGACATCAAACAATTCTAGGATAAGCTGCAGAGGATAAGAGTCCTTTATGGTGACTTGGTTTAATCCTCAATAGACAGTCCACCATTGTTCTTTTCAACAAAAAATAATCCTGCCCCTACTGGAAAAGAAGAGGGACTGATGAAACCTCTCTGTAAGTTATCTTGAATTTATTTTTCCACAGATCTTTGTTCGGGCTGTGACAACGGATATGTATTTCCCATTGGAAGCGGCGCTCCGAGATCAGGTTAATAGCACAGTTGAGAGCATGGTGTTGGTGTAGAACCTCTGCTTTCTTTTTACAATAGACATCTGCAAAGCCATGGTATTCCTGTGACAAGGTGGGTGGTAGGGACACAGATGCTAAAAAGCTGCAAGGTGGTCTTTTGGGAAGGAGTATGCAGTTGTGGTGACAGTATGTACCTCTTTATGGAGGGCATCAACCTGTAGGGTGACTGTGGAATGCCTTGAATTATACAATGCCTTTGCCCAAAGGTTGCCTGTGCACAGAAGTGATGTTCAAAGGTCTATGTTTGGGAATTAAAGGATTTGGGGCAAGATGGAAGGTTACAGGTATCGTGAGCTTGGTTTTGGAGGAACGATTTGTATGGTCTAACCCGGCACCTCCAACATGGGTTAGAACCTCTCTTTTTACAGGACGGTTTGGGCAAGTGGACAACATGTGTCCTTTCAGTCCACAATAAAGACATAGGCCCAGAGAGCATCTTCTCATGGGCTCTGCAGGTGTCATGAACTCAGCAACAGTTCCAGGTCTGGAGTCGGGCAGCGTTTGGAAATTAGGAGCCAACCGATACAATAGCTGAGGTAGATTGCAAATCTGTGACTTCTCTTGATCCCTTTCATGGTAGCGGACATCCAGACAAACACACAGCTCAATGAACTTTTCAAGATCATCTGGAAGATCCCTATACACCAGTTCATCCTTGATGCAATCAGTAAGCCCCTTGTAAAAGGCTGCACGAAGATCACCAGCATGCCAGTTTCATGTGACAACACTGAAGAAATGACACTTTGCTACAATGTAAAGTAGTGAGTGTACAGCTTGTATAACAGTGTAAATTTGCTGTCCAATCAAAATATCTCAACATACAGCCATTAATGTCTAAACCATTATTTTCCAGCAATGACTTAACTCTCTTGGGCATGGAGTTCACCAGAGCTCCACAGGTTGTCACTGGAGTCCTCTTCCACTCCTCCATGACGACATCACGATGCTGGTGTGGCACTCCTCCACCTTCTGTTTGAGGATGCCCCACAGATGCTCAATAGGGTTTAGGTCTGGAGACATGCTTGGCCAGTCCATAACTTTTACCCTGTGGCCCAGTCTCTGAAGGGAGGTGACCATGCTCTGCTTCAGTATGTCACAGTACATGTTGGCAGTCATGGTTTCCTCAATGAACTGTAGCTACCCAGTGTCAGCAGCACTCATGCAGTTCCAGACCATGACACTCCCAACACCATGTTTGACTGTATGCAAGACATACTTGTCTTTGAACTCATCACCTGGTTGAAAATTTAACACACCTGCTCCCCATTCACACCTGAAACCTTGTAACACTAACAAGTCACATGACACCGGGGAAGGGAAAATGGCTAATTGTGCCCAATTTAGACATTTTCACTTATTGGTGTACTCACTTTTGTTGCCAGCGGTTTAGACATTAATGGCGGTGTGTTTAGTTATTTTGAGGGACAACACATTTTCACTGTTATACAAGCTGTACACTCACTACTTTACATTTATAGCAAAGTGTAATTTCTTCAGTGTTGTCACATGAAAAGATATAATAAAATATTTACAAAAATGTAAGGGGTGTACTCACTTTTGTGAGATAGTGGGCCAGATCCACGTAGCGGATCGTAATTTTCGGCAGGGGTAGCGTATCATATTAGCGCTACGCCGCCACAACTTTGAGAGGCAAGAGCTGTATTCACAAAGCACTTGCCTCTAAAGTTACGGCGGCGTATCGTAAATCTGCCGGAGTATGGGCGCGGAATTCAAATGTTAAAGATGTGGGCGTGTTTTATGTTCATTTTACTTGACCCAACGTAAATGATGTTTTTTCTGAACGGCGCATGCGCCGTCCGTGGGGGTATCCCAGTGCGCATGCTCGCAATTAACCCGCAACAAGCCAATGCTTACGACGTGAACGTCATTCCACGCAAAGCCCTATTCGCGAACGACTTACGCAAACAACGTAAAATGTTCAAAATTCGACGCAGGAACAATGTCCATACTTAACATTGAGTACGCCTCAAATAGCAGGGGTAACTTTACGCTGAAAAAAGCCTTACGGAAACGACGTAAAAAAATGCGCCGGCCGGACGTACGTTTGTGGTTTCGTGTATCTAGCTAATTTGCATACTCAACGCGGAATTCGACGAAAGCGCAACCTAGCGGCCAGCGTAAATATGCACCTTAGATCCGACGGCGTACTAAGACGTACGCCAGTCAGATCTAGCCCAGCTTCAGGCGTATCTTGTTTTGTGGATACAAAACAAAGATACGCCGGAGCAAAATAGAAGTTACGCGGCGTATCAATAGATACGCCGTCGTAACTTCTTTGTGGATCTGCCCCACTGTGTGTATATATGTATATATGCTGTATATATATATATATATATATATATATACACACATACACACACATACACACATACAGTATATATGTGCATATATTAATACAAATGCCTTATTTATTTTGTTTCTATAATTGATCAAATGACCTCTGTTTTTAGCTGCATTAGGGGCCTTAGAGAGGTGGAGGTGGAGAATCCTTCTGACAATGGGGCAGTGTGACAACAGCAACTTGAAAGGTGCACATACACATTTCTGTGTTGGATGTGTCAGCAGGAGGCAGAGGAACAGCAGTACACTGCTCTTCCCAGAAAAGAGCTGGACGGGGGTATGTCAGCAAAGAAACAGCAGTACACTGCTCTTCCCAGAAAAGAGCTGGACGGGGGTATGTCAGCAAAGAAACAGCAGTACTGATCTTTCCAGTGAAAATCTATTCAGGGGGTGCATCAGAAGAAGTCTGACCACTGGAGTACAGGCAAGAAGCAAACTGACCATGCTGGGATGCATGTGCTTCTATGCCCTGGCGTGGTCAGTTTGAAAATTAAAAGCTGGGGGGCTGGCAGGGTCACCAGGGATTTCACACAAAAGGTGCAATGCAAAGAGAACAGGATCATTTTAATACAGGTACAGCACATGGTAACACAGACACATATCAGAAATATGAAATGTTGGGGTAACATACACTTTAAGGGTAGCTGCAAGGTTGGACAAAGCCCACCTTCCCCATGGCCATCCAAAATTAAGCTCAATTAAAACTAACACACCAGCATAAGTATCCTTATATAATCCAAATTTAAAAAAAGTAATAGTTATTAGTTATTTTCAGCTGAGACCAATTAAATAAATGACCCTGTATAGTATTTGTGACTAAAAGTTTCTAAAGACTAGGTTGTCTATTTATCAAATATTTGCTGTGCGAATGCCTCAAGCAAGTACACAGCCGTCATGAAAAATCTCTATAATTAGTGTAATATGTTTACTTGCTATGATTGTCAACGGCCATAATGTAATATTTTTCTGAAATACTAGATGGTGCTGACAATCAAAGTGTCAGGGAAATAGCCGAAGAATAGGCAATACTGCCAGTACTTATGGATGCGTGCAGACAAATCTCTGCGCGCATGCACGCATGCAGATGCGCAATGGCGAGTGCATGCAAACGTGTGCACATGACGTAACAGATGTTGGCACCCCTTGGCCTATTTAAACCTGCCACTGACACATGCAGATTGCTGGGTTGTCTTCAGCTCCCTGTATGTCATGTGCCTTGTGTATCCTGATCTCTTGGGCTTCCTGCTACCGACCCGGCTCACTGTACACGTTTATCCTGAACCTCTGGCTTGACCCCTGGCTCACGTCTTGACCTCTGCTCCTATCTGCTCCATTGTGATTGATCCCGGACCGGCTGACTGCCCTGTTATCTCCTGCCCTCAGTGTATGACCTGGCTTGCTTCTGTACCTATCTGAGACTGAGTGTACCACCCCTGGCCTGGCTACTGACTTGTTCCTGGTTCACCCTGCTGTTCTATACCTGTGGTACCACCTTGCACGGCTGTCAACAGAGTTTACCCAGCGCCACAGCTGTTCTCTGTTAACCAGCTCATCCAACAGCAGTACTGGCAAACCGTGCTACTTTGGGCACTGCACTCCCTGTATCACTCCCAGGGGTGTGTTGCACTTAGCCACAAGGGGCACCCTCTCAGCAACCCGGCCTCACACCTGAAACTTAACACAAAGAAATGAAACATATTATACAAAAATTTCAGGGATTATTTGATATGGCTATGTGATTGCTTAAAACATTCACACAGCATTGTTTTAATGAAAATATCACTAGGTGTCAGCAGGACTTCTCCAAAAAATCCACAATAACACATTTATAACATAAAGAATGAATATCTCTCATAATGAATCTATACCTTGCTCACAATAAGCAAAATCACATGTTCACTTTACAGCAGGGACCCTAAGGTTCATATAGAGAAGGGTATAGAGAGGGAAACAAGCAAGAAGAGGTGCAGGACTAATGAAACTATCCCCATGCCCTTGAGATATAAGACTCTGGCAAAACCCTAAATATTGGCTGCGACTCCACTTGCCGCTCATCTCTGCTTATAACTGTTTGCAACTGAAGGAATGTGCTGTCACTGTTGGAATGACTGGAGAGAGTACACACTTTTCTTTGTACTCCTCATCTGGTTGCTGCTCCCCATTCACACGTGAAACCGTGTAACACTAATGAGCCACATGACACCAGGCAGGGGAAATGGCTAATTGGGCCCAATTTGGACATTTTCACTTAGGGGTTGTTGAACGCGATGCAATAATATATATACACTCTATTCTACCCTATAATATATAGCTATCGCATAAATGTATTAATGTGTAGTTGTCCCTTGTTTGCTAGTCTAACCTATCAGAGTATGCTAGGCCTAATGCTATACTGTTAACTATAAAGACAGATGCACTTGAGTAAAACAAGTTATTCATTTCCTTTAAGTAGGAATATCATATTCTAACAACAGATATCTATAAAAATCTATAACAATAATAATAATAATGATAACGGATACTTATTCTCTCCGTGAGGCAGCCTCCTAACTGGCTGAGCTCTCAGATGTAACAGAGTGAAGGCCTCTGTGAGCCTCATGGAGTTAGGCCCAAGCCATCAGGCTTCTATGAGGCCTTTAGAGATCCATGTGGCTTCAGTGTAGGTCTTCAGGTCAAGAGACTAAGCTTCCTCCAACAGCCCTTTTTACAAAACTCACTCATTACTCATTCAAACTCCCTCCCATTGCCAGCCCATTTGCCTTTGGACCAATCATTGCATTTTTGGGACAGTCTCTCTCAAGCTTGCTTGTAGGTTATATTTACCTACTGTCCTGCCATACTTGGCCTCTGGGGGCGGCATTGCCCATATAATCTCCAATAGTTCTCTGGCACTTTGATCATTGCAATTGTGTTGACAGTTGCACTTCCCTTTTGTCAGCAGAGGGGCTAATCAAATAGATCTCACAGGCATCGCGGAGCCAGGCTTAACAGATTACATTCCTGAGGGGGGCATCCTGTCTTCCAGGGCACTGCAGGACAAGCCTCTGACCGATGGGAATGAAAACAGAATATGTATAAATACCCAGAAATTATATTCCTTACAACAGGGATGTACTCACTTTTGTTGACAGCAGTTTAGACATTAAAGTGGTTGTAAACCCTTTTTTACAGTTTAGAAGATATCCCCTGTCCCCTGCATGTGCCGATGTCATCGGCACATGCGCACTGGGGCAAACTGAAGCAATGGCATGCATGGGAGTGATGTCATCGCAGCTCCAGCCAATCACAGCGCCGGAGTTGCGATACCTGGAAGTAACTCCGGGATGAAATGTTGGCGGTCAGAGATGGAAACGTGGACCACTGCGGGGGCTTCAATCTGAGGTAAGTAATACATAATGAGCTAGTATGCTATGCGTACTAGTTCATTATGCTTTTGTCTTGCAGGGCTTTCATTTATTTTTATTTGTTTCCCCAAGGGTTAACTTCCTCATTAATGGCTGTGTGTCGAGTTTTTTTGAGGGACAACACATTTATATTGTTTTTTTTTTTTATTCTATATTTTATTGTTTATTAAACATACTTCAATTGCATATGTATCACATATATAACATATCAGAAATTGATTCTGCAATGAAAGGAATTTACAGAGCATTTCAGTTCCAAAATGTTTCCTTTTCTAGATATACTGACGGTATAATCTTCATCGTCCTTCCTATTTATCAAGCCAGCACAACAAAAAACAAAAACAGAACAAAAACAAACAAACCAAAACAAAAACAGAAAAAAAATATATAAAAAAAATATTCATCTATTCCGCCTCCGCCAGTGCCTCCGCCAGTGCACAGCCATATTCTCTAGAGCAGACATACGCTGACCATGATGACCATTTTTTATTAAACTTCTCTTCTCTGCCTTGAATAATAGCACTACCTCTTTCCATAGTATATATTTCAGCTATTTTTTTTAAGCCACTGCGAGACAGAGGGTGATGATTCCCGCTTCCAGAGAGCAAATACACATGACTTGGCTGCATTCAGAAGGTGAACGGTCATCGAATTACTATATTTACGCCTAGAAAGCTCTGAAAGATGGAGCAAGTATCTGTTTGGTTCAGAAACCAGGTCCTGACCTTTCAGCTGTCTTATCATATCTCGGACCTTGGCCCAGAATGCCTGCAGTTTTTGACACAACCAAAAAATATGGAGCATATTGCCCTATGCCACACCACAACGCCAACACATATTTGTCCTTTCCAGATAAATTTTATGCAACAATGATGGGACTCTATACCAACGTGTGAGAATTTTATAACACAGCTCTTGGGGCCTGATTCTCAAAAGAGATACGCAGACTTAACTGCTGTTCAGCCTGCGTATCCCTGTGCCTAAATTTGGAAACGATTTTCAAAAGGCTTTTTCCAAAGTTAGGCAGAAAATCTGACATGTGTAAGACACTTACACGGTCAGATTTTAGGATGCAGTACCGCATCCGCCACTGGGGGCATTTCTCATTGAAATGCAGCTTTGCGTATGCAAATGAGGACTTAAGCAGATTTTCAAAGCATTTCATCACTGTGATTTCTGCCTAAGTTCCGAATTTGCCTGCGCAAAACTAGGGCTGGTTTTATAATGTGTAAAGTTAGTCACACATTGTAAAGGCCCATTCCAGCGACGGCATTTGGTATGCATTCCCGAGGGAGAACTCCACGGCAATTTTAAAATTCAAAACCGGCATGGGTTCCCCCCCAGGAGCATACCAGGCCCTTAGGTCTGGTATGGGTTGTAAGGAGACCCCCCACGCCGAAAAATTGACGTAGGGGGTCCCCCTACAATCCATACCAGACCCGTATCCAAAGCACGCTACCCGGCCGGTCAGGAAGGGAGTGGGGACGAGCGAGCGCCCCCCCCTCCTGAGCCGTGCCAGGCCGCATGCCCTCAACATGGGGGGGTTGGGTGCTCTGGGGCAGGGGGGCGCACTGCGGGGCCCCCCACCCCAGAGCACCCTGTCCCCATGTTGATGAGGACAGGACCTCTTCCCGACAACCCTTGCCGTTGGATGTCGGGGTCTGCGGGCGGGGTGCTTATCGGAATCTGGGAGTCCCCTCAAATAAGGGGGCCCCCAGATACCGGCCCCCCACCCTAAGTGAATGGATATGGGGTACATCGTACCCCTATCCATTCACCTGGAGGCAAAAAGTAAAAGTTAGTAAACACACAACACAAGGCTTTTTAAAATAATTTATTATTCTGCTCCGGATGCCCCCCCTGTCTTCGTTATTAGCTCAATTACCAGGGGGGGCTTCTTCTTCCGCTCTCCGGGGGTCTTCTTCCACTCTCCGGGGGGAGTTTCTTCTTCCGCTCTCCGGGGGGGGCTTCTCCACTCTCCGATGGGCTTCTTCCATCTTCTCCCCTCTTCCGCTGTTGACTCGGCGAACCCCGGTTCTTCTCCAGCTGTCCGGTGCCTTCTTCTTCAGCGCCGGCTGCCTGCTATGTTTGTGTGTTAGCTCAATTAGTAACAGGCAGCCGGCGCGGTCTTCTGTGACGTCAGGGTCTTCTGTTCTTCTCCCCTCTTCCGATGTTGACTCGTCGCCTGTTGTCGCTGTAATGATGGAAGCGCGCCTTGCATCCCATTTATATAGGCATCACCGTCCCATCATGCTCCGGCAGGTACCCACGTGGTGGGTGCCTACCCACGTGCACCCACCACGTGGGTACCTACCGGAGCATGATGGGACGGTGATGCCTATATAAATGGGATGCAAGGCGCGCTTCCATCATTACAGCGACAACAGGCGACGAGTCAACATCGGAAGAGGGGAGAAGAACAGAAGACCCTGACGTCACAGAAGACCGCGCCGGCTGCCTGTTACTAATTGAGCTAACACACAAACATAGCAGGCAGCCGGCGCTGAAGAAGAAGGCACCGGACAGCTGGAGAAGAACCGGGGTTCGCCGAGTCAACAGCGGAAGAGGGGAGAAGATGGAAGAAGCCCACCGGAGAGCGGAGAAGCCCCCCCCGGAGAGCGGAAGAAGAAACCCCCCCGGAGAGTGGAAGAAGACCCCCGGAGAGCGGAAGAAGAAGCCCCCCCTGGTAATTGAGCTAATAACGAAGACAGGGGGGGCATCCGGAGCAGAATAATAAATTATTTTAAAAAGCCTTGTGTTGTGTGTTTACTAACTTTTACTTTTTGCCTCCAGGTGAATGGATAGGGGTACGATGTACCCCATATCCATTCACTTAGGGTGGGGGGCCGGTATCTGGGGGCCCCCTTATTTGAGGGGACTCCCAGATTCCGATAAGCACCCCGCCCGCAGACCCCGACAACCAACGGCAAGGGTTGTCGGGAAGAGGTCCTGTCCTCATCAACATGGGGACAGGGTGCTCTGGGGTGGGGGGGCCACGCAGTGCGCTCCCCTGCCCCAGAGCACCCAACCCCCCCATGTTGAGGGCATGCGGCCTGGCACGGCTCAGGAGGGGGGGGGCGCTCGCTCGTCCCCACTCCCTTCCTGACCGGCCGGGTAGCGTGCTTTGGATACGGGTCTGGTATGGATTGTAGGGGGACCCCCTACGTCAATTTTTCGGCGTGGGGGGGTCTCCTTACAACCCATACCAGACCTAAGGGCCTGGTATGCTCCTGGGGGGGAACCCATGCCGGTTTTTTCTTTGAAAATTGGCATGGAGTTCTCCCTCTCAGGAATGCATGCTGAGCGACGCTGTCATTTTTTTTTATAATTATTTGTTTTCCCGGCGCGTCTTTTTTTTTCACCCGTCGCAACTTTAGTGTCCCGTCGAAATTCTCAAAGCCGCCCGGCGTTAATTACGTTCGCGCGCTGCACGTCGGAAAAATGACGTCACACGCATGCGCAGTACGGCCGGCGCGGAGGCGCGCCTCATTTAAATTTTAAACGCCCCCAGGAGAGGAGGACCGCCTTACGACGGCGGCACTTAAGTTACACGGCCTGAAATTTCTAGGTAAGTGCTTTGACGATCGGGCACTTAGGTAGAAATTAGGTAGTGTAACTTAACTGCTGAAATTTAAGTTAGGCAGACTTTTTGAGAATTTTGCCCTTGGTACTTAGTAGCCGTTGAGGAGTGATGAGTAAAATGTACAATATATCTCCGCTGCTCTTCAGACAATGTAATGTCTAAATCTCTTTCCCATTTCTGAAGGAATCCTGGGGTATAACCCTCTGACGATTGTACTAACAGTTTATACATCTCAGATACCCCACGTGCTGAGGGAGCATTTACCAAGCATACATTTTCCACGGGCGTATTCGGACGATCTGACCACTCCTTACGAAGAAGGGAACTGAGAAAGTGAGTAAGTTGCTGCATCCGCCATGGATCCAGTGGTGGATTAAACATCAATTGTATTTCCGCCTAGTCTTCAGCCTATATTCTTCAAGATAATCACCTAGACGAAATTTACCCTGTCTCACTGTTTGTCTAAAACAGCTATGTGTATATCCAGGGGGAAATGCTGGGTTTCCCAATATTAGATACATCCGGGATATTTCTCCCTCTTCCTTGGAGAAAAAATGGCTTTGTTGTATTACGCGCAGAGTTGCCCCTATCAAAGGATGGTTCCTCAATATTCCAAGTGCATTTGGCCTTAACCATTGGACACATTGAAGTGGAATCTTGGTGCACGATTGTTTAATTGCTACCCATGTTTTATATCCCCCATCTCTGCACCACGCCATAGCCCTGGCAAGGTGTAATGCCTGATAGTATCGGTTTGGATCTGGGAATGCCATACCACCCTGGATTTTAGGCCTGGCCAGACGATTGTAGGATAGATGTGGGTGCTTTTTTGCCAGATAAATCTGATAAAAATACTACGCAGTGATTTCAGAAATGGCCCTGGAATAACTATCGGTAAAGTCTGAAACAGATACAATAGCCTGAGCAGAATGTTCATTTTAAGAATCGCATTTCTACCCATCCATGTATAGGGCCCCTTATTCCATCTCCCCAGGTCCGCCGACAAATCCCGCATTATCGGTGGAAAGTTAGCTGCGAATATTTTGTCTACTGAGGGAGTCAGTTTGACCCCCAGGTATGTCAAATAAGATAAAGCTCATGGAAAAGAGAATGAAGCTTGAAAAGCTTTAACCCGCACAGGAGACAGGGTAATATTAAGTAGTTCCGATTTTTGTATATTAATTTTGAAAAAAAATTGACAGAGGAGAATATCGATTAAACTCTTTTAATAGGTTTGGCAATGTGGTCTCTGGGGATGTAATAAAAAACAGTATATCATCTGCAAAAGCCACAGCTTTATGATCAGTCTTGCCTGTTCAAAAACCCTGAATATCCATGCTTCATTGGACGTATCGCAGAAATGGTTCTAAAGTTAATATAAAAATCAACAGAGATAGCGGACACCCTTGTGTAGTACCATTCCTCAGATTGAAGTATGAGGAGGTTACCTCATTGATTCTAACAGCTGCAGATTGAGCTGAGTATATAGCCTCTATCCATTTACTAAACCCCTCCCCCACCCCGATATGGATTAACGTCTCCTTCAGGAATGTCCAATCCACCCTGTCAAAGGCCTTTTCTGCGTCAGAGAATAACAAACACAATGGTATTTTATGCAGATGAGCTAAATGAATGATATTTAGGGCTCTAGTAGTGTTATCCTTTGCCTCCTTCGTTGGTACAAACCCGGCCTGATCAGGGTGGATGATATCCTGAAGGTGAGATTGTAATCCTGACACTAATTTACGTGTAAAAAACTGTGGGGCAGATCCACATACATCTGCTCTGGGCGCAGCGTATGTAAGATACGCTACGCCGCTGTAACTTACTTTGAGTTAGTTTGAATCCTCAATGAATCCGCTCCATAAGTTATGGCGGCGTAGCATATCTCTCGCGGCGTAAGGGCGCGGAATTCAAATTCGGCGTGTTTCATTTAAATGAAGCGCGTCCCCGCGCCAAACGAACTGCGAATGCGCCGTCCGTAAAAACTCCCAGGGTGCATTGCTCCAAATGACGTCGCAAGGACGTAATTGGTTTCGAAGTGAAAGTGAAAGTAAATGGCGTCCAGCCCCATTCACGGACGACTTACGCAAACGACGTAAAATTTTTAAAATTATACGCGGGAACGATGGCTATACTTAACATTGAGTACGCCACCATATAGCAGCTTTAACTATACGCCGGAAAAAAACGAACAGAAACGACGTAAAAAAATGCGACGGCCGCTCGTATGTTGGTGGATCATTGGAAATAGCTAATTTGCATACTCGAAGCAGAATACGACGGAAACGCCACCTAGCGGCTGCCGGAAAATTGCATCTAAGATCCGACGGCGTACGCCTGTCGGATCTAACCCAGATGCCGTCGTATCTTGTTTTGTGGATACCAAAACAAAGATATGACGTGCAAAATTTGAAATTACGTGGCGTATCAAGAGATACGCACGCGTAATTTCTTTGAGGATCTGCCCCTTTAAGTCTACATTTAGTAGGGAGATATGCTGATAGTTCATACAATGAGCATGGTCCTTACCTTACTTTGCAATCACAGTAATGTGTGCCCTTAGGGTGTCTATTGGTATAGGCCATCCTTCCAAAATGGAATTAAATGCCTTAATAAATCTAGGAGCAAAACATGAAGGAAATGCCCTGTATACCCATCTGGGCATGGGGCTTTATGAGGTTTAAACATCTTAATCGCCCTCATTTATTCCTCTGACGAAATTGGAGCGTTCATTAATTCAGCGGCGTCTTCAGATATTGATGGTAGCCCTGACGAAGAGATATATTCCCGAACTAATTGACGCTTTTGAGCCATCAGCTCAGTGGATAGGTTTGTCGGTAGATTATATAAGGACACATAGTACTCTCGAAAAACTTCTGCAATTTCCCAGGATATATATTTACGTTTCCCACTGTCAGAATCGAAATTTCCCTAAGTGAATGGGCCAATAGTTTACCTGATTTGTTCCCATGTACTTGCATATGTCTGGCTTTTAATAAAAATATTTTAGTTTCATGTCCAAGAAGAGATGCCAATTTTTCCCCTTCCACCCTAAGGTCCACTGCTACTGAGCTAGAAAGTGATTTTTTATGTTTGGATTCTAAATTGAAAAAAGGAGGGGACGAACATATGTTAAACAAACATATTGAACATGTGCAAAAGTGCATGTGCTAAAAAATTCCTAGATTAACACTCTGAATTAAACACCAATTAAGAGTCCCATTAGGTCAAGGGGCCAAAGCCACCTGGCCCTACTAGACAATAAAGTACTAGCCCAGTGGGTATTGCCACGAAAAGCCTGACAACACTATTAAAAAAATTAAATCAAACAATAAACCACAAATGAGTGAATAAAGTCCATAAACTTCAATTTGGAAATAAATGTGATGAATCCAAGTGAGATTGGAGACACCCGTGAAAGCTTCAAGAAGTCCTGATTATAGCACCAACGTGAATCCACCACCGATCACACAGCTGCTTACCGGAAGTCAGGGTCCTGCCGGACCACTATCAACATGTCTTTCCACCATGGGTATCACATCTGCAGGAAGTTCTCCGCTTGCATTAAGACCATGCCGTGTTAAATGGTGAAAAAACACAAAACAGGCTCCACATAGCATAAATCCGGGTAAATTTATTAAAATATAGTAAAAATAAATGTACAACTCACATTTAAGTTGATAAAAACAAGCAGTTGGCCTGTAACGCCGGCCGGACGTATCAGGGACAAAAGCCACTCGTTGGAGAAAATGAAGGGGATGGCGTCCACACGTCACTCACTCCACCCAACGCGTTTCGTGAGAAATCACTTCTTCTCGGGGTACGAGTGGCGTGGGACGCCACCCCTCTTTATAGAAACACCTATCGCTAACAAACAATCGAGCCATAATTACCACGCCTCGCTCCGGGATCGCCGCGCACGCCGGAAGTGTAACTCATTGACATCCGGGTCACTGGACGCTCCGAGGCTGCCCATAGGCTACCCCAGCAGTTCCGCCCAGAGGGGCTGGCACCCATGACGTCCGCGTCACTCACCGAAGCGAGGCCTGACAGGACCACCCTCAAAGGGGGCGGGGCTGTATATGTCATGGCTCGAGTGCTCGGAGCTCACACTAAACATTTAATAGCGATAATTGTCAACCTGTACCCATGCCTACATCTCGTGTGTCATGGGGCATCATCAAGTTGTTCGCTCCATAAGGAATTTTTAAAAGGGAATTTAAAAATGAATCAAACCACCTACGATCGTAACCAAGCCTCACTATGGGTCACTCGCACATGCGCCCAACCAACAATAGTGGTTGCGCTCCACAGGGCGTAATGCTAGCCATTTTCGAGGCAAACCCTCCCATATCATAAAGGGATGAATGGGAAAGTCGTGACAGTTTCACACAGTGATCTCACCATGTTGTTCAATGGCCCATACCCAGAAATGAACCTGTAGTTGATGGACATTGTATAAATAAAATAAACTCAATCAAAACATTAAAAATTAATTTAAGTGCATTTGTGAAACATAAATAAATTGACTAGTGATAATAAATCAATTCTAATTATATGGGCGACCTCAACAATCAAAATCCCATATATTATTAAGTTACAATTTGTGATCAATATGTGAACCATAACTGAATCTCCCTAAGACCCCTGTTACGGGGAATGTTGAATCAATAAAATTAAAATTAGTGTATATCAAAACAAAGGGGTTAATCCCAATCCATACAATCAACATAAATTAATAAATCTGAGACTAAAAAAAGGGAGAGGGGGGGGGGGGGGGAGATTAGCCCCGATACTAGTGAAAGTTATCACCAGACAGTATATCCATAACTAATTTTTCTCGTCAGAACAAAAAGTTCAATCACCTGCTAGGGAAGTCTCAAGAGTTAACACCCATGAACTAAGCATTGTTTATGAATGCATTGATGTCAGTGTCCACGTTGAGGCCATGGGGAAGATATGTCCTCAGTCTATGGATCCATGCCATTTCGGTTTTCGAGATTTCTCTAATAAGGGAACTCCCCCTCCAGTTCGGTTTGTATTTATCGATACCCACAAACAAAGTCCCCTCGGGATTTCTATGATGAACCAAATCATAGTGTCTCGAAACCGAATGGTTTGGAAAGCCATTTCTTATCTTAGCTATATGTTCGTTTAGTCTGGTTTTCAATTCCCTCTTGGTCCTCCCTACGTACTGAAGCCCGCAAGGGCATTGGAGTAAGTAAACCACCCCTTTGCTAGAGCAGGTAATGAATGGTTTTACTTCATGTGTTCGACCAGTACTAGTGGAGGAGAAATGGGTGATCTTTCGATCTCGACATTTATTTAGAGAACATACCTGGCAATTTTTGCATCTGTGGTAACCCGTGAGATTCTGCCAAAAGATTCTTGTTTCGCTAGGAGGATCCTGAACACTTGGGGCCACACTGGCTCCCAAGGAGGAGGCGCCGCGAAACACTACAGAAGGTCTTGCTGGTAGCACGGGTGCAAGTACAAGATCACTTTGCAGTATATGCCAGTGTTTTCTGATTAAACGTTTAATATTTTGGTGTTGAACCGAGAAAGTGGTTATAAATGGCAAAGAGGAGACGTTGTTTTCCTGTTTAGTCTGCACCTTTAACAGGGATTCTCTCTCCGTGTCACGGGCGGATCGTACCGCCTGGTCCAATATCAACGGATCATACCCCTTCTCGAGGAATTTATTCGATAGAACGGTTGCCTGGGTATCAAAAACATCAACTTCTGTACAGTTGCGTCTAATTCTGGTGTATTGTCCCTGAGGAACTGCCTTTAACCATGGACCATAGTGGCAACTGTCGACAGGAATAAACGAGTTCCTATCTGTTGGTTTAAAAAAAGTACTCGTGACAAACTTGTCACCCACTATACCAATGTTTAGATCCAGAAAATTCACCAAAGTCTGACTCGCAGAAAAGGTAAATCTAATGCCTCTACCATTATCGTTAAGAAAACTCATGAACACATCGAGTTGGATGTGTTCATGAGTTTTCTTAACGATAATGGTAGAGGCATTAGATTTACCTTTTCTGCGAGTCAGACTTTGGTGAATTTTCTGGATCTAAACATTGGTATAGTGGGTGACAAGTTTGTCACGAGTACTTTTTTTAAACCAACAGATAGGAACTCGTTTATTCCTGTCGACAGTTGCCACTATGGTCCATGGTTAAAGGCAGTTCCTCAGGGACAATACACCAGAATTAGACGCAACTGTACAGAAGTTGATGTTTTTGATACCCAGGCAACCGTTCTATCGAATAAATTCCTCGAGAAGGGGTATGATCCGTTGATATTGGACCAGGCGGTACGATCCGCCCGTGACACGGAGAGAGAATCCCTGTTAAAGGTGCAGACTAAACAGGAAAACAACGTCTCCTCTTTGCCATTTATAACCACTTTCTCGGTTCAACACCAAAATATTAAACGTTTAATCAGAAAACACTGGCATATACTGCAAAGTGATCTTGTACTTGCACCCGTGCTACCAGCAAGACCTTCTGTAGTGTTTCGCGGCGCCTCCTCCTTGGGAGCCAGTGTGGCCCCAAGTGTTCAGGATCCTCCTAGCGAAACAAGAATCTTTTGGCAGAATCTCACGGGTTACCACAGATGCAAAAATTGCCAGGTATGTTCTCTAAATAAATGTCGAGATCGAAAGATCACCCATTTCTCCTCCACTAGTACTGGTCGAACACATGAAGTAAAACCATTCATTACCTGCTCTAGCAAAGGGGTGGTTTACTTACTCCAATGCCCTTGCGGGCTTCAGTACGTAGGGAGGACCAAGAGGGAATTGAAAACCAGACTAAACGAACATATAGCTAAGATAAGAAATGGCTTTCCAAACCATTCGGTTTCGAGACACTATGATTTGGTTCATCATAGAAATCCCGAGGGGACTTTGTTTGTGGGTATCGATAAATACAAACCGAACTGGAGGGGGAGTTCCCTTATTAGAGAAATCTCGAAAACCGAAATGGCATGGATCCATAGACTGAGGACATATCTTCCCCATGGCCTCAACGTGGACACTGACATCAATGCATTCATAAACAATGCTTAGTTCATGGGTGTTAACTCTTGAGACTTCCCTAGCAGGTGATTGAACTTTTTGTTCTGACGAGAAAAATTAGTTATGGATATACTGTCTGGTGATAACTTTCACTAGTATCGGGGCTAATCTCCCCCCCCCCCCCTCCCTTTTTTTTGTCTCAGATTTATTAATTTATGTTGATTGTATGGATTGGGATTAACCCCTTTGTTTTGATATACACTAATTTTAATTTTATTGATTCAACATTCCCCGTAACAGGGGTCTTATGGAGATTCAGTTATGGTTCACATATTGATCACAAATTGTAACTTAATAATATATGGGATTTTGATTGTTGAGGTCGCCCATATAATTAGAATTGATTTATTATCACTAGTCAATTTATTTATGTTTCACAAATGCACTTAAATTAATTTTTAATGTTTTGATTGAGTTTATTTTATTTATACAATGTCCATCAACTACAGGTTCATTTCTGGGTATGGGCCATTGAACAACATGGTGAGATCACTGTGTGAAACTGTCACGACTTTCCCATTCATCCCTTTATGATATGGGAGGGTTTGCCTCGAAAATGGCTAGCATTACGCCCTGTGGAGCGCAACCACTATTGTTGGTTGGGCGCATGTGCGAGTGACCCATAGTGAGGCTTGGTTACGATCGTAGGTGGTTTGATTCATTTTTAAATTCCCTTTTAAAAATTCCTTATGGAGCGAACAACTTGATGATGCCCCATGACACACGAGATGTAGGCATGGGTACAGGTTGACAATTATCGCTATTAAATGTTTAGTGTGAGCTCCGAGCACTCGAGCCATGACATATACAGCCCCGCCCCCTTTGAGGGTGGTCCTGTCAGGCCTCGCTTCGGTGAGTGACGCGGACGTCATGGGTGCCAGCCCCTCTGGGCGGAACTGCTGGGGTAGCCTATGGGCAGCCTCGGAGCGTCCAGTGACCCGGATGTCAATGAGTTACACTTCCGGCGTGCGCGGCGATCCCGGAGCGAGGCGTGGTAATTATGGCTCGATTGTTTGTTAGCGATAGGTGTTTCTATAAAGAGGGGTGGCGTCCCACGCCACTCGTACCCCGAGAAGAAGTGATTTCTCACGAAACGCGTTGGGTGGAGTGAGTGACGTGTGGACGCCATCCCCTTCATTTTCTCCAACGAGTGGCTTTTGTCCCTGATACGTCCGGCCGGCGTTACAGGCCAACTGCTTGTTTTTATCAACTTAAATGTGAGTTGTACATTTATTTTTACTATATTTTAATAAATTTACCCGGATTTATGCTATGTGGAGCCTGTTTTGTGTTTTTTCACCATTTAACACGGCATGGTCTTAATGCAAGCGGAGAACTTCCTGCAGATGTGATACCCATGGTGGAAAGACATGTTGATAGTGGTCCGGCAGGACCCTGACTTCCGGTAAGCAGCTGTGTGATCGGTGGTGGATTCACGTTGGTGCTATAATCAGGACTTCTTGAAGCTTTCACGGGTGTCTCCAATCTCACTTGGATTCATCACATTTATTTCCAAATTGAAGTTTATGGACTTTATTCACTCATTTGTGGTTTATTGTTTGATTTAATTTTTTTAATAGTGTTGTCAGGCTTTTCGTGGCAATACCCACTGGGCTAGTACTTTATTGTCTAGTAGGGCCAGGTGGCTTTGGCCCCTTGACCTAATGGGACTCTTAATTGGTGTTTAATTCAGAGTGTTAATCTAGGAATTTTTTAGCACATGCACTTTTGCACATGTTCAATATGTTTGTTTAACATATGTTCGTCCCCTCCTTTTTTTGGTTTAGCGCAATTAATCTTTCTTTTTCTAATATTTACATTGTTTACACACAATTTAATTGCTGCTTGTCAATCCTAAACTTTCTACCTTAGCGCAGTTGTTCCCAAAACAATTCCTTTGGATTCTAAATTGGCCACCAAATTTAATTGAGTTTGGAGAGCTGCTTGCTTATTTTTAAGTATTTCAGTCGCCTTTTGAATCAGCAGACCCTGCATAACACACTTATGTGTTTCCCATAATGTAAATAGAGAGATATCCTCTGTATCGTTATCACAAAAAATTCTGGCCAATGCCTCAGATAGATCATTACGTAATGGACCTTCTTGTATCAAAGATTCATTGAGCTTCCACGTCCTCGGTCTAGTTGCATACTTATCAAGCTGTAGATCTATAACAGCTAGAGAATGATCCGATACAGTCTGACTACCAATTGAAGAGCTCACTACCACTGGTAGTAAGGACTGAGATACCATTATATAATCAATCCGAGAATAACTGTCATGTGGAGCCGAATAGAAGGTATAATCTCGATCATTGGGGTGTTGTACCCGCCAAATATCTACCAACCGGACAGTTTGGAGGGCCTTCCTAGCACGTCTGAGATATGAATAAGACAGATGTGAGGCAGACTTTGAAACATCCAGCAGTGGATCAAGAGCCACATTGAAGTCTCCTCCCAATATCACCCCTCCTTCCATAAACTCCTGTAGGATGTTAAGAATTCCATCCAAACAGCTCAGTTGTGCCCTATTAGGCAGATATATAGAAGCTAAGGTAATACGACTGTTGAACCTCTCAGGTTCAAAAAAGAACAATTCTGTTGTTCAATGTGTACAATGTGTTATTGCATCAGTAAGCCAGAATTGTGTTTGTTTCAGGTTAGCTGTTATGCTTGCGCCATCTACTGGCCAAAAATTAATATTGTTGTAAATATTCCTATCTAGCTCTTATAGGATGTGACATCAAAATCCTCATATCCATACAACCTATGCACCAGCAGAAGGGGAACAGAGGAAAGAGGGGGGAAAAAAACACAATACGGATACGCAGCAATTAACCTAAAGATGGCCTGTTGAGCCTGCTCACCCCTGCGTTCCCTTCCTCAATAATTCCAAGAAGGGAAGGCACTGGGAGGCAAAAACCTATGTGGCGACAAATTTATATTGTTATACAAGCGGTACACTCATTACTTTACATTGTAGCAAAGTGTTATTTCTTTAGTGTTGTCACATGAAAAGACATAATAAAATATTTACAAAAATGTGAGGGATGTACTCACTTTTGTGAGATACTGTATAAATGTATTTCTGTGAATTCCATCAGAACCCAAATGTTATATTGTGGTGAAGCATTTTGAATTCCATTGAGAACACTACAAAAAGCTTGGTGGTCAGCATATAGATCATAGTGGAACATAAGATTAGTGGACATGCCAGAGAAACGCACAGGTAAAAAAGACATGGGCAAATAGCATGATGTTACATTGAACATGTGAAGACATTGTAATGAATATCAGGTGACAGATGAATGCAGACTAAGCATGAACAGCTATACAGATGCAACGAATTATGAATTAATGTGGGAATTATGTGGAAAATGATGTAAAGGTGCAGTAGACCAGCAGTAAGCTTCACTTCTGGCAAACTGCATGTTCCAAAGTGTGCCAAAACTGATTGTCACGTTTCTCAGTCAACAATTAGGACTTACAAAAGCAAAGCTGTTAATGAGATATAAATAGTGCCATAAAAAAATATCAATATACTGTAATAAAGAAGCTTCCCGATATTAGGGCTTTATCTGTCACAGAGGCAAACTAGGACAGTGCTATTTCTTGAATAGCATTTGGACAGTGCTATTCAAGACATCATAAATGTAATTTTCTAATACTTTTCTAATCAGCAGCCATCAAAACCTGTATATGGCAACCTTTTTAGTACCTTGTTTGCTAAAACCATTTTCTAATTGTATGCTCAACATTCTGACTTGAAGGTAGCATCACCATATGCTCAGAGCTTACACCAATTACCAAGCTGTAAATTAAAACTAGAGGAATAACTGCACTACCTGCCAGACATTAGGATAAAAACTCAGTGCCAGCTGGAAATGAAATGAATCCTACTTGTTAATTATTACCAAAGGTACATTTTTTGTATATTTGGAAGGGGAGTACTGACATTAACAGCCTTATGTGCTAACAGATAGTGAAGCAATAATAAATACAGTAACCAATCTGTAAAAGAGGCCTCACGGTTGGTTATAAAGATATTGGGACTGCTGCCCCTTAAAGTGGAGGTTCACCCAAAAAATACTTTTTTATCATTAGATTGAGGCTATTTAAGGGGAGCAGAAACGGGTATTTTTTTTTTTAAATCAATGGCGTACTTGCCGTTTTCGAGATAGATGTTCTCCCGTCGCTTCCGGGTATGGGCTGCGGGACTGGACGTTCCTATTTGATTGACAGCCTTCCGACGGTTGCATACAGCGCGTCACGATTTTCCGAAAGTAGCCGAACGTCGGTGCGCAGGCGCCGTGTAGAGCCGCACCGACGTTCGGCTTCTTTCGGCAACTGGTGACGTGCTGTATGCGACCGTCGGAAGGCTGTCAATCAAATAGGAACGCCCTGTCCCGAAGATCATACCCGGAAGCGGCGGGAGAACATCTATCTCGAAAACGGTAAGTACGGCATTGATTTAAAAAAAAAATACCCGTTTCTGCTCCCCTTAATTAGCCTCAATCTAATGTTAAAAAAAAAAATTTGGGTGAACTCCCGCTTTAATAAACCTGAATACCATTTCCCAATTGATATCTAATGAAGAAAAAAAGGTGCACTGTCTCCTTAAATAACAACAAATACATATAGTGATAATAATAAACAATTTGTCAAAGCTGTGCAATTTAAGTAAAATTAATGAATCGATGAAATGAAAGAATATTGCAATACAATAAGAACAGATCAAATGTATGAAATTATGTGAATAAAGAAATAACTAAAAAAACGATTAAAAGGAACACTAAAGGTTCGTTTTTTATTAGATCAATTGATTGCTGTAAGCTAGAGCATTTAAATATCACTTACCTCGTTTTTCCTTTTGACCTCCAAAATACAGTAATCCAGGTTTGAAAATGCCATTTCCTGTCACTCCTCTTCTTGCTTTCCACCAGCAGCTGAGCCGTTTTGCATGGTGGAAAGCAGAATGTGCTCACCCCCTCCCTATGACTACAGCCCTGCATGAAGATGCTCTCTTATCCCTCACAGGCATGGAGGCTAAGCCTAATGGGAACTGTAGTTCCCATTAGGCCATGATGTAGCAAGAATGAATGCGTACCGCAATCCAGGAAGTCAGTGAGAATAATGATTCCGGAGTGACAGAGGTGAATAAAACAGCTCGATTTCAACAGGTATCAAACTAGTTATAATGCAAAACATTACTTTTTACTTTATCAGCTACTGTCAGACTTTAAGAGGAAAATATTTTTGTCTTTACAACCCCTTTAATGAAACAGTCATAATAAAAAGTCAATGATCATAAAAAAAGGTCCATTAATGTGCCAAGCAAAGTGCTCTGTGCTCAAAACGTAAACAGTTTTTTGAGCACAGAACACTTTGCTTGGCACATTGATGGACTTTTTATGATCATTGACTTTTTATTATGAGTGTTTCATTAATTGATTTTTTAGTTATTTATTTATTCACATAATTTGATACTTTTAATATGTTATTATTGTATTGCAATATTCTTTAATTTCATTTTTTAATCATTTGTACAAAAATAATACACCACAATAAAAAACCAGGACAATATACATAAAATAAGCAAGCTAAAGTAGAGAAAACATTTAAATCTTATACACAACATTACAGACAAACTAATGCAGACATATAGAAAATGTGTATATCCCATAACCTTTTCATTTCAACCATATATCCAAAGAGGACGAAAGAGACATTTTGAGAGGTGGAGGTTTCCCACATCAAAATACTAATAATCTGGTTGATCTCTCTCCACAATGGCTCTAATGGTTACTAATAGGTAGATTCAGGTAGAGTTAGGCCGGCTTATTAGTAGATAAGTCGACCTAACTCAGAATCTACGCCAACGTATGTTTAAGCGTATGCTCAAACAGAGATACGCTCAGGGCCACCTTAATAGCATCATGGGCCCCTGGGCAAAGAAATGCTCTGGGGCCCCTACAATGATGACAGTGCAGGTAAACAGACATCAAGCAGGTAGGAGGCAGACTGCCTCCCCTGTGTATCTATCACTCTCAGTGCCACCATGGGGCCCCCAATTTCGGGGCAGCGTGGGCTCAAGGACCAGCTGCTTTGGGGAAAGTACAGGGGCCCCCCATGCAGCTGGGGCCCCTGGGCAGTGCCCAGGTATGCCCTCTCATTAAGACAGCCCTGGATACGCTTAAACATATCTAAGATACGACGGCTTGCGCCGTCCTATCTTAGATTGCAATATTTTGGATGGCCGCTAGGTGGCGCTTCTATTGCGGTCGGCGTAGATTATGTAAATGAGTTCATACGCCGATTCACGAACGTACGCCCAGCCGCCGCAGTCGATTTACGCCGTTTCCGTAAGGCCTTAGTAGACCTAAAGTTATTCCACCTATTAGGTGGAATAACAATGTTAAAGTATGGCCGCCGTTCCCGCCGCGAGATTCGAATTTTTTACGTTGTTTGCATTAGTCGTCCGTGAATCGGGATTTACGTTGTTTACGTCCACGTCAAAATCAATAGGCCCGTACGGCGTACTTAGCCGCAATGCACACTGGGAAATGTAGGTAGTAACCAAAAAACGTCAAAAATGTAAGGTCAAGCCTTATTAGCATTAAACACGCCCCCTTCTACACATTTGAATCCGCCGCCCTTACGCCCGCCCGCTTTAGGCTACGCCGCCGTATATTAGCAGGCAAGTATATTGAGAATCATTACTAGCCTAGCTAATTTACGGCGGCGTAGCCTAAACAGGCTAAGCTACGCCGCCGTAACTTTAATCCATTGTACCTGAATCTACCTATAAGCCTCCCTACCAAATCTTACCTCTTGCATCCTCATTGCCTCCACTAATTTTTTCCACTCCTCTTTCATATCACTCCTGACCACCCCCCACCACATGTGCCCTTGGCAAAACTAAAAAATCATTTAAAAAACAATCTATTTGTGATATTAAGGGGAAGAAGTTTGGGAAGATGCTCACAACTTCCTCCATAATTCTCCCCTTACCTTTCCATATCGTGTTTCCTTATCTTTCCCTTTTATTGCTCCCTTTCTCATTATAATCCATCCACGCCCATTGTGAGTGTTCTATATCAGTGAAAATACCACTATTCCAAACTACTATGTATATATAGATATCTTGTGTTAAAAAAAAAGGGGGTGGGCTAAACAGGCCAAGTTTATCTCCCATCCACTATCTCTTTTGCATATTGTGGGGATTTCTCCACCGCTCCTTCTCATCCCTCCTCTGATGTATTTTTATTAACTACATATCCCATGTAAACCAGAGAATGTTTAAATTCTAACCAACTCCTCCAAGTTCCATAAAATTTTGAGGACAAATTTCTCTACCCAATTTCACAATTACTAATCATCTTGATTGTATTTAAAATTTTCTCCCAGTATAACTGGATCATTGGGCAATACCACCAAATATGGGCATGTGTTCCTTCACCTCCACACTCTCTTCAACACTCCGATGATTGCCCTGGATGTAGTTTTGAAGGGACGTAATACCACCTAGTCAGCAGTTTATAATTCATTTCTTTTATCCTCACATCTATTGAGGTAGAGTGTACATAATCTATAACTTTACTCTTTAGGGCTTCTGGGATAGGTTAATTTTATTCATGCTCCCATCTATTCAAAAAGAAACAAAGTCCCAGTGTCTAGGGGTAACATCAGCACCCTATAAACATTAGAAATACCATGTCTGGTTATTCTGATAATGAACAGAGAGCCCATTTAAAACATCTTTTAATCTCAAACACTCTGAAGTTGTCCATTTAAAAAAATCCTTGTTCTCTTTCCCTGGAAATGATTTGTGCCCGAGAGTGGCATTAAGGGGCTGTTATATTGGCATTTAATTTTTTTATAAAGGTTATCTCAGACTCTTAATGTTTCTACTGTATTAAGCCCTGTACACACGATCGGTTTGTCCGATGAAAACAGACCGATGGACTGTTTTCATCGGACAAACTGATCGTCTGTGGGCCCCATCGGTTTGTTTTCCATCGGTGAAAAAAAATAGAACATGTTTTAAATTTTTCCTATGGATAAAAAAACGATAGAAAAAAAAAACGATCGTCTGTGTGGAACTCCATCGGTCAAAAAATTCATGCATGCTCAGAATCAAGTCGACGCATGCTCGGAAGCATTGAACTTAATTTTTCTCAGCACATCGTAGTGTTTTACTTTACCGCGTTTTGGCACGGTCGGATTTTTGACTGATGGTGTGTATGCAAGACTGATGAAAGTCACCTTCATCGGATATCTGATGAAAAAATCCATCGTTTTAGATTCCATCAGATATCCGATCGTGTGTACAATTCTTTAGAGGTTACATACAGACCTCTATATTGCCTCGGCAACCCGATTTATTCATTTTTAAATTTCACAGCTTTGATGAATTGTTTATTATGAATACAATTTTTTACATGCACATGCATGGGAGTTCACTATATGTATCTGTTGTAATTTAGGGAGACAGCCCACTTTTTTTTTATTAATTAGATATTAAAAACACAGAATTTGTGAGTGCTGACAAAATGTATTTATCAGACATTGGTACCTTCTGCAGATAGGGTTAAGTTTTTCCCAGCAAATTGTGAGACTCCGTGACTTTAAACCATTATTACACAGAATGTTGTATTCTTATTGTTTTATATGGTTAATACATACAATGATAATATCCATTATATTTGTTTCTTTTTTATTTCACAAGTCAATTCATGATTTATATTTTTATCCACATTGGCATGATGACATTGTAAGAAACTATAACACTGGTTGGGTACTTACAAAGGTTACCTTTCATGCATGTGGTTTAATCCTCTGTTTCTAAAAATAAATGTTGCTGCAGCTACAGAAGAATCTCTGTTAGCTTGGTCTGCTTATAAATGTAAATAAAGTGACTGTGCAATATATACCGTATAGGTATATAAAGTGCTACGTAAATTGTCAGCAATATAAAAATACCTGTAATAAATAATTAAATAAATACATACATATGAAATTAAAAAAACGACACCAATTGCTATTATTAAATGTTTTATCCACATATTGGGCCTGATCCTCAAAAACCGGCCGTAACTTAACTTTTGGCATTTAAGTTACACCGCCGCAAAATCTCTACCTAAGTGCCCGATCCACAAAGCACTTACCTAGAAATTTTGAGCGGTGTAACTTAAATCCGTCCGTTGCAAGGCGTTCCTCATCTAATGGGGGGAGTCCCATTTAAATTAGGCGCGCTCCCACGCCGGACGTACTGTGCATGCTCCCGACGCGATTTTCCCGACGTGCATTGCACGAAATTACGTTACGCAGAGTTTTGTTAAATCGCGCCAGGTAAAAAAAGTTGCGTCGGGGAAAAAAAGAGATGCGGCGGGGAAAAAAAAAAATTGACAGCGTCGTGGGAAAGAAGGGTCTACTTTTACATGGTGTACTAACTTTACACTTTCTAAAAGCAGCCCTAATATTGCGACGGCAAACTAATACTTACGGAGAAAAAACGAAGCTTAAAAGCTTCGTGGATCTGCGTAAGTGCTAATTTGCATACCCGACGCTGGATTTCGATGAGAAATGCCCCCAGCAGTGGCTGCGGTACTGCATCCTAAGATCCGACAGTGTAAGTCCCTTACACATGTCGGATCTTCTGCCTATCTATGAGAAACAGATTATGTGGATCAGTTCCATAGATAGAAACAGGGATACAACAGCGTATCAGTAGATACGCCGGCGTATCCCTTTTGTGGATCAGGCCCATAGTTACCATACTATAATATTTTTTATGAAATTTCTGCAGCTAACTACAGTCAACTTGTTAGTTAGACTCTAAAAAGCATGAGAAGTTTTACTTAGGGTAATTTCTAAAAAAAAATTGTGTTTCAATAAAGGCTTTCAGAAATGAAATTGAATCCTGATGTTTCATTATACAAGCCTTCTGGTTAGGGTTTGCAACTTTTTGTTTCTTGTGTAGGTCTCAGTCTAAAGTAGGGATTCTTCTTCTTCACAGAAATAATAGGTGGTGGGAGCAGCTGGGCCCGCTGGGTCTGCTCTCCTTTAGTGAGGTCCTAGCTCTCTAAATACACTCTGTTCTCGCTGGTGCCATATATGTTCCTCTTCCTCCAGGTTCTCTGTCTATTTGCTTCTCCCATTGGGCAGGCACTGATGATGTAAATTACAAATCCCCAGTGGATTGTCCAATATGTGCCCATGCCCCCTGTCAAAGTAATCTTCTGTCCTGTTGGGTACCAGTAGGAAAGTGTGAATCAGCACGGGGTATGTTGAAGCCTGCTTTTGCAAAAAACTAAATTAACCTTGAAACCTCTTTGAAATCGGAGGCAAATCTTGAAACTAATTTCTCACCATTTTCAAGGTGAGACGGCAAGCTATTGTCAAAAAAAGGGCACGGGGAGCTGGACACTGCAATGTAATAAATTAAGTAAATAAACTGCAATTTAACAAGGCAAAAATAATCTTTAACCTCACTGATGGTACACACATATGCAGCCTCTCGACAGGCAGACTTTAACGCCCTATGTAAACACTTTTCTTTGCTGAGAGCCCGCGCCTTGCACGCTCCCGTAACTGTCCACGGCAGAGACATAGAAAGCTCCCCATGCATACTTGCGATAGGGAGCTTTCCGATCATACGACCGGAACACATGACACAGATGCTTGCCTACGACTCCTGGCATCTTGAAGCTCTTAAAGGGCCAAGAGGAGGGGGTGGGAAGGCGTTAAATACTGCACACTAGGCAGAGGGCTCTCTTAATGTGACTTTGTGACATAGTGTTATTTGGACTGGGTGACACTTACAATTTTAGTTTGTAGCATCAGCAGCTGGAATTACATAGTAATCGGAAATCCATCTCATTTTAATGAAAGTGGGTCAGTCCACACTGTCAGAGGACAGGTGGATTTGCCTTATTTTAACAAAAGTTTCCTCTGTGCCCTTCTATCCCCAGGTACACAAGCTGCAACACAGCATGGCAGAGTCTAACCTGGGATTTTGCATATGCTCTAGGGTGGACTATTGGTTTTCAGAAGAAGGAGATAAGGAGGCCAGTTAGGAGGAGGTGACTGTGTTGTCACCACTCTACAAGACATATGGCAGCACCGCCAGCTCCAGTACTGTACCCTGTCAGGCATACTTCTTAGCCATTAGAGGATTGATTTAGTAATCAGTGAAGAAAATGTAGCACCCGTGACCATGCCTACTGTAGTACACGTTCATGTCAAATGTACCTGCCCACTAACTGCATGGCCTAGTGACACAGACACATTACATTCCATATGCTGGTGGAGAAGAGATGGCCACCTGGGCAAAATAATGGTGGCTGGCTACCTGCCACTGTGGTGTAGCACAGACCACAAACTTGCAGAAAGAAAAACATCTACACTTAGTGCTTTATTATAAGGGACCAGGTAAACTCCTCCAGTGCAAAGGTTGTGTAGATCCCTACCTTTGAAAAGTACAGATCCTCATAATACTCTTTAAATGCATGTAATATTTCAGAGTGTGCACAGAAAGTACCTATAAAGGAGGTATTTAGTTGCGATTTTACTACTATACTGTTGATGACCCCTCTTTTCACCCTTCTTAAAAAATGACTGTTGAGAATAGAATTTTTGTTTTCCACATGTACAATTTGTAAACCCTGTCATCTTTTTTAAATATCAAGACTAAAGGTATTTATGCAGAGTTCCTTTAGAGGTTTGAACCTCTTGCATCAGAGCTTTCTAACACGTCATAGAGTTCTGTTGAATTGTTGCAATTTGTTTTATAAGGCTACCCCCTCAGAAATGCTTTCAATATGCCCCAGACCCCATGTTTAGAGGAGTTGTTATTTATCTCAAGATCTCACTGGATCTGGAAATATTCCAGGCGGAAAAGGTTTATCCAGACTTTATGACACTGTGGGCTCTAAATACCCCATTTAATTAACAGAAAGGAATAGTCTGACAGGCATTTAGGGGCCTATTGGGATGATAAAATAATAGGGAGCATGTTATCATTTAACAAGGCCAGGCCAATGCACAAGCGAGAAGAATGGGCTCTGGGGAAGCAAGATAATTTCTAATGGTAGGGTTTTATTCTCTATACACCTCTTGTAATCCTAGGTCACATTTGGACCTAAAGATGGGTGTTGCAACATGATCTGTAAAAATTAGCATAGCATATATTCTATTCATGATAAAATTTGAGGTGTTTTTTTAAATATCCAATGGCTAGCACTGGGGTATCTGGATAAGATGTTTTAACGTTGAGGGTGTTTCAGTACCTCAGATGACTAGGGTGATTAAATCTAGATATTGGCTATTAAATAACAGGTTATTAGTTGGAGTTCATTGCAGTTCAGCCGGTTCATTGATGCTGTTGGGGATTTAAAAAATGCCATTCTGTTTTAGCCACAGTCCTTAATTAACTAGGATGCAGCATTGCATTGGGTAAATTGAGGAGTTTAAGTCATTTTTGACCTCATGTATTTTGCTTTCTGCTATTGCAGTTCAGCATGGAAAAGAGCTAATTTAAAGCCAATAATTTGTCCCCTATAACTATGTCCTTGTCCTATAACTATATCTATCTCAGCCTATATAGCTGAGTAATAAGTAAGACAAAGGGTCTTGGTGTATTTTCTGTGGTGCTGGATGGGCTAGAACCCTATGCGCATGGTCAGCAGTAAATAAGGTTGTAAAACAATCTTTGCCAAAAGTAGTGATCAGTCAGTTTTCAATAAAAATACATCAGATTTTTCCCTTCTGTTCATTCTTGGATACCAATAATTTGCATATCACTCCTGTACATTTTTCATTTTTTGGTCAATATATTTTTATTGGATTTTTAAAAAACACTTACAGGTTATTCCACTATATGCGGACAAATATGACAGATTATTCTTAATAGATTTAGAAAATGAGGAGAATGGAAGAGCGTAGTTAATTAATCGTGCTTTGCATTTGGTGCACTTGTAGACTAATTATACATTGTGACCTAGTTGGGGGAGTCATAAAAGTGAGTACATTTGATATAACATAGTGACAAACTTGAGTAACAGTGGAATTTTTGCCATACAGTAATAATAATAGTTATAAGGTGACGGGTGTTGTCCGTTAGGACCAAACACCTCAATTGGGGTCAAACTGTGTCGTGGGGGAGGAGGACAACTCCCTTGCTCTTTGTTTAATATTCAAAACAGTAAAACACAACATTAACAATGGGTTACCGTAAGCCTGTTTTTATGATCTGTAAATATATCAGGTTTGAGCATTTTAATGCCATTTTTGCCAGTGTGCCCATTTCTTGGAAACTGAAGGCAAATTACCTCCATTCGCAGTAAACATGCGTTTTTAGGAACCATTCGTATGTATTAGGGTAACTACTTCATGTTTAGTTGGTATGTTAGTGGGTTTCCAGTGGCGAACAATAGACAATCTAGAAGCCAGTATTATGTGTGTAATTATGGTATGAAAGCAGTGAGGTATGTTTTCCATACCAATGTTCAGCAATGCAAGCTCTGGGGATGAGGTTATAGTTAGCCCTGTCACTCTAGTGAGGAGTTGAAATGTGTCTTTCTATAGTTTAGAAATCCGATTACAATGCCAAAGAAGATGCAGGAGATTTCCTACCTCCCCTGCATTGTCTCCAGCATAGAGGTTGTATAGTTGAGTCATACAGTATGTGTGAATTTTGGAAGGGGTAATACACCATCTAAGGGTGATTTTGTGGACTAAGTCTCAAAGGTTTGAGGACCTAGTGGCTTGGAAGCTGGTTTTAAAGGCTAACAGCCATTGAGATTTGTTTATGGAGCGGCCAATGTCTTTTTCCCATTTAAGTAAAGGCAGAGTTGTACTAAAGGAGGTCTTGTCTCCTAATACGTTGTAAAATAATGTGGTGCCAATTTTTGTTGTGTGGGGTGATGAAAGATGCCTCCATATTAGTGGATTTACCTTTATATGTGTCTGAGGGTTGTGCGGTAGATAGTGAGTTAGTTGTATATAGTGGTAGTAGTCCTTTTGGGTAAGGGGGTAAGACTTTTGTAGAAACGTGAAGGATCTGAAGAGGTTGTTACAGTAAAGATCTGATATCATATCCCTTTTTATTTCCCATGTTCGTGTTGGGAAGTTAGGGATGAGTATGGAGAATAAAGATATTGGTAATGGTATTTTGTAGGGGAAGTCCCCTTTAGATGCGTTTTTAAGTAGGTAACTAAATGCCAGTTTTGTGGCAACAATGGAGTGTGATAGTTTTTTGTTTTTGTGGTTTGCGGTGTGCTGAGTATCCAGGTTCTAAGGTCATGACCAGGTATTTGGTATGTTTCAATGTTTAGTCAAGGACAAGTAGATTCAAGTGTAAACTAGGTCTTAAGTTGGGCAAGTATAGCTGTGTTATAGTAATCTGTAAAGTGAACAAACCCTGTACCTTCAACTGATTTGTGTTTTAGGTGGATGGCACGGGAACATATAGCTTTTTTATTTTGCCATACATAGCGTCCCAGTATGTTCTGTAGAGAGGTGAAAAAAGACCTAAGGGGCCGGGATCATCAGTCATCTGAACAGGTAGTGGTAGTTTAAGCATTTTAAATTACGCTAGTCTTCCTGACCATGATAAAGCTGACTTAGAAAGTTTCTCAAGTTCTTTTGGGAGGTTGGTTAGGAAGGGAGTGTAGTTTGCTCGAAAGAGAGAGGAGGTTGAATTGGTGAGCTTCAACCCTCTGTAGGATATGGATTCTGTAGCCCATGTGTATGAGTCATTTTGTTCTAATTCCAAGGGTAGGATAAATGATTTGAGGCATTCACTTTATAACAGGAAACTGTAAAATCTGACAATACATTTTGTACCGAAGCCAGGGAGGATTTAGAATTGGCAGTGTTGCTCATCTTCCTTTAAAAAAGTAATTAGTTACAGTTACAAATTACTTGTCCGAAAAAGTAATTGAGTTAGTGACTCAGTTACTTCATTGGCAAAGTAATTAGTTACTCAGCAAAGTAACTGACTTTTTTTTTAATATTCTACAATGCAATTACGTTCTATAACATCTTTAATATCAAAGATGTTTATATTAACTGATTGAAGAATAAAAACACTATATACAGTATTTTAGAACATTTTGTACTGTGTACAATTATTAATATCAGCATCACACTCCACCTGCCCAGCAATACTGTACAATATACATTCAGTGTGCAGTGTGAGTGACACTGCTGCAGTGCACACTGAATCTATATTGTACAGTATCGCTGCCTGGGCAGGTGGAGTGTGATGATGATATTAATAAATGTACACAGTATTGCATTTGCTGGGCCTGCCATATACTATACTGTACTATACTGTATAACTGCACTACAAAATTCCTTTACAAATAATGCATATTTTAAAATGTTATTAGTAATAACATTTTAAAATATGCATTATTTGTAAAGGAATTTTGTAGTGCAGTTATACAGTATAGTATATGGCAGGCCCAGCAAATGCAATACTGTGTACAATTATTAATATCATTACACTCCACCTGCTCAGGCAGCAATACTGAACAATATAGATTCAGTGTGCACTGCAGCAGTGTCACTCACACTGCACACTGAATCTATATTGTACAGTATTGCTGGGCAGGTGGAGTGTGATGATGATATTAATAATTGTACACAGTATTGCATTTGCTGGGCCTGCCTGGGCATGTGGAGCGGTCCGGTGGAGTGTCACTGACACTCCACCGGACCGCTTCACATGCCCAGGCAGGCCCAGCAAATGCAATACTGTGTATAATTAATTATCAACTCCACCTGCCCACAGTGCCCAACTGCCCACTGCCCAGGCATGTCATCCTAAATTGTGAGGAGAGCCTGGATAAGCCCGCTAAGCTGCCTGATATGATCTGGCTCTGACTCCCCACCTCCTGGGTCTGTGTGTCCCGTGTACTGTGCGGGCGTACCTGTGCCTCTCCATCCCCGACTGTCTCATGATGATCTCCTCGGCGGGCTCCAACGCCGCTCTTCCACCGGTTCCATCCGTTTTAGGCATAGGTCCCACTCCCTTCTCACCGTCAAGTATCGCTCGCCCGGGCAGACTCTGCCTCCTCCCATGACGCTGCTTGTGAGTCTATGAATGGGCAGGTGAATACAGGTGCGTCTCTTCATTTTAGGACTCGTTTTCACCAACCACTGCATTGCAACGCAGCAGCAGGGATGCCACCTTTGACCTAATCTTTTATACTGGAATGTGTGCCCCTTTTTCATCTCAGAAATTTAAGAGGTAGGATATTGTTCTGACAGGCAGTCTCAGTTCCAATGACTACAATACATACTTTGCTGGTAAGCAATTTGTTCTATTTCTGAGGAGAAAGTCAATCAGCTCATACCATAAACAGTAAAAGATTTTCTAGCTGTTATCATGATTGCACCTTCACATGCCTAGCAGTGCATTACTGTACACAGAACTAACATAACATCCTCTTCTAGAAGACTGGGACTTTTGTACAAGGCTGGGATTTCCTCATCAAAACAAATCCACACTGATTGTCTCTCCGCCCACAACTGATAATTGCTGCTCAGCCGTGCAACCAGATCCTGTATGTCCCCGACAACTTGTGCCACTGCCAGGCCGAACTTCTTTCTGTCATCTTACTTTGATGCACAATCGCCAAGGGAGCACACGTATACAGAAAACACAAGTCTAGACGTCACTCCGTACACAAGTTGTGACTCACCGTCCGACCACCTGACTAGCTGACGCGGCCGCGTGGAGACGTCACTCCTTACACTCCTAGCCACCCGGGCGGGGGAGGTATAGGAGGTATAGGTATGAGAGGTATAGAAGAGGAAGAAGCATGGCTCCCCTCATAATCTGAAGCTGAGGAGTCCAATCTCATCTTGAACTTGTCTGGGCTGTTAGAAGCAGGGGAGCCTGGTGTAGACAATGGGGATCCTGATTTTGGAGGTGGAGGATCAGCTAGATCTTGTCTGGAGCTGGACGTCTGTCTGGGCTGCAGTGAGGGGAAATCCGTTGGTGCTGTTGTGTGTGAGATAGCCGCAGCGCCATTTTGGCTGCGCCTCATGGCAGGCTGATACATGTGCTCTGTGAGCTGAGTTCGGGGTCGCTGAGGAGTACAATTGGAAGCGGGCAGACGTGGGTATGTTGGGTCCTGTGTGAGGAGCTCCGCTCTTACACGGCCATCTTGCCCGCGTGCCGGTCACGCCCCCCTACATTTTTTTTATATCTACCTTGTAAAGACCAGACATGACAGACTAGGCATAGTGTACAACACCTTTAAGGGGTGCAAAATCATCCTTTATAACATTAATGTGACTACCCAGCACCATCGTTTACTCTCTAAACTTGTGCATTACATCTCTAACTAAGAAAGTCTCCACCTTGATACCCTTTAATTGATATGCAAGATCAGTCGAGGGCGGCGTGACAGTTTCAAACCTGTGTAAAAATATTTCTCAGGGTAGGTTCTGCTTTGCCACCATCATCTAATTGCATGCATGTAACCCCAGAATGCTGTATGCCCAGTTTGATTGAAGTGTCTTTGGCTGACATGCAGACATATTTTTCCAGCTTTTGTGTAGTCTCCTTGTATTTCTCTTTGGTGAGTCTCAGGGAAGGGTCTCAGGGAAGGGTGCCAACTTAGGAGGAGTGTTCTGCAGCAGCTTGATCTTGTTTATTCGAATTAACTTGAGGTGCACACCATTCAAAGTAGCAAAGATACAGGTATATGCCTGAAGGATCAATGCAATCAATCAGGAAATACAGAGCAAGTATCTGATCACATGGTCTACCAAGCCAGCCCCCTCTCTAATTATACAACTTTAACACCTTAGAGTTATATAAATGGCAAAGCAACCACACAGATGTATTTGCCATCTAAAATCTGATCTAGAAAAGGTCAGCTCAGAAAAACAGTATCTGTTAGTATTTGTGACACGTTTTGTAACATTGTTTTGAATATCTATCTATCTATCTATCTATCTATCTATCTATCTATCTATCTATCTATCTATCTATCTATCTATCTATCTATCTATCTATTGTATCTATCTATTGAAATATCTGCATTTGATTCTTTGGATCTCCACACTGATCTTAACCATTATGAGGGTTCTTTAATATCCTTGTATTTATTTTTTATTATGGAGAAAATGCAACAGAAGATGCCAGAACAAGCAAAGTTAGGTGGAAACACCCAAACTCCCAGATGGACAGAAACAGAGTCAGGAATTTGGCAGAGAGTACTCACTGTTCGAGTATGCAAGACCTACAACAGGTCAGGGCCGATTCAGCTCACTAGATACTGCTTTTAATTAAAATGGCACTTTTGGATGAATTGATCTTTTTTTTTTTTTTAAATCTTACCACTATAATGCCAGGATTTCGTTTATGACTTTGTAGTTCAATAATTACTTTTAAAAACTGATTAATGCAAAATCACAAACATAATTCTTATGAATCATGTTTCCATTCATAAGCATTTAGCCATGAACGAGTCATAGCACCTCATATAATAGATATAAATACAATATAATTGGGATGAGGTCCTAAATAAGCTATAATATAAACCATCAATTTTTTTTAATTTTTTTGAGTGTTCAGTATTGTTTATAAGACCCATAATTTAAGGCCTGATTCACACCTATGCAGCTTGCAGTTAGCATATTCCAGGTGCATTTTGCATTTTTCAAAACATGTTTTTGATCCATTGAAGTCTATGGAACCAAAAACCAAAAAAAAGTCCCTGGCCCTTTCCATAAAATGCACAGATGTAAACTACATCCATAGAAACCATGTTAAATAGACTGTAGTGTGTTTCTGCAAAACTAAAATGCACGGGCCTTAACCTGCTTGGAGCGAAAAGCCCTGTACACACGACCGGCATTCCCGGCGGTATAAAGTCTGCCGGGAATCCCGACGGGAAACCCGAGAACCTGCTCGGTAAGTTTCCCCGTGTACACACGGCTGGGTTTCCCATCGGGAAAACTGCAGGCAGAACTTTGGCCGGGAATCCCGGCCGTGTGTATGCTCCCTTGCAGTGTTTCCCCATAGGAAAACTGCCGGGTTTAAAACCGCCGAGAATCCCGGCGGGAAAACTGCGAGGGAGCATACACACGGCCAGGATTCCCGGCCAAAACCTCTCCCCGCAGTTTTCCTGGCAGGAAAACCGGTCGTGTGTACGGGGCTAAAGAATCAGGATCAGTACATCCAGGTTAGGCTGGATTCACATCTATGCAGTTTTAGTGCTTTTTGCATTTTGCAGATTTGCACTACAGAACGTGTTCCATAGGAAACCATGTTAAATGGACTATAGTGCAAATCTGCAAAATGCAAAAAGCACTAAAACTGCATAAGTGTGAATCCAACCTAACTCAGTAAATAATTAAGCCAAAAGATGTCCATGACTGCCACAGGATCTCTAGAACTAAAATTTTTGTCATGGTATATTTTGATTAGATTGAGGAAAGGTTACAAACTCTGCCATTTTTATTAACCTTTCTTGAGTCACATTGATTAATTTTTATCCAAGGTATTTACCAATATCTATATATATATATATATATATATATATATATATATATATATATACATACATACACACACACACAGTATACATATGGCACCTCAGAATGAGGAATTAGAAATCAGTACCATTATCTGACTATTACATCTTTGTTTTTCTCTCTCTCTACAGGAGTAGAGGTTAAATAGATCAAGTGGTTTCTTTTGTTTATCTAATGGTATCCTTTGATTTAGGACTCTTTCACACGGAGCGGACCATTTCTGGGTCCGCTCCGTGTGTCTCCGTCGGCTCAGCGGGGATCCCCGCTGAGCTGTCGGCGGATAGGGCGGTCCCTGCACACAGTGCAGAGACCGCCCTGTCTCAGCTCCGCTCTGCCCTATGGGGAACCGGATGCAGACGGACCGTCTGTCCGTCTGCATCCGTTCCGTTCCGCCGGACGGAAGAAAAAATTCAAGTTAGGCTTACCGGTAACTTGTTTTCCAGAAGTCTTTCAGGACAGCACCTTGAGATATCATGATCCTCCCACTCCATCAGGAAACACCTTCTTTCATCCTTTTAAAAAGGAGGCCCCTCCTTGCACTCCTCAGTTGTTATAGAGAAAACCTCCGGCCCCGGCTGGAACACACAAGCATATATGTTAGTCACAGCATAGTACATCACAAACAATAGGGCGGGTCGTTGCTGTCCTGAAAGACTTCTGGAAAACAAGTTACCGGTAAGCCTAACTTGAATTTTCCTGAGGCGTCTTTCAGGACAGCACCTTGAGAGGACCACAGAGACTTACTACCTTAGGGCGGGACGACAGCTTGTAGGACCTTCCTGCCAAAAGCCTGATCACTAGCTGAGGCGAGGTCCAACCTATAGTGTCGCACGAACGTGTGGAAACTTGACCACGTCGCTGCCCTGCAGATTTGCTCCGGCGTGGCACCAGCTCTTTCTGCCCAGGAAGTTGCGAGAGCTCTGGTCGAATGGGCACGGATACCTTCTGGCGGAGTCAGGCCTGATTGTAAATAAGCCTCCCTGATAGCCAGCTTCAGCCATCTAGCTAATGTTCCCCTAGATGCCTGCTGACCCCTTTTGTTACCCCCAAAAAGGACAAATAAAGAATCCGAGCGTCTAAACGGTTTTGTTATTTCTAAATAATACAACAAGACCCGTTTGACATCCAACATATGAAAAAATAATTCTTTTTCACCCGAAGGGTTAGAACAAAAAGTGGGAAGTACAATGTCCTGTACACGATTACTGTTAGAAGCCACTTTGGGCAAAAACTTAGGGTCAGTTTTAAGCACTACCCTATCTGAAAATATACATAAATAAGGCTCCTTCACTGACAGGGCCTGCAACTCGCTGATCCTACGTGCTGAGGTAATAGCGATTAAAAATAAAGTTTTAAAGGTAAGGTTCCTAACTCAAGCTTCCCCTAAGGGTTCAAAAGGCTTGCTTGCCAAAGATCTCAAGACCACTGAGAGTTCCCACTTCGGGAAACCCTTTAACCTTGGTGGTCTAGACCTCAAAAGAGATCTAAAAAATCTCACCACCAATGGTTCTATGGCTATAGATCTTTCCAAAAAAACTGAAAGTGCGGAAACCTGTACCTTAAGGGTGCTAACAGCTAAGCCCTTATCAGCCCCCTCCTGTAAAAATTCCAGGATAGATTTTAGTTCCCTAGGGTCCTGACTCGAAGAGCTACACCAAGAGGAAAAAACTTTCCAAACCTTGGTGTAAATGGCTCGAGTTACTTTCTTCCTGCTGTTGAGTAAGGTGGAAACCAAGCGGTCGGAGAACCCCTTTCCACTCAGGATTTCCCTTTCAGAAGCCATGCGGTCAAGGACAGCCGTGCCACATCTGGGTGAGAAATTGGACCCTGAACTAGGAGGTCCTGCCTGAGGGGCAGGTGCCAGTAAGGCCTGGTTGACAAGGCTAGAAGCGTTGCAAACCATGCCCTCTTGGGCCAGAATGGGGCGATGAGAATGACCGGCACACTTTCTCTCTGAACTTTCCTCAGAACTAGGGGAATTAGCTGAAACGGGGGAAAGGCAAAACAGAGGCGGAAATCCCAGGGATGCGCCAGAGCGTCTACCCCTAGGGACCCATCCCCCTGACTCAGAGAAAAGTATTTTCCTACCTGGGAGTTCTCCCTCGAGGCAAATAAGTCTACCTCTGGGAGACCCCACCTGCTGGTGATCTCTGAGAAGACCTCCGCATTCAGGGACCACTCTGACTCCCGAATCTGGTGTCTGCTTAAGAAATCCGCCACCGTATTGAGGGACCCCTTTAGGTGTAGGGCTGTCAAGGAGAGCAAATTGCTCTCTACCCAGGAGAGAATCTATGTGGCAAGGGACAGAAGCGAAGGGCTTCTTGTACCCCCCTGCCTGTTCAAGTATGCTACTGTTGTAGCGTTGTCCGATAGGACCTGAACATGATGGCCTCTGAGAAATGGAGCAAACTCCACTAGTGCCAGGGCCACCGTCTTTAGTTCCCTCCAATTTGAGGAACGCAGGGCTTCCTCCCTTGACCACCTCCCCTGGGAAAATTTCTCTTCTAGGTGCGCTCCCCATCCCCAGGCGCTGGCATCCGTGGTGAGCCTCAGTCCCACGGGGAAGGACCACTCCAGACCCTCTGCAAGCACCCGCTGGTTTTTCCACCAGTAAAGGGATCTTACTACCCGGGCCGGTATTTTTACCCGGGTGTCCAGAGAACTGGTTTTCCGATCCCATGTCTTTAAAAGAAAAGCCTGCAGGGGCCTGAAATGTAACCTTGCCCATTGGACCGCCGGCATGGTGGAGGTCAAAATTCCTAGGGATGCCATTACCTGTCTGACCGTCAAAGACTGATGGGACTGAAGCAACCGAACAGTGTCCAAGACCTTGGATGCTTTTTCTGGGGGGAGAAAAATTCTCTGGTTCCGCGAATCCACCTGGTATCCCAGAAAACGAATCTTCTGAGAAGGAACCAGGGCGGATTTTTGAAGGTTTAAAATCCATCCTAGGGATTCCAAATGGGTTCGCGCCAGAGAAAGATCCCTCAACAATTTTTCCTCTGAGGGAGCAAAGAAGAGGAGGTCGTCCAAGTAAGGGATGACTGCTATTCCTTGTAGCCGCAGTGGGGCTAAGGCTTCGGCCAGCACCTTCGTAAAAATCCGAGGTGATGAAGACAACCCGAAGGGGAGGGCCCTGTACTGGAAGTGCTGAACTTGACCCCCCATCTCTACCGCCAGTCTGAGAAACGTCTGGGACTGAGGGGAGATAGGTAAGTGAAGGTACGCATCCCTCAGGTCTATCGACGCCATGTAGCAATCTGGCGTCATTAGATTCCGGATTGAGAATATTGAATCCATTTTGAATCTCCTGTACAGGACACATCTGTTTAAGGGCTTTAAGTTTAATATCAGCCTGAACTTCCCCGTAGGTTTCCTTACTAGGAATACATGGGAATAGAACCCTCTGCCCTGTTCTACTAGGGGAACCCTGACCAACACCCCCTGCTGTTGAAGTTCCAACAACGAGGACTTTAGCGCTACCTACTTCACTGGATCCCTTGGGGCCTGGGTGACCAGAAATCTCTTTGGGGGGGTTTCTGAGAATTCTATAGCGTATCCCTGAGCTAGAGTGGTCAGTATGTACTGGTTGTTTGATACAGCTGACCACTGCGGAAGGAACCCCTGTAACCTCCCGCCTACCCTCAGGGTCGAGTCATTGCGGCTTATTGGCCGGCGCAGGAGGATGGAAAAGGACTCCCTTTCCTTTGCCCTTCTGCGCTGCCCAGTTCCTTTTTCCTTGCGGTCTTTTCCCCTTATCCTGCTGCTTAAAGGCCCGAAAAAAACGCTTGGGAGGGGGGTTCTTATTTTTGACCGGGAAGGCCTTCTTCTTGTCGGCCGTCCTGTCCAGGATACTATCCAGTTCAGGGCCGAAGAGAAGATCCCCAGAAAACGGGATTCCACACAGCTTGCTTTTGGAGGCTGTGTCACCAGGCCAGGTCTTGAGCCATAAAGCCCTTCTGGCTGAGTTGGCTAAAGCAGCGGATCTAGCGGACATTTTGATCGCCTCGGCCGAGGCATCTGCCATATAGGCTACGGCTGCAGAAATGGTAGAAAAAGAGTCCAAAATGTCCTGTTTTGGGGAGTCTGCCTCAATATGAGCTTTGAGTTTGTCTAACCAGAACTCTAAGTTGCGTGCCACACAGGTGGTAGCCATGGCAGGCTTGAGGTTAACCATAATAGACTGCCAGGCTTTTTTAAGGAGAAGATCCATTCGCTTATCCATCGGGTCCTTCAGGATCCCCATATCCTCAAAGGATAAATCTGTGGACCTAGACACCTGGGAAAAAGCTGCGTCGAGTTTAGGAATTTTGTTCCACACGACTGATGGATCTTCTCCAAAGGGAAACCTCCTTTTGTGGGATTTTGAAAAAAATGGTTTCTTTTCTGGGTCCTGCCATTCCCGCAAGATTGTTTCGGAGATGACCGGGTGAACTGGAAATGTACGCCCCTTGGGCTCGCAGAGACCGGCATACATGCGATCGTGCAGGCTTAAGTCCCTCTTTTCCTCACTGAGACCTAAAGTGGCATAAATAGCCCTGAGGAGGCCATCCACATCCTCCAGGGACAACTTAAATTTTGAGGGAGGCTCTATTTCTTCCTCATTTTCAGAGTCCTCACTGGAGGGGGCCTGAGGCTGACTATCCCTGGACCCCTCGTTATCAGAGGGTCTAGGAGCCCACTCTGTCTCCTGAGAAGACTGTGATGTGGAGGGCTGAGAAATGGTGACAGGAGCTAGCGACTCTCTCATGGTCTGAAAGGTGGCCAAAAGCTCATCTTTGACAGAAGCCATCAATTCCTCTCTGACTGAGGCTGACTCCTTCTGTACTAAGGCTGCTATACATGCCTTACACCAAGGCTTCTTCCAACTTTCCCCCATTTTCTCCTTACAAGAAGGGCATCTCTTTTTTTCAGGTTTGACCTAAAAAAAGGAACAGGGAGAGAAGAAAAAAATATAGGGGGATCCAGCATGAGACCCGGTCTCAATAAACAAACATGACCCCCCCTCACCTAGGTGCACTTTAGGAAACAAAAGGTGTCCACCCGTGCCCTGACAGGCCCCCATGCCACTGGAGGGAAAAAAAAAATGAAGAGACCGAGAGAGAAATCCCAAAAAGGAGAGAACCCTCACCCCTGGGGAAAACACAGACTCACGTTGCTGCTTCCCGCCGAGGTCCTGCTGGTGCCCGTGCCTGTCTCCACCGCTGATGCATCTGCAGTCTCCATCGCAGGAATCAGCGTTTCTCTGTGGCATCCACGGCGCTTCCCGGACTCCAATAGCGCCGCTGCGCCGGACCAGGAAGCGGAAGTAGGCTCCAGCGTCCGCCCTACCCCTACTCCAGGCGCGCCGGAAATGACGCGCCTCTCCGGCGACCAGGCTACGCCAAAATGGCGACGCCCAGCAAACACGAGGCACCTTACGATCGCCGAAGGCTGGCTCCACTGAGCACCGGGAGAGAGAGGAGCCCGACTACCATCACCGCCGCGCGGGTGGTACGGGAGAGCGGACAGTCCCTGAAAAAAAGGTAAGAGGAAAGAGTCCGTTTCTCAGGCAGCACCTGAGACATCAGACCCTTCCCAAGAAGATGCTCCCTCCGGAGGAGGAAACACAAAAACTGAGGAGTGCAAGGAGGGGCCTCCTTTTTAAAAGGATGAAAGAAGGTGTTTCCTGATGGAGTGGGAGGATCATGATATCTCAAGGTGCTGTCCTGAAAGACGCCTCGGGAAATAGGGTTTTCTTCCGTCCGAAAACCGGATCCCGACGGACACTAGCGGATGCTCCATCCGCTAACGGACGCGATCCCATAGGGATGTATTACAAGTCCGTTAACGGACTTGTAATAATGGACAGGCGGAGCGGACGTCTGAAAGGGGCCTTACTCTATTTTATCCTTATCTTACAGTATAAAGCCTGGTACACCCGATCAGATTTTCCACGGACGAAGCGTAGGACTTTTGTCCGAAGGGCGTTGGCCAGGAATTTGTCTTGCATACAAACGGCAAAGAATTGTTGGACAACAAACACAAAACTATGTGTTTTGAGCTCTTTAGTGCCACCCTTTGTGAAACGTCTGCTAATGTTGTGTAATGGTTAGCATTGCTTCTGAGCATGTGTGTTTGTACTTTGAATTTTGAGAGCACCCTGAGCATATGTGAGAGACATGAAAGGGTCTGGAGAAGCCACGGAAAACTTTATGCTGCCTGTAACATCTTTCAGCATGACTGGTTTGGTGGTGGGTCAGTGATGGTCTGGGGAGGCATATCCATGGAGGGACACACAGACCTCTACAGGCTAGACAATGGCACCCTGACTGCCATTAGGTATTGGGATGAAATCCTTGGACCCATTGTCAGACCCTAGGCTGGTGCAGTGGGCCCTGGGTTCCTCCTGGTGCAGGAAATGCCTCATGTGGCGACAGCATGCAGCCAGTTCCTGAAGGATGACGAAATTTATACCCATTGAATGGCCCCCACGCTCACCTGACCTAAGTCCAAAAGAACACCTCTGGGACATTATGTTTTGGTCCATCCGGGTTCCGCCAGGTTGCACCTCAGCGGTGACAATCTATGTATTGTCACCGATGCCGCCCACTATTCAGATGGCTGGCCCCCTGGTGAGTGCCGGCCATCTGAATAACAGCAGTTTGTTGGTTTTTGGAAGTGCCTATCAGAGTCAGCGGCTCTTTCCATTTACAGCCCGTTGGCTCTGATCAGCTTCCAAATGGTTAACCAGGGGACGCAGGGGGTGTGCTTTCCCTGGTTCACCGGGTCTGGTTACCGGTAACCTGATTGGCTGAAGCGACATCGAGGGCGGGACTTGGGAGAAGACATCGAGGGAGCGTGGCTGACCCGAGAAAGGTAAGTGCTGGGTAATGGGGAAGCAATCTGGCAGCAATTGCTGGGCACAATGGTGACAATTGCTGGGCACAGTGATGACAATTGCTGGGCACAGTGGCTGCGTTTGATGGCACAGTGGCAACGTTTTATGGCACAGTGAGGCTGCATTTGATGTTTTTTTTGTTTGTCTGTTTGCGCCCCCCCCCCCCCAAAAAAAATTGAGCACCAGCCGCTGGTGGGCACTATGTATAGGAGTGGAGTGTGGAGGGTATGACAGTGGGCACTATGTATAGAAGAGGAGTGTGGAGGGAATGACAGTGAGCAGTATGTACAGGAGAGGAGTGTGGAGGGTATGATGGTGGGTACTATGTATAGGAGAGAAGTGTGGAGGGTAAGACAGTGGGCACTATGTATAGGAGAGGAGTGTGGAGGGTATGACAGTGAGCAGTATGTACAGGAGAGGAGTGTGGAGGGTATGACAGTGGGCACTATGTATAGGAGAGGAGTGTGGAGGGTATTACAGTGGGCACTATGTACATGATAGGAGTGTGGAGGGTATGATGGTGGGCACTATGTATAGGAGAAAATTGTGGAGGGTATGACAGTGGGCACTATGTATAGGAGAGGAGTGTGGAGGATATCACAGTGGGCACTATGTATAGGAGAGGAGTGTGGAGGGTATGACAGTGAGCAGTATGTACAGGAGAGGAGTATGGAGGGTATGATGGTGGGTACTATGTAGGGTTGTCCCGATACCACTTTTTTAGGACTGAGTACGAGTACCGATACTTTTTTTCAAGTAGTCGCCGATACCGAATACCGATACTTTTTTTTAAATGTGTCCCCAAATGCAGCCATGTCCCCCCACAGATGCAGCCATGTATCCCCCCATCCAGCCATTGTCTCCCCCCATCCAGCCATTGTCTCCCCCCCATCCAGCCATTGTCTCCCCCCATGCAGCCATGTCCCCCCCATCCAGCCATTGTCTCCCCCCCATCCAGCCATTGTCTCCCCCCCATCCAGCCATTGTCTCCCCCCCATCCAGCCATTGTCACCCCCCATCCAGCAATGTATACCCCCATTAAGCCATTGTCTCCCCCCATGCAGCCATTGTCACCCCCCATGCAGCCATTGTCACCCCCCATGCAGCCATTGTCACCCCCCATGCAGCCATTGTCTCCCCCATGCAGCCATTGTCACCCCCCATGCAGCCATTGTCACCCCCCATGCAGCCATTGTCACCCCCATGCAGCCATTGTCACCCCCCATGCAGCCATTGTCACCCCCCATGCAGCAATGTATCCCCCCATCCAGCCATTGTCACCCCCCATCCAGCAATGTATCCCCCCATGCAGCCATTGTCACCCCCCATGCAGCCATTGTCACCCCCCATGCAGCCGTGTCTCCCCCCATCCAGCCGTGTGTGTCACCCCCCATCCAGCCGTGTGTGTCACCCCCCATGCAGCCGTGTCTCCCCCCATCCAGCCGTGTGTGTCTCCCCCCATCCAGCCGTGTGTGTCACCCCCCATGCAGCCGTGTCTCCCCCCATCCAGCCGTGTGTGTCTCCCCCCATCCAGCCGTGTGTGTCACCCCCCATGCAGCCATTGTCACCCCCCATGCAGCCATTGTCACCCCCCATGCAGCCGTGTCTCCCCCCATCCAGCCGTGTGTGTCACCCCCCATCCAGCCGTGTGTGTCACCCCCCATGCAGCCGTGTCTCCCCCCATCCAGCCGTGTGTGTCTCCCCCCATCCAGCCGTGTGTGTCACCCCCCATGCAGCCGTGTCTCCCCCCATCCAGCCGTGTGTGTCACCCCCCATGCAGCCGTGTCTCCCCCCATCCAGCCGTGTGTGTCTCCCCCCATCCAGCCGTGTGTGTCTCCCCCCATCCAGCCGTGTGTGTCACCCCCCATGCAGCCGTGTCTCCCCCCATCCAGCCGTGTGTGTCACCCCCCATGCAGCCGTGTCTCCCCCCATCCAGCCGTGTGTGTCTCCCCCCATCCAGCCGTGTGTGTCTCCCACCATCCAGCCGTGTGTGTCTCCCCCCATCCAGCCGTGTGTGTCTCCCCCCATCCAGCCGTGTGTGTCACCCCCCATGCAGCCGTGTCTCCCCCCATCCAGCCGTGTGTGTCTCCCCCCATCCAGCCGTGTGTGTCTCCCCCCATATGCAGCCATGGCCCGCTTACCTGCTACCGCCGACTGTGTACCACGGCCGGCCAGGAACATTACAGCTTTGAATAGCTTTTGATTGGCGCCACGCTGCGTGTATAGACACTCCCCCTCGCTCGGGATTGGACAGTTCACCCGAGTAAGGGGGAGTGTCTATGCGTGGCGCAAATCATTACAGCTATTCAAAGCTGTAATGTTCCCGCCCGTATTACACAGTCAGCGGCGTAACGGCGGCGGATCGCAGCGGCGAATTGCGGCTCCGGCGTTCGGCGGTCGGCGGCGGCGGCGCGGCGCGAGGGGGGGGGTTAAGTATTCTATTTTTGTATCGGGGCGGGGTATCGGCGTCTGACTACCGCCGAAAAAAATCGGAATCGGTCCCGATACCGATACTAGTATCGGTATCGGGACAACCCTAGTACTATGTATAGGAGAGGAGTGTGGAGGGTATCACAGTGGGCACTATGTACAGGATAGGAGTGTGGAGGGTATGATGGTGGGCACTATGTATGGGAGAGAAGTGTGGAGGGTATGACAGTGGCCACTATGTATAGGAGAAGAGTGTGGAGGGTATCACAGTGGGCACTATGTATAGGAGAGGAGTGTTGAGGGGATGACAGTGAGCAGTATGTACAGGAGAGGAGTGTAGAGAGTACAACAGTGGGCACAATGTACAGGAGAAAAGTGTATGACAGTGGGCACTATGTAAAGGAGAGGAGTGTGTAGGGTATGACAGTGAGCACTATGTATAGGAGAGAAGTTTGGGGAGTATGACAGTGAGCACTATGTATAGGAGAAAGGTGTGGAGAGTATGACAGTGAGCACTATGTATAGGACAGGAGTGTGGAGGGTATGACAGTGAGCAGTATGTACATGAAAGAAGTGTGGAGAGTATGACAGTGAGCAGTATGTACATGAGAGAAGTGTGGAGAGTATGACGGTGGGCACTATGTATAGGAGAGAAGTGTGTAGGGTATGACAGCAGGCACTATGTATAGGAGAGAATTGTGGAGTGTGGAGAGTACAGGTGAGGAGGATGAAGGAATCTGGGAAGGAAAAATGTAAAGGTTTGTGGAAGGATGTTTAGGAAATGCGTAGTGGCTAAGCCGGCCATACATGGATTGAAATTACGCCAATTAAGCAGAGACCAGCCATAGTCGATCTATGTATGGGCTAGCTGGTTTTACACAAGTCAATCTATTATCTGTCTTGAGTACAACCAGCCTGTCAGTTTTTTCCCAAAACAATCAGTGCTGCCAGCTATAGCTAGCAACACTGATCATTGTATTCACAGGCAGAACACAATAACACTGCAGAAGTGATTCCCCCATCCACAGGTCAGCAGGTGAGAGGGTGTGTGGGGACAGGCTGGGGAGAGATACTAGTCAGTCCCTGGGAAGACACCGGCTAGTATCAGAGCCAGATACACACAGGTTAAATACGCCACGATCGTTAGAGCGAGAGCAATAATTCAAGCACTAGACCTCCTCTGTAACTCTAAACATGTAACCTGTAAAAAAAATTAAAGCATCGCTAATGCTGGCCATACACTATACGAAAAATCGGACGAAATTCGGTCTTTAAGACAGTTAATGGGCACAAAATCGATAATCGTTGTGACGTTTTTGAGCCGAAAAAGCGAAGGACAAGTTTGGAAATTTTCTGCCGAACGAACGATAAATCGGAAGGATAATGTGTTTCCCGTCCAAACTTTTTGCACTAGGTATATGTAAAAAAAACTAACCAATTTTTTTTTTATTTATGTCCACTGAAAGATTTATCAGTCATTACATGATGACACTATCGTTTGCGCTCACGACTGAACGTTCTTTTTTCAAAAGTTCGTTCGGACGATTTTTCGTAGAGTGTATGGCCAGCATTAGGTCTACAAAAAAGATCGTGCTAAATTGTGTTTTTTTTATATATAAAATGTGTATGGGTTCAGAGTAATTTTCTAGCAAAAAACAAATGGTGATTTTTACATGTAGGAGAGAAGTGTCAGAATCGGCCTGGGTAGCAAGGGGTTAATTACCATAAGTAATATACAAATAATTATTATATAAGCCCTGTGATCTCATCCTCTCAGTTTGCTGCTGCAGTGTGTGTCAGCTTGTATTTAAACTGGCCGCTCTGTATGTAGCTTCTGACAGGCTGAGCAAGCAGCCCAGTATCTCCGGAACCATAAATGATAGCAGCCCCATATTTTGACCAGTGGTGTGGTGGGTCTATGTGGGGTCTCTGTGACCCCTGGTCGCTGAGCTACAATCCTCAAAGTCAAGCTTTTTATTTATTTATTTTCTTCTTGGGCAAATGGGCCTATCTTTAGGAAGGGGCCTGGAGCTGCAGCTCCAATAGCCCCTATGTTAATCCGGCCCTGCTTTTATGCGATAGACCAACACAAAGTGGCACATAATTATGAAGTGGAAGGAAAATGATAAATAGTTTAAATAGTTTTTTACAAACAAATGTCTGAAAAGTGTGGCTTGCATTTGTATTCACCCCCCGTTACTCCGAACTAAAATCTAGTGGAACCAAATGCCTTCAGAAGTCACCTAATTAGTAAATAGAGTCCACCTGTGTGTAATTTAAAGTCCTTAGAGGTTTGTTATGCCTTGTACACACGGTCGGACTTTTGACCATGCAAAAGTCCGCCATGAACAGGTTCTCTAGCTAAGGTCCATCGGACTTCTGACAAAAAAAGTCCGATGGAGGCTACACACAGCCGGACTTTCCGAGAAAAAAAGCCAGTCCGACTTTTTTTCTTGGAAAGTCAGGCCGTGTGTACGAGGCATCAGAGAACCCTAGTGAACAAACAGCATCATGAAGGCCATGGAACACACCAGACAGGTCAGGGATAAAGTTGTGGAGGAGTTTAAAGCAGGGTAAGGTTATAGAAAAATATACCAAGCTTTGAATATTCCACGAAGCACTATTCAATCTATCATCTGAAAATGGAAAGAGTATGGCACAACTGCAAACCTACCAAGACATGGTCATCCACCTAAACAGACGGGCCGGGCAAGGAGAGCATTCATCAGAGAAGCAGCCAAGAGGCCCATGGTAACTCTGGAGGAGCTGCAGAGATCCACAGCTCAGGTGGGAGAATCTTTCCACAGGACAACTAATAGTCATGTAACTCCACAAATCTGGCCTTTATGAAGAAGTGGCAAGAAGAAAGCCATTGTTGAAAGAAAGCCATGAAAAGTCCTGTTTGCGAGAAGCCATGTGGGGGACCCAGCAAACATGTGGAAGAAGGTGCTCTGGTCAGATGTGACCAAAATTTAACATTTTTGCCTAAAAGCAAAACGCTATGTGTGGCGGAAAACTAACACTGCACATCACCCTGAACACACCATCCCCACCATGAAACATTGGGTTGGAAGCATCATGTTGTGGGGATGCTTTTCTTCAGCAGGGACAGGTAAGCTGTTCAGAGTTGAGGGGAACATGGATGGAGCCAAATACAGAGCAATCTTAGAGGAAAACCTGTCAGAGTCTGCAAAAGGCTTGAGACTGGGGCTAAGGTTCACCTTCCAACAGGACAATGACCCTAAAAATACAGCCAGTGCTGCAATGGAATGGTTAAGGTGAAAGCATATTCATGTATTAGAATGGCCCAGTCAAAGTCCAGACCTAAATCCAGTTGAGAATCTGTGGACTTGAAAATTGCTCTCCATCCATCCATAGCTTGAGCTATTTTGCAAAGAATATATTAACCGCTTCAGCCCCGAAAGGATTTCCCCCCTTCCTGACCAGACCATTTTTTGCAGTACGGCACTGCGACATTTTTAACTGACAATTGCGCGGTCGTGCGATGTTGTACCCAAACAACATTTTTCCCTCACAAATAGAGCTTTCTTTTGGTGGTATTTGATCACCTCTGCAGTTTTTTTTTTTGAAATTTTGAAAAAACACAATATTTTGTACTTTTTGCTATAAAAAATGTCTTCATCAGTTTAAGCCGATATATATTCTTCTACATATTTTTGGTAAAAAAAAAAAAAAAAATCACAATAAGCGTATATTGATTGGTTTGCACAAAAGTTATAGGATCTACAAAATAGGGGATTGATTTATGTCATTTTTATTATTAGTTTTACTAGTAATGGCGGCAATCTGTGATTTGTATCAAAACTGCAACATTGTGGCAGACAGATCAGACACTTTTGACACTATTTTGGGAACATTCACATTAATACAGTGCAAAAAATAGCCACCGATTACTGTATAAATGTCACTGGCAGGGTAGGGGTTAACACTAGGATGCGATCAAGGGGTTAACTGTGTTCCCTAGGTGTGTTCTAACTGTAGGGGGATGGGACTGACTAGGGGAGGAGACCTATCGGTGTTCATACTTAGTATGAACACACAATCTGTCTCCTCTCCCCTGAGAGAACCGGGACTTGTGTGTTTACACACACAGATCCCGTTTCCTGCTCTGTCACGAGCGATTGTGGGTGCACGGCAGTCATCACACCCGCCGAGAACGCAAATCCCCTCTGCGGACATGCGCGCCTGCTGTAACGTCTTAAACGAGCGACGTAGAGCTCACCCTGCACCCGGAAGTGACGTCATCTCTGATCACCCCGTTTTCCCTGCTTTTCCCATAGACTCCGAATGCTGGAATCCATCCGCACAAGCTGTCATCTGCACTTCACAGATACGGATGTTTAGGAGAAAACCGCCCCTGGATTTTGCTGCAGGATTACCATCATGCTTGTGTTTATGCTCCCTTTGTGAGTAATTATACTTTTGACTTATTATTAAATGGTTTATCAATACTGCACTTAGAGGCGCTGTGTTTCTTTTCCTTTGTTATTTTGCAAAGAAGAATGGGCAAAAATTTCACTCTCTAGATATACAAAGGTGGTAGAGACATCCCCAAAAAGACTTGCAGCTGTAATTTTAGCGAAAGGGGGCTCTACAAAGTATTGACTCAGGGGGGCTAAATACAAATGCATGTCACACTGTTCACATATTTATTTGTAAAAAAAAAAAAAAAATTAAAACCATTTATCCTTTTCCTTCCACTTCACAATTATGTGCCACTTTATGTTGGTCTATCACATACAATTTCAAAAACATACATGTTTTTGGTTGTAATGTGAATTTTTTTTAAGGGGTATAAATACTTTTTCAAGGCTGTTGAAGTTCATTCACACTTGGGCCAAAACACAAACATGTTATACTTCCCCATCACTGTCAGAAGCTTGCCATCTTTTATTGTATACAAATTTTATGTATTTTAGGAATCATAAAAACATAAAAATACAGGTCATACTAGTTTAATTGTAAATGTGTTGCAAATTAAAATTTACAGACCCATGGAAATTTTACAAAATGACTATTGATACTCTATATAAATGAATGAGCAAAGTCACACCATCCTCTCTCCAACCCGTAGCAGCATTTGTTATGCAGGTTACTACATGGACTTTGACCTGCTTTGGAATCTTTTATAACCAAAAGTGCTGACACCATGTGCAAGTTTAGGGTGATCAGAAGAGTTTGTAATGCTGACTGTCAGCACCATTCTTAGTACACAGTTTCCTTGACTAGGCATCTTTACTGCATGTTTTATGAAGATATCTTTTGTTTAATTAGGACAAGTACTTCTGCTAAAATAAAATACAAAGTAACAGATAAAATGAAAATTTTGAAGGGTAATTGTTGTAACTCTTGACATATATCAATAAAATAACTTACATTTTTCGCCTAACACATACTAGATTAGCAGTGGTAGGAATTGCCAGCAAAGATGGGGTCAAGTTGTATTTGCATATAGGACAACTTTTACAGTGTTGTGCTCTGCTGTGCCCTCTGTTCAGATCACTGTTCAGAGGGCAGTTGACAGGAGGTGAAGGGCGTGTTACAATGCCTTCTCACCGCCTGATTTAACTCCGTAATGCTGCACTACCTTGTCACAATTGCGTGCATTGCACTATTAACTCAATGGCTGAGATAATACAGGTGGTACCATCTGTAAAACTATCCACCCTGAGTTAAAAATGCTGTGGCCATGAAACAAAGCATTGAACCCATGGCATCTGTTCAGCCCTGGCCGGCTGTATTAGGACAGTTTGAGTGGGCAGCCAAGGGGCAGTAAAACTGCAGCTCAGCCACCTGGTTTTACTGGCCATCAGAAAGAGCACTTAGCCCGGAATCACAAGTGGGAAATGATGGGATGCTCAGCATCAATAATATAATTAATTGGATGATCAGTTGGAACCTCTATTTACTCTTCTAGAGCTCCAGCCTCCTCCAGCACAATGCTTATTTGCAGACTGTTTCTCTCTCTCCTGTAAAATACTTGGTTCCTGGTACAGCTAGAACATGGTAGGCCCAACTCTGACTCTCTCAGACCTTAGCAACTGCCATTTGCAGGCAGGGACCGTGGGCCCCTTTGATATAGCAACAAAATAGGAAAGTCTTTTAGTGCTAGCTGACCTTTGGTGGACTACTGCTCCCAGTCAGTCAGCTTCCGGCCCTGCCAGCCCTCCTGACTGCAGCTGCCCGACTCCACTGCGCATGACATCACAGTCTCTCTGTACATCCATATCAGACTGCACACTCCACACCAGTCTGCTCCAGCATGTTTCCCCAGCTTTCCCAACTGTGCCTGTCACTCACCAGCCCTCCTGGCTGCACTCAAGTGGATCCCTCCTGGAGACCTGCCCTGCAACTAGCTCCCATTGTCCTTCTCGGTCCCTTTCTGTGCCTTCTGTCCAGATCCTTCTTTGTTTCTGAGAAAGGCTCAAACTTGCACCCGAACCCCACAGGCCCAAGTTCACCCCCTGACAGGGGAGTGCCTCAAAGACCCAGACAACCTAGTACTCCATCTCCAGCTTCTTCCACCCAACAACTCTTCCCCCAGCTAGGCTGACCCTGGGTATATTAAGGAGGCCTGTCCCCTGCAAATCCTAGTTGGGGATTGGTCAGGGCTCCCTGAGACACCTCAGACAGCTCCATCTCTCTTCCCCTCCTCTCTTCTAGAATCATCGAGGTAACAAAAAGATGATGCTATCTGTGAGCCACCAGTCTACTCTGAACCACTCCCAGCCCACACAGATCAAAACAAACAGGCCTAGCTTCCAGCTAGGCTTGTCTAAATTTACCTGATCTGAAAAAAAACTACTTCTAGCACCTACCTAAAAGAGTGGGTGCTACACACCTGCAATATGCAAACTGTAACCTGCATAGGTGTGAATCAGGCCTTAAACCCAAACACATTTGCATTACACAGGTTCTGAGGCTAATATAATGCAGATAAGGCACCAAGTGAGTTAAATTACTACCTAATTAGCCACAGAACCTGTGTAATTAATATGTGTTCGGGTTTAAAGGGATGAGGTGGCAACCCTACCTACAACAGCCACACAATTACATACATAATATGGTCAGTCTGCACTGCATCCAATAAACCTGATGTCAGAAACTGTATTTTTAGTCCTGAACATAGTAAATAAATGATGAAACAACACACGTACAAAATCACTATACAGTACGTTCCATTTAACAAATGGGTCATTTTGGATGGTCTCACCCCTTCACACACACACACACATTTTTTCTATAAAGTAACTTGTGACCCGGCTCTGTGAAAATCTGCATCTATTTAGTACAGACTTAACATGTTGCTCAGTTACTAGTGTTGATATCTGTATGACTTTTAGTTTCTTCTTTAGCCCCCATTCACACCTAGGCGTTTTGTCGCCTGTAGTGTGACGCCGCAGCAGCCCCGAGACGCTGGAGGGATGAAAACACATTGCCCTCTATGGAGATGGTTCACATCTCCACGCCGAACGCCGTACGCCTGCCGCCTGAAAAAAAGTCCCGGACCTTTTTTTCAGGCGGCTTTCGGCATAGGAGATGTAAATCATCTCCATAGAGGGGGTGAGGCTGCATTCACAATCGCGGCGTTTTGTCGCCGCAAATCGCTGTACAAAACGCTGCAATTTGTCGCCGCAATTCGCGGGACAAAACGCCGCGATTTTGTACACCTAGGTGTGAATGCAGCCTTAAGGGTCAAGAGCCAGAAACTCTAATTAATATGTACCAAGCAGAGCAGGCCTGAATCTGGCTCGCATAGTAGGAACATCACGTGCAGTTCCCATGAACATTCAGCTTGAAATAACCTAGATAAACCTCTTTGCTGCGGGAGCCATTCAGAGCCAAACCCACTGTATCATTTACAAGCAGGTGTCACAGCTGGAAGATTAGTTAGTCTGAACACACGTAAGGCAGACCTGATGCCTGGAGGGCCATGAACCCATGCTGTTTTCCTGGGATTTAACTAATTCTTCCACATTAATCCTGACAGATCTGGTCCCAAGGGCTTTCATTACCTCTGAATGCCTTAATTCAACGGAAACTACTCATCGTCTACTGCTAATTATTAAATGGGATCATAAAATGATTCTTTGGTACTAAATGTGTAATTTTAAATATATAAAAACTGAGCAAGCTGAGCAAGTATATACTTTGCCACAGTAATTCTCCAGCAATTCATTGGTGTCATATAAAGTGGAAAATGTCAGTTTTCCTACAGAGGTTGTGCAGCAAGTATGAAAATACCCTAAAAATGTGCTCTGTCTGGGGTGCCTCGATTCTAATGAAGGACAATTGGATCTCAAAATAAGAGCTTTGGGGTAACTTACAAATTGATATGCACACTTGCACATGTAGCACTACCCCCGGAGGAGCTGCTGGTTTAGATTTGGGCCTCCCGTTACCTTACTGTTCACCATAGGTGTGCGCAGCCTATTGCATTAGGGTGTGCACCCCAAAGCTCAAACACACATGAATGCCACCGGCTGTCACAGGGAGGAGGCTCTGGTGGTGGGAGACAGTTGATTGGTAGCATATTACGCTACACCCTAAATACGAGTGTAATGTGTTCCTAAAGTTGAACCTAGCCTTTAATATAATGGTGGCATTTACACTGGCCCCTGGCACCCCCCAACCACCCACCTGGTGCCGCCCCTGGATAATGCTAATTCACGTGGGGTGATTAGGGTGTGCCCAGGCACCCCCGGCACACCCTGTGCGCACGCCTATGCTGTTCACCCTGTCCTAGGGGTCCATCTTGAGGAGTTACAAATGTCCGCACCAACACTTTATTTATTTTTCTTCAAGGTTTTTTTTTTTTAAATCAAAGTCTTTTTTATTGAACAAAAACAAGAGATGGTACATATAGTAAATATACATAGTATGGCACATGTACGCAATAGAAAAATTTCCATCAGTTTCCAGGTTACATTAATTGGTCATATTTCGCTATGGTACATAAACATATAAAAGGGCACAGAGTTTTCGGCTACCTGGGCCCAAAAACAGAAAAAATACAGTTATAGTTTTCCACATCACCTGGGGACTCCTCCTCCACCCCCCAGACCCCACTGCCCAATGAACCCGAGCACCCTAAGTACAAGGGCAAATTACAGGGATAGGAGCCGTGACGGAACAGTTTCACGAGACCCCCGGGCCCATCACACACACGTATCAGGAGCTTTAAGCCATTTGTCCCAAATTTTCTCATACTTGGTTGGGCAACCTCTGTGGGTATAAATAAGCTTTTTATATGGTAGTACAGCATTTATCTCCGATATCCAGTGAGATATCATTGGGGGATCTGTTCTCATCCATACTCTAGCAATTACTTTCCGGGCTGAGAAAAGTGTCTCGTGTAAAAATAGCTTGGTATGCTTATTACCTTCCGGATTTGGGAAAATCCCCAGCAGGCAGAGCTTCGGCTGAAGAGCAACCGGGGAGCCCATTTTGTCGTGGAGAAATTTCACCACTTGGGACCAGAAAGCCTGTATTTTGGGACAGGACCACAAAAGATGAAAAAAATTAGCTGCTGGCCGAGCAGACATGGGGCATGCCGAGGAGGGGTCTTTTTTGAATTTTGAAAGCCTGAGAGGTGTAAGATATGACCTATGAACTATAAAAATCTCTGGTAAAGTCATGGGCCTGCGATCTCTCACCCAATCCTTGACGTCCGTCTGGATGTGATTGTAAAATTGCTCCAGGAGCATTAGTTGCAAAATGTCCTCTGCGGTGGTGGCCTGGCTGCTGTTAACCCAGTTAGAGGCCGACAGGGACAGCTGGCATGCCCATTCTGCGTAAGAGTCTTTCGTGGTTTTGCGTGAGTCCCTGAACTTCTGTCGGTGGGACTCTGGGGTTACTGCATAACGAGCCAGGAGCACTTCTTTAACCCGGGCGTAGCTATGGATATCCTGATCTGGCACGGTCCGGAAAGCATCAGAAGCTTTGCCTGACAGTTTGCCTGACAATATTGCAACCCACTCTCTTCTAGCTATTCGGTGCAGGTTACATTGTCGCTCAAAATCCGCCAGGTAGTTATCAATTTCACAGTCCTTTTCATCAAAAGCTTTAAAAGCGCTAAACGGAATCTTCCTTGCGTCTGCTGTGCTGTACTCACTGTTCGGAGAAGGTGCGGCTGCTTGTTGGACTGCTGCCAGTTTTAACTGTAGTTCTGCGTCCCTTATTTGTTTATCCTTCTGTAGTTCTGCGTCCCTTATTTGTTTAGCCTTCTGTAGTTCTGCGTTTACTAACATGTCCATCACTTTCAGCACCACATCCGGCGTTGGGTTTGGGCCGAACCACGATAGCTTCTCTCTCATTAGCTTGTTGGCTGGCGATTCCTCCTCCTGAATCACTGGTGTATCCATCTCTTGTACTGCTGGCGTTGCTGCAATCCCGTCCTCCTGGTCTATCTCCATTGATTCCGCTATGATGACCCGCTTGGTTTTGTTGCTAGCAATCCTTCCAGTAGTTCTTCCAGTGTCTGCTTGGAATCCGGGTGTGAAGGAGAGTAGAAGGGAAGATCCCGCTGCTGCCAACCAATTTGTGACGGTATCGGTATGATATCCCTGTCAAGCATTCCCTCCTCTCCATACAAGAACATCACAGGATTCCCCACACATGAGTCAAGACTGGATGCTGGAACCAAGACACTTTATTGACACAAAAACTCAGCTTATATGTGGTTACAGCCTGTTAGGAACGCCCCCCTCACACAGTGGGGTTTCCCATACAGATTATAGGAGACAAGTCGGAGCCGACCATGCAGACACGTTTCTTTAGATAAAGACATCACTGGAGTTAATTACTACACTGAAGCAATCAGAATAATTAACATACTACTTCTCTAATCATTTAGCCTGATGATACAATACACATCTTTTAAGGGTAAACACAGATCTTCTTTACACAACACAATAGATCAATTAACGTTTAGAATAGTGAGGGGACATTAGCACGTCAATAACCTGTCAGAGGAATGAATCACACATGAAATTCCTTTCTACCTCTACCCATGGCTAGCAGGGAGCAGTACACTGAGACATATAGGCAAATGTATCACAGTCTCTGCCACAGACTTGATGAGTGCCATTGAGTCGTTACATGGTCCTCTGCCACAGGATCATGTAACCACACACACACTTTGAAAAGTTCAAAGAAATTACACAGCTCACTTTGCCAGGATCTTTCAGCCAAGCCGGTCGCACGGTAAATCCGTCCTCCAATTGGATCCCCAATTGTTCGGCTTCTTCCCGCAGGCAAGACAGCACAGGACCACCCCTGGACCAGTAGGCCCCAAAAACTCCTGGGCCTACTCTCAGTAGCGGAGCCTCGGGCCAGCAAGCCCCGAGACCAAAAGGCTGCCAACACATCCCTGAAGCCAGGAGGGCCCTCAGGTCAGGATTGGATGACCCCGCCAGAACGGTGTCCATCCCTTAAGTACCGCTCCCCAGAATGCACAGCAGCGGGGACCCCCAACAGGCCATGTTTTGGGAATTTCTCTTAGATAAAATGGCTGTCCAAAATACCAAGCCATCGACTCTAATTTAAAGCACCGGTACAAAATAAAGGAAAACCTGCAAACATGGCCTGTTGGGGGTACTTGAGGACTGAGGTTGAGAACCACTGGTGTATGGCATCAAAAGAATTAGGTCTGCTGCCAGGCAGCTGGCATTTTCAGGAGTGCTCAGCAGCTTCCATGTTTTTCTCGGGTTTCCTTTAGCACACTAAACTTTATTCGAAATATCTCACTAGGTCAATATGCTTATAAAACTTTACAAGATAAGACAATTCTTTCAGAGTAATCAGCTGTAATTGGCTGTAAAAATAGTATAGAATGAGTCGTTCAAAAGTCTAGAAAGTGTGAGAAAGTATTTTACAGATTCATACATAAAATGTTATCATCTGTAGAACATACAATCAGGGGCATTTACAGGGATTGCATGTAATTTATTTTGGACGTTGATCATTTCTGGTAACACACAAGCTTCTGAATAAAAATAAAAAATAAATTGATTGTGATTTGATTGTAAAAAAAAAAAAAAAACATCCAAGCAGAGTTCATAGTCCCTTCAAATGACGACAACTAGCTCCGTATTATGCAGAAAAGCAATGCTTTTTGACCTCTATAACATAATTTCACAACTCTTTGAAAGTATGTATCACCTAATTAAAGCCAGCTTGAACTATATACTCTTTGCTGCGGGTTATCTTCGGTCAGGAACATCTTGATATGGACTCAGGTTTTTTCAGTGTTTTCTAATTAACGTATTTATCGTCGTTTAACGCGCGCCGGCGTATAACTTGCACCGCAATTTCAGAGGGAAGTTTCAGGGAAAAAAACGTTTTTTTTTTTAAATTTTGTGGTCAGTGTGCCTAAATGCAGCCTATGTGCCCTAGCCCCAGCCTAAATGCAGTCTATGTGCCCTAGCTCCTGCCTAAATGCAGCCTATGTGCCCCAGCTCCAGCCTAAATGCAGCCTATGTGCCCCAGCTCCAGCCTAAATGCAGCCTATGTGCCCAGCTCCAGCCTAAATGCAGCCTATGTGCCCCAGCTCCAGCCTAGATGCAGCCTATGTGCCCCAGCTCCAGCCTAAATGCAGCCTATGTGCCCCAGCTCCAGCCTAAATGCAGCCTATGTGCCCCAGCTCCAGCCAAAATGCAGCCTATGTGCCCCAGCTCCAGCCTAAATGCAGCCTATGTGCCCATTTGCAGCCTCACCTTCTCTCGTGGAGTGAGGGAATCACAGAGCCGTCATCTCCTGTTCATTCTGTTCATTCGGGGGCAGTCAAATACACAGTCCTGCCTCCGCCATCGGCATTGGACCAGCTCCTGTGATTGATAGAACACTTGTCCAATGCCGGTGGCGGAAGCAGGACTGTGTGTGTGACGTTAGAGCCGAGTAAACAGGAGAGACGGCTTATGGATTCCGGCGGCGCTCGACAGCGCTTGTCCCCCTCCTTCCCCTCCGAGCCCAAGGTACACTATCGGCGTATAGCGTGCACCCGTGATTTTCCCCCTATTTTCAGGGGGGAAAAGTGCGCGTTATACACCGATAAATACGGTATGTATAAATGTTCTCCAAACTGACTGCTGGGTTTAAAAAAAAAAAAAAAAAAAGGATTCATATGCATTGGATGTGATTTAGGATTTACTTAAAGTGGAACTGCAGTCTGCTCACATAATTTGTAATAAAAACATATTTTCCATTCTGAAGCTTCCCTTTGGGTTTGGAATCATGCATCCGGGTTTCAGACTGTCTGAAACCTGGACATATTACTCAGACTGGACTATGACTTCCCAGCAGGGTTCCTGGCTGCAGTTGTCTAAGCTGAGTGTGTCTGTTACACTCTCTTTTATGCTGCCCAAAGCCAGCACTAACAATCTCCCCCACCCCTACTCCTCTGTGTCTGCCCACACTCTAATCTCCAGGGCTGTGCCTCAAAAAAGGAAAGTGTGGGCTGGAAATTTGAAGTCCAGCAGCCTCCGATACATCTGGGTGAGAGGTTCTGACTGCAAAGGGGTGAATGAGCTCCCCATCTATCCCTGTCTGTGACTGAAGTCTCTCCTCCTCTCTCCTGCCTCTGAGTGGGTACACTAAGGTACATTAGAGTTCTCAGAGCACCCCTTACATCAGAGTTCCCCTTTATACCAGATGCCACAGTGTTCCCCCTTACATCAGAGTCCTCTCCATACATCAGCGTTCCCTCTTAAATCAGGGTTCCCAGAGCATTGCTTATTTTAGCGTCCCCAGAGTTATCCCTTACATCAGCGTCTTCAGAGTCCCCCCTTACAGTGAAAACGAAAACTCTGTGGACTCTGATGTAAAAGGGGAACTCTGTGGACTCTGATGTAAAGGGGGAACTCTTGTTATTAACTTCATATGATTAGAAATGTTATTAGCAGAATTTATGTATAAAAGAATTTGCTGTGCACCGCTAAAGTGTTCGGGTTTGATTTGAAGAAAAGGTGGCAACCCTACTTTGCATAATATTATATATATACTGTGATTCTGTACTTGCCAAATATGCTGCAGAAATCTCCCTCCACGGAGTGTGGCTGCAACCATTTTAACTGTGGGCAGCTGAAGCTGTTGCCTGTTAACACACAGAGGCACACCTCCAGCTCTGGCAACCTCTCACGCGAGTGAAGCCCCATACACACTATCAGTTTTCCTGCTGGTTTTCTCTTCAGGTTTACCAAAACCATGTAGTACAAGGACCTGCCTGATTGCATTCAAAGTGAAACGCTTAAGGTTTGACCTCATATTAGATGGTTTTGGTAAACCTGAAGAGAAAACCAGCAGGAAAACTGATAGTGTGCATGGGGCTTGAGAGAGCTGTGCATGATTTCAAAAAGCCTAGGCTTTTTACCGGACAAGAAACAGGCAGTATAGTGTATAAGGTATTTACTGACAAAAAAAAATTAAAAAAATTTACTATCCAAAGTTGAAACAACAAGGGCAGAAGATTTAATAGATGGAAAGAGGAAAAAATGACTGAAGGTCCGCTTTAAAGTCTGACTAAACAGTCAGTTTAAATCTGTTAAAACATTCCCATAGTTTCTGAAATGTCATAATCATTTCCACACCTATTTTTGCTGTGAATCTGGCAAGCCTTTGTAGCTGAAGAAATACTATAATTAAAGTGAAGGTTCCCCCAAAAGTGAACCTCCGCTTTTCGGAACCCACCCCCCCCCCCTCCGGTGTCACATTTGACACCTTTCAGGGGGGAGGGGGTGCGGATACCTGTATAAAACAGGTATTTGCACCACTTCCTGGTATAGACTCCCGCAGGAGTCCGGCCCCAATGATGGGGTCCAATGATGGGGGATTTTGTACTCCTGATGGCTGCAGTCCGGTCCACTTAAAGTCTGGAGGACAGTAATCCAGGCCTTTGTTTAGAAAGTTTGGAGACCCCTGCTCGACACAAAACTAACATTTTGTTATATAGCATGTAATGAGAGTTTTTCATTGTCTGAGTTTAATGACACTTTAATTTTAAATTACTGTATATACTGTGCATTAAGACGTATTAGAATATGGATAGAAACACACCAAAAAGATATTGTTCATTAGTAAGGTTATTGATGCATTTGTTTAGCTGGCTACAAATTTAAGTCCATACAGCCCATAAGGTGCAGCAACCAAACAGCTCCTGCAGATAATACAGCGATAAACATCAATTACACTGCAAATACATTTCCTGTGGGCACGCAAGAAGTAACATCATTCTGCTACGTACACCCGGAAGTGTGAGGTACACCCAGAAATCCCAAGAGTATGAAGGGCTTGGGCTGTTAGGAGAGCTGGAATTGCCGGCTTTACGTGTTTAAAGTGGATGTAAACCCACTCTCATCCTTTCTAACTGCCATAGGCAGTAGTGTATTTAGGCTTTGTGCTGTCCTAGGCCTGACAAAGCTCGTCCACACCCCAATTTAAATATGACCCACCCCTTTCTATAAACACCCCACCGCTTGCTGTTTAAGACCCACCCTGACATTTTTGAGTGGGGACACTAGTTCTGAATGCCTGGGGGGGGGGGGGGCAATGAATTCCCTTAATTTCCTCTTACTTCCTGTCTGGCTATAGGGCAGGAAGTGAAGGGAAATCTCTGCAATGGGACAGGGATGGTAAAAAATAAACTGACAGGGGCTATAACCCTCCCTTACTCTATCCAAAATGAAAAAAAAAAGTGTTGCCTATAGTTCTCCTTTAAGCACAAATTTCTGATTATTTTATGGTGAGGACTAAGGATGAGCCGAACACCCCCCTGTTCGGTTTGCATCAGAACTTGCGAACACACCAAATGTTTGTGTGAACTTTAGAACCCCGTTAAAGTCTATGGGACTCGAACATTTGAAATCGAAAGTGTTAATTTCAAAGGCCAATATGCAAGTTATTGTCCTAAAAATTGTTTGGGGACCTGGATCCTGTCCCAGGAAACATGTATCAATGCAAAAAAAAAGTTTTAAAAATTTCCGTTTTTTCAGGAGCAGTGAATTTAATAATGCTAAAAGTGAAACAATAAAAGTGTAATATTACTTTAAATTTCGTACCTGGGGGGGTGTAAAGTCAGCATGTGAAAAAGCGCATGTTTCCCGTACATAGAACTGTCCATGCACAAAGTGTCATTTCTGAAAGAAAAAAAGGCATTTAAAACCGGCTTTGCGGCTCTAATGAATTGTCGGCTCTGGCAATTCAGAGATGATTCATTCATAAAAAAAAAAAACGTGGGGGTCCCCCCAAATTCCATTAACAGGCCCTTCAGGTCTGATATGGATATTAAGGGGAACCCCGCCGTCAATTTAAAAAAAAAATGACGTGGGGTTCAGGTCCACACTTCAGGTCTGGTGTGGATTTTAAGGGGAACTTCACCCCAAATTACAAAAAAAAATTACGTGGAGTTCCCCCAAAAATCCACACCAGACCCTTATCCGAGCACGTTAACCTGGCCGGCCGCAGAAAAGAGGGGGGACAGAGTGCGGCCCCCCCCTCTCCTGAACCGCACCAGGCCACATGCCCTCAACATGGGGAGGATGTCCCAATGTTGATGGGGACAAGGGCCTCATCCCCACAACCCTTGCCCGGTGGTTGTGGGGGTCTGCGGGCGGGGGGCTTATCAGAATCTGGAAGACCCCTTTAACAAAGGGGACCCCCAGATCCTGACCCCCCATATGTGAATTGGTAATGGGGTACACTGTACCTCTACCATTTCACGAAGGAAGCATAAATAGTTAAAAAAAAAACAACACACAGACACCGTAGAAAAAATTCCTTGATTAATAAAAATAAAAAATCCAGCGGTGGTAATCCACTCTCGATGCGGCTCCCTGCTCCAACGTTGTCTTCTATCCAGCGACGGGTGATCACCGGTCCGGTCCAGCGATGAGAAGATACATCCGTCCAGAGCGTAGCAGGTGAGCTCCACTCTCCGCTGGACACAGCCCAGCGTAATGACGCGCTGGAGCTTTGACATTTCTTATATAAGGGAAGCGGCCATCCGTCACGTGACCCCGCCCCCTCTGACTCACCCTCGTCAGAGGGGGCGGGGTCACGTGACGGGTGGCCGCTCGGTCTTTCCCAGTGACGTACGAGGGTGTGTCAGAGGGGGCTGGGTCACGTGACGGGTGGTCGCTTCTCCTATATAAGAAATGTCAAAGCTCCAGCCCGTCATTCCGCTGGGCTGTGTCCAGCGGAGAGAGGAGCTCGCCTGCTGTGCTCTGGACGGATGGATCTTCTCATCGCTGGACGGGACCGCTGATCACCCGTCGCTGGAGAGATCATCCGTCGCTGGATAGAAGACAACATTGGAACAGGGAGCCGCATCGAGAGTGGATTACCACCGCTGGATTTTTTTTTTATTAATAAAGGAATTTTTTCTACGGTGTCTGTTTTTTTTTTTAACTATTTACACTTCCTTCGTGAAATGGTAGAGGTACAGTGTACCCCATTACCAATTCACATAGGGGGGCAGGATCTGGGGGTCCCCTTTGTTAAAGGGGTCTTCCAGATTCTGATAAGCCCCTCGCTCGCAGACCCCCACAACCACCGGGCAAGGGTTGTGGGGATGAGGCCCTTGTCCCCATCAACATGGGGACATCCTCCCCATGTTGAGGGCATGTGGCCTGGTGCGGTTCAGGAGAGGGGGGCGCACTCTGTCCCCCCCTCTTTTCTGCAGCCGGCCAGGTTAACGTGCTCGGATAAGGGTCTGGTGTGGATTTTTGGGGGAACTTCACGCCATTTTTTTTATTTGGGGTGGAGTTCCCCTTAAAATCCACACCAGACCTGAAGGGTCTGGTATGGATATTTGGGGGGAACCCCACATCATTTTTTTTTTTTAATTGATGGCGGGGTTCCCCTTAATATCCATATCAGACCTGAAGGGCCTGTTAATGGAATTTGGGGGGAACCCCACGCTTTTTTTTTTTTTTTTTTATGAATGAATCATCTCTGAATTGCCAGAGCCGACAATTCATTAGAGCCGCAAAGCCGGTTTTAAATGCATTTTTTTCTTTCAGAAATTACACTTTGTGCAGGGACAGTTCTATGTACAGGAAACATGCCTCCTGCATGTATCCTTACCTGTCAAATGTTTCCCCTCTGTCTGTTATGAAAGCTGAAAAACTGCAGATTCTGTGGGTGGGTCTGTTGTCTGGAGCTTGGTGGGTGGAGTCATAATCCTGGTGCAAGGTCACACACAATATAATGTGAGTGGCAAATTTGTTGTTTTTAGTGGATAGATTTTAATAAAAAAAAGTTTCATACTATCAGGGTTTTTCCTTTTCATATGGTGGTATCCATCCCTATGTGAGGAGTATATTAGCCATTTGATGGAAGATTTACCACCCTTCGTGACCAGGCCATTTTTTGCAATACGACACTGCGTTGCTTTAACAATTCGGCACGGTCGTGCGACACTGTACCCAAATAAAATGTAGATCCCTTTTTTCAACAAATAGAGCTTTTTTTTGGTAGTATTTGATTACCTCTGTTTTTTTTGCGCTACAAACAAAAAGAGACAATTAAAAAAAAAAAACTATATTGTTTACTTTCTGCTAAAAAACATATCCAATAAAAAAAATTACCAAAATCAAATTTCTTCATCCATTTAGGCCAATATATAGCATCTACAAACTATGGGATTTTTTTTTTTTTACTAGTAATGGCGGAAATCAGCATCTTATAGCGGGACTGCGATATTGCGGCGGACAAATCGGACACTGACACTTTTGGGGAGCAGTGACACAAATACAGTAATCAGTGCTAAAAAATATGCACTGTTACTGTACTAATGACTGGCTAGGAAGGGGTTAACATCAAAGGGTTTACTGTGTGCCTAGCTTGTGCTTTCTCACTGTGGGGGGATGATTTTACTATAGGAAGACATTAATCCATGTTCCTGCTTCACAATCCTGTTTATGTCAATTATGCCTTGGAATCTGCTTTTCCCTATGATCTTGAGGGTATTCTGCATAGTAAACTACAATCCCTCCCAAGCATTCTTCAACACAACGCTTTGATCTGGGACACTATTATTGCATGGCGGGAGATTTTGAAAAAGCTTAAATTATCCTCCTACGTGTCTAGACATCTTCCTATCCATGTTTCCCCAGAGCATGGAACATAAAGCTTATGCCCTGTACACGCGATCTGAAATTCCGACCGTGTATATGCTCCATCGGACTTTTGCTGTCGGAATTTCCACCAACAAAAGATTGAGAGCTGGTTCTCAAATTTTAAGTATTTCGAATCGTCTGTTGAAATTCCGATGCGCAAAATTCCGACGCATGCTCAAAAACAATTCGACGCATGCTCGGAAGCATTGAACTTAATTTTTTCGGCTCGTTGTAGTGTTGTACGTCACCGTGTTCTTGACGGTCGAAAGTTCAGAGAACTTTTGTGTGACCGTGTGTATGCAAGCCAAGCTTGAGCGGAATTCCGTCGGAAAAACCATCCAAGGTTTTTCCGACGGAAAATCCGATCGTGTGTACAGGGCATAAGAGTTTATGGCAAACCAATGGATTGACAAGAATGATATCCCTATTCATTTTAGACTCCCAATTACCTAAAACCTTTCAGGACCTACAGTTGGCGTTCTTTTTTTATTATCATCAGGCGGTTCCTTATGCAAATTCCTGTTGTTCTGATGCTTCTAAAAGGTTTCGCCTCTCCCTGATTTATCACTTTAAGCGGAGCTCCACCCGATTTCAATACATTATCTTAATCAAAAAGAAGACTAGAATGCATTAAGGAACGGAAGTTTTTTTTTTTTTTTGTGACAGTACCTTTATCAGCAGCTGTCACTCGGCTACCTGTCTCTCTTTGGCAGGTATTCTGCGGGTAGTGCGTCATATCCTTTACCCGCAATGCCTCCTGGGAGCTTTTCTGCAGAGGTTTCCTCTGAGATATCGCGGGATTTCCTAAAACGCGACGCTGCTGGCTTGTCACATCAGGCTCCCCATCACAGATTGCTCCGGAAGTGACGTTCCGTCGCTGCCATCTTGCTACTCCCCACACTCATGCACAGTAATGAGAGTGAGAAGGGTCAAGCGGTGTATCAAGATGGCGGCGACGGGACGTCACTTTCAGAGCAATCAGTGATATGAGAGCCGAATGTGACGCCCGTTTAGATGGAAACCCGGAAGTCAACGTCACTGCTGAACAAGGAAATTAGTGTTTGTGGGCTTCACAGTGCCCACAAGCAAAATGGAAACACCACTGTAAAGATAATATAATTTCTAATTCCAGAGGAAATCAGACAGCGAACGACTTTAAACAGCAGAAGCGTGAGTCCTCTGTTTATACGCCATAAATAATTTAATGCCCCCCCCCCAAAAAAAAAACGAATGGCCGCGGGAGATCCGCTTTAATACGATGTATTCCATTTCTGGTATATACAGGCATCTGCTATCTGACTTCACCTCTGACACTACAGAAGTACTCTTTGCAATTTGTACCTCCAGGAGGAGGAACTCAAGGACAAGCTTTTGAAGGGCAACATGAAAATACGCCAACTCATGATTTGTGAAACCTGGAGGGAAACGCAATTCAAATTTATACACAAGGCCTTTATTCCATTTCTACCCTCGAAATCTCCCTCGCAACTTTCTACATGCCCACAATGTGGATCTGAGAGACTTTCGCTTCTGGCATTGCCCACTGATTTCCACATTCTGGGATCAAATTATTGATTTTATCTTCAACATCACAGGACAATGTGTGCCTAAAAACCCCCATCTGTTGCTATTCAGCTATGACCAGTCAGGAGCGCCGCAGCAGGATAACAATAAAGGTAAAACCTTTACACCTCAATGGACACACCTTTGCCTATTGGAGGGCCATAAATACATTCTAAAAGGTATAGACCAGGGGTGGCCAACCAGTGGCCTGGGGGCCACATGGGGCCCACGGAGCCCTCTGATGTGGCCCGCGACCTCCTGCTCTGGAATGGTGGGTTGACAAGCCCAGATCGCAGGTTGCCAACCCGCCATACTGCAGCATCAGTGTTGTGAATGGTGGTGGTAGAGGAAGAAAGCGGCTGCGGAGCAGAGCCCCATAGGCCGATGCTTTCTCTACAGCTAGTCTATGGCAAAGTTAAGCTAACCCGCAGGATAGACACAGGTGCATTATGCTGCACCCATGTTGTGGGTAAACCGCAGAACATCAGGGTGAAAGCAGTCCTAGGCCCTTTTCACACGATCAGCCCAACCAAATAGGACCCTCAATTAACCTCTACATAGCGACAGATTGCCGTTTACGCTCGCCTACCTCCAATCCAAAAAAACAAAAGGGAATTCGTCCCATTCCATCTGGGCGGATCGGAGGACCTATAGAATAGCCATGACCTGTCATCTGTCCGCTCCGCTCAATGTGGCCCGCGACTGGTTACCAAGTTGCTTAAGTGGCCCTCTCTCTTCAAAAGGTTGGGCACCCCTGGTATAGACAATCTCTTCACCATCAACTATTACCAAAGTTAAGCAGGACCTCACAATGCTCCTATACAGAGAAAAACTTGATGTCCAAATGCAAAATTATACTCGTTTACACGTTTCTTGAGTTTACCTTTTTTATCTTCTGAAATAGCTTCACTAATGGTTTCCCTTCTATATACAGAGTGGTACTCTAATCTAAAGCATGCCCTTTTTGATTTTATTCCATTTCCCTAGACCTGTGCTCTCCTCGTCTGTTTTCTTTTGTCTTATCAGTGCAGAATAGTTTCTTCAATACTTTCCAGGGTATGCATTGGCCCTTTCTAGATGATTAAACGTGTTGCCATGTCTCTTTATTTCATTTGCTGCAGCAACCTGATCTTAGATTTGATACATCATTGTCATCTAAGCCTCCAATTTGTTTTCTCCCCTAGCTATATGTTGGAAAATGTACTGCTTTTGATCTTAATAGCCTATTACAATTCCTAGTTATATTGTCCAAGAAGACTACACTTGGATTGGAGGTTGTTTTTTTCACAGTTTTTCTTGATCTCATATGGCATTGTACGTATAATACTTGTACTGTACATTTTTTGACTGTTTCTGTCTTTATTTACAGAAAATAAATAAGCATTTTACAAATAAAATAAAAAAAATTACCTTCCCTACTGACAGGACAATCTGCCTTGTTTACATAGGCAGATTGCTGTTCTGAGGGTGTACTGTACAATCAGCAGGTGCTGATGGACATCGAGTGATCACAGCGCCAGTGGCGTGCTTGCGCGCCCCAGACCCGGAAGTGTCAGATCACGTACTAGGTACGTGATCTGGCACAGAGCAGCCGCCCTGTCGTAAGTATATCTGCAGTGGGCGGTCGAGAAACAGTTAAAGGGGAAAAGCTCTCCATGACCCATAAATAAAAAAAAGGGTCAGGTTTAAGTTTTCTCATATCGAGATGATGGCAGGTGGGTGATTCCTTCACAATAACACATGGAATGAAGGATTAAGGAGTTGGTTTTATTCTTGAAAGCAAAGCACAAGACACTGGACTTTTTTTTAAAACACTTTATGTTTAGGTGAAGCACTTTAATGGATATGTTGATTTATTGTATGCATCCTTGATTTTAAATGTTTGTAAAGTCAGAAGTTTTTTTTTTTTTATCTTAATGCATTCTTTATTCTTTGCATTAAGATAAAAAGCCTTCTGTGTGCAGCAGCTTCCCTAATACTTACCTGAGCTCCCTCCGATCCAGCGATGTTGCACTATAGACTTGGACTGTCCGGGACTCTCCGTCCTCATTGGCTAAAACAGCAGTGAAAGCGCCATTGGCTCCCGCTGCTGTCAAAGTCTGTGGGCCAATGAGGAGAGAGGGGCAGGGCCAGGCCGTAGCTCCATGTCTGAATGGACACACAAAGCTGCGGCTCGGCTTGGGAGCCCCATAGCAAGCTGTTTACTGTGGGGGCACTTAACAGGAGGGAGGGGCCATGAGCGCCGAAGAGGGACCCGAGAAGAGGACAACACTAGAACAAGTGTAAACAGAAATAATGTGAAAAAAAAATCTGTGCAACGCTTAAAAATTTGTACTGATACAAATTATTGTGTATAGAATTCAATATGCAGTGTGAAAAGACCACAATAATAAAAATAAATAATCAAAACAGTGAAAAGTGATGTGAATACAACACCAAAAATATAAGTCCATATAATATAGAGATTAATAAACCATGAATAGAACAGTCCGTGAATACACAATGAAAAAATACTGTAGCAGGAAAAAGGTATTCCACGTGCCGTCAGGGTTGAAATGGAAGCACAACAGTGAAACCACCACCAGTTGTGTGAAGGCTTACCAGAGTGTAGGGACTCAAATGGGTGTAGCAGCAGAGCTTGTGGTGTAAACACCAGTGTATGGGACTTCTATGTCTGTACTCCAGATTAGGATTGAAGATGATGCATTTATTCAGGGGATAACTCAGAGACAGTGGCGGTGCGTCCATAGAGGGCGCCGGAGCGCTGCCCCCTCTCGCTCCGCCACTGATACAATACATAGATTCAAGCATTGCATGAATCTATGTATTGCCGCTGCCACCGACTATTCTGATGGCCGGATGGCGAGCGCCGGCCATCTGAATAACGGCAGCTGGTTGGCTGTGTGGAAGTGCCTATCAGACCAATTGCGACAACCCCCTCCCGCAATTTCGCGGCAATCCCCTCCCGCAATTTCGCGGCAAAACCCCCCCCCCCCCCGAAATTTCGTGACAATCGCGGCAACCCCCTCCTGCAATTTCGCGGCAATTTCGGGCATCCCCCGCTCCTCGACACCAGGGGGCCCCTTCACTGCAGCTGTGTAAGGGGCCCCAAAATTACTGAAGCTTTACTGTACTGTAATTACTGTACAGCGGCTACCACTCCCCCGCACAACAACTTTGATCGGTCGGTTGGCGAATCCCACGCCCCTGCTCAAAAAGTGTGATTGGCGCACTGCTCCCCCCGCGGTGACCCTCCCTCTTCTCTGCTCCAGGGGGCCCCTTCGATTATTAAGCCCAGGGGCCCCCACCACCCTAAGTCCTGCCCTGCATACGGGGGGGGTGTTCCTTGAATAGGACTGACAGGCGTCTCAGCCGATCAGGTTCACCGGTTCTGGTTACTGGTAACCTGATTGGCTGAAGCGTCATCGAGGGTGGGAGAAGACATCGAGGGACGTGGAAGGACGGCCGGCCGACCCCAGAAAGGTAAGTGCCGGGTGGGGAGGGGCATTTTGCAGGGCACAGCAGCGACAATTGGCACAGTGACAGTGGCATCAATTGGCACAGTGGCGACAATGGGCATAGTGGCCAAAATTGGCGCAGTGACAGTGGCGACAATTAAAGGGCACAGTGGTGACAATTGATGGGCACAGTGGCTGCGTTTGACGGCATGGCACAGTGGTGACAATTGATGGCACAGTGGCTGCGTTTGATGGCATGGCACAGTGGTGAAAATGGGCACAGTGGCTGAGTTTGATGGCATGGCACAGTGGCTGCGTTTGATGGCATGGCACAGTGGTGACAATTGATGGCACAGTGGCTGCGTTTAATGGCATGGCACAGTGACTGCATTTGATGACATGGCACAGTGGTGACACTTGATGGCACAGTGGCTGCATTTGATGACATGGCACAGTGGTGACACTTGATGGCACAGTGGCTGCGTTTGATGGCATGGCACAGTGGCTGCGTTTGATGGCATGGCACAGTGGTGACACTTGATGGCACAGTGGCTGCGTTTGATGGGCCCAGTGGCTGCATTTGATACTCCACATAGTGTGAATCCGTAAAAACATAGAAAATGTATTAAAATTGGGAACACTCACATTTGGTAAGTAGATCAAACACTATATATATATTTTAGGTGAAGCAATTGCAGTGGGGCTTGTCCCAATGCGTTTCGTCTAAAGAGACATCTACTGTCCCTTTTTTTAAGAGGTGGGATTCTCAAAAGATAAGAACTATGTACAACTGAGGACTTGATTTTTCGTTAGTACAGGCTATGATGAAATCCTGGCTTGTAACAAACAGTAGACTTCAGCTTAGGTAGAGGTATCGTCATTAGAGCAAAGTCCATGTAAGTATGAAAATGTCTGGACAGAGCTCTTCAGAGCACCGGCTAGTGTCCCCTTTAATAGATCCACAGCTGACTATAAGACACCAGACCGGGTAGATAAAGCACAAGGTCCCCAAGATCTTGTAACGTCTGTACTCACAAGGCCCAAGGATAGATGGAGCCTTCTTCCAATTTTCCAAGCGATGCCCTCCAGTGATATCAGACAGATCTATGGCAGCTCCCCTTAGTCAGCTTCTTCCAAGCACCTGGGTTTCAGCAATCCTCCCTTAGGTTGCCCACCTGAGGCCTCCTCTCTGCAGTTTGTGCCTGAAAGGGCAGTGAGCCACCCTCAGGCTGGACTCCTCCACTCTGGGACAAGACCCAGAGATCTGCGTGCTCTTAGAATAACCACTTGACCTCCAGAAGGTTTATCACCCACCCTTCATGACCAGGCCATGTTTTTCTTTTAGGCACTACGGGCCAAATCCTCAAAATCGTAGCCTAACTTAATTTTTCCCATTTAAGTTACACTGGCGGGAAATTTCTACCTAAGTGCCCGATCCACAAAGCACTTACCTAGAAATTTCACGCAGTGTAACCTAAATTCTCCCGGCGCAAGCGGTCCTGTTATCCAGGGGGCGATGACAATTTAAATGAGGCGCGCGCCGGCCGTACTGCGCATGCTCGTGGCGTCATTTTCCCGACGTGCATCGCAAGAAATTACGTTACGCCGGGCTTTGTGGATTGCGACGGGACAATAAAGTTGCGACGGGTTAAAAAAAAGATACGGCGAAAAAAAAAAAAATCAAATTTAAAAAAAAATCGCGGCGATCGAAAAAAAAGGTCTGTTTTTACAAGGTGTAAACAGTTTACACCTTGTAAAAGCATCCATAATTTTACGCATGCAAACGTAAACTTACGGAGAAAAAACAAAGCTGAAAAGCTTTGTGGATCTCCGTAAGTCCTCATTTGCATACGCGAAGCGGCATTTAGACGCGAAATGCCCCCAGCGGCGGATGCGGTACTGCATCCTAAGATCTGACAGTGTAAGTGTCTTACAGATGTCAGATCTTCTGCCTATCTTTGAAAAACTGCTTCTGAGGATCAGTTCCAAAGATAGGCACAGGGATACGCAGGCTGAACAGCAGATCCGCCTGTGTATCCCTTTTGAGGATTTGGCCCTACGTTACTTTAAATGACAATTGTGCGGAGACAGGAATATAATGTACAAGTAAATGCAGTTCAGGAGTCAGAAGTATAACATACATAGGCGTGCACACGGGGTGTGCCAAGTGTGTGTTATAACAATAGAAAGAGAAAACATTTTATGGAGCTCCTGCATCTTACCCTACTTCAACCACTTATGCCAAGTTTACAGTGAATGCTAATAGACTGTTCACTTTGCATTTGCAGTTGCATTTTGAGATTAGTGAACAAGTTGAGGCTCTGCTGACTTCCACCATCCAATCACAGGCAAGCAAAAATTTAGTTATTTAAAAAAAAAAAATGGAGGAGAAGAACATCTATGTTTTGTTAAGAGGGTTAGCCTTGTTATGGTTACCATGTTATGATTAACAGAACAATCAATGCTGTTCTTAAGTGTCTCCATGTTACTATAGAACACACATTTCCCTTACAAATAGGATTGACCAAGTTTGAGTACACTTAATGTGGAGGACTGCCTAACACACGCCTTTGCTCTCCAAAGACTTCCTGGATATTCAAATACTGTAGAGTAAGTGATCTCAATGGAGGTCATAGAAAAGGACATCATACTCTCCATAAATGTTATAGGGGGTTATTTACTAAATGCAAATCCACTGGGAATAAAATCTGTTGCTTCCCTTAGTAAAAGCAGCACACAGTTTACACCAAAACACTGGTTAGGCACACATTTAACCCTTTGATCACCCTAGATGTTTAACCCCTTCCCAGCCCGTGTCTTTAGTACAATGACAGTGAACATTTATGTAGCAAACCCCTGAGGGAGCTGCTTTTGTTTTTTCAGTCAGTTACTCTGCCTTTCAACCAGGGATGGACTGGCCATTGGGACTACATGGAGTTTCCCGGTGGGCCAATGGCTCAGTGGGCCGGCTTCAGTGATAGCGGGCTGCCGCTCCCTCCACTCCTCTGTCACTCCCTCCCCGCAGCGCTCACCTGGGGGGAACACAGAGAAGCAGGGGGAGGACCAGAGGAGCAGGGATGACGACAGAGGAGCATGGGGGAGGGGACAGACAGCTGACTCAACAGCTATGGCCTCGGAGTTTCTCACTTCTGCCTAATCTTGTCCCATAAGGGGGGGCACCGAACTGATTCTTTGCCCCAGGTGAAATAATGTCTAGCTTCCCCACTGGTACTCCCTATAAAAGTACCAGTACCAGCCGCTCTACTCTAATAAAGTAGAATGGCTAGTAGCTAGTGAAGGGGGAGAGGGGGTTTAGGGTGGCCGGGAGTTGTCCGGCCGCCATGGGAGAGACCTGTCAAAGTGGGCCAGTCCAGGGACAAATTTTTATCCCAGTCCAGCCCTGCTTTCAACCCCAATGAACTGTCCCAGCCCCTCTGGCACACCTAGCAATGTGATTAATGGAATAACTCAGCAGAAATACACAACACAGTTCTTCTTGTAGTTTGCTTGAAGAAAAGTAAAATTCAGGTAAACATTAGTCAGCCAGGAGTGTGTAAGTACCCAGGACTTGGTTAAAACAGTTTAAAGAAAACAGTCAGGAACACTATGCAAACAACGAAAGCAATAGGTAACAATATGTACAGATTAGACTCCACAATAACTTTTGGTGTGTGTGGGATGCTGTGGCTACAGGGGAACCCCAGGCCGGCCTACGATCTCTAGTACACACCCAGTGAAATTATATCAATACCCGTGGTGTGTCCCCTTTAAGAGCAACCGCAGTAATGTCCTGGAGGCAAAGCTTTGCGTTTTATTATCTTCACCAACAATGTAAGAGCTCTGTGGACAATATTTGGATGTGGTATTCTATGAAAAGCATTAAAGGTTCCTGGGCAAAGCCCCCTCACCAAATCCTGTACACAGTCAGCAGTCCTCTCCAGAGCGATCGATCGATCTTAGATGCAGGTGTGTTGCAGTGACATTCAGTCCTTGAGCTGTTGCAGGGTGTCCTTTAGCATGGACAGTCTGTTCCTCTGGGTTGGAGCTGCATGAACAATATGTTCCTCTGGGCTGGAGTTGCATGAACAATCTGTTCCTCTGGGCTGGAGTTGCAGGCTGTGTGTCCCTTGGTAGGCCACGATTCCACACACACATAGAATGCAGATGCTCTTCTGATTGGGTGCAGACAAATAAGGGGCTCTGGCCTAGTTCCTCTGGCTTTTTATCTCCTTCCCCCACAGTCCTTTGCTGCCGTCTCATGATTGGCTCAGGCTCTTGCAATAGGGAGTTTACAGACAACCTCCAATAGGAAGTTTACAAACAAGCAGTTCTGAATGTCTGTGTGAAGAGAGAAGGAGGGGGGGTGAAAATGCCCACACTGCTGCAGCAGACATTTCTCCCATCAAAGATTAGATCATTCTGGAGAAGTACCTGCTACATTTATTAGCACCGATCACTTTATTAGGGCTATGAAGGAGGATAAATCTTCCGAATGTCAAGTGGTTAAACTTGAAAACAAAAATGTGTTATATTTTGCAGCTTACCAATCATTAATGTAGTGGCTGCATTCATTTTCTTTTTAGGCTTTTTTTCCCTCTTGGTTTTCACCTGGTAATGTGGCCAGTAACAGACCGTATGTATTAAAGTGCCTACACTCTAGACATGACATCTTTGGACAGCAGCATTTTCTGTCCAAGGGGGAAGGTAGTGCTAGATATACTAGCTGATTTAGCTACACAAATAAGCTGAAGCCAAACTCTAGCTAACACTTTATATGCAGTTCCAGCAGTCTACTGACTTTAACCACTCCCCGACCGCCGCATGTAGATATACGTCGGCATAATGGCACGTACAGGCACATTGGCGTACCTGTACGTCCCTGCCTTTCCGCGGGTCCGATCGGGACCCCCCCGCGCTACATGCGGCGGTCGCATTCCCTCGGGGAGCGATCCGGGACGACAGCGCGGCTATTTGTTTATAGCCGCTCTGTCGCGATCGCTCCCCGGAGCTGAAGAACGGGGAGAGCCGTATGTAAACACGGCTTCCCCGGGCTTCACTATGGCGCTGCATCGATCGAGTGATCCCTTTTATAGGGAGACTCGATCGATGACGTCAGTCCTACAGCCACACCCCTCTACAGTTGTAAACACACACTAGGTGAACACTAAATCCTACAGCGCCCCCTGTGGTTAACTCCCAAACTGCAACTGTCATTTTCACAATAAACAATGCAATTTAAATGCATTTTTTGCTGTGACAATGGTCCCAAAAATGTGTCAAAATTGTCCGAAGTGTCTGCCATAATGTCGCAGTCACGAAAAAAATCGCTGATCGCCGCCATTAGTAGTAAAAAAAAAAAAAATTAATAAAAATGCAATAAAACTATCCCCTATTTTGTAAACGCTATAAATTTTGCGCAAACCAATCGATAAACGCTTATTGCAATTTTTTTTACCAAAAATAGGTAGAAGAATACATATCAGCCTAAACTGAGGAAAAAAAATGTTTTTATATATGTTTTTGGGGGATATTTATTATAGCAAAAAGTTAAAAATATTGCATTTTTTTCAAAATTGTCGCTCTATTTTTGTTTATAGTGCAAAAAATAAAAACCGCAGAGGTGATCAAATACCACCAAAAGAAAGCTCTATTTGTGGGGAAAAAAGGACACCAATTTTGTTTGGGAGCCACGTCGCACGACCGCGCAATTGTCAGTTAAATCGACGCAGTGCCGAATTGTAAAAACCCCTTGGGTCATTTAGCAGCATATTGGTCCGGTCCTTAAGTGTTAAACAAGTCACTCACCACTAGGAATGCTGAACCCTGTTAGCAGCTTGTTAAAAGTGATAGTCAGCACTCGCAATAAGATCTCTGTTTAATCTTCGCAATCTGGAGCCAAATGGTGCTTTAAAAATCTTCAACAAAGCTGCTTGCCAAATGTTTTGCAAAAGCATTCTGAGTATGCTGCAGTTACACGACAAGCTGAAGCCTAAAAAGGCCTAAAAACTAAACTGAAATATACAAGTAAACAGAGTAAAGGCTTCTCATCCAAATTGTTTTGTAGTGTGATTAGTGAAAACGATTAGGACATCTGAACCTCATACCTTCAAACGGTCCATACTTCCTGTGGTGTGGGTAAAAACACAATGGTGGACAATGACACGTGGGAAAGAAAGTCTTTGATATAATCAGTAATAACCATGGGGGCAGATCCACAAAAGAATTACGCCGGTGTACCTCTTGATACGCCACGTAATTTCAAATTTTGCGCGTCGTATCTTTGTTTTGTATCTACAAAACAAGATTCGACGGCATCTCGGATCGATCCGACAGGCGTACGTCTAAGTAAGCCGTCGGATCTAAGATGCAATTTTTCGGCGGCCGCTAGGTGGCGTTTCTGTCGAATTCCGCGTCGAGTATGCAAATGAGCTAGTTACGGGGATCCACGAACGTACGTCCGGCGCATTTTTTTACGTCATTTGCGTTCGGCTTTTTCCGGCGTATAGTTAAAGCTACTGTTATGAGGCATACTCAATGCTAAGTATGGCCATCGTTCCCGCCTCGCATTTAGAATTTTTACGTCGTTTGCGCAAGTCGTTCGCGAATAGTGATTTGCGTAGAATGACTTCACCGTCTTAAACATTGGCTTGTTCCGGTTTCATTTCAAGCATGCGCACTGGGATACCCCCACGGACGGCGCATGCGCAGTTAAAAAAAAAAAAACAACGTCGGGTCACAACGTATTTACATAAAACACGCCCCCATCACAGAGATTTGAATGCCGCCAAAGATACACTACGCCGCCATAACTTACGGCGCAAATTCTTTGTGGATTTGAAAAAAAAAAAAGTTACGGCGGGGTAGTGTATCTTGGATACGCTGCGCCCGGCGGAGAGAAGCGCCGAGGTACGTGGATCTGCCCCCTTGTCTGTATATTTAAGTCACACTGAAACATTCAATAAAAAGAGATGGAAAACACTGCCTGGGCAGCAGGTAATGTAATTAAACCTTGTGTGAACTTATCTCCTCCAAAGCCGTCAATTGAACCATTGCATTGTGCAATATCTTGTCAAACATTGTTAAATGTACTAACAACTTAAAATAAAAAGAAGTATACACCCAAAGAGCGACATGACTAAGACTATTTTCTTAAGGGCTTGATGTGCTTTTTTATAAAGGTAATGAATACCAAATATGCATTTTTTTTTTTTTATATAAATTGCCAACATTTTTTGCCAGAAGATATTTTATTTTCACCTTGCTAGCTTATTATCTTCATTTGAACTTTATTACCATACTTGTATTTCATCCTCATAAAAAAATCAAAACCTTTCCTTTGCAGCATTCTTCTTTGAATCAAGGCTGTGTAAAGATGCACCCCCAGGTGTGTCTGTACATTCAAGGAGGATAACAGCTGGGGGGAGTCAATGACAGAAGGATCTGGGGGTCTTAGTAGATCATAAGCTCAATAATGGCATGCAATGCCAAGCTGCAGTTTCCAAAGTCCTTTCTTGTATTAAGAGAGGTACGGACTCCAGAGACAGATATAATTTTGCCCCTGTACAAATTAGTAAGACCTCATCTGGAATATGCAGTTCAGTTTTGGGCACCAGTTCTCAAAAAGGATATCAAGGAACTGGAGAAAGTGCAGAGAAGGGCAACCAAACTGATAAGAGGCATGGAGGAGCTCAGCTGTGAGGAAAGATTAGAGGAACTGAATTTATTCACTCTTGAGAAGAGGAGATTAAGGGGGGATATGATCAACATGTACAAATACATAAGGGGTCCATATAGTAAACTTGGTGGAGTTATTCACTTTAAGGCAGGGGTCTCCAAACTTTCTAAACAAAGAGCTGGTTCACCGTCCTTCAGACTTTAGGAGGGTCAGCGGGAGTGGAAATTTTTCTTGCATTAGTAGGAGTAAACAACACCACATTTGGTATTAGGTTAGGAGGAATAGTGGCCTATCTTTGGTATCATAGGGAGTAATTGTGCTCCATTATTGGAGACCGTAGAAGAAATGGTGCCCTATTGTTGGTGTTGGAGGTCAGAATAGTGTCTCATATAGACATGTGCACTGCCAAAAAAATCGTTTTTTTCGTTTGTTATTTTCGTTTATTTTTTTTCGGAAATTCGAAAAAAAATATTTTTCCGTTTTAATTCGTTTTTTCCGAAAAAGCAAAAAACGAATAAAACGGAAAAAACGATTTTTTTTTTTCGGAAATAAAAAAAAAAAAAATCGGAAAATTCGGAAATGAAAAAATTCGGAAGTACGAAATTTTCGAAATTTCAAAATTTTTACTTTCGAATTTTTCAATTTTTAATTCCAAAATTCGGGAAAATGAAAAATTCGAAAATTCGAAATTGAAAAATTCGAAAAATCGAAAATGCGAAATTTCGAAAATTGAAAAATTCGAAATTGAAAAATTCGAAAAATGGAACATTCGAAATTTTGAAAATTCTGGATTTTTAAAATAAAAAAAAAACGAAATTCGGAAATACGAAAATTCGAAATTTCTAAAATTCTGGATTTTTAAAATATAAAAAAAACGAAATTCGGAAATACGAAAATTCGGAAGTTTAAAAATTCGGAAATACGAAAATTCGGAATTGTTTTTTTTCGGAAATACGAAAATTTGGAAATTCGAAATTTTCGGAAGACCGAAAATTCGGAAATAAAAAATTTGTGAAAACGAAAATTCGAAATTAACGAATTTTCGTTAAAAAAACGAATTAGAAACTAAACGAATTGCACATGTCTAGTCTCATATCAGAGGGAGGATTAGTGCCCCAAGGGCCGGATAAAGGCAAGGAAAGGGCCGCATCCGGCCCCCGGGCTGCAGTTTGGAGACCACTGCTTTAAGGTCACCACAGGGGACAAGGGGGCACTCTTTACATTTGGAGCAAAATTGATTTAAAGTGGATGTAAACCCAAAAAGTTATTTTTTGTTTGATGTCACAATGTACAGTATAAGATTTCCTATCATCTGTGCCCAGTCTTGCCACACAGAGTTAATCCAGCTCTGAGCAATCCCCTTTTATTGTTCAGTGAGATAAAACGGATTTAGAGAAAAACCTTAGTCCGTTCCACCTCCTTGCTGTGAATGACAGGTTATTTACATATCTCATGCACTAGCCTGGAGACAGGCATTATTTTTTAATTCCCACCCCACTCCTTTTCTGAAGTCATGTGGTTACTTTTTTGGATTTTGACTGGACTGGAGCAGAATTTAGTGTAAGGAATACACAGGAAAAAATGCACGTTGACAAGGGGAATGTAGAGGAGGGCGGGGAGTCTACTGACATCACGACTCCACCCACTGAACTCCAGACAACAGACCCACCCACAGAATCTGCAGTTTTTCAGTTCTTATAACAGACAGAGGGGAGACATTTGACAAGTAAGGATACATGCAGGAGGCATGTATATCCTTATAGATCAGCATTATGGCAGTAGGTTAGAAAGGATGAGAGAGGGATTACATTCACTTTAACCTCCACATACAGAAAAGCTTCTTTGAAGTAAGAGCTGTGGGCTGTAAAAATGTGGAATAGACTCATTTAAGAGCTGGTTCTTGCAAGCTCAGTAGATTGTTTTTTTTTTTTTTTTTTTTTTAAAGCCTGGATGCATTCCTAAACACACATAATATAACTAGATATTAACCACTTGCTTACTGGGCACATATACCGCCTTCCTGACCAGAGGACTTTTTTGAGGCTCCCAAACAAAATTGACGTCCTTTTTTTCCCCACAAAGAGAGCTTTCTTTTGGTGGTATTTGATCACCTCTGCGGTTTTTGAAAAAAAGAAATATTTTTTTTGTTGCTATAATAAATAGCTCAATTTTGAAAAAAAAATTCTCAGTCTAGGCCGATACGTATTCTACGTATTTTTGGTAAAAAAAATATATATATCGCACTAAGCGACTGGTTTGCGCAAAAGTTATAGTGCCTACAAAATAGGGGACAGAATTATTATTATTATTTTTTTTTACTAGTAATGGCGGCGATCTGCGATTTTTATTGGGACTGCGACATTATGGCGGACACATCGGACACTTTTGACACATTTTTGCCACCATTCACATTTATACTGCGATCAGTGCTATAAAAATGCACTAATTACTGTAAATGTGACTGGCATTGAAGGGGTTAACACTAGGTGGTGAGGGAGGGGTTAAATGTGTACCCTGCCTAGTGTTACTAACTGTGGGGGAAGGGGACTGACTGGGGGAGGGGGTCGATCTGTGTCCCTATGTACAAGGGACACAGATCGGTCTCCTCTCTCCCTGACAGGACGTGGATCTGTGTGTTTACACACACAGATCCACGTCCTTGTCTCTGTAACCGCCGATCGCGGGTGCCTGGCGGACATCACGGCGGCCAGGCACGCGCATCGGCATCTCAGTGATGCGGCTCGCGCGCCCCCCCAGTGGCCAGGAGGAGCGGAGGCCGTAAAAGGACGGCGAGTCAGAGAATTACAACCACCCTGCGGCCGTATAAAGTCGTACGGCCGTCGGGAAGTGGTTAATATTTAGAAGTAGTAACAGCAGGGGTAGCCGATTCAGGGAATATATATTGCTTGTTGGGAGATCAGCAAGGAATCGTTCCCCACTGAAACAGATTGGATTATCCTTTATTGGGGCTTCATTTTGCCTTTCTCTGGATCAACTGTGGGTATAGGATTAACTAAATCGTAGACAAACTTTTGTTAGATACTCAGCACCAAGAGTAATCAATAGGAATGTGTATATGGGAGTTTTTATTATCTTTTTCTTGTTGGTTGTCTGGTAACAAGTGTCTTGTAACTACTGTATGTACTATGTCCTCAGAAAAGAGAAAGTCAGTTAAATGACATTGGGTGTCATTCAACTGGTAGCCAGCATCAGGGGAGGGGGGAATAAAAAGAGCACCCAGAGAAAAGCCACGCACGCACGCACGCACGCACAGGGAGAACATGCAAATCAAACCAGCAAGTGCTGCTAACCGCTTAGGCACAGTGCTGACCCATAAAGGCATGTATGCCCCAATAAGGGAACGGGTAGCTTGGTATAGGCAGGAGCAGTAAAGTAACAATTTTTTTTTTAGCTGTGCAAGGTACTCTGGGAGGTGTGCAATTTGTGCCAAGAAGCACATATCAAGCATCTGGAGGAGAGGCACAAGAACAAAACATAATTCAGAAACCAAACACAAATAAACTGCACATATTGGTACCCTGCGCAGTTTTAGATCAAGAAGCTTAAAAATATGACTTCAAATCTTTCCAATGTAGAACAGGGTGGTTATGGGAGGTCCCAGTCACCAGCGAATGAGGCCCACTTGCAGTCAGGGACGGACTGACAACTTATGGGGCCCCCGGGCAATAGGAGATTATGGGGCTACACAGTATACACACAGACACACAATACACACTGAAAAGTCACTGGAGAGGCGGGGCAGCGATAATCTCTGGATTTTTTCAAAAACAGATTTTTATATACTGTCCCTGGTTTTACTGAGGCGGGCAACCCTAATGGGGCCCCCTAGTGGCATGGGGCCCTCGGGCTGTGCCCGAGTGGTCAGTCCGCCCCTGCTTGCAGTGCAACTCATAGCCTTGTGAAAAGAACAAGGGAGAACCATATTGCATATTCTTCAAGATGGCTTAATGGCTGTGACACCACTAGCTGGCATCTATAGAAGGCAAAGTTTGGTTGCCAAAAGATGCAATTTCGGGAAGCGACAAAATGTTAGGATGGAATAAGTATACTTATTCAGCAAGGCAGAAAGGACGGTAGGAGCAGACCAGTGAGGTCCATTAAGCTGGGATGGCGATGATGGACTTCTATGTTGCTTGTTGCTCTGACATGGAGGGAGCTGCAGTAGATTCTACCAAGAAACTCATCCCTCTAGACCCAAGAAAAATTAACCACTACATATAGTTACATAGTTAGTCAGGTTGAAAAAAGACACAAGTCCATCCAGTTCAACCTCAAAAAAATAAACAAACAAAATAAAAAACACAATACAATCCCATACACCCAACTCCATACCCACAGTTGATCCAGAGGAAGGCAAAAAACCCCAGCAGAGCATGATCCAATTTGCTACAGCAGGGGAAAAAATTCCTTCCTGATCCCCCGAGAGGCAATCGGATTTACCCTGGATCAACTTTACCTACAAATCTTAGTACTCAGTTATTTTATGTACATTTAGGAAAGAATCCAGGCCCTTCTTAAAGCAATCTACTGAGCTGGCCAGAACCACCTCTGGAGGGAGTCTGTTCCACATTTTCACAGCTCTTACTGTGAAAAAACCTTTCCGTATTTGGAGGTGAAATCTCTTTTCCTCTAGACGTAAAGAGTGCCCCCTTGTCCTCAGTGTTGACCGTAAAGTGAATAACTCAACACCAAGTACACTGTATGGACCTCTTATATATTTGTACATGTTGATCATATCCCCCCTAATTCTCCTCTTCTCAAGAGTGAATAGATTTAGTTCTTCTAATCTTTCCTCATAGCTGAGCTCCTCCATGCCTCTTATCAGTTTGGTTGCTCTTCTCTGCACTTTCTCCAGTTCTCCGATATCCTTTTTGAGAACTGGTGCCCAAAACTGAACTGCATATTCCAGATGAGGTCTTACTAATGATTTGTACAGGGGCAAAATTATATCTGTCTCTGGAGTCCATACCTCTCTTAATACAAGAAAGGACTTTGCTCGCTTTGGAAACCGCAGCTTGGCATTGCATGCCATTATTGAGCTTATGATCAACTAAAACCCCCAGATCCTTCTCCACTACAGATCCCCCCAGTTGTACTCCCCCTAGTATGTATGATGCATGCATATTCTTAGCCCCCAAGTGCATAACTTTACATTTATCAACATTAAACCTCATCTGCCACTCAGTCGCCCAATTGGACAGAGCATTGAGGTCAGCTTGTAAATTGGAGACATCCTGCAAGGACGTTATTCCACTGCATAGCTTGGTGTCATCTGCAAAGACAGAAATGTTACTTTTGATCTCAGACCCAATATCATTTATAAATATATTGAAAAGTAAGGGTCCCAGCACTGAACCTTGGGGTACACCACTGATAACATTGGACCATTCAGAGTAAGAATCATTAACCACGACTCTCTGAATTCTGGCTTTCAGCCAATTTTCTATCCATTTACAAACTGATATATCCAATCCTGTAGACCTTACCTTACACATGAGCCGTGTGTGCGGAACTGTATCGAACGCTTTTGCAAAATCCAAATATATCACGTCCACAGCCACGCCTCTGTCCAGGGTTTTACTTACCTCTTCATAAAAGGAAATCAGGTTTGTCTGACAACTTCTGTCTTTCATGAATCCATGTTGTCTGCTGCTTAAATAGTTTTTTTCCTGCAAGAACTCATCCATGTGGTCTTTTATTAAACGTTCCAGTATCTTCCCAACTATAGAAGTTAGACTAACAGGTCTATAGTTACTTGGTAAAGACTTTGTTCCCTTTTTAAATATAGGCACCACATTGGCTCTACGCCAATCCAGTGGTACTATTCCTGTCATTAATGAGTCCCTAAATATTAGATACAGTGGCTTTGAAATGACAGAGCTCAACTCACCTAGGATCCGTGGGTGGATGCCATCTGGTCCAGGTGCTTTATCCACCTTTATTCTGTCTAAATATTTCTGGACCATATCACTTTTGAGCCATTGTGGATTTGGGGCTGTGTCACTCCCACCCCCATTTTGGACATGAGCTCCCCCATGCTCCATTGTATACACAGAGCTGAAGAAAGCATTTAATAAATTTGCCTTCTCTTTGTCCCCAGTCACCCACTCTAGATTATTTTGTAAGGGGCCTACATGCTCAGACTTCACCTTTTTACTATTAATATATTTAAAGAATTTTTTGGGGTTTGTCCTACTATCTTTTGCAATCTGTCGTTCATTTTGAATTTTTGCATCCTTTATTTCCTTTTTACATATCCTGTTATATTCTTTGTAACATTTAAACAACACTAGTGTTCCTTCATTTTTATATTTTTTAAAAGCTACTTTCTTATTGTTTATAGCTTTTTTAACTTTGCCCGTGAGCCACATAGGTTTTATTTTTAGCCTTTTAAACTTATTGCCCATGGGAACATACTTTGCAGTGAGGTTCCACACAGTCTTTTTGAAAAATTCCCATTTCTGTTCTGTGTTCATCTGTGTCAATAGTCCCTCCCAGTCCAAGTCCTGGAGAGCAGCCCTCATCCTTGGAAAATTTGCTCTCTTAAAATTTTGTGTTTTAATATTTCCTGTATGTATTTCCTGCTTATAGTTAACATTAAATGAAATCATGTTATGATCACTGCTACCCAGGTGTTCCTTTATCTGAACATTAGTAATAAGCTCTGCATGGTTTGAGATTATCAGGTCCAACAGAGCATCATTCCTAGTTGGGGCCTCAATAAACTGCACCATAAAATTGTCCTGCAATAGGTTTTTAAATTTTTGTCCTTTAACTGTCCCAGAAGTGCCATTAATCCAGTCAATTTCTGGGTAGTTAAAATCCCCCATTATTATCACCGTCCCAGCCCTTGCAGCCCTTTCCATCTGTGCAAGGAGCTGAGTCTCCACCTCCTCATTAACATTGGGTGGTTTATAACAAACTCCAATGATTAATTTTGAACTACGCACATCTGTATGCAGTTCCACCCATAATGCTTCAGCCTCACCACACTCTCCATCAACCAGGTTCTCTTTCACGCTTGCTTTGAGGTCACTTCTCACATAGAGACAGACCCCTCCACCTTTCCTTTTTACCCTGTCTTTCCGAAAGAGAGCATATCCAGGAATATTAATAGCCCAGTCATGTGAGGATTGAAGCCAAGTTTCAGCAATACCGATTACATCATAGCTCTCCTCATGCACCAGAGCTTCCAACTCACCTGTTTTGCTTGGCAGACTTCTGGCATTGGTGAACAAACACTTAAATGTATTGTTACATTTTTCTCTAGTGTTTTTCATATAATTTATAGTAGTACAAATGGCACTATTATTTCCAATGGCTGTTTGCAACATGGGAACTTTGTCACCTGCCATGACCCTCCCCCCATCTATCCCCATTCCACTCTCCATTAATGTCTGACCCCTAGCTGACCTGTGTACCCGATGTAATTCTAGTTCACCCTCCCCCCTCAATCCTAGTTTAAATACTCCTCCAGCATTCCCATAAACCTCTCCCCCAGCACAGCAGACCCCCTTCCATTCAAGTGCAAACCGTCCTTAGCATATAGGTTGCACCCCAATGAAAAGTCATCCCAGTGCTCTAGAAACCCAAATCCCTCCTTCCTACACCAGGTCTTTAGCCATGCATTCAGCTCTCTAATCTCCCCCTGCCTTTCCTGTGTTGCGCATGGCACAGGCAATATTTCAGAGAATATCACCTTGGAGGTCCTTCCCTTCATCTTGCAGCCTAGTTCTTTAAATTGATTCTTAAGGAGCCTCCACCTTCCATGTATACTGTCATTGGTTCCAACGTGGACCAAGACAGCTGGGTCATGCCCAGCCCCTCCCAGTAATTTATCCACCCGGTCCACCACATGCCGAACCCTGGCACCAGGGAGACAGCAAACCATTCGGTTGAAGCGATCCTGGCGACAAATTATTCTATCAGTCCTTCTGATTATAGAATCCCCTATTACCACCAACTGTCTAGGCCTACCTGCACTCCCCTCCCCACCTCTACTAGATGGGTTGCTCTCCCGGCTGTTAGGGGTAGCAGTAACATCTAGGGCTGCCACCTCTGTGTTTGCCACCTCCACATCATCACCCAAATTGGCAAATTTGTTTTGATGCACAAATACAGGACTGGCCTTCCCTTTCTGCACACCCCTTCCACTCCCTCTAGCTACATTAACCCATCTCCCTATCTGATAATCCTGACTTGCCCCTCCACCCTCCACATCAACCTTACTGACCACCTGCTCAGCGAGCAGAGAACCCCTTTCAAGGTTGTCATTTCTACCCAGTGTTGCAACTTGCTCCTCCAGATCTCTAATACGAGCTTCCAGAAGGGCAACCTGCTCACATCTGTCACAGCGGTATCCATCTTGGAGCTGTTGCACCAATTTTGCATACATATGACACACTGTGCACTGAGCAAACCCTTCAACCCTGCTAGCACTCATTTCCCAGTTACAATACAATTACTTGTAGGAAGTTTAAGAAGTTACTTACAGTTTTAGAAGACTCCTGTCTTAACTCTTGTTTTAAACTCCTGGTTTTTAACTCATCACTTGTATTCAAAAATCCCACTTCTGATCAGAAATTCCACAGATCTACTCTTAGCAAGGAGCCAGCTCTTATGGAGTTTTTACAGACACTTATATACTCACCTGTTACCAATTAAACACTCCCCTTAATTAGCAGAAAGAAAAAAAAGAAAGCTGTTTAAAAAGTGTCAGAGAAATGAGACAAACAATTCAACACTTTCAAGCACAAACAGTTAAAAGCAGCTAACAGCAAATCCTGTTTTTTAACTCATCACTTGTATTCAAAAATCCCACTTCTGATCAGAAATTCCACAGATCTACTCTTAGCAAGGAGCCAGCTCTTATGGAGTTTTTACTACCCGACGGCCGTACGACTTTATATGGCCGCAGGGTGGTTCTACCTCTGACTGGCCATGTTTTTACGGCCTGCGCGAGCCGCATCGCTGAGATGCCGATGCGTGTGCCTGGCGGCCGTGATGTCCGCCAGGCACTCGGGATCGGCGGCTACAGGGACAAGACATGGAGCTCTGTGTGTAAACACAGAGATCCATGTCCTGTCAGGGGAGAGAGGAGACCGATCTGTGTCCCTTGTACATCGGTCACCTCCCCCAGTCACCCCCCTCCACACAGTTAGAACACAACTCAGGGTATGCATTTAACCCCTTCCTCACCCCCTAGTGTTAACCCCTTCAATGCCAGTCACATTTATACAGTAATTAGTGCATATTTATAGCACTGATCGCTGTATAAATGTGAATGGCGCCAAAAATGTGTCAAAAGTGTCCGATGTCTCCGCCATAATGTCGGAGTCACGAAAAAAATGCTGATCGCCATTAGTAGTAAAAAAAAAAAAATAATAATTCTGTCCCCTATTTTGTAAGCGCAATAACTTTTGTGCAAACAGACGCTTCTTGCGATTTTTTTTTTTTTACCAAAAATATGTAGAAGAATACGTATCGCCTAGACTGAGAAATTTTTTTTTTTTTCAAAATTGGGCTATTACAGCAACAAGTAAAAAAGTTTTTTTTCAAAATTGTCGCTCTATTTTTGTTTATAGCGCAAAAAATAAAAACCGCAGAGGCGATCAAATACCACCAAAAGAAAGCTATATTTGTGGGGAAAAAAGGACGCCAATTTTGTTTGGGAGCCACGTCGCACAATTGTCAGTTAAAGTGACGCAGTGCCACAAGCTGAAATTTCACCTGGTCAGGAAGGGGTATATGTGCCCAGTAAGGAAGTGGTTAACAAAAGCATTTCTAATGTTTATATTCCTGAGGGAGGCTGCAAGTCCATAAACTGTACATCTCAGGCTCAGGATCTGATGCACTCTCTAATTTCCATCACAAAATTGTGGAGAATACAGAAGCCAGCACCACCTAAATGGTGTTCTCTATATTTAGTTGAATTGCAGACTCCAACTGTGCACTCCACCATCCAACAAGCACAGCTGAGAGGGTAGTTCTAGATTATGGATCCTTTGTCATGCCTTCTGTTTTGGCACATAAGGTATTTGGATTGGTAGAGAACCTAATGTGCCAAAACCACATAAAGCAGACTTGGCTGCACCATACCAGAAAGATGCCTCCTTGGAGGTATAGGACATTGTCCCTCAAAGCCTTCACCCCTTTGGGGATTCCTTGAATATGCAGGAATCCCCAGAACTGCTGTAGGCTCCAACATAGATGGCAATATAAATGTTTTGCATCCACCAAAGCAGGGAGGACAACAGAGAAGTTTAGCAAAGTCTTTAGCCTCTTCCAGTCTAATGAGGACCTGTATGTGGTGGGTTGTGAGGCATAGTGGGTGCAAAGATGGTGACAGTCATTGGGATAAACAGTAACAAATCTCCTGCGCGCTGGTATTTTCAGGAAGTGCTATGGGGTGGTGTAGTTCAATTAAAAGATATCTTCTAGAATCTTGCAGCCCTCAGAATCGTGGGAATTCATAAAACTATAAAAAAGAGAAAAGAGCGGACGGCGCACCGACCTAGTGTGATGCTGATAAAATGAATTTATTCAAATGTTAAAATAAATCATTATACTCACAATATGGAGTTTAAAATCAGGCTTCAAAAGACAATGCAGCAGATATCCAGCAACATCAGTGGAACACGATAATCATTGGAACCAACAGTCGATGTTACAGCTGACGCGTTTCAGGGGCGTACCCCTTTCTTCAGAGCTTAGTGGTCTGCAGTGCTCATTGGGAGCCAGACACTTCTTGAATGTACAAGAGGTGTGTTTTTTTTTCTTTTGACAGTCCCTTTTGTATTTTTGGGGGAAAGAGGGTTAGGGCCAGGACCCCCTTAAGTAGTTGTAGATTCAATTGGCAGACAGCTGTGCAGGGAAAGGCTTCAGCAGGGCACCACATCTGCACATGCAGGAATGCTGTCTCCTATGGCAATAGTCTTTACCAGTTCCTAACTCAAATGCAACAGTTCCTTCAGCTTCACTACAAATGCTTCTTGCAGGTCAACACTGAGCTCCTGGTCTCCCACCCTGAATCCCTAGAGTTCCTCCAAACTTTGTGGTGGTATCTCTCCCTCAAACATCACCCACACTTCCCTGCTGGATCCCTAGCTTGGCACTCCAGATACTTCTCAAGCTTCACCCCTGCTGACCGGCTCAGTCCCTGGCTTGACACACAAGGCTGCTCTGCAAGCATTACGGTTGCTGGTTGGGTCCCCGACTTCATCACCACATGAAGTTTCTCAATTCTCCACAGTGCCCGTTCAGTGGGAATACTGCTCTGGGGCTTGCTGCAGTTACTCACTGTGGTCACTGATAAAGATGGTTGGTCCATTAGTGGCGACAGCTCCCCTTCTACCTCCGACCACCTCTTCAGGCCAACAGAACCATCACTTTTGGTCGGTTTGCAAGCCGCACTCTAAACCCTGCACTCCCCCCTCCTACTTCTGGATAGGCCCTTACAGCCTGGGAGCAAGATGCCCCCAGAAGAGGCCCAAACTCCAGCCTAGCAGCCCGGGGCAAACATCCACCCAGGTGGCACAGAACACCTGACTCCTCCTAAATATATAGGTTCTCCCAGCAGGCCAAGAAAAACCCTGCCCATTGTCCGAGATACCCCATATTCACATAACCTGACCTTCGGTTGCCCTTCTCATATCTAGTACCACCAAGTACCCGGCCACCTAGTGCTAGAAGAGAAAAGTGCAACAAGGCCAAACTTAGAGAAATCAATAGATCTCCATCAAGCAACCAGGATAACTATTCCTGGCAAGTAAATTTGAGAGGAGCTCCCTGCCTAAACTACAGAAGTATTTCTTGTAATTGAAATAGTTTGATTCTGAGATGATATCTTTTCCCTAACAAGTCTGCTGTCCAGGGCTCCAGTGCAGATGGGAGAATGGCACACTAATATTCTACAGCTGCTTGGTACACATGACTCCCAAAGTGCAAGACAAGTTTGCCTAGTCAGTTTAGTCACCGTACTCACTCATGAGGAAGTAAATGATTCAGCAAAGCAAACATAAGCTACAGAATAGTTTGCTGCCCATTTGAAAAACCATTATGAGGGGACTTACTAAAAATATTTAAAACCTCAAACTGGGTTCAATTGACCATAGCAACCAATCAGAACCTAGATTGCATTGATTGCTAAAGGCAACTGAAACCGCTCTTATCTATACAATATCAATTTATTCCCTACTCAATCTATATATTATACAGAAACAATTCTGAATGCACAACCAAAAAGTGTGCAATATTGTGTTTATTTGCACTAAAATTCATTTTAGGGTATTTTTTCCTGGAATATGCGTTGGGTAGCACAAAACATGCAATATAAAAAATTGCAAGTACTACCATTTTATTCTCCAGGGTCTGATTTCAGAAAATACATACTTTTTTGGGAGGTTTACAGTCATTTCTAGTTTAAAAATGAATAAAAAAATGCAGATTTAAATTTGTGCAAAAAATAAATAAAAAATGCCTGGATAGTGGTTAAAGATTGGGCAACATATCGATGAATGACATTTAGCTGACTAAAACACTGTGCATCATAAGCAATTGCCCTTTTGTTTTTAATAAAATGGACTATGCATGCATAATGTGTGTTGAAAAGGCCACTTGTCTGTCAGGAGCCCATGTGACAATGCAGGTGCACAATTGAGGGACAGAGCGTTGCCATTACATTTGATCAAGATGAGAGCAAGCTGCCAAAATTGTTAGTGAATTGCCAGAAATGGATGGAATATTTGTACTTAGAAAAGTTAGTAACGCATGAACACCTTGAGAAATCATTAATCTGTCCACACCACACAATAGAATTTTTAACATTTGAAAAATTTATTACCAAGACTTTATATTACTTTCCGATAGTATTATAGCATTAGACAAAATATTCTGTTTATATGTATATATTGAAAAACAATACAGTAGCTATAAATCCCGGTATGCTGCCAATGAAACAAAGTGAAGCGGTGGGGAGGGGCACTCCATTCTCCATTGCCCTGTATACAAAGGGGCAGCCTTAGGCCTCAGGAGCATGGAGTGACCCCCCACACACCAAATCCATTTGCTTTCTTTCATTGGCAGCACGCCTGGATATATAACTATTCTTACATGTGTGAACAGGACACTGATGTCTGGTGCATACAGCATCAGTGGCATTAAAGTGAATGTAAACCCACTCTCATCCATTCTAAACTACTGCCATAGTGCTGATCTATAAGGATATAGATGCCTCCTGCATGTATCCTTACCTGTCAAATGTCTCCCCTCTGTCTGTTATGAGACTCGAAAAACTGCAGATTCTGTGGGTGGATCTGTTGTCGGGAGCTCGGTGGGTGGAGTTGTGATGTCAGTAGACTCCCGCCCACCTCTGCACTGCCCTTAACATGCATTTTGTCCTAAGTATTACTTACACCGAATTCTGCTATGATCACTAACATCCAGTCAAAATCCAGAAAAGTAACCACGACTTCAGAAAAGGAATAGGGGTGGGAATTAAATAATGCCCGTCTCCATGCTAGTGCATGACATATGTAAATAACCTGTCACTCACAGCAAGAGGGCGGAACAGACCAAGGTTTTTTTTCTGTTAGTCCGATTTATCTCACTGAACAATAAGAGGATTGCTCAGAGCTGGATTAACTCTGTGGCAAGACCGGGCACAGATAGGAAATTTGGGGATTTACGTCCACTTTAACTAATGGTCCTGTATGACACTATGACCCAATGACACTGTGCAGCCTAGCTACCAACTACACACAGCGTCATTCCTTATTGCCACTACTGTCATAGCCGATAACAAACTTCTCATAATTTCAGGCAGGCCTACAGTGAGAAGCAAGTGTTCTACACATTAGTAGGGGGAAAGCAAGTTCTGCATCTGCAAATGAAAAAAACGTACCACTTCTAGAAAATATGCTGCAGAAAAACTTCTTGGTAGCATTTCCAGAGAGTGGTAGAATCCCTTCTCATGATCGATTTACTTCCGATACATAAACTGCTGAGAGAAGCGGCAAATAAAGTAATTTTTTTATCCACAGTAAACAGGTCTCACTGTAGGCAGCAGTCAGAAACAACGCCCAAGAGAGACTATTTTGAGTCTAGAATAAGGAAAAGTTTTAACGTATATCTCTACAGGGTGATACTAAGGGTTACACTGGTACCAGTGTGCCACCGTCCCGATGATATGTGAATTCTGGCTAAGGACTAGTAATTGTGGACTTTGAAGGCGGATAAAAAAAAAAAAAAAAAAGATAATTTATTTTATAGAAAGGTCATAAAAAAACAGTTACAAATATAAAATCAAAGAAATTAAATCAATAACTGGTCCACACAGGTTATCACAATCATAATACAATTCCATCATAAAAGACTCAAAGGAGTACGATCAAAAGTTAACTGTGCGATGTGTAACCAGGTGGTGGGTTTAGAGGAAAAGGAGGGCTCGCTCTACATGTTACGCGTTTGAAAACAACGCTTTCTCAGGAGCATAGACATATCGATATGGTTAACCACGTTGAAAGTAGACAAATCGGTATGTTTACCCTAGCATTTGCCGTGGTTACAAAACCATTTATCAGCTAAAGGTTTTTTTTTTTTTTTTATCGTATGAATAAAAGTTATGATGGCAGTTTGATAGACTTGTATTATGGATTGTGATAACCCATGTGGACCAGTTATTGATTAGTGTTGCTCACGAATATTCGTATTGCGCATATTCGAGTATTCGCGATATATTTCGAATTTCGCGGTGAATATTCGCAATTCCGAATATTCGCATTTTTTCAATTTTATTTTTAAAACAGATCACATCCTATCGACGTCTAAAAGCATTGCTGGTATGATTAGAGACCCTGGGCCGAGTAGCTAAGCTGAGGCGATCCTTTTATGTTGCCGAATATAAAAAAAAAAAAAAAAAAAAAAAAAATTGCGAATTTTCGCTAATGCGAATGCGAAAATGATTGCGAATTTTCGATAACTGTGGTAGGAGAACTCTGATTGTCTCTGATGCAAAAATGAATATTTGTAGGTTTGATATTTTTTTTTGTAAGAAGGAAAAAATTGCGCATACCTTAAAAAAAGGGGAGAATACAGCAGCAACTCAAAAATGTTATACAACAAATTAATACAAGACAGAAAATGGAGTCGCTCTACAAGAATAAAAAATATGTCTAGTGACAAGACATGTGGGCAAATTATAAAATAAAGCAAGCGCAAATAACTTGTGAAATACACAGTGAAACAAATATATAAAGAAATATAGTCCCTCCCGAAACCAAATTGTAGCACACTCTTATCACCTATGGAAGCTCCATAATGGAAAATATAACCTTATCTCTAAATCCCCACCGTTTGCTACATTTATAGGTGACCCAAAATTCAAACAAAACTCTCCAATAGACCTTTCATGGTGGAAGACTAAAAACCTCACTACACTTAACAAATTTATTATAGGTACGAACTTCATCCCCTTCTCCACCCTGAAAGCTAAATATCAGATTCCGGACTCGGAATTCGACAATTTCATCCTTATTAAACAATTTTTCGAAACTCACTTCAAAACCACAAACACCCAATCCCCCTCTCATTTTGAAAAACTCTGTCGCGATTCCCCCAGGAAGAAAGGTTTCATCTCAGAACTTTATTCCATCATGTCTAACAACACAGAGCCCAATAAATTATCATATATGCTAAAATGGGAACAAGACCTTAACTTTACGTACTCCCCAGTAAACTGGGACAACTGTATAACCAATTTACACAAATGCACCAAATCTATTGCAATCAAGGAAACAGCCTTAAAAGTATTTATCAGATGGTATTATACCCCGACCAAACTCCACGCCATTTTTCCCTCAATCTCCTCCTCATGCTTTAGAGGATGTGATGAATCAGGTTCTTTCCCCCACATTTTCTGGTCTTGCGATAAGGTCAAGAATGTTTGGTCACAGCTTGAAAGCTTCGCCTCCAAAATTTCAGATAAACCAATCACCCTTACAATACATAACTGTCTACTTTTCTCCCCCATCACAGACCTTTCCACATGCCATATGAGACTCATCCATACAATATGTGTAGCCATACACTGGCTGATTGCTTCTCAATGGAAATCTCAAATAATCCTCCTAAATCCACTCAAACACAGAATTAACGAGATAAATTTGATGGAAAAAATCTCACATACGCTACAAAACACCATGCACATTTTCAACAATAAATGGTCCCCCTGGTCTGAATATTCACCTCTCTTTTTTAACACAAACTAATCCCTTTATTATACCACATTCCTTTTAACATGGCTTCCCTCAATATTATTTCAAGATCCCCCATGGTTTTTTCCCATCTCTTAAAAAAAAAAAAAAAAAAGCCTGTTAACCCCAATTGCTTTGCTGTGTCATATTATTTTTCTGTTTCTGATATGAACTTACCGCAACTTGTATAATTATGCTGTATTTTTATATATATCCAACTATGTACCGCTCTTTATCTTTTGCAATAAAAGTTTGTAAACAAAAAAAAAAAAGAAATATAGTCCCAATAATAGAAAAATAATCTTTCATAAAAATGTCTTTGATATGTGAAGTGGAAAAAAGTCCAAAGCATGCAGCATGAACGTGTTCAATCTTCAAGGTGTTTGATTGACAAACGGCTGTGACAGATGGATAGAGTAAAGAATCACCACCAATGCAAAACACTTTTTATTTTCTATTGTAAAATATCAAGAATATTCTGAGCCAATCAGAGTGCTCCTTCCGCATTTGCCGAATATTCGCAATTATTTTGTATTGTAAAATATCACGAATATTCTGAGCCAGAGTGCTCCTTCCACATTTGCCGAATATTCGCAATTATTTTGTATTGTAAAATATCACGAATATTCTGAGCCAGAGTGCTCCTAGCGCTGTTGTCGAAATTTCGCCATCAATATCGCATTCGCATTTTGCGAAATTTCGATAAAATATCACGAATATTCTGAGCCAGAGTGCTCCTACCGCAGTTATCGAAAATTCGCAATTATTTTCGCATTCGCAATAGTGAAAATTCGCAATCATTTCATTTCGATAAAATATCACGAATATTCGAATTTAGCAAATATATCTCGAATATTCGACTATATATTCGAGATATATCGCGAAATCGAATATGGCGTATTCTGCTCAACACTATTATTGATTTAATTTCATATTTGTAACTGTTTTTTATGACATTTCTATAAAATAAATTATCTAGTTTATCATACTTATCGTGTGCCTTCAAAGTCCACAATTACTAGTCCTTAGCCAGAATTCACAGATTTTGAGTCTAGGGCTTGCATAGATACCCCATCAAAATGCACTATTGAGCATTCAGGCTAGAAGGATGGAGCTTGTACATTACATTATATGCTGAGGTTTCTGGCTTGCTCTTTGGCTGTCCAAAAGGGCCTTTAGCAGTTTAGTTGCAAAGACAAAAATCCACCCTTCCCCTAAGGCTGGATTCACACAACTGCATTTTTGATGCATTTTGCAGAAATGCAGGGAATTTTTTTTTAACATGGGTTCCTAGGGAACATGTTCATCAATGCATTTTAGTGCTTCTGCGTTTTTTGGAAAGGGTCGGGGACTTTTGCATGCAATAGACTTCAATGCACCTGCACCCAAAAAAAGTAGTGTAGTGTGAGGGGGTAAGAGCTTCAGGGTAAACAAAGTTGCACTGGGGACCCACGCCCTCTATTGAGAAAGGTTCTTCCATTGTTTATGCTGCTTGTAGCATGATCTCTGAATATAGGGGGATACAGACTCCCCCCAGGGCAGTCTTAATAGTATGGGCCCCTGGTAATGCTCTGGGGCCCCTACAATGATGACAGTGCAGGTAAACAGACATCAAGTAGGTAGGAGGCAGACTGCCTCCCCTGTATCTATTACTTAGTGCCATCATGGGACCCCCAATTTCAGTGCAGCTGCTTTGGGGAAAAACAGGGGCCCCCATGCTGCTAGGGCCCCTGGGCAGTGCGCCCTCATTAAGACAGCCCTGACTCCTCCCCCCCCCCCCCATTTATAGATGCAACATAGGAGGGAAGGGGGTCCCTAGTGCAATTTCTTCAGTTGCTTGGACTAAAGCCGTCAGAAAGAAGAGCCTCATGAGCCAGCCAGAGGAGAAATTGGGTTGGGAAGAATGGGGGGGGGGGGGGGGGGGCTTGTTAAACCATCAACAGGCTGTAAAACATGTAGCATGGTAAGAAATGTGGCATTAGCCTTTAGAAGCTTTTCTTTCCCCACCCATGTTTTCATGCTGATCAGTCTGGTTTAGGATGCAATACCAGCATTTTACTCTTATGCAGCACAACACTGGCAAACCAGCACCATACTCAGGATCTTGTGTATAATATTTGAAGCCACTGAAATTCCACAGCTATGTGACGGCACTGCCAGAAAGAAAGCTCATGCTCCCACAGGTGCCAGCTTTATAGAAAATGACAATTAGTAGCGGTTAGCATGTTTTGTGAAGGACATTCACAAAGACACGTTGGCAGCTGCTACACTTGTCCTCCAAGGCGAATGTAGTATCCGGCTAATGTTACCACCATACCAAAATTTTGGTATATTTTAAATGATATTTCTCCATCAACCAAAAAATCCAGAAGAAAAAAAAAACAATACTAAATGTTATAAATTGAGTTGCAGTTCAGCGAGTAAAATAAGTATTTGATAAGGCAAACAAAAAATTACTTTCTACTTTGTGGAGAAACTCTTGTTGGCAAGCACACAGGTAAGACATTTGTTGTAATGACCAGGTTTGCATACACCTCAGAAGGGATTTTGGTCCACTCTTTTACAGATCTTCTCTAAATCCTTAAGGTTTCTATGTTGTCACCTAGCAACTTGAAGTTTCAGCTCCCTCCATACATTTTCCATAGGCTTAAGGTCTGGAGGATGGTTAGGCCACTCCATGACCCTTTTGTGCTTCTTCTTGAGCCACTGCTGCCTTGGCAGTATGTTTTGGGCCATTGTCATGCTGAAAGACCCATCTTCAGTGTTCTGGTTGAGGGAAGGAGGTTCTAATTCAAGATTTTACAATACATGGCCCATATCCATATTCTCGCTCTATATGGCGCCTGCGCACCGACGTTCGGCTACTTTCGGGAACCCATGACGTGCTGTATGCGACAGTCGGAAGACTGTCAATCAAATAGGAACGCCCAGTCCCGCAGCCCATACCCGGAAGCCATGGAGAACATCTCTAAAACGGTAAGTACTGCATTGATTTAAAAAAAAAAAAACACTATTCTGCTTCGCACAATTAGCCTCAATCCAATGTTAAAAATTTATTTTTGGGGTGAACCTCCACTTTAATGAAAGTGACATGGTTGTGGAAAAGCCTGCCTTAGTCTGGCAGGTGGCTGCATGTTCTGAGAGCTAGAAAATCGTATACAAATAGGGTCCTGGTCCAGCTCTAGGGATGTACATTCACTGAGCAGTTTGGGTGTTATAGACCTTCGGGTAGAGGGAATGTTTGCATGAGCTTTTGCCATGGTTAACCTACAACTGGCATCAGTGAGGTTAGGTACTCGCAGAGTAGGGTGAGGAAATGAGGTAAGCATGTCCACCAGCCAGGTATCAACCATCCTGTAGAAAAGTTCTTGTGGTGAGCAGGCAAGAAGAACCCCCTTCCCCCACATATAATACCATATAAAAGGACTCTTGTCAGAAGTGGCTGTAAATTGTGTGATCTATGGTGAAACTTCAAACAGACCTGGAAAAGTTAAAACACTAAGAACACATTTCAAACATTCTTAGTTTCCCATTTGTTTTACCATATAAAACTCATACTATTCAGAATCCACAAACACAACTAATCATTATAACTCAGATGCTGTGTGGCCAACAGTTTAATTCAGAGGGTGACCCAGTCTTACCTGTCCATATAGGGTTCAGGAGAGTGACCCTGAACCTGTAAAACACCCGGCAGCCAACTAAAACCATTGCACCAAGTGCCCAAACAGTATCCTGTACCTGAAGCAACATTACAGGCCGCCTCCACAGTGTGAAATCTGGGTTCAAGTCCCAAGGTTTTATCAAGTTTGCACCGATTCCATCGTATTTATATTTTAACTGAAGAAGCAGAAAGAAAATCTAGTTAAAGAATCTTACCCCAACATTTCATACTCCTGGTATGTGCCTTTGTACCATATACTCATGTTCGAAATATATCCTGTTCTTTGTATTGCTTTACCACTACAGAAACGCAAAGCATACGTATTGCTTTCTTTACACATCTATCCCAGTGGGGTCAGTTTTCTGGCTGTGCTGGGAGCAAAGCCTGCTTGTGCATTGCCACAGTTACAGAATTCCTTGCGTTACTGTAGTGGTAAAAAAACTTACATAAGCTGCAAGGCATAGGTCTGAAGGTAGCCTAAAGGCTGAAGAGCTACTCTCTTGCAATTATGCACTTTTGCATGACCTACACTTGCATGAAAGAGCCTTACAAAGTGTAGTTTGGTTTTCACTGTAGGAAAGAAACAAAATTCAAAAGTTAAATAAAAGTAACATTTTTATTTGAAAACAAGTTACATACAGTACAACAACCTTCATGTGGGCCCATATCAAACTGGAACGTTTCATTCATTTTGTTGCCAGTGGTCTGTTGCTCTGGCAGTAAAGTGGTTTGCCTCAACAGAACATCAAGACAGGTGAGGCTTCATTTTATATGGAGGTGAGGCATATTTAAAAAAATAACTCTTGACATTATAAAACTACAAGACCAGCAAATCACCAATTAAAAAAAGGAGGTAGCAATAGTACAAGATAGCAGGCCATATATAGAGATATAGCCCAACTACCATTTTTTTTCTTTACGTTCGATACAGCGGGCAAGAATTGGGAACCTCTGATCAGATTTTTCCATTTAGGTTGTCTTCTCATTTCCCATCCTAGCAATATTTTTTGTGTGGGTTAAAGTGGTTGTAAACCCGTTTAACTTTTTACTACAGCTAGCCTGGATATCTCCTAAACCTGCATGGTTTAGGAGATATCCCCCCTGTGTCTGCATGTGCCAAAGTGATCGGCACATGCGCACTGAAGCAATGGCATGTCTTGCTGCTGCTTCAGTTAGCTGTGCTGTTAACGGCGGCTATGCATACTAGCTCATTATGCCTTTGATTGGCAGGTTTTAGTTTATTTTTTTTTTAATTTACAGGTTTACAACCACTTTAAAGGATGTTTGAAAAATAGAATTGCAGGATCCCTAATGACACAAATACAAATCTTAGAGGTTCTAACCCTTCAAACTATGGAAAAAAATGATAGGTGCGCTGTATAATGGAGGTAGGGAATCATGCTAGCTATATAGTCTTAAAACAGCACTTTTACAGGTAGTGACTAGCTTACGTGTAACAATCTACTGAGCAGAATTTGACTGAGAAAACTTGACCGAGTATGTTGGAAAAGTCAACGTAGAGTGAAACTGTAAATACAAATGTCTTGACTTGCATCTTAAAAATTAGTCACTACTTGTTGGTCAAATGAGCAGGGCATTTAAGATTCCTCCATATGAACAGTATCAGTATTAAAAAGACAGAAAGAAATTTGTCTGGACGAGTTGAATTTCACACTCATTAATGACCATGTCAGGCCACCATTAGTGGCTTCAATAAATCTTGGGGTATTGGGATACCTTACACTGCCCGAATTTTAGGCAAGTCCCACTAAACCAGCCAAAATTCTAGCCATGGGTGGCCCTGCAAGCACCACCAGGCAAATTTAAAAATAAACCGAGCCAGGTAGTGAATATTTCTCCATCCATGCAGTTCTAGTGGATCGAAAAATCTATTGATTTTCTTATTCAGCATGTGTAGTCCCGCTTTAGCTCAGACTTATGCTGCCTGCATTTAAATATTGGCCAAATTTTTTTTTTATTATACATTTCAGGTGGTAAAGAAAATGGTTAATTTTGTTTTTCTGCCATTTGAAATCGCCACTGAAGATTTGAACTCCTAGCGTCACTGGTATAGAAGGGATGGAATGTCTCCAGCGTGGGTACAGACCGGAGACTGTTCAAGGGATTGTTGCTCTTTTCTCACCACTGAGCTGCACAATTCTGGATAAAATGAGAATCACTTTTTTTTGCTTAGAATAAAAGATCACGATTCTCAATGTAACATCTTTCGCATTATACGAAAAAAAATAAGTTGTTACTGTTTAGTTTTTTTAAAATGTATTAAAGTGTATTTTTCCATAAAATTGCGCTTGAAACAGTGCAGCGCAATTACAGTGCAACATAAAATTTTGCAGCGACCGTAATTTCATTCTCTAGGATGTTTGCTAAAAATACCTATACCTAAACCTATACATATTTTGGGGTTCCAAGTAAATTTTTAAAAAAAATACTGATTTAAATGTGTTGGCAACAAGTGTCAGAAAAAGGCTTAGTCTTTCAAGTTGTTTAACTGAACTCATTTACAGACTGTAGTTCATCCCTTTGGTTTTTATCTTAGAGCAATTTTGTGTTAAACCTTGCAGGGTGCCTTTGACAGCTCTGAGCAGCTCTGCACGTGTTACATGAATCGTGGAAATCGTGGAAATGCCGGATGAAGATTGGGGGGGGGGGGTGGTTGGCTGCCACTCTATTTTAATATTACAAGTTATTTAAATAGGATTTTTCACAAACAAAAAAAAAAATTGAAAATTGAAATTTATGGATACCACAGTACCCCATGTTTTATCCCTTTAAATACACTGCAAGTACAGAAAAAAAACTGTTGGTATGCCAGAAATATAATACACTCTTGCGTTTATGACAAAGGGTCTCTAAATGTCAAAAGTATCCGTGGTCCACATCGCTCTTACCCCAACTTCTAATGGATTATAAACAAACCTTTCCAATTCCCTTCCCATCTTCATACCCCCCTCTGTGCACAGACAGAGCACACCAAAGTGATCAGCTCACAAGATTTCTAGTAAAATCAACAGGTATTTTTTGCACAGATATTACAAACCAATTCCAAAAGAGCAAAGGAGCAACCAAGAAAGGTTCAACGTTTACATAGACATTAACAAAAGTAGCTTTTGCTATAGACTAGGCAAACTAGCAAATGTTCAGCATGCCTAACTTTAGAAAATTATGTGATAAGGAGCTGACCTTTAGAATGCTGGAAGAGCTTTAAGAGATATCCACAGCCTTCTATGGCAGTGAAAGATTTAATACTGAAGTGCGCACCACATCTGCACAGATTTAACAAATTCACACAACAGCCACATTACAGAAGCTTGAAAAAATATCCTAATATACATCAGCCTTTTCTGCTATAATCAAAGCTTGAAACATGTCCTCTGGACCCGAGGAGGGCAAGAAAAATAAAACATTTAAAATACCCCCCTCATGGGAAGAGGTCAATTCCAATGTTTGATATATTGTAGCAGCATCTGAATCTTATCCCGTGAAGTCCTTGGAAGACAGAATCCAAGCATTGCGTATAGATGGGGTTTGTACTGTCCACTTGTTCCTATTAAATAAAACCTTCAAATAGATGGCCGCTACTTGTCGCAGCAGTCTGCAAACTACATGAATAAAAAGCAGCCAAACTGACGAGTTTAAAAAGGGAGGCTGAACAGATTGTGTGAATAAGGCACATGTTTTAACATTCATAGAACTGAAGAATTAAAATAAGCAACGTTTAGTTTCTGTCTGATGAAATGTTTGTGTGCAAGCTAAAAAAAAAAACATGCGCTTCAAATAAGGCTTTAAAAATCGAATTCTATGCCAATACTGGGCTAGTGTGACGTATCAGTGTCACCCTGTTGATGGTTACCACCCAGCACCAGAGGGGAAAAAAAATAAAAAAAAATGGTCCTATATGTTACTTTCCTCTTCTTTTACAACAAGATCATCTGAATTCTGAGGAAGGACTGAGAGTTCATTGTTGACTTTGTGTTCTGCTTCGCCGCCATTTGCTTCTTGGCTCTTTTTTAGCTCCTCTGCTTTCTGTTCTTTTGCAAGAAGTCTGTAATGGATAGTCATCCCAATAATCAGGTAAATTGCAGCTACGATGAGTACTACCCCACAAGCTTGGTAAGTATACTTGTAGTCTCCATATATGTCATTTAATTTGCCTGGGGGGAAAAAATAAATAAAAAAAATTCAATGCAATTCTCATGCTGAATGGTAGTTACAGTATGCACAGTGATATATATATATATATATATATATATATATATATATATATATATATATATATATATATATATATATATATATATATATATATATATATATATATAATCTCATGTGACAGCACTGAAGAAATTACACTTTGCTACAATGTAAAGTAGTCAGCATACAGCTTGTATAACAGTGTAAATTTGCTGCCCCCTTAAAATAATCCACAGCGCCATGAATATCTAAACCGATGGCAACAAAAGTGCATACACCCTCAAGTCAAAATGTCCAAATTGGGACCAATTAGCAATTTTCCCTCCCCGGTGTCATGTGACTCAGTGTTAGGGCTCTTTCACACGTCCGTTCCGTTCGTCCGTTTTTTGGACGTCCGTTAACGGACCGCAATGCTTCCCTATGGGCTAGCGTCCGTTAGCGGATGAGCATCCGCTAACGTCCGTTAGCATCCGTCTGCGTTCAGTTCCGTTTCTTTGGACGGAAGAAAACCCTATTTTTCTTCCGTCTAAAAAACGGAACGGACGAAAAACGGACGTTAACGGATGATACGTTTATCATCCGTTCCGCTAACATCCGTTTTTCTATGTAAAAAGCCGGAAAAACTGATCTGAAAAACTGAACGGACGTGTGAAAGAGCCCTAAGGCTGGGTTCACACTACGGTTTTCCCGTCCGTCAGCCGCATACGATTTATATGAAAAACCGTATGCGGCTGAAACGGACGGGAACGTATGGAACCGCACATATGTGCGTTTTCCATTGACATTAATGTTAAAGGAAAACGTATGCAGTTGCCATACTGTTTTAAAAACGACCGCAAAACCGTGGTTAAACACGGTTTTGCGTACGTTTAAAAAACGTTTTGCCAGCAAATCGTATGCACCCGGATGCATCTGAGTGCATACGATTTGCAATGCATTGTCTATCTATACGTTTTCCCGTCCGTGCCCGTCCGTTTTCAATACTGAAATCGTATGCGGCTGACGGACGGGAAAACCGTAGTGTGAACCCAGCCTAACAAGGTCTCTGGTGTGAATGTGGAGCAGGTGTGTTAAATTTGGTGTTATTGCTGTCACGCATACTTGTCACGGGAAGTTCAACGTGGCACCTCATGGCAAAAAACTGAGCATCTGAAAAAAATAATTGGCATAGGCTATAAGATCATCAAGACCCTGATCCTGAGCTGCAGAACAGTGGCCAAGACCATACAGTGGTTTAACAGGACAGGTTCCACTCAGAACAGGCCTCGCCATGGTAGACCAAAGAAGTTGAGTGCAGGTGCTCCGCATCATATCCAGAGGTTGTCTTTGGGAAATAGACTGGCAATATTGCTGCAGAGGTTGAAGGGGTGGGAGGTCAGCCAGTCAGTGCTCAGACCATACACTGCACACTGCATCAAAATTAGTCTGCATGGCTGTCGTCCTAGAAGGAAGCTACTTCTAAAGATGATGCACAAGAAAGTCTGCGTGTCTTCAGCAAACTGTTTGCAGGCCAAGTACATGGACTACTGGAACCATGTCCTGTGGCCTGATGAGACCAAGATAAAAACGTGTTTGGTACAGAGTACAAAGACAAGTGTGTCTTGTCTACAGTCAAGCATGGTGGGAGTGTCATGGTATGAGGGCTGCATGAGTGCTGCTGGCAATGGGGAGCTACTGTTCATTGAGGGAACCATGAATGCCAACATGTACTGCGACATACTGAAGCAGAGCATGATCACCTCCCTTCGAAGACTGGGCCGTAGGACAGTATTCCAACAATTGTGCAGCGCTAGTGAAAAAAAAAATATCTGCAAGACTACAGAAATTAGTGCTCATAAATCTATGAACACAAATAATGATCATATATTTGGCGAGGTTCGTGAAGAGTACATATAGTGCAAAAACTGAAAATATGTGATCATATGTGATAAAGGACTTATATTCCTATTGGATTCAGTTTTAAAACCTGAATAAAATGTGAAAGACAGCCACCATCAATTGCAAGAAGGTTTACCGGAACAAATTGACCCAAATGGGCTTATGCCCAATGAGTCCCCAAAGCTTGTGGCGTAACCACCAGAGGATGGCTTATCCGCACGTATGGTTCATGTCAAGGTGGGAGATTGCTGCCATATACTAAAAAGGGCTCTGTTTAGAAAGACCGGTGTCCAAGTTTCGGTGGGATGTGTAACCTTGTAACATGCAGTATAACCGAGAAGGAAACAGAAATTTACAGTGTAAACCCGTAGGTATACCAAGGAAACAGAAATTCACAGTGTAAACCCGTAGGTATACCAAGTTTAATGTAAAAAAAAAAAAGAAATTGGGAACACTCACATTTGGGAAGAGTAAAACAAGCGCTCGTCCAAGGAGACATCTAGGGTTGAAGTCTTAGATGAAACGTGTCAGTACGAGCTTTGCCGAGGTCATTGCGTTGCTTTTATTGAGTATTACAAGCACTTGTTTTACCCTTCCCAAATGTGAGCGTCGCCAATTTTTTCACATTAAACTTAGTATACCTACAGGTTTACACTATGTAGAGATTTCTATTTCCTTCTTGGTTATACTGCATGTTACAAGGTTAAAGACATCCCACCGAAACGAGGACACCGGTCTTTCTAAACTGAGCCTGGTCCGAGCCCTTTTCAGTATATGGAAGCATCTCCCATCTTGGCATAAACCATACGTGTTTTGGCGACTCATTGGCCATATGCCCATTTGTTCCAGTAAGACTTACTGCAATCAGTGGTGGCTGTCTTTCACATTTATTCAGGTCTTAAAGGACTATAATTTTCCCATTGGATACAGTTTTTATCACATCTTTTCAGTTTTTGCACTATATGGACTCTTTTCACGTACATTATATATTATTTCTGTGTATAGATTTATGAGCACTAAACGATTTCTGTAGCCTTGCAGAAATTGTTTTCACTAGCGCTGCACAATTGTTATCACAAATTTAGCATTTTTGTTTATTTGGGTGTCAACGCAAAATATTTTTTTACATAATGTCGCAGGAAAGTTTTCCAACATAAACACCTCCAAGACTACCACTGCCTTGCTAAAGAAACTGAAAGTAAAGGTGATGACCTGGCCAAACATGTCTCCAGACCTAAACCCTATTGAGCATCTGTGGGGTATCCTCAAACAGAAGGTGAGGGAGCGCAAGGTCTCCAACATCCACCAGCTCCGTGATGACATCATGGAGGAGTGGAAGAGATCTTTAGTGGCAACCTGTGAAGCTCTGGTGAGCTCTATGCCCAAGAGGGTAAAGTAAAGACAGTGCTGGAAATTGGTGGCCACATAATATTGACACTTTGGACATTTTCACTTAGGGGTGTACTTACCTTTGTTGCAAGCGGTTTAGACAATGGTTGTGTTGAGTTTGGGGGGGGGGGGGGGGGGACCAGCACATTTTCACTGTTATACAAGCTGTACACTTACTACTTTACATTGAAGCAAAGTGTCATTTCTTCAGTGTTGTCACATGAAAAGAAAATACTTACAAAAATGTAAACTCACCTTTTGAGAGAGAATATATGCAAGTAAAATACACATACAAATCGGGGTGAATTTGATTTAAATAACTAGTAAAAAGGCTTTATTTAAATCAGAATTTTTAAAAAGCAACTCATCTGTCCTTCAGCCACTCCTCCTCTGACCCACTGTTGACTCGACGGTCCCATTCACTTTAATGGGACGGCTGGTAATGCAGCAGTGACAAGGTGAGGGACGTGGGAGCAGCAGGCGAGTGGCTGACTGCCAAGAGGAGTGGCTTTGATGGATCTGAAATGACACGTGCCCTTTAAATATAAGGACTTATTCTTGCTGGTAGTTAGAATATTTTATTTTTGTAAACAAAATGAAGGTTTCCCCATTTAAAATAAAAAGCTGTCATGTTACTAAAACAGCGGAGGGGGGGGGGGGTGATAAATGGAATATTCCTGAGCTTTGTTTTATCTCATGGTTACTGTGAAATTGTGTGACTGCATCAATGCAGTGCATGTTATCTCAGCTTGCATTGATTGAACAAGTTTACCAAAAATTTAAATTACAGAATATACAGCCTCGTGCTACATAACTAAGCTCCATTTCATGCTGAATTATTAATGCATCTTAAAATAGAAAAAACTATCTTTAGATAATAAAATGCTTTGAGTAAAAACCTAATAAAAGTTTTATCCACCCTGACACACACAGAACCATTCTTGCCACCAATGATATGCAGGTTACTAGAGCCGTGGGACACCCATGAATGAAAACGCAAGCGTAAAAACTATGCCCATGCTTTTTCACCCTCTTCCTCCATTTTTTTTTTTGTTTTTTTGTTTCTTAAAGAGGAAAATCTGCTTTTTGGGTCAGTAATTTGTGCCTAGTGCACGCACAAGAGTGTGCGAATGCCCATTTATATACTGTGCCGAACAAAAACGCGAGAATACATTTCTGCGCAAGATTTTGCACAAAAACTGCAAACTCATATGTGCGAAAATACAAACAAATAAAAACACGTCTGAAAAAAGTGGATGCTTTAACAAAAGTGTTGTGTGCAAGAGGCCTAAATGTGGCACGGATTTTTAAATATCCTTTGGGGCCCTTTGACTACATAGACCATTTTCTGGAAAGGGTGGATCTATACTTTAGGCTACTTTCACACTGAGGCGTTGGGGAGTGGGAGTCTTTTTGGGCGCTAGCGGGGCCACCGCTCCTACAACGCTGCAGAGATGCAACTTGCAGGACTTTTAACGTCCTGCCGGCGCACCACTTCAGTGTGAAAGCCCTTGGGCTTTCACATTGGAGTGAGGAGAGAGTCTTTCAAGGTGCTTTGCAGGCTCCATTTTTAGAGCCTCAGTGTGACGGTAGCATTAAAGAGGTTGTAAACCTCTGAAAAAAACCTGCAAGACAAAGGCATAATGAGCTAGTATGCATGGCATACTAGCTCATTATGAAATACTTAATTCGAAAAATGCTCTACAGTGCCGCCCGCTTCCATGGATGACATCTTTCACCGGAGCTACTTGAGGGCTTCAACGCTGTGATTGGCGGGAGCTGCGATGTCACTCCCATGCGGGAACCACCGGTCACAGCACAGGCCCTGAAAAAAACGTCACGAGCGAACCGTGACTGAGGGTCTCCTTCAATTTCAACAGTGTCTATAAACCATCCTTCTATACTTTCAACCTTTTGAAAATGAGCCAAACTTTAATACCATGTGTGTCCACCTGTGTAAAATGATCCATTCACCAGAAGTACATGACCTTACCATTTCAGGTTTCATGCATCTTTAGGCCCCCTTTCCAATCAGGTACGCCTGCCAGTTTTTCAGGCAGACCTGATCAGATGCTCTATTCACCCCTATGGGGCAGTGGATGTCAGTGGTGACATGCCCGCTGACACCCGCTGCTATCCGATCTGATCCTGTGTGCCAAATCCAGACGGATCTCTCTGGCGAATCGGATGAAAACGGACAAGCAGTCTGTTTGATCCAATCTCCCCATAGAGAGAAGTGGGACTGACGGGTTCATCTCGGCACAGTTAGCTGACACAGACCCTTCATCCGCCTGCCCAGCAGGGGATCAGCGGAGTGATCCCCCACTGAGCAAAGCTGAGTCCGTCGAGCAGACCAGCCTGTGTATCATCCGACCACTAGATTCTTTATCAGACTCACTGACTTTTCATGGATATAGTTTTTCCAACATAGAAGTCTTTCACTGTATGGAGAAATTGGTATATTACCATTTAATTTCAACTAAATAAAAAGGGAACTTGAAACCAAACTCTTGGATCCATGGGTGGACATTGAAAAAGGACTGTAGTCGTATAGTTACTTTTGAAATACGAGGTGTTAAAAACAGTGGAACACATTTTAAAGTGTGAAGATAAGTATAAAAAAAAACTTCAATCTTACCTAAGAGGGGTGGCCCAAGAAGAACAGGGCAACATTCCACAATTGTCACCAGTCCAACGGCGCTGGAAAATCTCTGTGCACCAACCAAATCCATTAAGGTTTCAAAAAGGACAGAGCTAAGCCAGCCAAAAGCAAAGCCAAAGAACGCAGCATAGATTGCAAAACCAGTATAATCAACCGATAAAGGTGCCAAAAGGTGACATATTCCATTTAGGAGCACAGCCACAGCAAAGAAATATTGCACCCTAGGTCTCACCAACTTTGTATTTGCCACAATCCCCATAGAAGGCCTTGCAACCATATCTACAAAGGCAAGGATGGAAAGCAAAAAGGCAGCACGCTCTGGAGAAATGTCTTTGCTTTTTGCATAGTTACTAAGAAAGACTAAAGGTGCAAAGAGTCCAAAGAACATGATTGTATGTCCAGACAGGTAGATCAAAAATCCTCTATGAGTAAAAAGGGAGAAGTCCAAAAACTTGTTAATTGTCTGAAAGAAAGTTGGTTTTGTTTTTACTGTGCCATCAATGAGGTCTTTGTTGGCATCCTTGTCTTTGCACTTTCCAGCTTCCTCCAAAACTTCCTTTGTTACTTTATTTTTCGAATCATCAGGCTTCGGTCCAATGGGGCGCATCAAGGAGCCTGCAACGCAACAATTGAAAAGAAGTCCTCCCAGGATCAAAAAGCTTCCTCGCCAACCAAAGATACTGTAGAAGTATTGGTTTAAAGGTGCAAGAGTTGACAAGAATACAGGACTGCCTGCCATTGCCAAGCCATTAGCAATTGGTCTTTTCTTGAAAAAGTATTTGCCAATCATTGTTAGAGCTGGATTTAAGTTGAAAGCAAGACCAAAACCTGCAGAGAAAAAAAAAATACAAAAATAAGTGGGGGTTGAGGGGGAGGGTTGAAGACATGTGTTACTGTAAAGAGAACTATACAAATAGCACCTGCAAACCCATCAAGTTCACAAGCAAAAAAAAAAAGTTAAATGCACATTTCTTTGTAGGTATCAATTCAAAAACTGCGTGGCCACGCTGAGCTAGACCCCCCACACAGCAAACGTCATTTATTCGGAGTCCTGTAAATGAATAAATTACAAGTACCATCGGCCAATGGTTTGTAGTTCTCAATGAATTGCGAGGGTGCTGGTGAGCAAGCATGTGTCATTTATAGATCAATATAAACATTTCTCCCACCCCCCAAAATTACCCTTTATTAACTCTTAGCTATCCCTAACCAGCCCTAATTAAACTCACCCGCACAATTTGCAAAAAATAAATATTCCCACAGGTTCAGAAAATATTTAGGGTTAGAGTCAGTTTCACGCTGTGCTATATTAGCACACATTATGAACATTCAGCCAATGCATCCGAGCATGGGCCAAAATGCACATGACCATTTTTAATAGTGCACTAAAACACATGGCATGTTTGTAGGACAAGGACATGGTTTACTATTGTATGTGTTGAGATGCACTGCATTAAAGTATGTGCAATACAACAACATGCATGTCTTGCCACAGTGTAAAAGGGCCCTTATGGGCTTTTTAGTATAGTGCATTGCTGTGTCTTAGAGCATGCATGCTGTACAGTCATGCCTATAGAGGCCACTGATCATAACCAGGGAAGCCACCTTCACGAAACCCCAATACTCGCCTCTATCAATCTTCTGCTGCTTCTAGCATAAATGGCACAATATCCATAGCTTATGTTCAGAATAGCATGTGCCTGAGGGGTTAGTAGTCAACCAATAGGATAAAGCATGGTCACATTGATAGAGGGACAACACCACTATCTAGGCTCTGAAAATAACCAAGACCCGCTGTTTTGGGGAAGGCTGTGCTGTAGCGGCAGAATCACTAGGGAGAATCGCTGGAAAGATCAGTGGGTCGTGAAGAGCTTTTTTTGCCCTGACATTTTTAAAACTGGGTAGGCAGGAAGAGAATAGTTAGTCTTTTCTTCCACTTTAAAGCTAAAATGTACACATGATTTTCCTTGCATAGTCACACTGGTACAGCTACATATCTCAGTCCTGACAGGATGGCAGTGCCAAGCAGGCAGTGATTACCACATAGAAGGGCAGCCACTCAGCACTGAACCCAAAAGACTGCCATCATGTAGCAGTGTTGACAATTAGCGATATGCACCTTCCACAGGGATCAGGCAGGTGGAAGATATGCATACTTATATTGGTCTAAAAAAGGTGCATCAATGCAACTATAAGACCAATCATATCTAAACCTCACCTTAAAAAAAAAAAAAAAAAAAAATTAAAATAATTTTGGTAAGGCTCAGGGTTTGAAACTATGGAGACGTTATTGCCCTTCCCTATCATTGGCCTCTGCGGCTCCCCCGGGGTCTTCATTTCTGGGGGACCCTAGACTGCCTTAGGCCTTTACTGACCCTGGTTCATTCGGTTGGTGGATCTCCTCTGGTCTGACGACTCTGGAGGATTTTCAACATAATGATAAATTTATCTCCTTTATTCAACTACAATCGCTTAAGGGAGCCCCAGTGGGTGAATTTTATAGATTCATGCAAATCAGACATTTTTTTTGACACATTATTCACAGACCCAGTCTCCTTCTTACTCATCCTTTGAGTCTATGTGCAGGTCTGGGCCCAGACAGAGGGGTCTGATTTCTCAGTTATATAATGCAATGGCCGGTGATCAGGACAAATTGAAGTATATGACCAAATAGGAATCGGAGTTAGGCCTGGATTATGAGCTGGAGGATTGGGAGAGGAATTTGTTGAATCTTCGCCAATGTACAGTCTCACTATCATTTAGGGAGACTGCACATTTACCCCGTTGGTACTATAATCCCCAGCGCATACACCAGATCTTTCCCCAGGCCTCCCCAAGTTGTTTTAGGGGATGTCCTACGTCGGGCACTTTTTCCATATTTTTTGGGATTGTGAGAGGATCTCATCTGTTTGGAAGAGGGTCTTCGATCTTATAGACAAATTGGGGGGTAGTCATATTGACTTGTCCTATAGACACCGTCTGCTTTTTGAAAAGATCCCAGACACTCCTAGACCTCTAAGAGGCCTGATATACACACTCTGCACAGCGTTTTTCTGGGTGGTGGCGTTCAATTGGAAGTCCCATTCCCTCAGGTTCTCTCTAGGATGGACCAGATCATGCTCTCTGAACACATTTTTCATAAATTACATGATTCGGTAACAATTTATGATGCCAAGTGGAATCCGTGGTGGTTATTTCGTATCCAATCATAAAAATGGAATAATTTGCTTAATTTTAAAGAGACAATGCTAAGCTGATTTTCTTTAGTTTTTCTAGCTTGCTCATGCTGAGCCTCTACTTTCTTTCATTTTCTCCTCTTTTTTACTCCCTTTGACTCTTATACCTCGGGCTCTATATTTACATTACAGTTCTTGTCTTGAATACAAGGCTTATTAAACACTGTTTATTTGAAAAGTAAAAAAATAAAAATAAATGTTGGTATGTCAATACTAGTGCATTCCAAAACTTCAATTTGGTCTGGTCACAAAACATTCAATTACCTGGGACTTGAAAGGATCATGGGTATATAGTAACGGATTACAGAACTGCATTAATGTGTGCATTTTTTTTTTCTTTTTTTTTTACACACGCCTAGTGTTCAGCTTTAAATAGTAAGAAAAGCTATTGCATGGAAAATCTGATATTCTTAATACTCCGTGTACCTTTGTTATACTCATGTAATTAAACAAAACATTAAAAGGCATAAGAAAGTTAAAAAAGCACCACATATTCACAGAATAGTAGTTTACATAAAAGCTTGCACAAATGTCAGTTAAGGCGGAAAAAGACTCACCTCCAATAACACCAATACAAAAGTAAAGTTGGCTGACAGTGTGACAGAAAGAGGCACCAATTAAACCAATTCCAGAGAGAAGACCACCACACATCATAATCGGTCTGCTCCCAAACTTATTTACCAATATACTGGATATAGGGCCTAAAAGAGAAAGGTTAAAACAATTGTGTTAAAGTTGCCATCACAAAATAAGAAAGCCACAACTTAATTTAAATTTAGTAGCAGTCACTTAACACTGAAATAATTATGCAACACATTTATTGCCCCCACCCCTCCAAAAATGGCATGTGTAACAGATGTAGTCTTGGTTAAGGCATAGAAAAATGTGACTATGGTCATTATATGGGGTTCCATTTGTTAATGGTATGAACTAATAAAAATCCACATCCAACGTTAAAGAGCATCTCAAGAGAATTATACACACACACACACTAATATATTATATATATATATATATATATATATATATATATATATATATATATATATATATATATATATATATATATATATATATATATACACACACACACACACATACATACATACATACATACACACACACACACATATATATATTATACATACATATACACACACACACACACACACAGTGCCTTGCGAAAGTATTCGGCCCCCTTGAACTTTGCGACCTTTTGCCACATTTCAGGCTTCAAACATAAAGATATAAAACTAATTTTTTTTGAACAAACAAGTGGGACACAATCATGAAGTGGAACGAAATTTACTGGATATTTCAAACTTTTAAAAAAAATAAACTGAAAAATTGGGCGTGCAAAATTATTCAGCCCCCTTAAGTTAATACTTTGTAGCGCCACCTTTTGCTGCGATTACAGCTGTAAGTCGCTTGGGTTAGGTCTATTAGTTTTGCACATCGAGAGACTGAAATTTTTGCCCATTCCTCCTTGCAAAACAGCTCAAGCTCAGTGAGGTTGGATGGAGAGCGTTTGTGAACAGCAGTTTTCAGTTCTTTCCACAGATTCTCGATTGGGTTCAGGTCTGGACTTTGACATTCTAACACCTGGATATGTTTATTTGTGAACCATTCCATTGTAGATTTTGCTTTATGTTTTGGATCATTGTCTTGTTGGAAGACAAATCTCCATCCCAGTCTCAGGTCTTTTGCAGACTCCATTAGGTTTTCTTCCAGAATGGTTCTGTATTTGGCTCCATCCACCTTCCCATCAATTCTAACCATCTTCCATGTCCCTGCTGAAGAAAAGCAGGCCCAAACCATGATGCTGCCACCACCATGTTTGACAGTGGGGATGGTGTGTTCAGGGTGATGAGCTGTGTTGCTTTTACGCCAAACATAACGTTTTGCATTGTTGCCAAAAAGTTTTATTTTGGTTTCATCTGACCAGAGCACCTTCTTCCACGTTTGGTGTGTCTCCCAGGTGGCTTGTAGTAAACTTTAAACACTTTTTATGGATATCTTTAAGAAATGGCTTTCTTCTTGCCACTCTTCCATAAAGGCCAGATTTGTGCAGTATACAACCGATTGTTGTCCTATGGACAGAGTCTCCCACCTCAGCTGTAAATCTCTGCAGTTCATCCAGAGTGATCATGGGCCTCTTGGCTGCATCTCTGATCAGTCGTCTCCTTGTATGAGCTGAAAGTTTAGAGGGACAGCCAGGTCTTCGTAGATTTGCAGTGGTCTGATACTCCCATTTCAATATTATCGCTTGCACAGTGCTCCTTGGGATGTTTAAAGCTTGGGAAATCTTTTTGTATCCAAATACGGCTTTACACTTCTCCACAACAGTATCTCAGACCTGCCTGGTGTGTTCCTTGTTCTTCATGATGCTCTCTGCACTTTAAACGGACCTCTGAGACTATCACAGTGCAGGTGCATTTATACAGAGACTTGATTACACACAGGTGGATTCTATTTATCATCATTAGTCATTTAGGTCAACATTGGATCATTCAGAGATCCTCACTGAACTTCTGGAGAGAGTTTGCTGCACTGAAAGTAAAGGGGCTGAATAATTTTGCACGCCCAATTTTTCAGTTTTTTATTTGTTAAAAAAGTTTGAAATATTCAATAAATTTCATTCCACTTCATGATTGTGTCCCACTTGTTGCTGATTCTTCAAAAAATTACAGTTTTATATCTTTATGTTTGAAGCCTGAAATGTGGCAAAAGGTCGCAAAGTTCAAGGGGACCGAATACTTTCGCAAAGGCATACATACACACACACACACACACACACACACATAAAAAAACACACACACACACACACACACACACACACACACACACACACATTTTACAGGTAAATCAAATCTCTTAAGCTTACAGGACAGGCTTGATATTCATAGATCCTGGGTTATAGGTTGGTACCTTCAGGTGACTTGACATTGGCAAAGCTTTTGAGGACATGCCTCCTAGGTGTCTTTAACCCTACCCTAATCAATGAGTTTTATTAGCAATCCATGCAGGGTGACATGGCGGGGAGGATGACCTGTAACCTGTACTCCCAAATCTCGAGGGGGAACTCCATGCCAAATTTTAAATAAAACTGGCATGGGTTCCCAATCCAAGCATACCAAGCCCTTTGGTCTGGTATGGATTTTAAGGAGAACACCCCCCCCCCCCCCCACGCCAATACCAGACCCTTATACAAGCACGCAGGCCGGCCAGGAAAAGGGGTGGGGACGAGCGAGCACCCTCCACCTCCTGAACCGTAGTACCAGACCACATGCCCAAAACATGGTGGGTGGGTTCTTTGGGGCAGCACCCCAAAGCACCCTGTGCCCATGTTGAGGACAAATGCCGCCCACTTTATGTGAATGAGTAGGGGGGTACATTGTACCTCCTACCCATTCACCTGGGAAAAAAAAAAAAAAAAAAGTTACATTTATTATTAGGCAGCTCCAGGGGTCTTTACTCCACTCTCTCCGGGGTCTTCTGCTGGGCTCCTCCACCATCTTCTGCCCACTCTTTTACTAGCGGTGGCGCGGTCTTCTCCTTCCCTCTTCTCCCGATGTTGACACAACACTCTCTCCCGCTGTAATGCCGTGTGCGCAAAGACTTATATAGGCATGGTCACTGGGTGACGTCATCCAGTGACCCCCGCCCCTGATGTCACCGCCCCATCATGCCCCTGGTGGTGACGTCATAAGGGGTGGGGTTACCGGATTACATCACCCAGTGACTACGCCCCATGCCTATACGAGTCGCGTCAGCATCGGGAAAAGAGGGAAGACAACAGAAGACCGGGCCACCACTAGTAAAAGAGCGGGCAGAAGAGGCCAGAGAGCGCAGAGAAGTCGGAAGAAGACCCCCGGAGCTGCCTAATAAATTACTTTAAAAACCTGTTGTGTGTTTTTTTTTTTTTTTTACACTTTTTCCCCAGGTGAGTGGGTAGGAGTACGATGTACCCCACACTCATTCACATAGGGTGGGGGGCCAGGATCTGGGGGCCCCCTTATTAAAGGGGGCTCCCGGATTCCAATAAGCCCCCCCTCCCGCAGACCAACAGCAAGGGTTGACGGGAAGAGGCCCTTGTCCTCAACATGGGGGCAGGGTGCTTTGGGGGGCGCTAGCTCGTCCCCACCCCCTTTACTGACCGGCCAGGCTGTGTGCTCAGGATATGGGTCTGGTATGGATTTTGGGGGGACCCCCATGCCACTTTTTCGATGTGGGGTTCTCCTTAAAATCCATACCAGACCAAAGCACCTGGTATGCTCTTGGAGGGGAACCCATGCCGGTTTTATTTACAATTTGGCGTGGAGTTCCCCCTCAAGATCATCAGAGTACAAGTCGAATCCCAAAGTCTGAGCATGCAAGACAGCGTTTCGACTTTGATCAGACTTCAGTTATATTCAATGGGCTGAAGTAGGATCAAAGTCAGACCAAAGTAGTACAGGGAGCATTTTCAAAGTTGAACCGACTTGTCGGACCAGTTAAGACGTCTCCTATAGGGAAACATTGATCTTCATACGTCATGCGACACGAACTCCCAACGTCTGAGCGTTCATTTCACCAGTGTGAACCCGGCCTAAAGCTAGCATTAAGGCTAGTACCTTGGACCTCAGTATGCTTATGGCAGTAGCAGATTCATTTTTACAAAGCGCACATGA